>NW_027556402.1:103680296-105101130 GCF_003287225.1 Phascolarctos cinereus | reverse complement strand
TCTAGGCACTTCTGTTTTCTTGAGTCTCTCTGGCCGTCTTAGTGACTGTCTTGATTTCAGCTACTCTGTTCTATTATTATACTTGCACAAATGAGACAAGACACTCCTCCCCACAACCTCTGATCTGGCAGCTCCTGGGTGTAAAGGCACTAATTAAAGAGAAGACTTAGGAGATGCTCTTAGGACTGTTTTTTCCCCAAGGTATAGTTTTGAAAGATGATTTTGTTTTTCAATTTGAGACTTAGAAGTTGTAAACAGGCCAAGGATTTCAGGCAATCACTGAGTCTGGCTACTGCTACAGCTTAAGGCTGGGGTGGGGAAGTATTGAGTCCCAACACTAAATCCCTGACAGAAGCTTAGGTTAGTTGGGAGGGAGTTCAGAGGCAGGAGATTTGGGTTCAGTTCCAAGCTCAATGATATTATCAGTTGTTTGGCCTTGGAGAAGTCATTTGATCCCTCTGGGCCTCAGCATCCTCATTTATGAAATGAATGTGTTAGACTATCAAGGTTTCTTAAACTGTGTCCATGACCTTGTTTTAATTTTTTTTCTTAACTGTCTCAATAGAATTGGGTTCCTTTATCCCGTGTATTTTATTTTATTCATTTAAAAACATTATTCTGAAAAGAGGTTCATGGGTTTTTCCAGCCTGCCAAAGGGGGTCCATTATACAAAAAAGATTAAGAGCCCCCGGAATTGATTATGTCTAATATTTCTTCCAGCTCATTCATTCTATGATTCTATTAACTGGACCATAGAAGGGGTCCAAAGATGTTGGAAGAATACAAGCAGAGACATTTGACATTGTGGTTGGTAGCCAGGGATCAGTTTATAAGGGCATGAGAGAGCTGGTAAGCAAAAGTGCAGAGAAGGAGGAACTAAGGGCAAACTGAGTAGCAAGGAGGAAGTCAACATGTATGTTTCAAATGGCTGGAAACGGAAGATAACAGAATTTTCGAGTAACAAAGCAACCTTTTGATTGCTCATAGCACAGAGGGAACTGCAGGGTTTTGAAGCCAGTGCTGCTTATGCAGAGTTGATTCGTCCACTGAATATATCTAGCCCTGATATACACCTACTCTTTATTTAATGAGATCTTACCCCCTTTGAAGTATTATATATCCCATGCATTGAGATGCTTAACTTCTCAATAACTGCTTTTCTTATAAAATTCCTTAATTAGGTCAAAGTTCTACCAGGAAAATATCCTCAACTAGCAGTAATCAATAGTCTGATAATTTGGGAGACCAGAGAATCTGAGAGTGATAGGGACCTGAGAAATTATCTAGTTAAATTCCCTGCCCAATGCATGAATCCTGTCATGCAACAACTCTAACATTAGGTCATCCATACTGTTTGAAAACATCTAGTAATGGAGAACTCACTGGTTTGTGAAGTAGCTTATTCCATTTAGGGATTGCTTTAATTGTTAGAAATTTTTTTTCTCATGTTGAGCTGAAATATATGTCCTGAAAATTTCGCTTATTAGTTTCAGTTCTTCTTTCAGTAAAACAATCAGTAAGCATTTACTAAATGCTTACAGTGTGCCAGGAACTGTGCTAAGTCCTGAAGACACAAAGGGCAAGCAAAAAACTGTCCCTGCCCTTGAGGAGCTTACATTCTCTTGGGGAAGATATGTGCATTAATAGGCATACAAAAGATATACTCTGAGTAAATGGAAGGTAATGGGGGAAGACAGTAGTACCTTGGGGTGGGTATTGGGTACTGGAAAAGGTCTTCAGAAGGTAACATTTGAGTTGAGTCTTGAAGGAATGCAAAAGCCACACAAGAGAAGTCTAATTCCTTGTCAATTAAAGTACTTCTAGTATTGGAAGACAGCTTTCATGTGTTCCTTTCTCCTCCACCTCCCCCCCCCCAAGCCTTTTTTTCTCAGAGCTAAACAAATGTACTTCTCCTCTGCTTCTTTGGTGGGACAATTTATGATTGTGTTCTTTGAATTTCATTCTTTAAAACCTCTCATTACACATGAGCCTGTAATGCTTGGTATTCACTTTACTAATAGGCATTCAGAATATGCTCCATGAGTGAGAGTCTAAGGAATGAGTCTTTTCATCTTAGACCTTAATTGCCTTTAGGATCCAAGAATAGAGTCACAGGAAAGGATCTTACCCTCCTAAGTGCATAGAAGGCCTAATACCTGCATCCTAGTTTACCGTTTGATGCTAAAACTCCAAGGCAGGCCATACAAAATTTGAAACCCTGGCCTTTATGGTCCAGATCATTAGATAAGCAGCTATCCAAATACATACTCAGAACTGAAGATCTCAAAATAATCTTCATAATCCCTGGAGGTGGCCAGTATAAGATAGCAAGTAAAAGATGTGGATGGTTCTTAGGATCTGTACCTGCCTTGTCCACATAAAGCTATATGGGCTCCTCTCACCCCTAGGCTGTAGAAGACCAAGTATATTTTGGGAGTGGTTATGTTTACCTGTGGCGTACAGGTGTGAAACTTCTGGGGATTCTGCCTGTTCCATTAGTTGCCTGCAAGAATCAGCACCCTGGCCAGCGGTCCTGCAGCTACTGCTGACCAAGCTCTTTCTTTTTAGAATTTTAAGCCTTGAAATCACCTTTGTTTTTTCTTTGAACATTTTTTTCCTTCCATTTTTTCCCTAAAGTTTAGAGTATATGACTATTCCCAGAATTCTTCAATTTGGCTAACACTAACTATAAAATGATATGATTACTTTCTTTAAAAGCTCTCGTCATTTATTTCTTCTTCACCAGTCAGTTCTTCCTTGCTGGTAAGAACTAGATCCAAAACAGCAGCTCTTCATAATACTTCTAAAAGATGATTTTTCTTACAAATTAACTTACCAGCAAAGCACACTAATAATTTCTCAAAGTCTTGGCTTTTGTCAGTGACTCAAAGCTTTTGTAGCCAACAGTTTCACAGCAGAAATGTGGAATTCAAGAGCATGAGCACCTGTTAGCAACCATGAATAACTTTAGCTAAGTTCCTTGGGGGATCTAGGATGCCTGGATGCATATGATAATAACTGATATTTATAGAGGCTTAGACTACTGCAATAACAGTCTTCTGATTGGTCTCCCTGCCCCCTCCTCCACTCAGCTATCAAAGTGATCTTCCTAAAGTGCAGGTCCTAATGTACAATGCCATCTCCCTATTCAGTCAACTCCAGTGGTTCCTTGTTACCTCCAGGATTATATATAAAATCACCTGTTTGGCTTTTGCAGTTCTCCATAACCTGACCTCTCCTAATCTTTTCAGTCTTCTTACATCTTACTTCCCTCCATGTATGATCCTATGACATTAGCCTTCTTACTGATCTTTGCACATGGCACTCTATCTTCTGACTCTGGGTATTTTCTCTAGATGTCCTCTCGTCTGGAATTCTCTACCTCCTCATCTCTGCCTTTTGGCTTCCCTGACCTCCTTTAAATCTCAGCTAAAATCCTGCCTTTTGTAGGAAGCCTTGCCCATTATTCTCTCTGTATGCATGTGTATGTTGTTCATGCATAGTTGTTTGCATGTTGTCTCTGTCGTTAGACTGTGAGATCCTTGAGACCAGGGACTTTTTTTTGCCTTTTTTTTGGCCAAGGTTTTTTTGCCTTTCTTACCACTCAATAAATTTGTGTTACTCAATTTATTGTCCAATAACTTCAATTTATTGTTCAATAAATTTAATTTATTATTCAATAAATTCTTACAAAAAATAAATTCTTGTTGACTTGACTTAACTTGACGTATATTATTTCATTAGCTCCTCACAACAGTAAGGCAGGTACTGCCGGAATTATTATATTTCCATTTTCTAGATGAGGCAACTGAGGCTCCTGACTTGCCTATGGTCACATAACTAGTATATGTCAGAGGCAGGATTTGACCCCAAATCTTCCTGACTCCAGGTCCAGTACTCCTTCCATTGGGCAACAATTCCCTTCTATTTGTATGGAGCTCAGGTTAACCTGTACTGCCCATTCATTATACCTCATACCCCATATTACATCTGGGATTGTGAGGCTTGGACTAATTCAACCAGCTTCATGGGGATACAATCCTAATACAAAACTCTGGATGACTCTGTAGCTAGAAAACCTAGGCAAGGCCTTGGACCCCAAGGATCTTTGCATTTCAGTGTATGTGATCCCTTTCTCAGCTAACTATCAAGAGTTATAATGTGTAGGGACCCAAGCCAGCCATATACCAGCATAGCATGGAGACTGTAAGCATGGGAAGTAACTTTCATGTGAGGAATGCGTATGCTGGCTAGAATGCCTATGAAGAATAACACCCCAGAGTAGAGAGATAACACCAAGAATTTATAACATAAATCTCTAGCTAAGACAGTCTGACAGTGCTGATGATGGAGTTCTGCAAAGACAGAATGTGGAGTGCCTTATTTGGGTGCTATGTAGTAGCAGAGGCTGCAGATATTCCAAGTCTTGGAAGGAGACCATGACTGACAGAATTTTGGGTTTTCTGGGCTCTTCAATCCTAACATTTGTATGTTGATACTCTTGGGAGGTTTGGTCAATAAGATTGGTCAATAAGGCATGAATTTTGTGTTCATATGTTCCTTTGGGAGAATGGGGCTCTGAGGGAAGTACCTTGGTCTTGTCTGTATGTAGGCTGTGGAAGTGACTGAGCAGGTCTGATCATTGGTTAAGTGACTTTTATTTGCTCTAGGCTTGGTTAGATGGCACATAATTGAGTAATTTTACTAAAGTATTCCTTTCTTTTCTCTCCTTCCATTATCTCCCTACTGTAAGGGAAGAAGAATGCATTGAGAAGCCAATTTTTTTTAATGAAAAGATCTTTGGCAAAGGTTCAAATAGTC
The DNA here is from genome assembly GCF_003287225.1 of Phascolarctos cinereus. Taxonomy (NCBI): domain Eukaryota; kingdom Metazoa; phylum Chordata; class Mammalia; order Diprotodontia; family Phascolarctidae; genus Phascolarctos; species Phascolarctos cinereus. Next base: position 105,096,309 of record NW_027556402.1, on the reverse strand, counting down.
AAAGTTCCCCATCACTCCTCTATCTTGAGTAGAGTTTTAAGGTTCCCTCTAAATCTGGAAATTGACCACACAGTTACAGGCTAGTTAATTGATTCATTCTCTTTGTATGTAGTTAGTTGAGAAAGGGATCCCATACACTGAAATGGCAAAGATCCTTGGGGTCCAAGGCCTTGCCTAGGTTTTCTAGCTACAGAGTTTTGTATTAGGATTGTATCCCCATGAAGCTGGTTGAATTAGTCCAAGCCCCACGATCCCCACAATCCCCACAATCCCAATATATATATATATATATATATATATATGTATATATATGAAGATAAGTAAAAGGCCTTTGTGAACACCAATAGATGCTGAAGCTGAGCCGTTGTACCTTATCACACACTATGCTATTAAACCTGCTATAAACAAAACCACCCTTGAGTCTTTTGAAAGAAGCTTTTTTTGTCAAAAGTAGACATTCTGGATATTTTCATTTCTCTTCTTTTAAAATATGGCAAAAGAAGCAGATGGGAGACAGTATCATATAATGGATAGATTGCTGATCTCAGAGTCATGAAGACCTGAGTTCAAATCCTGTCCCTAAAACTCACTGGTTGTGTGACCCTATGCAAATCACTCATCTTATCTGTTTCCCATGAGATTCTTGAAGTTTATAAAATTCAGAATAGGTTCTGCTCTTCACTGGTAGGAAGATTTTCCCACCTGGGAATTCCCTATACCAATGAAATCATAGGTCCTGGTTTTTTTTTTTAAGTAGTTAAGCTAGCCCACTAACTGACCTTCTGAGAAGTTTATTAAGACTTTTAAACTGTAATCTGTATTTGTCCAAGCAGAAGTGATTTTGAGGGAGGCTTTTCACTCTCCAAACATATAAACCTACCTTATTTCTAAACCCAAAATAGAATAAACACTTTTATTTTATTTGAATCCTCAAACACGAAGGATATATTAATTAGCCAAAGTCATAAAAAAAATCTCTACCTCAAACAGAGACTTGCTAATGGATTGAGGTAAAGTACTTCTTCACCCCTCTCACAGGCATATCCTCTATTCAGAAATTAGCTGTACATTAGCAAATAAAATAGAAAAGAAGGCTTGTGCCGAAGTGAACTGGCATTAGAGTCCTTTTCATTCCCAGAGATGAGTCAAAAAGGAAGGAGGCTTTGTCAGGTTTGGAGCTAAAGGTGAATTTACAGGGGACAAAGTTTGTGTTCATATTTTTAAAATTCAGGTGTGTATTATAGATTACCAACCTTTTTGAACTTCATATTTTAAAACGCTAACACTTGCATAAAAATGGACCCCCATTTTAATACCAACAAAGCACATACGTACAGTTGCTTTCATGGAAGGGTTTTAAAGTGCTTCCTTAATCTTAATTAAGTTTTGCCAGACCCTTGCGTGAAGGCAAGGAGAATGAACAGATCACTTCAACTACCAGTAATGCAGCTCCCCTTGGAGGGGAAGTCAACAGCTGTTTAACATCATATATACATACTACACAGCCGCCTTAAGCAATAAGTGAATGTGAACAGCATAAGCAGAAAGGCAAATAGTGTTAGGGTAAACCAGAGAAAATTTGGCTGTAATTCAAAATTATATCTAGAGGAGTGATATTATCCCTACTGTTCTCTAGAATGACAGGTTAATTATATGAAATAAACTCATTAGAATTAAATGAAAGATTGTAAAATACAGTCTTATGACACCTAACATTTGATTCAATTCGATGAGGATCTACTAAGTACCTATTAAGTATGAGGTGCAGGGCTTGGTGTTGCACATACAAAGACAGAAATGAACAGCCCCTAGTCTCAAGAAGCTAGAGTTATATTGGAGGAAGGGGGAGGGTAGTAAATGCAACATATACCCTGATAAAAAAAATATCAAATATATACAGAAGTATCCAAAGTACATTAATAGATTCTATGAAAGCTTTACAGATGAAACAAAGTTATAGGAAGTAGATATTTCATAGACCCATACTGGGAGAAGTTAAGATCAAGCAGAGTCAAGAGCTGGCTCAGATTGTTGCCAACTGTCTCATGTCCATCTTGGGAAATGGGCTTAGAAAAGTGGCAGTAGAATTTTGTGATGTTGTGTTAGGATTTGGAAAGACATCATGGCCTACCATATAGAAAGCTGTCTTAGAGTCAGGAAGACCTGTGTTTAAGTCCTGTCTTTGATACATACTGACTATATATGACCACGGGCAAGTTACTTAATCTCTGAGTAATTCAGGCAACAGCTGACAGCTATAAATTATGGAGGAACTGCCCATCTGTGCCAGTAGAGGAAGTTTCTACAATCAGAATTCCTCACATCAATGACATCACAAGTTTAGACTCTTCCCTCTCCACCAACAGATTTGGGGTTTAGTTATGTACCCATAATGTTATTTTGAAATGGTCAAATCACCTTTACCTGGAGTACCACTACAACTTAGCCCTGAAACATATTTCCAGTCATGGTAGGATTTATTTAGTGTGTGCTAAGTATTTTATAAGTCAATTTAGTAAGCAACCTGAAAACTAATTTAGTTACTTTGGTGTGTTATGTCTTAACCTTTCTATATGGGATTGAAAAAAAACAATTCATTCTATAAACGTTTATTAGTGCTGCTTGAGACAAAGCATGGTAATAGAAATAGGTGAGAGACAATATGGTATTGTAGATAGAAAAGATGACCTGAGAATTAAGGAGACCTAGGTCCCTCTAGAGTCCCACTCTAAACTGGCTGGGTGTATCTGGACAGGTCCCTTACTTTCTTGGTATCCTCCAGCAACTCTCTAAATTGCAGATAAGGTGTCCATCTGGATTGGTAGAGGGAGTTTTCCATATCATTAAAATCAAAAGGTCTAATTTTACATAAGTGTCCAGTGCAGGGATTCTTAACTTTTGTGGGGTTGACATGAACCCCTTTGAAAATGCAATGAAGTCTATGGACCCCTCCTAAGAATAATGGGTTTTTAAAAATTATAATTGAAGTAGATACTAAGTTGCAGTAGAAAGTGAAAATAAAGATGGAAAAATTTTAAACATCCATGTTTACAAAACCCTGAAATCTATATACAGACCTCTTAGGAGTGCATAGACCCCCAAGATAACCACACCCAGCTAAGAACTCCTGGCCTTCTATATATAGAGCCCTGCCAAGCACTAAAGGAGATGGGAAATTTATCTAAAACAGCATCCTTATCTTCACTGAGCATACAAATAAGACACAAACACAGATAACTACAATGTACAGATCATTACATACTAAGTTCATTGGACAAGAGCAAAACAAAGTCCTATGTGAGATCTGAAGGGAAAGGTTGTTACTGACTAGGCGGATGAGAAAAGGTGAGAATATAGCATTTGGGATGGGATTTAAAGAATTGGTAGGAATTCAGTAAGTGAGGTTGGAGAAGGACATTCCAGAAATACTGAATAGTGCGAGCACTGGCATGAATGGGGGAGACATATAGCAGGTTTGGGATACAAATAAGAGACAGGTTTGGCTGTAGTGCAGAGTGTTTAGAAGGTTCAAATAGGAGATCCTGTTGGCACCAGATTGTGGAAGACCTTGAATGCTAGGAAGAGGCATTTAAACTTGTTCCAAAAGGCATCGAGGAGTTATAAAAGGTGGGTTTTGTTTTTGTTTTTGTTATTTCGCAAATTAAGTGACATGACCACATCTAGCGTAATTAAAATGGCAGTGATATGAAGGTCAGATTTGAATTGGTAGAGAGTAGTGGTGGAAGAAGTGTCAGAAGGCTATCACAATTATCCAGGTAGATGGTAATGAGAGTTATACATAGTAGCAGTGGCAATAAAGAGGAAGGGATGGATGGGAGATGGTGCATGCTGGAGTTGTCAGGATCAGGTAACTGATTAGATAAGAGAGGTGGTGGGGAGGGGTCAAAGATAACCCCAATGCTTTAAACTCGAGAGACAAGGTAAATTGTGTGGGATGCTAAATACAGAAATACAGGAGTTAGAAGGGCGGGTAGTTTTAGGGAGGAAGATGATAAACCCAGTTTTGATCACGTTGAGTTTGAGGTGCTGGTGAGAGAGCTGCAGGTGTACTTATGGAGTCCAGGGAGGATGGATCAGGGTTGGAGACCTACCCAGAGGTGATAGCTGAGGCAATGGAAGTCAATGAAATTGCCAAGAGAATAAATGAATGAATGAATGGAAAACATTTATCAGTTACTTACTATGTGTTAGGCTCCCTGCTGAGTATAGGGACATAAATACAAAAAGATACAGTTTCTGCCCTCAGGGAGTTTATATTCTAGTAAGGAACACAACCTACATGGCCAGCGAAGAGTGTGTCTGGGGAATAATAGGAATGGCAAGTGGAACCCTTAGGAGCATTCATTTTAGAGCTGCAACAGCCCTATCTTACAGAAGAGGAAACTGAAGATTAGAGAAATGAAGTGATTTGCTCAGGTCACACAGCTAGTAAGTATCTGAGGTAAAATTCATCCTGACTACAAATCCAGCACTCTCCTGACTATATCACACTGCTTTTCAAATGACCAGGAGGCCTAATTAACATGTCCTTTTCACAAACAACAGGTACAAGATTGGGTGTCTGTGGGCGAGGCGGGGGGAGGTAGGTGAGTGGGAAGAAGAATGGGACTCGTAGAGGAATGAAGAGTGTGGCAATGCCATCCTCCAAAGCAGATTGATGTCTCATCTACAACTTAATAGTTCTCTCATTTTAGAGAGCTGCCCAGAGTACTGAGAGGTTAAGTAACCTGTCTGAAAAAAAAAAAAAACAAAACAAAACCAACAAAAACCCCAGTTAGGTGATACGGTAATTACAGTGCTAGGCCTAGAATCAGGAAGACCCGAGTTCAAATCTGGCCTCAAATACTTACTAGCTGTGTGACCCTATGCAAGTCACTTAACCTCTGTCTGCCTCAGTTTCCTCAACTGCAAAAAGGAGATAATAATAATATCATACTCCTAGGGTTGTTGGGAGGATCAAATGAGATGACATTTTAAAAGCACTTAGCCCAGTAATCTGGAACATAATGGGTACTTAATAAATGTTTCTTTTTGTTTCTTTCTTCTATGGTCTTGCTGGAGGTGTGATTGAACCTAGGCTTTCCTTATTCTAAGGCTGGTCCTCTTTCCAGTGCACTATGCTGCCTCCTGAATTGTTAGGGCAGGTAAAATGTAAATTATCTCTGGAGTTGAAGAGATGCTCATGTGGCCAGGAACCTTATTTAACCTCATTGCCCTATTGAACTGCACCAGTAAGATTATCTGAAAGCCCAGACCAGTGTAGGTATGTACAAACTCAGAAACCCTTAGCACATACACATTCACATCTGCATATAACTCAGGTCAAGTTGGAGTCGGCATTTAGCCACATCTTCTCTTTTCCTCTTCAGCAGCCAGGCCTTTTCACATTAGGGTTAGCTAAAAAACAAACAAACAAACAAAAACCCAAATAAACCTGGAAGAAGAGGTATAGGAAGAAGAAATACCCAGAGAGGTAGAGAACTAGTCTTCAGGAGGCTTCATTTTTTTCATTGCTTTGTACAGAAACAAAGCAACATGGTTTATTTTGGCTTGCACTCTTGAAGCATCCTATGAATGCCATGAGGAATTATCTTCATGCATCATTCAACAAATAAAACTGGAGATTCCCTTAGTCTGAGCTTAAACATAATCTTACCATCGTGGATCACAAGATAACGAGAAGGTTAAATAATGTCCATGGTCCAGGCAGGATTTCTTCAATTATGGAGTAGTTCTGTCTTTAAGGGCCAAAGAGACTTTCAATCCCTGCCCACCTCAACAAGCCAACAGGGTAATTTCAACCTCTTTAAATGGATGTGGATTTTATACATATACATTCAGAACAAGTTAATGAAGAGCATGTGCCTTGGATCCAGGAGGATGCCAGGCTCCTTAAATTCCCTCTTAGAGGAAATCATGCAAGTTTAAGAATCCTTGTGAGGGGCCCTCTTAGGAAATTCCTTGCATCTGCTCAGATTAAAAAGGCATCAACCTATTTATTTCTTCCAAATAGAGAGGGACTTCTCAAACACTGAGTTCTCTTTTGAAAGACAAATGGCTTGGTTTGGGGAATTGCAGAGAGCCAGAGAACCGACATTTTGCTCCTGATCACAATTCTGTGGGTGTACAGTTGCTGGCAGCTGCTTGTAAACAGGACTGCATAACTTGACTCTCTTTGTTGCAGACACCAAGCCCATGGTGCCATGAAATTTCTGAGACTCGGCATTTTTGACTTGCATTTTGGTGCTAAAATTTCTACAGATATTTCCAGCTTGGATCAGATAGCATCAGAAATGGGGCTCAGCTTGGAGCTAGAATGAAGGAGCAAAAGCTTCCTCTTAAATTAAATTAGGATTAGCCATAGCAACTCATATCTTTGGAAGCTGTGCTGCATAATCAGGTGGGGGTAGATGCTGCATAGAGGAAATTTATGCCAAAGTTGCAGGGACATTTGTGATAAAAAAAAAAGTTTTGATTCGATGAACAGGGAGTTAATCATGTTGTAACTGGGCATAATCTTGAGAACTCCATTCCATCAAAGTCCTGATGAACTGTCCGCATACACTGAGCCTAGCCAGTCATGTTTGCAAGCTGTACTCTTCATCTGCAAGACCCTGGTAACCCACTGAAAAGGCTTTTGAAAAGAGAGCCAGATAGGAAATTGCATTTACCTATGAAGATTCAGTGCTTTCATTTATTCCTATTTGGAACAGGGCTCATTTTCTGACCAAAGGTGTGGTGATGGGGGAACAGAACAATTTTCTTTCCTAACCACGTGATAAAGAGTCAACTGTACGGGACATCCATATAGAAAAGAGCAGGAAGGTTTCCAAGGCAAAAAGAAAGGTTGAAATGGGGAATTTGTATTATATAATACCTCATTTGGGAAATGCATCTTGTAAACCTGCAATTAGGTGTTTGTGGTTTTTTCATATTGCAGCAGTGGAAAATAGGGCTGTACCTGACATTTATATGGCATTTTTATACCCATCATCTCATTTGAGCCTTAAAACTACTGACCTCTTGAAACTGGGACCAGGTTCTTATTAATGGAGAGCATGAGTAGGAATTTGAGCAACTAAGTTTGGTACAGGAGGGTGCAAAACCCTATGAGATAGGTGATAGTATTATAGCTCGAGAGCAAGAAGGGACCTCAAAGGTTGTCTAGTTCAAGCACTCTTTACAGATGACAAAAACTCAGGCCAAGGAAGTTAGTCACTTGCATAGGACATACAGGTAGTAAACATTAGAGGAGGGAATTAAACCCAGGTCATCTTTACACTGTAGCACCCAATATATGTTATTTCCTTCTGCTGGTCTATTTTATAGAGGGGGAAGCTAAAACTCAGAGAGGGTAAGTTGCTCATGATTATACAGCAAGTAAGTGCCAGAAGCATGACTGAAATCCAGGTCTTTGTGACAATAACAGTATTCATAAGGCATGCAGACTTTCCAGAATGCTCTGATTTCAAGGCTTCCTCAATATAGGTTCAGAAGGCGCACTGGAACTTACTTCATCTTTGAGAAATTTCAAATACTTCCAACTTAGTAACTAGTTTAAACTTAATTTCTCCAGTAATCATGGTCTTCAGTATTAATGTGTACATGGAAATGTCTTCAGGAATCAGCCCACATTGCAATCTGTTATCTTGTTTTGAGTGAACCTGTCGTGACTAGAAATGTAAATGGTAGCTACAGAGAAGATGCATCAGAATCTCTTAATGAGATCCCCATGTTTTATGAAGAGCTGCTGAAAATATTCTCCCCTTCCCCCAGTTTCCTGGAATTCAGTGAGAATGTAATTTTCTCCTCCTCATACCAAATGTTTGATGCTCGAGGACTAGTGCTGCAAACTAAATCTTAATAGGGGCTTTCATGCTCCCAAACCCTAGAGCAGGATGGAAAAGGACAACATTTAAAAATTGCTTAAAATGCTGCCCTTCAAAGTCAGGAAATACTCCCCTCCCAAAAAAAAGATCTGTTGGTTAGTTGCCATTTTTTTTTAGGCAATTGGGATTAAGTGACTTGCCCAGGGTCACACAGCTAGTAAGTGTCAAGTGTTTGGTCTGAGGCAGGATTTGAACTCAGGTCCTCCTGACTTCAGGGCCAGTGCTCTATCCACTGTGCCACCCAGCTGCCCCCTTGCCATTTTCTTAAATGAAAAACAATGGATATCTTTACAACTTTAATGAAGATATCAGGGTGCTGCGGGGAGGCACCAGGGCTTGAGTCCTTGAAAGAATGAATGCACTTCAAAAATGGGATCAGTTTGTGACCCCAGGTAATTGACTTACTGGTATACTAATCTTGGAAATAGCTTTTTTTAAAGGGAAGAATCTCCAGGAATCTTGTTTGCCCTGTAGTGCTTCTAGCCCACAGAACCCCTGCACAGCACTCATGTTTCTGCATATTAAAAGTCTGAGGCCATGGACACACCTTGTGTCACACCTTGAATGATGTCACACCTTGAATGAAGCTGAATGAAGTACCAACTATACACTTTAATGTTAGCCCCATCACCCATATTTGAAGAAGAATTTAGCTTTGAATGTCTAAGTAGAAATGAATAAAGTATAGCTATGCATTATGCTTTAACGTAGGAATTTGTAATTTTCAAAGTACTTTTATGTGCATCATTTATTCAGTAAGCATTTATTAAGTATCTTCTGTGTGCAGAGAACTGTGCAGGGTGCTGGAAGAGATACAATATTTAGATAAGATATGGTTCCTGCCCTAATAGAGCTTGTAATCTAGCAGTGAAATAGGGTACATAGGCAACCACAATATACAATAATATATGATTGTATACAAGATTGTTACTGACCATATTGTTACCTCGTTTAAACTTTGGAAATAGTCCTGCAAGGTAGGCTGGGAAAATGTTATTTTGAGTACTCTAAGAAGTGAACTGGATTGCCATACATTCACTAAGTGACAGGGCTAGGACTAAGCTTCTGAGTCTTGGTGGGGCAAAAAAATAGTAGAAAAGAATATTGAGCTAAATAAGGAAAGGGAAATTATATAGATGGTTTGGAGGTATTTAGGCTTGTGAGGAAGTCCAGAGGTTGAATCTGGAGATGAGAAATTGAGGAAAATGAGACAATTTATCTAAAGTGCACGTAATTCTTAAAATGCTATATAAATGTTAGCTGTCATTGTTATTATTAGAGAACTCTCATTAAGATTTTAATTGTAGCATTTGTCCTTGAGCATCAGGCAACTGATTACTTCGCAAGAGGAGGGGAGAATTACATTCTCATTAGTAACAGAGGATCAATATAGAATGTGGCATGGTCCTATAAAAATACTGTCAGCAGTGCCAAAGCCCAGAATGAGCTGAGAGAGATGGGAGAAACTAAGGGAAACAAATTTATTTTTGCCTTTTTTTCTTTTTTAAGGTTGTAATGAATGGAGTGAAGAGGCAAATCAAATAAGAAAGAGAAGAGCCCTGCTGCTTGAGGGAGATATGGGACAAAGGTAACAAACAACAAAGAGAAGGTAGAGCCACTCAGCTGTTTGCCTCTGCATTGCCTAGCAAGAGGAATGGCCTTGGTAATGGAAATGACTGAGCAAAACTGGCTGATACTAACTGGGAGTTGATGCACAAGATATGTAAACAGATAGGAAGCTCCTGATGGATTCAAGTCACTTAGGCCAGGTAAGCCCATCGTTGGCTACTGAAAGAACTGGCAGATATAATTGCTGAGTCACTGTCTCTGATATTTGAAAGAATGTGAAAAATGTGAGAGGTGCCGTAGGAGTTGTTGTTCAGTCATTTTTCAGTCCGTCTGACTCTTTATGACCCCATTTGGCGGGGTTTTTTTGTTTGTTTGTTTTTGTTTTTTTGTCAAAGATACTAAATGCACTCAGGTAAAGATTGCTGGTGACTCCGCATGGCCCTTGTCTCATTCAATCGATTATTTACCCAGCATTTATTAAGTACCTACTATGTACTAGGCACTAAAGATACCTTCTCCAGCTCATTTTACAGATGAGGAAACTGAGGCAAACAGGGTAAAGTGCCTTGTTCAGGGTCACACAGCTAGTAAGTGTCTGAGATTGGATTTGAACTCAGGAAGGTGAATCTTCCTGACTCCAGGCCTGGTACTCTATCCACTGTACCACTTAGCTGCCCTTACCATAGGTGTGGAGAAGGGCCGATATTGCCCCATTTTTTTTTTTTTTGGTGAGGCTATTGGGGTTAAGTGACTTTCCCAGAGTCATATAGCTAGGGAGTGTTATGTGTTGGAGGCTGGATTTGAACTCAGGTCCTCCAGACTGCAGGGCCTGTGCTCTATCCACAGCACCACCTACCTTCTCCTCACCCCCAATTTTTTTAAATTAGAATCATAGTGGAGAGAGGGAAGTAAGAGAATAGAGTCTGCAAACCAAAAACCAAGGAACTTGACTTTGATTCCTGGGGAAATTATAAAACAGAATGATTAAAGAGATAGTTAATGACCATCCAGAAAAAGAAAGCAGTCACCACAAAGAATAAGAATCATGGCTTCATCCATAACAAGTCACAGCAGACTAAGCTTACTTCCTTTAAAAATATTTTTGACTGTTATTTAACTAGTATAGTAGATCAGGAGAAGGTTGCGAATATACGTTAACCTAGAATTTAGCAAAGCATTTGACAAACTGTTTCTTACTAGTCCTGTGGAAAATAGGGAGAGATGTGGACCAGATGATGATTCAATGAGATGGACTGGGGACTGATTGAATGGCCAGATTAAGAGAGTAGTTGTTTATAGTTCAGAGTCGGATTGGCAGGTCTCCAGTGAAGTGCCTCGTTAATCCCATGCTCCCCCTTCTGCCATCTCCTTCTATCATTTTTTTTTGATTAGCAAGCATTTATTCTCTCTCCCTCCCACATCCCCCATTGTACAATAAAAAAAATATAAAATCTGCACAAGATAAGGCACAGTCAAATGAAACAAATTCCCACATTGGCAATATCAAAAAATGTTATATTCCAGTCCACATGTTGTGACCATCACTTCTCTCACAGGAGATGGGCAGCGTGCTTCATCTTCAGTCTTCTAGAATCACGGTTTGTTCTCGCATTGATCAGAATTCTAAAGACTTTCAAAGTTGCTTTTCTCTAAAATGTTGTCATGGCACAAATTGTCCTCATAACTTTACTCTGCATCAGTTCATTGAGATCTTCCTATCTCCTTTGAAACTTTTATTTCTTGGGAGCAGCTAGGTGGTACAGTGGATAGTTGTCCGGCCTTGGAGACAGGAGGACCCGAGTCCAAATGTGGCTTCAGACACTTGACACTTATCAGCTGTGTGACCCTGGGCAAGTCACTTAACCCCGGTTGCCTCAGCAAAAAAGAAAAGAAACTTTCATTTCTTATGGCACAATAATATTCTATTACGGGAATATATCATAATCTGTTAGGCCATTACAGTAGGTGGGCAGCCCTTTGATTTCCAGTTTTTGCTACTACAAAAGGAGCTGCTATGAATATTTTTTATCATATGGTTCTTTCTTTGCTCCTCTTTGGGGTATATACTCAGGAGTGGTTTTGTTGAGTCAAAGGGTATGCCCAGTCTAGTCATTTGAGGGGGGGAGCATAATTCCAAATGACTGTATTCCATAATGGCTTTATCGATTCATAATTCCTTCCACCAAAGTGCACCAGAAGTGTGCCCATTTGTCCACAACCCTCCCAACATTTGTCATTCCCTTTTCTTTACCTTATGCTTTTTAGCATTTTTATTAGTGGCCTGGATAAATTCAGAGATAATATGTTCATCATGTTTGCAGGTGACACAACATAGCTAATGCATTGGATTACAGTGTTTGGATCCAAAAAGACCTTGGCAGGCTAAGGCACTGGGCTGAATCTAATGAAATGAAATTCATCAAAAATAAGTATGAAGTCTTTCAACTGGGTTAAAAAAATAATCTCCACACGTACAAGATGGAGGAATCCTGGCTAGACAGCAGTTGTATGATAAAAGTCATTAGGTTTTTTTTCCTTTCAAAATAAAAGCTCAGTGTGAGTCAGCAGTATGAGGAGGGCAGCCAGAAAAACTAATGTAAGTTTGGGAAGCCCTGAGAGGCAGAGATCCCAGGACTAGGCAGGTGACAGTCCCCACTGTATTCTGCCATGGTCAAACCACATCTGAAGCATTATGTTCAGTTCCGGGTGTAATAGTTTAAAACAGGCTTTGATAATCTTGAGAGTATCCAGAAGAGAGCAGTCAGCAAGGGCCTTAAGGACGTGACCTGTGAGAACTGGTTGGAGTAACGGGGGATATTTAATTTGGAAAGCAGAAGACTAAGTGAGGGGAGTGATATGATACCTGTGTTCAAATATTTGAAAGGCTGTTATGTGGAAGAGAGAATAGGCTTGCTTTGTTTGGCCTCAGATCAGGAAAAATGGGTAAAAGTTGCTGAGATGCAAATCTAAATGTTAGGAAAAACTTCCTGACGCTAAACTTATCCAAAAAGTGAATGGGCCATCTTGGGAGGTGGTTGGGTCCCCCTAATTTGAGGGCTTCAAGAAGAGGCTTGTTTATTATATTACATGGGGGATTCCTCTGGTTATACATTGCTGCTAAATTCCCTTCTAACTCTCAAATTCTGTGAGTCTGCCTTTCTGTGAAGTTTAAGTGAAGCTAATAAAGTAATCTAGTACTCTTCTCACTATGCCACTCTTGGCCTTCCTATGACACCATCTGGCATCATGTAGGGTTCATTGGTAATCTCTATACCCTGTAAACAGAGTCATTTAAAAGGGATACCATGATAACCTTCAGTTCATCCTGGATTGGTATTTTCTTACTTCAGTTTCATCTGATCTTCCTTGGGCAGAGGTATTTTTGAAATGAAATGCCTGGATCCACCAACTTATTGCCATCACAGAGCAGGCACCTGACTCATCCATGTGACTCCTCTTCCACAGTGAGCCTTCTTAAGCTGCTGCCTTATGAACCTCACTGAAAGACGTGCCCTAGCTTAGCCAGTTTTTGACTGCCTGAGGAAGGTGAAACCACTCTCTTCTCAGTCAGCTACTTTATCATCTTTTGGATTCATAATGATCCTTTTGACTCTCCTTTGAAAGGGGATTGAGAGCTAGTGTGCTCCATCATTGCATCTGAAAGGCCAGAAAAATTGAGACCACAAATGATGATCTTCAGCACTTCTCAGTATCTTACTCCTTTTAATACCCTCTATAAAAAGGACAACAGAAAGCTCATTATACCATCACTTGACATACCTGTTATGTCTATATGGTTAGTCTCTGCAAAGCTTTCATGCCCTTCCTATAGTTTATAGAGAAATTGATTTCACAGAATCCAAGAAATTAGAGATGGAAACACTCTATTAGGTCACCAAATCCATCCCCTGAGGCTAGTTTAGGATTGATCCCTAGTTCACAGTGTATTATCTAGTGCTTTTTTTTCTATCAAGTTTTGATGGGTTTTTGTATATTTATAGCAGGCGGGCAATATCTGCCGTGGAAAATTATGCCAATCCATACGAGAAATAAAATTCTAGAAAAATAAGCTTTTGCTAAGCACTAATTTTACTTTGGTGGATACATTTTTTTAATGTGCTAATGTTTATAGCCTCTCATCGTGATAAAGGCAGGGTTCTAATATGGGATCATGTATTGGCATTGCAATCAAATGGAGAATTTGCATCTTTGTAAGTTGCAGAATTTTCCCAAGACGTGATTTCCCATCAGATCTGTACAAAATATAATATGAATTTTAGCCTCCTAAGGCTGGTTTCTTTTCTGCACAGGAAATTGAGCCCTGTACTTTGCTCAAGTACATGCAATCAAACAGCTGGCCAAGATGATATTTTAGCCTTCTTATCCAGACTGTTTGGGGCTGTGACTCTGTTTGAGGGTTTAACAGCGCCATGGGGGGGTGCTTCCTTTGAATCTAAAGGAAGTGAAGAGACAGAGGCTCCCTCAGGGATATTGGCCTGGGTCCGAACTCTGTCACCTCCTTCCACCCCATTTCAATTAGGCAGTGAGCCAGTGAGGAGGTAGCCTGAGTAACCACTGCTGAAGAAGACCTGCAACTAATAGACTCATATATATACAATCAGCTCATAAAAGCTTCCTTCCCTTCCAACAAAGCCATGAGAATTCTCCCCTTAGGCTGAATTTTATGACTTCTTTTCACCTTCAAGGCTACCTCATTTAACCCAATGTCACCTGCATGGAAATATTGGGGGCAGAAGGGCAAAGTAGTAAGATTGAGCCGGGCCTGTTCCTGAGGATGACCCGATTCGGGGTGGGGGGGGGGCCTGGAGAGGTGCAAGAAAAAGCACCAGGGAAGAAGACAGATAGGTCGGAGCACAGAGAACAGCCAAATCCTATCAACTTGATGTTCCCATTCCAATATTCCTTTTAAAAAAGACAAACCAGATGAAGTCCCTGTTTGTGGATGAGTATTATGTCTGGAGAGTATCCCAGGCAGAAAAGCCTCATGCATTTTTTTATACACCTGTATGCTAAATGAGAACGCGCATCCAGGTGCTGAGGAAGACTTATGAATGTGCTGTAAATTATGCAAACAAGTAATTTTGCATGTCCAGAAACTAGTGCCTACAAATGATACAGTTTCCTTAAACTCTCCACAAATGGGGATGCCAGCAAACCAGGACAGGCCTAATTGCTCAGCATTGTATATCAGCATGTACAGATGTCACTCAAAAAGAAGAATATTTGCCTGAAAGGGAGCCTTTCAAATGAGGCAGTTAAAGGAGGCAGGTGCCAGCATCTTGGTAGCCTAAAGTATGAGCTTAAGTTGGGACCAGGCCTGTGATGGTATGGCAGAAGAAGCCTTTGGCTTTGAGGTGAATTCGGCAATGGGGGCAGGGGTCAGACTCCCCACAGGATGATCACAAAGGTATAATTTGTTTTAAGTTTTTATACCCAGTTTACTTGCATCATTGCATTACTGGATCTTTGTTTCTCGTTACTGTACTCGGACTCCTTACTGGATCTATTTTCATTTGAACACATGATAGAGATGCTCTCAAGGAGCTCACATTCAAATGGGGTAGAAGTATATGTAGGGTGGGTGGGAGGTAGTCTCAGAGGAAAGGCATGGGGGAGGGGCTGAGGGGCGTGGTGACCGGAAAGGGCCTCCTGCAGAAGCGGGGATTTGAGTTGAGTCTTGAAGGAAGCCAGGGAAATGAGGAGGGAAAACATTCCAGGCGCAGGCACAGGGATAGCCTTTGATCAAGTCAAAGCTGGAGGACCCCTTGTGAGGGGGAATAGCAAGTAAAGCAGTATAGCCGGATTAGATTGTGTGGAGGAGAATAAAGGGTAGTAAAGGTAGGAAGAGGTCAGGGTGGGATGGTCCTTAAATGACAAAGGACTTTCTATTGGATCCTGGAGGTAATAGGAAGCCACTGTGGTGGTATTTATTTCGAGGGAGGGGGGTTGGTAGGTGGCATGGATGAGCAGTGTTTTCCTGTCATAATGGGGGCAGAATGATCCTTTCTTCCATAAGCTTTTACCCAAAGCTTCCTAGGAGCCTACCATAGGATTGTAGACAACTTAGGGTTATAAGGGACCTCAGAGGCCATGTAATATAATCTCTACTTGACCCCTTCCCCCCAAACCCTCTACAGCATCTCCAAGTTGTTTTCTGACCTCCACCTGAAAACCTACACTGAGGAAGAGCTGTACCATCTCCACATGCTGCCAATTCTACAGTCCATGTGCAGAGTGCTAAGTCCAGAAGTTGGCTGATCACTTTTCTAGCTCAAAGCTTTTATATCCTAATGGCAGAGTTGAAGGAAATAAGTTCATTATGGAGCCTCATGACTATTGGCTATCTGATCAGTGTTTGAATGTGTGCATATATGTGTCCGTGTGTGGGGGGGGGAAGAAGAGAAGGGAAGGGGAATGTAGGGAGAAGGAGGAGGGGGAGAGGGAGGGAGAACAGCATAGTCTGGGACACAACTAGACTAAATTGTTGGTTTAAGACTCTTTTAGGTATTTTATGTATGTCATGCCCTGAGTAATGAGTTTGCATACAATTGCAGTCGGCTGTATATAATTCTCCATATTTAGAAGTAATTGTTCTTGAAATCAATATTCAGATTTATGCCAAACAATATGCAAATCAGCTTAGCCTTGACTCTTTTTAGAAATTGCAGCAAAACCAGCAGCAGCCGTTCCACTGGTGCCGAAGCTCTGTTCTGAAAGAAAGCATTAGGACTCAGATGAAGCCTGATCCTCTTAAACACCCATCTCCATCCTGGAATTGTAGTTAAAGATTACGGGAGGAAGTTACCAAATTCCACCTAGTAGTTTAGTGTTTTAAAAAGCTTGCTCCATGGGATTCCTCTTTATTGTTTAATGTTTGCTACTCTTAGTGGTTTTAATGAACAATTACATTGTATAAATAAGCTCTGGAAAATTTATGTTTGTGATCTAGATCTCAACAAAAGCACACATCTTGAAACAGAGACCATATGGCAATGGCCAAAGTACTCCTTTAATCAATCAATCAATTAACATGCATTTATGAAATGCTTTTTATTTGCCAGAGGCTGTGCTAGGTCATGGGAATGAAAATGCCAAGGTGAGAAAGTCCCTGCCATCAAGAAGATTGTATGGACCACCTCCACCAATTGATCTAATACTTCAGTTGAAAGAAAAAATAATAATAACTGACATTTAAGTAGCTCATTGAAGTTTGCACAGCGCGTTCCATACATTACTAGATTCTCTTATGACAACCATGTGAGTCAGGTTCTATAATAATTATTATCACCCACTTTACAGATGAGGAAACTGAGGCTCAGAGAGATTAAGTGACTTACATATCAAATTCAGGATTTGAATCCAGGTCTTCCTGATTCCAAGTCTAGCACTCCACCCACTATATTACCCTGCTCCGTCAGAAAGAATATAGGAAAGCAAAACAGCCTCTCAAGAAATGAGATTGAAAAGATCTAGGGTTAACAAAATAGGGGTCTCTTAATCTTTTTCATGCCATGGAGCTCTTGTACTAACTAGACTGAAGTAGATGGTGTAGAAGGACCCTCCTAGCCTTGTTGCTAGGATCGATGATCTGGAAGAGCACAAGGCTGTGTAGCCTTGGGCAGGTCAGCCCTTCGTCATGCCCAGCAAGCTGAGTCGACTGTCTTCTCCAGTAGACTCTTCTAGAATCAAAGTCATTCGTGTGTCTAAGCAGCCACTGCATTTTGTGTGGCAGCTTGTGAGATGTGTACCATTGCTAGTGTGCTTTTTTCTTATAGTAATTACCAGCTGACCCTTAGAGATTCTGCCCAATGAACTGGCATGAGAGGAATTATACTGTAGATTCCAACCTTGCTGGGTCCTGCCTTGGGTGAGAATTAAATCTTTAAAGGCAGATGAGAATCAGTTTTCTTTCTTAGACTTAAAAAATGTTCCTCTCTGTCCACATGGGCTCCTCCTGGGTCAGAACCGAACTGGACCCTGGAGAGGGATGCCAGCCTACCCTGAAGTACAGAGCATCTTAGCTATAGAGCTAGAATGAACCCTAGAAATCATTTAATCCAAACTCTTGATTTTACAGATATGGAAGATGAGGCCTAGGGAGAGAAGATGGCTTGCCCAAGGTCACAGAGGTGACTGGGACAGAACCAAGCTTCAAACCTAGTTTTTCCGACTCCAAATCCAGTGTTCTTTTCCCCCCTGGGCAAATGAGTAACTGCAAAGTCAGAAGCTTGGCCTATTGAATCAAAGGAGAAGAGAGAATTGCTTTTTGTTCTTTCCTCTTTCTCTTATTTTTTTTTTAAAGAAGCACAAACCAGTTCTTCACTCATTAGGTTTCTTGATGCGGTCCTTAGGGACCCTGACTTGGGGAATTCTTCACCTTCCTGTGGCATAGCCCACCTGGGGAAGAAAGGAAATTATGACTCTTGGAAATAGAGCACCCTATGACAGGGCAGCTCGGGTCTCTCTTGGGTTTTAAATTTCTTCTCCTTCCTGTCAGCTTCAGATCGCTTTACACCCCCAGGAGAGGTTATGGGACTGAGCATCCATAACAGTGCCTTTGGAGAAAATAGATTCTAGATACAGCCAATAAATCCAGCACAAAAACATAAGTCCCTTTGGCAAAGAGGATGGTTGGTTATTTTTTTTTAAGTGCTTCAAGAAAAAAAAAAGAATAGGAAATCATTATCACAAGCAATACCCCATGTTGAGCTCTCAGGGATTACCCCTTGTATATCAGCATTATCTGTGAGTTCACTTGTCACCTTTTCCTTAAAACTTAAGTTATCTTGCAGGTTTGGTTAGTAACTAGATGTCTGCAAGCCAGAGGGAAGAGTAGGTTTTATAAACTTGCTGAGGGCTGAGATGGTACTTTCCATATGCTCCCTACAGAGTGGGTACCCTGGATTGAAGAGGACATAGCCAAAGGCCTTTTTGGTTCAGAAGTAATTTATTTCATTGGTGCAGGTAACTCCCAGTGTGGAATCTCCCTCCACTGAAGCAGATTAGCAATTTAAGAATCTTTATAACTTGCCTGGGGAAATGAGATATTAAGTGGTTCATCTGCAGTCAGCCAAGGCATGACTTGAACCCAGGTCTTTCTGACTTCAAGGCGAGTTCTTTGTCTGCTATGCCATGCTGGCTATCCGGTTACTGTATACATTACCATGTAGAGATAGATCTCTATAGACAGCTTTCCAGGGTTCCAAGTACTCTCACTTGACCAACTTCAATATGATTTGTTGTTACATATCCAAACCCAGTAAAACATCAATTGGTATGATGTTTATAACATTGTTTCTATGAAACTAACTGCCCTCTACACTGTTGTTTTACCCAAGACTGCATTTTTGTGGAGCCGGTAAACAACTTTCAGCAGGGCATGACCTGCAGTGAATTTTGATTTCTCTTAATTGAAGAAAACAGATGAGAATTGAACTGTCTGACATTAAAATGCTGGAGGGCTAGATGGAAGGCGAGCGTCTTGAAGTTCTGCACAGACATTAGGGTGATCTTGGCTTGTCCAGGGACTATGGTCAGTGCAGCTGGAAAGGATTGGGGAAGGTGCTGCTGTCACACAAGAAACACAGAGCCTGCCAAATGGGTCCCTGATTTGATTAGAGCCCTAGACCAGAACCTTCCCATGAGAGACTCCTCTGTATCTTGATTTCTTGGCTTCAGTTCTTTATCGTGACCCTCCCCCATCCCCCAGTTCTCGTCTGACTTTATCAAATATTCTGACATAGCTCCCTGATTCCCAGGGACACTGACTCTTCAGTGTTTGAATTCCTGCATTTTAATTCCTGTTCATGCTCTCTTTTTCTCCTTTATCAGATGCTATGATTCCCCCTCCATCTCCATTATCCTCTTATTCTCCCCCAAAAGGCTTTCCAGGTCCTCACAAAGATTCCACATTTGCTTGATCCATCAGTGCCCTCTCTGCCACCCCCTCTATGATGGTCACCTCTATGTTCAATCTGGTACTATTGAGCAGGACTCCTGTTACCCAATCCTCTGTTCTCCCTGTAGCTTTAGCCACTAATTAAAGCTGGTTTGGCATTGGAAGATAATTAATAAATACTATTTGTTGATCACCACCAGTTCCCTTATTTCCCCTAGCAAACACTTCAAGCATGATCAATGAAGCAAACCTTTTAACAAACAATTTCAGCTTAGCAAAATTCAAAAAACCAAAAACCAAACCAAACCAAAAACCCACAATCTAATTCACCCGATTTTTCTCTGCTGAGTAGCCTGTGGTAAGAGAGTAGAAGGAGCAAGCCTTGGGGAAAGTCTTCCATAAAAGTGAGAGTGCCTCTAGACTGTGTGCAATCTAGATCACACCTGGGAGTATTGTGTTCAGTTCTGGGTGCCCCATTTTAGGATGGATATTAGTAAAATGGAAGATATACAGAGTGGAGTAATGAGGGCAATCAGAATATTGTATATCCGTATCATAAAGTTGAAGGAACAGGGAATGTTTAGCCTATAAAAGAGGAGACAAAAGTCGCATGGTGGCAGCCTTCAAAAATTTGAAGGTACAAATGAGAAAGATTCAGCTTGTCTTCCTTGGCCCTAGAGGACAAAATAGGGGAAGATACAGAGAAGAAGATTTAGACTTCAAAACCTTCCTGCAGTTATCAGAGCTGTCGCCAAATGGGCTTTCTTGTTATAGGCATAAGTTCTTGTTGAGTGGAATTGAACTGAAATGAAGGTCTTTCAGAAGGAGTCAGGGGATGCTTGAAGGAAATTCCTGTTTAGGTATGCATGGCCTCCAAGTACCCTTTCAATTTGGGACCCTGTGAAAAGAAGTGAGATAATCATAGAGTCAGAGCTGGAAGAGACCTTAGAGACCAGATAGCCCAATCCCTTCATTTTACATATGGGGAAACCAGAAGACCAGAGAGGTTCGGTAAGTTGCCTAAGGTTTTCCAGGTAGGAAGTGGCAGTGTCAGGATTTGAAGTCAGATCCTTCGACTTCAGATTCAATGTTCTTTCCACAGTACTATGCTGCTTCCCCTGAGGGGAAATCGAGAAAGACATGCCTCTAAACGTATCTTTTTAATCTGGACATACCTCTTCAAATACCCTTGCTCTAGACTTGACTCTGCAACCTTGGGCTCTTTTCCCTTCCTTCCTTCCTCCCTTTCTCCCTTCTTCCCTCACTCCTTCCTTCCATCCATCCTTCCTCCCAACACTTAAGTGACTGCTATATTCCAGGAATCATACTAGGCATGGGCGATAGAAAGACAAAAACAAAGTGGTCTCTGACCTCAAGGAGCTGATGTGCTGTGAGAAACTACAGATCGTGATGACTCTGGAAGAAATCTCAATTCCGGCACAGAGAAGACCCGGACACCCAGGAGAGCAGTGGCATGTTCAACACTTTGTTCTCTGGGCCCAACCTCCTAGTGAACAAATGGGTACAGGGTTGTCCTCTGTGCAGGTAGATATAGTCACCTATGTGATATGACTTGAGCAATACCAAGAAGCTGCCTTTCTTTGAAAAATTCCTGTTCTTCTGGTTCTGTCTACCCTAATTAAAATTCTACCATTAGAGATTCATTCATTTGTATTATTCACTCTCACAGACCCTCTTTTTAATAGAGCTGTGGTTCTTAACCTGGGGTCTGTGAACTTGAATTTTTTTTTATAAGCGTATTTCAATAGATTTGGTTTCCAGTGTAATCTGATATATTTTATGCATTTAAAAATGTTCTGAAAAGTGGTCCATAGACTGCCAAAAGGGTCCGTGACACACAAAAAAGTGGTCCATAGACTGCCAAAAGGGTCCGTGACACACAAAAAAGTTAAGAACCTCTGGTTTAGAGGGATAACACTTTAACTCTATTAGTATCTAAATGTGAATTAGTTTGAGCAGATCTTTTTCCTTGTGTCTTGGGGCTAGAGAGAATGTAGATGCTGAAACAAAGGGAAAGGACTAGAGGCCACAGAAGATGGACTGCCTAGGCCACATTTTGGCAAGGGCTGGCTCAGGGATGGGGAGGTTTGTGCTCTGGTCTCCAGGATCCACATTCCAGCACAGAGATTTGGTGTTGGCAGCCTGCAAACAGAGTCCTTCCAACCAGGACATCAGAGACTGGAGTTGGGGCAGCAGCAGGGGCTCCAAGCAACAGGTCCTGGCAGCCTGGGTTGTGTTGGGCCACAAACATTCCCCAGCACTCAGTGGCTGTAATCCCAAACACGTGTCTGGCCTTGGGTTTACCAGCCAGCAACCACATGGCTCCCTACTGGGGCTGGAGAGAAGGCCGCGGGCTCTGCCAGCCCTGCCTGCCTCCTTCGTGGAGCTGCCATCTGCTCTCCGGAGTGGGCCAGTGCAGTGGGAGGGTCCACCTGCCAGATGTGGTCGAAATCCATCCCTAAATCTCAGACTCCCTATCACAGTGTATGTGGGGGGATGGGGGTGGGCGTGGAGAGTATGTCCTCAGAAAGACCATACTTCCTTCAAGAACTAGCCTTCTTCAAAGCAAAGCTCATCCTCCATCTTCTATCAGTCAGTCAATATTTATTAAGTGCCTATTATGGGACAGGCACCATGGTAAGCATTAAGGATCTAATGCCCTCAGGGACCTGACAGTCTAACAGGGGAGACAATATGCAAATAAATATATACAATATACTACATTATATAGGATAAATAGATAAATGAACAGCAAGAAGGCACTGGAATTAAATGGAGTTGGGGAAGGCTTCCTATAGAAGTGGGATTTTAGTTGGGACTAAGAGGGGTTCTTAACTTGGAGTCCATGAATTTTTAAAAATATGTACTTTGATAGCTAAATTTCAGTATAATTTGCTTCATTTGTATTCCTATGTATTTTATTGTATTCATTTAAAAATATTTTTTCTGAGTAGAGGTTCATAGGCTTCACTAGAACTCAAAGGGCTCCATGACACACAAAAAAGGGTTAGAACCACTGACTGTAGAAGCCTTTCTGTATCCCCCCTCAATGGTTAGTGTTCTTTCCCATCTCAAATGATCATGTCTTTGTTTACTTCTTTATGTGTTACATCCCTTCAGTAGAATGTAAGCTCTTTGAGGGCAGGAGCTATTTTCCATTTTCTTTTTGTATCCAAGTGTATTGTTCCTGGCTAGGGAAATAGATAGATAGGTGGTAGAGACAGAGACAGACTGACAGATAAATGATAGATAAGTAGATAAATGGATAGATAGAGATAGATGATAGAGATAAATGATCAATATAAAGAAACAGATGATAGAGAGATCGATGATCGATAGAGATAGGTAGAAATAGATAAATGATAGAGATAGATGGATGATAGAGATAGGTAGATGACAAATAGATGGTACATGTAGATGCTAGAGATAGATGATTGATATAGATTATAAATACAGATAAATGATCAATAGAGGTAGATGAGAGATATAGCTAGATAGAGCATTTATTAAGAACTTATTTCCTGGGTGCTGAGCTAAGCACTGGGGAATATTAAAAAAAAAAAAAAGAAAAAAGAAAAGAAGGTGGTACCTACTCTCATGGAGCTCAGATTCTTTTTCTTCACTTTTAAGTGGATTTATTAATCACAATAGCATCTCTAAGCATTTGAAAATTACATGTATGTATTTTATAAGGCATTTATTTAGTCTGCAGAAGGTCTGCTTGGTATAGAAGTTATATTTGGTCATTTTTGGGTTCAGAGCTCCCTGGTTGGGAACCACTGCCATAGAAAATAGACTCTGAGAAGACCTTCATTGCTATTGCTTGTCCTCTGAGATTTCCTCCCCTTTACTTTGTATATGTCTTCTATGTTATGTGATCGTTTGCATGTTGTCTCCCCCGTTAGAAGAGGAGAGAAGTTTACTTGCTAACAGCGCACATAAAGAGGAGCTTGGAGTGGGGAGCAGAGGATAGCCTAGCTCAGCAGCTGGTGGGGAGGTGGAGCAGCCCAGAGAGTGACCCTCAGGCTAATCGTGGCTGCTTTCTGAGCCTAAATGCCTCATCTGTAAAACAAAACAAACAAAACAAAACAAAAAAAGCAGTTTGGACTAAATAACCTTTAAGTTTCTTCCTAGCTCTAAATCTCTGGGTTCTGATGCCATCTGTGGAAATAAGCTCTGAAGCAGGGGCTCCTAACCTTTTGTGCTTGTCACCGACCCCTCTGGCAGCCTGATGAAGCCTGTGGACCTGTCTCAGAGTAATAATTTTTAACAATTGAAGGAAATGCTAAATTTTAGTGAGAGGTTAGTGAATATAAAGATGTAATTGTTTAGTCCAAGTTCATGGACCTCATGAAATCTATCCACGGATGCTTTGGGAGGGGGTGAGGTCCATGGACCCCATGTTAAGAACCCTCAAGCTGACTGTTTTTAGAGAGCTCTATCCAGTAGAGATTTTTTTTTAAATGATGCCTTTTGTTCTTACTCCACAGTAATGTTCACTTAACACACTGCCCCTAACAACTGAACCCTCCCTTGAAACAACAACAGCACCAAAAACATTTAAGCAAGACCTAAAAGCACAATGGATGTCTTCTGAGAGCCACCATTGCAACTCTGTAGTCCCCCACCTCTCTGCTTCCCTGATTCCCATTCCACGCACAGAAGGCCCTGATGACAATCTCTGATTGGAGGGAGAGTTTTTCTTTGTCACTTTCTTTAAAGCAAATGTTTGGCAGCTGTCTGGTGTTACATGCCGCTTCTATCCTGGGAGCTTCACATTGGAATTTTTCCTTTTAACACATTAGGCTTACACAGTATTTCTTTTAAAAAAAGAAGAAACAGTTCCCCTCTAATGTAGTAGCTTGTGGATTACCTAACCATCCGTGGAGCAAAACTGTGAAACTGGGGAAGCCGCAGCCCCTTGCCATATTTCCACCTCCCTGTTCTGCCCTTTGGTGTTCCACGCCCCTCCTCACTGGCCATCCTGGGCTAGGGTGTTGGCTGAGAAGTTTGAGAGCATTCCAGCACGTTCTCTCTCCTTCTTCCCGTCTTCCTCCTCCCCATTGGATGTACAATTTAAGTGGGGCTTCTAGTAGCCTGAAAAGCTATCTGTACCTACAATTAGATCCCAGGTCATTAGAAGTTCTCAGCTTCCTTCACAACCACATTCCTGCTTCAGTACCTCGATAGACCTGTGATCTCCTTGCTCTCTGATGGTGGCACTCCCTCCAGATGGAGACCTCTTCCTGACTTTTCATCCTGTGCCCTTGTTGTCAGGGTTTATTCTATTCATCTATTCTATTCCTCCTCCGCTGAGGCTTTGTTCAGTAGGCTGGAGGCAAACAACTCTGACCTGGGTTCAAGTCATGGTCCTAACACTTAAAGCCTGACTGACTGATCTTGGGCAAATCACTTAATTTCTTGGTGTCTTTTCTAGAATGATGGGGTTGGGCTAGATGGTCTCTAGAAGACATTAAGCTTTACATCTACGATTCTATTAGAACAAGAGTTCTTAAACTTTTTTGTGTCATGGACCCCCTTTGACCCCCTTTGAAGCCTATGGACCCCTTCCCAGAATAATGCTTTGTAACTTACATCTGTAATTGAAGGAAATGCTAATTTTCAGTTAGAGGTTAATGAAAGTAAAGATGTAATTTTTCCCCACCCAGGTTCATGAACCTTCTGAGATCTATCCACAGGTCCCAGGTTGAGAACCCCTGAACTCCATGATGGCAAGAACTGAGTAAGTAGTATTTTATGTTTGTATATGCAAGGCCTATACAAGGATCCACACACACCACAGATCTAGAAAGAACCTGCAATCTAGCACAAATGCCTCACTTTAGAGGTGAGGAAAACTGAGGACCACACATGACCATCCTGAGGTCACTCAGTAATGAGTAGCAAAGCCATTATTCAAACCCATGTCAAAGGCATCTCTAGTAAATGTCAGAGAATATTTGAACCCAGGTTCTCTAACTCTAGAGCCCATGACCTTTCCACCATAATATGCTGCTTACTATATGTTTCTGGAACTGAACTCCATAACATAGCTCGTGTAGTCAAGTAGATAATTATAGGTCAATAAACTAGTGAAACTGGTTGGCTTACCTTGACCCACACATACCCACACCATGAACCAGAGCTGCTGTGAACCAAGATGCTATAGAGAGGACCTGGGGTGGTTTAAGTTAAGTTTATCTGCAGGTAGATTGACTTTGGACCCAGCTGTAGGCCCTTCTGGCAAATAATATTTAAAGACAGCGTTAGCATGCTGGTGGAGAACTCTTCAGACCTCAGGGAACTTCCTTGTGGACTGCTTTTACCTGAGGAGTTACTAAATCTGTTTTATTTTTTAAAATTACCTAGCTTCACCCTCAGTCTTTGAGGGGTCCATTGTACCAGATGTAGAATTGTGCCTGGAACAGTAGCATTGCTTAGTTCTTGATGAAACTATGTGTGGATGCTTTTTCTGTCTTTGAAGATCTCAGTGTAATCTATGACCTCCTGTTTTATATCATTGGCTATGTATTTCCATAAATTCTATATAAATGTTCTAACCTATGTGTTGGAGGTCATCTTTTGGTACTTAAGGTATTTGGTAGATTCCGGTATAACGCCAGCCAGCTAGGTGGTGCAGTGGATAGAGTGCCAGGCTTAGAGTAAGGAAGATCTGAGTTAAAATCTGGCCTTAAGGCATTTACTAGCTGTGTGACTGTGGACAAGTCATTTAACACTATCTGCCTCAGTTTCCTCATCTGTAAGAAGAACTAGAGAAGGAAATAGCAAACCACTCCGGTATCTTGGCCAAGAAAACCCCAAATGGAACCATAAAGAGTCAAATATGACTGAAAGTGACCAAACAACAACTACAATACACAATTCCTCACTCACAGTATGTGAGTAGCCCACCTCCCTTCCATATCAAACATGATCTCCTCAAAAATCTCTTGCATCACTTTGTACGCAGCCAGCTGATACCTTTCCAGTGCTCTTTGGGTCACTTGCAGTTGAGATTCTTCTGATATTTAGGATTTTGTTCCTTTCTTTCGCTGTATCCTCAATTCTTAGCACAGTTTCTCTCACAGAGGGAGCACTTAGTACCTACTTGCTGACTGACTGGTATACAGGATGTTATAGTGGATAGAAAGTTCATCTTGCAGTCAGGAAGCCCTGGGTTTAAACCCCGTGCGAGGTACTTACTAAATGAGCAACGCTGGGCAAATCATTTAACCTCTATGAACCTCGGTTTCCTCCTTGGAAAATGTAGGGATAAAAATAATACCTATCTCATAGGGTTGTTCTGAAGATCAAATGAGATACTGTAGGTAAAATGTTTCATAAATCCTACGATGCAATATAAACGGCACTTATAATCATGATTAGAAGTGTCAAACACACAACCAAAGGCCATTCACCCTGCAGTACTCCCCAAAATAGCCTGAGCAATTACACAAAATGTAATTGGGAAATATTTAACAAAATAAACAAAAAAGAAAAGAACGTAGATTCTGTTAATATATTATTATATTTATATATAGTTAAGTCAACATACAGTCCACCGGGATCCTTATGAATGGTTTCATGGTCTATTTTTATTTGAGTTTGACACCATGGATCATGGTCCATTTCTATTTGAGTTTGATACCATGGATCATGAATATTTGATGTGAAGGCCATTGGCACTGAAAAGATGGCAGAGAGCCACACAGAAAGCCCTCCACAGTTTCCTGCCTGAAAGGCACCTCATTCTCCTCCTGTTTGATTCTGGCCCCAGCTCATTGTCCACTGTAGCACCGTCCTAAGATACTGATGGATCAACTCAGTGGCAGGCCTGTCCAGTTGCATGTCATGATCTGGGAAATACACTTCATTTTTTACCTTGTAGATTGATTTCTTTTGTATTGGGAAGAACAAATTGCATTTTGCATATGAGCAGACTGAGGTTCAGACAGGTTAAATGATTGTCCAGCTGTTGGCAGAGTCAGGCCTTGGTCTCAGGTCTTTTGACCTCAAGACCACTTCTTCCTCAGATCAACCGTGTTGCCACTTTGGGGGACAGGGAGCCTTTATGGCCTTCCCTCTTCCCATCTACTTGGCTTGTGAGATTAGGTTTGCCATATAATTTCATTAGCTTTTAAATTTTTCTTTATTTTCAGAAGGTAGTGTGATGTCATGTAAATATATGGGGTCAGAGACTTGGGTTTGAATCTCAGCTTTGCTGCTTATCCGGAGCATCTTTGTTACTTGGTTCTTTCTGGGCCTGTTTTCTTATATGTGAAATGGAAACATTTCACAGCTGCCTCGAAAGGCTGTTCCAAGGTTCAAATAAGACAAAGTGCAATATATGTATGTAACAATGTATAGATGTAATATACATGTATACATTACAGACCATTGCCATTTGCCACTTCCTGGTCATATCCAAAACATCCTTCTCCTCCTCCCCCAAACAGAACTCAGACTTCTACCCCTGGGGCCCTGGGCTGTGACTAGTGAGCTTCCACCCTCTCTTGCGCAGTCACAGGACTACCGCACACCTTTCCACCAGTTTACAAGACATTTTGCCGTATGTGTATCGTCAGCTCTCCTTTTTGTATTATCTCTATTAGAATGTATACTTTTTATATTTTTATAGTGTTTTATTTTTTCCAATTATTTGTAAAGACAATTTTTAACATTCATTTAAAAAAAGTTTTTGAGTTCCCTCCCTCACCACCCCTTCCCTGAGATGGTAAGCAGTTTGATATAGGTTATGTGTATGCAGTCATGTAAGACATTTTTCCACGTTATAGAATATATACTTCTTGAGGGCAGGAAGTGTCTGGCTTGTATTTATATCGTCAGCACTTGATAAATGCTTTTTCATTCATTCATTTATTCATTCATTCAGGAATTCTCTACATGGATAAAATCACAAGGTCATGGATTGAGAAAGGCCCTTAGAGGCCATTAAGTCCAACCCTCTCATTTTACAAATGAGGAAACTGAGGCCCAGAGAAGTTAAATGACTTCTCCAAGGTTACATAGGTAGTAAATGGCTGAGCTAGGATGTGAACCCAGGTCCTGTGACTAAAAACCAGTGCTCTTTCCCCTGTATCTCCTTATCACAGGTGTGGATGAATACATAAATCAATACACATAGAGAGAACACTATATAATTTGCAAAATACTTTACACACATTTTCCAATTTGAGTTTCCTAACATCACAGGGAGGCAGATGTTTTTGATGTTATCTCCATTTTACAGATAAGAAAGTTCATTTACCTATGTTTATACAGCTAACAAGGGTCAGAGGCAACACTTGAATCCAGTTCTTACCAATTCTAAGTCAGCACTCTATCCATTAAGCCTTGCTATCTCCCTAAGTAAGCCTCAAAGAGCTCTAGCAATGTGGATTGTTATTTTTCCAAATCTATGTGTTCCTCTAAGCCCAAGGCACACAATAAATAAAAAGAAACTGGCTGGAGAAAATTAAGCTACAATATTGATAAATGATCCTGTGATCCCAGTTCAGAGAGATTCAGCACTGCTAATGTCTCCTCATTTAATTGAGACGCTTTCTCTCACTTTCTGCTACCAGGAGCCACGAATGTAAGGTTCTATCAAGATATCCAAATGATTCTGGGCAAAGCTGCCCTTGGGTCCAGTGCATGCTTTAGAGAGGGCCAAGGCTTCTGGGCAGGGACTGAGGAAGGTAGCCTGTGGGAAAGAAGGCAGAGTTTCTGCCAGCTGGTGCTGAAAAAAGAACCAAAAATGTTACACAATCAGCCCCAGGGTCTCCCCCGATCACCAAGGCAAAGGGGTGGTGCCCGTTCCTTTAGGCTACAGGCTGACTCTTTTTGAAGGCTTCTTCCAGCCCCTTTGAGGCCCCACCCTTTTTTGTTCATTAGCATCTGGTTTCTCTGGAATGACAATGTCAGGGACAGGGGTGGCAGACAGCATGATTTACCCATATACCTTAGACGTGGTCGGTGGCAACCTAGGTGCTACTATATTTCCTTAGCAATGGCCCTGGTGTCCAGAATTATAGATGCGAGAAGGCATTACCCTTGAGGTCACACACGTTACCAGCAAGCTAATGACAGGGGCAGGAGTAGGATGCCCAGGCCTGGGGCTTCCAACACCCTGGTGATATACTCTCCTTCCTGGTGAGGGGACAGAGAAACACTTCCCGCCCTTGGGAGAAGTTGCAGCTGTTGAAGGAGGGCCAGGCCTTCCTGATTTTGCAATGGACTCCCTGGACTTTTTAGAGGATTGGCTATAAATCTGGGTCATGGCCAGAGGGGAGAAGATGGAAGTATAAGGCTGCTTAAATCAAACCAGTTCACATTAGCTGGATCAACCCTAAAAGCCAGAGAGAAGACATGGGAAGCGAGGCCTGTAGCTGCCAGAATCATCCTTCTGTTAAATGAGAGATGCAGAGAACTCAGGAAAGTGTGTGTGTGCGCGCGCGTGCACATAATCCTATATGTGGGAAGGGAGGGTCTGTGTTTGGTGTGCACTTCAGAATGATGCTGATGTACAATTCATTGGTCACCTACAGTTTCAAAGAGAAACAGTGAGAAGTTAAATATCTTGCCCTAGTTCACACAGAAAGAATAGGTTAGAGGCAGGATTTGAACCTAGGTCCTCCTGACTCCAAGGCCCAGCACGTACTAATGTGCTTGCTATATAGTAGGTGTTTGTAAATGCTTGTTGATGGATTGATTGCCTCTCTTTGGTCTTGTTGGGTATAGATGTTTCATCTAGCTACCAAGATCTCAACCTCAGTAAAAATTCATTGGGAGATGGTGGGGATGAAGAAATTCATTACTTAATGGTCAGCCCTCTGGTTTTAACTGTCTTGAAAGTCAATTAAGCTGGTCCTTGGAAAACAGTCTGTCACTGGACCAGCCTTGAGGGTTTTCCAGCTTGATAAGATGTGAAGGCTTGTCTTTGCTGGTATAGCCTTCAAGGCCTAGACTCACCTTTATACCACACTGAGGCATAAAGGAAGATGTTAATGGAGGCAAAATCTTCATCCATAATGAAAAACAAGGGCTATGCTATGTATGTACTATGTTATGTACTGCCAGGTAGCATGGGCAGATCACAGGAACATAGATTTAGAACTAGAAGAGACTTTAGAGACTATTAAATCCAATGCCCTAATTTACAGATGAGGAAACTGAGACACATAAAAATTAAATGACTCTGTCAGAGAAACACAGCTGGCAAGTATCTGAGACAGGAACTCTGGTCTTCCTGATTCCAAGTCCATTGCCCTATTACATCATGCTGCCCCTTCTAATGCCAAGTCAATAGATAGAATCTTTATGAATGGCTGGTCCTTGTTGCTTTTTATTTCTACCATCTTGGGAAAAAATAGGGCAATTTTTCCCTTGAGTTTCTGGGCACGTGACTAATTGTTCACACTGAGTGTCCAGTCTTGTCTTGAGAGACACTGCAAATGGATGATAAGGGGGACACGGAATCAAATAAAAGGAAGAGAATGGATTATATTGACTTTGGGAAGTTAGAGTTCTTTTAATGATTCCATGCCCCTTCCTGAAATAAAGGCCCATATTTAAAATTCCAATATGGGTTCAAAGGATCATTGATTTAGAGATGGAAGGTACCTTAGAATTAATTTATTCTAACCTTGTTTTTGAAGATGAGGAAACCGAGGCCCAGAAACATTGAGTCCTTTGCCCAAAGTCACACAGCTAATAAGTGGCAGAACTGGGATTCAAACTCAGGTCCTCTGGCTTCAAATCCATTGCTCTTTGGCTATGGAGTGTGGCTTAAAGTTATAGAACACTAGACTTTGCAAAAAACTGAAAATGAATATCACTCATGGGCAGTGGAGAGGCCCAGGGTGAATGTGAATAGATTGTAACACATCACAAATAGAAATTACGTAGGACAACTGGAAACAAAGATGTCATCAATTAAATGTATGGGTGAAGAAGATAGACTAGTCACGTGGCAAGAGCAGGAGATAACTGAGAAATAGCACTTGTACTCCATTAATATTATCTCCATGTCAGGAGAAAGTGGGGAATGTCCCTAGCACATCCATTGTGGTGAGCACATGGGAGGATGTGGACAAGAGTTCCAAAGGATGGGCGGGAAGGGATGGGTTGAGATCTGCATAGTGGGAGTAAATACCCACAGAGATGAGATCACAGATCCATTTGAGTGAGTACAAAGGTGACACTATTGACCCAACACAATTAGGGTGTGAGCTTTGATTTGTTTTTCCATGAATGCCAGAGTGGTGATAGATGTGCGACTGAGCCATCCACATGCTTTCCTATGATCCTCTTTGCAACAAAGCACGTGCATTGTGAGGCAGCTGGTTGGGGGAAGGGGTGTAATCTGTTGCCATGGTCCAGAACTGAGCTAATTTGTTCATATAAGACTCAAATGCATACTGTGAGTCTTTCCATACTCTGAACTAACCAGGGACATTATGAAATGCAAAAAAACAAGATGAGAGTGGAATGGGGTGGGCACTGGCTCGCTGTTCCTTGACTCCTTTCACTTTTGTCTTTATCATGGAATTGAGATATACCAAAAAGAAACGTTACATAGTGGTTGCTTTCAGGGCTGACAGCTTGCAACATTTTTTATGCTAATAATCTTCATATAATTTCTCATCCTTGCAAGGTTAGTCTCTAGCTCCTTTCTGCATGTCAACCTTAGTTATTCTTAAAACAGTTGTTATCTAAAAATATGGAGGTCATTCTTTTTTGCAGATATCTTGGTCAATAATAATAGACTTGTCAGCAAAAGAAATGCATTCCCCCATCCCTTTGTTTCTTCATGAGCTATGCAGGTTGGGTGATTTAAGAAAAAGAGGCCCTCATTTCCTTGTGGCTCAGCTCACAAAGGCACACGTGCCGCACAGAGTTGAATCAGTGTGACAAGTGCCCTTAAATAGAGATCTGGGAGAGAGGGAGAGAAGGACTTGATTATTATTCTGTGCCAATGAGGACCTGGCCAGAGAACAAATGGGGATAAGTGGTCCAAAGAGGCACCCGCATTTTGCATGCAGAAGTGTGCTGCTTTGGGACAGTTCTCAAATGGCATTTTCCTCCTTATATTTAGCCATAAAGAACATGGCATTTCTTTGTGAATGCAAAAGCACCAAACAATCACGGTTTCTAGACTGGAAGCCAAATCCAAGTCAGGAAGTAGGAGATGAGGTGATTTGCCTTTTGGCAAGGGACCATACATAAGGCAATACTTTATATCCTACTAAAACCAGTTATAGAATTGATCTTTTAGAGACTGTTTACACTTTGGATTTCATGTCTCATCTCTGTTTTGTTTCTTCTTTTCCTTCTAGAAATCCTTGATGCAGTATGCTGATAAGCCTAGCTAGGTAGGTACCTGAAGGGGGAAAATATTTGTCTTTCAGAAAATTCTGAATACTATAAGAAAAGTGGGGGAAAGTTTGGGAACATAGTCTCGTGGTGTGGTACAACGATATTTTGTTATGGCCCTGTGTGGTAGCTAGCACTTACACTGGGCATAGTAGGGACCATTCCTGTTAGGTAAATGGATGGGGGTGGTGGAGGGACCTGTTTGAAGAATGGTGTGATAGAGAAAACATTGGATTCAGAGTAAGAAGAATTGGGTTTTCTGCTTACAAGTTTTATGATCCTGGGCAAGTCATTTCACAGAGATTCAAACCGCAAAGAGCTAGAAAGGGTTTTAATAATCTTCATGTCCAACACTCCTGTTTTACCTGTAGCAAGGGATTAGACATGGGCAGTCCTGAATTTGCTAGTGTACTGAGCATTAGGTACAATGTAGACATGATTAAGACTGCATTTCTCAGGAGACCATGTGCAATGTTATAGGGAGACCTGTAGCATTGATTGAGGGCATCATGAAGAGATGCAGGGCATGGAAGGAGGATTATGTTGGGGCTATGGGATGGTAAGGGAGGCCTTCAGGTTAGAAGAAGAAAGTGATTACTTCTCTTATATGTGGAAACAAGCATAGCCATGTCTGGTATAGCAGGAGAGACAACCACAAGGGAGCTAACTTGATTGCTACTGAGAATGGACTGAGACCCCATGGAGAAAGGAGAAGAGATACCTCTTGGTTACAGAGAGGTGGGAAGATGAGGGGATATTGAGATTCAGGCACTGAATGGAACAAAGAGGCAAGAGAAGGGGAATTTGAAAGAGAGAAAGGAGGTGGAAAGGGAACAAAAGGAAACAGAGGAGAAGGAGGGAGGGGGGTAAAGGGAGAGAAAAAGAAGGTAGAAGGGAAAGAAGAGAAAGGGAAAGAGAGGGAAAATGAAAGAGAGAGAAAGAAGAGGAGAGAAAAAGAGGGAGAGGATCAGAGAGAGAGGAGAGAGACAGTCAGAGATTTTTTTTTCTGTTTTTCCAGACTGCTCTAAAGAGAAGTGGGGATAAGTTTATATTTTTTTTTCAAGAATGAGTTTTGAGATGTAATCCTATCCCTTTGCTAATTGTCTTAATCCCAATAAAATGTTTTACTTTAAAATGCATGTTTCTTGTCTAGTCTACTAGGTAGGTGCAGAAGGAGTTTGGATGATTTCAGGATGGCCTGGGAGATGGGCCCAAGCCAACTGATGTATACTTATTTTTCCCACATCTTCCACATTGAAACCAATATTCTGTGAGAATCCGGATTTGAGAGGAACATAAGTTTTATAAGGATACATGAAGAAACTAAGAGAGGTTAAGTGACCGGTCCATTATCATCTTTGAGCCTCATTTCCTCATGTGTAAAAGGAGGCACCTATTAGCTTGATGGGCAAGTTAATGAGTGCTCAAGTTTGCTTTAAGAGATGCAGAAAGTGAATATGTTGGGCACTTACTTTATTTAATGGATTGAGAATTCTTGTAAGAAGCCACAGGAACAGATGTCAATCAGCAGCACCTTGTAGGTATACCATACTACTATAAAAGGTCCTACAATGGGTCATCTGGGAGGCATGATCCTCAACTCCTGGCTGTATTGTAGGACTCATCGATAAAGTGGCCACAGGTGGGACCACTACCCCAAGAGCTAAATGTCAGGCTCTTGGATAGAAGATGTTTTATATACCAGAGGAGGGGTGGAAAATACTGGCAATGTCCCCATGACATCTCTTTGGTCAGTTTTGCATAAGGTACATCAGTGGGAGCCAGGGGGCTAGGAGAAACTTGTGACATGAGGGGCAAGGCTTACCTTGTCTTTGGGACGTGGCTCTAGAGGTCAAGAGAAGTTAATTCCTGGTAAACAGACACTTAAGTGGAAAAGCAAAACTCAAGGTATGCACATATGACTGTCATGGATAGTTAATGGAGACAGGCCTGCTGTCCCACACACAAATCTTGGACTGGATTATCTCTGAAGTCCCTTTCATCTCTAACATTCTGTAATCCTGTGACTTCCACACCCTCAATTCTTAGTTTCAATAGAGAAGAATAACTTCATTGATTCCACCAGCACCTTCTAGGCAAATGAACTGTTGGGGGTGGTCTCTTTTGATCCCCCACAAACTAAAAATGATTAAGCCTACCGTGTGCCTTGAAAAAAAACCTCAAGATCCCCATCTCAGCTGGGTCCAGACAATGAGAGCTAATGGAGAAAGCAATATTTGACATATGGGCACTGAAAATAACAGCATTGAAATCCAGATCGTAGGATTTAGGGCTGGACGGGGCCTTATGGGGCATCTAGTCTAATCCACTCATTTTAAAAATAAGAAAATCATGACAGAGAGGTGATGTACTTAGTCATTGGTTCGCTGTCCAAGGTCCCACAGCCAGTAAGTGGCCAGCTCACATGTCTTCTGACTCTGTCTGCTGTTGATGTTTTCTTGTCTCTACTACTTCTAACAACTTGCTTAGGCAAGAACTGTAAGGAAGACAGAAGCTGATCTTTTGAAAGTTTGGCGTTAATTTGTTTAACTTCATACTGTTATTGGCCCTGCCACATAGGAATCCTTCTAGCGTAGGGGGTCTCAAATTTGGGTGTGAATAAATTTTTTTCTTAAATAGTCTTTTGAGAATTATAGTCAACATAATTTGTTTTCTTTGTAATCCTGTGTGTTTTATTTTTTTGCATCTAAAAACATCATTCTGAGATGGAATACAAAGGCTAAACTAGACTTCCAAAGGGGTGCATCACACAAAAATAGTTTAAGAATTCCTTTTCCAAATGTAGTTTGAGTCCTAATAACTTATGGAACCTTACAGATTAAATAGCAATGACAACTATGAGCATTGCGGGAGGTGGGGGTTCCTTTTCTAGCTCCATCATCCCACCTGCCTCATCTTTTCGCACCTCCCTTGAAGCTCTGAGCTGACTGACTAGATGCCCGGGTAGACCTGATCAGCATCAGCAAGTTTTGAACAAGCTCAGAAATGCTGGGGCTCCCATCCACCTTGGTTCATGGCCTCTCTTCAACAGGGTCCTTTGTTTATACAGCAGGTGCAAGTGCTCAGGCTTGAGGGACAAAGCCCTAGCGTGAGTCAGATGAGTCAGAGGCTTCATTTGCCAAGGAATCTCCACAGATGCCGTGACATGACACAGACCAGTAAACACTCCTCTGCACACATAATAAACCAATCAGCTAATTGAAGGGACAGGAAGGCACTTATCCATTCATTTCCTGAGGGCAATCTGCAAATAATCTTTTTAAACAGCCCTTTCAGAAGGAGGTACAATCTACAAATAATCTTTTTAAAGAGCTTTTTCAAAAGGATATGCCCAGTGTTACAAATAATGAGGCTTAGAGGGATGCAGGGAGGAAAGGAGAGAAGGGAAAGATGGCTGAGGTTAAATGTGGCCCCTTGGAGATATTCTTCTGAGATTCACAGTTGGGGACTCAAGACACACTTCAGGATGCAGACCCCCTTAACTGGACTGAGCTAGTTTTATGTGTTGAACAGTTTGCTC
Source organism: Phascolarctos cinereus (assembly GCF_003287225.1). NCBI lineage: Eukaryota > Metazoa > Chordata > Mammalia > Diprotodontia > Phascolarctidae > Phascolarctos > Phascolarctos cinereus. Next base: position 105,059,975 of record NW_027556402.1, on the reverse strand, counting down.
TTTGATTTTCATTTCTTTTAAATCTTTTTAATTTTTTAAAATGAACAGGTACTTATTCTCTCTCTCTCTCTCTCTCTCTCTCTCTCTCTCTCTCTCTCTCTCTCTCTCTCTCTCTCTCTCTCTCTTTCTCTCTCTCACCACAACTGGTTTCCTTTGTAATCCTATGTATTTTATTTTTTGCCTCTAAAAACATTTTTCTGAGATGAAATCCAAAGGCTTAACTTTTCCCACTGGGAAAAAAAGAGAGAAAAACAAAAGCCTTTTTTTAAAAACAAATATGCATAGTCAAGCAAAACAAGTTCCCATATTGGCCGTGTCCAAAAATGTATGCCTAATTCTGTACCCTGAGTCCATCACCTCTATGGCAAGAAGTGGGTAGCATGATTCATTATCAGGCTTCTGGAATTGTGGTTACTTGGTACATTGATCTAAGTTCTTAAAATCTTTCAAAGTCATTTGCTTGAATTACGTTTCTTGCCGCACTCTGGCTCAGACTTTCTGCTTCAGCTAAAACTTCATCGACACATCCCCTTTCCCAACTGTTTCTTCCAGGCCCATCCTGGGATAGTCATGGACTGGAACTAAGGATAGTTCCATGGTACAGTATGAAACCTTTGGGGTTGGAGAACCTAGAAAAGCTGAGGTTGGGAGGTTCCCATTCCAGAAGGTACGAGAAACTTCAGATAGTGTTCCTTTCGTCTCCCATCTCTGAACTCACAGACACTGAGACGTTAAGGATTGGCTGGTCAGTCCTTGGCTATATAGGCCAAGGATTGGAAGTTTCCAGCATGTATGTTTCTGGGAATCAAATATTCTAGAAGTTTCTAGAAAGGGGCTAGACAGTTGTGAAGGAGAAGATGGCCAGGACAGAGGCATCCTGCTGCAAAAGTCTAGGCCCAGAAAACCAGAGAGGGTTTTTTGGCTATTGAATGCTGGTTGTTTGAGGCTGGAGCTACTAGCAAGGGATGGAGAGTCCAGACTGTACTCCTGATTCCTCTCCACAGGACTTCCTCTGCTGGGCCATACAAACTTCTTCCCCCAGGAAGCTCACTCTACCCCTGGTCTACTTCATCTAACAGAGGCCCAGACCAACCATGTCTTCATTCCTCTCTATAGTGTCCTCCCAACTCATCTTCGCAAGATTTTTTTCTCCCATGTTCTTTTAAGTTGGGAATTATTTGTTCCTGCCTGTATTTGTATTTATAGCACTGAGCACAGTGTCTGGCCCTTAGTAAATGTGCACATAATAAATGCTTGTTGACCTGACCTGATAATGATGCGCTCAGCTGAGGGAGGAAGCAGCATCTGGAGCATAAGCAAGATCAGTATTGGAATCGAAATGGAGTCCAAAGGGAAGAGTGAAGAGATATGGGCTGAAGTCAGACCACAAAGTCTGGTAACTATGATAACAAGGTGCTGACTTCTACCAAGTTTCTAAAATTTGCTGTATGCAGTGTTTGGCATGTGAATGAATGTAAAAAAATGGCTTGCCCATCAAGGCCTTCCAGTTTCCTCTGAATTAGTTACAGCTGGGTAACTCTCACTGGCCACCACCCACGGTCCTTTTCCAGAAAGCAGCTGGCTCTCAGTGATGGAGGCCAAACATGGTGTACTGAAAAGATGCTGGATCTGGAGTCATGGGAAATGACTTCATATCCTAGGGCTGTGCTTGTTACCTATGGACCTTGGGCAAGTCCCTGAACCTCTCTAGATCTCAGTTTCTTCATTTGTGAAACAAAAGGGCTGGTTTAGATGAGCTCTAAGTTTACTTCTATTTCCATTCTCTGACTTTGCCTTCAGAATCCAAGAATAAAAATTGCAGAATGGGTTGTACCCACCATCTTTTTTACTTGTGTTCTGCCTCTGACGATGTACCTATGGACTTGCATTAGAAGGGAAATAACAGTCTTCTTCAAGCTTAGAGGTCTTCTGATAGCATCTCCATTTCCCTTCAATCCCATTATAGAGCAAAAATCCATGAAAAATTTATCAAAATTATCTAAAGTATATTTTTGTCCTATACTACTTCTCAATGGTAATGGGTTCCATAAATTTATTGCCTTCTACCCTTTATTTGTCTTAAACTTCCCTCTATAAAGCTTCAAAAGGTGAAACATCTCTCTGACTTGGCATTTTACTTCCTGGAAGAGTTTAGTGTCATCTGCAGACTTGGATGTTTCATCATCATCGTTCTAGCTAGCATTTATATAGTGACTACTATGTGCCAGGACCTATGCTAAATGCTTTACAAATGTTATCTCATTTTTATCTACATAACAATTCTGGGATGTAGGTACTATTACTATCTCTATTTAACAGATGAGGAAATTGAGGTAAATGAAGGTTAAGTGATAGCCCAAGGTTAAACAGCTAGTAAGTATCTAAGGCTGGTTTGGAACTCAGGCCTTCCTGACTCTAAGCCCAGTACTTCCAGTGGTATACTTCTACCTTCAAATCATTTATAACAGTGTTGAAGCCAGATCCCCTGGGGAATAACACTCTTTGCAATTTTCCATAATTACCATTTATTTTGGTCCTCTTTGTTTTTTCTTAGCTTTCTTCCCATCTGTAACAAAACAATAACTCAAATCCATGATGACTCATTTCAAAAAATAGCCTTACACATAGAACTTTGTTAATATCTTTTTTGAAAGTTTGAAGAAATTACAAAGATTAGTCTTCCTTTCCCTGATGCATTTCCTCTCAAAGAGCTCTAGTTAATTCCTCATGTAGGATTCCGTCTTAGAAAATCCATGTAGGCTATGTGCTTATGTGTTCAGTGATTCTGTCTTTTACGTGGAATGATAGAAGCTACCTGCTTGCCCAGTATGGAAATGAGACTCACTACTCTGCAGTTTACCAGGGTTCCCTCTGGAATCCTTCCAGTGAGTGAGGGGCAAAGGAGGGGGTGCCACCCTGGCATCCTGCCAGCACTCCAGCACAGTAGCCATTTGGAACATCAAGTTACCTGTCTTGGCCAACAGCTCTGTCATGTCACTCTTCATTCATTCAAAATTATCCTATGGAGGCCATCTGGTTCTGGTGATTTGTGTACGTTTTGTGGGTCAATTGGGTCTAGAATGTCCCATGCATTTATTGCTATCTGATCTGATATTACCAATCTTTGTGTTTCATGGCCCAGTTTGGGATTGGGGGTTCCTCCAAATTCTTCCTCAGTAAAGACCACCATAGATATTTCATTGTTTCATTCCTTGATCCTTTAGTGCCCTTTTAGTAGTACCATGATTATCAAATAGTCATTCATTGATTCATTTATTCATCAAGCACTAATGAAGTGTCTAACTGTGTGTGCCAGGTACTATACTAGGCACTGAGGATCCAAGACAAAAATGAAACAGTCCCCTCAAGGAGAATATCTTCTACTGAGGGGAAAAACCTGTATATAAGTAAGTAATCTTACCTACTAAATTCATTAAGTGATTTGCACCTTTTCGTGTTAAGTAAGAAACTTCTAGTTACCACAAAGGCTTTTAAGTCCTTTGAAAGGTGCTTCTGAAGTTCTTCTTTGATCAATCAACAAGTCAGTCCATTAACAAGCATTTATTCAGGTACTGGGTTAAGGGTCTACAAGTATAAACAGAAAGAAAGACAAACCCGTCCTGGAGCTTACATTCTAATGTGGGAAGATGCCACATAAAAGAACAGCTGAAAAGTAGGTGTGGGGTGTTGCTGTTCATCCTTTGTTTTCAGAGAGGACCAGTGACATCACAGGGGAGTCTTGACTTACACGTACATTGGATTTAAGTGAGGCAGAGTTGCACGGAGTAGTTTGCCTCATGAGATTTGGTGGTAAAGTCTGATGAATGAAGGATGTCTGGTCCTTCCTCAAAATGGATGTTACGGGGAATAACACAGGGACAAATGAGAAATTAGGTGGATGCCACTGACCTGCCATTCTTGTATGGATTTCTTTGTTCTCAGTTGAATTGACTTTCTATTTTTTGGTAGATACCTTTCCCTCAAGAATTGCATCTTAGCTTTTCCAATGGACATCAGAGAGGCATAGCGGTGTAATAGAGTGTATACTGGGCTTGGAAGCAGGAAGACTTGGGTTTGCAATCCTGCCTCCTACACTTACTAACTGTGTGGCTTGGGCAAGTCACTGGGTCTCTCTGAGTCTCCCTTTGCTTTCTGTAAAATGGTACTCTCTCCCTCACAGAGTTGTTGTGAGGCTTAAAGGAAACAAGGGCATCTAAAACATTGTCTAAACTAGAAGGTACATACATATATTTCAATTGTTATTTTGAACTTTACTTTTGTCTAAATGTGTTTTCTTTAATCTTTCTGCCCAGTGACTGAAGTATTTTTTTAAAAGCACTTAATTTCTTCCCTTCCACCCCTCCTTTCAAGTTTGTTTCAGACAGCCCTCTCCTTGATCAGTTTTTTTTCTTAGACTTATTTGGCTGGTCCCAATCACTCAGCAATTTGATTCATGTTTATTAAGCCCCTCCTGTATGCAGAGTTCTGGCACAGGTCCTGAGTGAGTTATAAAGTGAGCTAAGTCATGGTCCTTGTCCCCATGGGGCTTACAGCCTTCTGGGAGAAAAGACACAAATTTAACTGTGTGTGTATATGTATATACATGTATGTGTATATACATACATGCTAAATGTGTATGTATATACACATACATGTATGTGCATAAACACACATGCTAAATGTGTCTATATACATATGTGTATACACACATGCTAAAATGTGTGCATACATATACATATATGTATATATACATGCATACTAAATGTGTGTACATATACATATACATGTATGTGTACATGCATACATACTAGATGTGCGTTTATATACATGTGTGTATATATACATGCCAAATGTGTGTGTTTATATACATGTATGTGCATATACATGCTAAACGTGTGTGTTTATATACATGTGTGTATACATACATGCTAAATGTGTGTTTATGCACATGTATGTGTGTACACATACATGCTAAATGTGTGTGTATATATACATATGTATGTATTTAGTTATACATATGCATTTTGTTGTTTATGTTTGTTTGCAAGCTTTGGTGTTCTGGGTCTCCTGTTGGATGGCAGGCTCCTTCTGAACATCTCTGTGGGGTGCTTAGTGCAGGGCTGCACATAGCAGGTGTCCTGTAAAATGTGTTGGCTGACTGACAGACTGACCATAGTATTTCCCTGCTGGGAATATGGAGAACTCTTCCAACAGGATGATGGAATTTTAGGATTGGCAAGAACCATTTCTAATATATCCCTGACAGATGGCCACCCAGCCTCTGCTTAAATACCAACAATAGGACCCTTGCCCACAGCTCCACAGACCAAAATGAAACCATTTGAAGGGTTAGTTACATTTCATCACTTTTTCACTGCATTGTCCAAAAAGCAGTCTTTAAACACACCTTTTTTTATCCTATTACCAAATATGGCTGCCAATATTTAGCACATGGTAGCTGAATCTTTGTGTCGCTGCTATCACCTAGCATAGAACCTTAGGGCACAGGGTTAATAGCTTTTTGTTGAATTGAATACTTGAAGTGGGATAGAAATAGGATGCCGTTCCAAGTCTTTTAAGGGGGGGGACATCTCATTTCCTTTATTCTGTCTGTGTGTACATATAACATGTCCTCACTGAGTTACTTGTATACTGTCTCTTCTATTAGAATGTAAGCTCTTTGAGGGCAGGGACTATTGGTATTCCTAGTTCTTAGGATGATTCTATAATTAGTTTCAAATCCTGCTGCCGCCATGTTAGTTCAGGACATTACTAACTTGGTTCTATTCAACTGAACTGGATTTGAAATTAGCCTCCCTCTTTTTCCTCTCCACTCTACCCATGGATACCAGACTGATCTTCCATTAATACCGTTTTCATCATGAACCTCCCCTACTCATAAATTTCCAGGCTTCTTCTTTCCTATATCAAGTGTAACCCCCACTGCTTGACTCTCTGGACCTTCCTTAATCTTTCTCTACCCTGTCTGTTCAAATTTATCTCTCAGAATCCCACACCCCCTCCATATATGTCCTTTACTCGAGCCCTGCCCTTGTAACAAAACTTCAAGGTTAGAGGGAGCCTTATTAGCCATCAAATTAAATGTATAGCTGCACAGGAAACCCCCCTATAACATATCCAACAAGTTGTCATTCAGCCTCTACTTTAAGACCTTCAGTGATGGGGAAGCCAGGAGCTCCCACAGCAAGCTGTTTCCCTTTTGGATTGCTATAATTCCTTGCATCAAGTCCAAGTTTGCCTCCTTACACTTTTGATCCACTGTTCTTGGTTCTGCCCTCTGGGGCCAAACCCAATATCTAACATCTCTTCAGCCTGTTCCTTCAGCTACTTGGATACAGTTGTCACTCCCCACTGAGTTTTCTCTTTTCCAGGCTAATCGTCACCATTTCCTTCAGACACTTTTTATATGGACCCTTTAGCAGCCTAGTTGCCTCTTCTGGCTGCTCTGCATGTTACTCATGTCCTTCTTAAACCCTGGTGCCCAGAACTGAACAAAATACTCCAGGACAGCACAGACTATGTCCCCTCTTAATGCAGCTCCTGATCACATTAGCTCATCTTGGCTTCCCTATCACAATGTTGACTCATCTTGAGTTTGCAGCCCACTAAAACCCTCAGATGTTTTTAGACAAGCTTGTCTAACCCCCATCTTATACTTGTGAAGTTGATTTTTTTTTTTAATCCAAGCATAATCCAAGCATAATGTATTGCTATTAGATTTAATCCTTTTCAGATTCAGCCCAATGCTATAGTCCAGGTGTTCTTAACCATCTTTGTATTATGGACCTCTTTGGCAGTCTGGTGAAGCTTATGAATACTTCCTCAGATTAGTGTTATTAAATGCATAAGATGTGACATAGTACCATAAAGGAAATTGATTATATTGAAATACAGTTATCAAGATGTTTTTTAGAAGAGTTCAGAGATAACAGGATAAAAACCTCTGCCTAGCTTGATGAGATCTTTTTTGATACGCAGCTGTAATCCCATGGGTTAATTATCCTTCCTGGAGTCATCCACAGATCTGATAAACATGCCTTCTATAGGTAAAATGTTAAACAAGAAAGAAGCAAGTGTCTCCCTGGAGTACTTCACTGGAGATCTGTGTAGGTTGACATTGAACCATCAAATACTATTCTTTGAGTCCAACCATTTGAGCAGCTCAGAATCTATCTAGTTTTATGGTTGTCGAATCTATTTCTTTCCATATTTTCCATGAGAACAGTATGAGATACTTTATAAACTGCTTTGCTGAAAACTAGATAACCAACATTTATAATCTTCCCTCAATCTACCAGTTTAGTAACTCTATCAACAAAGGAAATACGATTGTTCTGACGTGTTTTTGATGAAGTCATGTTGGCCCTTTGTAATTACTGCTTCCTTTTCCAGGTGTTCATTAACTATTTCTTTAATGGCATCTTCTAGAATTTTCCTGGCAATCAAAGTAAGTTTCACTGGCTTATAGTTTACATGCTCTGATCCTCTTCCGTTTTAGGAAAATGGGATATTTAACATACTCTGTTTCAGTTGTACCGCTATTTCTTGTTCACCACCAACTTTCAAATATTAGACAGTAGTTCAACACTCACAACTGCTTATTCTTTCAATGCTCAAGGATAAAGTTCTTTTGGACTAGGTGATTTGAACTCAACCAATGCAATTAAGGTCTCTTGTATTGTCTCCTGACTTATTTTCACCCCCTTCCACACTTGATGCTAGCCATTGTTGATTTGAATTTCCAGGGCAAAGGTCGTTCCACTTGTCATATAAAAGTTAAAAAAAAAAAGAAATGAGCATCTCTGTCCTCTCTCTATTGCTAGTTTTTATCATCCTAATCTCCCTAAATGGTTCAATTCCTTCTTTCCTTCTCCTCTTTTCCTAAAAATAATTTTAAAAATCCAACCCATCCCCTTTTGGGTAACCTTTGTTTTACTTGCCAGCCTCAGCTCATTCTGAGCTTTGGCACTCCTAATATTATTTTTTACAGAACCCTGCTGTACTGTAATATTGATCCTCTCTTGCCTCCCTTGATTCCATCTTTTCTATATAACTTTTTTTTAAAAATTAGATTTTATTTCAATTAATGGAATTTTATGTTCTCTCCTTCCCACTACCACCCATCCTCCCCCATATGTATGCCATGAGAGAGAAAGAAAACCAAAACTCTGTTACAAATAGCCTACCTATTTTTTTAAAAATCCAAGTTGGTCAGAAAATTCCCCGTACATCTGCACTATTCTCTTCAGATAACTGTTTTTCTACCTTATTGGTGTTATCTTCATAATTCTTTTCTTGAATTTCCCACCCCTCACAGGCTGCCTTTATATAGTGCTTCAAGGTTTGCAAAGTATTTTACAAATATTATCTGATTTGATCCTCACAACAACTCTGAGAGGTAGGTGCTATTATTATCCTTATTTTACAGTTGAAGAGGGTAAGATAGAGGGTAAGTGACTTGCCCAGGGTTGCACAGCTCTTGAGTACCTGAGACTACATTTGAATGTAAATCCTCATGACTCTAGGTCCAACATGCCACTACACCACCTAGCTGTCTCTTAAAGAATTTTTGTCTATGTGATCTTATTTTTCCTCTGAACCACGTGAAATTTATTCTCTTAAAATCTAAGATGAACATTAGTTTATGCTCAGATTTTCTCTCCTTTTTTGTTAGAAACTCAGAAATGAAGTGGTTACTTCCAAGTTTCCCACTATTTTCCTCTAGCAACCATTTCCTCCCTTTTAATAAGAATCAGATTCAGTATAGAATTTCCTCTTGACCAGTTCCTCTGCCTTTTGAAGGATGAAGTTATCATTAAGACTAGAGATTATCTCCCCAACTGTGGGGTTTCACCAAGGCTTTGTCCCAGGCCTCTCCTTTTCTCTTTCTATACACTTTTTCTTGGTGTTTTCATTAGCTCTTCTGGTTCAAAAATCAGCTCTATGCTAATGACTCCCAAATCTATATATTCAGTTGTCTCTTTCCTGCACTCCTGTCCTGAATCACCAAACTGCCTATTGGATATTTCAGGCCAGATGACCTGTAGGCCTCTCAAACTCAATATATCTAAAGTAGAACTGATTTCTATCCTCCAAACCCACTCTTCTTCTGAACTTTCCTATTTCTATTAAGTTATTTAAACTTGCAATCTCAGAATCTAAGTCAGTTTCTCATTCTTCATTCCATTTATCCAATTAGTTATCAAGTCTTGCTAATTCCACCTTCACAAAATCTTGCATCTATCTCTTTTTCTCCACTTTCACAGTTATAACCCCAGTTTAATGCCTAGTCATCTCTTGTGTGGGTTATATGTACTTGCCTCCTCATTGGTTTCATGCCCTAAGTCTCTTGCATCTTTAATACATGCACCATGTTATTGTTACATCACTTATCCTAAAGGACAAATCTGACTCATGTCACTTTTCTGTTCAAGAAAATCCAATGGTTCTTCTTTTCTCTTACAGCACTTACCATGTATACTGCCCAATTATTCACTGGTATCTTGTATCATAGAATTTCAGTGGTGTAGGGTATAGACAGGAAAGCTTTGATTGAAGCTAAAGAGATGGTTGTTTGATTATGCTTCCTTGATACTTGCAAATATCCCCTTTGATTGATTGATTGTATCCTGGCATTTGACGGTGATTTGATTAGGTTGAGAGTCAGTATAGCAGAGTGGATAAAGAATTGACCCTATGGTCAGAAAGACCTGGATTCAAGTTGTACCTCTGACACAAACTGGTGAGGAATTCTGGGCAGATCACTTAAACTCAGTGCTCCACAGACAATGCTCTAAGATTCTAAATTGCAGAGATTTCCTTTATAGATGGCAGGACTTGGACATTCAGATCATTCCACTTTCCATTTGCAGCTCTGCTTGGTTTCAACTCCACAGAACAACATGCCCCTGCACCAAGACTCCCTAGTTTCTGTGACCTTCCCCCCCACACACTTTCCAGCTTCTTTTTGTATGTTATCTTCCCTTTTAGTATGTAAGCTCCTGGAGGGCAGGACTTGTTTTTCTTTTTCTTCTCTGTATTTCCAGCACTTAACATAATGCCTGGCACATAGTAGGAGTTTAATATATGTTTATTGAATTGAAAGTGCTAATTTGCATCTGTAGAGGTAATATCTTCTCTTGAGAATACCCTATACAATGAAATCACAAGTTTAATCTTTGTCCCTTTAATTGGGTCAGGCTATTTTAGATCTGGACTGTACCTTGGGATTTTGTCCTATAAAAGAGGGCAGACAGATTTGGTAGTTAAAGAGATAGAAGGAGTGTGGGAAGAAAGAAGGAGAAAGAGGAAAGAAAGAGGTTGGAGGAAGAGGAAAATGAGAGAGAGAGAGAGAGAGAGAGAGAGAGAGAGAGAGAGAGAGAGAGAGAGAGAGAGAGAGAGAGAGAGAGAGATTGTGAGAATGCAGAATCTAGACCAGAAGCCTGAGAATGTACTTAGATCTAGTGGCGGTAGTATGTGTCTTATTTGGGGATCCAGGAACCTTGCTACATCACCACCCATCCAACTTTGGCAGTTTCTTGGGCTGAGATGCACTGCTAATACTTCTCCATGTCTGTCATGACACGGGAAGAGGAGTGTGGACTGGAAGACAGAAATGAAGCCTGCACATCAACACATCTCCCTGGGGACCACATACATACCCTCTAGTCCTACACATGGCACCCATGGAGAGGAAATGGCAGAGCATCCCAGGCCAAGTGCTGGCAGAAATTGGGGGCAATAGTGGGATGGCAAGAGGTCATGGCCCCTGCTGAGAGGAGTCACTGGCAGAATCTCTGTCCCAAAGATGACCTTGGTGGAGAAGAGAATCACATGGCCCCAGGAGAGGAAGGAACTGCATTTTCTGAAGCTGCAAGCCATGGTAGATTATTAATGCTTCCAGAACCCAGTGCCCTGGAGGATTAACAAGCAGTATGGGACACATCTTCCTCCAGAAAGATGAAGTGCTTGTATATCAACACCTGGAAAGGAGCTCTGTATTCCCCAGAGAAAAGAAGCAAGCATCACAAGTAGCCGTCTTGTCCCTCTTGTACTTGAATGTGAATCCCCATTAGAGCATACCCAACAAGCTTTTGCTCACAAATTTTTAACAAGTTATCATCCCAATACCTTCCAAAGAAGCTCATTCCACTTTCAGATTGCTCTGATAGTTAAAACATTTTCCTTTATACCAAACCTAATTATGCATCTTGTAGCATCCACACACTGCTTCTAGTTCTGACCCCCTGGGCCAAGAAGGACAAATCTGATTCCCCTTGAACCTGACAGCCTTCTATGTATTTGAAGTGGGCTATCCTGGCTCCACTAAATCTTTTCTTCTCCATGCTAAACATTCCCAGTTACTTTAACTGAGCCTTCTATGGCATGGTCTCCAGTCCCCTGTCCTGGTTATTTTCCTCTGGATACGCTCCATTTTGTTAATGTCCTTCCTAAAATGGGGCACTCAGAGCTGGCCGCAATACTTCAGATGTGTTCTGGCCAGGGCAGAGTGCAGAAGAAGCATTACCACCTCATCCAGGGCATCCTTCTTCTCTTAATGCAGTCTGGGATAGTATGGGCTCTTTCAGTTGCTACTTCACACTACTGACTTCTAGGGATTTATTGTCCACTAAAAATCCAGGATGTTTTTTCACAGACGCTGTTGTCTAGCCAGGCATACGCCATACTGTTCTTCTGAAGCAGATTTTTAAAAATTGAAGTGTAGAACTTGACATTTATCTCTATGAAATTTTGTCTTATTTAATTTGACCCATCATTTTAGCCTATGGAGATGGTGGGTTTTTTTTCCTTCCTGATTCTGCCTCTACCATTGTATATCTTACCTGTGCTTTGCAGTTGCATGTCATTTTTGCAGAATTTGATAAGCATGCCTTCTGTGGATTTATCAAAATGAAACCATGACTAAGAATATTTAATGGCACAGCACCAAGGACATATTCATGGGGCTCTACTTGAAAAATTCTTCCCAGTTGAGAGAAATCCGTTAATAGCTCTTCTTCAGCTTTGTTCATTCAACAAGCTTTTCAGTCCTCCAAGTGTATCATCATCTAGCTCTCATCTTTCTTCTTATCTTCAAGGATAGAATGAATGACTTTAACAGTTTGCTGAAATTTAAGTAAACAATGTTTCTAGTATTCCTCTGACCTACCAGTCTAATAGAAATGAATTTAGTTTGCCATGACTTGTACTTGGTGAAGCCATGTTGGCTTTTAATGATCACTTCTTCCTTTTCTAAGATTTACCAACATCCCTTTAATAATATGTTAGAATATTTTTCTTGGAGTTGAATTTGAGTTCATTTGCCTACAGTTTTTTTTAATTAAAAAAATCTTTAAAAATAATATTTTATTTTTTCCAATTACATGCAAAGGCAATTGTTAACATTCATTTTTTAAATAAAATTTTGAGTTCCAAATTTTCTCCCTCCCTCCCTTCTCTCACCTTTCCCATAAGATGGTAAGCAATTTGATGTAGGTAATATATGTAGAATCATGTAAACCTATTTCCATATTAGTCATGTTATCAAAGAAGAAATACTTTGCAAAAAAAAATACAGTTTGCAAAAGGAAAAAAATGAAAAAATAAAGTAAGTGAAAATAATATGCTTTGATCTGTGGATAGAGTGATGGATTTGGAGTCAGGAAGATGTGAGTTCAAATCCTACCTCAGAAACTTGCTAGTTGTATGACCCTGGGCAAGTCACTTAACCTTTCTCAGCCTCAGGTTCCTCCTGTAAAATGGAAATAGCAATAGCATTTACCTTCAAGGTTGTTTTGAGGATAAAATGAAATAACATATAAAGCACTTTTGAAATCTTTAAGTCCTATATTATTTATCATCATCATCATTATCATCATCACCATCCAGCTGTGTAACCATGGTTGAGTCTTATTTTTTTTTCAGTCTCAATTGAGCCTCAATTTTTCTTATCTCAAAAAATGAGGATGATAATACCTGTCTTATTAAAACATCGAGGTAGCTGGGTAGCGCAGTGGGTAGAATGCTATTCCTGGAGTCGGGACGACCTGAATTTAAATCTGACCTCAGATACCTACTAGGCAAGTCACTTCACCCTATTTGTCTCAGTTTCCTTTTCTGTAAAATGATTCAGAGAAGGAAATGGTAAAACACTCTAGTATTTTTGTCAAGAAAACCCCAGATGGGGTCATGAAGAATCAGATATGACTGAAACAACTGAATAACAACAACGATTAAAACAGTGTTGTGGCTAGGTTCAGGGGAGATAATGTATGGAAAGCACAATATATATTCACACTTCCACGTATCTGTGATTTCATCCATGTTATTGTTAGCTCCAGCAGTACAGATAGCAACCCATTCATATCTTTCCATTCTATGCCATTTTTGTCCGTCTCCTCCAGGAAATACTCCACTGGGGGTCCAATCAATATGCTGGGCTTTCTTCTAGAGATCTCGGCATTGCATTGGGATCAATACATGAAACACTTGGGCTGCCTAGCACCTAGCAGTGCTGGGCATGTAGTAGAGCCTTAATAAAAGCTTATTAAGTGATTGATGGGCTCTTGATTTATTTCTCCCTTTTGCTGCATGACTATGTGACTGCTTTTCCTCTTTTGTGTCATCCACCTCTTTGTTGACATCCTTGTTTCCCCCTTCCCAGCATGACTCTTTGTTGGTCATATACTATATACTCTCTCCTCCTCCTTTCCATGTAATTTTCCACTGCCCTTTGGGGTAACCCCTCGCTTTAATTCTTTGGCTACTGTAGTGTTCTATGCTTTGTAGACAAATTGCTTCACCAGGAGAATATTAGTGTTTAAAAAAAGGGGGGGATGGGCCTTTGCTTTAGGGAGCATCTTTAGGTTATTAAAGATTTCCCAAATGCAATCAAGCTTCCTTTCTTCCTATTTACTTCTTCACTATGTGTCATGGAAACAGAAACACCACCATTGCCTGTGCCTGACCCCTATCTTAGCCTTACAGTTACAGGCTAGAGAGGGAACTGGCAAAATAGACAGGTTGGACTAGATTATTGGTTCCCAGTACATTGGTGGAGGACCCTTGGCATGGCATAGAATTATGTACACACTAAACACTTTAATGCTCTTTAGCAAACATACCTTCTGTTGGCTGAAAAAACAATGTCTTACATGGTACATAGGTTAAATATATGTAGATGCTACTGTGAAAAAATAAAAATTCATTAAACAGTTCATAAAATCCTGTAGAATTTTTACATCAGAAAGAGGTCCTCATACTTGAAAAGGCTGGGAACCACTGGGCCAGATGATCACTAAGGTGCCTTTTAAGACAAAGTTGGTTGAGTTGGTGGTAGGGCAGGAAGAGACTTTGGGGAGAGAACTTGGACCTTGGAACATAATGCTCTGGAGGTCGGTGGTTGGGAACAGCTCCCAGGATATTATCTTTTTGGGAAAGGAGAGGCCCTGGACACTATGAGAATGCTTCTGAGGAGGCCACATATGTGAGAGGGAGCAAGGCTGTAGGGAGAAACTTAGCTGATGGAGGAAGAAATGTGCCATCTGGTAGCTTCTTATTGTAACTTATAATTCTTACTAACTAGATGCTAAATTCAGTTGTTTCTGCCTGCTGATGGAGTACAAGTACTAGCAGCCCTTCTAAATTTCAGCACCCTGGGGCAAAGCTCCTATTGCCCTATCCTAGTTAAAACTCTGTAAATGTGAAATTTGTGGAAGAGTGGTGTGTATTCGGGGCCAGTTCTAAGCCGTAAGTCGCAGCTAGGGTCATTCACAGACTCTCCATTAATCTTGGTTCAGCTTATCCCATCAAGGGGTTGCCACTCTGGGTCATGCTCCAGCTGCTCAACCCACTCCAGACTTGATGAGTTACTCCTGGGTCTTTTCCCCTCAGAGGCGTCTGCAAATTCTTATCTCACAGATGTACACTAACAGTTTAGATTCCTTTTGCCAATGTGTATTACCTTATGTTTAGCTGAGTTAAGTTTCATCTGCTTTCAGGCTGCACAATCCCCTGAAGTGTTCAAATGCATCTGGAGTTACTTGCAAATCGCCTTAGTTTTTATTAGCTAAAACAATTTGGAGCCAGTTGAAATCTCCAGGAAGAGATTAAATGACAATTATGTGACAATCGCATATGAAATTGCTGACTATACGTAGGAGAGGCAGAGGTGGTTGGGACTTAGGGTATAACTTTGGTGGTCTTCTAAAAAAACAACTTTTATCGATGTTTCTCGTTTTTATATCACAGTCATTTCTGGTTATCTCCCTTCACTTCCTCCCCTTCCTTGATGCTGCACAGCTCAAAATTGAACCTACTCTTCTAACAAAGACAAACAGTTATGCAAAAACAATGACTGCAGCTGATAATGTATGTAATATTCTGCCCCAGCAGTTCCCTGTCTCTTTGCCTAGAAGAGGAAGGTATGTTACATTATCTTTTCTTGGGCACCACTATTGGTTTTTCAGTCACTTCAGTTTCTTTTCAGTTTAATCTCCTCTTAGTGATCTCTTCATAAACGTTGGTGTAGTTATTGTGTGTATTGTTCTTTGGGCTCCACTTATTCCTGCATTGGTGATTATAAGATGAGTGCAACAATTCATATAGAAATTTCCATACTTCTCTGAGTTCTTTCTGTTCATCATTTGTTATTGTACATTAATATATCATTACATTTATATATTACAGTTATTCCACCAATAGTTGGATAGTCATTTTGCTTTTAAGATTTTTCTGTGAATATTTTGATAGATCTTGGGTCTCTGTGCTGACCTGTGACCTCTTTGGGATATATGCCCAGCAGTGGGATCCCTGAATCAAAGTATATGAACAGTTTAGTGAGTTTCTTGAATAATTCTACATTGATATGAGGAGAGTTGGACCAAGTCACAGCTTTATTAACAATGATTTAGTATACCCTTTTCCCCATACTGTCTATCATTGACTGTTCCAATGTTTTCTTGGTTAACTTTGCCATTAAGGTATGAGATGAAACCTTAAAAATTGTTTTAATTGAATTTCCTCTTACTGTTAGTGATTTGGAATGTTTTTATATAGCCATTCATAGTTGGCAGCTTTTCTAAGAATTGTTTTTATCCCTTGACCTCATACATATTGGGAGAAGGATGTTGTTCTAATATGTTTATATCAATTTCCTATAAACCTTGGATTTCAGATTTTTTAACAGTAGTATTTCATATAAAATTTTTTTCTCGCTCCATAATTTATCTTTTTATTTGGTCTCCATTGATTTCATTAGTGCAAAAACTATTTAACTTCATGTAATGTAACTAATCTATTTTGTCTTCCACGATCACCTCTATTCCTACTTCAAGCATTCTTAACCTGGTATCTGTGCATTTGTTTTTAAAAATATTTTGATAAATGTATTTCCATTTAATTAGTTGCCTTTGCAATCCTATGTATTGCATTTTATTCATTTAAAAACATAATTCTCCACATCCAGAAAAAGAACCATGGAGTCTGAATGCAGATGGAATTTTTGATGAAATACTATTTGCTCTTCTTTTCTTTTGTTGTTTTGTCTTATTTCTTCTTTCTCGTGGTTCCTCCCATTAGTTCTAATTCTTCTAAACATAATGACTAATGTGAAAAAATGCTTAATGTGAATGTATAAGTAGAGCATATATCAGATTACATGCCATCTCAGGGAGGGAAGAGGAGAGGGAGGGGGAGAAAATTTAAAACTCAAAATCTTATGGAAGTGAATGTTGAAAACTAAAAATAAATTATTTTTAAAAAAACCATAATTCTGAGAATGAATCCATAGGCTCCACTGGACTACTAAAGGAGTCCAAGACAAACGAACATGTAAGACACCCTTTTCTAGTTGGTCAAGAATTCTTCCCCTCCTAGCTATAGATGTAGAAGTAGCCTCTTTTCATCCTCCTCTAGTGGTTTCTGAGGGTGATTTTTCATTCTTCCTGTACCCTGTGTCTTCTGTGGTCCCAAGGTCCTGATGTTCATCATGGTCCTCATGGGCTACAGCTCTGCGTCACCATTCTGCCCCTGCACCTCTAGCAGAGCTGGGAAGTCAGCATTGCAGGGAGGAGAGGCATCTGTGTCTCAGGAAACTCTCTGCCAACACAAGCAGGCTATCAGGCAAGGCAAAGGAGAGCGGGGGAATGAGAGAGCTGGTGGGGGCGTGAAGGAGAAGCAGCCTGTTCACATGCTTAGAAATAGAAATAGCATTATGTCAAAAGAACAGGGACTTGAGTTTGCTTCTAAGGTTCTGGCAGAAGGGGCCAAGTTGACTTTGTGGGACTGTTGGGGGCGAGGAACCAAAAGAAACTTGGGTGGCCTGAGCCTGGGGCCAAGGACCTGCCACACCAGCCCCCAAGTCAGCCTTGGGGAAAGCAACCACAAAGGAACTGCTCCTGAAAAACCCTCAGTCTGTTTGAGCTCTGCCACAGTGCCAGCCTCCTCTGTGTGGGCAGTGTCTGTGCGAATCCCAGTGTGTTTCGATGAGCTAATCTCGTCAGCACCAAGCTGTTCTGGAGACAGTGGGTGTGAATCCAAAATCACTTGAGGCTCCCAGTTTGACACAAGTCTGTTTCTTAGAAAAACAACTATGCCTCCCCCTACCCCCATTAATCCTCTCCAGTTTGAATTGTTTACCTGGACAGATATTGGGTCTACTACAAATGCCAAGGTTGGGTCAAAGATGCCATGTAGGGGACTCTTTCAGAATGCTGGCTGAATCTCTCTCTCTCTCTCTCTCTCTCCTCTCTCTCTCTCTCTCTTCTCTCTTCTCTCTCTCTCTTCTCTCTCTCTCTCTCCCTCCCTCTCTCTCTCTCTCTCTCTCTCTCTCTCTCTCTCTCTCTCTTCTCTCTCTCTCTCCCTCCCTCTCTCCCTCTCTCTCTCTCTCCCTCCCTCTCTCTCTCCCTCCCTCTTTCTCTCCCTCTCTCTCTCTCTCTCTCTCCCTCTCTCTCTCTCCCTCCCTCCCTTCTTTCTCTGTATCCCAGGAACTCAAGGATGACAGAATTTTGCTTTTCCTTTTTTTAGAAACAGACCAGGCAACATACAGCACTGCATGACTGTCCAACTGTTCCCTTTTTCATTGGTGTGTTTGTTTCTGAGATTGGTTCTTCTGTTGCATCTGCCTGGCCAGCTCATTTGTAGAAATGGGAGATTGATGAACCTTAAAAATTAGCTAAGGATAATGACTGTAACTCTCTTCTCTACTTTTCTAATGAAGCACCATCCCACTCCCGCCCTCCCACCTGCCATCCCCATGCACGTGGGTTCTGCCTCAAGATCCCTTGTGGCTGTGGGGGAGGTGGGTACTTTGGAGGATGGAAGAGATAATAATAAAAGGCATGGGAAGGAAATGAGGCACTCGGGGGCATGTAATGACACCAGGGGTAGACAATGTTTCCAGGAAGCCGGGTAATAAAGGAGCAGGTCTAGGAGAGAGCTTCATGCGCCAAGCCTGCTCACAGTGATTTATGAGAGTGGGATTTTGAAGTTGAATGATACAAAGAAAGTTTTCCTTTACTGAGTCTTGTTGGGAGAGAAATAAATGAAACATTCGAGTGAGTGCAAAACACTCACAGCCCCCAAAGAAGAAAACGGAGAAAGTTTCCATTTCTTGGCCCTTCAAAAATTAATCACTAACTGAACCGAGGTCAGGCTGCCTCAGAGAATACGCCCGGGTTTGCTTGGTGGCGTGGGATTTTAGCTCATTTTCAGAGGACAAAAGGGGCAGCCATTGTGGCTAGTAGCTGCTGACCTGGTCCTTTGCTTGGTTGCCAACTCTTAGAAAGGAGATCCACTGGCCAGGCGAGTGGCCCCCAGAGCATTTGGCTAGTGGGCAGTCTGGCTTCCTGAGAAGCCCAAGCTGGGTGATGGTGGCAAACCTAGGCTGAGGATATTTCCACGGCAGGTCATAAGCAGGGTCAAATTCTTGAACCTTCTTGTTTTAACCATTAGTTTCAACCTTCTGTCTCAGCCAAGTCTTTTATAATAAAGAGCAACACTCCCATGGGTTTTTTCTCTCTTCTGTCCCTGCGTATCCATTTGATGGAAGGAATTTGATTAGTATGTGTGTTTGGAAGTGGAAGTGGAAGAAGTAGGGGGTCTGATAGAGAGGTCATTTGGTTTAGTGGATGGAAACCTGGGCTTGGAATCAAGAAGTCTTGGGTTCAAGTGCTGCTTCAGAGTCTTCCTGGCTGTGTGAGCCTACCTGATACATAGTAAGCCTTTAATAAATGCTTGTTGATTAAATCTGGAAAATTCTCTTAGTTTCAGTTTTCTTATTTGCAAAACAAGAATAATACTAGCACCTCCCTTATTCAATTGTATTAAGGTTCAAATGAAGTAATTAAAAGACCATATAAACATCAGCTATTATCTTTTCCCCACATTTCTCCTCTCCCCCTGCCCCACCATCCCCATCTTTTTCCCGGATGCAGCCTTTTCTGCCAGAGCTGCAGTGACGTTAATACAGGACTACTGGTCACCCTGTAGGTAGAGTTGCAAGGCCCTTGGAGAGACTCAAGAATTGCATGGGTCCCCAAAGCCCAGGACCTGCATGTATTTGCCTCTGTTTATCCTACTGTAGGGATAAGCATAAATGGTCTTAATGATTGTCAATCCACTGCCTATACTGACCCCAGGAGAGTTGATCTTTGCAAGTGTTAGGGAAGGGAGTATAAAGTAAGGGGGTTCCTGCAATAAATCTGAGCATATTCACATATTACATAGGTGATACAGGTATTACATAATCCCATTTTCCAGATAAGGAAACTGAGGTTCAGAGGCTTGAAGCAATATGCTCCCACAGCTAAAAAGTATCAGAAGTGGGTTTCAGACCCAGATCCCTGCTGATTTTTTTGACACCAGCACAAACTCCCTCTTAGGAGAGACTCCAGGATTAGAAAAGTGGGCTCTCCAGGGGCTCATCCACTTGACTTTGGCTGAGCTGACCCTTATTTGTTTCCTGCCATGTGGGTGTCAGTTCTTGGCATTTCAAACACTAAATATTTAAATAGGCAGCCGTGGGGTCGTGGACAAAGAGCTGGCCTTGGAGTTAGAAAGACAAAGAAGGGTTCGAGGCCCGTCTCTGACAGATGCTGGTTGTGTGATCATGGATAAGTTGCTTCACTTCTCAGTCCACTGGACAGCTCACTGAGATGGTAGAAGGCCACATACTAAATATGCTTTTTCAAATACAAAGAATGTTAAAGGTAATGTCAAGAGCCAGAGCACTTGGTTTAGCCTAGGATTACAGTATTTGAGGGATGAAAGTGACTATAGAAATCAGTGAATTCAGTCCCCCTCATTTTACAGAGAAGGAAATTGAACCTGAAACAATAAATGTCTTGCTCAAAGAGCTAATAAGTGGGGGGGTGGCAGCTAGTTGGCTCAGTGGATAGAGCATTGGGCCTGGAGTCAGGAAGACTTGAGTTCAAATCCAGCCTTAGACATTTACTAGCTGTGTGACTCTGGGCAAGTCACTTGACCTCCGTTTGCCTTAATCCACTGGAGAAATAAATAGCAAACCACTCCAGTATATTTGCCAAGAAAACCCCATAGACAGTATTGGTGTATTATGGTCCTCAGGGTCATGAAAAGTTGGGCACAACTGAACAACGAAAAGGACTTGAACTTTGGTTTTCCAACCCCCCCCCCCATCTGAAATTATTGACCCAGCTCCACAATTGCCTGCCATTCCTCCAGGTAGTGGTGGGATAAGGGAAATCATACCTTGGCAAAGCTCTTGCTGTGTGCCTTTCACAGATAAGAGGATGCCTTTCATTCTCAGCACCGTGATCCCCCATGCAACCAGAGCTTCAGAGATAGAGATACCAAGGTGGGTAGGCTTTCAGATTGACAGGCAGACATTTCAGGGCTGTCAATCCAGAATTTCTACGAGCATTAAATACACCAAAGATACGCACACATATACTTTAAAATTGGCATTCAGTGTTCAAATCTGATTCAGAACTGTCAGCATTTTTTTCAGAGTGAAAGCACATGTTCTGTGATAATCTCCTAGGTGCTTTGAAAAAAAAATCACAAACTGAGATCATTAGTTAGGTAACAATTCGTGTGCATGTGTGCATGTAGGAGAGATACCCCAGCAGTGTGTATACAACATTTTCACGCCAAGACTCTTAAGGTGATTCATATTGGGATAAAATATAGATGTTGGACGTGCAGCCTCATGGCCTGTAGTCAAAGTTTTGGAGGTATGCAAGATTTCACTTTCTAGATGCACAATTATCAAGGTTTTCTCTCTAGAAAATTGGCCTTGAATCCAGGACAACCTGGGTTCAAGTCCTGTTTCTGACAAATCATGGCTGTATGAACATGGGCAAGTCATTTAACTTTGTTACTCCTTTAGGTAATTCTTTAAGGCTCTAAATTGAAGAGAAGGTGCCATCCTGTGCTGGTGGAGAGAGTTTCCTTACCTTGGAGTTCCCTATACTAATGAAATCACAGGCAAAGTCTATCTGTATCTCAACCCAACTCACCAGTCAACTTTGTTTTCATTTTTTTTTTCTTTCCCCAAAAGTGCTACTAAGCATATTTTGGTATATATGGAGTCTTTCTTCTTTTGACCTCCTTGGGATGAATGCCCAGTAGTGAGACGGCTGACTCCTTTTTAAAAACGTAAATTTAGGGATAGCATAAAAACTCAGGGGGAGTGGAGTGGGGAGCAGTGAGCAGAATGAATTTACCAATGCTTTATTGCATGGCCAGACTGGAAAGGCCACAGGAAAGCACTAAGCCTGAGGCGGAGTGGTTTAGGGGGTAAAACTTTGGCTTTGGAGAGAGAGGACCTAGGTTCAAATCTTACCTCTGTGACCAAAGTCACTTTTCCTGTGCCTCAGTTTCCTCATCTGAAAAATGAGGGGGGAAATCTGGGTTGCCTCTTAGGTCCCTTCTGACTTTAGGGGTATGGTTTTTAGGAGTGAGCAGGGAGGGGAAGAGAAGTTGGCGTGGTGACGCTGAGGGCTCTGAAGATTGTCTTCCCCTAGGCCCAAGCCCGGCTGCCGTCAGCCAGCATGTTGGGCTGCTGACTGGGCTCAAAAGCTGTTTTGTTCTGGTGGATGCTGGCCAATGCACTCTATGCCAGGAGAGAGCTCTCTTCTGCCGTATCAGCAAGATGTGTGGCCCCGCATTTCTTTTCTTTTTTAAATACCAGGAATAGTTGCTAAAGCATTGAATGAGGTTGGAAAAGAAATAGGTTTAGACAACCTCTCCAAACTCAGAACGTCATCAAGGGATAGGCACCTGGAAGAAATTGATGGCAGCGCTGCTGAGAGAGCCTTCTTCCTGCTTCTCGTCTTCCTGAGTTCAAATCCGGCCTCAGACACTTACTAGCTGTGTGATCCTGGGCAAGTCACTTAAGCCTCTTTGTCTCAATTTCCTCATCTGCAAGATGAGCTGGAAAAGGAAACTGCAAAGCACTCCAGTACCTTTGCCAAGAAAACTCCAAATGGGATCACAAGGGCCAGATGTAGCTGAAACAACCACAGCCACAACGACACAGCTGTTCTACCTTGAGGAAAGCGCACAGGATTTGGAATCAAGGGGCCCTGAGCCTCACTCTCTGTATGACCTCAGGCAGGTCACTTAACCATTGCAGACCTCAGTTTTATCTGTAAAATGAGGAAGGCTGGCTCAGATTATCTCTGAGGTCCCTTCCAGATCTAGATACATGATCCTATGAACCTCATGGAACTTTTTCAAGGTTAAAACAAGATGATAGATGTGAAGTTTTTGGTAAAGTGCAATATAAATGGGAGCTTATTATTGTACGGTCGTAGGAAGAGATAAAATTAGCAAGAGCTAATAATAATAATAACTGGCATTTATATAGTATTTTAAAATATGCAAAATACTTTATATCTTTTAATCTACTTGAGCCTCACAACAACATAAGTACTACAGGCATTATCATATCCGTTTTATAAATGAGGAAACTAGGGCTCAGAGAGGTTAAATGACTTTCCCAGCATTACACAGCTAATAAACGTAAGGAGCAGGATTGGAACCCTGATCTTCCTTGTTATTGCTCCACTACCATACCCATCAGCCACTTGTGTATACTCTAGTGAAATAATAATGTGCTATCCTTGCTGTGCAAAAGCAGGTCACTCTCAGGGGCAGTATGATCCTGGTACAGGAAGCATCATTTCCAGGATGAAGGGTACTTTGAGCTAAATCCTTGGTTCATCAGTGTAGCACACCAGCTGATGGAGGTCATTTTAAGAGGTCCTGCATAGGTAATGTTGGCCTTGAGGAGGAGATTAGGGCTGTGGAAGTTGTCACAAGACTTTGGAGATCATCCAAGCCAATTGCTGTTCATACAGAGAATTAGGAGTGGAGCTGGGATTTTTTTTTTTTTCGGCTGAGGCAATTGGAGTTAAGTGACTTGCCCAGAGTCACACAACTAATGAGTGTTATGTGTTGGCTGGATTTGAACACAGGTCCTCCTGACTCCAGGGCCGGTGCTCTGTCCACTGTGCCACCTAGCTGCCCCTAGAGCTGGGATTTGAGCTCATGTTTTCTGTCTAACATGATTTCATGGGATCACAGATTTCATTCATTCATCCATTCATTTATTTATTCATTCATTCGTTCATCAATCTATTTGTTTGTTTGTTTATTTGTTTATTTATAAAGGCAATCAGGGTTAAGTGACTTGCCCAGGGTCACACAGCTAGTAAATGTCTGAGATCAGATCTGAACTCAGGTCTTTTTGACTCCAGAGCCAGTGCTGTATCCACTGCTCTACCTAACTGTCCCAGGATCAAAAACTTTAAACAGGAAGGCACCTTAGAGGCTATGGAGTCTAATGCCTTCATCTTCCAGACCTGGGAAGGTTGGGTGAGGAGCAGCTGATGGGGTATGGGCCCAAGCCGAGACCTTTGCCCCTTGAGCCCAAAAGAATATGGCTCCCATTTGTTTACAGGCCCCAGAAAAACCCTTAAGCTTACTCTGGTCTCAGTTGGTTACCTGAGGCTATATTCCACTCAATGGCTTTTCTCCCTAGTCCCACCTTCGATCTTGTCCAGACCCCATTCAAACCTCTTCCTTCCAGTTCCCCTCATTATCTATTCCTGTTGTCTATTCATCCTCTCAGACATTCCAATCAGAATTCTCCCTAGACTCCTCCCCCAGTCACTCAGATTCTAGCCCCTCCTCTGGACCCCAAAATTACTTGAGTGTATATAAGATCTACCCTGGCCCCAATTTAAATGCTGAGACCCCCTCATTCCCTCTCATCCTTACAGGCATCACTAATGTTCAGATTCCTTAGAGTCTGGTCTGTATGATTTATCCTTAATTAAACTCTGTCTCTGACTGAAAGAAGATTTGGGTCAAATTCTTTGGGCAGGACCCGCATGTCATGATTTTGGGGTTCCAGCACCCCTAAACCTCTAGACCTCATCACAGTCACAAGCAGGAAATAACACAGCTGGACCTGAAACTCAAGTCCTTTGACTACAGTACCAGTAGATGCTTTCTTCTTTGTGTCATTGTCATGGGATCCCAGCCTTGGAGGCTTTGCCTGTCTTCTCTGAGTGGATACCCCCAACCCCCCAAAGAGGAGCCATTGTGGACAGGCCTGGCCGTAAGAACATTGATGAAGTAAGATTTTCATCTGATACCTTCACTCTCCTTCCTCTCATTAGCTTCTTCGTGTCCTGTGGCATGATCCTCATTTGGCTTCCGGTGTCCTGGGGGTGGGATGAAAGTAGCCGTATGTCCAGGAATTCCCTACTGGATTTGAAGTCAGAGGACCTTGGTCAAAAAATCCAAGCTTCTTCACTAAATAGCTGTGTGACATAGGGAGAATCACCTCACCTTTCTGGGCCCCAGTTTTTTTATCTGTAAAATGAGGGGTTTGGATTAAGTGACCACTAAGGTCCTGTTGAGCACTGAACATAGTGTCCTATGATTCCCAATATAGGCCACACTAGACTGGACAGCACTTCATGGTCTGTGTTTTTTCCTTTCTCCTCCCTTTCTTCTCCCCTTCCTTTTGCTCTTCCTTCTCTTCCCCTCTCCCTCCCCTTCTTCCATTCCCAACCCTTTTTTCCTTTCTTTTTTCTTCCTCTCCCCTCTTCTCCTTTCCTTTTCCATCTTCCTCTCACCTCCTGTCCTCTCCACTTCTGTCCTTTCCTATCCTGTCCTATCTTCTTCTCCCCTTCTCTCTTCTCCTCTCTTCTCCCCTGCCTTCCACTTACCTTATCACCTCTCCTTTTCTCCATTTCCCCGTTCCCCCTTAGGAGACAAGGTAAAATCACATTACTCAATCTTTGTGAATGTGTTGTTAGCTAGACGGTGCATTTGATAAATCTAGATAAACATAATCCTTTAGCCCAATTAAAATATGGGTATTTCCAGAAGGTCCCTAAGAAGTGACACTAATACTGATTTCAGGCTGCCTCCTTTGCCTATGTGGAAGGCTGACCCTAGCTGAAGACCTCCCAGGTGGCTCCTGGCTCCTTCCTCTAGCAATGCTAAAGGCATTGTTCTTACACCCATGATGCTGTGGGCAGTGGTGTCTGACCCTGCAGTGCTAACAGCACTGAGCCCCCAGTCTCCCAGATGAGGCCTGACACCCTCTCTGTGGAAAGAGCATCCATCATGGCATGTGTCAGTCAGAAGATACAATTCAGGTGGGCTGGTTGCCTGTACGACACAAAGTAGGCTATGCCTTCTGAGTAAAGTGTTTAGTTTTCTCATCATGGTCTCATGCTGATATTGCTTCTGCAGAAACTATATAGATACAAGATGTATAATAGTTAAGGTGTGCTTTGGTAAGGCTGCAACTAGGATGGGGTGACTGACTCTGTCTAGGGTGCAAAAATGTAGAGGGCATTGACAACGCTAATATTCCTTCACCTGAGCTTCCAACCTAGTTAGCAAGAAGGATTATCTAAAATAAAGAACTACCCACTTCTCTCCCCTCAGTCCCTGGGTAGCTACTCTAAAGCACAATGTATTGGATTTCCATATCCGTTTCAGAAAAAAAAAATTACGCATTTTGTGATGCTTGTTCTGGTTACAAAATTGCCAGTTATGACTTTCATTGTATTAATAAACAAAATATGGGTGCATTTTTTTATAGAAAAATCAAACCAAGAAACCTACCTCTCCATACATAGAGGGTAGTGGTAGACCATTATAGTATATGCAGACTTAAGGATTTGGTTCCTAGAATCATTGGATTATCAAGTTAGAGCTGGAAGGAGTCTTAGAAGTCATCTAGTCCAGTCCCCTCATTTTTACAGATGAGGAACTGGAGTCCTTTGAGGTTAAGTGAACTATACAAGGTCACATAAATAATAGGTGGCAGACATAGGATTTGAACTCAAGTCCAATGACTATGAGCCAAACCTTTTAAATTTAGTACTCTATTCTAGGCAGCTAGGTGGCACTGTGGATAGAACACCAGGCTTGGAGTCAGGAAAACTCATTTTCCTGAGTTCAAATCTATCCTCAGACACTTACTAGCTGTGTGACCCTGGGCAAGTCACTTAACTATGTTTGCCTTAGTTTCCTCATCTGTAAAATGAACTGGAGAAGGAAATGGCAAACCTCTCCAGTGTCTTTGCCAAGAATACCCCAAATGGCGTCGTGTAGGTTCAGATATTACTGATTGACCAAAGAGTAGCAACACTCTGCTCTACTAGAAACTTCCTTTCTGACCCTGTGCCTCAGTTTCTTTATCTGTCCCATTGAAGAGAGGGTAGACCTCTCTGCTCTAGACTGAACATGCTGAAGAATGATTAGATAAAGAGCCTGAAAGTGCCTAGAGCAGCAGGTGTGATATAATTGCTGAATATCATGGGGTATTAGAAACCCAGCCAACACTCTCAATCAATTCAACAGAAGACAACCATTAACACTTAGCTACAAGGCACCCAGTGAGAAAGTAAGTCGATGGCTTTTATTGTATTCTATATGAACCTCTGATGTTTTTCCCGCTGGTTAGAATTCAGAATTACTTTGTCACGCCTGGCTCATGGGGGGATGGGAAGGAACAGAGCTGGGGGTTCTCTCCACTGTGCATAACCGTGAAATCTACTCTGAAACACAGCTCCAACTTATAACAGTGATATTGTATTTGCGAAACAGCTCATTTTATTTTTTAGGAAAAAAAGAAAGAAAGAAAACATTTCATCCTATGAAGCTGAGATGCAGAAGCACCCCTTTAAGAAGCCTTTAGCGTTACCAATAGGCATTATCCACAGAGACAGAAAGGCCGGCATGCATGGTTAATGCATAATACAAGACGAGTGGGGATCGATTTGCAGCATATTGTACTTTTCAGTTCTGTAATGTGGGGAAGGGCATAGTACCAGTGATCCAGAAGTCAGACTGGGCCTATGCTTTAAGTCTGTCAGCATCCATTCGACTAGGATCCAGGAGTCATTCCTTGGGCCTGCAGGGTCACTGGGCTTGTATCTTCTGATGCTCCTGCTACTGCTTCCCTGTCTTCTTATAACAGCTCAAACGCTGTCTTCTATATGAGCCTTTTCCTCATTCCCCCCTGTTCATGAGTACTTCTCTACTGAAATGACTTGGTATAAATATTGTCTTTTATACACACACACACACACACACACACACACACACACACACACACACACATATGTACACACACATATGTATGTATAAAAATAGGCACTTAATGTTTGCTAAGTTGAATTTATCTGCAGTAGTAGTGTCAAACTCAAGTGGAAACAGGGGCTACTGAATTGTACATAAGGATTCATGTGGGGCACATCTTGACTTAGAAAACCACATATTAACATGATCTATTATATTTTTATTTATTTTGTTAAATATTTCCCAGTCACCTCTTAATCAGGTTCAGGCTTCACTCAGGAGTGTTGGGGGGACTGTGTTTGACACCTCTGATTTACAGAACTGCTAGTCCAACAAAACCCCAGTACACTCTCAGGCTCAAATCTGTGGTTGGAGAGGGTACAGTGGAAGGAATCCTTCATTCAAATTCTGGCCTTTTCACCTACCACCTGGGGAACCTTAAGTAAGTTACTTGGAGGCACGGAGACATGCCTCAGTTTCTTCATTTGTAAAATAAGGGGGTTCGATTAGATGACTCCTAAGGCCCTTTGGAGGTAGCTGGGTGGCTCGGTGGATAGAGAGCTGGGCCTGGAGTCAGGAAGACCTGAGCCCAAATGCAGCTTCAGACGCTCATTAGCTGTGCTACAAGTCACTTAACCTCTGTTTGCCTTAATCCACTGGAGAAGGAAATGGCAGACCACTCCAGTATCCTTGCCAGGAAAACCCCATGGACCATATTGGCATCCTGTGCTCCATGGTATCATGAAGAGTCAGATAAGACAGCAAAAGTCCTTTCCAGATCTGGCTGTATGATCCTGTAAACCTTAGATTAACCGTCATCAGCAACCTCTGACCCTAGTAAATTGGCCCATTCAGGATCTGTTTCCCATTCACCAGCCCTCCACAGGGATGTATAGCCCCTATGAGGAAGGCAGTCACCTCCAAAGGAACTCTGGTCTTATGGGAACATGAAGGACACATCCATCTTCCATGTACCAGAATCCCCATACGCTGGCCAGGAGGGAACACAAGGAGTGATTACACAGAGGTAAAGGAGACCTGGTAACCACCTGCTACAAAGCAGAGTTTCATCTTGTATCAAATCTTGAATTTCCCTAGCGCTTTATTTCCCAGCATTGTGGCTTTGCAACAGTCTCCAGGCAACTGAAAGGGAGGGGCTGCATTTTCAAAACCAGCACTGAAAGATGGCTCATGATGCTTCTGCATGTAAGAGGTTGTTTCCTTGCTGCAAAGCCAAAAATGATTTCACCTGGGAAAAAAATAACAGTTGGGGCTGGGGCTGAGAGATGGGAGTCATCGGGCTGGAGGGTGAAGCATCAGAAATTGCAGTGGGGTTGGAGGGTAAGGGTGGCCCTTCCGAGGACAGTCTGGGGGTTGGTAGTAAAGGCTGTGGTGCAGAGGACAGTTGAGTGGTAGAAGCAGGGTGGGGGAGCAGAAGACAGCACAGTGTTATTGTGTAAGAGAGGGTAAGAGTGTGGAGGGCAGTTAAATGGGATGGGAGTTGAAGGGCAACAGCTCAGAGTCTGATGATGACCAGTGCTTAGAAATGGAGAAGCTTGTCCACCAAACAGCTTAGTCCACATCTCCATTGGGATTGAGGGGATTGTGATATAGGAGAATGACACCATGGACCCTGCGGGGTGATGTGAACCAGATCTTCTCTAAAGTTCTTTCTAGGGGCAGCTAGGTGGCACAGTGCATAGAGCACCGGTCCTGGATTCAGGAGGACCTGAGTTCAAATCTGGCCGCAGACACATAACACTAGCTGTGTGACCCTGGGCAAGTCACTTAACCCCATTGCCTAGCAATAAACAAACAAACAAACAAATAAACAAAGTTCTTTCTGGTGCCAAACCTGTGATCCAATAATAATATAATCCTATGACCAAGTGAAGGAGTGGGGTCATGCCACATAATCGAGACTCCAGGGAGGACTTCAAGGTTTCATAAGGAAGAAAGGTATTCCATGCCCTCCCTGCCTCCAGATGTCAGTCATCTGGAACAAAGCAGCAGTCACCTTGCCCAGTTACAGTTCTGCCAGGTGGCATTGAATGCTGCATGAAGCATCTGGGGCTGTTGTGAAGTTACTTTCAGGTACATGACTATTACATCTGCTCCAAGATTCTCCATAACAGCTTAGACTGTCTCTAAGAACCTTCATAGAAGGTCATGGTATGATGGAAAAAGTACTGGATTTACAACCAGAGGACTTAGGTTTGAACTGGGATTCTGCTGCTCACCACTTGTATGTCCTTGGGCAAGTCATTTCAATTCTAGGGAATCTCAGTTTCTTATTGAGTAAAACGAGGGGATTAGACTATAATCATCTCTGAGGTTTAAATCTGTGATCATATGATCCCACATTGACTCTTTGCTCAAATCCTTATTATCTATCAGATTAACTCTAACATATTTGGCTTTCAGAATCCCCACAATTTGGCCTCAATCTACATTTCCATACATAACTCCCACTATTCTTCTTTGTGGACAAACAATCCAATGTGTATATGGAAGGGAGGGCAGGGGTACAGAGTATAATTAAGTGGTGTTGGGGAAGGTAGAAGGGGAAAGGGGGACATACCTCCTATACTCAAGGAAGGAAGAAAAGAAGGAAGAAAAGAAAGAAGGAAAACATTTATTAAGCAGTTACTATGTGCTAGGCAGTGTACTAAGAGCAGTTTCTGCCCTCAGTGAGCTTCCATTCTAATGGGGGAAGACAACACCCTGAAGAGATGTGAAAAAGAGGGGAGGAAGAAGGCGCTTGGCACAGGGACATGGTTTGGAAGTCCAGAAAGTCAGTAACAGGGCTAGTAGGGGAAGGAAGGCTGGTCAGCTTAGGATCCTCCATAAAATAGAGGCTTCAGGAGAAACTTACCTGTGGGAGAAGAAAGCAGGCATTGCAGAGAGAATTTCCAGGGTGAGAAGACCACAGCTTGGATGTTCCAGATTGAGGAGACATGAGGTACTGAGGGAAGTTCCAGGATGAGACAGCAGCAGAGGGGTTTTGAAGTTCACAAAGACAGGGACAGGAAAGGAACGAAGGCTAGTCAAACTGTAGTATTTGCTGTTGTCCAAATAATTCCCATGATTTCCTGATTCTGTGTCTTTACTTATGCTATTACTTATCTCCTCTGGAGACAGGCCTTCTCCTCCTTCCTGGCCACAGAATCACCTGTCCAGTTCCTACATGTACTTCGAGGTTCATCTGAAATATCACTGACTCTGGCTGGAAGTAACATTTCTACCTTTTGACCTAATAAATTCATTTGTACTTCTGTTATCATATTCTATATGTAATATAGGCATATAGGCAATATAATTTAGTATTGATATTTTATCTATTATGTATTAGATATCTATTAGTAGAATGTGAGTTCCATGAGGGCAAAAACTCTGATTTTTTTTTTATTCCTAATGCTGGGTATTGAATACTTGATCAATAAATACTTGTCACATGGATGGGTAAATGAATGGATGGAAGGATGGATGAATGAGGGAATGGGTGAATGCCCTCCATTTTGGTACCTAGGTCCAAGAGATACCAGGGGCTGGTACCCGAGTCCAGGCACTGCCCTTAGTCCCTCAGTTATTGTACTTTTGGGAATTTGCCTGATTGCAGGAAGTCATACTTAGTAAATAAAGAAAACTTCACTCCTGCTTTTCCTACTCTTGCAATTCAGTGACTTATGAGAAGTAATTACTAGTCTCAGTGGTTGGTTTCCTTCCCTGGGAAATGGAGCTAATGATAGTGACCTGCCTCTGAGGCACCTATCTCTGGAAGGTTGTTAAAAGAATGAATGGAGATTTACAAGGTGCCTTGAGATCCTTTGCTAAATGGTGCTCCAGCGGTCTGAGTATCCCTCTGGTATTCTGAATTCTCAAAGAGCTCAGACTCTTTCCCTGAGTAACTCAGTAAGCAACAGAATAAAAATGATTTCATTAAAACACAGTCGGATCTCCTGATCAGTCCTAAATTAAGAAAGATGAATAGCAAATGAATGCAGCAGAAAGATATATAAAAGGATCTTAGCCTTGGGAAAGAGATTTCTTTTTTTGTCATTTGTCACTCACTCTTCAACTGTCTTCACTTTTATCAATGCAGAATGGATGAAAAATTATCAATGTCTGTTGAATTCTGAGATAATGGGCTCCTGACTCATGTAGAAAAGTTTAAATCTAAGGAAATGCTCTCCCAGCGTATTACCCCGTATTTTTCAATAAGACCCTATTCAACATCCCAGGCCCTTCCAATGAAGAAATAGTATTCATCAAAGTTCTTTTTACTTGAAAGGGCATGGAGAAAACCAATGAAGCCAAGCCCAGCTCTAAAAAAATAAAAATGAGGTTGTGGAAAATCCTTCTACAGAAAATAAAGAAGTAATTTATCAAGATTCTAAAAAGAAAGACAAGTTCAAAATAAAAGCAGATTTAATTAGCACACCACCAGATTGACCTGTGAATGGAATGTTAGCCCTGACTTGGGTGGTCTGGTAGGAGAGATCCTTTGGATTCTGCCTAAGATTTGATTAAAACAATGGCACCTTAAGTAGTTATTTTAAATTAATGTGACTGACCAAAAAAAAAAAAGAGAGATTGTTAATGGCAGACATCAAAATGAAGGAAATAGGTCTTTATAGAAGGAGAACAAATTCTTTAGTAGTTCTATTTTTGTAAGATAATAACCAAAAAGCAGTGGGAGGCAGTGTGGTGAACTAGAAAGAGAGTTAGCTCTTAAATCAGGAAGATGTGCATTGAAATCCTGCCTCTGACATTACTGGCTGTGTAACTTTGGGCAAATCACTTAACCTCTCAATGTTCCCAGAGAACTCTCTAAGACTGTGTGCTAAAGAGAATGTGCTGAGCTGCATCTGTAGAGAGAGTTTTCTCACTGGGAGTTCCCTATACCAATGAAATCACAGGTTCGGTTAAAAAAAAAGTCAAATCAAGTCTATAAGTATTTATTAAGGGCATACTATTTCCCAGGCACTGTGCTAAGCTCTAGGGTTACAAAGAAAGGCAAAAACACTACCCTCAAGACTGTGAGCCCCTTGAAAGCAGGCACTGGTATTGGTCTTTTGGGTTTGATTAACCTTTTTTTTGTATCCTTAGAACTTAATATCATGCCTGACACATAGTAGGAGATTAATAAATATTAGTTGTGATACTAGTTGATGGATTGACATTCAAATGGGAGAGATAATATGCAACATCAATGTACGTGCAATATATAAATACATACACATATGTGTATATGTATGTATGTATATACATACATATATATGAAATTGGAGGGAATCTCAGAGGGGAGGCACCAGCATTTGGGGTACAGGGGTAAAGGCTTCTTGAAGAAAGAAGGATTTAAGCTGAATTTTGAAGGAATCCAGGAGGTAAAAATGTGGAGCAAAAACATTCCAAGTATTGAGAAAATTCATAAAGTGTGGTGTGTGGGTGTGGGAGGGAGTGACATTTTTGAGAAACAGCAAGAAGGCTAGTGTCACTGGATAGTACAATACATGAAGGGGAGTAAAGTGAAAAAAGGCTAGAAAGGTAGGAAGGGGCCAAGTTTTGAAGAACTTAAAAAAAAAACCCAACCAGAGGATTTTTCTCAGAGCTTGCAGTTAATAGGAAGCCACTGGAGTTTTTTGAGTGGGCATGGAGTGAAATCATTAGATCTGTGCTTTAGGAAGATCACTTTAGTTGCTGAGTGGGGGATGAACTGGAATGGAGAGATATTGAGTCAGGGAGATCAACCAGAAAGCTATTGCAACAGTTCTG
This sequence comes from Phascolarctos cinereus, assembly GCF_003287225.1. Taxonomy (NCBI): domain Eukaryota; kingdom Metazoa; phylum Chordata; class Mammalia; order Diprotodontia; family Phascolarctidae; genus Phascolarctos; species Phascolarctos cinereus. The sequence continues at coordinate 105,026,585 of NW_027556402.1, read as the reverse complement.
GTATGAGTTGATGAGGGACTGTGTCAAGGTGTCAGAGGAGAGAAAGGGAACATAGAGAAGAGTTGTCATAAAGGTAGAAATGACACGACTTGGCAACAGATGAAGTTTGTTAGGTGAATGAGTGAAGAGCCTGGGTGACTAGGAGGATGCTAGTGCCTTCCACAGTAACTGGGAAGTTTGGAAGAGGATAAGCTGAGGTCAGAGACAATAATAATGACATTGAAGAGAAGCAAGATACAGTGGAAAAGAGGATTGGATTCGGAGCCAGAGTACTTAGATTTAAATTTTGTCTTTGATATGTCCTACTTGTATGGAACTCTAGACAAATCACTTGAAACCTGTCTGGGCTTTAATTTCCTCATTTGTAAAGTTAAGGAGTTGGCTCTAGTTCTAAATGTATCTGTGATTCTGTGTTGATGATAATAGTAATATCTCCTTTTCTCCACTTATATCCTCCTCTGATACTTGACCATGGTAGAGAAAAATCCTAAATTCGCTGAGGCTATGACAGTGAAGCTCAAGCTCTGGCAGGGCATGAGGAGCTAGAAAGGCTTCAAGTATGGCCTTAGGGAATGGACTGCATGTATGTCTGAGGACCATCTTGTTAAGTTTGGAGAGACTCATCATTAGGATGGCCACAGAAAAAGAAATTGTTTAGTCATGATAACATATTCTTTGTCATTCTTTTTCAAAATTTTTAAGCTTTCATTGGTATTTTTTGTTTTTATGTACTCTCCATTTCCAAATATATCACTCTTATTTCCTCTGTATGTGACCTATCCCTTGTAACAAAAAATAAACAAAAAAGAAGGGAAATAGTTTAGCCAAACTAACCAAACTATAAACTGAATCTGGTAGTACATGGATGTACCACAACAATAGAACCCAACCTTTGCAAAGAAGAGAGGGAACAACATTTTCTCAACTCTTTCCTGGGACTGTCATGGGTCATTGTGTTTGTTCAGAGTTTTAGTGGTTTTGGTTCTTTCTTTTCGTTGCATATTTCATTTCTTCATCTGTAAAATGAGCTGAGAAGGAAATGGCAAATGGTATCTTTGCCATGAAAACCCCAAATGGGAACATGAAGAGTTGGACATGACTGAACAATAACAATATCATGGAGAACCCACATGGCAAGATCTCAGGCTCTTGAAGAAGATCATGTTTGTGTGGCACTTTAAAGCAACAAGGCACTTTGGATGTGTCATAATATACACTGGAATTTCAGCCTAATGGATTTTGAAGTATTTCACAAAAGCCAAGATGCTGATTGAAAGGGTTTCATGGATAGGAATTATACGTAGTCAAACAGACAAACAGGTTTGATTGTAGTTTGGTACAGTTCTCAAGCATTATTTTAATTTTTTAATTAATTTATTTTGAATTATCAATAATCACTTCCATAAACTTTTGAGTTTAAAATTTTTCACCCCCTCTCTTTCCACGTCTCTCCCCAAAACAGCGTGCAATCTGATATAGGCTATACATATACATTCCTATTAAACGTATTTTCACATTAGTGATGTTGTAAGTAAGAATTAGAACCAATAGGAGGAACCACCAGAAAGAGGAAACAAAACACAACAGAAGAAAAAAAATAGCAAATAGTATGCTTCGATCTGCATTCAAAATCCATGGTTCTGTCTTTAGATGTGGATAGCATTTTCCATCATGAGGCCTTTGGAGATGTCTTAGATCCTTGTATTGCTGAGAAGGGTTAAGTCTATCAGTACTAGTCATCACACAACATGACTGTTACTGTGTACAATGTTTTCCTGGTTCTGCTCATTTCACTCAGCATCAGAGCATACAAGTCTTTCCTGGTTTTTCTGAAGTCAGCCTGTTCATCATTTCTTTTAGCACAATAGTATTCCATTAAATTCATATACCACAACTTATTCATCCATTCCCTAATTGATAGGCATCCTCTCAATTTCCAGTTCTTTGCCACCACAAAAAGAGCTGCTATGAATATTTTAGTACATGTGGGTCCTTTTCCCATTTGTATGATCTCTTTGGGATATAGCCTTAGAAGTGCTATTACTGGGTCAAAGGGTATGCACATTTTTATAGCCCTTTGGCCATAGTTCTAAATTTCTCTCCAAAATGATTGGATCATTAGTGTTCCAATTTTCCCACATCTTCTCCAACATTTCTTATTTTCCTGTTTTGTCATGTTGGCCAATCTGATAGGTTCTCAAGCATTTTTGTCATGGGCCCCTTTGGTACAGCACTACTATGGCTGATGCCTATGCTCATGATGGATGGAAATGCTAAATAAATTTCAATTAGAGGTTAGTGAAGATAAAGATATAATGGTTTTCTCCTCAATCCAAGTTTACAAATTCCCTGGAATTTATCTTTGGATTCCAGATTAAGGACCACTGGTCTAATGGTTAGAAGATGGCACTGGTATCCTGAAGACTTGAGTTAATGTTTTATTTCTGCCTCTTTTAAGCTGTAGGACTTGGGTTAAATTGCTTAATCTCCATAAGCCTCAGTTTTCTTATCTGTAAAATGACAAGGTTATATTATGTAATCTCCAAGGTCCCTTATAGCTCTCAATTTCTGTGATTCTGGGCAGATCATTAGGAAACTCTTTCTAGTTACAAGCCATCTATCCTCCCTCCAAGAAAGGATTTATCAGTCCTAAGATGGAATCTTCCAGAACAATCAACTTGGTAGTACTCGAGGTACTTTCATGGATAATTATAAAGAGACACTGTCTGTGTAGCACCTCTTTCAAAACAGAGGTTGGTGTCCTGGCTCTAAGTATTGATTTCTGCCCCCTGCCCCTACACCCTTAGTTATGCCTCTTCCTGCTGGTAAAGAGAGGAGAGTGCTGGACTGTCTGGGGACCCTACCTTGCCTGTTCATGTAAATGTTTGTTTTCCAGGCAATAGGGAAAGGATTTTCAGATTATAAAGCTCAACAATTCCAGATTTAGAGCTTTTCTGCCATGCTTCTGTTACATTTTTAAAACAATAACAACAGCAGCAGCAGCAAACATTAAAAGATGTCTAGGTTACCCTTTTGACCATAGAATAGGCCAATAGGCTATGTCTTTAGACAATTCTAATCTTGACCTAACACTGGAATTATTATGCTGCCTGGCATTTCAGAACTCTAAAAAGCCTGTCTTTCTCCTTCCTGGTGTTCAGATACATAAGGAAAATGAGTAAAGGTTTGGAAAAGAAATCCACCAAACTGTAAACTGTAAGCTCTTATTTTCAATTTTTCTTTTTTTTTGGGGGGGGGGTTGGGTGTGGGTGTAAGGCAATCATCTCTAGTACCTGACTGAATCATCAGGAGGCTTGTTCAGTGAAATAAATTTTTCCAAAGGAAGGCAGGTCATAGAACCATACTAAAGAATGATACAAGGAGGGGCAGCTAGGTGGCAAAGTGGATACCATACTGGCCCTGGAGTCAGGAGGTGCTCAGTTCAAATCTGACCTCAGATACATGACACTCACTAGCTGTGTGACTCTGGGCAAGTCACTTAATTCCAATTGCCTCACACACACAAAAAAACCCCAAAGAAAAACAAACAAAAAAAAAGAAGGATGCAGGGAGATCATAGGATCACAGCTTTGAAGCTGGAAGGGGATAAATGGGTTGGGGCAGAGCCAAGATGGCGGAGTGAAAGCAGTGACTTGCTTGAGCTCTCCCCCAAACCCCTCCAAATGCCTATAAAAAATGGCTCTAAACAAATTCTAAAGCAGCACAACCCACAAAAAGACAGAGTGAAACAAATTTCCAGCCCAAGACAACCTGGATGATTGATCAGAAAGGTATATCATGCTGGGTGGGAAGAGGAGCACAGTTTGGCGTGGGCACACAGGCCACTGCGAACCTGGAGCAGGCCTCAGAGGACTGAATTGCAGGCAGCTGTGGCAGTTTCCAGGCTCCTCAATCCACAAAGGCCAAAGACAACTTAGAAGGTCAGTGGGAAAAGTTTCTTTCTGCGGTGCTGAGAGAGGAATGCAGGGTCTCAGATCCAGTTCCCCGAGAGTGTGGCCCGGGGGGGCAGCTGCTTCCTGAGCTTCTGGCCCACAGACTGATGGGGGAATCATGTGACTGATCAGAGAGGGATTGCAGGGATCTCTTTGCTGGTGCTGAGGCAGGAATCTCTTGCTTTGCCCGTGCTTGGATCTGGGTCACAGTTCTGGGTGGTGGTCCTGGGGTGAGGAGGAGCGCTGGCATTGTGGAGCTTGTAGTGGCTGTGGAGAGAAAACACTCCTCACAGTTACAGGACAGAAAGGAATACTTGTGGTCACTAACAGACCAGAGCACAGACCAGGAAGGGAGTAAACACCTTGCTCCTTATCATACCACCTTGGAAGAACTGAAAATTTAAAGGTCCCTACAAGTATCTCTGAAAACAGCTATAAAACCCCCCGAAGCTTGGGACAGTACATTCTCCACATTGGAAGCAGACTCTTACCTTAACAAAGAGTTTAAAACTCAGGTAATTGGCCGGGATCATGAGCAAGCAGCACAAAAAGAGTCAGACTATATTATCTTACTTTGGTGACAAAGAAGATCAAAATATACAACCAGAAGAAGACAACAAAGTCAAAGCTCCTACATCCAAAGCCTGCAAGAAAAATATGAATCAGTCCCAGGCCTTGGAAGAGCTCAAAAGGGATTTTGAGAAGCAAGTAAGAAGTAGAGGAAAAACTGGGAAGAGAAATGAAGTGATGCAAGAAAATCATGAAAAACAAGTCAACAGCTTGCTAAAGGAGACCCAAAAAAATACTGAAGAAAATAACACCTTAAAAAATAGCCTAACCCAAATGGCAAAAGAGGTCCAAAAAGCCAAGAAGAATGCCCTAAAAAGCAAAATTGGCCAAATTGAAAAGGAAGTTCAAAAGATCACTGAGGAAAATACTTCCTTAAAAATTAGAATAGAGCAATTGGAAGAGTGACTTTATGAGAAATCAAGACACTGTAAAACAAATCCAAAAGAATGAAAAATTAGAAAACAATGTGAAATATCTCATTGGAAAAACAACTGACCTGGAAAATAGATCCAGGAGAGAGAATTTAAAAATTATTGGACTATCTGAAAGCCATGATCAAAAAAAGAGCCTAGACATCATCTTTCAAGAAATTATCAAGGAAAACTGCCCTGATATTTAGAACCAGAGGGCAAAATAGAAATTGAAAGAATCCACAGATCTCCTCCTGAAAGAGATCCCCAAAGGAAAACTCCTAGGAATATTGTAGCCAAATTCCAGAGTTCCCAGGTCAAGGAGAAAATATTACAAGCTGCCAGAAGAAACAATTCAAGTACTGTGGAAACACAATCAGGATAACACAAGATTTAGCAGCTTCTACATTAAAGGACGCAGGGCATGGAATATAATATTCCAGAGGGCAAAGGAGATAGGATTACAACCAAGAATCACCTACCCAGCAAAACTGAGTATAATCCTTCAGGGGAAAAAATGGTCATTCAGTGAAATAGAGGACTTTCAAGCATTCTGATGAAAAGACCAGAGCTGAATAGAAAATTTGACTTTCAAATACAGGACTCAAGTGGAACATGAAGAGGTAAACAGGAAAGAGAAATCATAAGAGACTTATTAAGATTGAACTGTTTACATTCCTGCATGGAAAGATGATATTTATACTCATGAGACCTTTGTCAGTATTAGGGTAGTTGGAGGAAAAAAATTATATGTATGTATATGTAGATAGATAGATAGGGCACAGGGTGAGTTGAAGATTAAGGGGTCATATCTGGAGAATAAAATTAAGGGATGAGAGAGGATTATACTAGGAGAAGAAGAAAGAGAGAGGTAGAATGGGGTAAATTATCTCAAAAAAAAAACAGAAAAGAAAAGCTCTTACAGTGGAGGGAAACGGGGAAGGTGAGAGGGAATGAGTGAATCTTATTCTCATAGGATTTGGCTTAAGGAGGAATAACATACACATTCAATTGGGTATGGAAATCTGTCTTACCCTACAGGAAAAGGGGGAGAAGGGGACAAGAGAGCAGGGGATGATAGAGAGGAGGGCAGATTGGGAAAGGGGGTAATCAGAAGTAAATACTTCTGAGGAGGGACAGGGTCAAAAGAAAGAATAGAATAAATGGGGGGGCAGGATAGGATTAAGGGAAATAGAGTTAGTTTTTCACAACATGTCTACTATGGAAGTGTTTTACATAACTGTACATGTATAACCTATATTGAGTTGCTTGCCTTTTCAGTGAGGGTGGGTGGGGAGGGAGGAAGAGAGAAAATTTGAAACCTAAAGTTTTAAAAACATATGTTTAAAAAAATGTTTTCACATGCTACTGGGAAATAAGAAATATAAGAAATGGGGTATAGAGGTCTATCCTGCCCTACAGGAAAATAGAAGGGGAAGGGGATAAGAGAAGGTGGGGAGAGATAGAAGAGAGGACAGACTAGGGGAAGGGATATTCAGAATGCATGCCATCTTGGGGTGGGGAGAGAGGTGAGATGGGGTGAAAATTTGGAACTCAAAATCTTGTGGAAGCAAATATTGAAAACTAAAAATAAATAAATTTATATTAAAAAAAAGAAGCTGGAAGGGAATTTTGTTATTGTCGTTCAGTTGTTTCATTGTGTCCAACTCTTCATGATCCCATTTGTGGTTTTCTTGGCAAAGATACTGGAATGGTTTGCCATTTCCTTCTCTAGCTCTTTTTACAGATGAGGAAACTGAGACAAACAGGGTTAAGTGACTTGTCCAGGGTCAGATATCTAGTAAGTGTCTGAGACCAAATTTGAACTTAAGAAGATAAGTCTTCCTGACTCCAGGCCAGACACTATCCAGTATGCCACTAGCTGTCCAGGTTGGAATAGCACCAAGGTGGGTGAACTATGTTGATCTACTGCTCTTGTGTTAAGAGTCGGGGGAGGATTTAAAGCTGGAGTGAACAATCCTGCTCCCTCACAAAACACCCCCAGTGACTTAGGTTGTTCTATCTGCTCTCTCTGTCAGAGTCCCAAATGCAGTGGATTCTCTCTTGTCTCACCTGATGTCTTTGATGTTGGGACCACAAGCTGACCACGCTGAGTTATCAGGTGATGGAAGCCCTGGATTTTCTGCTGGGTGGTAGCATAGTCAGTCCCAGAACTGACCATGTTTACGAGAGTGCCCAGAGGAGGGCTGACCCAGGACTTAGCCTGAAATCCTGGGGTTGCCATAGGTCGACTATCAGACTATCAGAACTGGGTGTAGACCAACTCCAATATGGTTAAGTTGGAGGCTGGACCAGTCTCCAGATTGGAAGGGACTGAGGAAGTCAGATTTCAGAGTCATTTCAAAACAGGCATGGAGTGAGCCAGAGCTCCAAGGATAATCTTGAAATGGACCCAACTTGAGCAAAAATTTCTGGTCTGGGAATGCCTGGGTCATGTCACCTAGAGGTCACTCTGGGCAAGGCTCCCCAGAGACCATCCTGGCTTAGACTAGAACCCTAAAGTGAGGTTGGGGATGGGAGGAAGTTAGACTACACCGGGATGGTTCAAGTTTCAGATTTTTAAAAAATCTAAATTCATGTTAATCAGGAATAGCTGAAGAATAGATCTTTGAAGTTATAGATTGTTGTGTTTCTGCCAGTACTTTAAATAAAAATCATATATAATATTTATATCATGCTTTAAGGTTTGCAAAGTGCTTTACATATATTCTCTTTTGATCTTTATAACAACCCAACCACCAATGAAGGTGCTATTATTATCCCCATTTTACAGAGGAGGAAACTGAGGTTGAGAGGTTAGGTGACTTGTCCAGGGTCATAATAGCATTTGAAATCAGATCATCCTGCCTCCAAATCCAGCATTCTGTGATATGGGAGAAAGTGAGTAGAGAAAAGATGAAAAGTGAGGAGAAAAAAGCCCAGGACAAGTTATATGTGAAATGACAAAATGGCTAATCTTTCTTTGCTGTGAAGCCACTGAAGTAGATGACCAGTATGGGGAGGGCACTGGAGGCCATGCCAGGTGAGGATCAGTTGGAGGCACTGGGAATTGTTAGACAGAAGAGAAGGCTTCGGTTGTATACTGTTGCATAGTATCATGGCAGGAGCCCTAACTATGGGCTGAGAAGGCCTGAGTTTGAGTCTTGGCCCTGCTACTTACCAGATGTATGATCTTGGGCAAGTCAGCTTTTCTGGGCCTCAACTTCCTCATCTCCAAATGGAAAGCATTTGGATCAGATGACCTTCTAGCACTAAATCCTGAGTTATATGTACCTAGGGAACCCCCATTCCTTCTGGAGTTTCCTCCAGTTTTCCTGGTGCATTAGAATCGAGGTTTAAGAAGTATGTTGCAAAATCAAAAGGAAATAAAGGAGGCATTTTATTAGTGGCATGAATCATCATATCGTCTTGGATTATGACTTATCACCTTAAAGGTTTTAAAGGGTTGCAAGCAATGAGGCTCAAAGCTCAAGAACTGCTTCAAGTTCATTTACTAAAAGTGATTTTAGCAATGCCACTTATTTCTGATTTGAAGTAGTTCATGTGTGCATTTATGTGTATTGCCTCTGTGCCTATGAATCCTCATGAATGAAATACTGTTCCTGAAGTTTGGTGTAATAGACTGACATTAAAAATTGCAGTGTGTGTGTGTGTGTGTGTGTGTGTGTGTGTGTTGTGTGTGCACGCGTGTGTGTGCAAGCACATATGTGGATGCATGTGAAGGTACAGAGCTGTAACTACAGTGAGGGCTGGGCTTTTTACAAAGGCACTGGCCTTGGAAAGATTTTGAAAGTATCTCCGGTCCTTCTGCAGCACAGAAACAACAGACTTTAGCCCCTAGTTAGCAAGAGGAATTAGTTAAAAGAGGAGGCTAATGGATGGCACCCCCAGGTAAACATTTCCTCAGCCAGGTTCTGGCTTCTTTTTCCCTTCCCTACTTTTCTAGCTTCGTAATTTCCCACAGTCTCTACTCATGTTAAAAAAGTTATCTGAAGATGCTTCCCATGGTATTTCCTCTGGATGTTGTTAGTTTGTGTTACCCCTGGCATAAATATAGCTAGTTATGGCTCTGTGTGTATGCACAATGTATATTAGAGACCTCCCTGGAGAAGACATGAAATACTAAAGGTGAGAGATAGAGAGAAATAGGGACGTTTTGCTTAACCTCAAACCCCTTAAATTTATACTACGAAATGAAATGTACGATTTTCCCATTGTACTAAAATTCAATATTGCAAAACTTGAATAAAAGGAAATGTCCAGATCGTCTTTTGCCGATAGCCTATAGTCATTGACTCTTCATGAAAGTTTAAATCTATGGAGCATTTTATTCACAAATTTACCCTTTGAGGTAGAGAGTATGAAAATCATTATCCCCAATTTTACATATGAAGAAAATGAAGCTTAGAGAACATTGAATCCTAAATGCACTACAACAGTTAGTCAACAATTGACTAAAACTTAACTAACCCACCAGAACATAGGGTCATAATTTTATAGTTGGAAGGAAACTTAGAGGTTGTCTAGTCTAAACCACCTCCCCATCTTACAGAAGAGAAAAGTGAGGTCTAGAGGTAAAGTGACCTGCTCATAGTCACACAGCTAATAAGTATTGATTCAAGGCAAGTGAACAAGCATTTTAAAAAATACCTACTGTATACCAGGAACTGTGTTAATATTGGGGGTACAAAGGCCAAAATGGAAACAATCTCTTCCTTTACGGATCTGACCCTCTACCAAGGGAGGGGGCAACAAGCACAGAGATAAGTAAATGCAAAATATGTATACAGTAAATGTATACATATGTCATGTACAGCAGCAAAGAGTCCAGACTGGTTGGAATGTTGTGTAAACAAGCATCTATTGAATACCTACTATGTGTCATTTACTTTGGGCCAAGGTGGGAAAGGAAGTGATGTGAAATTAGTCTAGAAAAATAAACGGATGCCACATGTAATGAACTTTAAGAGCTAATATTTAATCCTATACCTTCTACTTCTACTCTTTCTCCACACCATACTACCTCTCTAAACAAAGACTGAATTTTTAATATAATGGAAAAGGGAGGAGAAGAGAAGGGAACAAACTTTTTTTTTGTGCGTGTGTGTGAGGCAATTGGGGTTAAGTAACTTGTTCAGAGTCACACAGCTAGGGAGTGTTGTGTGTCCAAGTCCGGATTTGAACTCAGGTTCTCCTGACTTCAGGGCCAGTGATCTATGCACTCTGCCACCTCGCTGCCCACTTTGGTTTTTTGGGGGTTTTTTGAACAAACATTTATTAAGCATCTACTATGTGCCAGGTACTGTGCTAAGCACTTTACAAATATTATTTCACTTGATCCTCATAGCAACACTGGGAATTAGATGCTATTATTACCCCCATTTTACAGCTGAGGAAATGGAGGCAGACAGAGATTAAGTGACTTGCTCAGGGTCATGCATCTGGGAACATAGGTCTTCCTGACTCCAGGCCCTGCTCTCTATTCTTGGCTTTACAGATCTGGACTTGTAGGACTTAAGTATTTCAGGGAGCTGTCCAAGGGCAGGAGTTGTGTTTATGGCTTCCTCAGTGGTAGAATTCAGGAATTCTTATTTTCAGTCTTCTTTAGAATAAGATTTTTCCCTTCTGTCACCGATGGAACTCTGCCTGAAGAAATGTCATTGTCGATAAAACTAGCGGGAGACCCCTACGGTTTTGTTGGTTTAATGTCTTTCCTGCTTGGTTGGGTTCCCAAATTCTGTTCTCAATAGTATAGGCAGGTTTTTTTTTTTTACCAAATACATCTCTGTGGAAACACAAAAGATTTTTGATCTGTGAAACAAGGCTGTTTCATGGTGACTCCTCTTCCCTTGGTATTAGAGCATTTTCTTCATATTCTTTAAAAGTTTTTTTTTTAATGTAACTCCTGTTTAACCATGCTCACTGAAGGAAATGGGAAAGAGCTGCTCTAGAAGTCATTTTTGAGCTGTGCAAGCTTCACATCTAGTACACAGACTCTTGAAGCAACAGCTTATATTGTGAGAACTAGCTTCAGTTACCAGACAAGGAGATGAAGGTTCGGTGTGAATGGCTCCCTATGTTGTTGGCCCATAAATACAGCCCTTAAAAATAGAAAAGGTGACATGTTGTCAGCCTCTAGCAATGGGTTCAGTAGCTTGAAAGAGATGACTGTATTGTAAAGCTCATCTAATTAATTGGAACTTAGACTTGTCACATCTTTTTTAAGGATGACATTGTAACAGCATGGAATCATCCGTCATCTTGTCATTGGTATGAAAATTTTTTTTTCTAATGGTCAGCCTGTCATCGTTAATTAGTCTTTAGACATATGAACAAGGCAGAAGCAAAGTGACTTTCAAAGCCCCATTTCTAGATACCTTTGAATATAAACTCCAGGCATATCATTCAGTGACCTGATCACTCCTCTTTTTAATTAGAGTTCCTCCCATCTGAGAGGGAGTATGCTCTAGGGGTTAGAGGTACAGCTTGTCTGGGTTTCTATTTTGTTCTTAGCACTTGGGCTAATTCATTGTGTTCATACTAGGAAGTTCCTGAAGCTTTGAACCTCAAGATATGTGAGGGACATCCTGGGATAAGAGATTACCTCAGAGTTTATTTTAGTAGGGCAAGAAAATTCAGCAGGCAATTCATATTAAAATGTTGTTTCAATGAGACACTGGAAATGAAAGAATCCAAATAAATTTAATGAATATTTATTAAGGGCCTGCCATGGGCAAGTTACTAAGCTATATGCTTGGGATACAAAGACAAAAAAGAAAGAAAGAAATAGCCCTTGTTTTCAAGGAGCCTACATTCTACTAGAGCATTGTTCTTAACCTGGGATCCAAGGGTCCCATGCATAGATTTCGGAGGGTCTGTCAACTTGAATGGGAAAATATTGCAACTTTATTTTCACCAACCTCAAATTGAGTTTGGGTATTTCCTTCAATTATGAATGTAGGCAACAAGATATTCTAAGAAGGGTTCTACAAGATTTACCAGATTGCCAAAGGAATCCATGACCTACATAAAAAAAATAGTTCAGTTCTTCTGTACTAGAGTAAGGCAATATGCATATACATGAGCACAGTCTACAAAGTAATTTTGAGAGAGTGTGTTAGGAACCTGAGGGTGTGTTTTATAAGGAGCTCCAAGGAAATTCTAAGGGCAGAAATGAGGACTGAGTGCATTTCAGATATGGGGAAACACATGGACAAAGACATGGCAGTAGACAGTGGAATGTTGTGTATAGGAAATAAGACTGGTTTGACTGGAATAGAAAGGTCATGATGGAGATACCGAAGTGACATCATGAAACCTGGAACAGGTAAGGCAGAAAAAGGGAACTATTACCTCAAAACCAGAACTCTGGCTCTTTAAGAGATGGGTCATTGGGCCAATCAGAGGTATCTAGTTGCATGAGAAGCCTTGGGAAACTTGAAGGCTCCTGGGGTCTTCTTCCTGAGCCAGATGAGCATGAGGACATGGCAAGTAAGAGCCAGAGCCAGTGGAATGTACAAATTTTTCATAGGTTCAACTTAAAATCCTAACACTTGTGAATTTTTTTTAATTTTTCCTATTGTTAAGCATTTTTTCCATCCCTCTTCCACTACCCTCTGTAAAACAGAATGACAGAGGAGCAGCTAAGTGGTGCAGTGGATAGAACACTGGCCCTGGAGTCAGGAGGACCTGAGTTCAAATCCGGCTTCAGACATATATAGCACTTACTAGCTGTGAGACCTTGGGTGAGTCACTTAACCCCATTGCCTAACAAAAACAAACAAACAAAAAAGGGCAGAAGAAGGAAGAAAGGAAGGAAGGAAGAGGAAGATAGGGAAGGAGAAAAGGGAGAGAGGAGGGGAGGGAGGAAGGAAAGAAGGAAAATAGAAGGAAGGAAGGTGGGAGGGAGTGAAGGAAGAAGTGAAGGAGGGAGGGGAAAAGGAAGGAAGAAAGGAAGAAAACAAGGAAGGAGGGAGGGAAGAAAGAAAGAAAGAGGACAGGTGGTAGGGAGGAAGGGAAAAAAGAAGAAAGGAAGGAAGGAAGATCTTTATAATACCTAAATATAGTTAAGCATAAGAAAAATTTCCACATTGGCTGTGTCCTGTGTGTGTCTCATTCTGCAAAATTAGCATACCACCTCTCTGTCAGGAGGTGGGTAGCATTCTTCATTATTGGTTCTTTTGAATTAGTTGGTCATTGCATTAATCAGAGTTAAGTCTTTAAAAATTGTTTATTTTTTTATTTATAGCAGCTCTTTTTGTGGTAACAAAGAATTGGAAATTGAGGGAATGTCTATCAATTGGGGAATGGCTGAACAAGTTGTGGTATGTGAATGTAGTGGAATAATACTATGTATGAGAAATGATGAAGAGGTGCATTTCAGAAAAACCTGGAAAGACTTAGATGAACTGATGCTGAGTGAAGTGAGCAGAACCAGAAGAACACTGTACACAGTGGCAGCCACACTGTGTGACGACCAACTTTGATAGACTTAGCTCTTCTTAGCAATACAATGATCCAAAACAATTCCAAAAGACTCATGGTGGAAAATGCTGTCCACATCCAGAGAAAGAACTACGGAGTCTGAATGCAGATTGAAACATACTATTTTCATTTGTGTGTGTGTGTGTGTGTGTGTGTGTGTGTGTGTTTTTCCCCTTTGTTCTGTTTCTTCTTTCACAACATGACTAATGTGGAAATATGTTTAACATGATTGCACATGTATAATCTATTTCCTATTGCTTGTCATCCTGGGGAGAGGGGAGGGAAAAATTTGGAACTCAAAATCTTATAAAAATGAATGTTAAAAACTATCTTTACATGTAATTAAAAAATAAAATACTATTTAAAAAATAAAAATAAATGGGATAACAACAGTGATGATGTCATACTATATATCGTCCTGGTTCTGTTCACTTTACTCTGTATCAGTTCATACGTGTCTTCCCAGGATTTTCTGAAACAATCTTCATTTCTTACAGCACAATAGTATTCCATTACATTCATGTACTATATTTTTTTCAGCTATCCTTCAATTAATGTGCATCCCTTTAGTTTCCAGTCCATTGCCAGAATCAGATTTTTAACACTCAGAAGGAACCTAATCCAGAATCTAATCCACTGTGAAAAGCATATGTGTTCTTCTTTACATTGTGGTATAGCTTTGTCAGTTCCTGGGCTCAGATGGGAAAGGAATGGACTAGAGGGTGGTTAAAGGAACCAATATTGAGGATTACAAAGTCGTGGATTTATAGATGAAAGGTATCTTAAGACAACAAATGGTGGAATCACTTACTTTTACATATAAAGATATTGAAGGCCAGTGAAATGATTTGTCCAAGGTCACAGGAACTGGTAGCTAGGTCTGTTATTAAAATCTTAATGACTATTTTGGATGAAGCAGGGTCGGGGGACGGAGGAGGTTAAGTGTTGAGTTTTACAGTAGAGAGTAGAGAATCCCTTCACACTTCACTTAAGCACCTGCTTAACCAACATTCTAACATACTCTTGCTATCAGATTAAAGGCCATATCTAAACCTGGGAAAGGGGTCATGTAAAAGGGAGTCCTGACATCTTTCCCAAGCTCTAGCCCTACATCTCTAAATGTTTGCTGGACCACTGTCCGTGGATATTCTGCCCGGTATTTCAGATTCTTAAAATCAAACTTTTTTTTCCCTCCCAAACTATCACCAGTGTCTAGTGTAGTATTTTGCATATTAATAAGTGTTTATTATGAGGGAAGTTAATGTTGGATTGTATTAGTTACTACCAATATGTCTATGTGAATCCATCCATTTCCTCAGACCCCTAACTTTTGGAGGTCAAGCAGTTTCTGAAGGGCATAACTGAGTAAGATAATTACTCCCAGCCCCCAAGGCATCTACCTGGGCAGGGACCCTGGCTTTTGTTTACAGGGGTGTGTAAGGTGTTTAGAGAGGACTAGCATCTCTGGTTTGAGGGCTTGCTGAGTCCTTTTTAGAGTTCTTTATCTCCCTTTGGTGTCCACCTCTCACCCAACTCTCACCTGTGGCTCTAAGAAACTCATATATATATATATGTACACATACACACATACATATATATATATACACATACATATATGTATACACACATATATATATACATACACACACACACACACACACACACATATATATATATATATATATATATATATATATATATATATATATATAAACTGTCTCAGCAGATGGGCTAACCCAGTTTGAGGGTAACTAACAGGGCTCAACTCAAGTGAGTTAGAGGAAGTCTACCTAAAGCATGTGAACACTTTCCCTGGTGGAATGATTGGATGAGAGCAATTTGTTCCAACAGCCATGGAGATTGATGAAGCAGGTGCCATGGAATGCCTTGAGCTTTGTCAACCATCAAAGATACCAAGGTCATCTACTCTATCCTGGTCCATCTCCAGTCATCTCGACTTTTGTTTTGCCACTGGACTTCAGTGACTCTGGATGAGAGAATGAGGCTGACAACTTTGTGTGACTCTGCCTTACTTAAACCCAATTCATACACAAGTCAAGACATCATCCTGTAAACAGAAGCCAGCCTGAGCTATGTTCTCCCCCAGCGACATGTTCCTGTGTCCTTGCTTTCCCCCTCATCAAAGTTTGGGGTGACCTGCTTTAAAAAAAACATGGAGACCAAGCTAGTAAAAGCCTGGTTGAGATGGCTTATGTTTTTCTAACCAAGATTGCTGGAGGCAGCTGTCTCTCAAGGAACAACTGGCATTCCTTGGGTGTCAGAGAGGGGTGTGATCAGCCACATGTGAAAGCCAGCCCCTTTTCCTAGTTACAGATTGATCCTAAGGATTAATCCTGCCCCCTAACAATGAAGTACTAGGGAGGAACTCATTAAAATGTCCCCCAATCAGGGTTGCCTTATGTTTGCCAGGGAAGGTCCAAATGACGTACTGTTGGGCCCATCAGAAGGTAGACATACTTAGGTATAATAGACACTGTTGACCCTTCCTCTTAGTCTTTTGGCACAAATGGAGCTAGCCATAAATCCATTTATTACTAGGTTGCATGTCCTTGCTAATAAATAATAGCTCATTTGGAGAGTTGCCCTAGTTTGCCCTTTGTTAAATTCTAGCCATGACAATTGTTTAAAGGGAATCCCTCCTAACTGACTTCTCCAGTTGTGATAATGGCACCACCATTTTCCTACTCACCGAGACTTGAAACCTTTGAGTTGCATTCATTTCTTTTCTGTGCCTTCCTCAAAGTCCAAAGAATAATAGATTCATAACCAGGAGAAGAGACCTTATAGATCATAGCTGTAATGCAAACCTCCTATTCTATAACTGAAGAAATTGGGGCCCAGAGAGATTAGGTGATTTTCCCATGGTCACACAGATGGCAAAGCTAGAATTTGAACCCAGGACCTCTATCTCCAAATCTTCATGCTGCAAGATCACCAATTAGCCACTATATCATGTTGGTGCTTTTTCTTTATCATCTGGCTTTCTCCATCATCATTCTTGTTCTGGACCTTATCACTTCATGCTTGTTATAACTTCTAAAACCTCCCAGCTAGCCTCCTTATTTCAGAGTTTTCACACCATATTAATTTACAGGATCATCAAATTCAGCCCCCTCATTTTACAGATGAGTCAACTGAGGCACACAACCAATAAATGACTTACTTATCCAAGATTGTAAAGTTAGTAGTGACTGTCTAAGGTGGGATTTGAACCCAGGTCTTCCTGACTTCAAGTCCAATGTCCTATCAACTACACTACACTACCTCTCATTTTATGGATGAAGTCGATGAAGAAATGCTTCACCAGAAGAGGCAAAGTGACTTGTCCGTGGTCATACAGGGAGTAAACAACAGAGCTGGGTTTTGAATTCAGGGTCTAGGACCCAATATTCAGCACTCTTAAGATCAGTAGCACTTATGTACCACTTCCCCTCAAAAGCCTTCTGAAAGCCCATGTCCCAACTCTGTGTATGAATCTTTAAAACTCTTCACCATATCCAGAATGAAGTTAAGACTTTCCATCCCTAATTTTCTAGCCTTATCTCTAACTTAAGGCCTAATTGATCTTATCACATGTTACCTTGCATTGTCTTTATTTGTACATGTTATATCTCTCAAATGATGCTGTGAGCTCCCAGAGGGCAGGAATCATGTCTTGAGTTTATTTCATAAACTCACAGACTTTAAGACCTTGGAGGCTATCTACGGAGCCCATACGTAAGAGATCCATACCAGGATCTCTTCTACATCTTCTCTGATGCGTGACTGGCTAATCTTCCGTAAAGACTTTTAGTGAGAGAGAATCTACTATCTCTTGAGGTAGCTCATTCCAAATTTAGGTAGCTCTGACTGTTAAGAAGTTTTCCCTTACAATCAAGCCTAAATTTGCCTCCCTGAAACTTTTATCCATTGCTTCTAAGTTTTAGCCCGTGGGATCAAGCAAGACAATCCTTTTTGTACAAGAGAGCTTCAAGTCTTTTTTTCTCAATTGAAACAATTCCAGTTCCTTTAACTGATTCTCTCATAGCATGTCAGCCACTTCAGTTTTTCAAGGTCCTTTCTAAAATGAGGTGCCTAGAACTGAACATGGTTTATATCCATCACATTGCCTTATATATAATAGCTACTCAAAAATTATTGAATGAATAAATAGATGAGCTGAATGGACTATTTACTATCCTTGGACCACATCTCAAACTTTCCTTCTTCTGAACCTTCACGGGGCTATTTTCTCCACCTGAAATACCTTTCCTTTTCCCTTTTTTTCTAATTGTCCAAATGCTGCCAGTCCTTAAAAGTGTCTTACAGCATTCCTTCAGCAGTCAAGTTCACAGTGATTTCTTTCTTCTCTGAATTCCTATAACATTTATTGCCTGAATCATTTACTGGTATATTGTTGGCCATCCTTCCAGGTACATATGTTTAATATCTCTGGCCGTGCTTCACCCCCTGCCGTTTTCTTCCCATCTGCCCTGCCCAGTATACCCTCTAAACTGGACTTCCGGAGACCATATCTTAGGGGAGTCAATTCACCCCTCTTTGGAGATCCTCCTTTGCAGCCAAGTTGTCCTAATTAGCAAGAGGCTCAGACCTCCTGTGCTTCACTCTAACCATCTTCTTGCCCTCCATTCAGCCTCCCAGTGGGTAATCTCTTCTCCTTCTCCATCTCCCCTTTACCATGTCTTACTGTAGGAACAGTAATCAAGCTGCCATTACCGTTGTTTCTGTCAGGGCGTAAGAATCAACTGCCCTAGGGCTTTTTTCACTATCCCCAGCACTTCCCAGACTGAAACATACACTTCCCTAAGTGTGTTATAACTCTGTGTTGTAAACTCCTTGAGAACAGAGGTAGTCTCGCTTTTGTATTTCTCTCCCCAGTGCATAGTACCTGGTACATAGTAAATGCTAAAATGCTTTCCATTCATTTATTTCCCAACTGTATAGTAAAATCCTTGAAGGAAAGTAACCTGTCTTGAGCCCTTTTGTGCCTTATAGTGCCTAGCATGGTGCCTAGCACACAATATTTGCTAGACAAATATTTGTTGACAGAATAATTGACAACGTAAGGATGACTGGTCCTTCGGGGATGCTTGTGTATCTCTTTCCATCTCCTAAAAACATTATGATGCATAGCCAGTTATTCTCCTAAGTTATCAGCTTCACTGATGGTTAGTCTCTGTATATTATTTAATAATCCATTAGTAGGTTATGACTTAGATCTCAGTCTAAATCAGGGTACCCTGGGAAAAACAAGACTAGCAGAGTGTCTTAGGAGTTAGATCTATTCCCATTCTTTAGAGATAGATAATCTTTTTCTTAAACCATATTTTTAACCTTGGGCAGGGTGCTGCAGGCCTCTCTCAGCCTAGCCACACAATGCAGTGATTTCTCTTAGTGAATCAGGCATTCAATGTACAGCTTGACTGCTGTATAAAAGATCCATGACAAAATTACAGAATACCCTCTTAACTGGTTTTATGAATCGAGCCTGGAGCTGGCTTATAGCTTCACGTTCACCTAGCAGACAATAACAGTAAATGTTTGGACTCTGAAACAGTTTGCCAAATGTTGGGATAATAGAACAAAATAAACACATTATCAAAAACAAATAAGGAAACTCCGTACTGCTTGGCAAATGTGAAATGAGAGTCTCTCCCTCTGCAGATGACTGCCATCCCCCTTGCCCCAGCAGATCTCCCTAGGGACACCTGGGACTCATGCCCATCTCCCTTTGCTATCTTCCCCACCGTTTCCCAGGTCCGTGTAATAATGCAATCACTCTTAGCTTAGCTCCCCAGGACCGGTTTGTAAAAGGCAGTGGAATTAGGGGCAGGTTGTTAATTTGTAAGCCACCCTAGCCCAGATCTCATTTGGGGCTCTTACTACAAGATGGACATGTTACAAGTCTTTCATTTCCTGTGCATGTTGGTGCTTTCCAGAGCACCCCTTCCTATGGAGCAAAAGCAGTGATGAAGCTCTGGGGATCACCCGATCAGTCAGAGAACAGACATATGGCATTTTAAAAATGCCTTTTAAATGTCTAGATAGGCAGTCTATTACTCTGTAGCCTTTTCAAGATCGACAAGGCATGCTACACATGCTGTTGTCTACAAAAGCCAACCCTTGGATGTGTATGGTGGGGGAGGAGGGAAGGGGACGCGAGCCCTGACACCTTGTGGGAAGAAGAAAAGTCCTTGCTCTCCTCTAGAAATATCAACTGTTGCAGGAGACAAAGGGCCAAAAAGTAGTAAGAAGAACATTTTGTAGGCAATTTTTGCCTTGAGATGTGAGCAGAATATTGAATGTACATGTGCTCAGATTCTACCACTATTACAATAAAGAGTTCACAGACCTAGGACAGATGAGAAGAGGAATACATCTCTGAAACACGAGAGATATGCCTGCGCCTTCCTTTACTCTTTACCTTGATCAGCCACAGTCGGGCACATTGTGCTCTGACCCCGACATTGTGATGTCATTTTGGTCCTTTTTGAGCATGAAGGACAGTAATCAACCAAAGAGGATCTCAGCAGTAGTTACCACCAAGGTCCTGCTATTCCAGACACAGGCACGCCCAAGAGAATAACAAAACACTCACAGAGTGTTGCCAGAGGCTCAACAAGGCATCTTCAGCAAGTAACCCATGCCTAAGACCTCAGGCAGTTTGCAGCACATCTCAATGTATGAAACTTTTTCAGGGACATATTCACTATGGGGGTGGGGGTGGGGTGGGTAGGTGTAAACAGGAGCGTCCAAGGAAAGCCTCATGTGTAACTTGGCTGCTTAGAGCCTTATTATTCTGCCATAGTATGGTGTGGTGGAAAAATCAGTAACCACAGAGGCACGGTCCTTACATTCAAATTATGCCTCTGCTGCTTACTAGCAGTGTGACCTCAGGCAAGTAACGTCACCTCTCTGGACCTCACTCTCCTCAGCTATGGAATGAGGGGGTTGGACTAGGTGAATTCTAAGGTCCTTTCTAATATTAAATCTCCGAGTCTGTGAATCTCTCCTGATTCTCTTGCTCTGCCTCCTTTCAACAGAGTAAGTGCTATAGCAACAGTATAATAGCCAATTTAGGAACTGTAGCTCTCCCTGCTTTTAAGTGCTGCCCAAAGTCAACTTTAGAGTGGGAAAAATAACGGTGCCATCTTCAGAGCCACTGTCAGCATTTGCTATTTGTTTTTTCTCAAGATCAGTTGTCGTGCTCTTCTGATTACAGGAACATTGAATGTTGGAGCCTGAGGATGGGTGAGAGGGTGAACTCCATATATTTAAAACAAAGCAAAGACAACCATTGCTTCCCAGTTCCATTCTCCCGAGGGGGCTATTCCTTTGAAAAACTCAATATAGTCAGGGGGAGGTTTGACTAACTCATGTCAACCCACAAGAAAAAGGAAGTCACAGCGAGGCATGGCTGATAGGTTGCACCAGAGTTTGCTACACCCTTGACAAATTCCTTGGTTTTCTGGCTGTTAGCTCCTTAGTTCTTCCATTGTCCTCTGCCTGCCTTTTGGCCGCCCCACCCACTTTGGTGCTGTGTCCTAGAAAGCCCATTGGACCTGCAATCTGCAAACTCGGGGCACGCCCTGGCTCTACTTGTCACCTGTGTGATCTTGGACAAATCCATCAATCTCTTTACTGTAAAATGAAAGGGGGAGACTAAATGATCTCCAAGGACCAACTCTAATAGCTTATAGTCCGGCTTCCTTCTTGTAAGAAGTTAGATATGCTTGCTCTGTGGGGAGGGATCTTGTTGGAAGGCACCAACAAGCACAGGAAGTTAAAAACTTGGCCATGATATGTCCATCTTAGAGCAAGATCCCCAAAGAGATCTGGGCTAGGTAGGGTGGCTTACCAATGAACTACCTGCCCCTAAATTTTCAAAACTGGTCTTGTACAGGGGGAAGCTAGGTGGCGCAGTGGATAGAGTACCAGCCCTGAAGTCAGGAGGACCTGAGTTCAAATCTGACCTCAGAACAAACACTTGACACTTACTAGCTGTGTGACCCTGGGCAAGTCACTTAACCCCAATTGCCTTAAAAAAAAAACTGGTCCTGTACAACTAAGTTGAGAATGATTGCATTAGTACACGAGCATAGGAAATGGTGAGGATTTTAACTGCTTACTATCTTGTTAAATTATAGAAATTACACAGACATATGTATAATACAGATAGATGATAGATAGACAGGTAGATAGGGATCAAACTTCCGATTTCATTGGTATAGGGAACTTCCAGTGAGGAATTTCTAGAGATTTGCCAAGAGCCCTGAGAGTCTAAGTGATTTGCCCACGGTCACAAAGCCATTGTGTCCTAGGTAGGACTTAAACCCAAGTCTTTCTGGCTCCAAGGGCAGCTCTCTAACCATTATACCTCTTTGCCTCACCTACATATATTTGTATGTAATAATAATATGTATTTATATATACTCATATGATATAATATATACAAATGTATTTGGATATACTAATATATGTACACACATATATTCACACACATATTTATGTATGTATGCATGCATGTATGTACGTAACTAGACTTTGCGTATACCTAGATCACCTAAGATAGAGGCATCCATGTAGAAGACAGCAGGCACCTGCTTCTAGAAGACGTTTTGTGTGTCCTTACTTCATGGGCAAGAACAGCTTCTTTCCACTGGCTACATAGTTAGAACAGGTTGTGTCCTTAAAACTACCAGACTTGTTCTCTCTCTCTAGCAGCATCTGGTTGTGTGTGTGTGTGTGTGTGTGTATGAAGGTCTCATCCACCACTAGCATGGCCATTGTACAGTAAGCCGGGTGTGTATATGGGAGGGAGGTCCACCTTTCCCTCTCTTCCCCTTTATGCCCTGTAATCCTGAGCCTCAGGTTTGGGGTTTTGGTTTCCATCATTTGTCTTTTTCAGTTCGAGGCATAGGCAGTGTTGTCTTTGGACCCAGTAAATCAAGCTCTAGCATTGTGGAGCCAGGATTCCAGTCTGGATGTAATTTCCAGCACAGGTGGAAAGCCCTGAGAAGCCAGGGTGCTAGGATTATAGCCCAGGGGTGCTTTGGACTTGGAACTTGGTAAAACTAGGCTACATAGGAACTGAGTTAAGCTGTGAACCTGATCCCTCTTGCTCTCTAGAGCCTGAGGGTATATGGGGGGAGTTATGAGCAGGTGTTGGGCTTGGGGAGAGTGTATATATGTTTGCTTTTGTTATATCTTTGGAACAAATATTCCTTTGTGAAAGCTAATCTGATTGTTAAGTAGTTAAATGGAACCAGGGTGTTGGGGACCCTTTCAAAATTGAGAGAACATACACAATCAGGGGAGGTTTGAGTCAATAGCAAAACTAGACACCCCTAAACCCCATTAAAGAGAACCCTGGGGAAAGGGTGAAATGTATCATAGCTGGCCTTTCGGCTGTAGAGGCAGAACAATCACTGAGATATGCATGCATACATACACACACATATACACATACATATAGACTATTACACTTATATGTATGTGTGTGTATACCTCTTACCCCATATATTTATATACACACAGGCACATACACATGTATCCCCCATGACCTTTTTGTTTCCTACTGTGCAGTTAAACATGTTTCATTACTGATGCAAAGTAAAGTGAGCAGTGTATTGTACAATGATCAGCTGTGAATGACTTAGCTATTCTCAGCAATACAATGATTCAAGACAATTCCTAAGGACTTCCAATGAAAAATGCTGTCCATCTCCAGAGAAAGAACTGTCTGAATGCAGATCAACGCATACTTCTCTTTTTAAAACCTTATTTTTATTTTTTGGTCTTTGTCTTCCCTACAGTAATATGGAAATATGTTTTCTAGGTAAAATTGATTGTCTTCTCAATGAGAGGGATGGGGGAAGGGAAGGAGAGAAATTTTGAACTCAGACTGTAAAAAAAAGAATGTTAAAATTGTTTTTACATGTAATTTGGGAAAAACAAAATATTAAATTAAAATTTTAAAAAGTTTCATTGATGCTTTTTTGGTGCATCTGTGACTACCCACTAATCTCCTATCATCAGACTAATTATTATCAGATTGGCCAAATGGCCAAACTAGAATCGTGATATGCCTTCTGCCATGCAAATGGGTATCAAAGAGTTCCTTTGAACAAGGTACCTTGCTGGATGCTGTGAGTGCCCAACTGGCTTGCAAATGGCATTCTGGGTAAGTCTCTAAGGAGCTCACTCTTCCTTCATCAATGCACAGCTGGATCAGGACAATAACAGCAGGAGATTGAAGATAACAGCGGGTAATCAAGGTGATTGGTCCCGCTTGTAATTGTCATCCTCCTTTATCACAGATGCATCAGAGCATCTCTTGCTTTGAATTTGGGAATTAGACTGTCGCAGGGGTTGGCAAACTATGGCTTGCAGGCCAAATCTGACAGATTGACTAGTTTTATATGACCGTGAGCTAAGAATGATTTTTACATTTATAAGTAAGGTTTTATCGTATCTTAAGATGTAAAAATTATTCTCAGGATGCAGGCCATACAAAAATAGGCAGTGTGCCATACTTGGCCCTCAGGCTGTAGCTTGCGGATCCCTGGACTATGTGTCACTGAAATTGGATATTCACTCAGAGTTAGATCTGTGATCTCCTCAACGTGAGCGTTCCCTTCAACAACACCGTACTTTTTCTGTGTTCTGCCACAGATCCACCAAACATGTTGGCCTTCTTTCTTTTCTCTTGGTATCACTGGGATGCCAGCAGAACACATTGATTTTGGATTAAAAAGATAATTGGCACTAGAAGAAATTCCTGTGGGAATCACTCAAATATTATATTCATTTGGACCTGTGCTCCTTAGGCTCACTCCATAGCCTTTTATTGAAATTGCTGGATCACCACTTGGGTTATATTTTTCTATCTGCTGTATTACTTGATTTGGGGAAGAACTGCTATCTGCTTTCTTTGGTCATGTTTCAGATATTATCCCTGTCTCTGAAGTATCTGGTCATTCAGACTTCCCCTGTAAGAAAGGGTGCCCATTGTATATTTCTTGGGATGAAATCTTCTTGATGCCCAAACCTCCCCTCTAGGAAGACGTTATGAAATCCTGCCTTTTCTGGCTCTATATTGTAGCCTGGTGTGAGTGGCTCTTGGAAGAATTGTTGATTCACAGTCCCAGAATCTCAGAGTTTGTAGGGCTCTGCTAGTCCAACCCATACTCTTTAATGTGGTAGATAAGAGGTCACACAGCATTGCTTTGAAAACCTTTGGCAAAGTGGAACTCATTTCACTTTGAGACAGTTCTCTTTGTTAGGAGATTGTTAGGCTGATATCTGAACCATCCACCTATTGCTCCTAATCCTGACCTTTGAAGACAAGCAGAACAAATCTAATCCATTTTCTACATGACAGTCTTTCCAATACTGGAAAACAGCTATCAAGTTCCCCTTGAGTCACTCTTTTCATATCAAAAATACCTTCACCTTCTTCAAATGATCCTCATGTAACATAAATTTTGAAAGTTGTCCATCTTATCAATGTCCTTCCTAATAGTGGTCCCCAAAGCTGAACATAATCCTTCAGATGTGGGCCACTGTCCTCCTCCTGGACTCTAAGCTTCTCTTAATGCATCCTAAGGTCTCAATAGCTTTCTCACCTGGATGCACTGCTTTGGGACTTCTATGACTTTGCCACCATGCCCCAGGGGAGCTCATTGTTGGGAAAGCCTCATCATCAGCCTTGGGACTCCACCTCATCACCACCCTCTGTCCCTTTGATGGAGGGTGGAGCCAAGAATTCCATATGAGGAGAGAGCTCACCTCAGGGCATCTCTTCATTTGTCAACTGGCTTCACTACTTTGGGACTTCTGTGATTCTCCACCATGCCCCCATGTCAGTTACCTTCCCCAGGCTCCCTCAGCCCACTCTCCTGCTCTCCCTCCTGCCCCTGTGTCTCAGCTCCTTTTGTGTCTTATCTTCCCCCATTCAGTTGTAATTCCTTGAGGGCAGGAACTTTCTTTTTTCCCTATTTGTACACCCAGAACTTAGAATGGTGCCTGGAACATAGTAGGCACTTAATAAATATCTATTGACTGACTCTTAATGAATTCTAAGATCATATCAGCCTTCATGGCTGAGATATCCTGTTGTTGACTCATATTGAGCCAATAATTCACTACCAGATTTGTTTAGATGAAATCTTTTCTTGTCACACCTTCCCTGTCTTGTACTTGTGGAATTAATTTTTGGACTCATGTAAAACTTTATGTTTATCATGATTAAATTTTATCTTGGGCTGAATGTCCAGTGCTCCTGCTTGCTAAGGTCATATTGGAGCCCACCTCTGTCAGCTGGTGTTTTGGGTCATCTGATTCCTTTGCAGACAAGGAAGAGAAAAACAATAGCTTGTATTGGCCAGAAATGTAGCATTTGGAAGTTTTTTTCAATCAGCTCATCTAACCACATCGTTCTCCTTGAGGTTAGCTACCCAGGTAAGGAATTCACTTTGTTCACCATATTAAGGATGCCCCAATGCTCAAGGATGTAGCTGTGATAAATGAGGATGACCATTATAAGCCAATCTAATCACCTCAGTTGCCTGATCTTATTTTGAATCTCCTGCTGTTGTTGCCTTCAGTCAGCTGTGCATCAATGAAGCACCAAGATTAAATACTTCATAGCTGCTCATGGAGGGAAGGACTCTTTCCTTACTTCTTTTGTGTCTTTATTCTTTGTTGGGTATCCTGAATTCTCTGAACAAAGGCCATTTACTGTATGAGTCTTGCCTTGGATGGTATTTTTTTCCCTCTATAAAAAATGCTCTAGGGGCAGCTATGTGGTGCGGTGGATAGAACACCGGCCTTGGAGTCAGGAGGACCTGAATTCAAATTTGGCCTCAGACATTTGACACTCACTAGCCGTGTGACCCTGGGCAAGTAACTTAACCCCATTGCCTAGCAATATACAAAAAAAAAAAGATTGCTAAGCAAACTTATCAATTCACTTTAAGAGTATTCAATGATGAAAATGCAGGGAGGATTACATATAGAAGAAAAATGGAAAAGATTTGTAAAACAAACAAAAATATCTTAATAAGTAACTTTTTCCATTAAAAATCAAAGAATGGCCACATTTGAACCCTAATATCACGGTCCTGGATGCTCTTATACAAGAAATAAAAGTAACACTGAAAGAACAAAGATGAGCAAAACATCCAGATTTGACCAAGTGGATATAGAAGAGATTTGTACCGAAATACTACAATTGTGAGGATATTGGGAAACTAATATGGGAAACATACCAAAGTTGTGAGGGGAATAAACCTTGACATTATTAAAAATGAAAAAAAAGGTGATCAAGAGAACATTAATAATTGCTAGACTATAAACCTACTATTCCATCTATGTAAAATCTTTATGAGTCATCTATGTACAAATGGATGGCATTCTGAATGAGAATATTTGTAGGGAGGGAGTAGACTCTTTACAAGTGATTTTCTTTTTTCCCAATTTTTAACATTTTTATTTAAAGTTTTGAATTTCAAATTCTATCCCCACCCCTTCTTCCTCTTCCCCCTGCCTGAGATGGTAAGTAATCAGATATAGGTTATACATGTGCAATTATGTAAAGCATTTCCCTATTAGTAATTTTGTACAAAAAGGCTCAAATAAAAGCAAAAGATGAAAGAAAGTGAAACTAGCATGCTTCAGTCTGTATTCAATCAATATCAGTTTTTGCTCTGGAGGTGGATAGCGTGCTTCATCGTGAGCCCTTTGGATTGTCTTAGATCATTGTATTGCTGAGACTAGCTAAGTCATTCACAATTCTTCATCAAACTATGTTGCTGTTACTGTGTACAACATTCCCCTGATTCTATTCACTTCACTATGCATCAGTTCATCTAAGCCTTTCCAGGTTTTTCTGAAATCATCCTGCTTGTCATTTCTTGTAACACAATAGTATTCCATTACATTCATATACCACAACTTGTTCAGCCATTCCCCAATTGATGGGCATCCCCTCAATTTCCAATTCTTTGTCACCACAAAAAGAGCTGCTGTAAATATTTTTGTACAAATAGGTCCTTTTCCCTTTTTTTGGATGTCTTTGGGATGCAGACCTAGCAGTGGTATTACTGGATCAAAGGGTATGCAGAGTTTTATAGCCCTTTGGGCATCGTTCCAAATTGCTCTCCAGAAAGGTTGGATCAGTTCACAACTCCACTATTAGTACATTAGTGTCCCAGTTTTCCCATATCCCCTCCAACATCCAACATTTTCCTTTTTTGTCATATTAGCCACTCTGACAGGTGTGGGGTAGTGCTTCAGAGTTGTTTTAATTTACATTTCTTTGATCAATAGTGATTTAGAGCATTTGGGGGGGGCAGGCAATGGGGTTAAGTGACTTACCCAGGGTCACTCAGCTGGTAAGTATCAAATGTCTGAGACCAGATTTGAACTCAGTTCCTCCTGACTTCAGGGCTGGTGCTCTATCCACTGCACAACCTAGCTATTCCTAGAGCATTTTTTCATATGGTATAGATAGCTTTAATTTCTTTGTCTCAAAACTGCCTGCTCATACCCTTTGACCATTTATCAATTGGGAAATGACTTGTATTTTTATAAATATGACTCAGTTCTCTATATATTTGAGAAATGAGGCCTTTTTAAGAGATACTTGTTACAAAAATTTCCCTCCATTTTTCTGCTTTCCTTATGATTTTGGTTGCATTGGTTTTATTTGTGCCAAAACTTTTTAATTTTGCATAATCAGAATGATCTATTTTATATTTTGTAATGCTCTCTATGTGTTCTTTGGTCCTAAATTTTTCTCTTATCCATAAATCTGACAGATACACTATTCATGATCTCTTAATTTGTTTATGGCATCAGTCTTTATGTATAAATCATGTATCCATTTTGACCTTATCTTGGTATAAAGTGTGAAATGTTGCCCTATACTTAGTTTCTGCCATACTGTTTTCCAGTTTTCCCAGCAGTTTTTGTAAAATAGTGAGTTTTTGTTCCAAAAGCTTGGATCTTTGAGTTCATCATATACTGGATTACTATGATGTTTTACTATAATATAATTTGTACCTAATCTATTCCACTGATCTACCACTCTATTTCTTAGCCAGTATCAGATTGTTTTGCTAATTACCATTTTATATACAGTTTGAGATCTGGTATGGCTAGACCGCCTTCTTTCGCATTTTTTTAAGGTTGATTCCCTTGAGCTTTTGTTCTTCCAGATGAATTTTGTTATTATTTTTACAAATGACTTTCAGTAATGGACCACATCTTTACCATTTCACAATTACCTCAAAGATGCAGAGAATATACAGTAAAATCCTATTGTAGTTATTTGTTAGCTGCAAAAAAAGAGGGATTTCCCATGAATAGTGAGGTCCTATTTTCAAATGATACTGTACTCATTGTGTTAAGCTCTAGAATGCTGTGGAGCCTCCTGGAACATATCTGTAATCATTCAAAAGAGTTTGGACCCTATCCAGATGGGAAAAACCAAGTGGATGAAAAATATCTATTTGCTAGATTTCAGTATGAATTTGGATGGATACCCAATGGAACCTGTGCGACAATAGGTGTATCTGGGACAGACATTGCAGATACAGGGCAAAAAGGGCAAGAAGCTGGGCCCGTGGGCAGCGAGGTGGTACAGTGGATAGAGCACTGGCCCTAAAGTCAGGAAGACTTGAGTTCAAATCCGGCCTCAGACCAAACACTTGACACTTATTAGCTGTGTGACCCTGGGCAAGTCACTTAACTACAATTGCTTAAAAATGTAAATAAATAAATAAACAAAGAAGCTGGGCCCACTGTTGAGCAGGAGCTGGAGAACAGGATGAATTGCTTTCAGGAAATTGCGACGCTTTCACTGACTTCAAGGTTCCTATGAAAATAAAAGCCCATATTTTTAGTATTAATACTTTATCAGTGTTGCTATGTCAGGGAAATGTGGAATACCACTGAATCCAAAAAAACAAAATGAGTATCTTATAGAGAGCAGCAACAGGGAGATTCGTGGTAGGTATGGTCAGGCCACTACCTGTAACCAATGAGAAACTGTAAAGAAAAATGGGAGCAAAGGACTTATCTGACAGGAAGAAAAGATGGGCTGGGTATGTGGCAAAAGTGATAAAAGTATGACAGGTGCACAGCCAGAGAGCTCCACTGATACTCCTGGATTATTGGGAGAAAGTGAAGAAACTACTAACATGTTGTTTGGACCCCTGGTGGTGAACTTTTGGGAAAACTTGGAACAAAAACCTCATAAGAGGGGCAGGTATGAATAGATGGTGATCTGCATCATTGGAG
Source organism: Phascolarctos cinereus (assembly GCF_003287225.1). Taxonomy (NCBI): domain Eukaryota; kingdom Metazoa; phylum Chordata; class Mammalia; order Diprotodontia; family Phascolarctidae; genus Phascolarctos; species Phascolarctos cinereus. The sequence continues at coordinate 104,996,821 of NW_027556402.1, read as the reverse complement.
CGAATGGAGAGTGCATCTTGATTTGACTATTTGAGTAAGAAGGACTAATCTTTTAGGTTCCCAGAGGAACTGCTAATTTTGTGCCTTCAAACTGAGTGCAGAGCCAGGAGAAGTTTTTAACAGTTTTTTAAGTTTTTAACAAGACGGGGCAGCTAGGTGGCGAAGTGGATAGAGCACTGGCCCTGGATTCAGGAGGACCTTAGTTCAAATACGACCTCAGACACATAACACTTACTAGCTGTGTGACCCTGGACAAGTTACTTGACCCCATTGCCTAGCCAAAAAAAAAAAAAGTTTTTAACAAGACCATCTAACACTCATCTCCTTTTCTTGGGCTGATATACACACCAAACATGCATACCAAAATAGAAATAGAAGCAGAAGTGTTGAGGGACTTGGTAGCACTCAATGGTATAGAACTCTTGGGTATAGAACTCAGAAAGAGTTACCCTCATCCCAGAGTATAAATGGTGGCTTTATAGAAAAAAAAATTTAACAATTCAGTCGGAGGGATAAAATGTCAGGAATTTCAAGGGCAATAATGGAAAAAAAGAGGGAAGGAAGGGGACCTAGTAGTACCATATCTCAAACTATACTATGAAGCAGTAATCATCAAAACATGTTGATACTAATTAAAAAGTAGAAAAGTTGACTAGTGGAACAGATGAGGTACGTAGCATACAGAAGTGTATAAAAATAGTAGTATTTGATAAACTCTAAGACTCCAGTTATTGGAGGTCTCACTATTTCCGAAATTTTCTAGGAAAACTAGAAAACAGTTTGTGGGAAATTAGGTTTAAACCAACATCTCTTAGAATATGCTTGTCTTGACAAGCTCCAAATGGACACATGATTTAGATATAAAAGGTCATATCATAGGGCAGAAATACCTTTGAAAACTGTGGATTGGGGAAGAATCAATGACTAAAAAATGTTAGAGAGGATTGTACAAGATAAAATGAATAATTTTGACTATATAAAATTAATATTTTTCCCTGAGCAAAACCAATGCAGCAATTTTCCAATTGAGAAATGATCAAAGGATATGAATAGGCATTTCTAAAAGGAAGAAATCCAAGCTAACAACAGCCATATTTTTCTTTAAAAATGCTCTCAGAGCACTAGTAACTAGAGAAATGCCTATTAAAACAGCTCTAAAGTTCTACCCCTTACCAGATCAGCCAAGATGATAAAAGAAGGAAAATGACAATTGTTGGAGGGGCCTCTGAAAAACAGGCACATTCATGTACTGTTAGTGGAGCTGTGAATAGGTCCAGCTATTCTGGGAATGAAATTTGGAACTATGCCCTATAAGTCAAATTGTGCATACCCTTTGACCCAGCAATACCATTATCAGGTCTATATGCCAAAGAGATCAAAGAGAGAGGAAAGGTAGTAAAGTAGATAGAGTGCTGGGCCTGGAGTCAGGAAGACCTGAGTTCAAATCTGGCCTCAGACACTACTAGTTGTGTGACCCTGGGCAAGTCACTTCACCCTGTTTACCTCAGTTTCCTCATCTGTAGAATGAGCAGGAGAATGAAATGGCAAACCACTCCAGTATTCTTACCAAGAAAACCCCAAATGGGGTCACAAAGAGTTGGACATGACTGAAATGACTGAACAGCAAAGAACTAGAAACTAAGGGAATGCCAATCAATTGGGGAATGGCTGAATAAATTCTGCTATATGAATATAATGGAATATTATTTTGCTGTATGAAATGATATAAGAGTTGTTTTGAGAGAAACCTGAAACTTATATAAACTGATGCAGAATGAAGTTATTAGAGGCCAGAGAATAATTTATACAGCAAAAACATTATAAAGACAAACAACTTTCGGCCTTAGACACATAGCACTTACTAGTTGTGTGATGCTGGGCAAGTTGCTTAACCCCATTGCCTAGCCAAAAAACAACCCCCCCCCCAAAAAAAAGACAAACAACTTTAAAAGACTGAAGAACTCTGGTGTAATGATGAACCATAATTCCATAGAAGGTGAAGCCTACTACCTCCCTCCTAAGAGAGAGATGATGGACTCAAGGTGGAGAATGAGATATATATATTTTCAGAAACAGCCAATGTGGAAATTTGTTTTACTTGATTATGCATATTTATTATCAGAGTTTTTTTTTATTTTGAAAAAAGGTTGAGGTGTGGGGAGAGCAGGATTAAAGATAGGATTGCCAGAGAAAAGCATTTTATTAAAAATGTGCAGGAGAAAACAGAAGGAAGGCCAGGAGTCACAGACAATGAGGTCAGCTTAGAAAATTCATGTTGAGTTTATTATATATGTAAAAGGAAAAGCAACCTGTGTGTAATAGATTATGATTTTAGTGTACAATCATCTTTATTTGTTCTACCTTGAATATGGAATTGATAATTTTATTTGGTGTTTGCTAAGTCAAGAATAAAAGGTAAATGTGAATTTTTTTTTTAAAAGCTAGTGGCTCTAGGACCAAAGGTTTTCCTAACAGGTAATTGCAGCAATAAGAAGAATGAGGCAAGATGAATCCATTTTCTTCTGACATTTTGGGTTTCCATCCAACAAAACAAAAACAAAACAGAAACCTGTATGGGTTTGAATGCAGTCCTAGAGATGAGGATTTATTTTGTGAAGATTACAGGTCTCGTTGTAGGTTGTGGAAATGACTGTCCCAAAGGATCCTGGGTCCATGGGGCCATTCTTAGGGTATCCAGATGGAAATGTTTTGAGCACTGGATCATAGGATCATAAATCTAGAGCCAGAAGGGGCCTTAGAGATAATCTAGTCCACCCCCGCATTTTTAAAAAAGGGAAAACCAAGGCCCAAAGAGGTGAATTGACTTCTCCAGGATCTTAAATAGATATTTAATAGCAGAGACAGGATTTAAACTTAGATTCTCTTACTCCAAAACCAGCTCAATAAATACTTGTTGAAGGCATGAATAAATAAATGGATAAAGTACAACTCAACATCCAGTATAGTTCTATTATTATCCCTGTTCCATCCCTTTCCACCACCATGTTCTAAGAACTCCTTTTGAAGTGCTCTAGTTCATAGGGCCTAGAATAAATCTGCTTCTTAAAAGGCAGGAGCCTTTTAAGACATTCTCCTCTTCCATTTTCCTCTTTTGCATCCTATAGTCCCAGAAGCAGAAGCACAGGAGAGGAAGCTGCTTTTCCTACTCCATGTTCATATATAGACCAAAAGGCAGCAATGTTGGCAAAGCATTCTAAAGTCAGGCCTGGTGAGGGTGTGGCAAGGATTGCCATTGCTCTCTGTCAGATTCTCCTAGGAAGCACTGTGGCCCGAGTGCTATTAAATAGTGCTAGGAGGAGATTGGAGGTGTAAGGGATATACTAATGCAGCAGAATCTAGAAAGACTAGACATATTCATTCAGGCCTATATTTCTGATTGTGTATAACATTCAATGGCTGTATGAAGCTCAGGAAATTGGAAATTCTATAGAAACATTTCATATGAATTCAGATTTATATTTTGTGGCAAGGTGCTGCAACAGTGTTATAAAGTGCCTTATCTACATTATCTTATCCTAGGATTTGTAGCCAGAGATCATCTAATTATGGGGTCCAAGTGAACTTGGGTTTTTTCTTTTAAATTGATATTTCAATAGAATTGGTTTCTTTTGTAATCCCATGCATTTTGTTTTATGACTTTAAAACATCATTCTAAGAAGGGTACCATAGGCTTCATCAGAGTGCTGAAAAGGTCTATGACATAAAGAGGGTGAGAACCCCTGAATTTAGCCCTTCATTTTTCAGATGAGGAAAATGAGGCGCCCAAAGGTTGAGCGATTCATTCAAAGTCACACAGAGAGCAAGTGGTAAAGCTGAGGGTCGACCCTGCATTAGAGGATATCATAAGATTATAGATCTGAAGTTTGTGAGACCTAAGAGATCATCCAGTCACCCTTCTCATTTTACAAATGAGGAAACTGAGGTCCAGAGAGGTCAGGTGACTTGCCTAGGAATAAGTGGCAGAGCTAGGATTCTAATTCAGGTCCTCTGACTGCAAATCCACTGCTCTTTCCTCTGTACCCACCTGTCCACTTTTGAGCCTTACAAATACTTTCAAGATATGTAGAGAAAGGATTGTTATCTCAGTTTGACAGATGAGGAAACTGAGGCTCAGAAAAGTGAAGCCATTTTTCCAAGGTTGCTAATAAATGGTGGAACACAGGTATTTAACAACCAGCTATCTAGAATAACAATGTCTAAAGGACATACTTTGGTTTTTTTGTTTTTTTGTTTTTTTGTTTTTGTTTTTTTGGAGACAGGGGTTAAGTGACCTGCCCAAAGTCACACAGCTGGTAAGTGTCTGAGGTCACATTTGAACTCAGGTTCTCCTGACTTTAGAGCCAGTGCTCTATCCACTTCGCCACCTAGGGGCCCCTCACAGGACGCACTTTTAAATTTAATCTGTCTGGTTAACATTTTCTCTAGCACTTTCTTAAGTCTAGAGCTCTAGACGATCAACAGAACAACAAATCAGGCCCTGAGTTGCAGCTGCATTTCAGAGGTATAAATTCTCACGCTGAAATTTCAAAGTCTGTCTCTAGCACTCCCCTGAGCACATAGTGCAGGTTGCCTCTCCATTGTCCTACGGTAGGTAATAATAAAACTGATATTGATAAAGTGCTTTAAAGTTTCCAAAATTCTTTAAATATATTATGTCTCTTGAGCCTCATAATAGCCCTGCAAGCTAGGTACTACTGGCATTAACTATTCTCATTTTACAGATGAGGAAACTGAGGCACAGAGAGGTCGATTGCCTTGGCCATAATCACGAAGTCAGTATCAGAGGCCACCTTTGAACCCGGGTCTCTCTGACTTCTATTGCAGGAGTCTCTCCCTTAAGCCATGGCTGACTCTAAATAAAAGGGTCAAGGACATTCATGACTTTCCTATTGCTGGAGAACCTCCTCCCTCCCTCTTATCCTCTGCTTCCATTCTCCTTATAAAAGCAGTGACCAATTTATGCAGCTGAAAGAGTAGTTAAATTCCTAGCTTGGCTGCACACTTTCCTTTAGTGAACTGATTTAAAACCATGTGTAAATAGCGTATCAATTTATTACGCCTTCAGTCCAGACTGGGTATGTGGCTCTCTCTATACACTCACACAAGTACCTCTCAACATCAAATAGTGAAAAATATTGCTTCCTCGTAAAAAATCCCAAACCCGAGAAATCCCACCCTCTGACAGCTAAAATGCCCTTTAAATAAATGGGAAAGGATCCATCTACACACCCGTGTGATGGAGTTTTTATGAATCAGACAAATCTTGAGTCTCGCAGGTGATGTCAAGCCTGAGAGTGATGCCCTGGCAGGCTTCAGGTTCCGTGGGAGCTGCTGAGGGCTGCGCAGTGATTTACCAGGGCTGCTTTCTCTGCACAAAGTGGTGGGGTCCCTATTTATTCACTCAGCAGAAACAAACAAAAAGTTGACTCACAGAGGAAGTTAATCAAAAAGTTTTTAATTCAGTGCTTGCAGGACCTGGGGGCCCTTACCAGGAGTCATAAACACCCAGTGCAAATCATTTCCAGCCTTGTTAGAGAACACAGAGCATTATGGTTTCCAGAGATTATTCCTTACCTCATTAATCTGCATGTTGTCACCAAGACAGCTATTTATTTCGGGGTCTGGATTCTCCAGCAGTCGTTAAAAAGGGTGAGGGGCACCTTCTCTCTTCTGTCTCATGGTTCCATTTGTCAAAGCAGAAATGGGGGGAGACCACAGAGAGATTACAAAGAAGGTTCTCTGACCTTATTTTAGACTGAATCAAATGAAATACCCTTCTGGGTCTTTAAGTTTTGGAAGTGGGTAGGGAGGGCTCATCTTGATGACTATGGCTGCCTGGGGACTTTCCTGATGGGACAGTGTCCCCTAAATCCTGCAGGTGATTCTCCTGTTACAACAACAACAATAATAAAAACAGCTAGCATTTACATAAAGCTTTAAGATTCGCAAAGTGTGTTATATTTGTTATCTCACTTGGTTCTCAGCAACAACCTTCTGAGATACGTGCTATTATTATTCCCATTTTACAGATTAGGAAACTGCCTGGGGTTACTCAGCTAGTTAAAAGACTGAGTTGGAATTAAAATTCAGGTCTCCACTCTCAAGTCCAATACTCTGCATTGTACCTCTTAGCTGCCTTATAAATCATAGCTTCTTACTAAGTAGCAACCAATCCTTGGAAGAACTGACTTTTGGATCTTTGAACTAGGAAGGATCTGGCTGATCATCCTCTCTGCTCTCTAGCTTACAGACGATGCAGAGACGCTTAATAACGATTTGGTGAATTGAATTGAGGAAAGAGGATCAAAATGGTTAAATGACTTGACCAAGGTCCCATAGCTAGAATCTAGTGTCTTCTGTTTTTGAATACTGTTCTGCTGGGTTCTTCCCCTTTACAAGAAACACATTGCCTCTCTCTGAGTGTAAGTCAATCACTTCTAGGTCATCCAAATAGATCAACATTGAATAAGTTGTATCTGGAGCCTCATGAATTGACTCACTCAGGAAGGAGATTACTATTGTTCCTGATTCAACAAATATTTAAGATTTCCATCCCTCTACATCTCTGCAGCTTTAGACAGTGTTGATTATCTTCTCTTCCTCAGTACTCTCTTTTCCGGGTTATATGACCCCCTTTTCTTTTGGTTCTCTCCTGTTGGATCACAATTCAGGCTATGTTGTTGGATTATTATCCAAATCCCATCTCTCAACTGTGGGTGTACTCCAGAGTTCTGCCTGAGTCCTGTTCTCTTCTTTCATGCACTTCTTGCTTGGTGACCTCATCAGCTCGCTTGGGTTTAATAATTTCTCTGCTTATACATACATACATACATACATACATACATACATACATACATACATACATACATGCATGCATACATACATACATATGTATGTGTTTTATATATATATGTATATACACACATCTCTGTCTCTGTCTCTGTCTCCCTGTCCTTTTCTCTCTCTCTTTCTCTGTTTCTATCTCTCTCTGTCTCTCAGTGTCTGTGTCTCTCTGTCCCTGTCTGTCTCTCTTTGTCTCTGTGTCTCTGTCTCTCCCTATCCCTAGTCTTTCTTCTGAGTTCCAGTCACACATCTCCAACATTGGACATTTTAAACCAAATGCCCTAGGCATCTCAAACTCAATTGTCCATAATAGTACACATTTCTCCCCAACCTACCCCTCTTCCATACTTACTTATTTCTGCCAAGGGCACCACCATTGTTCCAGTCACTCAGCTTTTGAACGTCGGTATCATATTTTATTCTTTGTTATTGATCTACCCATATGTTCAGTCAAGTTGCCAAATCTTGCTATATCTCTCCCCTATCACATCTTTGCCATTCATCCCGTTGTCTTCACCTTCTGTGACCCTAGTTCAAGCCCTTGCCACCTCACCTAGGCTATTGCAGTAGTGTTCTCATTGGTGTCCCAGCCTTAAGTCTCTCCCCACTTCAAACTATCCTCTATGCAGCCACCATTGATTTTTCTATAGAACAAATTGGGCCTTGTCACTTCCCTATTCAATAAACTCTAGTGGCAGTCCATTACCTCTAGCATCGAATATATATTTCATTGTGACATTTAAAGCCCCTTACAGCCTGGCCTCATCCTACCTTTCCAATGATAATATACATTATTCCCTTTCATGCATACCATAGTAGAGCCAAACAGACTATCTTACTCTTCTTCATACATAATACTCCATCGATTGTCTTCATGCCTTTGCACTAGTTGTCTACCATACCAGGAATGCCATTTCTCCTCCTGCTTCTGACTCTTAGGGTCCCTTGTTTCCTTCCTTATCACTGTCTACATGAAGCCTTTTCTGATCCTCCAAACCACATATTGATATCTATCTGTATTTTGTATTTTTATGTAGTTTATTAAATATTTCCCAATATATTTTAATCTGCTCTGGGCAGCATTTGGGAATGTTGTGGTCCATGTGTCTGGTACCTCTCTTCTGTAGTATGCACACAGTGCCAGGCCATGGTTAAGCACTAACTGCTTATGGATGGCTAGAATGGGATGGGTGAAGATGAAGGGGTGATATCTGGAGAATAAAATTAAGGATGACAGAAGCTTATACAGAGAGAAGGATAGAGGGAGAGGTAGCATGGGGTTAATTATCTCATGCAAAACACAAGAAAAGACTTTTACAGTGGAGGGGAAACAGGGGAAGGTGAGAGGGAGTGAGTGAATCTTATTCTTATTGGATTTGGCTTAAGGAGAGAATAATATACACGTTCAATTGGGTATGGAAATCTATCTTACCCTACAAGAAAATAGGGAGGGAAGGGGACAAGAGAGCAGGCAGATGATAGAGGGGAGGGCAGATTGGGGGAGGGGTAATCAGAAGCAAACACTTCTAAGGAGGGACAGGATCAAAAAAGAGAATGGAATAAAAGGGGGACGGGATAGGATTTAGGGAAATATACTTAGTTTTTCACAACATGACTACTATGGAAGTGTTTTGCATGACTACACATGTATAACCTATATTGAGTTGCTTGCCTTCTCAAGGAGGGTGGGTGGGAAGAAAATTTGGAACCCAAAGTTTTAAAAACAAAAGTTAAAAAAATTGTCTTCACATGCAACTTGGAAATAAGATATAGAGGAAATGGGGTATAGAAATTTATCCTGCCCTACAGGAAAATTAAAGGGAAGGGGATAAGAGAAGGGGGAGAAAGAAGGGAGGACAGATTAGGAGAAGGGGTATTAAGAATGCATGCTGTCTTGGGGTTGGGGGAGGGATGAGATGGGGAGAAAATTTGGAATTCAAAATCTTGTGGAAGTGAATGTTGAAAACTAAAAATAAATTAATTAATTAAAAAAAGAAAAAATACAAAAAAAAATAGAATGGGATGGGTACTACCCAGAAGACTTCCCATCTAAGCTAAGTGAATAGGTGAGCTATGGGGGGGGGGCAGAATGGATCAGTACTCTTGGGTATAGAGGCCATCCCTGTCAGACAAAAGTTAGGAAATCTGCAACTACAAGCTGTATTCCTAGGGAGAGAGAAAGAGGTCTGAGGAAGCATGACTAACTCATCCATTATGGCTGTACTTTATGAATTCTGTGCCACAGTATATCTTTTTATTCATTAAAAAGATAAAATACCTCCTCAGAGGGAGGCCCCAGAGGATGGCAGCTCTCGTAGTGGCTGATAAATTCCTTTATAATGTGCTTCAATATGCATGGAACTTCATTTATGGTCAATAAGCTGCTTTCCTTTAAAAGAGGTGATAGGGATCTGATCGGTTTAGCCTAGGACAACTTCAGGATCTATGCCAGACCTAAATGACTTATTGCTCACCTGCAAGAGGAGAGAGAGAGAGAGAGACAGAGACACAGAGAGAGAGAGAGAGAGAGAGAGAGAGAGAGAGAGAGAGAGAGAGACAGAGACAGACAGAGAGAGAGAGACAGAGAGACAGAGAGAGAGAAGAAGAAGAAGAAGAAGAAGAAGAAGAGGAAGAAGAAGAAGAGAAAGAAGAAGAAGAGAAAGAAGAAGAAGAGGAAGGAGGAGGAGGAGGAGGAGGAGGAGGGGAGGAAGACAAGGAGGAGGAGGAGTAAGGAAGTCAGGAAGGAGGGAGGGAGAGAAAAAGAATAAAAAATTGGTTCTAGTTCTAAATCTGTGATCTTAACTAAGTCCTTGAACAGAGCTGGCTTTGATTTTCTCCCATTGGGAATCTTGGCAAACTTCAGTTGGGATAAGTAATGGTAGCATGGGTGATGATAGCCATGGTAGAGACTTAGCAAGTACAGCATGTGACTCTTGGGTGGGAAGTTCATCACAGCCTGGGTGAGAAATGATAAGGGTCTGAGCTAAGGTAGTAGCAGAAAGAGAGGAAAGAAAGGATTAAACTTGGAAAGTTGGGAAGAGGAACTAGTTTACTAGTTTGGGTAAAGAGATTATAAATTTGGTTTTTAACATCTAAGAGCTCTCTCTCTCTCCCTCTCTCTCCCTCTCTCAAAAGAGGTGGAAATTAGATGTTATCTAGTCCAACCTTCTTATTTTGTAGATGAGGAAACTGAGGCCCAGTGTAGTTACATGAGTTGCTCAAAACATATGAAGTCAGGGTCTAAACTTGAGTCTTTTGACTCCCAGATACAGTACTTTTTTCATTGCATGTTGATTTTTGATTAATTAAATTGAACTGAATTGGATCAAAGCATATAGAAGTGAATTGAAGAAATAAGAACTAACCAATGGTGTCAAATTCTGTGAAGAAATTGCCTAGGAGGAAGGAAGCCTGAGGAAAAGGAATTGAATTTGGGCTAAAGGAATGTATTAGTAAGTTTCAAGATAGCAGACTCAATAGAGAGCTGGAGGCAGAATCTAGTTTTAATGAGTGGAGGATGGGATGTGTTAAGAATAAATTGGATAATGGTTAAGTGAAGGCAGCAGGTGCAATTTACGTGTTCCAGGAATTTGGTTAGGTTGTAGATTGCAGACCTAGATCTGAAAGGGACCTCAAAAGCCATCTAGTCCAATCCTCTTACTTTATAGCTGAGGAAACTGAGACCCTAGGCAAGTTATGTTACATGGATGGTAAACAGTAGAAGTGGAATTTGAACCAGCTCTTCTGACTACAAATCTAGTGTTCTTTCCATCATGCCACCTGCTTGGGGCAGTGTCTTGGTTCAAAGGGTTTTTTGTTATTGTTCTTTGTTTTTAATAGGAGATACCTGAGTGTGATGAAAGGTAGGGGAAAAAAATGATATCTTTGGGGGGGAAAAGGGATTGAAGTCACGTAATTTCTCTGGACTTCAATATCCTCATCTATAAAATGAGGTGTTTGGACATAGCCTCTAAAGTCACTTCCATAGCTAATGGTCTATTATTCTATGATTCTAAGATATTAGAGATAATGTATCTGATGTTGGACAGCTAGGTGGCACAGTGAATAATGCACTGGGCTTGGAATCAGGAAGACTCATCTTCCTGAGTTCAAATGTGATTCTGGGCCAAGTCATTTGACCCTGTTTTTTGCCTCAGTTCCTCATCTGTAAGAATGAACTGAAGAAGGAAATGGCAAATCACTTTGGTATCTTTGCCAAGAAAACCCTAAATGAGGTCACGACAAGTTGGACAGGATTGAAAAATGATGGGAAAGTATGTATTAGCCATTGTGTTAAGTATGGGCAGTACAAAGATAAAAGTCAAACAGTTCCTTCCCTCAAGGAGTTTACATTCTATCCTTCAGAAAGGACATGTTCATATAGAAGTAGATACAGAATATATACAATATAAAGGTAATTTTTTTTTTGGTAGAGGGCATATATGTCTGGAGGGAGCAGGGAAGGTTTAATGTAGAAAGTGCTGCTTGAGTTTATTCTTGAAGGACAGCAGGGAATTCTAAAGAGCCAAGGTGAAGAGAGGAAGAAAGGAAAGAAAGAAAGAGAAAGAAAGAAAGAAAGAAAGAAAGAAAGAAAGAAAGAAAGAAAGAAAGAAAGAAAGAAAGAAAGAAAGAAAGAAGGAAGAAGAAAGAAGAAAGAAAGAAAGAAAGAAAGAAAGAAAGAAAGAAAGAAAGAAAGAAAGAAAGAAGAAGAAGGAAGGAAGGAAGGAAGGGAGGGAAAGACAGAGAGAGAGAGGGAGTAAGAAAGAAAGGAAGGGAGGGAGGGAAGATGGGGAAAGAAGGAAGGAAGGAAGGGAGAGAGAAAGAATCAAAAGTTAGGGGGAAACCAGTGGGAAGGCACAGAAGTGGGTTTTAGGGTGAAGTGTCAGGTGAGAGGAATAAAAACTGAATTTGACTGGATTGTAGAACATGAGAAGGATTGGAACATTGAACAAGACTGGAGAGGTAGGTTGGGGCTAGGTTCTAAAGGACTTTAAATGATCAGTAGAGGAGCTTGTATTGATCCTAAAAGTAACAGGCAGCTGGTGGCATTTGTTTAGCAGGGAATGACATGATTAAACCTGTGCTTTAGGGAAATCACACTATGGCAGCTGCGGAGAAGAAGGAATGGAGAGGGAAAAGACTTGGGGCAGGAGGCTACTCTAAGTGTCTGGATGAAAAGTGATGAGGTACTGAAATAGGGTAGCAGCCAAGTGAAGTGGAGAAAAGGAGTCAGATGTGAGAAATGTTTGTGATGGCAGAAATGCCATAACATAACATAAAGACTTAACAATTGACTTCTGGATACATGGGGTGAGAGTGAGGCCACCAAGGTTTTGAACCTGGGTGACTGGGACCGATAGTGATGCTCTGGAAAAAAAAAATATAGAGAAGTTCAGAATGAGGGTGGATTTGGAGAGAAAGTTAATGAGTTCTATTTTGAGCATATTGAGTTTGAGTAACATTGTAATGAATAATGAGAGGATCAAAGAACAAATAATAGAAACAATAAGTAATTATATAAAGTTAATGATAACAATGAGGCAATATATCAAAACTTCTGCACAGAGACACAGCAGTCCTCAGAGGAAAACTCTATCTCTGAAAACTTAACAAAATTGAAAAAGAGAGGATTGGGGAACTGAGCATGAAATTAGAAAGAGTAGAAAAATAAATAAACAAGTACTTCTTTTGTACTTAAAAGTACAGAAGAAGAAATCTTGAAAATTAGAGGAGAAATGAAGAAACTTGAAAATAAAAAAAGACTTAAATTGATAAAACTAGAGCTGGTTTATTAAAAAGACAGACAAAATCAATCAGATATTAGTTAGCCTGATAAAGAACAAGAGAGATAAAAATAAAACCACCTCCCAAAAATGAACAATGTGAATTCATGAAAAGTAGAGAGGAAATAAAGAGAATTATTAGAAACTACTATGGATGATCATGTCAGAAAACCTGAGTGTTCAAAGGAAATTAGTGTCTACAAAAATATAAAATGCCCACATTAACAAGACAAGAAATGGAAGTCTCAAATAACCCAGTCCCTGGGGGGAAGGAGACCAAGAAAGTCATAAATGAACTGTTGAAAAGAACCCCAATAACTGGGACAGGTAGATTTTTAAAATGAATTCTATCAAACATTAAAAGAGTAACTAATACCTATCCTACAAAAATTATACTCAAAAATGGAAATAGAAAGCACTTTTCCAAACTCCTTTTATGAGCCCAGTATGGATTTTATACTCAAACAAGGGAGAGACTAAGCATACAAAGAGAACTATAGACCAATTTCGGTAATGAATACTGATGCAAAAATTTAAAATAAAATCTTTGCAAGGCTATTATGATAATATAGATACATTAGCTTTTCACCATGGATGCAAGGATGGTTGAACATTAAGAAAACAAGTAATGTACATCATCATATAAACAAAAAAGCTACATGATTATTTCAATATATGCAGAAAAAGCCTTTGACAAAATATGATTCATTTATGTTAAAAAAAACCCTAAAATGCATAAACATGAGTTCCTTCTTTAATATGCTAAAAAAAACACCCCATGAATCTAAAATCAAGAGCTAGCATTATTTGCAATGGAGAAACTGAGTTTTACTAGTACAGTTGTTCTGTGGTTTTTCAGTTGTGTCTGATTCTTCATGACCCCATTTGGCGTTTTCTTGGCAAAGATAATTGAGTGACTTGCCATTTCCTTCTTAAACTCATTTTGCAGGTGAGAAAACTAAGATAAACAAGGTTAAGTGGCTTTCCCAGGGTCACACAGCTAGTAAGTGTTTGAGGCCAGATTTGAACTTGAGTCTTCCTGCCTCCAGGCCCTGCACTCTATCTACTGTGCCACCTAGCTGCCCTTTCCTAGAACAAACAGGGGTAAAGTCAAAATGCTCCCATTCCCAACTATTATTTGACATAGTTCTAGAAGTGCTATAGCAGTAAGACGGTAGAAGAGAACTAAAATCATAAATATAGACAGAGGAGAATATGTTTTCCCTATTTGCATATTAAATGTTGGTGTACTTGAAAAACTCCAAAGAATAAATGAAGGAATTAATTGTGATAATTAGTGGCTTCAATAAAGTAGAAAAGATGGAAAATAAATTCACAAAATCATCAGCATTTGTACAAAGAAAGGACAAAACCTAGTAATAAAATGATAATACATAATCCATTCATAAATCTTAAAATGCATTAGCTATACCACAATAAGCTCCCAATAGATAAACAATCAGAATATAAAAGCTCACATCATAAAAACATTAGTGGAAAATGGGAGGAGGTGCCATTTATAACTATGACTAGGGGGAGAATTCTTATTCCCCCCCCCAAATTATTAGAGGAGTTCATAAAAGACAAAATAGACAACTTCAATTATGCAAAAATGTTTGAAAGGTCTTGTATAAACAAAATCAGTGAAAATGGCAATGAAATTCAACTGGGAAAAATAATTGCTTTAAAAATCACAGATGTAAGTCTGATCTTTAAGATATATAGAATATTAACACAAATATATAACACTAAGATCCACTCCCGAATAGTGAAATGGTCTAATTACATGAAGAGCTTTCAAAAGAAGTAGTGCAAACCAAAAACAACCATTTGAAAATATGCTTCAAATAATTAATAGTAAGAAAAATGCAAATTAAAACAACTCTCAAATTTTATGCATACCCTACAGATTGGCAAAGATGATAAAACACAGAAAAAGTAGATGTTGGTGGGGCTGTGGGAAGACAAGCACACTAATACGATGTTTGTAGAAATATAAATCGGTCCAACTGTTCTGAGTATCAATTCAGAATTATGTGAGAAAAGTGACTAAATTTTCCATTCTTTGGGACCAAGCAAGTCCACTACTGGACATATATCTAAAGGAGATTAAAGACAGAAACAAAGTTTAAATAAATAGCAGAATGTTCATAGCAACGCTCTTTGTGGTAGGAAAGAACTGAAAACAAACTGCATGCCCATAAATTAATAAGGTGGCACAGGGGATTGAGTGACAGACCTGGAGTTAGGAAGACCTGAGTTCAAATGTGACCTTAGACATTTACTATGAGTGTGACCCTGGGCAAGTCATTTAACCCTATTTGCCTCAGTTTCCTTATCTATAAAATGAGCTGGAGAAAGAAATGGCAAATCACTCCAGTATCTTTGTCAAGAAAATCCCAAATGGGGTCACAAAGAGTCAGACACAATTGTAACAATTGAACGACAACAAAAAGAAATACAGAAATAAGGAATCCAGAGAAATATGGAAAGATTTGTATGAACTGATGCAGAGTGAAACAAGCACCTTCTGCTAGTTCTTCTCCTATCTATCAGACCACTCCTTTTCTGTCTCCTTTGCTGGATCTTCCTCCAGATCATTCTGTTAACCACAGATGTCCCTCAGGTTTCTGTCCTGGGCCCTCTTTCCTTCCCTCCCCTCCCCTCCCCTTCCCTTCCCTTCCCTCCCCTCCTCTTCCCTTCCCCTCCCTTCTCTTCTCTTCTCCCTCTATACCACTTCACTTGGGGATCTCATCAGCTCCCATGGATTTAATTACCTTCTCTATGCTGATGATTCTCAACTTTACCTTTTTCCGCTCCAATATCTCTGCTGACTTCTAATCTTCCATCTCCAGCTACCTTTCAGATATCTCAAAATGGATATCCAGTAGATCATCTTAAATAAATATGTCCAAAATGGAACTCATATTCCTCCTAAACTTTCACTCCCTTCTACCTTCCCTGTTATTGTAGAGGGCACCACCATCCTCCCAGGCCCTCAGGCTCACAACCTAAGAGTCATCCTGGAGTCTTTACTGTCACTCCCAACACCCAAGCTGTTGCCAAGGCCTGTCAATTTTACCTTTGCAACCTCTCTCAAATGTACCCCCTTCTCTCTTCTGACACTGCTACCACCCTAGTATAAGCCCTCATCATCTCATGCCCAGACTGTTGTAATAGATACTGGTTGGTCTGCCTGCCTCAAGTCTCTCCCCTCTCCAATCCACCCTTCATTCAGCCACTAAAGTGATTTTCCTAAAGCACAGGTCTGATCATGTCACTCCCCTACTCAATGAAGTTCAGTGGCTTTCTGCTGCCCTTAGGAACAAATACAAAATGTTCTACTTTGCATTCAAAGTCCCTTACGACTTCCTTTTACACATTAAACCTCAATACGTTCTCCTTGATCTAGTGACTCTGGCCTATTGGCTGTTCCACCAACAAGACGCTCTATTTCTTGGCTCCGGGCTTTTTCTCTGGGTGTCCCCCATGGCTGGAATATTGCTCCTTGGCTTCTTTTAAGTCCCAACTAAAGTCTCATCTTCTACAGGAAGCCCTCCCCAACCCTTCTTAATTCCAGTGCCTTCCACTCTGTTATTTACTTCTTATTTATCCTGTGTGTGGCTTGCTTTTTATATATTTACATTGTCTCCTGCATTAGATTGTAAACTCTTTGAGGGAAGGCACTGTCTTTTGCCTCTTTTTGTGTCCCTAGTACTTAACAGGGTACCTGGCATTTATTATGCATTTAATAAATGTACAATATCTCTGGTTAATTGTTATTCAGCTTGCTAGAACATAATTAGTGAGAGATAACTCACTATTTCATGAAGAAACTAATTCCATTTTTGAATAACTATGATTGTTAACAAGTTATTGCTTACATGGAGTCAAAATCAACAGTATGTCTCTGACTTCTATTCTTAGTAGTAGCCTCTTTCACATTAGACTTGCAAATGTAGACATACCCAGAGATATGCTGGTAAATGTTTAACAATTGCCTCTCTGGAAAAAAAAAAGGTGCCCATAGCACACTTGTTTGATCTGTATCATTAATATTTTCTCTATCACTTTCTTAAGTTGACCATCAACCAAACAATAAGTCAAGCCCTAATATGTAGTGTTTGCTAATTTCTTAGGTGTAAAGTGAGCCAGTCCAAGCCAGTTTCAACACACCACTGGTCATATATACCCTATGTAAGGTGGTGCTGACCACAGTCATTTTGCAATGACATTGTTAATATATTATAACCAAACTCCACCATAGAGTTTTGAAATCCTTGTATAAGATTATTTTTCCCAGACATCTGCTTATAAGGTATCACTTTGTTCCTCTGGAATTAACTGCCTGCAGAATATTATTTCACCTAACATTTTGTTTTGGCAGTGCCAATTAATGACATTAGGTGAGGTATGCTAATATTTAAAGAAAAGACATAGGACAGCATGACAACTGTCTTCTGTAAGCTAAACAACTCCAGTTCCTTCAATTATTCTACATTATGTTTGATTTCTATCCCAGCAGTAATGTAGCTCATGGTCTTCCGCTGGCTCCTCACTGTTCAGTGTGACTACACATTTAGAATCTTTCTGCCTTATATTATGGTTATTTGTGTATGCATGCAACCTCTCCTGTAAACTCTACAAGAGAGTGTTATTCATCCTTGTATCCCCCATAGAGTCTAGCACAGTGCTTTATGAATAGTAAAATGTCAATAAATATTTGTTGAATGAATTAATCTCTTCCTGTTATTTTGAAAATCTTGTGAAACTGTCGGAGTTTAGGTCATAGAGCTATGCCTAGGTTTTACCCAGAGCCTGGAAGTTTTTTGATATGCTCTCTTCTCATTTATAGAATCTCTAATCGGTCAGTTAATCAAACAAACACATTTGTTAAGGGGCTACCCTGGCACTATGCTAGGCATTGAGGGCACAAAGACAAAAATAACATGTCTCTGTCCTTCACCAGTATACATTTTATTGGGGGGGGAGGTATGTTAATACATGATATACAAAGTAAATACATTGTAATGGGGGAAGGTGTACTAACAGCTGGAGAGATAAGGAAAGGCTCTTTAAGATGTAAAACTTGAACTAGAACTAAAGCTTCACATTACAAGACATGGAGATGAGGAGGGATGCATAGAAATGGCCATGTAAAAGAGGAAGAGCAGGAGATGGAAGGCTGTGTCCCAGGGAATGAGAAGCCTCAGGGGACTGAATGTCAGCTCACTGAAGGCAGTGACTGTTTCATTTCACCTTTGTATCTCCAGAGCTTAGTAGAGTGTCTGTCCATAGCAATCACTTCATAAATGCATGTTGAGTAAATGCATATATAAGTTGTGAAAATCAGTAAAATAAAAGCTTTTTGAAGGCAGTTTATTTTCCTTATGGTTTGGTGTCCTCAGTGCCTAATGCACAGAAGACACTTAATGAATGCTTATAAAGAGGCAGCTAGGTGGTGAAGTGTCCAGAGTACTGAACTTTAAGTAAGGAAGACCCAATTCAAATCCAGCCTCAGATGATACTTATTAGCTGTGCGATTCAAATAACTTAACCTCTCTACCTGCCTCAGTTTTTTCATCTGTAAAATGGGTAATAATAGCATACCCTTCTGGGGTTGTTATGAGGATAAAACGAAATACTATTTACAGAGTTTTTTTTGTTAAACCTTAAAGAACTAAATAACTACTACTACTGCTAGTACTATATAGCATGGAATGGAATTGGGTGGTTATTTTCCTTCATTTTCAAAGAGAACCAGTGACACGATGGAGTGATGTCTTGACTCGTATATGAATAGGATTTAAGAGAGGCAGAGTTGCACAGAGTTGTCAGCCTCACTCTCTCTTCCTGTGTCATCAAAGTCTAGTAACAATACAAAAGTCAAGATGGCTGGCAATGGCTCAAGATGCAGGAGATGACCTTGGCATCTTCAATGTCTGACCAAGCTCCAAGCACTCCACAGTGCCCGCTTCAGTTGCCTTCATGGCCACTGGAACAAATTGTTCACATCTGCCCATTTTGCTGAGGGAAGCTGTCACATACTTAGGGTAGGCATCCCCTGATTCACTGAAGGGTTTGAGGCCTGTAGCTTACCTTCAACTTGGTTTAGCCCATCTACCAAGATGGTTTTACCAGGGTGTGCCTACTATCCATGTTACTGCATCTTTGAGCCACAGATGAGAGTTGAGTGCCAGGTAGACGCCAAAGGTAGATGAGCAGTCCTGAAAAGGGCGCACCAGAGGTATTAGTCCTCCCTGATCACCCCATATACCCCAATTATTATTATTTATTATTTAGAATGGAAAGGAATTGGGTAGTAGAAACAATGTTGTACCAAGAATCATGAGTCCTAGGTTTTAGTTCTGGTTCTGCGGTTAGCTTGCTGTATAACATTGGGCAGACTATTTCCTTTCTCGCAGTTTCAGGTTTTTTCATCTATAAAACAGGTCAAAGTAGAAGAAGGGATATTTAGCTAATTTGTTGTTCAGTCATTCAGTGATGTCCAATTCTTCATGACCCCACGGACCATAGTGCGCCAGGCTCTTCTATCCTCAAAGTCTGGCCAAGCTCATGTTCATGACACCATCTGTCCACCACATCCTCTGCTGTCCTCTTTTTCTTTTGCTTCCCATCTTTCCCAACATCAGGGTCTTTTCCAGTAAGTCCCATATTCTCATTCTGTGTCCAAAGTATTTAAGCTTCCACTTCAGTATCATCATTTTAGGATTTTAAAGGATCTTCGAGGTGATTAAGTACAACCCCTCTCATTTTACAGATAAGGAAGCTGAAGGTTTCACCCAGGGTCACCCAGTTTGTAGGTGGCAGAGCCAGAGGTCAAACTCAGGTCCTCTGACTACAGTGGTACAGTATTCCTTCCCCAGTCCTATGTTTTGTTGTTGTTGTTGATGACGTGTTTCAGTCATTTCTGACTCTTTGTGACCCCGTTTGGGGTTCTCTTGGCAGAGATACTGGAGTGATTTGCCATTTTCTTCTTCAGCTCATTTTGCAGATGAGGAAACTGAGGCAAACAGGGTGAAGTGACT
Source organism: Phascolarctos cinereus (assembly GCF_003287225.1). Classification (NCBI taxonomy): domain Eukaryota; kingdom Metazoa; phylum Chordata; class Mammalia; order Diprotodontia; family Phascolarctidae; genus Phascolarctos; species Phascolarctos cinereus. The sequence goes on along the minus strand of NW_027556402.1, from coordinate 104,977,125 downwards.
TGCCCAGGGCCACATGGCTAGTAAGAGTCTGAGGCCAGATTTGAGCTCAGGAAGATGAGTCTTCTTGACTCCAGATTTGACACTCTATCCAGTGGGCCCCTGCTCTTCCAGGTTCAGCTCTAACATTCTGTGATCAAAATTTAGATCACTTTCAGAGAAGGGAGAGAAGTCCCCAGACCTCTGAGCCCCACCCCTGGCCCAGTGCAAGGGGTTTCTATGGGAGGAGGGGCAAGGAGCTTGAAATCAAATAACTAGTCTGTGCTCACAGCAAGACCTCCTGCAGAAGCCCAGGGGAGAGGAGAAGAGACTTGGGCTGCCCAAGCTCCTACCTTCAGAACTGGCTGGCCTATTTGAAGTGGAGGGTGAGTGGGAAGTGGAACTATTTGCCAGTCCCTTCTCTATATCAAGTAAGGCTTCCTCCCAGGTTCCTGTGCTATCTGTCCTTCATTAGCTAAGTCCTTGTATTTTAGACTAGGAGGCTTGTTCCAAATTCTGCACATTCAGGCCATTGGTAGCTTCCACAGGCAAACTCAGAGAGAAATGCACTTTCAGTCACTCCTTGCAACAGCTCTCTCGGGGGGTGGGAAGGGGGATAGGCTCTGCTTCCTTCTCTTTTCTCAAAGACATTTCTTCTGCTATCCTAGTAGGCGTGGATGTGTTGTCCTGCTCCAACATCTACCAGCTCTATGATGATGGGCCAGTCATCTAATGTGTTGCCAAGTCACATTTCTGCCTTGACAACATCTCTAAGATTTGTCCTACCACTAACCTGGTGTAAGGCAGCTAGGTGGCAAAGTGGATAGAGTGCTGGGCCTGGAGCCAGGAAGACCTGAGTTCAAATGCAGCCTCAGACACTTACTAGCTGTGTGGCCCTAGGCAAGTCACTTTGCCCTGTTTGCCTCAGTTTCCTCATCTGTAAAATGAGCTGGAGAAGGAAATGGCAAACCATTTTAGTATCTTTGCTAAGAAAACCCCAAATGGAGTTACAAAGAGTCAGACAGGACAGAAATAACTGAACAACAAGCCAATGTGGTTTTTATGTTCTCATACCTGGACTATTCCAGTAGCCTTCTAATTGATCTCCCTGTCATAAATCTCTTCCTATTCCAATCCTCCACTTAGATGCCAAAGTGGTTTTGCTAACCTTTCCATGTTAGTCTCCTACTCATTAAATTACAGTGGCTCCCTATTACCTCTAGGATCAAAAGTAAAATCTTGTTTGACATTTAAAGCTCTTTGCAATGTGGCCCCACCCTAACTTTCCAGTCTTCTTCCACCTTTCACACCCTATTCTTCATGGACATCTCCTGGTGCCTCGCTGTACCGGGGATGGGCCTGGCACTACTTCCTCTTCCAGGCATCACAGGGCTATCGTGCTGCCACCTTTGCATTGTCTTCTCCCTGTCTTCTCTTACCTCTGTGACCCCTGTCCCTTGCCCTCTGCTTCTCCCCCTACTCTCCTCTCTGGAGTTGGGAAGGTAAGGATTATCAGTCATACTGGGGAGGCTCAGGCCAGAATCTCTGGAGGGTAGATTGCCCTATCTTCTGGAGTGGCTGTCATTCTCCCCCTCCCCACCATTCCTCCTCCTAAGCTGAATTGGTCACAGATGATAAAATTCTTTTTTCAACCTCTATTCACATCCTTTGAGTATTTGCATTTTTTTGATAAGACAGTGTTTAATTTACAAAGATAAAAGTTCTATTGCTAGAACTGTAGGTAATATGGATTCTGGGTGAGGAAGGTAGAGTTACACATAAGCCCTCCCATACCTGTCAGGTTGTACTATGTAGACAGTAGAGCAGTCAGTCTATACTAAGACTGCCACTGTTCACCATTATCCTCCCTGTTAGCTTTTAGGAAGGCCCATGTCATAAATTCAGGCGATGGTATGTATTTATAATCTCACTTTTAATTTATCCCACCAGGCCAAGACTGCCCCCTCAACATTTAGCAATGCAATTGTAGGAAGAAGAGCAGGAAAGAAATACAGACCTCCTAGCTGTGGAGAGAGCAATGGAGTCCAAAGACCTGGGTTCAAATTCCAGCTCTGCCATTGATGAGGTTGTGTGACCTTGGGTGAGTCATTTAAGTTCTCGATGCCTTAGTTTCCTTAATCTGGAAAATGAGGATCATGAAGATAATACCTCAACTATCTGCCTCAGTTAGTCATTCAGTCAATAAACACCTACTATGTGTCAAACACTGTGCTGAGGAGCCGGAATCACAGGGCTATTGTGAGGATGAGGTTTTGGAATCTATAAACCACTATAGAAATGTGAGTTATTATTATAAGGAAGGAAGGAAAACATTGTTTTCAGATGAGACCTGAGATTGGATAGGGAGCCAATGAGGCAGAAAGTGGTTTGATTTGACAAGAACTCTTGGATGGCTGGAACATCTCCCTGGGAGAAGAGCTGTGCTGGGGTGAAATGGGGATGCTCCTGAGAGCCTTCCCCAGTGGCTGGAAGTCTGCTTTGATCACTAACTGCAGAGCTAGGGCAGCACTGCAGTGGGTCACACCCAGTATGTCCCAGAGGCCACCTTCACCATCCCAGTCTTGGGTAGGGCTACCTCCAGAGCTCCAAGCTAGTTTCTGCCTCCCTCCCTGACTCCCTTTGCCTATGGATTTTTAGGGATAACCATGGTACAGTGAAAAGAGCACTAGACTTGGTATCTGGACACCTGGGTTCAAATCTTGGCTCCTGTGTTTACTAGCTAGATAAGCATGGACAAATCTTTTCCCTTCTCTGGGTCTCAGTTTTCTCATCTGTTAAATGGAGACGATAGTATAGGTACTTCCTGAGAGTGCTTGTAAACCTCAGTCGCAATTATAGTCTCTAATTTGGGGATATTGATACCTGAACTCCCTACCTCATAGAATCATTGTGAGGATGCCTTAAAGCAATATAAGAGAATTATCCCCAGGCGGAAGGGGAGTATAGTTAGCAGTGGAATACTCGTCCTCAAGTATTAGACTGAGGATGTCCCTCCTTAGCTCAAGAAAGTCCAATGGTTCCCTGTTGCCCCCAGGATAAGATAGCAATTCTCCAGCCTAATATTTAAAATAGAATCTGGCTGCAGCCTACCTGTTCCAGACATTTCACATTATTTTCCTTCTCACACTCTATGTTCTAGCCAGACTAGCTGCAGTTCTTTGAGCTTGGCATTTCCCTCCTGTCTTCATACCCTTGAACAGACTGTTCCTGGTGCTTGGAATTCATTACCTTCTTATCTTCACTTCTTAGAATTGCTAGCTTCACTCAAGGCTTGGCTCAAGCGCCGCCTCTTATAGGAAATCTTTCCTGATTGCCCTCGCTTCTCTTGACGTCTCACATCATTCTGTGGATCTATAACCTTCTTGAGCACAGGGACTGTTTTGTTTTTGTTTTTGTGTTCTTGGAATGTAGCACAGTGCCCTGCACATAGTAGGTGTTTAATAAACGCTTGTTGGATTGGCATCTTCCCCCATCCCTTGGGCATTCTATTGGCACCATCTCCTATGAGGTATCTTTATAAAACCTCTCATGTCTACAGTTTACAATGCTTTAAAAAAAGAGTTCAGGCTATTGTCCAAGGTCTCCCAGCTAGTTAGTGGCAGGATTGGGAATAAAAAAAAATTTAACTTATCTTTACCTTAACCTTGACCATCTGGCTCCCTTCACAATTCCCAGGGAGAATGACACCCCAGCACAATGACCTTCTTACACTTGAACTTAGTGTCTTCCTAACTGCTTTTGCATTTTATTGGCTTCTGCTTTTTACTTTCTTATCACAAGCTTCCCTCCCTTCCCTTCCCTTTTCCGCTTGGAGAATGAAGGCCAAACAACAACAACCCATCGGCCAGGAGGGCGCCTAGATGGGCCATTGTTCTTGTACTGCTCTCCTATTTTGATGGTGTCAGGGGCTAAAGAAATGTGCCCATCAGGGAGATGCAATTTCAAAGACTTTGGAGGTTTAAATAGTTTGTGGTGGTTGTTCAGATGTGTCTGACTCTTCATGATCCCATTTGGTGTTTTATTGGCAAAGATACTGGAGTGATTTGACATTTCCTTCTCCAGTGTGTCAGCATTCTACAGATGAGGAACTGAGGCAAATAGGAGTTAAGTGACTTGTCCAGGGTCACTTAGCCAGTGAGTGTCTGAGTATTTTAGCTATATTTCTTTAGTACTTCTGAAAAGTCACAGGTTGCTAGAGCTGGGAAGGAACATAGACATCATCAAATTCAACTTTGTTTTGTAGGTTTTACAGAAGTGAGAACCTAGAGGTGAGAAGAAACTTGCCAAAGGTCATCCAACTAGTTAGTGCAGAGCTGAGACTTGCTCTTGCCTGGGTTCTAGACCAGGCTTCCTTCCACTAAGCCATGTTGCCTCTTGCTTCTTTGACCTCTCTCCACTGATACTTGCAGCCTGTTAGAGCGGAAAGAATTCTGGCTGTGAAAGTCCCAAGAGACAGGTCATTCCCCAGCTATATGACCTTGGGCAAGTCACTTAACCTTCAGTGAGTTTCAGTTTCCTCTTCCTCCAAATTAGGGGATTGGACTAGATGATTTCAAAGGCTGCTCCCAGCTCTGATTCAACAACAATGATCATACCCATTTTATGGCCTAGTAGGAAATCCTAGTAGAAATCACAGGGTTTGTTCATTTTTGTTTTATTAATAAGCATTTGTAAGTAGGGAAATTCTGCCCCCCCCCCCGGCTCCTAGATTTAGAAATAGAAAGGACCTTAGAAGGTCAACTGGCTCTTCCATTTTACAGACAAGGAAACAGAGGCTCACGGGTTAGTCACTTGACTTGCCCAAGGTCACACAAGGTTGGGATTTGAATCCAGGGAGTCTGACTCCAAGTCCAGAGCATTACCCTAGTAAGTCCTGCCAAAGACTCTCTCTCTGCCCACAAGGCCTTTGAGAGCTCAGGCTTGCCTCCCTTGACGCCCAGTAAAGCATCAGAGGACATCAGTGGAGGATCATGATAAGAAGGAGAGCAGAAAAATGAAAAGAACTTGGTGAAATCACTGTTTATTTGGCATAAAATACTCCAGATGGGCTCTTCTTTAATGTAAATAAGTCTAGATTGGCTTTTTATTTTGTACCATTGGCTCCTTTGGTACTTTGGATTCCTTCTCAGAATATTTCTTGCCTACATTCATTAATTAATTGGGCAGCTAGGTGGTATAGGATAGATGCCAGGCCTGGAGTCAGGAAGACTCATCTTCCTGAGTTCAGATCTGACTTCAGACACTTACTGTGATCCTAGGCAGGTCACTTCACCCTGTTTGTTTCAGTTTCCTCATCTATAACATGAGCTGGAGAAGGAAATAGCAAACCACTCCATTGTCTTTGCCAAGAAAACCCCAAATGGGGTCACGAAGAGTCAGACATGACTGAAACAACTGAACAACAGCACCATTCATAATTGAAGGAAATGCTAACTTTCAGTTAGCAATTAGAGAAAATAAAGGTGCATTTTTTGGTTGTCATTGTCCAAGTTCCAGGACCCCCTGAAATCCTTCCACAGATGCTTTGGAGATGTGTGGATCCTGGGTTATGAACCTTTGGCCTAGCAGTAGGTTGTAGAAATGTACTTGGTATCACTCAAGCTATTCTAGAATGAGTTGTTTGGGATCTCTGTACCCTTTCCAAGACCCTGCCATGGTAGAAGGTATTTAATGAGGTTGGAAAATGTGTCAATTTCCACCAGGTCCTTAAAGGCTTTCCTAAAATAGCTCTCTGGGCCCAAGGGGTTGTCTAGGTAGCCTCAGGGTCACAGGTTGTTAGAGGCAAGAAGTAGACATTAAGACTGGACTAAGGGTGGAGTAAGAAGCAAGGAAAGAATACAGATCAGTTGCAATTATTAGCTGGAGCACAATGGCTACTAGACGGAGGCAATAAAAATTGAAGGATAAAAAAATTTGAGTGAATATTTATGCATTCTTATGCAGGAAAATTCATTTGATCTTAACACAAAGTCATGTGCTTAAATTAAAAATAACTCAGAGGATGTGTTTTGGGTGGGAAGGACAAGCATTTATTAAGTACCTTCTATATACACCAGGCACTATGCTAGGCACTTTACAAATATCACCTCATTTGATCTTCCCAACAACCCCGGGAGCTAGGAGGCTATTATCATTCCCACGTCCCAGTTGAAGAGACTGAGGCAGACCGAGTTGAATGCCTTGTCCAGGGGTCACATAGCTAGCACATTTCTGAGAACTAATTTGTTTTGTCTTGTTTTGTTTTTAAATTTATTTTATTTTTAATTTATGGGATAAAACAAGCATTTCCGTAACATAGTATAATAAAAAGGGTGAGTACACATGAAATTACAAATCTATTGTATATAACTTGCTATTCATTTTAAATAATTTTTTTTCCTTTTTTTCTTCCCTCCCTCTCCCCCTGTCCTAGAGATGGCTACCATTAGACACAAATAGCGCTCTCTCTCTCTCTCTCTATGTATATATATGTATGTGTGTGTGTGTGTGTGTGTGTGTGTGTGTGTGTGTGTGTGTGTGTGTAAAATTATTCTATACATATTTCTATTTATCAGTTCTTTCTCTGGATACAGATAGCATCTTTCTTCTTATATCCTTTGTAGTTAACTTGGATATTTAAAAGTCAAAATGACTTATTTGCTCAAAGTCATTCTTAAAACAGTATTACTAATTTGAACTCAGGCCTTCCTGACTCAGACCCAGCATTCTAGCCACTGGACCACCTAGCTTCCTATTGGTGAATGAGGAGTGGATACCTCAGTTAAAATCTGCTTTACAGGCTTAACAGCTAGCTGTGTGACCCTGAGCAGATAACTAATCTTCTCTTGGACTCAGTTTCCTTAACTGAAAATGGGGATAATAACCTTTAGGGCTATTGTGAGACTCAAGTGAGTAAATATATGACAACAACAACAAGCTATTATTATCTGATCTTAAAGCTTCAAAAGTCCCATTTAAAGAGTGAGAAGGTCATATCATCCATCCCTCCTTTTCTCTGTATTCTGAAAAGAGCAGGTTGTTTTGAGGATACCCTTCTGTTTTTTTAAAGCCAGATACAAAAGTAGAAGTGGTTTCCAGGAATAACCATGACCTACACAGATGCTAATAGGCATTATAGCTCAAAAGGGTGTGGTTTTTCTAGAAGGACAGCTACAGAAGGACATGACACTGTTACTTTCTGAGGCCTCCCTATTTCCCATACACTAGACTATTTACAGAAAATGGATCTCAGTGAAACACAACCCACAATTTAAAAAAAAATAGCTCTAAACTTTTAAAAGAAATGCATCCTTATAATAACAATAAAATCCTCCAATCAAGTCTTTAAAAGACAGACTGTATTATCATCTTTGCCTGGAGCACAGAACTAACTATCCTTAGTTGATCTTTATCTGACAGATAGATAGATGCTACATTAGTTCTAATAGCTTAATTTTAAATCTTATTCAGAGAAGGAGAGGGGAAAAGGACATTGGGGCAGAAGGGAGGAGGGAAGAATGTCTAAGGAGAGGCACTTTTATTCAGAGTAGATGCTGTTGGGGGGAAAAAAAATCCAAATCCAAGATCCACAGTTCTCGGTTGGGCTAGGGCTATTTAAACAAATCTCTAAGAGGAAGCAACAGAGGATTCTCATAGGAAGGCAGTGTGATGCAGTGGAAAACACTCAGAAGTCCTGGGATTAAATCCTACTCTTAAATTTCCCAGAGCCTCAGTTTCTCCATATGTAAACCAGGCTTGTGCTACCTATTTCACAGGCATGTAGTGAGGGGAACTTTCTGTAAATTTTAATAATCTATTTAAATGTATCATTATTAGTCATAATATGTGATATTTTTATTCTCATTAAGAAGCTTAATGAAATCCATGCTCTATTTAAATGCACGCTATTATTCTTTTAGAAATCTGTTCTTTAGATTCTAATTAGGAAGCTGAATCAGAATTGAACAAACTAGACAAGGTTAGCATTAGGTGGAGGGGTGACTGGACAGTTCCGCTTGTCATCAAACAAAATGAAATGAGCTTCATCTCTAGCAGGAGGCACTTAGGTGAGACATAAGGAAGACCTTTCTGGCTGTGAGAGACGCGATGGCTGAAATGGTTCATGGCAAGGGAAGGTTCATAATCTGCTGACAGTTAGTACTTAGATACTTGATGTGCTCGTCAGCTTATCAATGTGGGCACTCCCTTCCCTCCTTTGGTACAAATGCAATCCCATATTTTCATCCACGGTTACATAGATTCAGAGCTAAACTGACCTCAGAGGTCATCCAGGACAACCGCTCCATTTTACAGATGAAGGCAAACTGAGGCCAGAGAAATTAAGCAGTTTGTCTAAGGTCGCAAAGTTATAAAAGGAAGAGCTGGCACTTGAACTTAGGTCCTCTGACTTCGCATCCAGTGTTCTTTCCCACTGCACTATCATCTCTCATCATGTGCAGTTCTCATCCATGTCTTTATATCAGTTCTCCATGAATTCATTGGATCAGAGCTAAGAGACAGAGAGACCTTGGTCCAATCTTGTCATCTAGTCCAATTCCCCAATTTTACCGATGAGGCCCAGAGAGGTTAAACAAATTCCCTAAGGCCACACAGGTAGTAAGAAGCAGAGATGGCGTTTGAACCCAGATTTTCTGGTTTCAAATCCTGTGCCCTTCTTTTGATATTTCACAGATATTAGTGGGACATTGAGGATGATCAAGTGGTTCCTGCGTTCTTGCTGCGTGATGAACCCATGTGATGATTTTTCAGTCATATTAATGCCTTTTATGCCACCACTATGGCACCAGTTATCACTGGTAACGAGCTGAGGCTGACTAGACTTTCTATCAGTGTTTGGGTTACCTGTAATTTTCAGTTCTTCAGAAATTGTGGCATTCCACAATTCTCAGCAATGAGTTGGGCTTTTGCAGCAGTGAACAGTTTGATTTCCAAAATGTGGCTCTGCCAGATATCTTCCTATCCAATTCTGGGCCTATCTCATTGACCATCTGCCATGCTTGTCCCAGATATGCGTGATGATGAACTAATCCAGTGGTTGCCCAACTGATGATTATCTGATCATAATCTAGGCAATGGAAATTCCTCATCCACTTGGTTTTTCCTGGATGAATTGTTAGGCACATCTTTTTCTTCTTTTTCAAGACTGGATCTCTGTATCTCACCTAGAATGGCAGTACAGGGATTTTTCATGGGTCTGACCCTACTACTAACCACATCATGGTGGTTTTGACCTGCTTTGTTTTTTACTTGGGCCAGCTCATTCCCCTCAGGCAACCTGGTAGTCTCCCACTCCTGGGGACTGAATTTATTGTGGCCATCCAACCTGCGTAGCTTAAAACTCCAGAAATCAAGAGATCCTAGGCAGATCAATTTAAAATAACCGTGCATCTCAGTGAGGAAGAAGTAGACTTCTGGTGTTCAATGCAACTGACATAACATCATCCACACACATTTTACAGTCTAGGAAATTAAGACATCCATCAGCTTGGGACAATTTATAGTTTGTCCCTGTGTTGAGGCAGAGACTTCTGAAGTGCCTTTCTAGCTCTGCAAATCTATGTTGCTGTGATTTAGAATCACAGAGGCTGAGGACCTTAGGAGCAGCGTAGTACAAACCCTCTTCTATGTTGGCCCTAGTGAGACTCCTAATTCAATTGAATTCCATTTCGTTCCATTCAACAAGCATTTATTAAGTGTGTGACCTTGAGAAAGTTCTTAGACTGTCTCAGCCTCAGTTTTTTTTCATCTGTATAAAATGAAGGAGTTGGACTGAGGACCTCTAAGGTCCCTTCCATTTCTAACTCTATGATTCTGTGATCAAATGAGGTAACCTATTGAAATCACTTTGCAAAACTTAAAGCACTATGTAATTGCTAATAATTATTTTAGTAATAATAATAAGTACCTAGGATGTGCCAGATATCATGCCCAGAACTGGGTATACAAAGACAAAATCAAAATGGCCTCTGCTCTCAAGGAGTTTAATTTTGATTAGGGGAAAAACATATAAATGATGAGGAGCTGATCTTTCACCAATTCCCCAACTTGGAAGACAGAATCAGTCATCACTGGTATTATTAGGCAGCTGACTTACACCTGTTACGCCTTGTTCCATCGCCCCTTGGGTGGCCTGTAATTTTAGCTATATTTAATTCAGTTGTGTAATCACAAGATGTTAATGAGTTATATGTTAGACGCAATCTATTCCCTGATCTCTTCATGATGTGTGAGCACCTTTCTCTGATGGAACTAAAAGCAGAAGCCGCATTGGATGAGCAAAAACTAGATATGCCTTTGTAGAATTTTAAATATTTGGGCCCTAGGGGTGGTAGTTTAATTCTAGGGAGTCAAGGCAGTTTGGGTGGGAGACCTCTTCAAAGGGGGTGATGAGGAGATTTTTCTCCCTCTTTCCCCACCCTGGCCTTGGCATCTAGCAGCAACTTACCCAGACGTAGAAACTGCATCAAGTGGTCTGAGAGCTTATTGACTTGGGAATGATTTAAGCACAGTAGAGGGAACAGAGACACATACTTCAGGCAAAAATGGATATAGAGAAATAGTCACCCCAGGGAGGGAACAGTTACAAAGAGTGCAGCCTCTATAAGCAGAGAAGAGAAGCAGCTCTGAACTCAAGGGAGAAGCAGCCCTGGTGGGTGGGAGTTGAGCTGTCGAGAGCAGCAGACTCTGGGACCCCAGCTGGGTGGTCTCTCCCTAAGTGCATCGACATGAGGATTCTTTGAACAAAGAAAGGATGTTGGGGACTGCAGGTCTGAGTTACCTTGGCCACTTGTTTGATCTTTTTGTTTGTCTCGATACCATTGTACTCCAAGTTTATGCCCACTCTTACTGTAGGCTCTTTGTATGTTTGTGAGAGAATACAACCCAGGTTTATGTGGGAAATGTTTTGTAGTTAGTGTTTTCATTATGCCAGGAGCCTATCCTTTCTATGGGCTATTAGTGAGAAGCACACTGGTGGGGGCTTTTAAGGTTTTTATGGTTTTTGAAGGATAGCCCCATAGACTACCCCTAGAACCTCTAGGTGGCAATTACCCTCTAGGTCCCTGACCCTCAAGTGTGAGTACCAAGGTGGAGGAGTAGGCCAGAGAGGGTGTTATATACATACATACATACAAGTAAATAAAAATTTAACGAAACAACTCTCCAGGAGTTGGTTTATTGTGCCTCCTCTCAGAGTGAAACTGCCTATTTCTTCTAGATCTTATCTTACTGTAGTAAACCAAAAGAATTGGCTGTCACTGACTCTTTCGTCTTCCAGGCTAAGATTACTTCCTAATACCTTTAGGATGAGAATATTACCACTGCTTCTAGAATTAGTTGAACTAGGAACATGGGATCTAGAGTTATAAGGCACCTCCGAAGCCAACTCCCTCTTCTTATAATTAAAGAAACTGATGCCTAAAATGGTTAAGTGACTTGCTTAGGGTCACACAGGTAGGTAGTTAACATCAGAGCTGGAATGTGAATCCAGGTCCTCTGGGTGCATAGCTAGGGCTCTTTCTATTGTACCGCATTGCTTTTCATGGTTGAAAAAGAAAACCTTCAAAGCAGCCTTGTGAAGTATATTGTGCATTATTAACATTATTAACATTAAGCATTATTAACCCCATTGTATAGATGAGGAAACCTGGAGTGGTCAAGTGAGTTGCCCACAGTTAGTGATAAAGTCTGGGCTCAAATCCAAGAAACCTGGCACCTAGGTCAATGTTTTTCAGCCTCCTTATTGCTAGACTCCAAGAAAATCACTGAGACAAATTGATCAGTTAATAAAGAAAAAATAAGCATAACCCCTACAATCCAGGGATGTTCTAGAAGCATCTTGCATTGGCTCTGGAGAGCTGATTGTTAAACTTTCAGTCGGAGGATTTCAAACCCAGTAAGCTACAAACTAGGGCTTGATTTATTATTTTGTTGATTATTTAGACTCAAAAAGATGATAAAAAATGTTATTATGCAGATTAAACTTAAAAGTGTGATGTATGCTTTTTTTTGGAGAGCCAATGTTTAAACAATGGTTAAACATCTATTACCCATTCCTGTGCATTCTTACCTCGTTCTTAAGAGAATAAAAGGATAAATGAAACATAGGGAATATATATATATGTGTGTGTGTGTGTGTGGTGTGTGTGTGTGTGTGTATATATATATGTATGTATGTATAACCTATATAGCTTCCCTATGTAGTTTATTCATAACCTATCTTAAGGTGTGCAAATTATTTTCCAACTGTTTATGCTATCAACAGATTTTAAAAATAGATCCCTTTCTTTGCCTTTCCTTTTTTATGTAGCCCCTCTCCCACTTTTTGGGGGAGGTTCTTGGAGGAAGGTGAACAGTAGAACATTGCTAATGAATACATTTGAGCATTTAAATTCCCAGAGTTTCCCAGGATGAGACTCTAATAATAATACTAAATGTTATTTATATGTCATTTCTCTGCCAGAACAGTCCAGGTAGTTCTCCAAAGTGCCATGCAGTAAAAAATGCCATCGGTATGTGCCCCAAATGTTAATCAGTTAGGCTTAAGGACTGTTCCAGTCTGTTTCCATGGTTTGGGGGCTTAAAGGATATGTTCCCAAAAGCAGTCTAACATGCCAGTAATGCTTAAAATCATGGCTTTTATTACAATACACAGGGGAAGGTTTAAGGCCTATTTTGAGATATGGTGGGGTAGAAGATTAGGGTTGTAGGGACAGTAAGGGAAAAGTGTAACCAAGGTCACATGGCCTTGGGTGAGATAGCCTTTATACCATGACAAAAAGTGTGCAAGTGTGTATGTGTGTGTGTGTGTGTCTGCGCATACGTGAGCACACATGTGTAGTGAGTGGGGTAGTGTTGACAAGTATCTTTAATTGAGTTCCTATCCCCCAAATGTCACAGGCAAGGAGATGTTAAGGAATGGCCATGTAGACTCCTGTGGTCAGTTGGTTGGTTGGCTATTGTTCTTCTTTCTTGAAGAAGACCAAAATGACACCACTATGGCGGAGTCAAAGTACTGTGTGTCTGACTATGGCTGATCAGACTGAGATAAGCTCGGAAGGTTCTACCACAGGTCAAGCACAAATAGTCCAAATGAATATTTGGACAAGCATGTGGTATGGAAAACCTTGGGAAGAGTTCATTGATTAATTTTCTTAATCCTATTTATCTAAAGAAGGCAACTCTGATTCCAAGAACTATAGGACTGAGCCCTCCAAGTGAATCCTATCTTTATTTCAATTGAAATCCTATAATCAAGACCTTATTCCTCCCCACCCCTTCTGGTCCCAAAACGTGGCCAGCTTCAGCAGCGGCAAGGGCCTTTGACAAAATGTGTCTTTCTCCCTTCTTTGCAGAGGTAGGGGAATATTGGTGCAGAACATTGCATACCAGACCATTGGATCATAGATTCAGAGCTTTAAGGGACCTTGGGGACCATCTTATTCAACTCCCTCATTTTACAAATGAAGAAACTGAGGCACAAAATGGCAAAAATGATTTGCTCAACATCATACATATACTATGTCAGACTTGGCTAATGTGCTGGTTAGTTTTGTTCTTTGTCTCCGATGCTGTCTTTGTTTCTGACTCTGTCTCTGTCTCTCTGGTCTTTGTTACAAGGGAGGGGATGGAAGGGGGTATTTGGAAATGAAGGTGATTTAAAAATGAAAGATAGCAATTAAAATTTTTTTAATAATGAGAACTATATCCAATGGATTTTTAAAACCAGTAATTCAGTGTTATTCAGGAATAAAGATTTCTTATAGTCCCATAGATTGTTAAAGCTAGAACAACTTCAGAAGTTATCTTCTAGCTTAAGACCTTCGTGTTACGTAGGAGGGAACCCCAAAATGGACTGACTTAGTCAAGGTCACACAAGTAGAAAATCTGAGGCTAGAACCTAAGTCTTGACTCCCAGCCCAGAACGCTTTCCACTTCCCTGGCATGGAGGACACTATGGTACAGTGGACAGTGCTGGAGCCAGAGGACGTAGGTTCAGGTCCCATCTCTGTGCCTGTCTAAATGTGTGAAGTCACTTTATCTCTGTGGGCCTGCAAAAAGAAGAGGTCAGGCTACATGGTTTCGAAGCCCCCTAAATCCATGTTCATATAGTGCTGGGACATGCCCCTCTCCCTTTAGAATGTGAGTGAAGAGAAAAGTCTGCTTCACTGTCATTGTTCACTTACTTAAGAGTTGGCACATCGGCAAAATAGGGTAAGGATTCTGTATCTGAGAATGATCCAGCATGTGGAAGTGAGGGGAGTGAAGGGAGCCAAGCTTTACACTCACCTTTCCCTCCCTCCACCCAGGAAAAACTCAAGAGAACACCAAAAACAGAATGGGGGGAAATATAATAAAATAAGAGCTTAATTAAATTTCTTTAAAATCTACAACCCGCACCATGACGATAGCATTGAAATGGAAAGAACAAGAGCAACTAAACCCCTCCCACCAAACCCTCAAATTGGACTGGATGCTGTTTCATTATAAATTATGTTGTTGCTATTCAGTTGTGTCTCTGTGACCCCATTTTGGGGTTTTCTTGGCAAAGATACTGGAGTGCTTTGCTGTTTCCTTCTCCAGCTCATTTTGTAGATGAAGAAACTGAGGCAAACAGGGTTAAGTGACTTGCTCAGGGTCACACAGCTAGTAAATGTCTGAGGCCAGATTTGAATTCATGAGGATGTCTTTCTGATTCTAAGTTTAGTGCTCTATTCCCTGTGTCACCTAACTGCCCACTATAATTATATGAATATATAAACATATAATATCATATATAATTATAAATTATAATCACCAAGTTTGTCCCTAAGGAAGATATGTAAAAATGTATCTCCCTCCCTAACTCAAAGAGATGGTGGAGTAGGGGTGTGGAAAATTACATATACAGCTTCAGTTGGTATGCTGCTTAATTTTATTTTTTGCTTTTTGGTGAGGCAATCAGGGTTAAGTGACTTGCCTAGGGTCACATAGCTAGTAAGTGTCAAAAGTGTCTCAGCTCAGATTTAAACTCAGGTCCTCCTGACTCCAAGGCCAGAGCTCTATCCACTGCACCACGTAGCTACCCCTTAATGCTTGATTTTGTTGAACTATTTTCCCCCCTCTTTCTTTTTTATTCTTTGTTATTAAGGGATGTCTCTCTGGGTAGGAGAGGAGGAGGAAGATATTTAGAAATAAAGATAATGTAAAAACTAAAGACAAATATATTTTTAAAAAGATAATTCAAAAAGAAAATTAAAGAAAAAAGATGTCATAGTTATTTCCACTCACTGATTTGCAAATACCTTCCTAGTGGTCAATGCATTCTGGGGTTTAAATACTGCAGAAATAACAGTTTTCCCAAACAAGGATGCTTTGACTTAAGAGCATGCTGGTTAGTGCCAGCAAACAAAAAAGAGTAAGGTTTTCAAGTTTGTATGTTTGTCTCTAATATGTAACTTAACAGCTGGTAGTGGAAGCATATTTGCCTAAGTAAGATGTTGTGGATTCTGATTGGAAGTATCCTTAGCTGTACTACAAGAAGGAGGCCACCAGGGTGCTGAATAAATGAGACAATTTCTTGAGGCTCAGTCTCTAATCTTTTGACCTGCTGACCTGGTATCCTTCAAGGTTCTGGGGAAGTGGGTGTTGCCTACAGGAGAGAATGGCCTTCGCTGGTCCTTATTTGGAGGCAAAAATCTAGTTTACTTTTGAACTTTGAGGTCCTCTGGGGTTTTGAAGTGCAGAGGTCAATCAGAGTTGAAAGGTTTTATCTTTGTCAATGGAAATTTTTTTCTTTTTATGCCTTTGAGTTGAGCAAATTGTCATTCATTCATTCAGTCATATCTGACTCTTTGTGACTCCATGGACGATAGCATGCCTAGACCTTCTATCCTTCACTATCTCCCAGAGTCTGTCCAAACTTATGTTCATTGCTTCCATAATACTATCTATCCATCTCATCCTCTGCAATTTTTTATCCATTTGCCTTACATCTTTCCCAGCATCAGGATCTTTTCTAGTGATTTCTGTCTTCTCATTATATGGCCAAAGTATTTAAGCTTCGGCTTCAGTATTTCTCCTTTCAGTGAAATGTCCAAATTAATTTCTTTAAGTATTGACTGATTTGACCTCCCTGCTGTCCAAAGGACTCTCAAAAGTCTTCTCTTGCACCACAATTCAAAAGCATTGATTCTGTCATGCTCAGCTTTTCTCATAGTCCAACTCTCACAGCCATACATTGCAGCTGGAAAAACCATAGTTTTGACTGTACAGATCTTTGTCTGCAAAGTAATGTCTGCTTTTTAGCATGCTGTCCAGATTTGCCATAGCTTTCCTTCCAAGGAGCAAGTATCTTTTAATTTCATGGCTTCGGTTGCCATCAGCAGTGATCTTTGAGCCCAAAAATTTTAAATCTGACACTGCTTCCATTTCTTCTTCCTCTATTTGTTAGGAAGTGATGGGACAAGTTGCCAAGATCTTAGTTTTTTTTTTTAATGTTAAATTTCAAGCCAGTTTTTACACTCTCCTCTTTCACCCTCATTAAGAGGCTTCATAATTCTTCTTCACTTTCTGCCATCAGAACGGTATCATCTGCATGCCTGGGATTACTAATATTTCTCCAGGCAACCATAATTCCAACTTTCAATTTGCCCAGCCTGGCATTTCACGTGGTTTTTAACAAATGACAGATTTCCAAACAGAAGAGTTTAGCAATTTAGAACTGGGAAGAATTTTAGAGTCCATCTCTTTAATTTTCTTTTTTTAAAAATTTAATTATTTTTATTCTGAACTTAAGAAATAAAAGGAGCATTTGCATAACAAAGTAGAATAGAAAAGAAGGGGTTGCACAGGAAAACTACAAATCTATTATGTACAACTTGCTTTTCCTTTTAAATATAATACTAAATTAGGACTTCAACTTCCAGGAGCCAAGATGGCGGAGTGAAAAGGGAGTCACTCTCACTCTCCCCTATCAACCTCTGAAAACCCAGAAAATATCACCCCAGAAAAAACCCTGGAACAGCTGAACTAGAAGAAAGACGGGGAGCAGCAGTGCAGCAGCCCAACAAACAAGTCTCCCAGTGCCTCACCAAAATAAGGGAGGCAGAACTACAAGGGGCCCCAGGCAGATAAATACCCTGAGGCATTCATCTCAAAGGAGGTGAAGAAAACAAGCTAAAGGCTTCCTAAAGCCCAGGCCTTGCTTGTTCCAGCACAACACCAAGTGAGCTGTGGGAGCCCTGTAGCCTCCAATTGTGAAGAAATCCTGAAGCCCAGGTGGTAGAACAGACAAACACCAACACCTGGACCTCTGAGTGCCTCAGTGAGGGTGGGGGAACCAGTGGACACCAGCTCAGAAAACCACCAACTGCCTGGACACTCTACCACAAAGGAATCTCCCAGTGCATTAGCAGAAACGAGGGAGACAACACTGCAGGGGGCCCTAGGCAGATAAACACCCTGCAGCACCCATCTAAAAGGAGCTGAAGAAAGCTAAAGGAAAGGAAAAGCAGGCAACCTAGAACTGCCTGAAAGTTCCAGCCTTGCTGATTCCAGCCCAACATGAGGTAAGCTGCCAGAAACCTACAGCCTCCAATTGCCAACATAAGAGGCCCCAGCACACAAAGCCAGTGACCAAGACCTAGGCTCCCAACACAAGAAGCTTGGGTCAGTACCCTCTGTTCCCCAGCAGGAGAGCTCAATCTCTTTAAAGGCCAGGGAATAAAGAAACACCATGAGTAAAAAGAAACATACCATAGATTCATATTATGAGAAGAGTGAAGATCAAGACAGAAATTCTGAAGAGAACAACATTGTCAACAAACCCACATCTGCAACAACAAAAGGGAATATGAACTGGTCTGAAGCCCAAAAAGCCTTCTTAGAAGAGCTCAAGAAGGATTTTAATAGTCAAATGAGAGAGGTAGAAGAGTCCTTCAAAAATACAATTGGCCAATTGGAAAAAAAATACACTGAAGAAAACAAGTCCCTAAAAAACACAATTGGCCAATTGAAGAAGGAAGTACAAAAACTAACAGAAGAAAACAATCTGTTAAAACTAGAATTGGACAAATGGAAACTAATGTCTCTATGAGAGAGCAAGAATCAGTCAAACAGAAACAAAAAAATGAAAAAATAGATGAAAACGTAAAATACCTCATCAGTAGAACAACCAACCTGGAAAATCGATTCAGGAGAGACAATTTAAAAATTATTGGACTACCTGAAAATCATGATGAAAAAAGAGCCTGGACAGTATCTTTCAGGAAATCATAAAGGAAAACTGCCCAGAAGTCCTAGAACCAGAAGGGAAAATAACCATAGAAAGAATCCACTGATCACCACCTGAAAGAGATCCCAAATTGACAATGCCAAGGAATATAATAGCAAAATTCCAAAATTACCAGATGAAAGAGAAGGTGCTGCAAGCAGCCAGAAAGAAACAATTTAAATATCATGGAACCACAGTCAGGATTACACAGGACCTTGCAGCTTCTACATTAAAAGACCGCAGGGCATGGAATATGATATTCTATAAGGCAAAGGAGCTTGGAATGCAGCCAAGGATCAATTACCCAGCACAAATGAGCATCATTTTTCAAGGGAGGAGATGGATATTCAACAAAATAGGAGACTTCCAAACTTTCCTGATAAAAAGACCAGAGCTCAAAAAAAATTTGATCTTCAAGTACAGGACTCAAGAAGGACTTAAAAAGGTAAATGGGACAGAAAGATACAATATGTTGTTAATGGGGGGGCTGTTTAAACCCCTACAAGGGAATATGAGACTTGCAACCCTTGAGAACTGTATTGTTATTACACCATGTTAAAGGAGTATACATAAAGAGGGTGGATATTAGTTGACTTTGATGTAATGATAAAAAAAATCTAATCAAGTGGGTTAAATGGATCCAAATAAGTGGATCAATCTGATCTTAGAAAATGTACTGAGAAAGGAGGAGGCAGACAAGGGTAAATTACATTACAGGAAAAGACACAAAATCCTATTACAGAGAGAAAGAGGGAAGGGGGGTTGAGCATTGTTTGAACCTTACTCTCATCAGATTTGGCTCAAGAAGGGCATAACATAATCAGGTATAGAAATCTAACTTGCCCTATAGGCAGTAGGAGGGAAAAGGGGAAAGAAAAGGGGGGGGGAAGAAGGGAGGGAAGAAGCAGTAAGAGTAAAGGGGAAGAAAAGGGAAAGGGATAATAAAAGGGAGGGACTGAAGGAGGCGGTGGTCAAAAGCAAAACACTAGTGAAGGGGGAAAGGAAAAAGGAGAAAGAAAAGCATAAATGGAGAAAAAAGGATGGAGAAAAAGACACAGTAATCATAACTGTGAATGTGAATGGGATGAACTCTCCCATAAAACAGAAACGGATTGCAGAATGGATTAAAAACCATAATCCTACAATATGTTGTTTACAGGAAACACATTGGAAAAAGAGTGACACATACAGGTAAAGGTAAAAGGCTGGAGCAGAATATATTATGCGTCAGCTGAAGTAAAAAAAGCAGGGGTAGCAATCCTGATCTCAAAACAAAAGCAAAAGCCAAAATAGATCTAATCAAAAGAGATAAGGAAGGAAACTACATCCTGCTAAAAGGCACCATAGACAATGAAGTAATATCATTACTAAACATATATGCACCAAATGGTATAGCATCCAAATTCTTACAGGAGAAGTTCAGGGAGTTACAGGAAGAAATAGACAGCAAAACTATACTAGTGGGGGACCTGAACCTCCCCTCTCTGCACTAGATAATCTAACCACAAAATAAACAAGAAAGAAGTTAAGGAGGTGAATAGAACATTAGAAAAGTTAGGTATGATAGACCTCTGGAGAAAACTGAATGGGGATAGAAAGGAATATACTTTTTTCTCAGTACATGGCACATACACAAAAATTGACCATGTACTAGGGCATAAAAACCTCACAATCCAATGCAGAAAGGCAGAAATATTAAATGCATCCTTTTCAGATCATGATGCAATAAAAATTATATGTAATAAAGGGCCATGGAAAGATAGACTAAAAATAATTGGAAACTAAATAATCTAATCCTAAAAAATGATTGGGTCAAACAACAAATCATAGAAACAATCAATAATTTCATTCAAGAGAATGACAATAATGAGACAACATACCAAAACCTATGGGATGCAGCAAAAGCAGTTCTTAGGGGAAGTTTTATATCTCTAAATGCTTACATAAATAAAATAGAAAAAGAGGAGATTAATGAATTGGGCATACAACTAAAAAAACTAGAAAAAGAACAACTTAAAAATCCTCAACTAAACACCAAATTAGAAATATTGAAAACCAAAAAAAATTAATAAAATTGAAATTAAGAAAACTATTGAACTAATAAATAAAACTAAGAGCTGGTTTTATGAAAAAACCAATAAAATAGATAAACCTTTGGTTAATTTAATTTAAAAAAAGAAAGAAGAAAACCAAATTACTAGTATCAAGAATGAAAAGGGAAGCTACCACCAAGGAAGAGGAAATTAAAACAATAATTAGGAATTATTTTGCCCAACTATATGCCAACAAATTTGACAATCTTAGTGAAATGGATACATATTTACAAAAATATAAATTGCCCAGATTAACAGAAGAGGAAGTAAAATACTTAAATAACCCCATCTCAGAAAAAGAAATTGAACAAGCCATTGATGAACTCCCTAGGAAAAAATCTCCAGGGCCAGATGGATTTACATGCGAATTCTATCAAACATTTAAAGAACAATTAATTCCAATACTATATAGACTATTTGGGAAAATAGGTGAAGAAGGAGTCTTACCAAATTCTTTTTATGATACAAATATGGTGTTGATACCTAAACCAGGAAGAGTCAAAATAGAGAAAGAAAATTATAGACCAATTTCTCTAATGAATATAGATGCAAAAATTTTAAACAAAATACTAGCAAATAGATTACAGCAACTTATCACAAGAATAATACACTATGACCAGGTAGGATTTATACCAGGAATGCAGGGTTGGTTCAATATTAGGAAAACTATCAGCATCATTGAGCATATCAACACCAAAACCAACAGAAACCACATGATCATCTCAATAGATGCAGAAAAAGCTTTTGATAAAATACAACACCCATTCCTATTAAAAACACTAGAAAGCATAGGTATAAATGGAGGGTTCCTTAAAATAATAAATAGCATTATCTAAAACCTTCAGCAAGCATTATATGTAATGGGGACAGGCTAGAAGCATTTCCAATAAGATGGGGGTGAAACAAGGATGTCCATTATCACCACTGTTCAATATTGTACTGGAAACCTTAGCTTTAGCAATAAGAGAAGAAAAAGAAATTGAAGGCATTAGAATAGGCAAAGAAGAAACAAAGCTATCACTCTTTGCAGATGACATGATGATATACTTAGAGAATCCTAGAGAATCAAGTAAAAAACTACTTGAAATAATAAACAACTTTAGCAAAGTTGCAGGCTATAAAATAAACCCACATAAATCATCATCAGCATTTCTATATATTACCAGCAAAGCCCAACAGCAAGAGATAGAGAAATCCCATTTAAACTTACTGTAGACATTATAAAATATTTAGGAGTCTACCTCCCGAAACAAACCCAGGAACTCTATGAACACAATTACAAAACACTTTTCACACAAATAAAATCAGATCTAAATAATTGGAAAAACATCAGCTCATGGGTAGGCCCAGCTAATATAATAAAAATGACAATCCTACCTAAGCTAATTTACTTATTCAGTGCCATACCAATCAAACTACCAAAAAATTATTTTATAGAGTTAGAAAAAATAATAACAAGATTCATTTGGAAAAACAAAAGGTCCAGAATATCAAAGGAACTAATGAAAAGAAATGCAGGGGAAGGTGGCCTAGCAATTCCAGATCTTAAATTGTATTATAAAGCAGCAATCATCAAAACTGCTTGGTACTGGCTAAGAAATAGGGAGGTGGATCAGTGGAATAGGTTAAATATGCAAGACACAGTAGTCAATGACTATAGTAATCTATTATTTGATAAACCCAAAGACCCCAGCTTCTGGGATAAGAACCCACTCTTTGAAAAAAACTGCTGGGAAAACTGGAAAAGAGTATGGCAGAAACTAGGCATAGACCCAAATCTCACACCATATACCAAAATAAAGTCAAAATGGGTTCATGACTTAGATATAAAGGCTGATACCTTAAACTGGGAGAACAAGGAATAGTTTACCTATCAGATCTATGGAGAACAGAAGAATTCATGACCAAACAGGAGATAGAGAACATTATGAAAAGCAAAATGGATAATTTTGATTACATTAAATTGAAAAGTTTTGCACACAAAGCCAATGCAATAAGATTAGAAGGAAGGTAGAAAATTGGGAAAGAATTTTTACAACCAGTCTCTCTGATAAAGGCCTCATTTCAAAATATGTAGAGAATTAGACAAATTTATAAGAACACAAGCCATTCCCAACTGATAAATGGTCAAAGGATATGAACAGACAGTTCTCAAGCTGATGAAATTTAAGCCATCTATAGTCATAGAAAAAATGCTCTAAATCATTATTGATTAGAGAAATGCAAATCAAAACAACTCTGAGGTACCACATCACACCTATCAGATTGGCCAACATGACAAAACAGGAAAATGATAAATGTTGGAGAAGATGTGGGAAAATTGGAACACTAATACATTGTTGGTGGAGTTGTGAAATGATCCAACCATTTTGGAGAACAATTTGGAACTATGCCCAAAGGGCTACAAAAATGTGCATACCCTTTGATCCAGCAATAGCACTTCTAGGGCTATATCCCAAAGAGATCAAACAAATGGGAAAAGGACCCACATGTACAAAAATATTCATAGCAGCTCTTTTTGTGGTGGCAAAGAATTGGAAATTGAGAGGATGCCCATCAATTGGGGAATGGCTGAGCAAGTTGTGGTATATGAATGTAATGGAATACTATTGTGCTATAAGAAATGATGAACAGGCTGACTTCAGAAAAACCTGGAAAGACTTGTATGGTCTGATGCTGAGTGAAGTGAGCAGAACCAAGAGGACTTTGTACACAATAACAGCCATGTTATGCAATGACTAAGATTGTTAAACTGAACCCTTCTCAGCATTACAAGGATGTAAGACATGTCCAGAGGCCTCGGGATGGAAAATGCTGTCCACATCCAAAGAAAGAACTATGGAAGTTGAATCGCTATCACTTATTTTTACCTTCTGTTGAATTTTGCTTCATCTTTCTGATGGTTCCTGGTATTGGTTTTAATTTTTACTTACAACTTCACCAATGTGAAGATATGTTTAATGGGAATGTAAATGTAAAGCCTATATCAGATTGTGCGCTGTATTGGGGAGGGTGGGGGGGAGGAACGGGGAGAAAAATTTTGAACTCAAAAGCATATGGAAGTGATTGTTGATAAATCAAAATAAATTAATAAAATTTTAAAAAATTTTTAAAAAATCAACATTTCCATACTACCAAAAAAAAAAACTGCCAGAAAAATTGGTCTTCCTTCAGTGATCACTACCCTCAGCCTGCTTAGTCATCACCTATTGAAACTGAACCCTGAAATTGCATCTTCTCACTCGATAAGTCATTTTATCATTCCCCATGTCCAAAGATTGTTGGCTAGAGAGTTAATGGATGGAGAAACCGAATTTATTAAGCATTCACTCTGTGCTGGACAGTATGCTAAACACTGGGGTTCAAAATGCAAACAAGCGAGATAGTCTTTACCCTCAAAGTGTTTACAATCAGTTGGTAGAAGGGAGCATGAATTCGCAGTTGAGGGATGTTAAGGGTGGGTATATACACTGTGGCATGGTCTGGAAATGACCTGGCACTAATGCAGTGGTCTGTTTCTATGCAAGATAAGGCAAAAGCTCACTCATTAGAGCCCACAGCCCCAGGAATATACTCCAAGTTTTGTTGGGAGGGGGATGAGGCTGATGGTCAGGGTGCATGTTGGTGTGATAGCCTGGCCCCAGGCAGAATTGGGTAAAAGTTCACCCATCAGAGCCCAGGATCTTAGGGGCAGAGTCCCAACTCCAGTCTGAAGGAACCCATGAGAATTCCTAGGTATTAGAGAAATCACTGAGAAGTGTTTTGAGACATAGAAATACAAGTGGTGGGCCACGTTGACTTCAAGAACAAGAGCCTTTGTGAGTTTTAACCCCACCCACAGAGTCATAGAATTTGAGATCTGGAAGGGGCCTAAGCAGACATTTAGTCTACCTCATACCTGGAAGAGAATCTGTACTGCCATGTACTTGACAAATGGTTATGTAGCCTTTCCTTGGAGAGCTCCAGTGAGGTGCTGTCTGCTCCCTTGTCAGGCCATAAGATCTCGGATTTACAACTAGAAGGACCTGCAGAGGTTGACTGTCTAGTCCAACCCTCTCAAACCTATTCCACTTGGGGCTGCTCTAATCATTAAGAAGTTTCTCTTCATATTAAGCCTTGATTTTCCTCTTTCTAGTTTTCATCCCATTATTACTGATTTAGTCTTTGGGACAGGCCCAAATAAACTGCAAATTTATTTCCTGAGTGTATTTCTAAGACTTTTGACTTTTCCATACTTTTGAGGAACCCTGACCATTCCATTATACTCATATCTAAGAAAAGTCGATTAGAAGAGATGCCCTTTAAGAAACTACTCTAAGGTCCTAGGACCATAGAACGTGATGAATCAATCAATCAACTAACATGTATTAAATACCTACTGTATACTAAGCTCTGTGTTGAGCTGGAAGAAACCTTGTAGAACAAAAGTTCAAACTCCTTTGCTTTATGAAGAGAGTCTTTTATGGGTATAAGTGTTTGTGAATCTGTGGGTGATTCTCTAATTTTAATTTTATTTTTTTGGGGGGCAATGGTTTGACTTATATCCTTAGCATGTTTAGAAATCAACTGTAGGAAATTACCCCCAGAAACAATGTGGGCTTTCTTTCTTGCAGTCGAGAGAGGTGTTAGCAAATCTTGTGTCCTCTTTTCCCCTTGCCGCTCAGGTATCTCTCCTTTTGGCAAATATCTGTTACCAGCTGTGATTCAAATAGGAAGCCAATGTTTTCAGACTGACACAGAAGATGGTCTTCCTGAAGGACAGATGGCATCTCCAGTATGACTCAGAATGTCCATCTCAGACTATGGTTGCCTTGGATGTGTGCCTGAGGGCAAAAGTCAAACCAACTTGTGATTGGGCCTCCAGTCAGTTTAACAGATGGCAAAAAGTAAAGACAGCCAAAAGTTTACATGTAGAAACTGAGTAAGGCTATAAGAAAAGAAGGATGGCAATAATTTTCACTGCCCGATTTATTTTAAAACCTAAAGTTTTAAGTACTTAAAGTAAGTACTTAAGTTCTTTGAGTTTTAGGGGTTTTTTTTAAGTACAAGTATTTATAAAAATGGACAGATTTAAATATCCATGAATATACTGAGGATCTGTGGTTTCCTCAATTGTGGGGAATCCTTTGGTTTGGGATTTCTCTCTACCAATACAGATAAAAATCTATATATGACTTTAATAGATACAAATCCCAGAGTATTTCCTGAGGTACTGAGAGGTTGATTAATTTGTCTTGAGACACATAGATAGTAAGTGCAAGAGATGGCATTTAAACCTAGTCTTTCTGACTCTATCCCCTATTCTAACATGCCTCCATAGGGATATGTGTATATATGTGTGCATATATATGTGTGCGTGTGTGTGTGTGTGTATGCAAATATTCATGTGCATAATATACACACACATGTGTGTGTACATAGATACATAACAGAGGCAGTGTGCTACAGTGGAAAGAATACCAGATTCGGAGTCCAAGGACCCAGGTTCAAACCTTGGTTCTGCTACTTGCTGCTGACAAAACCTTAAGGCAAGCATGTATTCAGGGTCTCAGTTCCCACGTCTATAAAATGTGTAGGTTGGAATAGATGGTATCTAAGGAGAGCAGAGAAGGGAGAGATTTCAATAGGCCCAGTCATTTGATTTCTGTAGGCCTTGGCTTCCTTATTTGTAAAACAAGGAGGTTGGACTAGGTCACTTATAAGATCTCTTCCAGCTGTGATATTCTGTAATTCCATGATTCTACATCTTTGTTCTGATGCTCTCAGGTCTGGAGTACAATCAGCAAAAGTCTAAATCCCAGAGTAGTCCATAAGGTTTCCTTTGGATCCTTCTATAGCTATGTGAAATTTTATTGGCAAATACTGCAGGTAGACGTGAGCATTTGGGGTTTGTGTAGCCCTAGACAATTTGGACTTTTGAATGCCCCGCCCCCTGATGACTGTGTGGGTGGCACCATGGTGAGGACATAGCCCATGCCTTGGACATAATCCTTTGCTCCCTTCCTCAGGCTTCTTCCTCTAGCTCTTTTATAGTATTCACATCTCTCACTTTTTTCTGTGACCAGCACTGATGCCATAAATACTCGCCTTCTTTTTGCAGCTGACATCCTGCAGCCATCTCTGTCCACAGATAGTATCTGGCCCTGAATCCATCCAGGATGAGACTTACACACACCCTTGCAGTGGGGCCAGGCCTGGGACTGTGGAGAACATCATGTGCCTGACCCCAATCTAAAAATAATCCACTCACTAAACTGAACCAGCCTCCTTCATCCAAAAATGTCCAAAACACCAAACATGAGATTTCTGATGGCTCGTCAGAAAACCTATAGACAAACACCATTTGTGCTAATCAGGTGAATCTTCTCTAGAAAGACAGACACATATTTTATACCAATCAGTTGGAGGTAAGATGGAAAACATAGGGAAGTGGGCCAGATGTGGATCAGTGAACTAGAGCAGAGCCAGAAAGTGGTAGCAAAAGAAATACGTGATGACGGGCTTCTGTTCATCTTCATTTCGGATGACAGGAAAGGAGAAGCAGAGGAAATGCTGATAAAGCCAGCCTCTTTTGAACTGGTCCTAACTTCTCTTATTTGAAAGTTCAGTCTGAAAGGCATTGCTTTCATCATGAGCAATGACATAAGGCTGGTTACAGCATTATGGGGGTAACCAGTGAAAACTTGAGAAGGAGTTTTGGTCATCTCAGACCTACTCCACCTTGGTTATGTATAAGTGTGTGTGTGTGTGTGTGTGTGTGTGTGTGTGTGTTGGTGTGTGTGTGAACATGGGGTGGTGCAATTAATGCAATCACATATACAGGCAAAGGCTACATGGAGTGGGAAATAGTAAGCCTGCCTTGGAATTAGAAAGCCCAGCCTCTGATGTCTTGGCTGTGTGACCCCAACACAAGGTAAGTAAGTCAGTCACTTAATCTCTCAGTTCCCTCAGACAAGTCACTCTCTCTCTCTCTCTCTCTCTCTCTCTCTCTCTCTCTCTCTCTCTGTCTTTCCAATTTTATCCAGGATCACATAGCTACCAGGTGTCTGAGCTGGATTTGAACTCAAATCCTCCAGACTCCAGGACAGTACCACCCAGCTGCCCCTAACTTTCTAAGACTCTTAAAAGTTGCAAAGCAGTTCTGAATGTGCATTGGTAAAAGGAATTCCTTCTATCAATGAAATCAGTTAATTCTGTATTTGTTTGTTTTTTAAAATATGCTTATAAAAAGCAACGTGGCCTAATGGGAAGAATGCTGACCTTGGAGTTAGGAACACATGGGGTTTAATCCTTCCTCTTTCTTTCTTTTCTTTCTTTCTTTCTTTCTTTCTTTCTTTCTTTCTTTCTTTCTTTCTTTCTTTCTTTCTTTCTTTCTTTCTTTTCTTTCTTCCTTCCTTCCTTCCTTCCTTCCTTCCTTCTTCCTTCCTTCCTTCCTTCCTTCCTTCCTTTCTTTTCTTTCTTTTTCTTTCTTTCTTTCTTTCTTCTTTCTTTCTTTCTTTCTTTCTTTCTTTCTTCCCTTTTTTTCTTTTACCAATTTAAGATTTTTATTTTGGTTCTG
The DNA here is from genome assembly GCF_003287225.1 of Phascolarctos cinereus. NCBI lineage: Eukaryota > Metazoa > Chordata > Mammalia > Diprotodontia > Phascolarctidae > Phascolarctos > Phascolarctos cinereus. The sequence goes on along the minus strand of NW_027556402.1, from coordinate 104,949,227 downwards.
TACTTTTGATGACAGGTTTGTGCAACAGACAACCAATAGGAAGAATTGGGAATAACTCTGTAGTATTCCAGGGTGTTGGTAAATCAGGAATTATACTAGCAATGACAGAGCTCAGGTCCTTTATCTTCTAAGTGTCCCAGGCAACACTCTGTCTATTAGTTATGGATGAGCAGAATCTGCTTTGGGTGGGGAGTTAGGAGGCCAGGAGTTCTCCACCCGGATTAAATCAGAGATACAGACTCAAACAAATATGTAGTCACACAAGGGCAGCTGGGGAAAACCTAGAAGAAACATATGGCCAGGCAAATAAAAGCTGGGCCAGTCACCTAACGAGGGTGAGGGTCAACAGCCCATGTTTTCTATTGGAATCCTTGAGATACTGAGAAAACCAGGGGAAGATCCTAGCACATTGGGTGGACCTCTTATGGAGAACTGGTGGGAGGACATGGACAAGAGTCACCAAGGAAAGGCAAGCATGGATGGGCTGCTATCTGCATCACTGGAGAGAGTGCCTCTTCACATTTTTGGTCAGACTTGCCAGATCCCTACTGAGGCCATGAGCTCTTGACTCTTCCTGCAGGGTTAATCACTGCAAAAGGCTTCTTAAGATGCAAGATCAGCTGCAGATAAGTGTGACTTGAGATCTGTTTATTCTGGCCTGGGGGTGGGGAGGATGATGGTCTCCCACAGCAAAAAAGAAAAAGAAAGAAAAAAAAGAAAGAAAAGAAATACCAGCTTTGAAAACAGCCTCCTCCCACTAGATTTTTCCTCTCTGCCCCTGGGTAGTTGCCTAGCAACTTCCCTTCCCTCCCTCTCTCCCCAGATATTCATATAGAGCTCCATTCCTATTATCATCACATCCTATCACTTAAACCAAAAAACTCACTTCAGCTTTGTTAACCCATTACAGTTCCCCTCTTTCATTACCCCTTGGCCAGATTTTACATAGCCACCATTATCAAGACAAACAAACCCTGACCCCCAGAGTATTTTCTCATTTCCTTGTCTTTTACAGCTGGATTGGAATCCTCATAATAACATGTTTTCACATTAACCCCAAGATCAGACCATCAGACCGCCAATGGGAGAGACAAGGAGAAATCCCACTGGCTAAATAATCTGAAGAGGCTTGGCCAAGTTCTAGGTGACTCTGATTCCTCTATCACTTGTTCCTTTTCTCCTCTTTCTCGCCTTCTTATTTCTCTTTCTCTGTATTTATGGAGTCAGGATGGAATTTTGGGGCTGTGGAATCCTTAGGAAAGAAAGACTCCAGGGAAGATTCAATGCTATATTTATTTTTTATATATTAACTCTCCCTTCTAAATATCCTAGAACCATTTTTAACAATTCATTCCACTCCAACCCAACACTCCTAAAAATAAACAGCCCATAGCCTACTTAAGAAAAACTAGGAGCTGATAACTTCTAATACAGGCAGGCACTGGCAGCTTGGAGACCAGAGCTTCCTTTACCAACAGACACTCTGGTTGCCGCTTGAGTTTTTTGTTGTTGCTGTTTTCTTTTTTAATAGCAAGATAAGACCTGTCCAGCTTTTTCCCCCCCCTGTCCTACAACCAAAGATTCTCCTTTATAATCACAAACATTTACAATAATACTCAAAATAGCAACTCAAAGTTAACAGCATTCTTCTTCTTCCCTTTTGATAGATGAGGACATTGAAACTCAGAGAGGACAAATGTATGGTCATACAGCTAGGAAGTGTTGGAGGTAGGAATTAAACTCCTATCTCTTGGCTTCAATTCAGTTCAATTCAAAAAAGTATTTGTTGCATGACTGCTTAGGGAGGCAACTTGGCACTGTGGAAAGAGTTTAGGATTTTGACTCAGGGAACCTGGGTTCAAATCCTGGCTCTGCCACTCATATTGGGCAAGGCAGTTCACAGTAATGGGCCTCAGTTTCCTTAACTGCAAAATGAGGGGGTTGGATTTGATGACCTCTAAGGTCTGTCTTAACTCTGAGTCTATGATTCTATGTGCTAGGTGGGCACTGTACTGAACACTATGTATGCAAAGAGAAAATGGAATAATCCTAGTCTTTGAGGTGCTTACATTCTCCTGAGGGGAAACAATGCATAAAGAAAAATATATATTAAATAAAATTCTTTTGGTACAAATCTGTTCGCTGGTATAGGCAATGCCCCATGAGCAGAATTCGTCTGCCAGTACAGATAGGCAAGTATTCCACAGCCCGAAGTCTCAGAGTATATCCTGGAGCAGTCGAAGGATAAGTAAGTTTGATCTTCTTGGAGAATGAAGGATGAACAGCAACAGAAGGGTAAGTGGTTTGGCCAGGGTCACACAGTCAGTATATATCAGGGAAGCTTTGAACCCAAGTTGTCTTGACTACAAGACCAATCTATCTACTGTGCCATGCTGCTTCTGGAAATATGAAATATACAGAATAAATACAAAGTAATTTAGGGATAGGTGAGAGAATCAGGAAAGGCCTTTTGTAGAAGGTATTATTCAAGCTGTGATTTTATGGAAGCTAGGGAATCTGGTGCAGTGGATAGAGTGCCAGGACTGGGGTCAAGAAGACTCATCTTCCTGAGTTCAAATGTAGCCTCAAGACACTTACTAGATGTGTGACCCTGGGTAAGTCACTTAACCCTGTTTGCCTTAGTTTCCTCATCTGTAAAATGAGCGGGAGAAGGAAATGGCAAACCACTTCATTATCTTTGTCAAGAAAACCCTAAATGGGGCCATGAAGAGTCAGATGCATCTGAAATGAGTGAACAATAACAAAAGGGGTCTGTGAGGTAACAAGGCAGAGCATTCCAAGCATGGAGGACAACCTGCTTAAAGATGTGGAGATAAGAGCAAATTGTCATATACAGGGAATAGAAAATAGGCTAGTTTGGTGGGCTTGTAGAACTCAATGTACTTCTACCTCCCCATGTTGACTTTCATCAAGGCGACTTACCCAAACCGAACATTACCCAAACAATTCCCCTTCCAAAAAGCCTTTTTATTTTAGGGGACAATGAAGAAATAGTCCCTAGGAAAAGAGAGAATGTTATCAAATAATAATCTAGATTCCTATTAATTCCTCATTTTCATAGTCTGCTGCTCTTCTCAGATTTTCTCAAATAGAGTTTCGGATGATTCTTTTATCTGTATCTTTACTGCTGACTGCAACCTGAGAACCACTACATTTCCAGAAAAACTAAGATGGAATATACCATCTATGCCAACTCCTCTTGAGAGCTCAGATGTCCAAGTCCAAGTAACAGGAGCAGAGCAGAAAGAAAAACAAGACCGTCATCACCCCTTCTACTGTCTTCCTTCTTTATTGAATCATGCAACCTTTGCTGGCAGGCTCATAGGAGGACTGTGCCAAGGGAAAATAAAAATCATCAAGAATTCCAGTTGGAGGCACATTCCATAGGAATAGTGACAGAGCCTTAAATCCTTCAGGACTAGATATAAATTTCAGAGCTCAGATTGGGTGCTTTTTTTTTCTTCCTGGCCCTAGAAGGAGGGTAGGTGTGGGAAGGAGGTGGTGAAATTTAAAAAATACATCTTCAGCTGGTATGCAAGTAGGAGGAAAATCTAGGACTTTCTCTTCTAATTTAAACTTTTTTCCCTTTTGGGGGGAAGGATGATAGATTCATCAACCCTACTGAAGTAGTCAAGTTACCAAACATTTATTTGCCTACTATGTACCAGGGGTTATGTTAGGTGCTGGGGCCACAAAGAAAGGTAAAACACATTCTCTTCTCTCAAGGAGCTCACATGATAATAGGGGAGATAACAGGCGAACAATTATGTACAAACAAGCTATATACAGGATGAATTGGAGATAATCAATGGAGGAAAGGCACTAGCATTAAGGTGGATCAGGAAAGGCTTCTTGCAGAAAGTGGCATTTTGTATGAGAGCTGAAGGAAGCCAGGGGAGCCCAGAGATGGAGATGAGTGGGCAGAGCATTCCAGGCCTGGGGGATGCCAGTGAAAACACACGATAGTTACTAACCAAGCTAGTCTGGATTCAAATTGAAGGACCTTGGGGATTTTAGCTGCTCCAAAGAGAAGAGCTTCCTGGATCCCAATTCAATTCAATAAATATATATTAGATGCCTGCTAACCCATAACAAGATACCATGGAAACAATAAATATAAAGACTAAAGCAAAAGGGTCCCAAGATCTGTGTTCAGAATTAATAGGCCAGTCATATTTGGATGCAAAGTCTGTGTTCCAGATCTATCAGAGAAAATATCCTGGGACCCTAGAGCTGGCATTCCGCTGTCCAGTTTGCCCATATAGCAGTGACCACAAAAACCACTGAAAGTTTCCACAGACCTTTTCAATATTGGTGGACTGGAGTTTTCTGCCTTGTGTCCAGCTCCCATTTTCACTTCCTCCTTCTGTGTTCTTTCCCCATCTGCGCCCCCCTCACCCCCCAGGTTCTTATTCTGTAACTGGTGAATGGAGGAGGAGAGGGGAAAGGGATTCTAGGCTGAAAGGTGTTGCTGTCTTGGGAGAAGCTGGATCCAGAGAGTGAATGGAATGTGCCAGATATACTATACGTAATTAATTAATGCTTCTGCATATACTGATCTAATTAAATTGTACTTTAAAGTATGATCTGAGTGAAGGTGGCTAAATGAAGGAAAGTGAGGGAAGGAGAGGAAAGGGTGCAGCAGGTGTGTGGAGATAGTTAGAGGCAGAATGAGTCATATTTCTAGATAAGATAAAGACCCAGAGGAGATATGGGGGATACCTGTCATTTGTTATGCAACTATGGAACCTACATAATTAGGTATTAGCATGCAAAATAAATGGAATCCTGAATAGGATCACCCAAAAGGGGACATATAAACTCACATCATAGACGAGTAAAGTAAATCCCAGACAATGTGAGAGGCACAGAAGCACAAGATCCCATATAAGTTCCTTGGCTAAGAAATTTCTGGGGTTCCTGTTCTTCAAGAACCCTTGTCAAATTGCTCATCAGATCACCAGCATTAGAGGAATCCTTGGTGCTGGTAGACATTAGATTAACTGCTTCCAGTAGGGGCTGCTGCTCTCTCTACTGCATGCCCTCACCTCTCTTTACCCCTTCACAGTGGCAGACAGTTCAGCTTACTTTAATTGCATGGAGATGTGGCTTCAGCTAAGCACGTTTGAGTTTATTTACCTCTTAATGGGAGCCAGTGTTCTGAAACCCCAAGGCATTTCCCTGTTGTCAGCTACAACAAATCTGAGTTGCTGACAGTAGGATTCTCAAGCAAGTGGAATATCCTGAGTTGAAGTGGGGTAACTATGAGGTGGAACCCAGCAGAGAAAACTCTTCAGACACATTGAACCACAACTTTAGATGATGAGACCCCACTGTGAGGACAACTGGGAAATGACAGCAGCAGAGGGATCCACCTTGAAAGCTGTAATCAGAGAGGGGCTATTTCTTTTGATTAGAGACACTGGGCCAACTATACAGCAGAAGCAGAATTGGAAGCAGTGCCAGGCTCTGCAAATAGTGACTGCTGTCGCAAACCGAAGGATAGCCTCTACCTAAGTGTGCCTGCGCCTAGAAATGCTGTTTCACTGAGCACTTTCTTCAGTCACCCCCCCCCCAACAGAATCATGCCATATTCAAACATTGATCTGGGATCTGCCTTGGATTCACTACCTTACAGAGGAAGACATTTAACCCAAATTGTGCTGGACATATTTCCCCACTTCATACCCTATTTATTTAAAAGACAAGAGGGGACACACAGAACAGAAAAAGAAAAGGGAAGGCTCTTTGGGTTCTCACTTTGATGACTCTGGAAGAGAGAGTGAGGCTGATAACTTTGTACAGCTCTGCCTCACTTCAGTCCGACTCATTTGCAAGTCAGGATATCACCCCTTGAGGTCATTGGTCCTCTTGGAAAATGAGGGGTGAACAACTCAGTATTGTAGTGTGGTATAGTAAAAAGAACACTGGATTAGGAGTTAGATTAGAAGATCTAGGCTTGAATCATGGCTCTGATTTATTAGCTGTTACCTTGGGCAAGTGATTTCACTTCTCATGGCTTTGGTTTTCTTATCTGTGAAATGGCAGAGAAGGGGGTGGACTGGATGATCTCTCTCCTCCTCTGAGTCCTATGATCCTCCAGTGATACGTTATTGTTGTTGAGTCTTTTCAGTTGTCTCCAACTCTCTGTGACCCCATTTGGGGTTTTCTTGGCAGAGGTACTGGAGTGGTTTGCCATTACCTTCTCCAGCTCATTTTATAGAAGAGGAACGGAGGCAAACAGGGTTAAATGATTTGCTCAGAGTCACAGTGTCTGAGGCCACATTTGAACTCGGGTCCTCGACTCCAGGACTGGCATTCTATCTACTGAGCCACCTAGCTGTGGTATAATGAAAATATAATTAACTTGGGTTAAGTTCAATCAATCTAATAGCATTTATTAAACGCCCACCTTGTTCTAGACACTAGGAATATGACAGAAAATAGATATAATAGTCCCTGCCCTTAAGAGTCTTATATTCTATAGGGGTACTTGTCCGGGCTCTTCGATTTACTAATTCTCTGGCTTTGAGTCTGACTCAATCTTACTGATCCTGTATCTTTGTATAAAAAAGGTAGATAATAAACCTGCCCTCCCTTCCTACAAGGGCTGTTGACAATCACTATGTAAATGTAAGACATTATTCATGCCAGGAACTGGAAAAATTACCTAGCTTTTATAAAAGACTGTCAGATCTTCCAGTGATAGACCAAGCTGTAACTCAGTAAATTAACATTGTGGGGAAGAACAAGAAACTAAGTACATATTGAAAACTGTGTACCTAATCAATGTTCTTGTGTAGATATCCTTCTGGCTTTTCCTATTGCTCCTTCCTGCTGCTGTACAACGAGCCCCTGAACATGTTGACCTGTTAGCAGAGAAAGCAAGATCTTTGAGCACAAGAGATTCCATAACACACTCAGGCAATGAAGCTCAGAGTGCCTCTGATTGTAAATCCTCTCTAAGATGCAGCATCAGAGAATACCTAAGTCATTCCATCAACTCGACTTCCAAATCTTCCCTCTGTAGCAGAATCACATAATCACACTCTTGGAATCATGGAATCTCAGAGCTGGAGGGGAACTCAGAGGATAACTAATCTGAACTGTACCTGAATGAGGACCCCTCTGCTATGTATAATAGCAGAGGAGGCAGCATAGTATAGTACAGTGGCAGGAATGCTGGTTGTGGATTCAGGAAGGCCTGGGTTCAGATCCTGCTTCTGAAGATACTTGCTTGCTATGTGGGCATGGGAAAGTAGGCAGAATTGACTGAGCCTCAGATTCTTGATCTGCAAAATGGGGATAAGATAGTGATATCTGTAGCAGTTACCTCATAGGCTTGTTGCTAGGCTCAAATCACAGAATGTCTGTAGAGTGTTAGCCTAATGTCAGATATCTTTATACCAGGAAAGGAGATATCTACTTTGCTTAAAGACTTCTAATGAGAAGTCACTGCCTCCTAAGGAAGCCCTTTCCACCTTTGCTTAACTCAGATTTTAAGAAGCTGAAATCTACCTTTCTTTAACTTCTATCCACTTATACTCTACTATGATCATAAAGAGTAGTAAAATAGTGATAGATAAAAAGGAAGACCTCGGTTCCAGGCTTGTCTCTGACACATGATGGCTGTGTGATCCTGGGCAAGTCACTTATACTTTTATTCCCTACCCAGCCCCCCAACTCTCTAAGACTAAATTGTCATGTGGGTGCAGATCTAAATTGGTAGGGGGCTGTCCAGTGAACTCTTGCACATGCTGACCTGTTGAGTTAGCAGAGACAGCAGGGTCTTTGAGCACAGAGACTCCATAACACCCATATTTAGGGGATAAAGCTCAGAGTGTCTCTGATGAGAAATCCTCTCCAAGAATCTAAATCCTCCCTCCCTTCCTTTCCTCATAGAGAATTCTAGTTTACAAAATCACAGATCTCATTTCAAGACAAACAAATAAAAATAAGCATGAAGATAAGCACCATCCCAGGGTCTTAGGCAGGAGTGTACCAGTAAATATTTAACAGCATGTCTCAAGATACACTTTTAAGTTTAATCTGCATTGATATTTTCTTCATTTTCTTAAGCCTGAGACATCAACAAAACAATACAAAAGCCCTGGTTTGTAGTGTTTAGATTTCTAAGGTGTAAATGTTCCCAAAGAAAATTTAACAATTATTTCCTGAGCCCTCCAAGCTGAATCCAGCACACTGCTGGTCTTAGGATGCAAGAGAAATCATCAGAGTATCACTGAAAAAAGAATGTGTTAAATGTACCTTAGTCCCTGACTTATAGACTTTTCAGCATGTTTTTTGAGTGAACCATATAGACTTAGATTCAGAATGATCTGGTGCTATTTTGAGAATCCTACTCAAATTAACTATATTTTATGGTGTGTGGGACAGAGACCACTTACTCAAAAATAAAAACAAAGACTTAAATACCTTGAAAGTAGAAAGGAGTTTATTGCTTTCTCATGAGAAAGGGTACCACTCCTAGTCGCCATTGTGGGCCAGGAGAGTATGAGGTCCTTACAGAAGTAAAAGCTTATTAATACCCTAACTCGAGCTCCTCCTTCCTAACCCCTTTCCCCTTATCCCATTGGCTGGGCTTTCAGGGGGTACAGTCTATTCACAGAGACACAAGTTTGCCCAGAGACAAGAAAAGGCGGGGGGAAGCTTGTCAAGGGCAAGCAGTTCAGGTTGGGGGCAGGGCTATTCTTTCTGCTAAGTATTTAAAAACAGGGTCTGAGAGGGGGAGGGTTTTGAAAGCAACAATCAAGAACTATTAACAAGAACCACTGATCCCCTGAGAAGGCATCACTTCTGAGAGATCATCTCTCACAATGGTATTTTTCTATTGCTAACCATATAGACTTAGATTTAGAATGATCTGGTGCGATTTTGAGATTCCTACTCAAATCAACTATATTTAATGGTATTTATCTATTGGTAACCATCTACTGTATTAGGTGCTGTGGAGACATAGCCCCCTGCCCCCGAAATCCAACATCAACAAACAAACAACTTCAAAACAAAACAAAAAAACTCAACAAAATATCTCAAGGGACTCAGAATCTAGTAATGGAGAAGAAAGTGGCTTTAAAAAACACCCCAAGAATGCAGGCAAAATAAAGTATGTAAGAGACAGTAAAGTGTAACAGTGGAAAATGCGCCAGATTGTGAACTTAACCTCATAAAAGACTCATTTTCTCCTTTTTAAATGAAAAGGTTGAACTAAGTGGTCTCTAAAGTTGCATCTTTGTCTAGTCCTATGATCCCATGAGTAGAATCTAATATGGTACAAATTTGAATCCATACATATTAAAATGAGGCAGGAAAAAAATAAAATGAAGCAGAAGGGCAATAGTGATGACCTGGGCCAAAAGAAACGCATCAAGCTATTCCTAGTCCCAAAGTCTCTGGGAGAGACTTGCTTAGCTTCAAGATACTTTTAATGCCTGTGTTTTCCTTCCTTCCTTCTTTTCTTCCTTCCTTAATTTATTCATTTATCTGTTTATTTATCCATCTATTCATTCATTAATTTAATAACACTAATTAAGTGCCAATTGGATATAGAACATTATGCCAAATGCTGAGGAAGATACAAAGTTTGATGTCATGCTCTGTATCTTTATGAACTTAGAGTCTAGTGAGAGCTAAGACACAAATATAGACAAATATGATAACATATTAATATCTTATATGACAAATGCATTAGAGAGATGTGAAACAAAATGATACATGAGATCATAGAAGGAAGATTGTTACTGATTGAAGAGATCAGGGAAGACTTCCTAAAAGAGTTGACACTTGATCTGGGCTCTTTAAAGAATAAGCAGTAATTCCATAGATGAAGAGAAGGAGAGCGGTCAGTCCAGGCACAATGAATGTTGTGAACAAAGGTATAGAGGTGGGGAGGCCTAGGGTGCATTCAGGAACAGAGTAGGCCAGTTTTGCAGCAATAGAGGAGTACTTGGGAGATGAGATTGAAAAGGTTGGGTGATATCCTGCTGAAGAAACCTTGAATACCAAGCAAAAGAGTTTGAACTTTATTTCTAATTAATCATTAGAAAACCAGTGATGATTTTTGAGCAGAATAGTATATGATAAGATCTGAATGAGTCAGACTCAATCAAACTCAAAGGTTGTCATAGAACACAACCCAAATATTTGGAGAGCCAATTCAGTTTTCCCAAGATCTTCAGGATTCCTTAGAACCTGAGACAAATCTCAACCTGCTGAAGCCCAGTGAGAAGTATTCCTTCTTTCCCTCTGCTGATGGTCCAGATTATCCCAGTATGTTTTAGGAAAATTTGGTCAGACCTTAACATGTAGTGATATTGTAATGGTGCTTCAATGTGATATTTTTTCTAGGATGTATTATAATGGGTTATTGGAGTGATCCTTGGTCTTGGAACTAGGTTTAAATCCCAGCTTTGCCACTTATCACCTATGAGACCGTGGGTAAGTCACTTAACCTTTATGGACCTCAGCTTCCTTAAAAGTCATTGAAAGAGTTGGTCTAGAAGCCTCTATGGTCTCTTCCAGCTCCACATCTATAATCCTACAACTCAGGGTTACTTCTATGCCATGAAGAGATACAGAGATAATTGTGCCATTTTTCAACCATTTTAACTCTATGAGTTTTTATTTCATTAAAAGGGAAGTGCTTTATGAATCAAATGCACCATTATTACTGAAATCTTGTATTTTTGGTCTTTGGTCCAACCTTTAGTTGGATTCATGTTTATTGAATATGTAAGACTCAAAGATCACAACAAAAATCTTTGGGTTTAAGTCAAAGTTTTGAATTGTAAGTGGCTCAGTAGAGAACCAGGAAGACGATCAAAGATTATGATGCTTTTTTAAATGTTTTTTTATATTTTATTAATTTATTTTGATTTATCAACAATCACTTCCATATGCTTTTGAGTTCAAAATTTTTCTCCCCCTTCCTCCCCCCACCCTCCCAAGATGGCGCACAATCTGATATAGGCTTTATATTTACATTCCTATTAAACGTATTTCCACATTAGTGAAGTTGTAAGTAAAAATTCAAACCAATAGCAGGAACCATCAGAAAGAGGAAACAAAACTCAACAGTAGGTAAAAATAAGTAATAGCGATTTGGCTACCATAGTTCTTTCTTTGGATGTGGACAGCATTTTGCATCCCAAGGTCTCTGGACACGTCTTACATCCTTGTAATGCTGAGAAGGGTTCAGTTTAACAATCTTAGTCATTGCGTAATGTGGCTGTTATTGTGTACAAAGTCCTCTTGGTTCTGCTCACTTCACTCAGCATCAGACCACATATGTCTTTCCAGGCTTTTCGGAAGTCAGCCTGTTCATCATTTCTTATAGCACAATAGTATTCCATTACATTCATATGCCACAACTTGCTCAGCCATTCCCCAATTGATGGGCATCCTCTCAATTTCCAATTCTTTGCCACCACAAAAAGAGCTGCTATGAATATTTTTGTACATGTGGGTCCTTTTCCCATTTGTTTGATCTCTTTGGGATATAGCCCTAGAAGAGCTATTGCTGGATCAAAGGGTATGCACATTTTTGTAGCCCTTTGGGCATAGTTCCAAATTGTTGTCTAAAATGGTTGGATCATTTCACAACTCCACCAATAATGTATTAGTGTTCCAATTTTCCCACATGTTCTCCAACATTTATCATTTTCCTGTTTTGTCATGTTGGCCAATCTGATAAGTGTGATGTGGTATCTCAGAGTTGATTTGATTTGCCTTTCTCTAATCAATAATGATTTAGAACATTTTTTCATATGACTATATAGATGGCTTAAATTTCATCAGCTGAGAACTGTCTGTTCACATCCTTTGACCATTTATCAGTTGGGGAATGGCTTGTGTTCTTATAAATTTGTCTTAATTCTCCATATATTTTACAAATGAGGCCTTTATCAGAGAGACCGGTTGTAAAGATTCTTTCCCCATTTTCTACCTTTCTTCTAATCTTAGTTGCATTGGCTTGTTTGTGCAAAAACTTTTCAATTTAATGTAATCAAAATTATCCATTTTGCTTTTCATAATGTTCTCTATCTCCTGTTTGGTCATGAATTCTTCTGTTCTCCTTAGATCTGATAGGTAAACTATTCCTTGTTCTCCCAGTTTAAGTATGATATCAGCCTTTATATCTAAGTCATGAACCCACTTTGACTTTATTTTGGTATATGGTGTGAGATTTGGGTCTATGCCTAGATTCTGCCATACTCTTTTCCAGTTTTCCCAGCAGTTTTTTTTCAAAGAGTGGGTTCTTATCCCAGAAGCTGGGGTCTTTGGGTTTATCAAATAATAGATTACTATAGTCATTGACTACTGTGTCTTGCATATTTAACCTATTGCACTGATCCACCTCCCTATTTCTTAGCCAATACCAAGCAGTTTTGATGATTGCTGCTTTCTAATACAATTTAAGATCTGGAATTGCTAGGCCACCTTCCCCTGCATTTCTTTTCATTAGTCCTTTGATATTCTGGACTTTTTGTTTTTCCAAATGAATCCTGTTATTATTTTTTCTAACTCTATAAAATAATTTCCTGGTAGTTTGATTGGAATGGCACTGAATAAGTAAATTAGCTTAGGTAGGATTGTCATTTTTATTATCTTAGCTCGGCCTACCTATGAGCAGCTGATGTTTTTCCAATTATTTAGATCTGATTTTATTTGTGTGAAAAGTGGTTTGTAATTGTGTTCATAGAGTTCCTGGGTTTGTTTAGGGAGGAAGACTCCTAAATATTTTATAATGTCTACAGTAAGTTTAAATGGGATTTCTCTTTCTATCTCTTGCTGTTGGGCTTTGTTTGTAATATATAGAAATGCTGATGATTTATGTGGGTTTATTTTATAGCCTGCAACTTTGCTAAAGTTGTTTATTATTTCAAGTAGTTTTTTACTTGATTCTCTATGTATATCATCATGTCATCTGCAAAGAGTGATAGCTTTGTTTCTTCTTTGCCTGTTCTAATGCCTTCAATTTCTTTTTCTTCTCTTACTGCTAAAGCTAAGGTTTCCAGTACAATATTAATAACAGTGGTGATAATGGACATCCTTGTTTCACCCCCGATTTTATTGGAAATGCTTCTAGCCTGTCCCCATTACATATAATGCTTGCTGAAGGTTTTGGATAAATGCTGTTTATTATTTCAAGGAAGACTCCATTTATACCTATGCTTTCTAGTGTTCTTAATAGTAATGGGTGTTGTATTTTTTTTAGTCTTCTCTGTATTTTAATTTTTTTGATATAAATTTATTTATTTGTAGTTTTCAACATTCATTTCCACAAGTTTTTGAGTTCCAAATTTTCACCCCGTCTCACCTCCCCCCACCCCAAGATGGCATGCATTCTGAATATCCCTTCCCCTAGTCTGTCCTCTTTTCTTTCTCTCCCCCCTTCTCTTATCCCTTTCCCCTTCTATTTTTTTGTAGGGCAGGATAGACTTCTGTACCCCATTTCCTGTATTTCTTATTTCCTGATAGTATGTGAAAACTTTTTTTTAAACATGTGTTTTTTAAACTTTGGGTTTCAAATTTTCTCTCTTCCTCCCTCCCCACCCACCCTCATTGAAAAGGCAAGCAACTCAATATAGGTTGTACATGTGCAGTAATGCAAAACACTTCCATAGTAGACATGTTGTGAAAAACTAACTCTATTTTCCTTAATCCTATTCTCCCCTCCCATTTATTCTATTCTTTCTTTTGACCCTGTTCCTCCTCAGAAGTATTTACTTCTGATTACACCCTTCTCCAATCTGCCCTCCTCTCTGTCATCCCCCTGCTCTCTTGTCCCCCTTCTCCCATTTTCTTGTAGGGTAAGACGTACTTCCATACCCAGTTGATTGTGTATGTTATTCCCTCCTTAAGCCAAATCCTATGAGAATAAGATTTACTCATTCCCTCTCACCTTCCCCTGCTTCCCCTCCAATGTAAGAGACTTTTATTTTCTGTTTTTTCTTTGTGAGATAATTTACCCCATTCTACCTCTCCCTTTCTTCTTCTCTGAGTATAATCCTCCCTCATCCCTTAATTTTATTCTCCAGATATCACCCCTTCATCTTCAACTCACCCTGTGCCTTCTATCTATCTGTCTATCTATCTATCTATCTATCTATCTATCTATCTATCTATCTATCTATCTACATACATATAATTTTTTTCCTCCAACTACCCTAATACTGACAAAGGTCTCATGAGTCATAAATATCGTCTTTCCATGCAGGAATGTAAACAGTTCAACCTTAATAAGTCTCTTACAATTTCTCTTTCCTGTTTACCTCTTCATGTTCCACTTGAGTCTTGTATTTGAAAGTCAAATTTTCTATTCAGCTCTGGTCTTTTCATCAAAAATGCTTGAAAGTCCTCTATTTCACTGAATGACCATTTTTTCCCCTGAAGGATTATACTCGGTTTTGCTGGGTAGATGATTCTTGGTTGTCATCCTATCTCCTTTGCCCTCCAGAATATTATATTCCATGCCCTGCAGTCCTTTAATGTAGAAGCTGCTAAATATTGTGTTATCCTGATTGTGTTTCCACAGTACTTGAATTGTTTCCTTCTGGCAGCTTGCAATATTTTCTCCTTGACCTGGGAACTCTGGAATTTGGCTATTATATCCTAGGAGTTTTCCTTTGGGGATCTCTTTCAGGAGGTGATCAGTGGATTCTTTCAATTTCTACTTTGCCCTCTGGTTCTAATATATCGGGGCAGTTTTCCTTGATAATTTCTTGAAAGATGATGTCTAGGCTCTTTTTTTGATCATGGCTTTCAGATAGTCCAATAATTTTAAAATTCTCTCTCCTGGATCTATTTTCCAGGTCAGTTGTTTTTCCAATGAGATATTTCACGTTGTTTTCTACTTTTTCATTCTTTTGGAGTTGTTTTACAATGTCTTGATTTCTCATAAAGTCACTATCTTCCAATTGCTCTATTCTAATTTTTAAGGAAGTATTTTCTTCAGTAATCTTTTGGACTTTCTTTTCCATTTGGCCAAGTTTGCTTTTTAGGGCATTCTTCTCCTCATTGGCTTTTTGGACCTCTTTTTCCATTTGGGTTAGGCTGTTTTTTAAGGTGTTAATTTCTTCAGTGTTTTTTTGGGTCTCCTTTAGCAAGCTGTTAACTTGTTTTTCATGATTTTCTTGCATCACTCTCATTTCTCTTTCCAGTTTTTCTTCTACTTCCCTTGCTTGCTTCTCAAAATCCCTTTTGAGCTCTTCCAAGGCCTGGGACTGATTCATATTTTTCTTGCAGGCTTTGGATGTAGGAGCTTTGACTTTGTTGTCTTCTTCTGGTTGTATATTTTGATCTTCTTTTTCACCAAAGTAAGATAATATAGTCTGACTCTTTTTGCGCTGCTTGCTCATGATCCTGGCCAGTTACTTGAGTTTTAAACTCTTTGATAAGGTAAGAGTCAAGCTTCTGGGGTTTGTACAGCTGTTTTTAGAGATACTTGTAGGTACCTGTAAATTCTCAGTTCTCACAAGGTGGTGTGATAAGGGGCAAAGTGTTTACTCCTTTCCTGGCCTGTGAGCACAAATATTCCTTTCTGTCCTGTAACTGTGAGGATGGGTTCCTCTCAATAGCCACTACAAGCTCCACCATGCCAGCGTTCCTCCTCACCCCAGCACCGCCACCCAGAACTGTGACCAAGATGCAAACACGGGCAAAGCAAGAGATTCCTGCCTCAACACTGACAAAGAGATCCCTGCAATCCCTCTCTGGTCAGCCACTGGATTCCCCCTCAGTCTGTGGGCCAGAAGCTTGGGAAGCAGCTGCCCTCCCCCCCCACCATGCTCTTGGGGGAATGAAGCTGAGACCCCACCTTCATTGCTCTGTACCGACAGAAACAGACTTTTCCCACTGACCTTCTAAGTTGTCTTTGGCATTAGTGGGTTGAGGAGTCTGGAAACCTCCACAGCTGCCCGAGATTCAGTCCTCTGAGGCCTGCTGCAGGTTCACTGTGGCCTGCGCTCCTACGCTGTGCTACGCTGCGCTCCCAGCCCGGCGCCATACACCTTTCTGATGAATCATCCAGGTTGTCTTGGCCTGGAAATTTGTTTCACTCTGTCTTTTTGTGGGTTCTGCTGCTTCAGAATTTGTTTAGAGCCATTTTTTATGAGTATTTGGAGGAGTTTGGGGGATAGCTTAAGCAAGTCATTGCTTTCACTCTGCCATCTTGGCTCCGCCCCTGGGTGTTGTATTTTATCAAAAGCTTTTTCTGCATCTGTTGAGATGATCATGTAGTTTCTGTTGGTTTTGGTGTTGATATGCTCAATGATGCTGATAGTTTTCCTAATATTGAACCAACCCTGCATTCCTGGTATAAATCCTACCTGGTCATAGTGTATTATTCTTGTGATAAGTTGCGGTAATCTATTTGCTAGTATTTCGTTTAAAATTTTTACATCTATATTCATTAAAGAAATTGGTCTATAATTTTCTTTCTCTGTTTTAACTCTTCCTGGTTTAGGTATCAACACCATATTTGTATCATAAAAAGAATTTGGTAAGACTCCTTCACCTATTTTCCCAAATAGTCTATATAGTATTGGAATTAATTGTTCTTTAAATGTTTGATAGAATTCGCATGTAAATCCATCTGGCCCTGGAGATTTTTTCCTAGGGAGTTCATCAATGGCTTGTTCAATTTCTTTTTCTGAGATGGGGTTATTTAAGTATTTTACTTCCTCTTTGTTAATCTGGGCAATTTATATTTTTGTAAATATGTATCCATTTCACTAAGATTGTCAAATTTGTTGGCATATAGTTGGGCAAAATAATTCCTAATTATTGTTTTAATTTCCTCTTCCTTGGTGGTAGCTTCCCTTTTCATTCTTGATACTAGTAATTTGGTTTTCTTCTTTCTTTTTTTAATTAAATTAACCAAAGGTTTATCTATTTTATTGGTTTTTTTAAAACCAGCTCTTAGTTTTATTTATTAGTTCAATAGTTTTCTTAATTTCAATTTTATTAATTTTTCCTTTGGTTTTCAATATTTCTAATTTGGTGTTTAGTTGAGGATTTTTAATTTGTTCTTTTTCTAGTTTTTTTAGTTGTATGCCCAATTCATTAATCTCCTCTTTTTCTATTTTATTAATGTAAGCATTTAGAGATATAAAACTTCCCCTAAGAACTGCTTTTGCTGCATCCCATAGGTTTTGGTATGTTGTCTCATTATTGTCATTCTCTTGAATGAAATTATTGATTGTTTCTATGATTTGTTGTTTGACCCAATCATTTTTTAGGATTAGATTATTTAGTTTCCAATTTTTTTTAGTCTATCTTTCCATGGCCCTTTATTACATATAATTTTTATTGCATCATGATCTGAAAAGGATGCATTTAATATTTCTGCCTTTCTGCATTGGATTGTGAGGTTTTTATGCCCTAGTACATGGTCAATTTTTGTGTATGTGCCATGTATACTGAGAAAAAAGTATATTCCTTTCTATCCCCATTCAGTTTTCTCCAGAGGTCTATCATACCTAACTTTTCTAATGTTCTATTCACCTCCTTAACTTCTTTCTTGTTTATTTTGTGGTTAGACTTATCTAGTGCTGAGAGGGGGAGGTTCAGGTCCCCCACTAGTATAGTTTTGCTGTCTATTTCTTCCTGTAACTCCCTGAACTTCTCCTGTAAGAATTTGGATGCTATACCATTTGGTGCATATATGTTTAGTAATGATATTACTTCATTGTCTATGGTGCCTTTTAGCAGGATGTAGTTTCCTTCCTTATTCTTTTGATTATATCTATTTTTGCTTTTGCTTTGTCTGAGATCAGGATTGCTACCCCTGCTTTTTTACTTCAGCTGAGCATAATATATTCTGCTCCAGCCTTTTACCTTTACCCTGTATGTGTCACTCTTTTTCAAATGTGTTTCCTGTAAACAACATATTGTAGGATTATGGTTTTTAATCCATTCTGCAATGTTTCTTTATGGGAGAGTTCATCCCATTCACATTCACAGTTATGATTATCTGTGTCTTTTTCTCCATCCTTTTTCCCCCATTTATGCTTTTCTTTCTCCTTTTTCCTTTCCCCCTTCACTAGTGTTTTGCTTTTGACCACCGCCTCCTTCAGTCCCTCCCCCTTTTATTATCCCTTTCCCTTTTCTTCCCCTTTACTCTTACTGCTTCTTCCCTTTCTCTTTCCCCCCCTTTTCTTTCCCCTTTTCCCTCCTACTGCCTATAGGGCAAGTTAGATTTCTATACCTGATTATATTATGCCCTTCTTGAGCCAAATCTGATGAGAGTAAGGTTCAAACAATGCTCCCCCCTCCCTTCTTTCCCTCTGCTGTAATAGGATTTTGTGTCTTTTCCTGTAATGTAATTTACCCTTGTCTGCCTCCTCCTTTCTCAGTACTTTTCTAAGATCAGATTGATCCACTTATTTGGATCCATTTAACCCACTTGATTAGATTTTTTTTATCATTACATCAAAGTCAACTAATATCCACCCTCTTTATGTATACTCCTTTAACAGGTGTAATAACAATACAGTTCTCAAGGGTTGCAAGTCTCATATTCCCTTGTAGGGGTTTAAACAGCCCCCCCTTATTAACAACATATTGTATCTTTCTGTCCCATTTACCTTTTTAAGTCCTTCTTGAGTCCTGTACTTGAAGATCAAATTTTTTGTTGAGCTCTGGTCTTTTTATCAGGAAAGTTTGGAAGTCTCCTATTTCGTTGAATATCCACCTCCTCCCTTGAAAAATGATGCTCATTTTTGCTGGGTAATTGATCCTTGGCTGCATTCCAAGCTCCTTTGCCTTATAGAATATCATGTTCCATGCCCTGCTCTTTTAATGTAGAAGCTGCAAGGTCCTGTGTAATCCTGACTGTGGTTCCATGATATTTAAATTGTTTCTTTCTGGCTGCTTGCAGCACCTTCTCTTTCATCTGGTAATTTTGGAATTTTGCTATTATATTCCTTGGCGTTGTCAATTTGGGATCTCTTTCAGGTGGTGATCAGTGGATTCTTTCTATGGTTATTTTCCCTTCTGGTTCTAGGATTTCTGGGCAGTTTTCCTTTATGATTTCCTGAAAGATACTGTCCAGGCTCTTTTTTTCATCATGATTTTCAGGTAGTCCAATAATTTTTAAATTGTCTCTCCTGAGTGATTTTCCAGGTCAGTTGTTTTACTGATGAGGTATTTTACGTTTTCATCTATTTTTTCATTTTTTTGTTTCTGTTTGACTGATTCTTGCTCTCTCATAGAGACATTAGTTTCCATTTGTCCAATTCTAGTTTTTAACAGATTGTTTTCTTCTGTTAGTTTTTGTACTTCCTTCTTTAATTGGACAATTGTGGTTTTTTTAGGGACTTGTTTTCTTCAGTGTATTTTTTTTCCAATTGGCCAGTTGTATTTTTGAAGGACTCTTCTAACTCTCGCATTTGACTATTAAAATCCTTCTTGAGCTCTTCTAAGAAGGCTTTTTGGGCTTCAGACCAGTTCATATTCCCTTTTGTTGTTGCAGATGTGGGTTTGTTGACAATGTTGTCCTCTTCAGAATTTCTGTCTTGATCTTCACTCTTCTCATAATATGAATCTATGGTACGTTTCTTTTTACTCATGGTGTTTCTTTATTCCCTGGCCTTTAAAGAGATTGAGCTCTCCTGCTGGGGAACAGAGGGCACTGACCCAAGCTTCTTGTGTTGGGAGCCTAGGTCTTGGTCACTGGCTTTGTGTGCTGGGGCCTCTTATGCTGGCAATTGGAGGCTGTAGGTTTCTGGCAGCTTACCTCGTGTTGGGCTGGAATCAGCAAGGCTGGAACTTTCAGGCAATTCTAGGTTGCCTGCTTTTCCTTTCCTTTAGCTTTCTTCAGCTCCTTTTAGATGGGTGCTGCAGGGTGTTTATCTGCCTGGGGCCCCTGCAGTGTTGTCTCCCTCGTTTCTGCTAATGCACTGGGAGATTCCTTTGCTGTGGAGTGCCGAGGCTCCTGGTGGTTTTCTGAGCTGGTTTCCACTGGTTCCCCCACCCTCACTGAGGCACTGGAAGTCCAGGTGTTGGTGTTTGCCTGCTCTACCACCTGGGCTTCAGGATTCTTTCACAGTTGGAGGCTACAGGGCTCTGACAGCTCACCTGGTGTTGGGTTGGAACCAGCAAGGCTGGGGCTTTAGGAAGCCTTTAGGTTGTTTTCTTCACCTCCTTTCAGATGAATGCCACAGGGTACTTGTCCGCCTGGGGCCCCTTGTAGTTCTGCCTCCCTTCTTTTTGCTGAGGCACTGGGAGACCCGTTTGCTGGGCTGCTACACTGCTGCTCCTCGTCTTTCTTCTAGTTCAGCTGTTCCAGGGTTTTTTCTGGGGTGATATTTTCTGGGTTTCAGAGGCTGATAGCAAAGAGTAAGAGCGACTACCTTTTCACTTCGCCATCTTGGCTCCTGGAAGTGGGAAGCCATGATGCTTCTTTTGATGGTCAGCTGATGGTAGTTTCAGAATTAGTAAGCACAAGAGAGTAGCCAATAGGACTAGTATTGTGGCACCCATGGTCTGTGATTATAAATTCTAGAGACAAACTTTATTTAAACACAGTTTTAGCCAACAAACATATAGGTGTCCAAGGCCTAGGGATACAGTAATTAAAGGGAAAAAAAAGAATCTTTGTCCTCAAAGAGCTTATATTTTACCGTGGAATACAATGTAGACACAGATAAGTATAATTTAAGAAAGGAGGAACAGTACAACCAGGGGGATCAGAGCAGGCTTTTCATTCAAGGTGGACACTTGACCTGAACCTTAAAGGAAACTAAGCATCTCCTCATAGAAAAGTAATGGACTCAGGATGCAGAATGAGACACGTATTTTTAGATATGGCTCATGCAGGACTGTTCATATTTCTTTAAGTTTAGAAAAAATTTTTTCAATGTAGGGGAAAGGGGAAGGGAGAGAAAATAAATTTGTGTTAACTGAAAAAAATTGAAAAAGAAATTAGGAATTTGAAGAAGCAGAGGTGGGGAAGGGGTACATTCCTGACATAAGATAGCTAGGCAAAGGCACAGTGATACCCCATCATGGATCAAGAGCTGGAAAGGATAGCAAAGATCATGTAGTCCAATTACCTCAGTATATAGATTAGGAAATTGAGGCCCAGGGAGGTTAACCCATCAGTGAACTAGCCCTTATGTGCCTACTCTTTGCAAGGGATGTGAATAGAAAGAATGAAACAATATCTGTTTGCAAAAAGCATGCTTCTAATGGGGGAGGTATGTATATGCATATAAATATATCAATAATCAATAAACAGTAAACATTTATTAAGCATCTACTATGTGCCAGGCTAAGCACTAAGGATACAAAAAGAGGCAAAAGACAATCCCTACCCTCAAGGAGCTTACAATCTAATGGGGAAGACAATATGTACGTACACAAAGTAAGTGGCATATAGGATAAATAGGAAATAATTTACAGAGGGAAAGGCATTGGAATTGAGCGGGGTTAGGGAAGACTTCCTGTAGAAGGTGGAATTTTAGTTGAGACTTAAAGGAAGCCAGAGAAGTCAGTACATGAAGCAAAAGAAGGAGAGCATTCCAAGCATGGGGACAGTCAGAGAAAATGCCTGAAGTTGAGAGATGCAACATGTTGTTTGTAGAACAGCCAGGAGGCCAGTGTCACTGGACTGAAGAGTACATGTTGCGGGGTAAGGGGTAGATATAAAGGAGAATAAGCATAAATATGACTTACTTAAAGGTATCTAAGAAGCAAACATCACATGTTGGATTTGAAACAGATCCACTGACTTCAGAACCACTCCTCTTTTCACTGCTATGGATTTAGTTAACTTTGCTTTCCATCAGATCCTAAATGAGTGAGATGGAGGAACAAAGGATTCAGCAGCTGCATCTGGATGGCAAGTATCACGCAATGCCTCATAAAATGCCACCTGAATGGCATCTGGTGATACCTGAAATGCCATCCATTCCTCGTTGCTCAGCAAACCACCCTAAGTGAGACATTCCCATACTGCTCTGAGTCTTTTCAGTGATCTTTTTTTGTCCTCTAAAGTTTCCTAAACATTTTTGTTTTGCTTTCCTTCGATGGAAAATAAAACAGCATCAGAGGAATAGTCCCTAAATGAGCCTTATTGTTTCCATACCACAGGAGAGATACTAAGGTCATTACAGCTTTCTGTTAATTGCCTTTTATGAGAAGGTTTAACTTTGTTAGTTGATATGGTCAAACTATGTGATTATCTTGGTTCCAGAATGTTGCCTCCGTCTGTCAATCACAACTGTGTCCTGGTATCAGGGAATGGGGCAGAGATGGAAAAAGCAAGCCAGCCTTCAATGTCCAGAAATTCCAAACAAGTCAACAGCACTATCCTTGGGCCATTAGGAGATGGAGTCAACTTTTCAAGTAGTTTCTTAGTGTTTTTCTTCTAGTCCTGGGGTACCTCCATTTTAATGAGGCCACTGAAGACCATCTCTTTACATCTTAATTTAAATCCTATACCAATAGACAGATCTAGCCAAATACAGACAGATTTCTGGGGAACTTTTATTCCCCTTTTCTTTAAAGGAATCTTTCATCTTAAAAGAAAAAAAAACAAACTCAAACACTCAGACAAACTAGTGACTCAGATGAAGTCCAACACTTGTAAATCGGCAGCTCTGTCTGAGTTCCCTTTGAAGTCGAATATTTTCCAACCCTCTTCTCATTTGACTTGTCCACACTTAGTGTACTTTACAGCCCTGCAAGGGTGTAGAATGAGCTAATGAATAATGAAAGTGGGCATGAAAGTGGTGTGTTGCTCTTTCTTGCCACAACATAGCACTAATAACTTGGAGAACTGCTTGATGTCGGGCTGCACGTGGAGGAGAGATGGTACTTGTCAGCTAATTTGGCTTTTAATACCCAGTATGCCCAGCCTGATCTGAGATTTCTCAATAGCCAAACTGTCTTGCCTGTTAAGAGTGTAACTTGAATTCAGGGAACTTCATTTTATATGTGGAGGAAGGTGGCCTGGAAGCCTTCATAGCCCATTGTTTGGAGATTTACAGACCTGCTTAGAACCCAGTGAATGATGCCGTCGAATTCAGAGGAAGATATCAATGTTTGTACAGGTGAAGAAGACGGGGAGGGCTCCCTCAGAGGACTCCATGCCTTCTCTTCAAGTAGCTTCAGAGAACAAAATCAAATGGCAATATTTTTAGTTCCTACTCACTCCCTGCCTGTGAATAGGAATATGATTGAAATTTCCACAGGAACTCTTTAAAGCAAACTTCCCTTTAAGGCAAATGCAAAGGTTTGAAAAGCCACTCTACAATGCAATAATATTTGTATGAATAAAGGAGACCAGGAAGGAAGGAAGGAATAGAGGGAAGCAGGAAGAGAGAGATAGAGAGAGGCAGAGACAGAGAGATAGAGACAGAGGAGGAAAGAGAGGAGGAAGGAAAGAAGGGAGGAAAGGAAGGAAAGAAGGAAGGAAGAGGGAGGGAGGAAGTAAGGAATATAAGGAAGCAGGAAGAGAGAGAGAAGAGGAGGAAAAGGAGGAAAGAAGAAACAAAGAAAGGAAAAAGGAAGGAATAAAAAGAAAGAAAGAAGGCAAAACCTCCTCTGCCACTTTTCAGGAGAGATATGTCATCTGCTTCTTATCCCTGTGACCTTTGTACAGTTAAGTACAGCTGTTGGCCTGAAACTTGAAACTAAATACAGGATTTGATGGGCGAGATGGGCCAAGTCTGAAGTCCCCAGTGTGCCTAGATGCCTAGAGTCTTTGCCCAGATATCCTCAGGGCACCTGGATCACTTGCCAAATGATAGCTCAGGTGAGTGGTATCCAAGGAAGTGCCCTCAGTAGGACTGAATTTTGATAGGCTGTTGACTCCTGATCACCTTGCACTAGCTTAAGAGGGAGGGTAGAGGAGGGTGGGGACTCCAGTATTCCAGTTTTTTAGTGGGTGTGTGCCATCATCCATATATGGTACTCTTCCACCGATGAGGATGCTGGGTCTGAGAGAGATCCTATGACTTGCCCAAAGACACACAGGTGGTGAAAACACCAGGATTTGAACTGCAGTCCTTTGGCCCCGAATCCCATGCTTTTTCGTCTTTTCTGAAGTGTGCTTGTCCATGTCCTCCCACAAATTAACCCCAGGGAGCTACCCTATGGGCCTTTGTTGAGTTCTTGACCTCCAGAGGATACTTTATCAAAACACAGCATAGTATAGTGAAGAGAACACTGAGCTATATGTTCAGAAGACCTGAGTTTGAATCCTCCCTCAATCACTGTGTAGACCTAGACAAGTCATACCTTTCAACTTCCGTCTCCTCATCAGTAAAATGGGGATAATAATACTACCTTCCTTACAATGTTGTTGTGAAGCTCAAATGAGAAAATATACATACATACATATATATATATATATATATATATATATATATATATATATACATACAGAGTGCTTTGCAAACCTAGAAGTGCTGTGTAAATTTTAACTATTTTTATTATTATAAACTAATCACAGGAGGCCCACCCAGTGTGTGTGTGAAGGAGGTGTGCTTTTTTGAATTGTGCTGACAACCTGAAGATGTGTTTATTGAAAAGTATCATTGTATAGGAGAGGACACTGTGCTTAGCATCAGAAAGAGTGAGGTTCAAATCTCACATTAAACACTTAATAGATGTGTGACCTTGGGCAAGGCAAGGCAAGGCAAGGCATTCTGTGCCCTCTGTTCTGTGGTTTCTTTGTTTGTAAAATAAGGGAATTAGACTCCATGGCCCATTGGTATCTTCCCAGTTTTAATCTGTTACCCTCAGATCCATACACTGGCCATCAGTTAACCTTTCTCTATGCCTGACCTATGCACACGTTTCCCTGATGGCATCCTCGACACTACTTCACTATCTCTTTTTTAATGTGGTGTGGCCTGGTAATGCCCAGCCCCAGTCCCTCCATTATCCTTTGGGAGATCCTTAATCTCAGTTCTTCATAGACTGGTGATGAATGTCTCAGAGCCTTGCAAGATCATGGGAAGAATGATGGTGCAACGTTGTATGCAGTAACAGCAAGATTGTTTGAAGAATAACTGTGAAAGACTAAGCTATGCTGAGTATTATAAGTGTTCAAATGAACTACAAAGGACCAGGAAGGAAGATACTATCCACCTCTAGAGAAAGAACTGATAAATAGAAGTATGCATAGTATGGTTTTACACACACACACACACACACACACACACACACACACACACACACACACGTGTCAATTGGTAACCTTTAGCGTGAGGTAGAAGGGAGGGAGACAGTTCAGAATTTAAAATATAACAAAATTAAACTTAAAAATAATTTTAAAATAAATAATAGACACAAAAATAAAAAGAAGGCTGAAAAGGGAGGGAAAGCTTTTACTATAGAGTTCTTTATAGGCCCATTCCCTGGTGAGATCTGTTTGTGTCCAGGGAGTGGAAGAAGTATTTTGGCTAATAGATCAGCTTTGCTTTTATGCTGGAAGTCACTGAGGGACAGGTTTAAGTTCCATACAAATCATGGTATAGGCTGCTAGCCTACATCACTTTCCTTTAACATAAATTCTCATTGGTAGCAACCTGTGGAAAAGAGGAAAGCATACGAGATTCTGAGCCAGAGGACTTGGGTTAAATCCTAGCATCTTCCTTTATGACTGTAAACAAGTCACATGACCTATCTGGGCCTCAGTTTCCTCAACTATAAATTGGGGGTAAGGGGTGTTGGGCCTGATGATTGCCAAGGCTCTTTCCATTTCTAAACCCATAGTCTGATAAATTGACTTTTTTTTTTAGGTCACAGGCAGAGGAAGCCAATATGGGTAAAGTAATGATTTAAGAAACTACGATATATGAGAATTCACCCAGACATCATTACAAAGGCAAATTTAGGCATCTAGTACAGAAGTAATTCAGCATTTCTTATTTAATGCCCTGAGGCTCCTCACTTTCTTAAAAATGGAAAAGAGTTTTGAGCAATTGTGCCACAGGGCTGGGCATAGCTGTTACTCGATCGTTTGCTCTCCTGTTTACCCATATTTTAGGCTTGTTAATCCCCACATGACAAGGATGCTACACACCTCACACAGCTGGCAGCTCAGCTGGTGGGTATTTCAGAATTTTGCCACTAGCCTGCAAGAGGAAAACTGATTTGAGGAGAGAGAGGGCGAAAATTCCTGACAACAAGAGATTCGCCCTTAACAGCAGGGCGTTCATTAGCCAAGGTAAGCAAAGGAGAAGACACATTTGGAAATGGAACACTCTTATCTCTCTACCACCTGTCTCATTTTAAAGGGTCAACCTCTGGCTAATGAGAAGTCTGAAAGCTCTGATGTCACCATATTAAATAGGGCACACATATTCAGTCAACTGGTCTTGCTTTTCCCACTTGTCTCAAATCCAACATTCTCATGGCTCTAATTATAACAGTGTTCCTCTAGGCTGACATCAGAAAAGGTGACAGAATCCCCAGCTTCCTTTAAAGCACAGCCCAGTACATGCACCCCCTCCTAGAAGAGGTCTTTTCTTATCACCCTTCTTGCTGCTGCTCTCCCTCTTGAAATTACTTTGTATATATTTGGCGCTTATATACATTTGTATTTTCCTAGTCCAAGGGTCTGTGAACTTAAAAAAAAATTTTGATAACTGAATTAGGAAGTATATGTTGCCCATGTGGGTTCTGTGTATGTCTACACAGGTTTGTCTAGATGTGACTTATGGGGAGGCATGAATATGGACTTTCTCCCACCCTCTACGAGAGAGGCTTTGATTTCTTCCAGAGAAGGGACTACGAGGCCAGCTGCTCTGCTTTCCTCAGAGAATGTGGCAGACTAGAATGTCTATCTGCTATTCCAAATATTGCCAGTCTAGGGGAAGTGATTTGGTTCTTTGTTTCAAGCTGCTTTCCAGGTCATTTTCTTAAAGTCCTTGGGGAACTCATATCCCAAGTTTACATGGCAAGACTTCGTTCCTTCCCACAAATCCTAGTGACATAAAAACACCACAAATTGTACCTCTACACAAGCAGACCGACAGCAGACAGAAACCAAAGAAGTCTGTCAGATTAGAATATACCAGATGATACACAGAATGCATAAGCTCTGCCATTGGAAGTAAGATATCTCAGCTTCACTTAGAGTATCCTCTCATCCCACTGGAGGGGAAAGTCTCTTAAGCCTTTAGGGAAGCAAGCTGAAAGCCAGGAACCAGTTGAAAGATCTGGCTCTTCTCCTTGTCTTGTGCTTCTCAATGTCTTTCTCCTGGTTCAGATTTGAAAAAAAGTATGATATTCAGTTCATAAATGTACAGAAACCTTTCTGCTTCACTAGCGTCACAGAATTTCAGATTTGGAAGGGATCTCTGAGTTTATCCAGTCCAGCCCACACCTGAAGAACAATCAGCTTTATTAGGTACTTAACAAGCAAGCAAATCTTTGCTTAGATACAACTTCCCTCCCCCTAATAAGGAGGACCCACTGCCATACCAAAGAGCCCATTCCACTTGGGATAGTTCCAACTGTTCCAACTGGGCAGCTAGGTGGTGCAGTGGATAGAGTGCCTGGGGTCTGGAGTCAGGAAGACTTCCCTTCCAAGTTCAAATCTGGCCTCAGGCACTTTCCAGCTGTGTGACCCTGGGCAAGTCACTTAATCCTGCTTGCCTCCATTACCTTATCTGTAAAATGAGCTGGAGAAGGAAATGGCAAACCATTCTAGTATCTTGGCCAAGAAAATCCCAAGTAGGGTCACAAAGAGTCTGACATGTCTGAAACAATCAGAACAACAACAGAAATTGTTAGCAAGTATTTCCTGCCATCAAGCCTAAATCCTCCTCTTTGCAACCTCTACCCGCTCCCACTTCTGCCATCTGGGGCAAAGTAGAACGATCTAATCCATCATCCGCAATTACTTGAACAGCATTATCTATCATGTCTCTTCAGTTAGCTAACATCCCAAGTTCCTGCAGCTGATCCACATGAAGTGTGAACTATTCTGAACACCCTCAAGCTTCTGAGCATCTTTCCTAAAACGTAGTGCCCCAACTGAACACAGCACTCCAGATGGAGGCTGTCAGCCCCTCATGAGTAGATATCACCTTATTCTTTGTACTTGTAGCCCCTGCTACAAGTAGCGCAGTGCCCAGAGCACAGTAGGTGCTTCTTGAAGGATTGGTTGACTAAGGCAATGTACCATAGGACTACCATTTTCTTATTCCTGAAAGCTCTGCTTTCCTTAAAGCAACCAAAGATTGCATTAGTTTTCTTAGCAGTTATGTCTCATCCTGAGCTTGCAGTCCACCAAAGCCCTCAGATCTTTTTCAAATGAAGAGTTACTTAAGTAAACTTCCTCCATCTTGTCCTCATGCAGTTAATTTTTTGGACCAATCTGTAGGACTTTACATCTATCCCTACTAAGTCTCATCTTGAAAGGTAGCATGGCTACTTCTGACACATGCTGTCTGTATGACTATTATTTGTTGTTCTGTAGTGCCTGACTCTTCATGACCCTATTTGGGGTTTTCTTAGCAAAGCTATTGGAGTGGTTTGCCATTTCCTTCTCCAGCTCATTTTACAGATGAGGAACCTAAGTGACTTGCTCAGGGTTACACAGCTAGTAAGTGTCTGAGGCTGGATTTGAACTCAGGAAGATGAGTCTTCCCGACTCTAGGCCCAGCATTCTATACACAGCACCATCTAACTCCCTCCTGTATGAACTGTAGGCAAGTCATTTAACGTCTCAGTGCTCCAGGCAGTTCTCAAGCAGGCGTTGGCACAGGGTAGAGGGAGTTTCCTCTCTGGGAGTTCCCCATACACCAAAATCACAGATCTAAACTGAACATTTTATTTCCGTCTTATTCAATGTCTCCACTAAGATCGTTTTGATGACTGACTGTTAGCCATCCCTTCTAGTTTGGGGCCATATGAAAATTTGATAAGCCTGCCACATATGCCTTTGTCAGCTGGGCCCAAAGGTGGTTCATTTTGAAGATTTGCCAAGAGTTCAGTCCCTTTTCTTTAGTTTCTTTTCAGGTGGCCAATTTGTCCTCTCTTCCCTCTGGCTTTCAATGGCGATCATTCTCTCCCACACCTGCAAGATTTAGGACTACATGTTGTGATGGGGTTTCAGGCCAGATGCCAGCAGCATTCTAATCATAAAACTATTTTATCTTTCTCTCCATCGCTGCCTCTTGTTTGCACGTGGACCAAGGGATGCCCTGTGCCAAGCTCTGCCTTGGCTATGCATTATTATTATTATTATTATTATTTTGCTGGAAGCAGTTTTGTCCTGGACTCAGCAAATGGATTGTAGTGGAGACAGGATACAATAAGGCAAAGCCTGGCAGTGGTGTCAAGTCAATAGCTGACTGCAGTTACCGCTGGAAGCGTTGATGCAGCCTGCTGCTGACTCTTTGCCTGCTGCGTACTCAGGTCTGAGGGCAGGCAGGAGAATAATGTGGGAAACACAGCTGAAATTTATGCAAAAGTAATTTAATTAATTTCATAGCATCATAGACTCAGAGTTAGAAGGCACTTTTAAAATAATCTATTTCATTCAACTCTTCTGCTCAAAGCAAGGAGCCCATCTAACAATAGCTTTGACAAGTGGTCATCCAGCTTACATTTGAACATTTACCAAAACAGAAGGCTCACTACCTCATTAGGCAGCCCATTCCACTTCTTAAGGATCTTAATTGTTGTTAAGCTCCTTCTTAAACTGGCCTGAAATCTGAATGCTTACAGCTTCTCCTGTTGATTCTGTTTTCCCCTCCAGAACCACACAAACTTGTTTCTCTTCCACATGAGTTTTGTCATTGAAGTGTTTTTAAAAATTCATTTTGTGATCCCCCAAGACCTCTCCAGGCTATGTATCCCTATTTCCTTCAAAAGATCTTCCACTGGCATGGTTTTGAGGTTTCTTACCATCCTGTCTCACCTTCAGTTTCCTCATCTATAAAATGGGATCACAATAGCACCTACCTCAAATGATTGTTGTGGAGATCAAATGAGGTAACACAGGTCAACTACTTTGAGAACCTTAAAGTGCTATATATATGTACAAGCAATTAGTATTGATAAAGGTCATAATAAGCTTCAGCCTGTGTAAAGACTGCAGATATGAAGCACAGACAGCTGTACTTAGGTAAAGATGTCACTTTTCCATAATCCTACACATCTCCAGAGGCCTAGTGATGGAAAACGCTATCCACATCCAAAGAAAGGGCTATGGAAGTTGAATCTCTATACATATTTTTTTCTCTTATGTTGAGTTCTGTTTGCTCTTTCTGATGGTTCCTCCTATTGGTTTTAATTTTTACTTACAACTTCACTAATGTGAAAATATGTTTAATAGGAATGTAAATGTATAGCCTATATCAGATTGTGTGCTGTCTTGGGGAGGTTGATGGGGAGGAAGGGGGAGAAAAATTTTAAACTCAAAAGCACATGGAAGTGATTGTTGATAAATCAAAATAAATTAATAAAATAGAAATAAATAAATAAATAAAAAATTTTTAAAATTAAAAAAAGATGTCACTTTTCCAAAAGAATTTCTTAATTAAGTATATATTTATCAGTACAGTATAAAGCACATTGAACTCTGGAACCAGAGATCCTGGGTTCAAATCCTGCTGTGATATTTACCACTTGTGTGACTTTGGGTAAGTTACTTAACCTCTACAGACCTCAATTTCCTCATCTGCAAAATGATGATACTGGATTAGATGGTCTCTGAGGTCATTTACAGCTAGCTGAGCTCCTTAAGTATAGGGATTGTCTCGTACTTTGAATTCCCAGCCCTAGTAAAGTCACTGGGACAAAGTAGGTGCTTAATAAATACTGTTAGATTGAGTAATTAGATGCACCCCTATCCCATCTCCTAATCTTTAAAAATAAAAAAAAAGAAAGAACAGTAGATTTGTGGTTCCGTAGAATCTGGATTTGAATCCAAGTTCTGTAACTTGCTCTGTGTTTGGCATTGGTTCAATTTCACCTCCCCAAAACTCAGTTTTCTCATCTGTAAAATGTTCCTTTACAGCTCAAAATTCCTAACCAGATCATTCACAAATAATCAGTAATGATTTAGCAAGCATCAACTGCCTGCCTAGCCCTGAGATAGTATTGGAGATAGAAGGATAAAATGAGATCCCTGTCCTCAAGATGCTTAAAGTCAATTCACTTAGAAAGATGAATAATGCTAAGGAAAAAAATGTCAGCGAGTACAGAGCTCAACTAGGAATTCTTGTACCTGAGACAAAATCAGTTGATTAGGGGTTGGTTATGTGGGGGAAGAGGGAGAGACAAAGGTGGCAGAGGCAAAGAGGACATGTCTGGTACACAGGTACCAAGAGTGGTCAGCCAATCAGTCAACCAACCAGTCAACTAGGATTTATCAACTGTATGTGGTAGGCATTGTGCTAAGTGCTGGGGAATACAAAGAAAGGCAAAAAAATAGTCCTTCAGAGAGTCAGGCCCTGCTTTTGGCAGGGAGGGGAGAAGGCCTGGGAGTGGGGGTGACTCCTGAGAAAGGAGTGCGCGGTGACAGGAACCTAAAGGTGGTAGGTAGACTGGAGGAAATTGCATCACACAACAGTGAGAGTTTGGAACAAGAGCTACCATGGGGGAGCAAGCATGGTCCCTCAGGGAGAATGTTCTCTCTACCCCTATGTTCACATCCTGGGGAAAAACCTTAGATGCAGCATGGAAATGCTAGCCCTGAGTTCAGATACATGCTAACTTGTGTAACTCAGGTCTGGGTGGCATACAAAGAGGAGAAATCAGCATGAAGGGAGATTTTAAATTGGCCTTGAATGATGAGAAAGACTTGGAGAAGCACAGTGGAGAGGAAGTGGGGTGCATATGCCAAATGAGCTTAACTGCTTCTTTGAGTTAGTAAAAAACACAAAGAGCAACAACTATTGTTAGGGTTATCAACAGGTGCTGAGACTCCTATTTATATCACTGAAACTCAGCTTCAGAGGGACAAATGACTTGCCCAGGATCATAGAATGAATGTCAGAAGCAGGAATCGACTCAACTCCCCTGATGTCAAGTCCAGCACTCCATCCATTATACTACCTGGTGTCCTCTGGAGTAAGTGAATGAGCTTTTGTGGTGGTGGCTCCTGGTTTCATCTCCTCAGGACTCATAGACCTGGAAGGAGCAGGAAGGGGCCTCCTGAGGCCATCTGATCCACCCCTGTCAGGAGATGAATTGACTTGTCCAAAGTCACACAGGTAGTAAACAGCAAAGATAGGATCTGAAGCTAGGTCCTCTAACTCCTGCCATTGGCATTTCATGGTCCAACCGGGCTTCCTCAAGTAAGTCTTCTACTTTCGATGACCATTCACAACACCCTCCACTCCTGGAACTGAGTGAGATTCCAGAGAGATTTCTGGATGCAGCAAAGTTCCAGAGCTTGGAGCCTCTCTGGAGAGGGCCTTGTCCTTATTTCCTGGCACCTCAAACCTGAGGATAGGCAGCTGACATCTACCTGTTCTTTGAATGGCGTTGCCTATGCATGTGAGTGGGCTCCCCTTTCCAGGGGGTCTTCAAGTACAAACTGGATGATCACTTGCTGGGATATTGGAGAGCAATTGTGCTAAACTCAAAGAGAATGGGGGTAGGGGTGGGAAAAGGAGGCGCTAATCCATATGTAAAATCTGGCAGTATAATGACTTAGTTTTCCAATGGAATGTTATCTATGTTTTAATGTATTTTTATTTATTTTGTTAAGTATTTCCCAATTACATTTTAATCTGGTTAGGGCAGTACTCAGCAGTGTTGACCACATGGTTGACACCTCTGGTATGGAGGATATTATAGATCCAATCCAATCCAACCCAACCAGAATTTATAAAGGACTGACTACATGAAGCATTGTGGTAAGTAATATGGAGACAAAGACAAAAACAAACAGAAAACGACCATTTCGGTCAAGCTGGCCTTGGGGAAAGGGGCTGGATGGGGTATCAGAGTATGTGTAGGGAGAGGGACACAGGTCAGACCACTGGGCTTGGCATTTTGCTCCACAAGCTGGAAGCCATCACAGGTCCTCCCAACTACCTCCCCATCCTGTGATCTTGACTTTCTGCTTGGGGCAGGATGGACATCCTGGTAACTGTCCTGGTCACAAAAATAGGCATGAGGCACTCTTGGGCAAAACAAACAAACAAAACAACAATCCAACTGGCCTCTGAGGTCCCTGCTGGCTCTGACATTTTTGCAGTACTGTGATTCACATAGAAACTTATCCAACTCTTGAGATAACTGGACCCAGCTCTCCCTGGTCCTCTAAGAAGTAGTTCCATGGGGACAGTTGCCTTCGAATTAAGGTGGGCAAACTGGGCAGAGAATGGAGATATGATTCCACTGATTTGCATGCCAAGCAGGTAAGCGGAGGCATTCTGAACTCACTTTCTCCCTTCGATTTTCCATCTGCCTCATTATTCAGCACAGTTCTATTTGAACATTTTGAGAGGGGTGATATTTTAACATGAAGCAATTCCAAGGGGAAGGAAGACTCTTTTCTCTTGCCATCAACCAATCATGCAAATTAGCTTAAGCAAAAAATCAGCCTGAAGACAACTTCAGCTTTAGTTGTACTTCTCCAGGTCATTGCCACCAAGCTGCATCATCTCCCCCTACACCACAGACTCTGTTCTAAAAATTCCCTAAGTCCAGGCTGTTCTACAACCAAGCCATTAGATGTCTCCATGGCTTGTGACCATGGGTCTGGCTCAGGAATCTGCCATGCCTTCACTTCTACCTCTTAGAATTCTTAGTTTCTTTTAATATTCAGCTCAAGAGCTACCCTCTATAGGAGAAGTTGTTACCCTGGGGTCACAGATCCCAGTAACCACAAAGGGGTTAAATTTAGTAAATTTAATAAAAAACTAAAATTAATAACCCCAAAGGGATTAAATCTCAGAGGGTCTGTGAACTCATGGGAGAAAAATTACATCTTTGTTTTCCTCTAACTTAAATTTAACATTTTCTTCAAATTTTGATTTTTTATTTTTAAAACAACAGGTATTCTGAGAAAGGGTTGATTTGCTTCCTCACTCCATTTTGCATCTGCTGCCTTGCCTAGTTTCAATTTAAGGAAATAAGATGCCCCTTCCAGGATAAGCTTATCACTTCTAAATTCATCACCATGCTGCTAACTCAAGCCTTGACTACTACCACCTCCCTCAGCTGGAGGGCAGAGTACCAAACCCTTCCCAGTACCTTCCTTTATAGAGGGCAGAACATGGACTCTCAGTTCACTCCACTTTACATCTGCTGTTCTGTCTGGTTTCAACTCCATGGAATAAGATGCCTCCTTTTGTATGTTGTCAATTGTAAGTTCTTTGAGGGCAGGGACTTTCTTTTTATTAGTTGTATCCGCAGTGCTTAGCACAGTGCTGGCACATACTTATTAAACTTAATAAATATTTATTGGATTGGATTGGACCAGACTGCCAAAGGGATCCATGACCCCAAAAAGGTTAATAGCTCCTGCTCTATGTGAAGCCTTTCCTTATTTCCCCCAGCTGCTAATGCCCTCCCTCCTCAATTATCTTGTATTTATTTTGTATATAGCTATAGATGTACATGCCTTGAAAGCAAAGAGAATTTCATTTTTTTTTAATCTCTGGCACCCAACACCATGCCTGGCATGTAGTGGATACATGAGTGCTTGTAGATTGGTCTTCCCAACAGGTATAATGGAAAATGTGCTACAGTGTTGTCAACCCAAATATAAAGGGCTCCCTGCCTGATGCATATTGATTTAGCAAGCCGCCAATTAATGTTATCTATGTTGAATGCATTTTTATTTCTTTTGTTAAACACTTCCCAATTCCATTTTAGTTTAGTTCCAGGCATTTGGGAGTTTTCCTCACTACAGGGGACTCAAGTTTGATACCTCTGGTATTGAGCTGAGACAGAAAGACCTGGATTCAAATCCTGCTTCAGACAATTAACAATTGTGTGCCCCTGGCCAAGTTTCTTAAATTCTCTGAACCTCAGTTTCCAGTTGTAAAAATGGGGAGAATGATAATATATGTAGTTCTCTCCTTGAAAGATAGTTGTAAACATTAAATGAGATCACATTGATATAAAGTATATTGCAAATCTTAAAATGTCAGATAAATGTCAGCTATTAGTAAGTACTAATGTGTGGGTGTATTACTGATCACCACATCCAAGTATTTGACCTTCAGGTGCCTAGTTCCTAATGACCAGAGAGCATTGTGTGTCAACATTCCAATCTTTCCCTCCCTCCTCCACTGTTAGGCTACAGGGGTAGGGACCTTGTATCCTGGGGTCACAGGGGTAATGGCTCTCTCTATGTGCCCCATGTGCCTCTTTCTTTTTTTTTCCTCTTTTCTTTCCCCTTCCTCCTATCCTACTTGTTGGTCTTCTTTTCTTTCACCTTCCCCTGCATATGTCTGCCTGCCATTGGTATCTAGGGCCATCTGTGGGTATCTTTCAGCTAAAAGATTTATTTGAGCTTAAGAGGGAGGTGTGGGGGGAGGAGTGGGGCTGTGTGCTCATCCCACCTACGATTCCAGCCCCCAAAGGCTTCTTCTTATTATTTTCTACTAACTTCCTCTAGTCCTGATTGAAATGGCATCTCTAGGAAGCAGGTAACTGGGGGGAAAAATACTTGCAATAAGTTTCTCCTATAGATGTCTCATTACCAAGATATATAAAGAAGGGATTCAAATTTATAAGACTAAAAGCCATTCCCCAATTGATAAATGGTCAAAGGATATGAAAGGGCAGTTCTCAAAGAAATAAATGCAAGCTATTAATAGCCATAATGCTCTAAATCACTAATAATTAGAGAAATGCAAAGTAAAGCAACTCAGATTCTATCTCACACCCATCAGATTAGAAAATGACAAAAAAAGAGAAATATTGTAAAAACTACATAAAAACAGGCAAATTAATGCATTGTTGGAAGAATTGGTTCAGTCATTCTGGAGAGCAATTTGTAACTATGTCTAAAAAGTTAATAAACTGTGCATAACCAGCAATAATGCCACTAAGCTTATACCCTAAAGAAATCGAAGAAAGAAGAAAAGACCCACACATAGAAAACTATTTATAATTGCTCTTTTCATGGTAGCGAAGACCTGGAAAGTAAGGGGAATACTCACCCATTGGAGAGTGGTTGAACAAGTATAGAATACTAATGTGCTGTAAGAAATGGTGTTAGGTATGGTTTCAGGGAAACCTGGGAAGACTTGTATGAACTGATTCAGGGTAAAGTAAGCTGAACCAGGAGAATAATGTATACATTAATATAACATAAAATCAAGCAATTTTGAATGATGTAAGAACTCTTATCAACACAAAGACCAACTGTGATTCCAGGGAGCAATTGATGAAACATAGTCATCTGTTAGAGGTAGGTGTAGTCACCTAATAGAGAAGTGATAGCCTCAGGGTGCAGAATGAAATATATGTTTGCTTGGACGAGGTCAATGTGAGAATTTGTTTTCCTTGACTGTGAATGTTGGTTACAAGGGTTTTATTTTTTATTTTCAATGGGGGGGGGAGATGAAAAGAGGTAGAAAAGAAAGAAAATAGATTTTTTTAATTAAAATTTTTAATTTAATTATTAAAAAAGAGAGAGAGAGAGAGAGAGAGATGCCACCTCTAGTCACTTCTTCCAAAATCCTTCCCTAAGCCCAGCTGTATTTGTGAACAATTCTGAGAGGAGTATTTCAGCCAGCTATATTTAATCCAGGACTCCTATTTCAGTCAGGCATGAAGACAACTGGGACACCACCCTGACTGAGTTTGTCACAAAGGAGACAGCCATGTCGTTCTGGCCTCTGCGCATCTCTGATTTCTGAGGTCCTGAGAGACAGGGAGGTTTGTATCTTGCAACTATTTGCGGGGCATGCAGAATACTGGGTAAAGCCCTTAGCTTTCCCTTTTTGGCTTACTTTTTGTCCTTCTGGGTTTATCAGCAAGCTTTGGCTTTGTGGCCCAGGATGAATATAGCAGCTGGTATCTAACTGAGTTACAGAAAACATACCAAGAGATGCTGAGATGAGCTCTCCTGTTTGCCATCCTGGCTTCCTAGCTTCAGGGTGGGTTGTGTGTGTGTGTGTGTGTGTGTGTGTGTGTGTGTGTGTGTTAAGCATAATTTCTGAAGTATTCTATAGTTCCCATTCCCATTTCCATAGGTAGAAAAGTTTAAATTGGTGACATATATTTGTTTTTCTTTTTTTTTAATCTTAGAGTGTTTTAGGTATGATGCATCAACCCTCTTCTTTCACTGCTTTCTAAAACATTTTATCTTACCTCATGTGAGTCAAAAAAAAATCCCTCCTGTTTTGAGAGGCCTCTCTGAGAAGCTGTAACAATTCTTTTTTTGCCCTAGACTTCTGGTTTAACATCCTGTCTTCCTACCCTTTTCTGGAAACTCCCATGCTCCATGCTGATCCCTTTTGTACCCTTACAATCTGTCACATCTGAAATGGGAAACCAGTTAGAAGAAACTGGGCAGGAATCAGCCCCCTGCCCATGGCCTTCCCTCTGTATTGGTGCTACCCTAGTCTGGTGATGGGGAAGGACCTGGTTGCCCTGCACCTAGAAGAAGTGGTTATGAGAACTTGGAGGAGCCTGCATGTCAGATGTCTGAGGGTCATCTTCTTCCCAGCCTGGACGTGAAATCCTCCTCATCAAGCTTCAGGTTACTTTCCTGGTTGTAACCCTGGTTGCTTTTCTTCCTCTTCCCCTCCCTCAACCAAGGGCCCCACCTTAGGCCTTAAAGCTTTCTTGTGTGAATTAAAATGCACCATAATAAAAGCCTTTCCTTGAAGCATTGTTGGCATAATTGGCATTACAGGTCTGACTTTCTTGTGAAAATCTAAGTCCCCAAACCTTAGTGACAGCAAAGATACCCCAGTGCTTCAACTCACCTTTGAGATCATGCATTAATCAAGGCAATCAAAAAGAGAGACTTGGAGAATTCAGAGGAAAGCCACAATCATAATCAGCCCAAAGTGGGCTGGCAAAGGGGAGGGTTGAGGGTGGGGGTGAGAGTGAGTAGAGATTATGACAGAGATAGTGAATGGAAGGATATAAGAGGAAAGGTTGTAAGAGTTAGAATTATGATTATTAGGGGAAGAAAAGATTGAATAGATGAAGGGCTCTTATGGGTAGATTATTCCTTCTTCAGTGGCCAACTATTCTCTGGCTCCATAGAAGATAGGAAGAAAAAGAGAAGGTGGGGTAAACTGTAATATAAGGGATTTGGGGAGGATTTCCTAACAATAAACGTTGAAAGGACTGAGGCTGAAAACACTGAGGTTATTGAACAAGATCTCTAAGAGCTGGATGATTCTCGTAATTGTCTGACATGTTTACTTATTCAGGAAACCAGGAATGCTGAGTCAGCTGTAAGAGTTAGAAGGTTAGCTAGTGTAATAGGTCTAGAACACTTAAAATTAGCCAGTGATTTTTATAGAGAGAGAAGGAAACAAAGGTACCCAATTATTCATTTAAATTGATGTTAAAAGAAAGCATCATCAATTTAGAGCTAGAAGATACCTTACAAATCACCTAATCCAACCCCATTCATTACATTAACATCTTGGAACTTAACTTGCATCTCACTCCACCCCTGGCAGATTGGGTTCCCAGAAGGTGGCTGTTGCTACTCCCAGGATTTTAGGGCTAATCTTGAAGGTGATTATTCTCCTAAAAATAGCTCACCAGTGTGTTTCTCTTTACTTAGTCAGTAGATTTAATTCTTTAGCAAAAGACATTTTACCCAGGTGGCATCTCAGGGACAGTAGTTAGAAAATATTTTTCCCAATACCAGAGACACAGACCCAACAGTAGTAAGAATGGGTATTTACTTGAAACATAATGTAATGAGGTATACATATAGGGAACATAATCAGAGAAGGCAGCACACAGTTCTGGTACTGCATGGGTTTAGCATCCAATTGCTCTTTAGAGAATCTTAACAAAGTTCACTTGGTATTACTCCACTATTTAGCCAGGCTGACTCTTCACAGGACTGGCTTTTTGCAGGGCACAGTACTTCTTTCCACCAAACAAGCAGTTCATACTTACTAGCTGTGTGACCCTGGGCAAGTCACCTCACCCTGCTTGCCTCAGTTTCCTCACCTGTAAAATGAATTGTAGAAGAAAATGGCAAGCCACTGTAGTATCTTTGCCAAGAAAACCCCAAATGGGGTCATGGAGAGTCAACATGACTGAATATGACTGAACAACAAAAACAGCTCAGCTAGTCTTGCTCTTCCTTAGGTGAGATGATGGAAGAGCCAATCTGTTGCAAGGCTAGATGGAATAGGTCACTCAGCTGGTGCTGCCATATTAGGCTAGGCAGATTGCTCAGCTACTGTGCTTCTCTCAAGGTAGAGTGAATTTGCTGAACAGAGCAGTCTATTGGTTCCCCAGTTTCATTCCTCAGTGGGTAGCTTCAGTCATTCTTGCAACTTCAGCCACTCGCTGGGGTGGACATTATTCTCCTCTAAGCCGGAGTGCCACCTAAGCCAAAGACCTCCAGCTTAAAGACAATTTTTTTTCCTGTTCTCAAAGTCCCTTCCTTCCATAAACCAATCCATGTTGTCTTAGGACAACTAGTTATTTTCACCTCTCTTTCATACTTCTTTGGGGATCTTATGCAGGTGGGCTAGGGACAAACGGATGAATGAAGTCTTTGCCTTGTAGACTCTTCATGTGGAATTAAAACATTCATACTTTCTGCCTGTCCATTTTCCATCTGAAGGCTTTCCCTTTTACCTTTTGATATCTGTCTTTTAGCTTCTATAGACGTTCAACTTTTGCTGGAGTCTTACTGGAGAACGAGAACCCATCCCTTATGCAAAGGAGAAAATCAAGGCCCAGAGAGGTTAAATTACTTGCTTAAGGTTACACAGCTAGTAAGAAGCCGATCCAAACCCAGGTCCTCTGACTCCACATCCAGCGTGCTTTCCACTGCACCATCCTGCCTCTCAATGGGTTGGGTCCTTGAGAATTTGAAAATAAAATTAAAAATTGTCCCTTAATAGAAGTAAAGAAGCCACAGTCCCGATC
The DNA here is from genome assembly GCF_003287225.1 of Phascolarctos cinereus. Taxonomy (NCBI): domain Eukaryota; kingdom Metazoa; phylum Chordata; class Mammalia; order Diprotodontia; family Phascolarctidae; genus Phascolarctos; species Phascolarctos cinereus. The sequence goes on along the minus strand of NW_027556402.1, from coordinate 104,909,162 downwards.
AACCAATAGGCGCCATATTGCCATTCTGCAACATGGAGTTTTATGCAGGTTGAATAGCTTCACTTTTTCAAAGGTGATGGTATTCTTGGAGGGTTTTTCAGGAGGGCCACCAAGTTGATAAGGTTGCTAGAATATTTGACTTATGAGGAAAGCTGAAGAGAATCACCATTATTTTAGGCTAAAGAAATGACATTTAAGAGAAAACACAAGAGAACAGCTCTAGAAGATTAATCTAAGAGAAGGAAAGATCCTTTGGATAGTAGCAGGAGTTAAAAAAGCAAAGACCATGATACTTTATTTAATCAGAGTAAGTCATTTTGAAAAATGGGATTTAAGGAGAAGAGTCAGAACAAGACAATGGCAAGAGTTAATGGATGAAACAGTAAAATATGAAATCTGATTAACTTGAATCTTCACCAAACTTGATAATCTGGGCTCTATTCCACTTTCAGGAGTAAAGCAAATCAAGAGAAGATGTTGTCAGAGACAAAAACATAGAGCTAGATGGATCCTGGGTCTTACCCAATGTGGCAATTCCAGGTTCTCATTCATCGTTTACAAGCTTCCAGATACGCCTTGAGGATACTGTCAATTCAGCCCTATTCAATTCAGCAAGCACTTATGAAAGGGCCTGCTCTGTGCTCACCCACCAGGGGGACACAAGATGGACCAATAATGTAGTCTTAGCCTTCAAGGAGCTAGGGAGCTAAAGGTGGGCAGGACTTCTTCCCAAATAAGCATAATCTCTGATATGCGTATGTATTGCACCAAACAAACATAATTAGTGTTTAAAAAGAGAATAGACTTAGAAACAGAAAGGATTGTAGAGGTCACTTAGTCCAGCCCCCTCCTCTTAGAGATGAGCAAACTGAGGGCCAAAGAAATAACTTTCTTGGGGCAGCTAGGTGGCGCAGTGGATAGAGCACCAGCCCTGGAGTCAGGAGGACCTGAGTTCAAATCTGTCCTCATACCAAACACTAGACAATTATAAGCTGTGTGACCCTGGGCAAGTCACTTAACCACAATTGCCTTTAAAAAAAAAGAAGTAACTTTCTCAAGATCACACTCGGGAAATGAGGAAGGCAGAGGTATTTGGTAGTAGGCAGGTAATAAGTAGGTTTGAACACCATTCCTCAAAATCTAAAACCAATTCTTTTCCTAGTCCATTATGGTGCCACCCTCTCTGAGCCTCTGTAAGATCCTCAGTCATGCATGGATTTAACTCAGTTTAATAATAATAGTAATAAACATTTTTAAGTACCTACTATGTACACGTGCTAAGCACCAGGAATGCAAGGATGAAACATAACCTCTCAAAGGGCATGCTCCTATAATCTATATCCTATAGTCTAGAATCAGGGGAGGATATGAAATAGACACAGGGAAGTATTAGACACAGTGGGGAGGGGTTGGTACAGAGGAGAGAAGCAAAGTAATATAAGATAATTTAAGGAAGGGGAGATTACTTTCAAGTGGGAGTTAGGAAAGATCAAGGAAGGCTTCATGGAGGAACTGACATCAGAGCTGGGTTTTAAAGGAAAAGAAGGATTTTTAACTGCTAGACATAGTGAGAGAGCACATTCCAGGCATTCAGGGCAAATGCACACGGGTGGGAAATAGTAAGACAGGAATGAGGACCCACCAGAAGTCCAGTTTGGAATGTAGAATGTATGAAGGGGATTAATGTGAACTAAGAGAAGAAAGTGTGGAGCTGAGTCATGAAGGGTGTGAATTGAGGACTTTCTATTTGATGCCATCAGGAATGGGGAAATTGGTGAAACCTCCCATCACACAGGGAGTGACACCTCCAGGTGTGTGCATTAGGTGTAGGTGCATTTTGGCCCTTGTGTAGAGAATGGACTCCAGAAGGGACAGGCTGGAAAAAGGGAAACTAGTCAGGAGGCTACCATAGCAGTCCAGGCCACCATTGATGGGGGCCTGGACTAAGATAGTGGCCATATGAATGGGAAAAAAAATGAATAAAGAAATGAATGAAAAATCATTTATTAAGCACCTACTATATGCCAGTTTCTATGCTAAACACTAGGGATATAATTAGAAAAGTTATATTCTCTGTCCTCAAGGAGTTTATAGTATTAGAGAGGGAGATAGCATAGAGAAACGCAATGATGAATAGGCAAGAGATGTTAAGTCTGTGGAGTCACCAATGATTGTGAATGGATTCATAGAGCAGGGGTGGGAAAGATGGAGGAGAAGGTGAAAGAGGCAAGAAATATTATGGAGGTGGAATGAATGGGACTTTGTAACTGATAAAATGATGAGGCAACTGAGTCCTGGAGAGGTAAATGCCCAAGTTCACATACAGGTAGTAAGTGGCAGGGCTAGAATCCAAACTTAGGTCCTTTGGTGGCAACAGAAGACAAGAAGTAGTCATGTTCAGAGAAGAAGCATTTGCATCCAATTTATACCACATAGGAAAGCTGGAAAAGAAAATTTTACGTTTTAGAAAGATTTTTAACAGTAAGGATTGAACTCTAAAGGACTTTCTCTAGAAAATTCTCCATTAACCAAAAAAGTAAATAAACTAGAGCAGCCCCAACCCAATCCAGTCTACCATTGACCCTGATGTATTATTGTGTTTGGTATATGTTGTAAAGCATGCTTTTCATCTGAACAGCTCAAAGTGCTCAAGAAATATGCATGAGGTATTCCGATGCTCCCTACCCTTCTTTCTAGGAGAAGTAAAAATGTCTTGCAAATGGTAAAAATGAATACTTGGAGTGAAGACCTTAGGAGGCCATACTCTAACAATAGCATAAATGGAAAGAGAAAACAGCAAGCCTGACTTTGGACCCCATTACCTTAATCACTAAACACTGCTGTGTTTAAGCTAAAGAGATTGTAATGGCGCACTTGACAGATGCCTTCAAATCATGATGAGACAGATACAATGGAAGTCTGATACTGAAATCTTCCCAGCTTTTCATTAAATCTATTACTTGGAATCTTATTAATTCTTCTTCTACACATCATTATGCAATATCAAGCCCATTCTGTGTTGCACCTCTGGGAGAATGCTGGATTGGGAATCATGGCGCCTGGATTAAAAAACCATCATTTACTGCCTCATGCAAGCCATATCTTCTTTTTGGACTTCAGCTTCCTCTGTAAAATGAGGGAACTTGACTAGATGATTTCCAAGTTCTCTTTCAGCCCTAGCTAGAGCTCTGATTCCATGATAATCAGAAATTCAGTATCAGTAGGCTGCACTTTTATAACTGAATTTGAGTACAAATACATTCTTATAAATAAACTTGAAGTAGCCTTCAGTGAATCCTTCTGTCAAGCAAAAAGTCCAGCATCAATAATCACCCTCTTCTGTGTTGATATTGTGCTATATTGGGTTTTACTCAAGCAGAACCCACTTGTGTAAAGAAAATTGTTGTAGGCCATAGCTCTCGGCTCACAGTGATAAGTATTTTTATCTCACTATAACAAACCCCTTCAATTTGAATAATTAATGACCATAAGTGCTTTTTTCCAGGCATGGTCTATAATCTCACTAACTTGGCACCTTGGTGGGTCAGTGATTTCATCAGTGCAGATACACCCACCACCGATGCAGAACATAGCCCCTCCAACATCGCTCTCAAACTATGTCATTCTCATTTATGTTTTCCCATAAATTCCCAATACCCATTGCACTGGAGGCTTTACTCTGGTTCATTTATCACCATGGGGGCACCAGCCTACCATCCAGGGTGCCTATCTGTTGTCTCATTTTCAATACATGAGCATCCCACTTCCTTTGCTTGTCATATTTGTCCTTGTTGACGTCTTTAATACCAGTTCTCACAAGCGAGTTATCACTGGCAACATGCTACAGCTTGCTTATGCTTACCATATGTCTTTCAATTGTCCTTTGGGTTATTTGTAATTTAAATTCACCTGATACTGTGGTGTTTCATGGTTTGAAGACATTCAGAATCACTAGTAGAATACTGGTTTTAAAGAAGTGCATAGAGCATTGACTGTGGAATGAGAAGATTCTGATTTAAATCTTAACTCTGAGGCTTGCTATCTGTGTGACCTTGGGGAAGTCTTTCACCTCCTTGATCTTCAGTTTTCATTTCTATAAAATGAGATGGGACTAGATGAACTTTGAGTCCTCTTTAACTCTAGCTCTATGATGCTATCTTTTTATGATCCTAAACGGACTTTTGACTTTGAAAGCATTGCATGTTTTACTGTTTCTCATACTGAAAAAAAAATCTAACACTTTATGTTATGGTGACTAAGGAATTAGACAGCTAGGTTATGTATACCTAGGCAAAAACTATTTAAGGTCTAAGGACATAAAGTCCTGATCATGTATCTAGTGACTTAAGGGAAGATGGGAGGATCACTCTTTTAGTCTTTCCTCAACCTTGGCTGGGCAGGAAATGTAGCGATAATCAAAGCAATGATTCATGGATATTTCAGTGATGGGGTAGACTGGAAAAGGGAGAAGAAAGAAAGAGGTGAAAATTATGAGGAGTAATTATAGCTATTACCCAGAGATATAAGGAAATTGAATTGTAGAGAGACGGGGTCATAGGATCTACAGAAGGGAAAGGAATTGATGAACTTGTTAGAGGATATCCTCTGGACTTGGTACCACCAGATTACTTCAAGCTTTCATACTCTTCCCGATTTGGAGTGGGGATGCCTAGGTTCTAGCCCTCATACAACAGGGCTGCTCAATGCACTAGAGTAACCTGCACACTAAGGTAAGACCTCTCCTGGGACAGAATTGACACAGGTATAAGCCATAGATTTTATGGGGAGGGATGATATCTCACTCATGTACCTTATTGGTTTTATAGGAAGGCAAATGGTGGTGAATGACCAGAGAATGGCTCCCTCTGTCAACCATGAGGAATGAGAATTTCTATATGTAAATTTTCAGACACACAAAATTTCAGAAAAGAGAAATGAAGTATTAGGCAGCAAGATGGGGATGGGGTATATCTCGAGTGGAAGTAGCACATGAAACTTATGGATTTCAAAGAGGATACCCCTTCCTCCCAAAAAAAAACAACCCAGAGGATTTCCAGACTACAATACCCAAATCACAAATTTGCTAAGAATTTCAACTGAATAACATATACTTCTCTGTAAAATTATACCAAATATAGTCTTAGATCAGAGAAGTAAATGATGTCCTGGGAGAACTCATAGGGTGTAGGGGGCATTATTCTGAGCACCAATCACCATTGTTCAGCATCGAGTACTGGAAAAATCATGCAGCTATTTATGTATTCTGGTTGTTTGGATTCTGGATGTCTGGGCGTTAACTACCAATTTTGTAAAATGATACACTATAACTACTAAGAGCTGAAAATTGTTAGAAATTTGCTTTAATGTAGATGAAATATAAACCTTTTACTGAGTACAATCTCGCAGCTGTTATTCACATGAAAATACTATTATCTTCTTGAGTAAATGGGCATCAGTAGGAGTTGTATATTCCTAAGGGCTTCTGGGTCCATCCTCTAGTTATCAAATGTGCAATTGTGGGATTCCATTAAAGTCACATGATTACAAGGTAAAGCCGTCTTTATTTTCCATAGCATCTTTAAAACCAAAGCAAGAGAAATAAAACAACTTTTGCCTGAGCTTGGCACTAAGAAATATAGACAAGAAATTTTCTGGGAGAATGACATTCATCTCTGTGGAGTGTATTAAGTCTTTCAGAGAACTGTATGGGACCTTGGGCAGTCTTGTTTGCCCCACTTGAGTGAGTGTTAAGTTCCCAAATTTTTTCCTTCCTAGGAGTTACTCCAGGATAAGGATATGCAATGGACATTGACATCACAAATATGAATTCTTAGAACTCATGGGACACTTACAGTTAATGTTTCTGGTTTTAGGTTCACATGCTTAGACTGTAATGATTAGGGATATAGGATCTAGAGCTGAAAGGGACCTGGTAGGTCACCTAGCCTGAGCCCTTTTGCTTTACAGATGAGGAATTTCATCTGAGACTCAGACAGATGCCTGAGAGCACACAGGTAGTGTGGTAGAACCAAGGTTTGAATCTGGTTCCAATCTCAGGCTCCAAATCCAGTCTTATTTTCATTATATCGCATTTACCATGAAGAAGCTTATGATTTTTAATTTAATTTTAATTTTAACAAGCATTTATTAAGTGCCTACTACATAACAGACATGATGCTAAGTACTTGATAGTCTCGCATTTTATTCTCACAACAACCCTGGGAGCTAGGTGTTGTTATTATTCCTGTTTTATAGATGAGGAAGCTGAGCAGACAGAGGTTATGACTTGGCCAGGGTCACATAACTAGTCTGAGGATAGATTTGAACTCAAGTCTTCTAGTCTCCAAGTCTAGTGGGAATATGCTGCAGTACACAAATAAAGAATGGTTCAAGAGAAGCTGTGAAAAAGATGTCATCAGAGACACAGGGAACTGGAAAAGAAGGTGGGCAGGTGGGTTGGTCATATGACTGCAGTGAGGAATAACTGATAGATAGCCTATGTGCTCCATTGAGATTCACATAATGCCAAGAAAACTGGAAAAGGTCCCTTTATATGTAGCCAGCTCCTCATGAAGAAATTCCTCCTTTGTAAATTATAGTCTTGAAGAATTGCCTTGGGAGCACTGAGTGGTTAAATGCTAGGGTCACATTGCCAGTATGTGTCCCAAGTAGGACTCTCTGTGGAGGATACAGGCAAGAGTCACATGGAATGAGAGGGCAGGCAATTGGTGGGCTGTAATTTGTGTCAATGAAGTGAACAACCACATTATTCTGAGTGATGAGTATCATCTTATCTTGCTGGGCCCACTTCCTAGATGTGATACTATGTCACTGGGAGAGTATCTCTTATCTTCTCCCACTCTAGCTCTAAGAATAATAATCAGTCCAACACTATCATTCCTGTAAGGGATATGTCAGTCAATTGCTCTATGACTCCAATCATCATTCCTTCTGACTACCCCATCCAACCTCACCCCAGCTCTCTCCTATATATATTGTCTTATCCTGTAGGAATATAAGCTCATTGACTGCAAAGACTATCTTGCTTGCTTGTATCTGTGTCCTCAACTCTTAGCTCAGTGTAGTTGGCATATAATTTGTTTGTTCACTCGTTGTTTGTTCTTTGTCCTCAAAGAGGACCATGACATCAGGAAAGTGATGTCATGACTTGCAAGTGAATTGGATTTAAGTGATGGAGGACTGTGCAAACTCACCAGCCTTACTCTCTCCTCTGGGGCCATCTGGCTCCAGTAGCAAGATATATAGATCAGGATGGCTGGAGATAGCCTGGGATGCAGTGGGAGACCTTGACCTTATTAAACTAAGGTCTTTCCCAGATCTCAGTTTGACTGAGGCAACACCCATTCAGTGATTAAGGCTAGGTAAGAAATGAGGCAAAAAACAGCCCCTTCTACCTAGTTTAAAAAAAAATCTATCTGGGAGGGGAAGACTCTCAAGGTTTCTGGCCAGAACAGAAACAATTGCTATTTACATTCACTCTGAGCCATCAGAGCCCAAACAATGACCAAGTGAGGCTTGGGTTAGGATCTATTGTTGGCCAGTCAATGAGAGCCAGAATGATTTGGGTTTAAGGCATGGTCCTTAAAAAGGAAACCTAGCCTGTAAACTAAGCTATAAGATATCTTGTGGATTTTAGGGATCAAAATTCATATTCCTTTAGGCAGAGAACCCACAGATAAAGATATGGTTCCATATGTGGACAGAAGGAAAAGACGGAGGGAAGAAAGGAGGAAAAGATGGAAGGAAGGAAGGAAGGAAGGAAGGAAGGAAGGAAGGAAGGAAGGAAGGAAGGAAGGAAGGAAGGAAGGAAGGAAGGAGCTGTGTTGCTCAACTGGAACTCGCCAGTTGGGTCCCCAGTAGGGGAGCTGCTACTACTCACAGATTGTTGTTTGTCTTTCATTCCCAAGAAGACCATGACATGAGGAAGGTGATGTCATGACTTGCAGGTGAATTGGATTTAAATGAGGGAGGGCTGTGCAAAGTCACCAACCTCACTCTTTCCTCCAAAGCCATCTGGGTCCAGTGGCAAGATATAGATCAGGATGACTGGAGATGGCACCCAGTTGGCAAATAGTAAGTGCTTAAATGATGCTTTTTCATTCATTCATTCATTCATTCATTCATTCATTTATTAATGGAGCACATGTTCTCTAAGATTGTATGTTGCAGAATAGGAATATCCTTATGACAGTTCCCTACACTGAGGAAATCATAGATCTTTCTATATATGTTTTGTTGTTGTTGTTGCTATATAGATCTATGATCTTATCAGTATAGTCATCTATCTATCATTCATTAATATAAGGAATTCCCCATGAGGAAACTCCTAATCTGTAATTTATTTGTTTTTGTTTAGTTGTTTCAGTCTGATTTTGTGACCCCATTTGGGGTTTTCTTGGAAGAGATACTAGAATGGTTTGCCAATTCCTTCTTCAGCTCATGCAATGAGGAAACTGAGGCAGACAGGTTAAGTGACTTGCCCAGGGTCACACAGCTACTCAGTGTCTGATGCTGGATTTAAACTCACAAAGATGAGCTTTCTGACTCCAGGACTGATACTCTATCCATTGAGTCACCTAGCTGCCATTCTGCAATTTATAGTCTTAGAGAATTTCCTGGAAGTGTATTTAGAGGTTAAATGATTTGCCCAGAGTCACACAGCCAGTATGTATCATAGGTGGGACTTGAATTCACCTGGAAGGCTGGCTTTCTATCTACTGGACCATATTATTTCTCACCTAAGTATTCAGAAAGGAAAAGCCAGTTAAAGATGTTGTCTAGAGCTTATGGATTGTAGGCAAATCAACATTTTGAAAATCTAGTTTTTCCACCTCTTTGCCCCATTAGCATTTTATGAGTATTATGTTTGTCAGTGATGCACAAATTCACATTCATTTGTTCTATAGCCAGTACAGAGTGGTTTCTGCTCTTTACTAATTGTATGACCTTGGGCAAGTGACTTCATCTCTTTGCATCTCAGTTTCCTCATCTATGAAAGTAGAGTATAGGTCTCTACGGTCCCTTTGGGCACTTCCCCTCTCCACCCCCAAAGGAGTGATGTGCCCTGAAGGAATGGATACTAGAGACCCAAGAGAGTCTACCAATTAGTTCACCTACCAGATGTGGCTGGTGACAGTTGAAAGTGAAATGAATAATCCCACTCGGTTGCCCTAAGAGAGTTTTTAGGCCTTAAGTGCGATAATTAAAGAGAAACTCGGGTGCTTTGTCAGCTCCTAAAGAATGAAGAATTCTCAGTTGAGCCAGAGACAGTCTTTCTGATCCGAAAGGCAAGGACAGTGTAGTTTATAGTTATCTTATCTGAGCCTGATGTTGTCATGGAGCTTAAAGGGACCTTAGAGAATGCCTAATCCAGCCCCCTTGTTTTATAAATGATAAGCTGAGGCCCAGAGGTATAAAGTGACTTGATGTAAAGTCACACAGATGGTTAAGTAGTAAAGCCAGGTTTTGAGCCCAGATCCAGCATGCTGTTATTATATAGCATATTGATGAGTGGAAATCTCTTGGAGACAGAGAACAGCAGCATTCTGGTTCCTTCACAAGCCTTTGTAAGACCAGAGATCATTAGGAATGTTAGGAAAGGGAACTCATTGAGCTGGGATCCCAACTGTAGTGTTACAGTTGCCATGTCGGGAGAACTATGTCTCCTGCTAGACAACGGAAGTCTCTTCCTTCCTCTGTAGTAGGTGGTTCCTCTGGTAGAGTGTGGGTGATGCCTACCACCATTTACTGGGAGCTGCACAAAATTGGAGGAAGAGTTGTAAAGGGGAATAATGCTTAACAGCCTTGGAACTGCTAACCTGCTGCAGCAGGAACTTCCCATTAGGACCCCTTACTTGTGGTGATGGAGTATGATATCGATATTCAGGAGAACAATGTGTGTCAAAGAATGTCTTTATCTCCTAGGATCTCCATTTTTTTTTCTAGCACCTCTCAGTAAAAATTGACTTTGTAAATTTTGTGAACTGTGCTCTTGCAAGGGGAGCTGATATTAGCATATGAGGTGATGTCAGCACATTGGTTGGTGTCAGGTAGAGATCCTCCTAGATTTTCTGAGCAGAGATTATGGGCCAGTTCTCCAAAGTGAACCCAAGTCTTTTTGTTGTGAGAACCTCTGACATAAGAGTTATAATTCATTCATTCAGCATATATTTTATTAAATACTATATACAAAGCATTGTGCTAGGTGCTGGGGGAAATACAAAGATGAATAAAATTTATCCCTCCTTTCAAGGAGCTTACAACTTAGTATGTAGAAAAGAAAACACTCCTGGACCACTCTTTGTAGTAGCAAACTGAAAACAGTGAGTACTTATCCATTGGGGAATGGATGAACAAACTATGGCATATGAATATAATGGAATATTATTGTGCCATAAGAAATGCTGCATATGAAGATCTTCGAGAAACATTTGAAGATTTGTATGAACTGATGCAGAGTGAAGTTAGCAGAACTAAGAGAACAGTATGTACAATGGTTACAATAATGCAAACAATGCCCCCCCAAAATACTGCCACTCAGATTAATTGTAATGACTACTCTTGCTCTTAGAGAAAAGAGAAATAAACATACCTATTTTTTTTTGCTAGAGAGGTGGGGAATGTGGGATGGAATGAATCATATGCTATCAGATGTAGTTGCCTAGTTTTGCTGTTTCTACCTCCACAATACATTCAACCCCCTTTCTCTACTTACACAGCCCTCATCAGCTCTATCCTATATTATTGCAATGGCCTCTTGTTTGACCCACCTGCCTAAAATCTTTCCTCACTCCAGTCCATCCTCCACTCTTAAGTGGATGGAGATCTCACCATAGTCACTCTCCTATTCAATAAACTCCATTGGCCCCTTGTTGTCTTTAGGATCAAATGTAAATTTCTCTGTTTAGTTTTTTAGTAAATTGGCTCCAACTTATCTTTTCACCTTCATTGTACATGGCCTCCTAGTGCATGCTCTGTGATCCAGATAAACTGGACTTCTCTGTTTCTCACAAACAACAGTCCATCTCTTATCTCTGTGTCTTTGTACTGGCTGCTTCCCATGCCTGGAATAAATTCCCTCTTCACTCCTTCTCCATAGAATTACCCTCTTCCTTCAAAACATAGTTCAAGTATCACTTTCTATATGAAGTTTTTTTCTGATCCCCTCACCTGTTAGTGGCCTCCCTCTCAAACCACTTTGCATTTACTAGCTGGGTGACCCTGGGCAAGTCACTTAACCCTGTTTGCCTTGGTTTCCTCTTATGTAAAATGAGCTGGAAAAGGAAACTTTCTTTACCAAGAAAACTCCATAGTTTTCAGAAAAACCTATTTGAACTGATGCAAAGTGAAGTGAGCAGAACCAGATCGTTATATACAGTAACAACAGTACTGTAATGTTGATCAACTGTGAAAGATTTAGCTACTCTGATCGATACAGTGATCAAAGACAGTTCTGAGGGAATCATGACAAAAAATGCCATCCACCTCCAGAGATAACTGATGAACTCTGAGGGAAAAGTGAGGTATAATTTTCTTTCTTTGTCTTTATTGCTTTTTTTTTGGAGGGGGGTAAGATGACTGATATATTTTGCATATTTTTGCATATATAATTAATATAATATTGCTTGCCTTCTCAGTGGGTGGGGGAGGGACTGGAGGGAGGGAGAGAATTTGAGACTCAAAATGTAAAAAATAAAGAGTGCTTAAAATAAATAATAAGTGTGAAAAAGGAAAGAAACCCCAAAGGGGGTCACAAAGAGTCAGACATGACTGCAATGAGTGAACAACAACAACAAAATGTGTTCTGGTATATTAAGTATGTACTTGTCTCTCACATACTTCCCTCTGAGAATGTAAACTCCAAGAAAGAATTGTTTAATTCATTGTATATGTGTGCTCAGCACTTAGCATGGAGTCTGGTATATAGGACACGATAAATACTTGACTTATTGATTGGTTGGCTGATGCAATCAATTGATTGGTTAGGTTTTGGGAGTAGGAGGGGTGCTATTTTAAATTATGCCTTTTGTTGATGCTTTTTTTGTGTGTTTATATCTTAATGATTTTGGGATATCCCCACTAAGCTAGAACTGAACCACCCCTTGTAACCAAGGAAAATAGTTAAACAAAGATAACTAATATATGGACTTTGTCTGGCAATGCATGTAACATTCTCTTCTTAGAGTCCCCTACTTCTAGGATGAGAGGAGATAAGTAAGTTTCATTATCTGTTCTCCAGGACCACTACTGGTTTTTTAGTTACTCTAAGTTTGTCTTTCTGTCAGTGATCTTTGAATTTATATTGTTGTAGTCATTGTGTAAATTATTTTTCTGGTTCTGTTTATTTTTACTGTGAATCAGTTCATGTAGATTTTCCAATGCTTTTCTGAAGTCTTCAGATTTGTGATTTCTTATGGCACAGTAATATTCTATTACATTCATATATCATTTTCTAAAGTCATTCCACAGTAAACTTGAAACTCTTGGTTTCCAGTTGTTTGCTACTGCAAAAAAAGCAAACAAACTGCTGATATTAATATTTTGGTATGTTTGTCTTTTTATCTATCTATGACTTCCTTGGGATATAATGTGAGTAGTGAAATTGCTGGTGGGGTTTTAATTAAATTTTCCTTTGTTACAAGGGGGAGTTCAATGAAGGAAAGAGGAGGGGAGAAGAAGAGTGTATTGGGATGTGATTAATTTTTAAGACTATGACTTTAAGATATGATAATTTTATTTAATAAATAAAGGCTATTGAATGATAAAAATTAAGTGCTGATGAAAATTAGATTTTAATATCATATTTTATATGCATGTCATACCAAAGGACTTGTTAGACTTCAGCGTCCTAAAACATGGATGAGGCATGTGTGTGGTACCCCTTGGGGGGTGGATGGGGCTCCTGCATTCATTCTATCAACCAATTAATCAATTAAGCATTTATTAAGTGCTTATTATGCTATAGGCACTGCTAAATGCTAGACTTTGTCCACATTCCCTGCCCCACTCCCCACCTTCACTTTGAACTCTCAGACACACTTCTCAGTCCTAGGCCAATTTCCCATGCCCCACTTTCTCCCCCATGTGAATCCAAGGCTGCTTATGAGCTTTCCTTTCAATATCACTGCCATCACCCCTTTACTTCTTTTCTGGGCTTTTTAATCCAGCTGTCCTGCAGAAAAGGACGCAGGTTTCCAAGTTCTCCTATACCCTCCTGTATCTGTAATAAATTTAAAACTCTTCTGTGAGTTTTCTAAGCGTTTTTATTGGTAGTAGAGAGAGGAAAGTATGAGTTTAAAATAACAAACAAAAGAGAAATGTTATTAAGTTGCAAGAAGTCTTAAAAATGTATAGGAATTGGTAGCCAAAATAATTTTTCTAGTCTTTTGTGTCATAGACCCTTTTGACAGTCTGGGGAAAAGCCTATGGACTTCTTCTTAGAATAATTTTTAAAAATTTGTAATTGAAGGAAATACTAAATTTCAGTTAGAGGTTATTGAAAACAAAGATGTAATTGTTTTCTCATCCAAGTTCACAGACCTCTTGATATCTATCCAGAGAGGTCTTTGGACCCTAGATTAATAACTATTGTTCTCATGCATAGCTCCATTCCTCTGTTTAAAGAATCACCCCCTCTTGTTGTCTAGCCATTTTTAAATTGCATCTGACTCTTCAGGACCTCATTTGGGGTTTTCTTGGCAAAGATATTGAATGGTTTGCCATTTCTTTCTCCAGCTCATTTCACAGATAAAGAAACTGAGGCAAACAGGGTTAAGAGACTTGTCCAGGGTCACATAGTTAGTAAGTGTCTGAGGCCAAATTTGAACTCAGGAAGGTGAGTCTTCCTGATGCCAAGTCTGGCTATCTAGCCACTGTCCCACCTAGCTGCCCTGGCGGAGATGGCCGGCAAACAAACCCAGAAAATGCCAATTCTCCTAGTTGACCTTAAAGGCCCTCCTCATGATCTGGCTCTAATCCCCTACTTTATTTTATATTACTGCTTTTTGCACATACTACATCCCATACACGCTGCTGGACTCCTAGGGTAGCTGTTTCCTAATAACATCCCACCATTGCTCAAGGCCATTCCACATGCCCCAGAAAGCACTCCCTTCTTATGTCCGCCTGTTGAAATCTTTCTCTTCCTTTCAGGTTGAGATAGGTGTTATCCTCTTCATGAAGCTTTTCTCATCCTCTTCTCCCTTCCCCCCAGAAGAAAGTGGCCTCTCTTCAAATTTTCATTAGCAGTTCTGCCCATTTCCAATCCCTCACCATCTATCGCCTCCAATGAGTGCGTAGAATGCTGGATTTGGAGTGGGAAGACTTGAGTTTAAATTATAGCCCAGACACATACCAGCTGCGTGACCTTGGCAAGACAGTCCATCTTTGCTTTCCTCGGCTTCCTCATCTATGAAATGGGGATAATAATAGCACCTACCTGACAGGGTTATTGTGAGTAAGGAGCAAATGGGATTGCACATGAAATCATTTTACAAACCTTAGTGTTTAAATGTTAGTTATCATTGCTGCCATTGTTGTATGGGGATGATCTGAGTCTCTCATAGGCTATGAAAGGGAGGCTGAAGCATAAACCACAAAGCTAGCAAGCTAGCAAGTCTCTGAATATGAACCTGGTGATGGATAATTTCCTGTCAGAGGAGCAGCCCAGCTAAAATCTGTCCCATTGTAGCACCATGCCTTGTAGCACACAGTAGGAACTTAACTAATGGTTGTAGTTGGACCAAGCATGGAAAAACTTAACAACAGAAGGTTGGCTGCTAGATGATTTTTTTTTTTTGCCATAGTGACCCCAAATTATAATTACACTGAAGAAAACATTGCAGAATTCAGTAAGGATGTGGACCCTCCCAATAACATTAAAAGAAGAATCATTTTGTCACAGTTTTATGAGTTTTCAGCACTGAAGAAAAAAAAAGTGGACTAGTCATCACTACATATGCAGAGGAAAAAGTCTGTGGTACAGGAACATAATTTTTTTTGTTTGGTCACGTCCAACTCTCTGTGACCCCATTTGGAGTTTTCTTGGCAAAGATACTGCATTGGTTTGCCATTTCCTTCTCCAGCCTATTTCCAGGTGAGCAAACTGAGGAAAACAGAGTTTGCAAATGACTTGTCCAGGGTCACATAGCTAGTAAATGGCTGAGGCTGGATTTGAACTCAGGAATATGAATCTTCTTGACTCCAGGCCTGGCACTCTATCCACTGCCCCCATATACACAGATCAAAAAGCCTGTGATGCAGGAAGGAACATAATTTTGTTGTTCAGTCACGTCCAACTCTTTGTGACCCCATTGGGGTTTTCTTGGCAAAGATACTGGAGTGGTTTGCCATTTCCTTCTCCAATTGTTTTACAGATGAAACTGAGGCAAACAGGGTTAAGAGACTTGCCCAGGGTCACACAGCTAGTGAGTATCTGAAGCCAGATTTGAACTCAGGAAGATGAGTTTTCCTTAGTCCAGGCCTGGCAGTCTATTACTGAAAGAGGGAACATAGTAAGTAGAGCCAAATTCATTCATGACAAGAGCCCAGCAGTGAGCAATCAGTAAGCCCCTATTAATGAGTAGAAGCCTGATTTTGAATAAGGGATGCAGCATGATATAACAGAGAACCTGGATTTATATCGCAGCTCTGGAACTTAGAAATTACATGACCTTGAACAAGTCATTTAACTTCTCTTGGATTCAGTGTTCTCACCTATAAAATGGAGATATTAGGCAAGAAAACCTTTAAGGTCCCTTTCAGCTTTAAATCTATGATAAAATATACTTAGCAGTAATTCTTCCTAACTACAGCTGCATAGATTTTTCTGTTATTTCTCCTACTTGTCTCCACTAAGAACATTTTATATCCAAACTGGGTATTTGGTGCTTAAGAGTTCTCCTGACACTGCTGCTCATTCAACAAATAAAGTTATAATCCCCAGTATATGACTTCAGAATCCTCTGCACAATAACCAATTGCTTTCCCAAAGAGGATTGGGACTTCAGGGAGAGAATAAGCAGCTGAAAGAAATTAACTCTCAAGAAATAAAGGTCCTGTTGCCAAGAGTATGGAGGTAGCAGCAGAAAAACCCAGAAGATAGCATCGAGATGCCCAAATGTCCTTTGTATTTCATATCGAATGCCAGAAGGAAAGCTCGATTATAAACTCATCCTGAGCACATGGAACCTCTGTGCACTCTCTGGGATAGAAGAAGGACACTTTCCCCATCTCCCATCATCCCTCCTGCAACAATGCAACAAGCTTTTTGAAAAGGACTGTTAGGACGTAGTGGATAGAATGCTAGCCCAGGATTGGGCTCGACTCCTCTTTCTGCTTCTTCCTAGCTGTGTGAGCATGGATGAGTCACTTGGGCCTTTCTGAACCTCAGTATTTTGAACTGAAGAATGTGGTTGATACCAATAGTATCAGCCTCACAATCTATTAAGGACAACTGAGACAATGTAAGTAAAGCATGATATCTGTTGTTGTTCGTTTGTTTTTCAGTCTTGGCCGCCTCTTCCTGACCCCATTTTGGGTTTTCTTGGCAAAGATGGTGGAGTGGTTTGTTCTTTCCTTCTTCAGTTACATATGAGGAACTGAGATAAATGGGATTAAGGGACTTCAGTTATTATGTGGCATCCCTGTCACTGTCCCTCTTTCACACTCTTGTATAGAGTGGGAAAGATTTCTCTGGGGAGTGGTACCAAGATATGACTAGAGACACAACTACAAGGGTAGAGGGACACAACTTCCAAGGTTGGAACTGACATTCATCTAGCACCTACTCTATGCCAAGCACTCTGTTAAGCACTTAACAATTACTATCTCCTTCAATCTTCACAACAACGCTGAGAGACAGTGGCTATTATTGTCCCCATTTTATGGTTGAGGAAACTGAGGCCATCAGAGGTTAAGTGACTTGCCCAGCTAGTGAGTAATTGAGTCTGGATTAGAATTTAAGGCTTTCTAACTTCAAGACTGTTGCACAATTCACTGTGCCACCTAGGATGCCAGAACAAAATCGGCAACAGGCTTCTCCTTGCCGGACCCCACTGCTGTGGAACTCCCACTGGAACCCTTACCCTACTCTAGGATAGATGCAGTATGGGTTTGGAGATCTTTGCTGAGATTGAGGAGAATCACCTGAAGGGAGAGCTTCAGTCTTCTCTCAAGTCCTTCTGGGTATGGGTCCATTCACTGTGCCTTGACTTCCTGGTCTAGAGTTTCTGGATCTTCACTGAAAGACCAGCTCTGCTGAACAAATAAGTTAGGATTGGATGGGCACATTTGTAGCCCCCTAGGACTGGTTTCCCTACATGGTAGGAAATGAAATAAATTCTAGCTGTTCAAATTCTAGACCATCTGGGATAAAATAGCTTCTGAACTATCTGTAGGGAGGTTTCTAGAATTCATAAATGAATTCTCCTACTCTCTAGAAGTACAGAGCTCATGTACCTTGGTAGATGACTTATTGTTCTATTACGTATCATGTGCTAGTTGTTATGTTTTGTTTCTTTACTTATTGATTCTACATTAAGAGTAAATATTGTATACGATAGCCAAGCATATTTGTCTGCTTCTGTGGAGAGCCAACTGCATCATACTAAAGCCATGTAACTAGGACTCACTGCTAAAAAGAGGTGGGTTTACCAGTGAGTGGAGGCTCAAGAACTGAATTTAGATTAGGTAAATCCACAAATCCGCGTATCTCTGGACAAATTGGTGCTGACCTATGGAGAATGGTTGATAAAAAGTTACTGACTCTCTGAGAACCATGTAGAGCTTTTCATTTACTCAGCACTTCTGTCCAGTGGGACATGCACAAGCTTCCGATCTAGCACATTGAATGGGATCGGGACAGGAGAGATCAATGCCGCTTCATGGCTAAAATTATTATCTAGGTGGTGCAGTGGATAGAGTGCCAGGCTTGGCATCAGGAAAATTCATCTTCCTGAGTTCAAATCTGGCCTCAGACTCTTACTAGCTGTGTGACTTTGGGCAAGTCACTTTATCCTGTTTGCCTCAGTTTCCTCACCTATAAAATGAACTGGAGAAGGAAATGGCAAACCAGTCCAGTATCTTTGCCAAGGATACCCCAAATGGGATCACAAAGAGCCAGACATGACTGAAAAATGACTGATCAACAACAGAACTTCCTTATATCTGAAATGAGACACAATGAACCTGACTTTCTTTCCTTTAATTTCAAGTGCCAGCCTTCATCATTAGCGTTTTTCTGTTCTTTGTACTTGATCAGAGGCAAAAATATTCCAGCAAAAGAAGACATAATTCCGTTATGTTTAGTCCAGGGAAAACAGAATGCACAGATCATCAGAAGCGTGGAACCCATGCCTTGAAAGTCATGCCACAGACAAAAGAAAGAGCCTTGAATTTGGAGTCAAAATACCTGGGTTTAATTTTTTGCTTATATAGCTTACTATTTGTGTGATCCTGAGTAAGCAGTAAAGCCCTATCTTCAATTCAATTCATTTCAATTCAATCCATTCCAAACCACTCTTTTTTTTCTTTTCTTTTTTTTTTTTTTTTGGTGAGGCTGTTGGGGTTAAGTGACTTGCCCAGAGTCACACAGCTAGTAAGTGTTATGTGTCTGAGGTCAGATTTGAACTCAGGTCCTCCTGACTCCAGAGCTGGTGCTCTATCCACTATGCCACCTAGCTGCCCCTCCAAACCACTTTAACAAGTAAATTTCTACTGACTTTGTGCCAACTGGTGGGCTAGGTGCTGAGGATGACAGAAATTTAACACTTCTTGCCCTCAAGGAGCTCATATTCTGTATTCTACTAGAGGGGTACAAATGTATGTAGATAAGAAAATACAAAATATGCACAAAATAATTTGGGGGAAGGGGAAGAACTCTAACAACTGGGGTATCATGTAGTAGTTAGTGCTTGAATTGAACCTTGGAGGGTTCCATGTGGCAGAGGAGAAAGAGCATCCTGGACATGGAAGACAGCCTAGAGAGGAAAGAGATGCATGTGGAGAGCAAAAAATAGGCCAGACCTCAAGGAACCAGACTAATTTCGGTAACAATGTAAGCTTATAATCTCCTAAAGAATATAAAAATAGCTATAGTGGGTCAGACTAATGATCCATTTAGCTTCATTTTTTTGACCGTATAGTGGCATGTTTTGGAGAAGGTTATACACTGTTATCCTACATGACATTGCCCTCAATAGTTTGCCTTCCCCAAATACGGAATTAATCAATCAACAGGCATTTATCAAGGGTCTATTATATGTCGGATATTGTGCTAGGCACTGGGGCTACTATCCCTTAATAACTCATTATATGTGCGCACATATATATATATATATACATATGTACACATATAATGATATATTATATGTGCACCTATGTGTGTATGTATGTATGTATATCATAGCCCATAGAGTGGATGGGACCTCAGGTACAATCTAGTGTGATCCTCTCATTTTACACACAAGGAAACTGAGGCATGGAATCGGGAAGAGTAACTTTCCAGTGGTCACTGGGAATACTGGGGCAGCATCAAGTATCTAGCACAGCTCTTGCTTATGGTGGTTGCTCAGTCAGTCAACAAGGATTTGTTAAGTTCTCCATCTATGGCAGGTGCTGAACTAAGCATTGGGGATGTGAAGGAAGACAAAACAGTCTCTGCTCTCAAGGAACTTACATTCTAATTGGGGGGGGGTTACTCTTTTGTCATTTTCAGTCATGTTTGACTCTTCGTGACCCCATTTGGGGTTTTCTTGGCAAGGTTCCTGGAGTGGTTTGCCGTTTCCTTCTCTAGCTCATTTCATGAATGAGGAAACTGAGGCAAACAGGGATGAGTGACTTGCCCAGAATCACATGGTAAGCATCCAAGGCTGGATTTGAACTCAGGTCTTCCTGACTCCATACCTGGCACTCTATCTGCTGCATCACCTAGATGACCAAAATAGGGGGAACAACATTTAAATAACCAGCTAACTAAAAGATATATACAGAGTAGATGAAATGCAGTCTCAGAGGGGAAGGTAGTACCAGAGAGGCTCTCCTACAGAAGATAAGATTTGAGCTAAAGCTCCAAGGAAGTCAGGGAAGCTGAGAGGCTGAAGTTGAGGGGGGAACACATTCGGGAATGGGGCATGGCCACAAAGGCAGATAATGGGATGTCAGTGATGCCGAATTGTAGGTTATGTGGAGGGCAGCAAAATGTACAAAAACTGGATCTGTAGGAAGGAGCCAGCTGTAAACGCCAGACATGTTTTTATTTGATTTTGAAGCTTACTGAGGGGGGTAGGGTGACATGGTAAGACCTATGCTTTAGAAAAAATAACTTTATCAGCTAAGTGAAGGATTGATTGGAATGAGGAAAAACTTGAGGTTGGGAGGCCAGTTAGAAAGCTATTACAATAGTCTAGATGAGAGAAGGTAAGGATTGGACCTAGGATGATGTTATGTGAGTAGAGAGAAGGGGACATATAGAAGAGACTTGGGTAAGGTAGAAACAAGATTTGGCAGTGATTGGATATGTGGGGTGGGTAGGAGTGAAGACTGAGGATGACACCTAGGTTATGAGGCTGGGTGACCAGGAGGACCACTCAGACCTGTCTGACTAGAACATAATAGGCTAGAATTCACCTAGACTAGAATCTCTTTACCTTTTGATCAGATCTAAGTTTTCCCAGCTGGGTAAGCCTCACCCAAGATTTCATCTCATCATCAGCCCTGCCCTTCAGAAAACGGCTTTGACCTAATCTCCAAATGAGGACCTAGGAAGGGAAAAAATCCTGGATCTCCCCAATATTAACAATTGGTTATTTAATATTCATTTCTTTCAGTCCCCTTCCCACCAACCTCAGGGTATTTACCTTTAATAGTCAGCTAGTATACAGGATTAGTACAGGATTAGTTCAAAGCAAAGGCATTTACTAAGGCGGCATCATAAGAACAATAGTAACACAATGTCTTCCCCCACAATAAACCTGGAATATACTCTCTCACAAGTACACATGGCATCAGTGGGAAGAGAAGGCACACATATAGGATACACTATTAGAGAGGACCACATATAAGGAGCACATGTGAGCAAGATAACACACCTCTGGCAGGGTGAGAGCAATGTTCTTTCCTTCCTTGTGCTGTTTCCATGCTCCTCTGTCTTGGCACAGGGAGGTCACTCACTTGCACCCCATGGACCCATTTTCCACATCTCAACTCCCAGCAGTCAGGGCTGAATCTCTTCTCCACTCAGACTTGTGTCTTTCTTTGATGCTTGTGCCTCTTCTCTTCAGGATGCCATATGGGCAAGCTGCCATGCTGATGGTAGAAAGGGTAGAAGAATCCCCTCCCTTTCATAGTCTAATAAAGGCAAAAGAAGAAGGCAAAGATCGATCCCTTCTAGAGAGCTGGGCTCATCTTCCATGGCTGGAGGTCTTCTTAGCTGCCCAGGTCACACTTCTCAAGGCTATCTTCTGCCACAACTTTCTCCTGAGTAGGTCTTGCATATGAAAGCACCACCAGGGTGTGGTCTGTCCTTTGCCAGGGAATAGCTATCTGTCCTTTTACTCCATCAATTTTAATCTTAGCTCTTTCCTACCATTCATGCACCTGTATTTCATACTTCTTTTTAAGACTATAACACTTGGTTTTCTCAGTTACCTCCCCCTTCTGGGATTTTGTCAATTATGCTGGAGCACAGATCGATTGATCTGGGGTCCCCTGATTGATCCCTTCATCACTACATTTGTGTAATTCTTTTTATTTATGTACATGTAATATCTCACTTAGTAGAATGTAAACCTTTGGAGGGCAGGGGCTATTTCATTTGTGTGTTACTCTGCCTACCCTCCCAAGGTCATTGTGAGGATCAAATGACATGATATTTGTCAAACTCTTGGCACAGTGCCTGGCGTATGGTAGGCACTTAATAAATGCTGGCATTCTTCCCTCCCTTACCCTTCCCAGTGCCTAGTCCAGTGCCTTGCACATAGTAGGCAATGAATAAAGGCCAGCTGAATTGAATTGAGTATTTAAAGTCTCTATTACTTCTCAGGTTAAACTTTGCATTACTTTCCTACCTGGTGTATATAAAGTAGTGCCAGGCTTCCTTTCATTTATCCTAAAATTACTTCTTTTAATCTTCCAGGGCTGCTCCTAATTCTAGTTTTACAAGATTTGTTGATCACGTCTGTGTTCACCCTCTCCATATCCTTCATGTTTTTATACACTTTGATCGTGTTCCCTCTCAGCCTTTTTTTTTTATTTCCAGTCAGAAAAGTCTTAACCTTTTTCATCTTCCTTACCCAGAAATCACATCCCTCCCCTTGATCATTTTTGTTGCTCTTCCCTGGGCCTTTTCCAAGTCTTTATGTCTCTCTTGAAGAGAAATTCAACTTCAGCTGGATCCACAATCAGCAATCCTTTTATTAATCTCTTATTGATTTCCTGGCATATTCCCTACCATAGTTATTCCAAACCTTTTACTCTCTCCTCAGGTCGCTCCGATCTTATTCCCTGCCCTCAGCAAATGGCCTCATCTCCAACTTCACTGAGAAAATTAAGCCTGAGACCTCTAATACAGCGTTGGTGGATCTGTGAATTGCTGTGACCATTCTGAGAATCCATTCAGAATTATGGGAAAGAAATCTCTGAAGTGTTCATACTCTTGGACCCAACAATCCTACTACATAGCATATTACCTAAAGAGGTCAGGACAGAAATACAATTCACTTCATTTAAATTCAATAAGCATTTATTAAGTGCCAACTATGAAAACAGCTCCTGCCTTAAAAGAGCTCAGATTTTAATGTATACTGGTAAGAAATTTAACCTTTTTGTACCTTAGTTTCCTCATGTATAAAATAGGGATAATAAAGCACCTTCTTCCTAAGGTTTTTGTGAGGATGAAATGAGATATTTTCTCCACTAAGGTATTAAAGCACTATTTAAATGCTAGCTATTGCTATTATTATTAATATGGCTACTTTTTAGAGTTATTCTTGTTTACATTACTGTAGTTATGTTATTCTTCTGGTTCTGCTCACTTTGTTTCAATTCAAATATTCAAGCCTTCCCACATTTCTCTGAATTTCTCATATTCTTATGGCTTGATAGTAATAATAGCTATATTAACAATAGACTATACTGCATAAGCTCCTTCAATTATCAATTATCATTTCTATTGGGCCATTTCATAATAACAAAAACCTGCAAGAGAATTAGATGTGCCCTGATAAAGAAAATATGGTGGTTCATGAAGATAATGGAATATCAGATGGTGCAATGGATAAAATGTTATATCCAGAGTCAGGAAGATCTCAGTTTAAGTCCAGCCTCAGATATTTATTGACTGTGTGACCCTGGACAAAGCATTAACCTCTGTGTGCCTCAGTTTCCTCATGTATAAAATATTGACTAGAACCAGAAGAATAACATAACTACAATAATGTAAACAAGGATAACTCTAAAAAGTAGTCAAACTCTGATTGTTTGTTGTGACCAATCTTGTCCCAGAAAAAAACATCAGTGCAATACACTTCCCTCCTCTTGGTAGAGAGGTGGGGAAAACCATGGGTGTGGAAGGGTGCATATACTGTCAGACATAGTTGCTGTTCTGGTTAGTTTAAAAGAAAGAAGGTAAGATTATACTGAATATTCAACTCAACATAACATTGTTCCCTCACTGATCCTCCTTCTTATTCCCAATTTTGTAGAAGGAGTGGTTTTTTCTAATATTGACCTCTTTACACTCTGCTCCCAAATCCTATTCCTTCTTGACTCTTGAGAAACTTTGCATCACAACTATCCTCCACTGTCTAACATCATTAATTCCCTGCTGTTTTTAAATATACTCAGTTCTCTTCTTTCTTGAAAAAAGGAGGCTTGGGTCTATTAGCTACTCTAGTTATAGTCCTATTTCTTATGTTGCTTTCCCTGTTAAATTTCTTGAAGGATTGATTAATGTTTGCTGACTTTGTTTATTTATTTATTTATTTGTTTGTTTATTTTTGGGTTGTCCATTCTCTCCTTAACCCCCTGCATTCTGTCTTCAGTAGCTAGTGCTCTACCAAAATAGAGCATTCAAAGGTCAATAGCCTCCTTTTTGTTTAACCTACATGCTTTCTCTCATTTGTTATCATTCACATTTGTGCTGCTCGTGACATCCCCAAGAAGGTACCCTCTGCAGGAAATTCTATCCTTCCTTATATTCCATGACAGAACTCTGTTCTGGTTCTCCTCCCTCTCCAACTATTCCTTCCATTTCTTCTTCAATTCTTCTTCTTCGCTTTTATGCTCCTCAGCTCTGAGTATTTTGGACCTCATTTCTTCTCCTTTCATATTCTCTTCTTTGAAGGACTCATCCATTTTCATGCCTTCAACTCTCACCTTAATATTTTATGTTGATAACTCTCAAATTTTTATTTCTAGCCCTGACCTTTCACTTGAGTTCCAAGCCCATAGTTTCTAGATATTTCTCTTTGGATCTCCCATTGCCAGCTCAAACAAAGCTAAGGTCATCATCATCATGCTGCTCTTTCAGAACAGCTCTCTCTTAACTTCCCAATTTCTGTCAATAGCATCACCAGTTTCTTGGTGCCATTTTTACTTTCTTGTTCTCCTCTAAACCTTTTTCATCACTGTCTCCAATTCCATTGAACTATTCCTTCATGATGTCTCTCCACTTTGTCCTTTCCTTTCACTTCCACTGACATCACCCTTGCCCTGAATCTCTTCACATTGCACCTGAATAATTTCAAAAAGTCTCTTCATCAGTCATCTCACTGGTCTCATCTCAGCAAAGACTTTTATGGTTAACCTAGAGCTGTGATTTCACTGATGTGAGAATTCAAAGTGAGGAAATTTTCTCCACTAAGGTAGATCAACAATTTATTGACTTGTGGTCTCAGATAGTTTCCCATGGTATTAAGAGAATAAATGACTTGCCCAGGGTTAATCAGCCAGTAGGTATCAGAACCCTCTAACTACTACTACAAAATTGCCATAGCTACAACAGCTATTGGGTGCAGCTAGATGGTGCAGTGATAGAATGCTGGGCCTGGAGGCAGGAAGACCCATCTACCTTAGTTCAAATCTGGCCTCAGACACCTATTAGTTATGTGGTCCTGGGCAAGTCACTTAACCCTGTTTGCCTCACTTTCTTTATCTGTAAAATGAGCTAGAGAAAGAAATGGCAAAGCACTCCAGTATTTTTGCCAAGAAAATCTCAAAATGGAGTCACAAAGAATTGGACATAACTGAAACAACTGAACAAAAACCCTACAGCTACTACCACCACTACCAGCATCACCACCACCACCACTACTACTACAGCTACTACTACTACTATTACTACTACTACTACTACTAATGATAATAATAACTTGTATAATGAGGGGAGTTCCTCACATGTATCATAGGAGTATAGAGGTGACATTGTATAGCTCAAAGAGAGGCAGAATAGACATCTCTAACTTCTTCCTTCACCCTTCTCCAATGAGGACTTTGTTTTCTGTTGAGTAAGGAAGCAGGAAGTTGAGGCCAGAAGTTTGGCCACTCTGTTCTCAAAGAGAGATGATCTGGCTTAGTTATATCTATCTGCTCCCTTAAATATTATTATTCTAAGGGATGTGGTTTTTAGGCTCAATCTAACTTCTGATCACTGTTTCCTTAATTGGGGTAAAGCAGGACCCCAAACTTTATATTCAAACTTGACTCCTTTCCCATCAAATACCAGTTTCATAATGAACACACAGTAGGATTTTAAGAACTCTGTATATCCAAGTAAATAGCAAAAATGAAAGTCAGAGAATACACACACACACACACACACACACACACACACACACACACACACACACACACATATATATGTATACTATGTATGCCTGTCTGTACATTTATACAAACTAGAAACAACTAAAGAGACTCAAGGAAAGCTCAAAGAATACTGCAGAGCCTGAAGAGACTGGAGGTCTCTCATTCTCACCATCTCACCCCTCACTAGGTCCAGGGCATTGATCTCTACCAATGAGAAAAGAGTCTCATACAATGGGCTTTGGGACTTAGGTTATACTTGCATTTATAAAATGCTTTAAAGTTTGCACATGTTATCTCATTTCATCTTCACAAAACCCTCCAAGACTGCTATTATTGTGCCCCCCCCCCTTTTTCTTCAGATGAGGGAACTAAGGTTGAGAGAAGTAAGATAACTTGCCCTGGGTCAAATAGCCAGTAAATGTCTGAGGGAGAATTTGAACTCAGGTGGGTCTTCTTGATTCCAAATCCAACACTCTATCCACCAGGCCACATTCTGCTATGCTGAAAGATCAATCTTTTCAAATCATTGCATTTATCATGTCACTTCTCTGCTGAAGTACCTGCTAGATTTTCCTCATTGCCCTCAAGATAAAGTTCAAACCCCTTATATTGGCTTTCAATGATCTGACACCCTCCCATCTCTCTCACTCAATTCTTTTTTATTTTAATACCTAAAGGATCAATTTTTTTCTTAGGGTAGCTCACCCTTGTAAAGATACAGACTACAAATTCTTTTTAACTTAGTAGATAGTATTCTATACTTTTTCTGGCTGAAAAACCTTAGTGATGAGCCTTTCTGAATTTAGCTAATTTGGTCCCTACAAACATATTGGACTATTGTCAACCTTTCCTTAAAGCCTTTTTAGCTTGTTTGGATCTGCCAGAGCTTATTCTTTGCTGGCAGGGTCTTCCAAAGCCCAGGGTGACCTCTGAACTCCAATGAGTACAAGATATTAGTGATGTTATCTCCAATTAAGCTTCAAGATGAATCCTCCAGTCTAAAGGGTTTTCTCCCCGTTCCTCCCATACATTCAGCTCATTTCTCTTCCTTTGCCTTTAATCCATTCAACCTTGAGTCACAGAATCCTAGAATTTCAGAGTAGGCAGGGACCTCAGGAACTATCTAATCCAACCTGCACTCTGAAAGGCATCCCCATTATAACTAACCAAAGAAGTGGTCATCCAGCCCAGCCTTTGATTGAAGACCTCTAAAGACCCCTGTACCTTCTGTGATTCTAGAAAAGCTAGAAGGTTACTCACTAAATCAAGCCTAAATCTGTCTTTTTGCAGCTTTTCCCCATTGCTTCTAGTTCCGCCCTCATGGTTCAAACAAGATGAAGCTGATTTGTCATCCATATGACAACTTTTCATATTCTTGAAGACACCTCTCACACACTCCCTCTGTTATTACCAGCCTTCTTTTCTTCAGGCTAAACACCCCCAACTCCCTCAACTAATTACAATGCAGCCTGCTGAGGTCATAATGACTTTTTTGGCTACCAGATCATAAAATTGATCTTGCAGTCCACTGAAAGGGACCTTCCCTCTCTCTGTCTATACCAGCCCCTTTACTAGTCTTCCAGATATACCAACTTTCTTCCTATACTGTGATATCTAGAACCGAATCCAATATTCCAGATGTCATCTGACATCTGGGCTGAGTACAATAGAACTTTTAACTACTTACTCCTAGAAATTTTATCTCTCAATGCAACCTCAAGTTGCACTGAAATTTTTGGTTACCTGATCACAAAATTGATTCCTGTTGAGCTTATATTCTGCCTAAAGGGGCTTTTTCTCTCTTGGTTTATACAAGCCCCACCCTTGAAGTCTCTTCACCACTAACTATATCCCATTTCTACTTAACTACTTTCCATGTGTAGGTTTCAGCTCCCCAGTTAGCTTGCCCTTCCTCAGTATAGGGACAGTGACTTGTGCTTCTTTTCATTTCCCTCCAAGGCCATTTGTACCATCTGCAATGAGTAAATGCTCATGTAATCTAATTTAAGTTAGAAAAACTTGTTTCCATTAGGCAGAGAAGTTTTAGAAAACATTCAGCTAAATTCAGGATGGGTCACTAGACCCATACTGGGATTACCAAATATGGCTTGCCCTTTCTGGATGACAAATGGGATTTTTTAAGGACACATCTAGATGAGTCCAAGCTCTATGTTGCTGGCACACTCTTCAGAATCACACTGGGAGCAATGCAGGAAAGTGACTGTCCTGTGGAAGAGGGATTAAATTTGTTCTATTTGGCCCCAGAGGGCTGGACTAAAAATAATGGGTGCATGTTTCAAAGCAGCAAATTCACACTTGATTTCAGGGGGAAAACTTCCTAACAATCAAGATTATTCAAAAGTGAAATCATTGCTTTCACGCATAGTGAGTTTTCCCTCATTGGAGATCTTCCAGCTAAGATTGAAGGAACATTTTTCCAGTATGTTGTAATGGGGATGCTTTTTTTGTGGTATGAGTTAGACTAGATGGCCACAGAGATGCCTTTCCATTCTTGGATTCTGTGAATCAGCTTTACTTAAGTTAACAAGCCAAGTCAGCAATTGTTTATTAAGTACTTGCTACATACCAGGCACTATGCCAGATGAACAGAAAGGCAAAAATAGTCCTTGCCTTCAAAGAGCTCCCGTTCTAATGGAGGAGATAGCATGCAAACACTTATGTAAATACACAATACAGCAGAGTAAATTGGAGGGAAGCTTGGAGTGAAGGAACTAGAACTGAGGGAGGAATGGGGTAGGTCTCTTGTAGAAGGTGAGATTTGAGGTATGAAGGAAGCCAGCAAAGCTGGTAGGCTTCGTTTGAGCAACATGACAGCATACATTTATCCATCAAATTGTTTATGGGTCTTTAATGGGTTGACTTTCAGTGTAGCTTATTATGGTCACCTGAAATATGAAGGCATCATTTAGAGCATCTGCAATCCTATTGCCTTCAGCAGAAATATGAGCTGAGATTTGCAATATGAGAATAAACATCCTTCCTTTGAAAGTGAGGGTGGGTGGGAACTTTCTGTAAAGTTGATTTCCCAGCCTGAATCCTGGATTGGAGCCTAGAGGGTTAGGGTGACATAGGCAAGTGAACTTGACTCTGGCATCAGAGACAGGCACATACTCTTTAACTACCAAGTCACTCCTCCATCTGTATCTCCATGGAACTAATTGAGCAGCTCCTTTTATTACCTTGATCATTTATACCATATCTTTTTATCTCTCTTCCACTTAACTATCCCTGGTCCGTGAAGGGCAGGTTTGATATCTCTCCTTGTTGAAATGTGTGGGACTGGACCAGTGGACCATGGTTCTGGGGGTATTAAAATTATTAAGCATGGACCCAGGAGAGTGGCTTCCTGCCCCTCCCCAACTTAGCTATGATGAAAAGAAATGAGCCATTTTTACCCCACTGAAAAGCAAAAGGATGCTGAAATTTTCTGATACCAAGAACTTCCTTCTCTCCCTCAGTCAAGACCGTAAACAGGAGAGAGATGCTTAATGGGGGCTATAACACATAGTGTTTCTGCCTGGATATTCTTCTGTTTAAGGACTCAAAGGTGTCAAAGCTACGGCTTTGGAAGAAAACTTTCCTTTCTCCAAATAGGTATCAGTATCACATTGGGTGGGAAATTGTCTCAGATGATAAATGTCTGGCCTTTTACAACTCCCACCTCTTCCCACTCTTCCTAGAGGAAAGAAAGTGTAAGCAATGATATAATACCCAACCCCATCAATATCATCCTTGATCAATCCCCATTTCAGGTGAACTATGGCCTGAGATAGATAATATTGGGGAATTAGGTGCCAACAGACTACAGCTTTCAGCTCTTCCTCCCCTTGCCATCTGAACAACCCCCCTTCAGAGAATAATGAGGCTTACAAACATGAATCCTGTTTTGGACAAACAAGGCAGGCAGCCAGTGGTTTTGCCTTCACCCTGCAGGATTGCATAAACACCCTCTTTCTTTCTAAAAAGTTGGGAACTATTGATTTAATGCACCCCAGTCTCTGTATGATTGATGGCAGTGAAGATGGTTGCCGGCATCCAAGCAGTTTTTGAGTATCCTGAACTAAAAGGAAAAAAGAAAATTCAGAAAGAGCTGAAGGTACCCTTTCCCAGACACAGCCTCATAACTGGGAATGTCTGCATGTGGGGCAAGCACACAACTGTGCCTGTGGCAAGTGGAATAATATGATCACAAAGTTGAAGATGGAGAAAGCAAGGTGGTATGGGGGAGCTTCCCACACCAGACTGCCATCTGGCTTTTCCTATTTCATCTAATTATTCTAGGTCGTTGTCATGCTGTTATTTCAACACTGTTAAAGGGCTTGCAAGTACTATAAACACCCTCTAAATTCAGCACCCTGGGGCAAAGTCCCTATCACCGTGCCCTAGTTATAGCACTGTCCTTATACAACTCTGCACATCCTTCATCTGCTCCACAAATCCATTCCTGTTCCTTGTAGGACCTAAGGTTTATAACTCAGGATGAAAAAATATAGGACTTTTCACTGGACAAAAGTGTTTTTTTCATGAGAATGCTCAGAAAATTTGGAGTCAGTGTATATGCAGCAGCCTCCTTCTTTTTCTGTTTCCTGATGGTCTTTCCTGTCCCCTCTTCAATTTTCCTATTTTCAGGTCTTTACTTTCTATAAAGCACTATAGTGTATGAAGCAGATATGACTTTATTCAATTTTTTCATCCCCTAACCCTACATTGAATCCAAAGCTACTCCCTGAGAGAAGCTGTTCACCCATGTGAACTGAGCTGGGAGGCAGCATATTAGTTCCAGAAGGTAGTTTGCTTCCCCTGGATCCCCAAAGAACTTGACCCAATAATAGGTAAACACAGGAGGTTCCCCCATAGGGCTTTTTATCCTGTCTTTCATCCTGTAATCATGATGTGAATTGGCAATATTTAGTCACTGCTATGAGGACTGGGTAAAAATTCTGTTCTATGTGGTAGTACAAAAGAGAACTGAACTCAGAAGAAGATAGACCAGGGTTCTAATCCCAGCTCGATCACTGTGTGACCTTAGGCAAGTTGATTCCTTCCTCTGGGCCTCAGTTTCCTCATCTGTAAAATGAAGAGGTTGGACTAGATGATTGTTAAGGTCCTGAGGTGGTCTAATACATAAAAGGGGTTCACAGAAAAATTAAACCAGCTAATCAATGCTGAAAGGAACAGGTCCTTTCATTTGGCATATTGCAGGGAAGGCTACACAAGATTGGAGCATAGAGATCAGGGCAGGCCCTGGAGAAGGATATGGCAAATCCTCTCACCTCAGATGGCATCTGACATCTCTAAAATGAGAGCAAAACCCACATTTAGCAATGGCAGTAGCTGACATCCTCTAAACAAAGAGGAAAGGACGGGGAAGTAACATAGTTAAGAGCATCAACATAACTTGAGGTTCAATGGTCTTCAGGTCATGGAAAGAGGACAAAGTCCATAATGGATCTGAAAGAGGCTCTTGGGTTTTAATGGGTCTGTCTCCAGTGTCCATCTTCTTTCCATCAGGGCAGCCAAAGTTGACCAGGGGTTTTATAAGGAGGTATTAAAGTCTTACTCAGGTTTATCTGATTGGCTTCCCACATCTGAGGTCATGATCAGAGAAAGCTTCAATTAATAAAAGTTTGCATAGATGTGAAAGGCTTCTAGAATGGAAAGTTCTTAGTAGACTCCAAAAAAGGAGGAGATGACAAGCAGAATAAGTGGTGAGAGGGAGGATCATGAGGGTAGACATAGCATGTTTCAAGACAGAATACACCCAGAAAAAGTAGCTTTCTTACCTAAAACATATCCTTTCTAGCTCTAATGATTCATTGAATCTTTTATATATTAAAGATGAGCATCATAGCAGAAAATCCTGTGGGGGCTGCATAACTGGGTGGTTCTGGGACAGAATAATAACACAAATTATCTGTACCTATAACCAGTTGTGAATCAGAGAGATCTGTTCACCTAAAGAATAGATATTCATCAGCTAGAAATATCAGTGACATCACACAAGGGATAGATAGAATAGTCCTCTTAAGTTCAGAGAGGCCCTGAAATATTCCTTTGTTTTGGTATAGAAATACCTAAGCTGTGTGAGAGAGTGCTAACTCTCCACTGACCACCAGAGGTCAAAATTAAGAAGGAGGAAAGACTTTGGAGTAAGCCCCACAAATAGAATGGTGTTATGTTGCCTCATGATATAAATTATTCTCTCCCACCCTATCTCATTCATGGGGGTCTGTGAACTTTTTAAAAAATTATAACTGTATTTTAATGCAACTGGTTTCTTTTGTAATCCTATGTATTTTATTTAATACATTTTAAAACATTATTCTGAAAAGAAGTCCATAGAGTTCATGAGACTTCCAAAGTGGTCTAGGACCCAAAAAAAAGGTTCGATAACTTGAAACTCCAAATCCAATGATCTTATAATTGCCATTGCTAGCCCAAAGCAGAACTGTGAAGTGAGGAAAATCTCTCTTGTCACTTTCTCTGTCGATTTTTATCCTTTTCTCTCAGAAATAATAATAGTAACTCATAGTTCTATGGAGTGTTAAGATTTTAAAGGGTCTTAAGGCATTAAAGCACTTTCCTGATAACTACCTTGAGAGATGGTTAATAATAATATAATTATTTCATATTTTATAGATGAGGAAAGCAAGGCAAAAAGGAGTAAAGTTACATACTTAAGGTCACAAGCTTATAAATTAGATCCAAGACTTAAATCCAGATGAACTTGTGCCCTTTCCAATGTACCAGACTCCCATAGATACAACCAGCTCTTCCCCCGTTTAACATATAGCTGTGGCTAGAGTGTGCTGGTGAACATTTAACAATTGGCTTTCTGAAAAAGCAGAACACCTTTAAGTTTAACTTACATCATTAACATTTTCTTCTGTCACTTTCTGAAGTCTAGACAACCAACAAAACAGGAAATTGGGCTCTGATTTGTAGTATTTGCTAATTCCAACGTGTAAATGCTCAGGTTGAAAATTGAACAATCAGT
The DNA here is from genome assembly GCF_003287225.1 of Phascolarctos cinereus. Classification (NCBI taxonomy): domain Eukaryota; kingdom Metazoa; phylum Chordata; class Mammalia; order Diprotodontia; family Phascolarctidae; genus Phascolarctos; species Phascolarctos cinereus. Next base: position 104,876,320 of record NW_027556402.1, on the reverse strand, counting down.
TGCAGTTTGAAATGGCTCCAGCACATCCCTGGATGTGGGGGAGGGGAGAGGGAAGCCATCACCTGGTAGCCGGCCTTATGATGGAGACTTTCTATGTAATGTGGATCCAAACAAAGTTTTAAATAGGCTAGAATAATGGACTGGATCTAATAAGATGAAATTTAATAGTTATATGTACAAAATAGGCAAATATGTGTGTGTAGGCATCTGGAGCATAGTATACCCAGTGTACCTCAGATGGGTTCTCCAAATAGAGGATGCTAGGCAGCTAATTCTTAGAGATTCGTGTTGCCATATAAGGGAAGAACTTTGGGGAGATAGACAGTGAAGCATGTGTAAATGTTCTGTAACTGGTTTCAGTTAGCCAACTATATGATGAAGAGGGGACTCTTTGACTAGCTGCATAGTCAGTTACTTAAAAAGGCTTGTCAAAATATTTAAAGCAGCCCTTTTTGTGGTAGCACAATATTGGAAACTGAGGGGATACCCATCAGTTGGGGAATGGCTGAACAAGCTGTGGTGTATGAATGTAATGGAATATTATTATGCAAGAAGAAATGATCAACAGGCGGATTTCAGGAAAACCTGGAAAGAATTGTACAAACTGATGTAAAGTGAAATGAGCAGAACCAGGAAACATTGTGTGATAATCAACTATGAATGACACAGCTCTTCTCAGAAACACAATGATCCAAGATGTGTTGTTATGTCAACCAATCTGATAGGTGTGAAATGGCACCTCAGAGTTGTTTTGATTTGCATTTCTCTAATCGATAGTGATTTAGAGCATGTTTTTCATATGACTATAGATAGCTTTAATTTCTTCCTCTGAAAACTGCCTGTTCATATCCTTTGACCATTTATAAATTGGGGAATGACTTGTATTCTTATAAATTCTACTTAGTTCTCTATATATTTTAGGAATGAGGCCTTTATCAGAGACACTGGCTGTAAAAGTTGTTTTTCAGCTTTCAGCTTCCCTTCTAATCTTGACAACCAGCGTAGTATTGATGCTTTGTGGAGAAAGGACTTTTGGGTCCATGCATGGTGGTGCATGCCTATAGTCCCAGGCTATCAAAACAGAACAGGTTAAAGCTTTTTGTCTCACTTTCAGCCTAGGTAAAGTAGGGAGACCTAGTCTTTAAAAAAAAAAAGAATGACCTTTGGAACCTCATCGGGCAGTTGTACTGTATCTGGGCATTAATATAGTAGGAACAGTGCTCTGTAGGATCTGAGCTAAGTTTAGCTATTTTACTAGAGGCAAGGTAGTATAGGGAAGACTATGTCCCCAAGATGTTAGAGGGAGAAAATGTATATTTGTTCTTGCTATATATTTGAAGTAAATACCCTTTTGGTAAAAGCCAATCCAATGTTAATGAACTAGGATGCCAGTCACTAGCCTCCTAAAAATGGAGGAGGCATCACCAATAGGGGCTTAAGCCAGGGGCAGAGACACTCACAAATCCCTCAAGGAACCTGTGGAAGCCTGAGGGGTGATATAACCAGCCTGGTCCAGAGAAAATGGAGCCAAAGCATACATATGTAAAATTTTAAACTGAGTTTAAAAAAATAACTTCACAAGTACAGAATAGGTGAAGGAGGAAAACGTCCCCATGTAACAGTTCAAACCCAACATTCTAAGGGCTTGAGTAGACTGCGAGCTCAAAATGAAATAGCTGTTTGACACATGAGCCTAAAGGACTTGTGTCTTCCTATGGCACATTAAGAAGGGAAAAACATGTCTAGGAGGAGGGATATGCCAACCCTGGGTCAGGCCTTAGCTAGTATATCACAGCATCCAGTTTGGAATATGATAGTTTTAGAAAATTTTGACAAGCTGAAATATATCTAGGAGAGGGCATTGTAATGGGTATTGTAAATCAAGCCATAGGAGGAAAAATGAGCTATTAAGAATTAAACAAGAATTAAACAAGAATTAAACAATAATTCAAAGAACAAAGAACAATAAATGATAGCTTTAAAGTTCACAAAGCACTTTATATACATTATCTCATTTAAATCTCACAACAGCTTTGGGACTTAGGTATTAGAGGTGATGCTATCCTTACTTTACATGGTAAGAATGAGGAACAGTGTGGCATGGGAGATGGAAAGGTCATGGTGAAGCCAGGAAGATCTGAGTTCTAATTTCACCTCTGAAATATACTGGCTGTATGAACCTGGGCAAGTCACTTAACTTCTCAATGTTTTAGGCAACTCCCTAAGACTCCAAACTGCCAAGAAGGTGCTAATCTGCTTTGGTAGAGGGAGTTTCATCAACAGAATTCCCTACATCAGGGAAATCACAGATTTACTCCCCATCTATGTTTTACAGATTAGGATTCAAGCTCAGGGAGATTAGGTATTTGCCTGGTCACTTAGCTAATAAAGGAAATTATTATCATTCTCCTCCTCCTCCTTTCCCTCTGAAGGTCTCTTTCAGTGCCTCTCAGTGCCATAATCTCTCCCTTACAGGGGCTCGATCCAGCCTCTTGAACTAGACAGGGCTTCCATAGTTCTCTCTTGAGTTTGGCATGTCAATATATTTCATTATTACCTGTATTGACCTGTGCAAACACTGTGCAACCTGTCTTCCCTGCTGCAGAGTAGCATCATCTCATCAGCAAAGAAACTGAGGCACGGCTCAGTTAGTGGTGTGTGTCTCCCATCTGTCAGCTAAGCTGAGAAAATGGGACAGAATTCATCATTCCCTTTTGGAGACACAGAGGTTAAGTGTTTTGTCCTGCACCACAAATCATGGTACTGACGGAACTCAAAATGAAGTCCAGAGAAGTGACTCTCCTGCCACCTTTTCAAACTGCTCCCTCTCACATCCTCAACAGAAGCATCAGCTGCATAAAGAACTTTATGGTGAAAGCAAATCATGGCAGCTGGAAAAGTACCCACTGCATTACAGAAATACTGAAAATGGTGGCAATTGCTTGGTGTTTAGAGTAGAACTATAAGTGAGATTGGACAGCTGTCTGAACACTATTTTCTTTCTTTCATTTTTCTTTCTTTCTTTCTCTTTCTCCCTCCCTCCTTTCCTTCCTCTGTCCCTCCTCCTTCCTTCCTTCCTTCCTTCCTTCCTTCCTTCCTTCCTTCCTTCCTTCCTTCCTTCCTTCCTTCCTTCCTCTCTCTCTCTCTCTCTCTCTCTCTCTCTCTCTCTCTCTCTCTCTCTCTCTCTCTCTCTGTCTCTGTTTTATGAATGTATTTTTGTCATAATAACTTTCTGATAGTTCCTCCCAAAGCATCCTCTCTTATACTTAAATGAACCTGTGATCTCATCAATTTGGATGTTCCCTCCAATGCAGATTGCATCTCATCCATGCTTGCACACCCAGTGCAATCTTATTCATCTCTTTCCAGAAGGCTGGAGGCCTCCCTCCTCCTCTTTCAACATTGAAAGGGTACCAATTTTCCCTGATGACATCTTTATCTCTTACAAAGTTGTCAAAGTTCTTTTGTCATGTTGTAGTCTGCTCATGCCTACCATGTATCTATTGCCTTTTCTATGATAGCAATATTTAATTCTTTCATTATAGTTATAAAAACAGTGAATCAACCAAGACTAGCAGAGAATGTAACATTCCACACCCATAGCACCCAGCTCTTGACTGAGAGAAGGAGGTGTGTTCTCAGATCAGCCATTTGGAGCCAGTATTGATCACTGCCTTTGTTCTGACCTCTGTAATTTTCAATGTTGTCTTCTCTTACATTATTGCAATCATTGTTTACGTTGTCCTTCTGGCTCTGCTTTCTTCTCTCTGAGACTAGTCATACAAGTCTTCCCATATTTCCCTGTACATTTTCTTTTCTCAAAGATGAAAAAGCATAGGAACAAACTCCAGTTCTCTTGATGCTGAGTGGCAAGTTTGATTTTAAAAATTTGGCCATAAAATCAAAGAGTAGCATCTAAAAGAAAGGCTTTAAGAGCTCTCCCATGTTAGGACTGTTTTCTTCTTCACTCCCAAACTTAGTTAAACCAAATTCATCACAGAGAAAACTGATTAGTACATAGCTTATGCAAGAGCTAAAGAAAAAAGAGGTCCTGGACATCTACTCAAGAAATGACTTATTTCGTCAAGAGCCAAAAGCCAGGACAAACAAACAAACATGCAGTGAGAATCTTAACGTGTTGAGTATCCAGCCTGTAGTATCTAGAATGGAGTTTGAACTCCTGGACTCTGACTTAAAATATGGAGTTAATAGATTTCTAGCCAAATGTGAAATACGACCTGACAAGGGCTGTTAAGAATATATTTGTTATTTTTTTTCTTTCAAATCTAATCAAAAAGGTTTTAAACCAAAATATTGGGGAGAGAGAATGCTGCCTATGTATATGCTCTAAGTTAGGTACCATAGACTAATGGTTTTCATCACTACCCTCCCCCCCAAGACATTAATTATGTATTACATGTAAAGTGTTAGGGGTTTTTTTTTCTTTTTGGGAGGAGGGACTATATTTGTGATTTTATCCATGTGAGGTGAGAGAAATCACTGATACAGAATGGCACTTCCTTTTCAATTTATAGTCTCAGAGAGTTGTTTGAGGGCATTAAGAGATTAAATGAGTTTTCCAGAGTCAGTATATGTCAGTGGCAGGATTTGAACCCACATCTCACTCTCTCCAGGCTCAGCTCTCTATCCACTATTCTACAGCTGCTTCTCAAGCAAGTACAAAAAGAAAAACAATACTTGTCCTCAATGGGGCTTACAACATAGGCACGTGAGTGAGTATGCACATGGCATGTATACAGCTCATCCTGATGAAAAAAATTAAGTAGAATGTGCACAATGACAAAAGAGGGAACTGAGGAGAGAAAGGTCACTTTCAGTGGCTGAGGATCACGGAAACCTTCATGGAGGAAGTGGCACCTGATCTGGGCCTTGAAGAAAGAGAATTGTTTTAGTAGACAGAGACAAGGAAGGAGCTCATTCTAGATATTAGGGTGGTCTGAGCACAGGATAAGATTGGTAATCATTAGTAGTTCATTTTGGCTAGATCACACATTCTGAAGTTGAAAAGACACATCCCATTCAATATTTGGCTTTTAAATCCTTAACTCATTCCACATTTCCACTGTTAATTCCAGTCTTATTCCTAGCTATTGTCATGGATTTGATCCCCGTAGGAGTCAGCTAGCTTCTTTCCTTTTTGCTGGTCTAGCCTTCCTTGTCTTATAAATATGTCACAAAATGTCTGGATGAAAGGCTGGGTCAGGAAAGCTCTGTCACCAGTATTGGAAATACTACTCGAAGGACAAATATTGATAGGTCAGCAATGCTACCTCCATGAGTATAAAGGCATATGCAGTGTTCTTGCTCTTGATTTGTTAATATTATGATTCTTGCCTACCTCCCCGTTCCTAGTCAGCTTCTCTCATTTTTTGACATGATCTATTTTCTTGCTACTGATCTTTAATTACCTGTAGATTTCTCTAGGGACCTTAGATACCTATTCTTCAGTCATTCAGAGCTTGAATCCCAGGGTCTGGAAATCATTTTATAATGTAGTGTTTGTAGCACTTGATTTAGAATCAGAGGTGTTGGGGTCAAACCCATCCTTTGGTGATAGCTATTTCTATGGCAAGTCACTTCAACTCATAGGACCTCAGTTTCCTCATCTGTAAAATGAGGAGGTTAGACTTGTTGTTATTGTTTGTCTTTCTTTTTAGAATAGGACCAATGACATCACAGGGTGATGTCTTGACTTGTTCGTGAATTGGACTTAAGTGAGGCAGAGTGGTCAGCCTCACTCTCTCTTCTAGTCATCAAAGTCTAGTGGCAGGACAAAAATCAAGATGAATGATGATGACCTAGGATGCTGTGGATGACTTTGGCATCTTCAATGTCTGACCAAGCTCTCCATAGCACCTGCTTCAGACTCCTTCATGGCTTTTGGAACAAATTGTTCTCGTCTTCCTATTCTACAGCAAGGGAAAGTCTTCACATGCTTGGGGTAGACATTCCCAGGAGGCTAGACTAAGTTTTCTGAAGTCCTTTCTAGCTGGAAATCAATGATCCTATAACCTGGATTGGAATCCTGACTTTGCCACTTATCAGCTGGCCATGCCTCTCTAGGCATGTTTCAGCTCTAGATAAACAATCTTCTAACTTGCAAGCATTTTAAGATGGGAAGAATGGAGAGAAAGGCATCGAATCATTGATTCAGATCTAAAAAAGAACACAGAGGTCATCTAGTCCCAGATGTTTCTCAGATGAGGAATCTGAACCCCAGAAAAGGAAAGAGAATTTCCCAAGGTCATATGGTTAGTAAGAGGTAGACCCTGGCTATGATTCCTGGCCTTCAGACTCCAATCCATTGCTCATTTCATTGAATCACAACTGCTAAAATCCCTATGACTTTCCAAATCACTTTGCCATTGTGTGAAGTGTATCATATGAGTAAATTCTGCAACATATTAGTCTGTGTCAGTCTTGTTTATGCACTAAGTCAATCAAGTGCTAAGACCTGGGAGATGTATTATCCCCAAAATGAATGCTGATGTGCGCTGGGGCTATTGCATGGGATCAAAATCTGCTAATATGGTGGGTTGGACATGCCTGGATGTGACATCACAGGATTACTTGATCTTCACAGACCTGCTTTAGGTCTTTTTTAGTAAATGAAAGTCTAGCAGATGGTACTCAGAAGCGCTGTAAAATTGTTTGTCGTGTCTATAGTTACATTGGGGGAAAACATACACAGAACCCCCAACTGCTTGCACAAATTGTTTTTGAATTTTAGGTATTCCAAGATACAGAAGGGAGCCCCTATGGAGGGGCATGAAATCAAGGCAAAAGCATGACAGGGCAGCCAATGCAAGGCTGTGTTGTTTATGATCTGAAAAGAAATTAGGAACCCATTGAGGCAAGTGATATTGACTGAAGGAGAATCATAAGATCATAAAATTTAGAGTTGAACCAAAGGGGTCCATGACTCTCTAAAGGTTAAAAAGCCCTGACTAGATGATCTCTAAAGTCCTTTGTGCTTATAACAAATTGTAAAACCTTATGAATAGGCTTTGATGGAAAAAGTATGCAAGGAAAGGAAGGTGAATCTTCCTTTCCTTTCCTCTCCTCTCTTCTCCTCTCCCTTCCTGTCCCTTCCCCCACCAGGGCCATTTCAGTCTAGGTTTTCTAATTCGTCCTCCATGCATCCGCCAAACTGGTATTTGGCAAAGCCTTGACTTTGTTATTCCCCTGCTCAAGAGGTTTCAGGGGGCTCCGCATTATCTCTGAGATAGAATACAAATTCTGATGCTTGATATTTAAAATCCTCTTTCTGAGCTGGTTTTATGTTATTCCCCCTCATTTATTTTCTGTTCCAGCCAAAGAGGCCATCCTGCTGTTCCTTGTATATAACATTCCATCTTCTATCTCTGTGCCTTTGGGAAGGGCATCTCCCATACCTGGAATGTTCTCTCTCTCTTCATCTCCACTTAGGAGTCCATCCCCAGTCCCTTCAAGGCTCACACTCTGAGCCACCTCCTGTATAGAACTTTTCCTGACCTTCCCCAATTCCTTCCCCATTCCCTTTTTTAGAGTCCTCCCCCATCCAAAAATACTTTGTACATATTTTGTGCTTACTTATGTTGGGATTTTGTACTCCTCCAGCACAATGTAATGTTCTTGAGGGTAGGGTTGGGTTTGTTTGTTTTTAACCTCTGGCATCTAGCATGATGCCTTCTACACAGTAGGGGCTTAATACATGCTTATTAAATTTAATTTAACTGAATGCCTGGTTGACTTAAGTAAGCTCACACCCAGATCCTGTAACTACACATTCAGGGCTCTATAGGCAGTGCTGTATTCCATAGCCACATGTATAAACAGCACACAAAGTCCCAGCTATTCTTATATGTCAGATAATACATTTTTCTGATTTAGCTCTTGTCTCCAGGCACTAAACTCTCAGAGCTGAAAGACTCGACTTCCCTTTTTCAATGGGACCTTTCAGAGGGGACCTTTCAGAGATTACTGAGGGTCATTTTAATCAAAATGAAAGACACTTCTTATTAAGATGGCTTTGCTGACAAATAATTAAAATGAATTACTAGCATATACTTGTCCCAGCTGCCTCCTCAGTGTCAGTTTGTAGCAGGCATATATGAAAACCCATAGTCCATGCCTCGGCTCTTTAAAAGCAATTTACAACCTAACTCACCATCCTAACTACCTGAGAAGATTTTAATCCTAAACCTGTCACTGCCCATTATTTTCATGTGATCCTGACAGTCCTACATTAGAACAGTTTATAAGTAAAAGTTAACAAGACCTGGGTGATTTATGTTTCATTGTGGAAAACCATCAACATTCTTCCTGAGGAGCCAAGGAGAGCCCTGAGCTCTCTGTGTGCTGCTAGTGGAAAATGACCACAGAGGAGCATTCCTGAAGCCTTTGGAAAGAGAGCCTCTTTGTGGTCTGGGGCCCTAAACCTATGCTTCATGCAAAGACTTATGCATGTGATGAAACATGGAAATTTAATATTGGCACACACACACACACACACACACACACACACACAGAAAGAGAGAGAGAGAGAGAGATTCACATTCCTTCTCTTGCAGGCCTTTCTCAGCAAAGCACATTCCTGAGGTTCTATAATTTGTTATAAATATAAAGACTTTAGAGATCACCTGGGTAGGGCAGGGCTTCTTAACCTTTTGTGGGACACTGACCCCTTTGGTGGTCTGGTAAAGCCTGTGGAGCCCTTCTCAGAATAATATTGGCTGCCTATATTCATAGTTGAAAGAAATGCTAAATTTCAGTCAGAAGTTAATGAATATAAAGATGTATTTGTCCATGGGCTCCAGTTAAAAACCCTTAACCTAGTCCAATGCCCTTGTCTTGTATCTGAGGACAGCTGAGGCCCAGAAAGGGAAGTAATATGCCTAAGTCCACATAACTAGTTAGTGGCAGAGTTGGGATTGGAAACTGGGAATCTTGACTCCTAACCTTGTCCTCTTTCCACAACATCTTTCTTGGCATAAAGGTATAAAGTTATATTTCTAGTCAATAGGGTTTATGCATTTAAAGAAATAAAGGCAGAAATTCAAAAGTTATCCTTCCCAAGTTTTACACAAATCAAGTCAATAACCAGTCACTTAACTGACCCTTATTTATTATAGATGTGGATGGGCTGAAGGAGAGAAGAAGAAGAGGCATTTAAGAACTGAGAGGGGAAAAAAATCCAAGAAAGAACTTTTTCTGAAAAACATTCTAGAAGATAGAGCAGTTGAATATTTTTATCATGTCCCAAAACATACTGTGTAAGGATCTGCTCTTTCTTTAAAAGGGCTTTTTTTTTTCTCTCATACAAATGTACTCCAACTGAAAATACTTTCAGAGGGAGACCAGCAGGGATTTTTAGGTCTCCAAATTTCACCTCTCTCTTCTTCTGTTACTTGCCAAACAGACAAGATATGGAAAAGGCATTCCCCCATTAAACCAATAGGAGAAAGGCTTCCTCTTAGAAAATCAAAATATGAAAAAATATATATACATTAAGGGATTTATAACTAGCTTGGCCAAATATATATATATATATATGTATATATATATATATATATATATATATATATATATGTGTGTGTGTGTGTGTGTGTGTGTGTGTGTGTGTGTGTGCATGTGTGTGTGTGTGCATGTGTGTGTGCATGTGTGTGTGTATATGTATATGTATATATATATGTATATATGTATGTATATATATGTATATGTATATATGTATATATAGTGGGTATGTGCATATATACACATTATTTAAATACATAAATATATGTATAAATATATATAAGATTTTTTATAGAAACAAAATTTTATATATAAAAATAATTCATACATATATATATATAATCTATATATGGACAAATAGACATAGATACTATCAGCAAGCTACTTAAGAAGTAGAATTGACTTTGGTGTGAGAGGACCTCAGTTTACATCTCACCTTTTGTCACTTATCTGAGGTACCTAGGATAAGTTATTTAATTTCCCTCTTGGGTCTCAGTTTCCTCAGATACAAAATGCGGGGGTTTAAAGTTTTTAAGTAGTTTTCATTTTTAAGCCAATTATATATAGATACACAACTGATATTTTCTTCTTTGATGTATCATCAATCAACTCCCTCTTTCTCTCTCTTCCTTCCCTCCTCTTTCTCTCTGTCTCCCCCTCCTCTTTGTTTCTCTCTCTTTCTCTATCTCTGCCTCTGTCTCTACTCTCTTTCTCTTTTCCTCTCTCTTCCAGAGAAGAAGGAACATTTCTTTCCTTTTACTCAAGTGTATCATTAAGATGAGAATCTCTTCCTGGCAACAACTGCATTCCATTTTGGGGACCCAACTTTCTAAATGTGAGCAGAAACTAATTCTGGGCCCTTGGTCTCAGGCAGGAATGGTAGCTATTTCACCATTCATTATTGCAAGTTATAAAAAGCCAGCCTGATTGGAGCTGGGAAGGATAAGCGGGGCAATAATATTTTCCCTGTCGCCATGATCCCTGCTGAAGATATGAGCCTAATATTCTATTTTTTGCCCCCTGTTTTTGTTCCTGCTCCCAGACCTCAACAGAGCCCCACCTTCTAAAGCAGCAGGTAGAGCCCCTGACTTTTTGCTTTATTTTAAAGCTGGTCCCTGGATCTCCGTCAATGACGCCATGCAGTCACCAGCCAGGAATCTGAGCACTAAGAAGCTGCCTGTTCATTGTATTTGCAGCCACACAGAGCTGCAAGCAGGCCCTGGCAAGGAGGCACTTGTTGTATCATTTTTAAATCAAGGCCATCTTTTTCTCAGTGGTAAACGTGAAATGTTTTTAAAGGCCAGACTTAGCATAAAATCTATGGGTTGCTATGGATACCACTTACCACACAGGACTGCACTCTGTGTTCAACTGTGTGATTTTCCTCTATTCAAAGGTTCAGCATTGTCAAAAAACAAATTACTTTTTTTCAGTTGTTTATCTCCAAGTTCATTATGGAAACTGCAATAACTAATAAGACAGTCAGGTTGGGGAGGGGGGAAGAGGGAGAGGCCCAAGGTGGGGGAGTCACTTGGGTCCTCCTCCTTCAATTTCTGGATTTGACAATAATTAGAGCCAAATTGGCTATTGTTACGAAATAAAATGGATTTTGATCTTTGTGTGTGTGTGTGTGTGTGTGTGTGTGTGTGTGTGTTCGAATACAAAGTAAAGCATCTACTAAGAAGTCTGCTTCCAGCCAAATTACATGGTAATAAGGATTTTCACACCTACGTAGCACTTAGTTACAAAGCTCTGAAAGAGAGAGATTACACCCTGATAGACTGGAAACTTGGTACCTGAGGCCCAAGGCTTCACTCTTTAGGAGAAAAAAAATGTGGGTTCAGGACCTCCAGCTCATTGAATTATTCATGCCATCTCCCCATCACATATCTGGAGGGTGGAAACTGGTTAGGCTGTGATTATCAAGTGTACCAGGCCCGGTCTGTTCCAACAACAGGCAGAACACTGCTGGTAATACAGCTGCTTTCCCCCCACACCCAACACTCTTCTAATTAGGGTGAAAGATTTGTAACTCCTTCCCATGCCCACCTCTTCCCTCCCACCTCCTTCCCCTCCACATGGGAGAGGGGAAGGGCAAAACACATCAAGAAAAAAAAAAGAATTTTACAAAAGTGACAAAAAGGAGTTTGTCCCATTTCTGGAGGGTGTTCAGAAGAAAATTTGATGTCAGCAAGTTCTGAGTCACCTGGGGCTGTTGCATATTTTGCTTAGCATCCCAGTTAATCAAGGGGCCACCCGCCCTGCACATTGACTTGGTTGTTGGAGATGCTCTCTGATCCCCAATTTAGTACTGTTTAGTCTCCTCCCGGCTGGTCATTTGCATAACAATGAGGGAAAGGGAGGACCCTAATGTGGGCAGCTGTTTTAGAATGGGCATGAAGATATTGGATGGTTGTAAAATAGCCTTGAAAAAACCCTTCCTACTTAGGTTCAGAGATGCGTTAACCACTGAAGCCTGCTAATGTGTACATCCAACTTGTCCCCCAGTCCAGTCCTAGAGCTAGTGGGGCCGCAGAGGCTGCTGTCTTCACAGTCACCAGCCCTGCTGGAGCAGAGCCCAATGGCTTCCATTGGTAATTAATTTACATATTGAAAACATAAAAACAAGAGCCAGGGAAAGGGAGTGTGTGGAGATGAAGGGCTCAGATCTCTCCCTTCACACAGTTGTCCTGGTAGGGAAAGTAGCTGGGCCTCTTGGAAGGATTCCAGCCTGCAGCAAAGAAACTCAGACAAGACCTGAGCCTGGAAAAGGGAGTTTGGATGGAGCGTGACACTATGATGTAGAAGGATGTTGCTTTCTATCTAGTTAGGACCTGCTCCCTTTGCTGAGACACAGGGTAAGAGCCAAGGAGTTTACAATACCCCTGGTCAGAGCACGGTGCCGTATTGTATTAGGGAGAGGATTAGAAGGTGGGAAGCCTCCAGAAATGGATGATTCTGGAGACCACTTTATAGGTCGACTGGTTATAGAGGCATTATGGTATTTGGAGGAAGTAGTGATGGATTTTGTATGCAAGAGAGACCTGGGTCCAATTTCAGACGATGGCATCCTTATTTCAGTATATGTAAAATGAGAGGCTGCTACCAGATCATGGAGTTCTTAACCTGGGGTCAGTGAATATATATATGTATGTATGTATGTATGTATGTATATACACACACATATACATACATACACACATATGTATATATGTATATATACACACATATACATATATACACACACATATATATACATACATATATTTAGATGACTGTAATTTAATATAATTGGTTTCCTTTGTAATTATATGTATTTTATGAATTAAAAATATGATTCAGAGAAGGGATCCATAGCCTTCACCTGATTGTCAAAGGGGTCCATGACACAAAAATAAAGATGAGGAGCCCCTAGACTAGATAAGCTCTCAAGGTCCTTCCAGCTTGATAGCTATGATCCTATGATTCTGTGAACAAATTTAAGGCTAGAGAAGAAACTTATGGGGCACATAGTAGCTTTTTTCAAGGGTCAATCTATGGAAAAAAGTTAGGGTACACTTGTTCTGCTTTGTCCCAAAGGGCAGAAGTAAAAGTAATGGGTGAAAGTTGAAGAGGGGAAGCGTTTATCTCAGTATGAGGAAGACTTTGTTTACAATTTGAGCTGCCCAAAGCTAGAATGGACTATTTCGTTTTTCCCTCTCTAGTCTGTAGATGGAGACTGATCAAAGGTGTTTTATTAAGGCTATTTTGGAGGGGATTTCAGTTTGGTTACATTTATACCAGATGACCTTTGAAATCCTTTCAACCCTGAGATTTTGTTGTGTGAGGGCATGCCTCACCTGCTTCAAGTGAACTGTAAGTACTAGCATGGTGCTCAGGTGCTTGGCGGTTATAAAACCATGAGCTGTTTCTGGCAGGTCATATATGATTCAGTCCTGAAAGTCTCAGAGATGACTAAGTATTATCCTTGATGGTCATTGAGTAGGAAGAGCTGATAACCCGGTGACCCACCCATGGCCACTCTCTCTTTCTGTCAGTTGACTCTGTGAGTTCCCTTTGAATTTCTCTAGAGAGGGATGGGAGTAGGGCTAATACCCTTCTCCTTACCCTGACAGTCTGTTGACTGTTCCCAAGGAAAGGGAGAGTTCAGTGAGGTTACCTTGACCATGAGCCTCTGATTGCTCCTTTGTTTCGCTGCTTGATCAAAGGTGACTGAACTTTGATCTCAGGATGAACATGTCCAGGCTTGGAGGTAACTTTCTGAATTTGGGAGGTCTGGAGATTTGGGATCCTTGGTTGTTATCCACTGCTCTTTGGAGGAGTCCCTGGAAACTATTGCATTGCTCCCAGAGAAGATGATCACGAGCAGGACAATGAAATTAAACTCTGGCATGGCTTGGTGGAAGACATCTACTCTGAGGGAGACAATACAGAGCTGAAGTGAAATGAGAAACTGCTGACTTAGCAGCCCTGCAAAATGCTTCATGTTCTCATGTTTAAATCTCAAAAGTAAAACAGCAGTTATAAATTGCTGACTCTTTAAGTATTGTTAATGTGTACTTGTCAATTTTTGTCTTCAACATTTCTCTTATTTGTAGGAAATAAATAGCTACCCTATATCTGATTCATATTATACATTGAGTACCTTTCCACTTTCCCTTTGGAAAGACCCTAGACATAACTCAAAACTAAGCTTTAAGTAATTTTTCCCCAAGATGGCAAGATGGGGCATAACAACAGAAAATGTGTAAGGAAGGGAGCTTAACCCTTTCTTTTAGGTGGGCAAGCTCCCTCAGGACTAACCCCAGTCAATTTGTGAGTGGGTACAGAGCTGAGAGGGGCCTCTTAGTGAAGATGAGGATAGCACAGTGTTCCAGTTCCTTTGGGCCTAGCAGTGGTCTTATTGTTAGACTGTGAGTTTTAGGCACATTCCTTTCAAGCTCTAGAATGATTCTATTATAGGCAGTGTGTTACAGCCTGAGGTAGTGGTGTGGTGAGTTGCACAGAATTTCAGAGTTGGAAGGGACCTCAAAAGCCATCTAGTTCAAAGAGTGCTTGTAAAAGAATCTCTTCTATAATAAGCCCCAACAAGTAGTCATCAAGCCTTTGCTTGAAGACCCCCAATGGAGGGGCCTCTATTACCTCCAGGGGCAGTCTATTCTCTCTTTGGGCATCTCTTAATTGCTAGGAACTTTTCCATTACAGTAAGCCTAAATTCTCCCCTCTATAATTTTTACCCACGTCTCCTAGTTCTGTTGCCTGGGGTCAAACAGAATAAATCAAATCCTTCTTCAATGGAAGTCCTCCAAATAATTAAAGATCTACTTTATCCCCCTCACTCCCTTTCCCCCGGACTAAACATCTCCAGTTCTTTCCAAGGATCCACCATTGGGTATGAAACCTAAGATACGTTACCATCTTGGTTGTCCTTCTCCATACGCTCTCCAGGTTCGAAATATTCTTCCCCAAATATGGGACCCCAAATTATTCACAACTATCAGGAACCTGGGCTCCACTTAATAGTTGTGTGATCTTGGGCTAGTCACTTAATCTCATGGAGCCTCAGAATCTTCATGTATAGAATAAATAATAATACTGTAGTAGTTGGGGGCAGCTAGGTGGGACAGTGGATAGAGCATTGGCCCTGGGGTCAGGAGGACCTGAATTAAAATCTGGCCTCAGACACTTCTTAGCTGTGTGACCCTGGGCAAGTCACTTCACCCCATCTGCCTCAGTTTCCTCATCTGTAAAATGAGCTGGAGAAGGAAATGGCAAATCACTGTATTATCTTTGCCAAGAAAACCCAAAATGGGTTGGATGTGATTGAAAGATGACTGAACAACAAAAACTGCACTAGCTATCTTTTATTTTCTTTGGTGAGGCAATTGGGGTTAAGTACCTTGCCCAGAGTCACACAGCTAGTGTCAAGTGTCTGAGGCCGGATTTGAACTCAGGTCCCCCTCACTCCAGGGCCAGTGCTCTATCCACTGCACCACCTAGCTGCCCCAGCACTAGCTATCTTGAAAGGTTGTTGTAGAACTCACAAGATGATAGATGCAGTGCTGAAAGAGACTTCATGTCATTGAGCCCAGTCCCCTCAATTTAACCCAGAGAAGTTGAGACCTACACTGAGGTCGCTTGGGTGGTAAGGAGCAGAGGCTGGGTTTGAAACCAGGGCCTTTGAGAGTAAAAGATTACCCTACCACACTCTCTCTGATGATACAGATTAAAGCCTTTGTAACTCTAAAACAAGGAATAAATGTGGGTCATTGTTAAGTTGCCACCTTCTGATAAGCAGGGAAAGCAGCTTCCAGAACATAAGTGGGATTATGTTTATTCACCATCTGGAGCTGGAAGCCAAAGGACCTGGGTTAGAATCCTGGCTCTGACAGGTGCCATCTGTGTGACTCTGGGCAAGCCACATCCAATTTAGTCCAATTCGTCCAATTCAGTTCAATATTATGCACAAGGAATTCTGCTACTGTGCTGGGAATAGAAAGAGAAAGTGATTCAGTCTTTGCTTTCAAAGAGTTTATATACTGGTGGGGGGTATGACATAAATATATATGTAAATACAAAAAATAAAGTTATATAAAGTAATTTCAAGAGGAGAGGGGGCTCAGTTATTAAACTGAGGAGACTGGGAAAGGGGCATCTTAATCTCTCTGGGCCTCAGTTTCTTTACCTGGAAAATGAGGAGCTTGGACTACCTGACTGACCTCTGAGGCCCCTTCCAGCTCTGAAATCTGTGATACCCACTTCCTTTTATGGCTAAGGTGAGAATCCAAGGGCTGCCATGCTCAGCAGTCCTGCTGGCCCTGCTGGCCCAGCTCTGTTTGGAATGTCAGAAGATGAACGAGAATAGTCTTCCTGGGATGCAGACATGAGGGACGATAGCCTCTTGGACTCAGCCAGCCCTGCTCAGGAGCTCGCAGCCACTGTTGAGAAAGCAATCCTAGCATTTCTGCATCTGGCATTTCTGAGGTCTTAATCCAGCCCAGATTCCTTTCTGTGCCCAGACTTTCTCTCTTGCTCTAGCCTCGCCCGACTGTTTAGACTGTGAGCCCACTGGGGAGGGACCGCTGCCTTCAACTTTGTTCTGTTGCCTGCACTGCTGATGTTCGGTACATATTAACTAATCATTATCATCATGGATCCCATAAATTACACACTTCATCATTCACGTTTAAATTAAAGATGAATAACTGTCACTTGGCGCCTATGGGGTAGAAGCCAGACACCCAAGCTGGCGATGGCTCCAGGTTAGGATCACTGGACGGCTGCTCATTTGCTGACATGGGATTCGACTGTGAGTCCCTGTTGCCCACAAGACAGTTCTACTGTCCACAAGCAAAGTACAGGGTAGTCGTCGCAGCAGATGTATACTTAATATCTCCTATTGAGAAGACCCAAGGCCTTGTCTCATTTCTGCTGCTCCCCAGCTGATCTCTTCCCTTATCTCTTTCCTCCTCTGCACAATGAGAGAGCCAGACAACATGATCTCCAAGAACCCTTCCGTGTCTAATCAACCCGTGATTATTTTCCTCTTACTGCTTTATAGGTACATGGCATTTACTTATTTATGCGGATAATCAGGCTGGATTGCACTATAAAAAAGTGAGCTGTCATTATTGGGAAATTGAAAATCTTTACTGACCCACACTTCTGCCTGAAGCCAAGGCCTGCCCTTTTGAAATACATTCGACCAGCATTGTTTTAAGGGTATAAGTCATAGGTCAGTATTGTCTCCAAAGAAGGAAGAATGTAGCAGGGGGTAGCAACTTTGAATGAACGCTTTCCTTGAAATGAGGGGGACGTCTTTTTGATCTTAGATTCAGGTTTCTCCTTAGTACCAGTGCCCCATACCTCCTGCCCAGACCCCCTCATCCATGTTCTGACCCTTCCTACTTAGTCCCTCCGGCCTAGAGTCATAGTTTATTGACCCTAATCTCCTCATCTGGGTTTCTAATCCCTTGTCCTTGATTCTAGACCTGTTGTTTACTCTAACCTTTTAATCTTTCAAACTTTGTCCAAATTACCTGATTCTTCCCCATTCTCTGAGCTGCAGAACCTATTAGTATGGTATCATTACTCTAGAACAGAGGTGTCAGAAGCAAGACCCATTGACTGAGCACTCTGAATAACCTGAACCGGATGAAAATGTAATTGGGAAATATTTAACAAAAATAAATAAAAATACATTAGAAGATAGAAAATGTCAAAATGGGATTTTCTAAGCCAATATGTGGCCCACAGGGCTCCTTATTAATGATCCTGTTTCTGTTTGAGTTTCACACCAGATCACTGGCTCTCCACTTGATTTTGTGCCTTGTAGAACCTTTTCTGGGTCTACTCCCTACTCTTATACCATTCTTATTTCCCTCTTGGGGCTTCAGTCTCCCTCCCTCATTTGTAACTTAGAATTCTAGAATAATACATCTAGAAAAAACTAGTCAAGAGATCCTATAAGGCAGGAGTTCTTAACCTTTTGTGGTGAAGCCTATGGCCCCCTTTTCAGAAAAATGCACAAAACAAAACATACAAGATTACCAAGGAAACTTGTTATACTGAAATAATTATCAAAATATTTTAAAAGCAAGTCCACAGACCCCAGGTTAAGAAGCCCTGCCCAAATGAAGCCCGTCTATTGATGTCACTGGAGCCAGTCACTCCAAGTCACACAGGAAGTTAACAGCAGAGCTGAGGCCAAGCTGAATCTCCTGAAACCATTCCCAGATTCTTTCCAATGCATCGTTCTGCTGGCCATTCACCAGGTGGGGACAGAGAGTGGGGCAGGAGGGAAAACAACCATTCCGAGAACTCTAGGAGAGGATAGGGAGGAAGGAGGTAGCCAGAATTCCAACCACAACCGGAGCCCTCCTTTCACAGCGATGAGATGGTTAAAAGCTTTATTGATGTGTTTCATTTTTATATTACAAACATTGCTACTAAACAGGGGCTGGACCAGGTGATCTCTAAGGTCCCTTTCAGCTTCCCCTAAAATATTATGATTCAATAAGGAACTGAATCTTAGTGGTGTTGATTCCAACAGAGGTGATTCCTATTTAAAGACTCCTTGGAGTAGAGCAACCCAGACCCCCCATGCAGCTGTGAATAAAGGCTAATCCCAGTCTGTTTGGGATTGGACAAAAGCAATTAAGCTTTGCAAGTGTTAATGTTCATCCCAGAATTGTTGTTTAGAGAGTCAGTAGGCCAGGAGATGGCTGTAACAGAGAATGGGAGATTGGAAGCCCCATAGGAGGACTCTTGGAATAGAGAAATTAATAATATGATATTTTATAACAGGACAGGACAAATGTAACACAACACAACACAACACAGCTCAATACAATACAACACAATATGATATACTTTATTGAGTGCTTACTTTGTGCCAGGTACTGTGCTAAGGACTAGAGATACAAATAAAAAAAAAGATAAACCCTGCCCTCAAGGAGTTTACAACCTAATGAGGTAGGGCAATAAAGAAACTGAAAAGGGGAGGGGAGCGGAGGATACCTCGCTGAGGGGTGGCATCAAAACCAGGCAGTGTGATTGCTGGTAAATGAACAGATGGCTGAGCTACTAGGGCCTCTTGAATGGGAGGCTTAAGGAGGATTTTTTTGCTGCGCCTTCCAGCCCTCCAATCTGAGAGACAGAGTGTGCTGAGGGTACAGATGAGGCGGGAGTACCACAGCTGACGCAGTATCTGGGAGGATGCGCTTATCCTGGGGAGAGGGGCCTGATAAGGGTGGAGTCAAACCAAGCTGGTTAGCAACTAATGATCAAAAGGGAATGGAGGAGTGGTTTTAGGGAGGCCCTGGTTCAGAAAGCACAAGGGAACACGAGGGCCTTTCAGTGAAGTAGCTCAGAGGAGACAGAGCCTTTGGGGGCTCTTTGTTGTGGACTCAGTGCCAAGAAAAGGAGAGCCTGACTAGAGCAGAGTAACTCTGTAGAGTGAGGATCATAAAATCCAGACCTGGAAGCCATCTCTTCATTTCCCACCAGCTACACTGATGGTTTGACTCTACCATCCTCATGCCCTGCCCTTCCCCACCCCTTTCAGGTTCCTTTGGTGTATTGCCTTCGCCTATTAGACTGTAAGCTCCTTCCTTGAGGGCAGGGATTTAGGAGATCATTTAATCCAAGGGGTTTTTTGCTGTTGTTGTTGTTGTTGTTTTTGGTGAGGCAATCAGGGTTAAGTGACTTGCCCAGGTCACACAGCTAGTGAGTATCATGTGTCTGAGGCCAAATTTAAGCTCAGGTCCTCCTGACTCCAGGGCCAGTGCTCTATCCACTGTGCCACCTAGCTGCCCCTTCATCCAGGGGTTCTTAACCTTTTTGGTGCATAATATATCTCTTTGGAAGTCTGGTGGAACCTATTTCAGAATAATCTTCTTAAATATATAAAATAAATTACATAGGTTTAAAAAGGAAACCAATTATAATGAAATACAGTTCTTCCTCTCCCCCACTCTGTCTGTCTCTGTCTCTATCTGTCTCTGTCTCTATCTTTCTCTGTCTCTGTCTCTCTGTTTCTCTCTGTCTCTGTTTCTCTCTGTCTCTGTCTCTCTCTGTCTCTGTCTCTGTCTCAAATCTATCTACAAGCCTGAGGTGAGGATTCTGCTTCTATTCCTGCTCAGGGTTCCATTTATGCGCAGGTTACAGAGTGCCCAGGCCTGTTAGTTCTGCCCCGCCCTTTTCCACACCTACCCCAATGGTAAGACCTGGACAGCTGCAAAGAAAGCAGTTTCAAACTGGACCTGAAGGATCACTTGTCTGACAGGGCCTAGTCAGAAAAGACCTGGGTTCTTCAAAGAGTTCTGATTTGGGCTGTGGGCAAAAATGAAGCAGGATCTCTGGGATGCAGGGAGAAAATTTGGCTACACAAAAATGAAAGCAGTAAAATGTATTTTTAAAACAAAAAGAAAGCAGGAAGTGGAAACTGTAATGACTACCAAATGAATTATGCGTTTTTAAACTTTTTTTTAATCAATAAGCATTTCTTTTCTCTCCTTCTCACTTCCTTCACTCCCCTCTATCTGAATGACGTTAACAAATAAGCTAAAATGAATAACCAGATTAAGTTGTAATGATCTGTATTAAGATAATTTGGAACAGAAAATCTATATACACTCTAGGACAGGCAATTTTGTATCTAACTGCTGTGACTGGAAGGGCCCTGAAAAGCAGAGGATGCTGGGGAATATCTTTGGAGAAAAATCTCTGATCCCATGAATGACAGCAATGGAATGTGATCCCATTAGAAGGGAGTCCTTCCTTTGTTCCTAAGATTCATCACTGGAACTCCTCTTCTCAAGTCTCCTCAGGGCCCACAGTCTCTAAAGTATTGGTTATAGAGTCAAGGGATCTGGGTTCAAATTCCAATGTTACTTACCATCTCTATGATATTAAGCATGCCACTCTCATCTCTATGCCTCAGTTGTCTCATCTGCAAAATGATATAGGTTGACTTGATGATCTCTAACATTCCTTCCAACTTTAAATCTGATGACCCTACTTTCTATTCCTCTCTAAAATCCTGGATGCTTTTTTAGAACCAAAATGGACAGAACTTATTCAAACTAACAGGATAAGCTTTGATACCTGAAAACTACTAGAAGCTTTGGTATGACGTTCAGTAGGGGATCTCTTGGTCAAAGGGAAGTTAGGCAAGATAGTATGACTATTTGGTCAGTTATCAAGTTGACTATCCCAGATTTCTATCCTTGGTTTGTGTGATAAACGAAAACTCCATCTATTCTTCTATCCATGTCATTGATAAAATTTTTAACCAACATAGGACCAAGGACAGATCCCTGGGGTACTCCATTAGAAACCTCCTTCCTAAAAGGATGCAAAAATATGGAAAATGTAGCCCCTACCCGTAAGCAATTATAGTCTAACTGAATAGATGAAACATGAAAAAATTATAAAATACTACAAAGATAAATGTACCATTATATATAGTATATTGGGTACATATATGTATATGTATGTATGCCTTACATATAAGTAGAGGCATCTTGGTGTAGTTGAAAGAGCATTGGATTTGAAGTCAGAGGAGATGGGTTCAGATCCTGGTTCTGTCAAATATTATTTATGAGACTTGTGGGTATCAGATTCTCTATTTGTAAAATAATGGAATTAGGTTGGATGACCTCTGTGATGCTTTCCTGATCTGTTTAAGATCCCGGAATCCTATGACCAGGTCGTGGGTATGACCTTGAGAAAGAAAAAGACCTTTATGTTTCATCTTACATTCTTTTTCCTTCCCATTCCTCTGTTACCTCCCTACCAACTAATGGGGACAATGATAATCTCTTCATCTTTAAGCAAGGAAAACCAAGGACCATCTCTGAGATAAGTGCTATATCTCTTCCTTCTATACCAGGGCAAATATGGACTCTGGCTATAACTGGATTTGAGAATAATCTTCGTAAAAATTGCTAATGTTATAAATACCCAAATTAACTATAAAGGAAAATGCTATCTGCATCCAGAGAAAGAACTGATAAATAGAAGTATGTATAAAAGAATTTTACACATACGCACATATACATATGCCTATTTGTATCTAATGATAGCCATCTCTGGGGGGAGGAGGGTGGGTAGGAAGGAAAGAGAGGAAACAAGAAATTTACATAATAATTTTGTTGTATATTTGAAAGGAATAGCAAGTTGTGCATAGCAGATTTGTAGTTTCATGGGCAGTCATCTTTTTTATTGTACTATATTATGGAAATGCTTGTTTTATCATAAATATTAAAAATAAAATAATTGTTAATGTTCTTCTTTAAAATATATATTGCTGTCACTTGCCATAACTTCCCCAACCATAGAACTCTGTCTTGAAACAAAGTAGAACTAAAAAAGGTCTATATATAGGCAACATCTGATAATGGATGCCTCATTCCACCTGCAATTCACCACCTCTCCGCCAACGGGTAGGAGACATGCTAGACCATCGGAACTCTGAAGTCACAATCAGTTATCACATTGATCAGACTCTTGAAGCCTTTCCAAGTTATTTTCCTTTACATTACTTCAGTTATCATGGAAATTGCCCTCACTTAGCATCAGTTCATACAAACCTCCCGAAATTCCTCTGAATTCTTTATTTCTTATGCTGTGAAATGATTCTCTTATATTCATATGCCACATTTTGTTCAGCTATTCCCTGATTGATAGGAACCCACTTTCCTTCCAGTTCTTTGCACCTATAAAAAGTGCTGTTATAAACATTTGTGTATATAGATGAGACCTTTCCCTCATCTCTGACATCCTTGGAGTGTAATGGTCTAGTAATGGTATCACTCTAGTTCAGAGGATATAGATAATTTGGTGACTTTTCTTTTAACATGATTTCAAACATTTTCCCAAAATGGTTGGAGCAATTCACAGCTCCACCAACAGTGCTGCAATGTGACTGTCTTCCCATCGCCCTTGGGAGGAGTCTTAAAGTGCCTATCCTGTTGAGTGTCTTCTGGGCCTATATAGCTCTGATGAACAGAGGACATTGCTTTCCCATGCTGCCAATTCTAGTCCTCAGACACACACTACATTTGCTTAATTATTTTAATTGAAAAAGGGAACTAATGAATGCAGATTCCTTGGCCAATATATATTGGTACCCCAGAATTAAAGGAGCCATGAGGGGCCAATCTGTGTTTGTAAAAGCACACTACCTCCCAATGGATTTCAGTGTTGGCCCATGTCAGAGGCTTTGGGGAAGGATATTCATGGGAGTCAACATCAATCTGTTGCCCATGCCTTTTGTGGAGAGCCCACCTCATGACTCCACCTCAGTTGAAAGGGCTCTGGAGGGCCTATGGTTTCTTGCTCAGGGGAAAAAAGAATGGCTTTTTGCATAATTCTGAAAGCTAGCAACAGGACTCTCAATCAAACCCTGGAAAATTCCAAGACACACAATGCATAAAATGAATAGAGGTCCCAGCAAGCAAACGGTGATAAGGATTCCACAGTTAGTTTCCTGACTGTGAAGTTACATAAAAGCCCAGTGAGCACTGCAGAACAGTTGCATTTTTCTTGTGTACAAATTCCAGTTGTATGAAAGTGGCAATGTTACAAGAAAACACCGTGACTGCCAATAATGGAAATTGTTTGAGGTTCTCAAAAATGAGCCAAGGAGAGGAATTCACACAGGCAGATTTGGCTGCCCTGTTCAAGATTTAGAATGACTTTTTACTTAAATGTTATTTGTATATTGCCAATTAGTAAGAGGGATGGGGAAGAAAGGTACAGAGAGAAAAAAGAGAGAAAGTAAGAGGGGATCTGGGGGACAGATGGTCTGGTAGAGAGGGGACTATGGTTCCTGTCCTACTATTATTCTCTTTAAATGGCATGTCTAGAATGCACCCCTCCTCATTCCCACCTTATAAAATCCCTAGCTCCATTTCTCCTACACAGTGTTTTCTGATTCCTAGTTGTTAATTCCTAGTTAATTCCTCTCTCTCTTAAAATTGCAATGTGTTCTTAACATACACTTTATATTTACTTATATACATACTGTCCTCCTTCCAGTAGAATGTAAGCTCTTTCAGGGGAGAGAAAAATTTGCTTTTGTCTTTGTATCTCCACATCTAGAAGTGCCAGGCACATAGTTGGTGCATAATAAATGTCTGTTGGATTGAACTGGACTCACAGTCGGGGCAGAGGGAGGGATGGGACCTGTTCAGGGCTGGAGTTGAAGGCCTGCCATAGATGAAGACTCTCTAAGTCAGGGAAATGGTAAAGGTTTTGACTAGAAATTTCCTATTTAGGGTGGAGCCAAAAGCCATGTTGGTGCAGGAGAAAGTTAGTGGTTCTGTCTTCAACTCTTTCATCTTTGGTCTCTACTCTTTTAGTCAATCTCATCAACATCAGCTCTCATGGCTTCAGCTGCCATCTTAATCCAGTTGCCTCCAAAATTTACATAGCCAGCCTCCTCCTGAGCTCCAGGCCTGCCTCCCTCACTGCCTGTTGGCCATCTCCACCTGGACATCCTATGTATATCATAGCCCACTCAATATGTCTAAAACAAAACTCAATAACTTTCCCCCTAAAGTTACCCCTCTTCCCAATTTCCCTATTTCTGACAAGGGTACTACTTGTCATCCAAGTTGGAAAAATGAATCATCCTTGACTCTTCACTCCCACTCAGCACTTTCCCCTCTCCCCATATCCACTCAGTTGTTAAGTCCTATTGACCTCACATCCTCCTCATGTCTCAAATCTTCTCTCCTAGAATCAAAGCCTCTCCAGTCTAGGCTCCCATCATCTGTCATCATCTGTCACCTGCTATAGTAACTTCCTGAGTGGTCTCCCTGCACCCAGTCTCTCCCCTCTCCGTTCTAGCTTCCACACAGCTTACCAAACTGATATTCCTGAAGTGAAGTTCTGACCATTCAGAAAACTTCAGTGGCTCCATTTCTATTAAAAATATATGAGCTTCTCTGTTTGACATTTAAGTCCTTCACAGTCTGGCTGAGCTGTAGTCAGTCTTTCCAGGCTGTCTATGAGCTACCATCCCTCATTTACACTATGTTTCAGTCAATCTGGTCTAATTGCCATTCCCTGCGCATGATATTCCATACTTTTGCATTGTTTGTCTCCCATACTTGGAATGAGCTATTCCTCACCTCCTCCTCTTGAAACCTCTCACTCTTTTCCCATCTCAGCTCAGGAGGTACCTCCTTCAAGAGGCTTTTATTGATTTTATTAGAAGGTTGCATCCCACCTAAATCTAAATCACTGTGTATTGATTTTGAAAATATCCCATACTTAATTGCCTATGAAAATATTCTATTCCCTCAGTAAAATGTAAGATCCTTGAGGGTAGGAACTGTCTCATTTCTGAGTTAATATCTTCAGTGTCTATCACAATGCCTGGCACATAGTAGGTGCCTAACAAATGCTTATTGATTGGTTATTGATTGGAGACATAGAATGCTAAGCAGAAGGGTAGATGCAGAAAGAAGGACCTTACGGTCCAGACCAAGAGTGTGAGTTATTATCAAGACAAAAATAGTTCAAGGGAAAAAGATTTCTAAGATTCATTGGCAGCCAGAAATCCTATGAGGCATGGGCTAGGAAGGAGGTTCAATTACAAAAGATTCGGTTCTAGTTTAGTACAGAGTCCAAGAAATATGCTTGATATAATAGAAAAAAACCCTAGATTCCAAGTCTGAGGACCTGAGTTTGAATCCTGGATCTATTATCGTAATATATCTATGACCTTTGTGGAAGTAATTTTATCTCTCTGTGTTTTAGTTTCTATTAAAGATTATCCTTTTACTAGGCCCTAGCTGACAGCAATGTTTGATCATTGACTGACCCAACTGTGTACTGGGAAGTTCCTAAGTACTCAATAACTGATTTAGTCATCTTCATTCAGGCAATGAATGCAAACCTTTCTCCATTAGTTGAGCAAACTTCATCTAATTCAGGTATGCAAAGTTGGCAAACTTTCCTGTGATTGATAAGGGGGTGGCAATCTGGGTCACTCACTTATTGACTGTCCCTAAAGTCTGCCTCCTACATAGACTCTGTGAATCTGGCCAACAATGACAATCAGATGTAAGGGCAGAGACCCAAAGCTCTGGGCTCTGGACCAGGGTATCTACCCATACCACTTCTCCTACTTAAGATGATGGGACTGAGGAGGTGAGAAGCTACACACTTGCACACCTGTGATAATAAACTGCTTGACATTATTCTCTGAGCACGTATGTTCCTTCTTGGTAAATTACTCATAATCTCACGGAATCCTCATCTGTAAAATGGAGGGAATTGGACAAGATAAATTCTGAAACTCTCTTATAGCTTAAAATCTATGATTGTACTACTCCCCTAAACCAAGTGCAGCTCCTTTTCTTATTGTCAGCTAATAGATCCCAGGAGCCCCTGCTCCTGCGATGTGTTTTGAACCTATAAAAAAAACATATAAGAAACTTCTGGCTGAGATAGGATTTGGCTTAGCATAAAAAAATCTCCTTAGTTCTAGTACCTATCATTTATTTCTTGCCTGTTTGCCCTGTTCCTTTAGTTCTTATACATAAGTTAGTCCCCAATTGCCAGTCTGCTCTTTTGACCCTCTACCAGCCCTGCCCTTAAGTGATTAGCTCCTTCTGTTCTCATCTAGTAGCATTGGTCAGACCCTCAATAGGGGTGGCTGAATCAGTAGGAGACCATGGGGCCTGTCCTGGCCCACATCCGTCCTTGGTGGGTAGGGCGTGCAAGCATCTGGAATAAAAAGACCTAAGCTTCCAAGAAGTTTTTACAAAGTATTTACTTCCCTTTACTTATTGTATGTTTGTTCTATTATCCTCCAGATTCCCTCAGCTTTGAATTTTGACCTGAAGCAAACCATTCCCTATAGGGTCTTAGGTCTTTGAATAATGGTAGCCCATAGTTACTCTGGTAATGGATCAGACTGACTTAGATTACACCCTACCGCCTCCCATCTCTAGCCACATCTCCTCTAATCCCTGACCAGGATTATCTTTTCCCTCTGCCCTATTCCCTATGAATTCCCTAATTAATAACATATGCTGGTCCTTCCTTGGGCAACATATGACCATTATCTGCTTGTATTCTGACCCACCATCTGCTCCTACCTTCAGTACCCATGATTTCTGTTTTCTTGCCTAGTTTCTGAGTCTCCTTCACCCTGACACTTGATTTTATATACTTTTGGGCTTCTGACTATCTGCCTGGTTGCTGATTCAACTCTGAATACAGATCACTTGTCAGCCTATTACTAACTCTCTTTATCCCAGCTTCCTTTCACATATCTGTGCCCTGATCACCACCAGCAGAAGGTCAGTGCTCATGGTCTTGATACTGACAGCACCACCAGTGAATACAGCCAATGAAGATTTACTATTGCTGGCTATACTCCTGTCCACATTGGGAAATCCCCAAAACTGAAAGGTGGAGCCAGGTGATGCAGACAGCTAAAAGAATTAACCATAAATGTCTAATATCTGCTAGTCTGGTATCAGTTCTTCTAGTAGGTTAGTAGCACTGAAAGCTATCTTATGTGATAGCTTTGGTTAGGGATGGAGGGTGTGTGCTTGTATGTATGTGTGTGTGTGTGTGTGTGTGTGTGTGTGTGTGTGTATAGTAGTAGTAGTAGATTCTCACCTACTCCATGAAGTTTTTCTCTGGATTCATGTGGAAAATGAGGAGATGGAATTATTATGATCGTGTAAATTCAATTTGATACAAGTGTTGAGGCAAGTTTTCCCACTGGCTGAAATATAACAACAAAACGATTGGGTTTGGAATGAGAGTTGGATCCATGGAGGACGATGGCCTTACTCCTAGCTCAAGCTCATTTGCCTACTAAGTCATAGAAGATCTTGTGCATTTTTAGTGCTGTCAGACATTTGTCTGAGATGGAGAGCAATGACATCAAGATTGAAATAAAAGACTGAATTTCAGCTTGGGTACAGCATACCAGGCTTTTGTTAGTTGCATGTGGTGGTTGTGACTCGGGTTGTCAGCTAGTCTTAGGAGCGAGAGATTGAGAGTGACTAACAGGTGTCCTCAAAGAGATAAAGCCCAGAAAGTGGTCATAAGGAGCAATGTCCAGGGGAGATGACGGACCCAGACACCACTACACCATTTGAGACCAGCAGAGCAACGCTGCTGAGACCATGATGGCCAACACTCACCCTCACACACACTGGTGTATAATAAAGCCTTGCCCAGCTAAGTTTCTATAGCCAGCGGTCACACCCAATAAACAAAGACCAACGTAACAATGGACCTAGCAGAGATGGCACAACACCCTGAAGATAACAGACCCATTGATAGCAGTCAGAAAACATCACTAAAAGTAGTCCTAATATATCTGAGGTGTGAGTCACATCTCCATGCATGCATCCTCATTTCACATATTCTCTACACATGTGTCTTCTCCCACCCCTACCCAGATGCTCTGACTATGTTTATTACCTATGGATGCATCCTTCTTACATAAACTCTATGTGTACCCTCTCTTTTCGCTAGTCATCTGTGTATTTGTGGGAGAGTGGGTCTGAGGATTATGGGAAGTATTCTGTTGCTCTTTTTCTTACTCTATTAATTCATTAAAATTCCCTTGCTCTGAATGACTTATATCCTCTGGCTGAGTAGAGATGAAGTAAACATGTTAGTGGGGTCCTTGAGCTATAATCTTGGATGTCTGAGGACCCATAAATACCTAGAACCTGGGACAGCTGTTCTGGGAGCTCCAAGTGCAGAAGAGGATGTCCCAGGTACTACACGATCATTTATTAAGCACCTGCTATATGTTAGACACTGTGTTAAGTGCTAGGGGAAAAAAAGTTGAAACAAAACAAAAAACCAGTCTGTACTCTCAAAGAAGTAGATACAACATTTATACAGATAAGTAATACAGAATCATTTAAGGAAGAAAGGAGTGCTAACAACCAAGGGATTGAGGAAAAATTCTTGTAGGAGGTCAACTTGAGTTGAGCTTTTAAGGAAGGAAGCCAAGGAGCCTGAGAAGTGAACTTGAAGAAGTGTGTTTCATTCATGACCATTCAAAAGCACAGAGAAAGGAAATGGAATGCCAAGTTCAGGAAACACTTTGTAGGACAGTTGTGCTGGAATGTACAGTCAATCCATCAATAAGATTTTATTAAGCACCAACTATGTGCCAGGCACTGTCCTAAGTGTCTGGGCTATGAAAGAAAGACAAAACACAGTCCTGGCTCTCAAGGAGGACTACATTCTCAGTTTCCAGGCAGCACGATAGATAGAGCACTGGCCTGGAGTCAGGAAGATCTGAGTTCAAATTTGGCCCAAGATGCTTACTAACTGTAACTGGGCAAGTCACTGAAAATCCATTTGCTTTGGTTTCCTCATCTCTAAAATGGGCATAATAATAGCACCTGCTTCCCAGATGATCAAATGAAATAATATTTGTAAAGTGTGTCTCAGAGTGTCTGGCACATAACAAGCACTATATAAACTTTAGCTATCATCATCATCATTATTATTATTAAAGAACTCAGTCTAACAGGGAGAGACAACATGAAAACAGCTATATACAAATAGGATATCTACAGGACAAATAAGAGATAAGCAACAGGGAAGGCACTAGCATTTAGGGGGATCAGGAAAGATTTCTTGTAGAAGTTGGGATTTTATCTGGGACTTGGAGGAAGCGAGGGAAGCCAGGAGGCAGAGATGGAAAGGAAAAGCATGAGGGGAACAGCTGATGAAAATTCCCAAGGTCTGAAGATAGAGTGTCTTGTGTAAGGAGAAGCAAGGAAGTCAATGTCACTGGATCAAAAAATATGTGAAAGTATCCGAAGACTGGAAAGGCAGAAAAAGTGCAGCTTGTGAAGGGCTTTGAATACCAAACAGAAGATTTTATATTTGATCCTCAAAGTGAGAGGGAGCCTCTGGAAGATGTGGAATGGGGGAGGAAGCAGGTATGACACTGTCTGATCTGTATTTTAAGAAGATCAATATGACAGTTGAATGGAAGGTGAACTAGAAGAGAGAGAGAGAGAGAGAGAGAAGAGAGAGAGAGAGAGAGAGAGAGAGAGAGAGAGAGAGAGAGAGAGAGAGAGACATGAGGCAGGAAGACCAACCAGCAGGCTAAGAGGTGATGAAGGAGTGGTGGCGGTGTTAGAGGAAAGAAGGGAACTTTAAAAAGAGATGATATGCAGGTAAAAATCAACTGGACATGGCAACAGATTGATTATGGGGGGCAGTGGGTGAGAGAGCGTGCAGAATTGAAGATGATGCTCTCAAGATGGTGTAAAAGGAAGCATCGTGAAATATGTCTGGAAAATAGGTTGGAGACAGTCCATGAAGGATTTTAAAGACCACTCTGAGGTGTTTCTGTTTTATCTTAGAGGTCATAGGGAGCTATTGAAAGTCCTTGAAAAGGAGGGTCACATAATCATACTTTTGCTTTAGGGAGATCATTTTGGTAGGGGTGAGAAAAATGGATCAAAGTGGGGAATAGGTTTTTAAAAATCTGACATTTATATGGCACGTTAAAGAATGTAAAGTGTTCTACATTGTTGTTGTTGAGTTCTTTGTGTCCACTTCTTTGACAGCCCATTTTGAGATTTTTTTGGAAAAGATAGTGGAGTGGTTTTCCATTTCCAGCTCATTTTACAGATGAGGAAACTGAGGCAAATAGGGTCACACAGCTAGGAAGTATCTGAGGCTGGATTTGAACTCTTGAAGATAAGTCTTCCTGATTCTAAGCCCAGTACTCTATCTACTGCACCACCTAGCTGTCCCAAAGTGTTCTACATACATGATCTCATTTGATCTTGAAAATTAGGTTCTAAAAGACTTATTATTCCCATTTTATAGATGATGAGGTGGAGAGGTTAAGTGACTTATCCCCGATAATCCTGCCAGTAAATATTGCAAGTAGGTCTTGAACCCAAATCCTCCTAGGCCAGGTCCTAAGCTCTATCTGCTATGTCATACTTCCTCTTCCAGAGCCACTAGTCTAGTAGGAAAGGGATCTTTAAAGTCTTGTCCAACTCTAAATCTCATGGTACTATCTGCTAATCTAATATTGTTATTTTTGCTTGGGATATCCCTACAACTAGACTTAAAAGCTTCTTGGAGTCTGGAAACATGTCCCATATCTCTGAACATTCAAAGTACTTAGAACAGGACTAGACATATAGTGTTCTCATCATTCAGTTCACTTTGTCATTGCAAGTGCTTCTTGAACCAGCACACATCACAACCCTCTAAGACTTAACTGATGGTCTTCAAGTGTTACTGTGGCAAAAAATGTGATGAGCCTCCTTAGGTAGGCAAGTCTTTTGAAAAGAAATATATTCTATCATTGCACCAGTACACAAAGTCTTTCCATCTTGGTAGGCTTGTGTCCTCCCGGTATAGCCCTCCAGAAGTCAGTGTCTCATCCATGTCTTGAGGATTAGTGGAAGAATTTAATAGAGGGCATATAGTTAGCACTCAATCAATGAATGCTGTTGCTGCTCATGACACTCTCCTGGAGAAGGAAAATGCTGGTTTCTGGGAAATGTGTGCATGGGATGGGGAATAAGTGAGTGGCAGAGGGGAGTTAGGTAGGAGTGAATGTTGGTTAGTTGTCCTTTGTTCTTGAAGAGGACCGAAATAAATAACATCACTATATCAGTGTCAATCTACAGTGTGTCCGACTGTGGCTGATCAAACCAATACAAACTTGGAAGGCTGTACCACAGGTTGGGCACAAATAGTCCACATGAACATTTGGAGTGGTCATGTCTCTAAATTTGCACAAATTTGTGAATGTAGGAGAAGTGGGAGAGAAGAGCATCTTTGGTTCTTCAGAGTGACCCTCATGACTTCATAGCATGAAATTCTGCCCAGCCTTCTCCAAGTACTGTTCTGGGAGCAAGATTCCAAGTTGTAAGCATGGTAAGTAGAAATGGAGAAGTGCCCACAAGGTGAGGTGGATGAAGAATTTTTCTCTTCCTTATGTAAAGGGGATAAGGGGTTTTGCTGTAACAGCAGAAATGTGCTCAGAAGACTCTGAGTGCTTTCCCCAAAGAGACTTTTGGCACCTTTGTCAGGCTTTTTCAACTTCAAGGATATTTACATAGCAAGGCATCATGGGAGATGAAAAGATGAATAAAGAGGAATATATGTTTATCTCTAGTCTCAGAAAAATGACTTGAAAGACTTGCATTGCCTGAGTAGGAAAGCCCCCATAGAAAGCTCCTGAGACAGAACGGGAAAAAGAAAACCACTCACCATAATCCAGTTAGGAAACAAAGGCTAGAGACTTTCTGTGAAGTCAGACTTTGTAGCAACTGCATGGTAGGTCTTTTCGGATGCCTCCTCCTTAGAATCGAGAGGCAGGTGAAAGATATGCTACAGAATGTGGCAAATAACTCCTAGGCAGTCAGTCTGGGAGATCTGAAACTAAAACATCACCTACCTGAGCTTCATCAAATAGTAAGCAAGCAGCAGTTTGGGAGGGAGTTAAGTAATTGCTGAATTTGGGATGGAGTGTGAAGGCAGAACTTTAGAGCCTAATGGAAGAAATATGGCTCTTTTTTGACAAGTAGAAAAGGGTAGTTTTCACTGACAGCAGTGAAAGTGGAATTGAAACAGCTGATGGGAGGCAGAGTTGATAACAAAAACAACAACAGCAATAACAATAAAAATTAATGATGATAATAACTAGAATTTATATAGCATCTACTATGTGCCAGGCACTATGCCAAGTGCTTTACAAACATCATCCCACTTGATCCTCACAACAGCTCTTGGAAGTAGATGCTATTATTATCATACCCATTTTACAGTTGAGGAAACTGAGGAAAACGGAGGTTCAGTGACTTGCCAAGGGTCAAACAGCTAGTAAGACTGGATCTTTACTCAGGTCTTCCTGACTCTAGGCTCAGGGCTCTAGTCACTGTTGACACCCAGCTGCCTAATCAGAGTTGACTGCTTGACTATGGCAGAGGAAGATCCTTGTCCAGTGCCAGCTTGAAGAATCAAGGAACAACTTGAAGAGCTGTTCCCGGAAGCACTTCCTTTAGTGTCATAGAGTTAGAGACCTGGAAGGGACCTTAGAGACCATGGAGTCCAACCCTCTAATTTTATAAATGAGGAAACTAAGGCTCAGAGATAAATGACTTGCCCAAGGTCTTACAGGTGGTAACTTGGGAGAGCTAAGATTCATCTCAAACTCTCCGGTACCTTATTTCCACTGTACCCCAAAATCTTTTCATCCTTCAAGGCGTAACTCAGGTCTTACCTCCTCCATAAAGCCTTCCCTTCTTCACTCCCTCAAGGTGTCCTTGCTGTCTCAAATCTTCTGTGTTTCAGCCCAGATTTCTCCTTTGCCCCCACCACATCCTGCTTTCTGTTTTACTTATCCATATACATGTCATATCTCTCCCTTCTACCCCTGGTAAAATGGCAGTTCCTTGAGGGGAAAAACCTTTTTATATAATGTTTTTGGGGAGGTTTAAAAAAAATCTTTGTGTCCTGGCTTTTAGGATGAATCTTGTAAACAGTTGGGGCTAAATACGATTTTTGTTGAATTGGAATTCCTCCAACCCATTGGTAATTCTCCTAGTTATCATGGACCTACTTAGAAAATGGTGAGTCACACACACAACCCATCAGATGTAATATACTTGTCCTTTTGAATTGAATCGGCCTCCTCAGTATTTATAGGCTCCTCTTGAATCACTCTGATTGCTAGCGCTCAAGCTGTGAATATGAGCTCAGCCTGGGCCCAGCAAGGTGAATACCATCCAGACTATTCCCTCTGAAGTGAGGGAAAACAGTTCAGGCTCTAGGAGGGTATCCAAACAGATTTGAATCTCACCGTCCTCAGGAAGGCCATCATTAGGTTCACTACATTTGTCAGGCAGAGTCCGGTGGGAGCTTTTTGGAGGGGAGTTTTAAGTAGCTGGGAGACTCAGGGAATCCTTTTTTGTCTCTCCTGGGAAAACCAAGGGACTCTTGTCACTGCTGTGGAAAATTAGAGGACCTTGACTGAACACTGGACCTTAGCAGAGTGTAGGGGAAGAAGGAGTTCCATTGAGGGAACCTCAAATGCATGCACATTCAGAAATGTCAAAATAAACCTAGACCTCCCAGTTAGTTATATCTCTATCTGATAGAAAACTTCTCTGGACAAACCCAATCGATAGTCTAACAGGAACTCCAAGGGGTTGTTCTCAGCTTGCAAAATGTCAGTTTAAATGGTTCTGATCATTTCCCATAGGTCTTTGGTCACCAACATGATCAGTTCTGAGCACAACGGTCAGCAAATTGGGCCTGGGGGTATAGGGCTGGAAACTCAAAACCCCATCTCAAAACCTATCTTTTATCCTCACTCATAGCTACTATGCCCAGCCCCCACCTCCAATTGGATTTTCTAAGGTCATTAGTATGTGGCTAAAAAAAAAATTATTGTTTGGATATTTATGCCATCAAGCATAATTAATCCTCTTCTTAATCCTCCCACAGGCCAGCAATTAACCAAGGTGACATATTTCTTAGAGAAATATGGAGAATCAACCACCCACTCCCCCGAACAATGCAGGCCAACCCCATACATAGCCGTAAGTTTTTTTTTCATTCTTCATTTGAATGCTGTTTGTTTATTTCTCTACTTTCAGGGAACAGGAGGAAGATTTCAATTCACAAGGGGAGCTCAAGAATCTGCTGGGTTTTCAGGAATAAACCATAAGCTAGAAACCAAGAGAAGTGAGTTCTAATCCATATTCTGTTGCTAATGGATTCACTGTGAAAGCATGCTCTGTACCAAGGCAAAGCCTACATTGACCAGAGCCCTTTTGTTCTAGGCTCTTTCTATCTCCGCTGACAGTCTGGTATCTGAGGTAACATTAAATGTCATGCAGGGTATTTTTGTTGTTGTTGTTCAGTCCCATTTAGGGTTTTCTTGGTAGAGAGACTTAAGTGGATTGCCATTTCTTTCTCCAGCTCATTTTACAGATGAGGAAACTGAGGCAAACAGAGATTAAGTGATTTGCCCAGGGTCACACAGCCAGTAAGTGTCTGAGTCCAGATTTGAACTCTCGAAGATGAGTCTTCCTTACTCCAGGCCCACCACTCTATTGCACCGCCTAGCTGCAAGGCACTTCGATATAGGGCATAAAGATATAAGACGTATATTTAGGAAAGGGTGCCAATTAAGAGGCTGCCCATGAGACAAAAGGGAGGTTCCCCTTAGAACTGTAACTAGGAGTCTCTTGTTTATCCCTCATTTTCGAAGGCAACCAATGACCAGGAATACTTAAACTTGTGATGAATTCTTGGATGAGGGGGGCATTGAAAAATTGACTGAAGAGAAACAGAGGGGCCAGTTTTAACTGCCTCATGGATTTTGCTGACTGCAAAGTCGCTTATCAAGGCAGGAGATCTGGCTACCTCTTAAGCTTCTCTGACTTCTGAGCATCCTGGTTAACTATGAGGAGGAAGGTATAGATGCCATTGTAGACCACATGTAGACCATAATCATACAGCTAGCATGTACTATAAGTAGTACTTTAAGATTTTCAAAGTGCTTTCTATATTATCTTCACAATGACTCTGTGAGTCAGGTGCTATTATTTTCCCCATTTTAAGTTGAGGAAACTGAGGATGCTCAAGGGTAACAGAACTAATAGGTACATGAGGCAAGATTTGAACTCAGGTCTTCCTGACTCCAAATTCAAACAATCTGTCTACTACACCATCTAAGTCAATTATTCACAAGTTTCATAGGATCGATCTATAGTTGAAAGGTCCCCAGTACAAAGAATGTTATCTCTGGAGTCAGAGGACTTAGGTTTAAATCTGCCACCTCTTCAGCTTACTACCTGTGGCACCTTCAGCAAATCACTTAACCTCCCTTTGGTCTCAGTTTCCCCATCTGTAAAATGAAGGGGATGGACCATATGACTTCACTTCCAACTCTATCTAGCTCTGTAATGCTAATATTTATGTCAGATCCTTTGTGGTAAAGATGAAGAAGGTGAAATCCAGAAAAAGAATAAGTAACCAAAGTTGGATTTGAAGATAATAAATTTATTGATGAAAATGCTTTACACTATGTCTTAGTTTGTGCCTTTATTTAAAAGTAATCAGGGCTGACTTTAGGTAAAGCTCTGAAGGATACAAAGATTGGCTGTAGTAACTCCCCAATTCCCCCAGAATGCCCCATCCTCTCCAATGCTTAATACCCCGGCCAATGTACTCTGGTAGACAAAGTAGCACTCCACCAAGACCATCCCCTTCTTTCTTTCTAATTAAATCTCATCCGTCCTGTTCCTGAACCTTGAGTTTCACTGGAAAATAAATAAGTAATGGTACAAGCCAGTGTTTGCTGGTGACTACCAAGAGAATTCCATCCATTTAACCTTGTGCCTTCAGTTAAAATATATAGCAGGTCCCTAAGGGGCAGTGCTACCACCTTGGACTTGGTGGTTTAGCAGGGATATTTTCAGAGAGAGAGGCCTTTCTATTACACTACATTAGCTGCTATTCTTACTACAAGTAAATGTCAATAAAGTTGTGGTTGGAGAATTATAAAATGTTATAAAGCAAAGTGAAATGGTTCAAGACACTCTGACTTTTTCTACTCTAATCACAATACCCTCGCCACCACAGAATCTCAGAACTGGGAGGGATCTCAGTTTGAGCTGTAGTGAACCCTGGAGAAGACACAGAGTTAAGATAAGACATAGCCTATGTCCTTTTTTCCCTCTTGCATTTATTTTATTTTTAATTCATGGAATGAAACAAGCGTTTCCATGACATAGTATTATAGAAAAAAAAGATGATCACACATGAAACTGCAAATCTACTATGTACAACTTGCTGTTCCTTTTAACAACAGTTAAATTTAACAACAGTTATGTAATTTTTTTCTTATTTTCCTTTTTTCTTCCTCCCTCCTCCCTAGAGATGGTGACCATTAGACACAAATACATACATACATACATACACATATATATGTATATATATACATACATACTATATATACACATATGTACAATTATTCTATATATACTTTTATTTATCAATTCTTTCTCTGGATGCAGATAGTATCTTTCTTCATATGTCCTTTATAGTTAATTTGCGTATTTATAATAGTCAAAATGACTTATTTGCTCAACGTCATTCTTAAAACAATATTGCTGTTACTGCATATAACGTTCTCTTGGATCTGCTCATTTCCCTCTTCATTATTTCATACAAGTCTTTGCAAGTTTTTCTAAGATCATTGAGCTCATTATTTCTTATAGCACAGTAGTATTCCATCACAATCATGGACCACAACTTGTTCAGCCATTTTCCATATCCTCAGGGAGCTTACAAGGAGTGGGAGAAAACACCAACACAGGTAACCTAATATATAGTATTAGTATTTACATGGTAAATATATGAAAATTATAAAACAGAGCACCCCATGAAATGTGAGAGGGAAAGTCTATAAGTGTGAAGGAGAATGGGAAAAGTGTTAGAAAAGACTTCCTGCTTCAGAAAAACCTGAAAAGACCTGCATGAACTGATGCTGAGTGAAGTGAGCAGAACCAGGAGAACATTGTACATAATAACAGCAACATTGTGTGATGACTGACTTTGATAGATTTAGCCCTTCTCAGCAATGCAAGAATCGAAGACAACTCCAAAAGACTCATGATGGAAAATGCTATCCACATCCAGAACCATAGAATCTGAATGCAGATCAAAGCATATTATTTGCTCTCTTTTTGTTGTTGTTTGTTTCTTCTTTGTCTTGGTTTCTCCCATTGGTTCTAATTCTTCTTTACAACTTGACTGATGTGAAAATATATTTAATAGGAATGTATATGTAGAGCCTGTGTCAGATTGCATGCCATCTTGGGGAGGCAGCAGGGGAGGAAGGGGGAGAAAATTTAGAACTCAAAATCTTATGGAAGTGAATGTTGAAAACTAAAAATAAATTAGTTCAAAATTTAAAAGAAAAGAAAAGATTTCCTGGAAGAGATGGCCTTTAAAATTAGTCTTTAAAGGGGAGGAACCTAGAAGGCAAAGGAGGAGGAAGAAAGGGAATTTCAAGGGACCGTATGGTAAAAGTTAAATGGTCAGTAAAACTCAGGCCATGTTTGGAGGTGGTGGTGCCAAGGGTAGAGAATAGTTCAGTTTTGTTTTGTTTTGTTTTTAGGCAAGCAAATGAGATACATCACTGCTTCCCCAGTGACAGTTATTAGTTGGACTAAGAGGAACTCATTGCCCCTTACTGGGCAAGTCATTTCCCCTGTCTGTGCCTCAACTTCCTCATCTGTAAAATGAGGTTGGACTAGTTGATCTCTGAGATCCTCTCTAGCTCTCAAGTTCTATGACTCTTACGAAATATAACTAGCAAAAGATCAGGAAAAAAAGAAGTAAGACCTGTGTGGGGAATGCTTGATAATGGCATTGTATCCACCATCTACTGAGGAGCCAAAATGATTTCAATAAAGCATGAGTCTGACCATGTAATCCCCTGGCTGAAAACCTTCAGGGATTTCTCCTTCGCTGTAGGATAAAATGAAAATTTCTCTGTTTAGCGTTTCAAGACCTTCATGATATGGCTACAAGTTCCCTTTCTAGACTTAGTAATGCTAATCAATATAATGACCCACCATAGTTCCTAAGGACACATGATGAAAAATGCTATCCACCTCCAGAGAGAGAACTGATGGACTCAGAGTGCAGATTGAAGTGTCTTTTCTCTCTCTTTATTTTGTCTTTTTTTTTCTAGAATGTAGTTAATATGTTTTGCATGACTTCATATATGTCTGTATACACACACATGTGTATATGTGTGTATATATACATATATGTGTGTATATATATACATATATATATATATATATATAGAGAGAGAGAGAGAGAGAGAGAGAGAGAGAGAGAGAGAGAGAGAGAGGAGCGAGAGAAAGCACGCATTATATTTTTGCCTTCTCAGTGGATGGGGGAAGGGTAGAGGGAGGGAGAAAATTTGGAACTGAAAATAAAAATAAAATTGAGTTTAAAAAAAAACAACTATCTTTGTATACCTGTTCCTATCACTCCTCTTCACACACTCTGTGTTCCAGCCAAAACTGATCTGCTTACCATTCTTCAAACATAGCATTCCATCTCTACCTCCATGTTTTGGCATGCCTGGAATGCACTTTTCCCTCAAGCCTGTCTCTTAGAATTATCTTTTTTTTCAAGACTCACCACATGTGGTACCTCCTACATGGGAGGCCTTTTAAGATCCCTCTAGTTCTTAGTTTTCACACACACACACACACACACACACACACACACACACATACACAAACCCTCAGAAGGTATTAGCTTTGATTATATTTTGTACTGACTTATTTGTACAGATATCATTCCCTGCAATTGACTGTAAGAAACTTGAGGACTGTTTTATTTTGTTCTTTATGCCCCCAGCACCTAGCACGGCATCATGAACCAGAGACCTTTTCATTTTGCAGTGGAATATTCTTTCCCTTCTGGATGAAACCTGAATCTCTTCCTCTGTCCACTGTTACACTCTTCGAAATGTATCTGTAAGGTAATTACGAATAAGTAAAAAGAGGAAGAACAAGGAAAGTTTGGTAGTACACGGTACTTAAGCCTCCTGACAGTAGGTGCCAGACAGACCTTTTGGAGGTGACCAAGGGTACTTCCTTTAAAATCATTATCCTCTAAGAAATAAGATGCTGCAGATGTAAGCAGCAGTCACTTGCTGGCGAGAAATCACTGTGTGGGCTGACTTTTCTCCCTGTTCACATAATTTCAAAACTGCAATCTCTAGAATGATGCTAAACACTTATAAACAGAGTTTGGTTTAATTGCAAGGCAAGAATGATATCACCGAATTAAAATGTGGGCTTCTTTGGGTTGTTTGTTTCAGAAGCATCTTTATGTTGACAACACATAAGTCCTCTTTGGGTTGAATCTGTGCTTCCTAAATTCTGGCAGTAGCAAAGTTCCCACCAGAGTCATAACTAGGAATTTATGTGGCCAATGCAAGGATCACAAGCTACACCTTCCAGGGTGAAGACACTTGTTTCATGCAGGTCAGAGAGACAGAGAACTCACCCCAACGAGATATCTGATAGTTCCCTTTTTTACTTAATTATTCTTGCTGTTTGGATGCTACCTTTACAAAAGGATTAAAAATGTAGGGAATACCCTTTAAATCCAGTACATGGGACAAAGCCCTGGGTGCCTCATCCTACTTGGCTCTGGTTCCTAACACTTATGCGAGAACGGGACAAGGTGAACTTCAAGTACTGGATTTCCCTAACTTCAGTGGAAAAGGCTCTGAGCATCAACAGGAGGGTTGCACTCTGACACCACAGTTAGCATGATAATAGGAAGCATAGAGAGAATAATAGGAGCAAGAATAGAAAAGGACATTGGAGATCATGTAATCTAACCCCTTCATTTTAGAGATGAGGAAACTGAGGCCCAGAGAAATTAAGTGATTTGCTTAAGGTCACACAGGCAGAAGCCACAGAATCGGGGTTTGAACCTGGGTTCTTTCACTCCAAATCCAGCATTCTTTCCATCTAATCACAATATAGAATCATGGGGTCATAAATTTAAAGTTGAAAAGGACTTTAGAAGGCTTCTAGTTCAGCCTTCCCATTTTGTAGGTGAGAAAACTGAGGGCCAAGGAAGTCATATGACTTGCCCAAGGTCACACAGATAGTAAGTAACAGAGATAACTCTTGATTCTAAATCCAACACTGTTTCCGCCTTAGTATACTATAAAATCTTATATTATGCTACAAAATAGGTTTGTCATCCATTACCCCTCCTGCTCATTGTTATCTGCAGTCTTTGTTCTTAGCTAGCTGGAATTGCCAGGCTAATAGCTGATACTTAATGTGTTATCTAATAATTTAGCTGATAAGTCAGGAAATCTCCAATGGGTTTTTGCATTTTAAAAAGAGGAATCCTAATGATGGAAAAGTCTCCATATCCCTTAAGCCTAAAGTTACAATGGTGGGATGGCAAGAGGTAGAGTTGGTACTTGGGGGCAAGGGGCCCTATCTGGGGCACCTTCAACTTACAGTGTATAGGAATGCTTATAACTTCCTGATCAATTTACTCACAATGGTCCCATGTTTTTAAAAAAAATGATCTTAACCTCTTATCACATCATTAAAGAGTCAGGAAAATGAATGCTATCTTCTTGAAAGGAACATAGATAGATAGATAGATAGATAGATAGATAGATAGATAGATAGATAGATAGATATGTATATAACACAATGCATATATACACATACATATGTGTATATACACATGTGTATATGTGTATATGTGTAGATATACATGAGTGTGTTCATATAGAAAACAAAGTATGTGAACAATATGTATACAATATGTATATCATATACATTACTGATACATGTGTATACATATATGTAAAATACTACCAATTATCCATTTTACTCAGATTTATACAAATCATTTTTTTTTTGAAGGGGAAGGAACAAAGCATGACCTATGGTGGAACTAATGTAGGCACAGCCTTTGTCTACCTGAAATGAAATTTTACTCACATAGTGATGTAACAGCTAATAAGAGCTGACATTTATATAGTGCTTTAAGGTTTGCAAGTGGTGTTACATGTATTATTTCATTATGAGTCTCAAAACAACCTTATGAAGTAAATGTTATTATTATTATTCCTATTTCATAATTGAGGGAACTAATGATGAGTGGTAAAGTGACTTGTCTAGGGTCACACAGCTAGTAAATGTCTGAGGGAGGATTTGAACTCAAGTTTTCCTGACTCTGGGCAGCTAGGTGGTGCAGTGGATAGAGCGCTGGAACTGGAGTCAGGAAGACCTGAGTTCAAATCCTCCCTCAGACACTTACTAGCTGTGTGACCTTAGACAAGCCACTTAACTCTGTTTGCCTCAGTTTCCTCATCTATAAAATGAGCTGGAGAAAGAAATGGCAAACTACTCCAATATCTTTGCCAAGAAAACCCCAAATGGGGTCACAGAGAGTCAGACTGAATAACAACAACAACAACAACAATAACTTCTAGCACTCTAGTTACTCACTGTACTGTCATGGTCATCTTAGAGAAAGAAGGACAAACAGTGGCACTGCCAAGCTATCCTAGCTGAGAAGTGGTAAAGAATGCTCATTTTAGGGTTAAAGAACCTGGTTTTGAATTATACTGCTTAACTACCTATGTGACTTTGGGCAAGTCACTCTTCCTCTGGACCTTAGTTTCTTCACCTGTAAAATGAGGTTTTCCTAGATGGTCTTTAAGGACCCTTCCAGCACTAAATCCTATGATTTCGTGGCTAGATCAGATGTGCAGGCATCTTTAAG
Organism: Phascolarctos cinereus; assembly: GCF_003287225.1. Taxonomy (NCBI): domain Eukaryota; kingdom Metazoa; phylum Chordata; class Mammalia; order Diprotodontia; family Phascolarctidae; genus Phascolarctos; species Phascolarctos cinereus. Next base: position 104,833,948 of record NW_027556402.1, on the reverse strand, counting down.
CCTTTAAATCTTTAAGCAGATTGGGAAGGCTTGTTGTATTACCAACAGTTGAACTTTAAGGTCATTCGCCTTATCTCCTTCTTCTATTTGTACAATAGGACCTGTCTCTACTAGGGTTCCCCCTTCCCCATCACAACAGGGGTTAAGCTAGAATTTTCCTAAAAGATGGCAAATCTAGAACCTGATTGGCTCTGGGATGAGCTTTCTGGTGCCCTCTGGCTATATCAATATGACTTACTGGGCATCTAAGGGTAGGACTGTGCTACTAAATGTTTAACAATTGGTTCTCCAGAAAAAAAATAAAGCAGGACACACTTTTAAGTTTAATCTGAATTATTAAAATATTCTCTATCATTTATTCAAGTCTAGACAATCAACAAAACAATAAATCAATCCCTCACTTGTAGCATTTGCCAATTTCTGAGTTATAAATGCTCATACTGAAAATTTAATGAGCCAGTTCAAGCAAATTCTAACTTAAGGGTATGAAAATTCCAAATTCATGAGGTCTGTATCCTTCAGACTTGGTGAATGGCCTGAGACCATAGCAAGTCTGTCCAGATGACCAGATTGTTTCTGATAGACCTACTTCTACCAAAAGTTAACTGCTACTCTGTCCTTATTGAGTATCCTTGCTATGTTAGGGCTCAGTAAACATCTCTTTATTAACTATTCATTCACCCATATGGGTATCATTTAATGTTATCCTAACATTAAACCTCAACTAACAGGGTGCCTACCCTTCACAACTTGTCTGCTAAGCAGACAAGATATATAACAAGATATGCCTTGAGATACATAAGATGTTATTAAACAATAATTATGTCATTATTACAACTGCTAATATTGTTATTACTTATTATTACCATATCATTATAAATCAATATTAGCAACAATAATATTTTGAATCATTATTAGGGAAAATTATTATATTATTAACATTCTATATTTACATGGCATTTTAAGGTTAAAAACCGCTCTCTCTATATATAAAGTGGTTTTTAACCTTAAAGTATATGTATATATATATATATATATATATATATATATACACACACACACATATGTATGTATGTGTGTGTGTGTGTGTATAAAATTTCATTTGGTTATCATAGCAACTCTCTGAAAGTGGCATAATAGGTATTAATAGCAGTTTTATAGGTGAGGAAACTGAGACACTTTATAAAGATTAAGTGATTGCCCTATGGTCATATAACTAATGAGTGTCCAAGGTAAAATTTGAACCCAGGTCTCTCTGGACTCCAAATCCTGTACCTATCCAGTGTAATTCTTGATAGTGATGCTGCTGTTGCTGCTGTTGCTGCTGCTGCTGCTGCTGATGATGATGATATGAGGCCTCACTTTGGTATTTTTCAGTTCACCAAGTTTTTTTCACAAATGTTAGGGCAGATGTTATTATTACTATATTGTAGATGAAGAAAGTTCAGTATGATGATTTGTCTTAGGTCACATAGCTTGTAAGGTCAGACTCAGGACTTGACCCCAGATTTTCTGACTCCTTGACCAATGCTGTTTTCCACAAACCCAAGCCCTGGTTTTCAGGAGTGCTAAAAGCATGTGGTTTCAGAGCGTGCACAGGTATTGGCCTTTTCAGTTTGCTATTTGCTTTTAAAATAAGCTTAGCACAGGAAGAAGGACATGAGTTTAGATAGATTATTTAAAATGCAGTTAAGGGCTTTCATCCAGGGTAGGGTTTGCATATATATGTCTCTGGCACTGGCATTTTATTCCATCCATAGAATTATACAGATTGAAAACCTGCCCTATAGTTTTTCTCTTCATCATAGTTGGATGGGGCTTTTTAGCTCCTATTTTATTAGTCTCAAGCTACTTTTCTCAAGGTTTGGGAAGAATTCTAGCCTCCAGGGCAAAGATAGGGCAGGAACAAATTTTCTGGGCCTCCTTATTCATTGTTGAGAGCTACAGTTTGACATCTTGGCTTTGAGGGGGAGAAGTATCCTCAGAAGGAACCATCTTTTACAAAAGAGAACCTACCCACCGCATGCTCGGATTACATGGATCACAGAATGTAGTGAGCTTGCCATGTGAAACTGAGATAAATGGTCCCATCCACCCAAGGTCACCTCAACCTTGGGATCAGCCATTTAGGTTCCTGGAGCACCAGATGACCTATAAACCTGAAGGTAGGAAGGAGGAAATTTCTTCCAGAGAATAACCATGGATCTTTTGCTGAGTTAGTTAGAGCTGATAGGGACATGCCCTTATGCTTAAGGTAGCCAAGGGAAAAAAAAAAAAACAAGTACTTTATTTCCATCTAAGTCCCTTCTCCCCTTTTCTCCCCTGCCCCCTTTCTAGCTACACGTATTTTTTTTTTGCTTAATTGCTGTATCTCTCCATTATACTAAGTAGTGCTTTCCAGAGACCACATCTTTGATATTCTTTGCAATTGTACCATCACAATCTAATATGTAATGCAGGAGTTTAATAGTCTATTAAAACACAGCACAGCACATTAAGATTTCTACTGTACCACTGCAGAGCTACTTAGAGAAGTCAGGGTCCCCAGAAAGTACTATTTCCTTTAGCTCTGAGTTGTCTGCAGCAGACCGGGGGAAGCCCCATATACTGGGAACAAGAAACAAAGAAGGCAATTTGAAAAACCCTCGAAAATCCTCAAAATATAATATCTACCATTGGTTTAGGGAGAAGAGCAAAATCCACTCATTATAATACTAGTTGAATCTGGAAATTCTTTTGCGTGCAATAACAAACACCGATAGATCAAATGTCATTACTTAGATCTTTGCTTGGAAGTCCTTCCTTCTTTCTTCTCTCCTTCCCAGAGAGAGACAGAGTTCAAAAGATCCACCAGACGTCTGTGAGAATGCACCTCTCTCTCTCCTCTGCTCAGGACCATGGTCAGGGCCAAGGAATTCTTCAAACAGCTGTGTCTGCCCCCACCCATGGAAGCTCTCCCTCCTTTAGAAACTCCAGCATATCTCTGCATCAAAGCAACCCATCCGCTGCCAGGAGATGTAATCAATAGTTTAACAGAAAAGAAGCAACAGGAACATGGGGCTGTTCAGTGAACAGAGCAAGCAAACCCAAATGCCACAGCTCTGAAAAAGGAATGAGGAAAGCCGGGCATGGCGGCACTTGTCTCTTTTTAGACCAACAGTAGCAGTCACACAAGTATCTGGCTAAAATAGCAGCTTTGCTCCAAAGCCAGTTGGATTGAATGAAAGGGAGATAAACGTGAAGATTTGGGGGAGGGAAGGGTGGAAGAAAATGGAGAGGAAATAGAGGAGGCTAAGGGATTAAGATAGAATTAAGAAAAAATAAATACTGCCTAGGGAGTTACGAGGTCTGAGTTCTGTTCTGGATCCTTCTGGCTGCCTGTGTGACTATGAGTGTGACTGTGGATGAGTCACCATGATTCCTCTTGGCCTTAGTATCTTTGTCTATTAAATGGTCAGGTTGGACCAGACAGTGTCAAATGAAGCATTCCAAACTAGAAGGGACCTTAGAGATGATGTAATCTGATACCCTTAATTTATAGATAAGGAACCAGGGAGCTGACTCTCTCCTACTTGCCTGAGGTTGCAGTTAGTAAGCGGCCAAGCACCCAAGGTTTCAACCCAAATCCTTGGACTCCATCCAAATCCAAGGCTCTTTCTACTACAATTCAAGAACATACATATGTGGCAGTCCTATACTGGGTCCCACTATCTAAAGGCCAGGCAAGTTACCTTTTACCTCTCCCCTGGGGTTCTTTGGTACCCTTAAGGAGTACTGGGGAGGGTGTCTAGTCTCTGCTATTGGCTCAATCCACCATAGATTGTGTTCCCCCAATTTTTAGCGATCCCCAGCACTCTAGCGCTATTTAATAATTTATCAATCAGATTAGCTTTTACAAAAGAATATTTACTTCAAAGGTATAACAACTACAAATATACAAATATTCCTCTTAAAACACAAGGGAGCATAATCCCCCCTGCCCCTTACACTATTTCAGTCTCTAGAGAGAGGAAAAGGATTAGGTTCACTGCTTAATTCAGTTCAGTAACATGCACACATACATGCATACATATATGTTTATTTGTGTGTGTTTGTACATGTATATGCACATAAATTAGTGAGATATATGTATATTTGCTGTATATATATGCACATATATGCACATACATACATATATATATATATATATATATATGTATGTGCATGTGTATGTATATATGTGTGTATGTTCCCACCAAGTTCCAGGTCTAAAGCACCCCACTTCGTACACCCCTCATTGTAACCTGGATTCTCTGCTGAACTGGCAGCAACATTCATTCTGGAATCAGGTTCCAAGGCTGGTGTGGCTCAGTCTTCCAGGTATGGAGACTCCACCATCTGTCCCTAGAAAAAGGACAAACAATACAGACCAAAGCCTCAAATCAGACTCTTGGGAACACAGGTCCTAAAAGGGAGATGGGGAAGATAGCCCTTCCCCGACCTAGCTCAGTACATGAAATATGCTTGGGGTGAACAGAACCTTCACTTCTTGGACATTGCCAGAAAAAAAGAACAAGACTATCCCTGTCTGATAGTTTTCAAAGACACAGCCTTTTCTGGCTCTACAGCCAGTGAAAAGTGATTTGCTCCCACTCACACAGTAGGAAAATGCAAGATGTTTTCTCCCAGAAGGGTGTCCCTGCTGTCTCCCCAGTGGGTGCCTTCATCTTAGGTTGTCTGGGAATATACAAAGCCCAGTTACACATAAGGCAAAAATTATTCACTATTGAGCACATACAATGTGTCCACTGGTTCAATTTCTCAGAAATGGGATGTCCTAGAACTTGCAGAATTATAGTCTGAGCCCTGCATTCTAAACCAATCCAGTTACTTAAGCTCATAATACCAGCTCTCCAAGGGTGGGGGGAGAGAGACAGATAGACAGACAGAGACAGAGAGACAGAGAGAGAGATAGAGACAGACAGAGAGAGACAGAGACAGACAGACAGACAGAGAAACTGGACTAAAAGAGTAACTGCTAAGGTTGTTGTTAGGTAGTGTCTGACTCTTTGTGACCCTATTTGAGGTTTTGTTGGCAAAGATACTGGAGGAGTTTGCTCTTTCCTTCTCCAGCTCATTTTATAGATGAGGAAACTGAGGCAAACAGTTGCCCAGGGTCACACATTTAGCAAGTATCTGAGGCCAGATGTGAAGTCAGTCGTTCTGACTCCAGGGCTGGCCCTCTATCCACTACACCTCCTAGCTGAGTGACTGCTAATACATTCTGTTCTTCCAGGACAGTGGTAAGCTGCTCATATCATTTCACAAGTTTTGTTTGGAGAACACCTTTGATGAGAACACTAGAAAGGAATAGGCAAGCTTTTATAAAAAAAAAATGCCACATTAGACCACATATTAGTACTATACAATTAACTGAAAGATGTCAAGAATACAGGATCACACCGTGTCAATTGCTTGTTGATTTTTTTCAAAAGCATTCGATATGGTAAAGCAAAACAGCACCTTCTAGGCTATCCTACAACAAGCTACTTTCCACTCAATTATACAAGAATCTTTGAAAGATATCACAACAGAAACAACTATATTTGATAGTTTTAGATCATCAGTATCCAGAGAGGTCTAAAGCAGGGAAACATCAGCTTGTCAAAGGCATTTGCTACTGTCAAGGATGGAATCCAAATTGAAGTGGGATTCTCTATAGATGGTAAGCTCCTAAGTCCTCCAGATGTTCTTCATTCCAATGACAGTATACTGATTGCAATAAGTTCTGGAACATTTTAAAGACTCTTAAGTGATATCCCTAATCACTCAAAAGAGTTTGACCTGACAATCCACACAAGAAAAACCAAGTGGATGAAGAATGCCTCTTGTCCTGACTATAATATGCAATTGTGTGGTCAACCCTTAAGAGTTTTTTCATCACTGTATATGTCTCAAAAGGACACTATTATTTGACAATGGGCCCAGAACCAAAGAGAAGGAGGAGGAAGAGGAGACTGAATTAAATCACTATGTATCTACCAAAGTATGCTCCCAGAATGCTGTTCAAAAATGAGAACAAGACTAAATTCTGTAACAAATCTTGTGTTCTACTCTCTATTCTGCTCCTTATTTTAACATAGTACCTGACACATAGAAGGCATTTAATAAACACTTGTTGACAATGTAGATAAAGTACTTTTAAAATCTTAAATAACTATATGAACATGATGGATATCATACTGCTTGCTTTCTTAATGCTTTTCTCAAAGGGGCAGGAGGGAAGGAAAAATTTGGAATTCAAAAAAATTGTAAATGAATGTTTAAAATAAATACAATTTAAGATATGTAGAAATTTATGCTATTAAAAAAAAGAATTCGTATGAGAGGCATCTTGAAACCATAGGTCGAGTCCTGGCCTAGTAGTTAGGAAGACCTAGGGTTCAAGTCCTGATACTGACATATATTGGCGGTGTGTTCTTGTCCAAGTCATTTACCCTCATAGTGCCCCCAGGAAACCTTCTAAGACCATAAGTTGGAGAATACCTTTTGATCTACATTGGTCAAGTGAGTCTCCTTATCAGAAGCTCCCTATATCAATGAAATCTCAGATTTCTTCTTATCTACCCCTCCCATGACCAGCTAGTCCTCTATACCTTAGTATTTAAAATAATGTGATTATATGACAATGGTATATTTGGAGAGGGCAGGGATGAGTGATTCTTCCTAGATCCCTGAAATCACGCTACTTGGACAGTCCACCTCTGTGGAAGGCCCTGATCTTTCATGAATAAACAGAAATATTTTGTTATCACCTACATGGAGATCACGAGATAACAACAACCTAGCATTTATATATTACCTACTATATGGCAGATGCTGTGCTGAGCACTTTATAAATATTATCTCATTTGATCCTCCCAACAGCCTTAGGAGGGAGGTGCTATGATTATTTCCATTTTATGGTTAAAGAAACTGAGGCAAACAGCGGTTAAGTGACTTGCGCAGGGTCACACAACTTATAAGTATCTGAGGCTGGATTTGAATTCAGGTCTTCCTGACTTCAGACCCAGCACTCTATCCACTGCGCCATCCGGCTACCTAAATGCCTTTTGAAGCAGGCTTTGAGCATAGGGACCTAAGTGGGCTGAAGACCCAGAAGAGAAGCCAAGCAGTTAGTCCTGTGCACAGATTATGTGAGGCCAGGGAAAACCAGTCCCAAGAAGAGATCTTCTAATCTTCTCCAAATCTGAAAGCTTGTTTGCTATTAGGCAGTGGGAAGGAGGGGAGATGATGGGGAATGAAATCAGCACTGAGCATCTAGCAGGTACAGTTTAGCCTTCACAGAGGCTAACTTTCTTAAGACAGTATAATCAATGAAAGGATTTAAGGAAAATAGACTATGGGGCTCTTAAGCAGCCTAGAAAATGGACCTTTCATCTGCAGTGTTTCTCTCGCCGCAGTTTGCCTCTATTTGATTTTTAAAAGATGGTGCTGTGTCAATAGCAGCTTATTATCCTATTAGTGGGGCTGATGTAGTGAGCCAGCAAACACAGATGATAGATGTTGCCTGTGGGTCTCTTCTTGTCTCTTCACACACGCACACTCAAACATCACGAGAGGGCTACCTGAGTACCTGCAAAGGCCGGCTACATGTGCTGGCAAACAGAAGCCAATTTGGGGGCAGGCTCTGGAAAGAGATGTTCAGATCTTAGAAATGCTGACAAAGGGCTGCCCCCAGCCCTTCCTCCTTTGGGAAATAAAGGACATGAAAGCTGCATGATTTGGTGTTAAAGAAAGATTGTTGTCGGGGTTTTTGTTTTATTGTTCTTATTCTGGAGAAGGATAGCGTGGCCTGGCCACAGGTAAGGACACTGGACCTAGAGGCACAAGAGTTAGGTCCAAGCCTCAGCTCTTGTACTTAGGATCACAGAGGTCCAGCTGGAAATGACTCAGAGGCCATCTAATGCAACCCTCTCGTTTTACAGATGAGGAAACTGAGGCCCTTGGAGATGAAGGGATTTGCTCAAGGTCACTGCAAGTAGCCCAGCCAGGATTTGAATCCAGTTCAACTGGTCAATCAGTAAGTATTTATTCAGTACTTATTAAGGGTCAGGCACTGTGCTCCCAGGCACTTGCAATACAAAAACAAACAAACAAAAAAGTCCCTGCTCCCAAGAAGCCTAGATGCTAAAGGGGCAGGCAACACATAAAAAGAAGCTGCAAAAATTGGGTGTGGAGGGAGGAGAAGGTACCCAGCTCAACAGTGTGCTGGAGAAAGACAGGAATGCAGTGTGGTGTTCAATCCTTTTCAGTCATGTCTGATCCCATTTGGAGTTTTCTTGGCAAAGACACTGGAGTGGTTTGCTAATTCCTTCTCCAGCTCATTTTACAAATGAAGAACTGAGGCAAGCAGGGTTAAGTGACTTGCCCAGGGTCACACAGCTAAGAAGTGTCTGATGTCACATTTGAACTGAGGACCTCTTGACTCCAGGGTGGGGGCTCTATCTATGCACTGTACCACCCAGCTGTCCCTCAGAAGAATGTGAACTGGTAGGAAATGAGGAAATGGCTATCCTGGGCCCCTTCTTCAAATGAAAGTTATGAGAGGAGCCCTCCAATCAGAGGAAGGGCTGTCCAAGGGCTGGGGTACTCTGGTGGTATGAGTTCCAGGGCTAAAGTAAAAATGAATTCCTCTGATTTTCCAGACCTGGCAATCTCTTCATTGTTGCAAGCTGCTTGCTCCCATGCCAGTCAATGCATATTAAGTGCCTACTATGTACCAGGTACGGCTTGAAGCACTGGGGATACAAATAAAAGAGAAAGATAATCTCTGTTCTCAAGAAACTCACAGTTTGATGGGGGGTGGGATACAACGGACAAACAAATGTACAAGCAAACTCAACAAAGGATAAATTAGAAATAACCAACAGAGAAGAGGACTAGAATTAAAGTGAACTGGGAAAAGCTTCTGGTGGAAGGAGGGATTTTAATAGAAGGGAAGCCAGCGAAGCCAGCAGGTGGAGATGAGGAGGGATAGCATTCTAGGTGTGGTGGACAGTCAGTGAAAATGTCTGGATTTGGGAGATGAAGAGTCTTATTCAAGGAACCTCAAGGAAGCTACTGTCACTGGATCACAGAGGACAGAGTGAGGTGCAAGGCTAGTTGGCACTTGTCTTGAAGAGGACCAGAATGACATCACTATGTCAGGGTCAAGGTACAGGGTGTCCACCTGTGGCTGATCGGACCAACAGAAACTCCGAAGGCTCCACCACAGCCCGGAAAGATGGTGGGTAGATTGTAAAGGACCCTGAATGTCAAACAGAGGATCTTCTATTTGATTCAGGAAGGGATAGGGAGCCGCTGGAGTTTATGGAGTTGGGCCATTTCCTGGCTGAGTGACTGTAGGTGAATTTATTAGTCTCTCCAAGGCCCAGTTCCCTCATCTATAAAATTGAGATAATAACATTTGGGTTGTTATGTCATCGGGTTGTTATGAAGAAAGAATTTTCAATTCTCCACTTGAGGCTCCAAGCAAAGCCTCTTCCACAGCTTTTCTTGGACCCCTTCAGTTGTTTAGTGTAGTGATGAGGAGAGCTTGCCTTAGAGCCAGGAAGACCTGGGTCTTCTGACTGGTGCTAATTGCATGGACCTGAGCATGTTATTTAACTCCCCAGTGCTCTAGGCAACTCTCTGAAACTATTAGCTGTGGACAAAGTGCTGATCCACACCCGGTAAAGGGAGTTTCCTCACTTGGAAGTTCCTTATTTCACTGAAATCATAGGTACAGTCCTTATCCCTTACTTTGTACATATTTTAATTCTGCTTATCTGTAGACATTTTTGCCTCCTCCTAGTAGAGTGAAAGCTCTTTTGAGGGCAGGGACTTTTTCATTGTTGTCTTTGTATCCTCAGCGTCTAGCCTATTGTCTGGCACATAGCAGGTGGTTAATAGCTGCTTTTATGAACAGAATCAAATTGGATGGTAAGGTCATATGTGTATGGAAGTAGTAGTTGGTGTTATTGTTGTTACTATGTGTTTTGTTATGAAATATATAGCATCGGCTGCCCATAAATCCGTGGTCCTCAGAAAGCAATTTCAGTCTATCAAAACCAAAAATCTCACCTAAGCTGTGTTCCGTCTTTCTTGCACACAGAGGGGGAGAAAGAGAGAGAGGGGGAGAGAGAGACAGAGACAGAGACAGAGACAGAGAGAGAGACAGAGAGACAGAGACAGAGAGAGAGAAAGAGAGAGAGAGAGAGAGAGAGAGAGAGAGAGAGAGAGAGAGAGAGACACCAGAGATGCAATATGCTTGAGCAATACTAGTAGGTCAGTTTTTCCTAGGATCTAAAAAGCAAGCCTTAAAAATGTCTCATTTCAACACATAGAAATCCCCACTATTAATACAGCTCATTAAACAGTCTCCTCCAATATCCAATTGTCTGAGCACCAAACTAGAAGGCTCATTCTTTGTTATATAGGATAGCTCTTGGGGGGTGGGGAGTAAAGAGAGGGGTATGGGGGAAATTTGAGTGATATAAAAGCAAAATATATCAATACAATTTTTTTAAAAATGAAAGGCTTGCTAGACATGTTGGTGTACACCTGTCATCCTAGCAGTAGAGAGGCTGAGGCTGGTGGATCAAGAGCTTGAGAATTCTGAGTTGCAGTGGGCGATTACAATCTGTCCCTTATACTAAGTTCAGCATTCACTGGGGCCATAAGGTTGCCTAAGGAGGATGAACCAGCCTAAGTAAGAAATGGAGCAGGTCAAAGTTCCCATGACAACTAGGAGTGGGTTGGGGTCCTCCTACATTCTAGCCTGAACAAGATGGGGAGATCCAGTACTAAAAAAAAAAAAATGAGACTCAAAGACATTTATGTATGATCTGCTCCAACTGGATATTGATGACCTAACATCACCCTCAATTACCCTTGGTGGTCCTTTGAAATAGAAGGTGACCTAGAGACAAATCTCTTGAATGAAAGCAGACATCCTGGGCACCAATACAGTGTAGGATCCTCTATAGCATGTAAATTCCTTGAGAGCAGACTGTTTTTGTCTTTGCATCCCTGGTGCTTAGCACAATACTTGGCACATAATAAATGCTGAATAAGTGCTTATTGAATGAATGAAGATAATGGCCAGGGAACAGAGGAAGTGGGTTGGTTTTCTATTTAACCAAACCTTGACTACACGTTTCCTTTTACCAAATTTTACCAGGTTTTCCAGTATATCCATTGTTTTAGGAGTGACCCTTGGCAATTACTTAACCTCTCTGAGCTTCAATTTCTTTCTGGCAATTACTCAACCTCTCTGAGCCTCAGTTTGTAAAATGAGGGGGGTTAGATTAGATTAGGTGAGTACCTCTGACCTCTGAGGTCCCTTCTAGATCAAAATCTGTGATCCTAAGGATTATAGTATGCGTGGTGTAGTATAACTCGGCTTATAATCCTTATAAGTCCTATAAGGCTTTGAGCTCCAAAAAAGTGGCTTTGAGTTTCAATTCAATCACATGATAAATTCTTGTAGTTTCAAAGAACAGAGTGATGGATTCAGCATTTAGCATCAAATTCTGTAATCTCTCTCTACCTCTACATGTATATAAAAATCTAATACCTACATGTCTATATTAGAATTGTATAGAAAGCCAGAGTTCTGGTGCTACATTATCATTGGTCTTCCCGTTTCTCTCTGATTACCGTTCTAATAAAAGGAGGGGACTAATCAGGCATTCCCAGTGTAATGTCTACAGTGTTTATAATCTTTGTCATGTGTATGCTATTGAAATATCATAAAAAGTCCATGGCTTTCCATTTTATTTCAATCATGATCCCCCTTTTAATTTAACACATGGGTCAGTTCATTATTATGATAAGAAAAGGAGCAAACATATTGAATTACAATGACTATACCAATGATAGTGCAAATACCATGAACTCCTTGGTTAAGAGGTATTGCAGCACATATAATCATGAGTAACACCAACAGATGCAGACTTTGTTTCTTCATTCAGCTCAGTGTAGTTTCCATTCAGTCATCAAACATTCAATCTGATGACCTGCTTTGTGATGTTCCAAAAAATAGATTTAAATTCCAATTTCAATTATATAGAGCTCTTTGTCAGCCAAGAGATTAGGAATATTTCTTAGAGTAAAATGAGGAATAAACAAAGCATTTTTCAGTCTGGTTGGTATAAAAGTAGAGATGGTTACAATATAGACCAACAAAGGAGATTTGCTTTTACTACCATTTCTTCCTCTAATGATTCAGCAAAGGTCACTTGATCCAATATTTATTGGTAAGGGAATTAGAAACTGACATAGGGCTAAAGAATGTTTCCCAAAAAACCACAAACTGTCAAAATCTCATAGTTGAGCTATCCTTCATCATCAGGTTTTAATGAAAAGAAATCTACTGAAGTATTGTTTAATGAGGGCAAGCAGGCTTACCTGTGTAAGTGAACGGTGCCATAGGACGATGTGACATTGGTCGAGGTTTGGAGAAGGATGAGAGACCACTCAGGGGTTACAGTTAAAAAAGCTGATGGTTTTGGGGAAAAAAATGTCCTTCTAAATCTTGTCAATATGCTGCAAAAATAGGATTCTATAATGGCAAAGCATCTGCTATAATCTCCTTGAAATTTTGCATGAGCAATCAGATCCAAAGTGATTTGTGTCCCCACACAATGCTGTGCAACCAAAGATTGTGTCATTACTAAGTGGAAAAATGGTTTCAGTAATTGATGACACTACTCGTTGTGGACACCATGAAAGGATATTCATTTTGGTACTGTATTTTGACAATGAAAAGCATAGCCCAGTTGAACATGTGTCTTTCCAGAGACTATTAACAATTAATGTTCAGTCTATTTTTGACCACTTAAATGACATTCTCAGCATTCTTAAATCTGGTCATCAGTAATGTCTGTCTGTTCTGATGGTGCATCTACTACTATGTCTGGATTTGTTTCAGGAATTCAAATTAGAAATATAGAAAAATATAGAATAATTGCAGCCTCATAAAATAACGAAGAGCAAAATGAGAATGTTGTATACAGTAACAACAATATCGTTTTAAGAACAACTTTGGGTGACTAAGTCATTTTGACTATTATAAATTCCCAAATTAACTACAAAGGACATACAAAGGAAGATGCTATCTGTATCCAGAGAAAGAACTGATAAATAAAAGTATGTGTAGAATGATTTTATATACATATGCATATTTGTATCTGATATAATCATCTCTAGGGTGGGGCAAGGGGAGGGAAGAAAAAAAGGGGGGGAAAGAAAATTACATGATTTATTTATATCATTATATATTTATATATAAAATTTATATATTTAAAAAGAATAGCAAGTTGTACATAATAGATTTGTAGTTTCATGTACAATCATTTCCCCCCTACTCTACTCTGTTATGGAAATGCTTGGGTTTTTTTTCCCTTAAGTTCAGAATAAAATAAGTAAACTTTTAAAAAAAAAGAAGAAAAAATATAGAATAATCGTGAATTGTTCTGTGTATACTGAATGAATTAAAATGTTTATTAAGCACTTAATAAGTGGCAGGCAATGTTAAGTGCTGGGGATACAAATTCAAAAGTGAAATCGTTCTTGTTCTCAAGGTGTTTGTATTCTAATGGGGGTGGGGTGAGGGTGGAAAGCATATAATAGTGGTTAGTAGCCAGGGAAAGATGTTCTGTTCTGGGAAGTCACAGGCATGCTCATAAGGTTGTAATAGCATAGACTTAAAGCTAGAAAGGGTCTTAGAAGTTATTGAGTCCAACCTTCTAATTTAATGAATGAGGAAATGGAGTCCCGGAGAGGTTAAGTGACATCTAGACTCTAAGGTAGGATTTAGACCCAGTCCTCCACCATATTAACTCTCCCTTGGTGACAGCTAGCTAGCTAGAACACCATTAGATATCTAGCTAGATAGAAAGATAGAACATTTAATAAGTGCTTCCTATATCAATAGATGCCAAAAGAAGCTTTAAAAAAAATCCAACACCCATTTCTATTAAAAATTCTGGAAATCATGGGACTAAATGGGCTGTTCTTTAATATAGTGAATAATTTCTATCTAAGTCCAACAGCAAAGTCAGATGTAATGAGGAAAAGCTAGAGGCTCTTTCAGTAAGATCAGGGGAAAAACAAGGATGTTCATCATCATCACTACTATTTAACATAGTGTTAGAAATGCTAGCTATAAAAATGAGACAGAAGAGAAACTGAGAGAATAGGCATAGGAAAAGAGGAAACAAAATTATCACTTTTGGCAGATGATATGACGGTATAGTTAGAGAACTCTAGAGAGTTGATTAAAATTAACTGAAATAACAACTTCAGCAAAGTTGTGAGATATAAAATAAATCCATATAAATCATTAGCATTCCTGTAAATGACCAACAAAACCTAGCAAGTAGAGCTAGAAAGAGAAATCCTAACTAAAATAAAAATAGAAGTTATAAAATATTTGGGAGCATATTTACCAAGATCCACCATTGTATGATCCAACTACAGAATACTCTTTGTAGAAATCAAGACAGACCTAAATAATCGGATTAATTGCTTATGGATAGGTCCAGCCAATGTAATAAAAAATGACAATACTTCCTTAATTAATTTACTTATTCAGGGATTTGAAAAGTAGGGGGTGAGGGGTTGAGGGAAAGGTATGATGGATAGAGGCATGATGGTAAAGTCCAGAGTCAGAAGCAGAGTCAGGAAGGTAAATGAGAAATGGTGGTGAGGTTCCTGAGAGTCAGGAGAGGGGCAGAAAAGGAGTGCAGTGGGGAAAGACTTGAGACAGATGACCAAGTAGTAGACTGTTGCAATAATCTAGGTGAGAGGTAATGAAGGCCTGAATTAAAGTGGTAGTTAGGTTAGTGAAGAGAAGGGGTCAGATATGAGAGATGTTGTAAAGGTAGAAAGGGCATCATTTGGAAAGTTATTGGATTTATGGGGTGAGAGAGAGTGAGGAGTTGAGGATAACAGCAAAATTATGGGCCTGAGAGACAGGAAGGATAGCGTACCTTCAAGCAAAATAAAAGAGTCTGAAAGAAGGGAGTGTTTCAGGAGAAAGATTACAAGTTCTAATTTGTATATGTGGGATTTGAGATGTCTTTGAGACACCCAGTTTGAAATGTCAGAGTTTCCAATTAGGGAACAGTTGTGGGTGATAGTGAGATTGATGGTGTGAGCATCCCTATGTGTGGCTGAGTTGCATGAAGGACATAGAGGCTGAAGGACTGGGAGGGTAGGGAGTTTAAGGAAGCATCTATATGGTAATTAGGGACTCCTGGCATTAAGGACAAGAATTAAGAGGGAAGAAGAAAATAATGACTCAGGTATTGATTTCCTTGAGGGATAATGGCATGGTTTGGTATACTTCAGCCAAGTAATTGGTATTATTTGGAAAATTTTGATGGATTTGACTTCAAAGGAGGAAAGATTTTTGAGTAAAGGAGATAGAGAAAGAGTCTGAAGGTGACAGCAGGGAGCAAGGAATGTTCTGACTCCTTCTCCAGGACCAATGCAAATGTCCTTACATAAGAGCCTGGCAAGGCAGTAGATTTTTCCCAGGTCTGATGGGAGAAAGATAGGGATGCTCACCTGAGTGGACATAGCACGGTGGAAAGTGGTGTGGAAGCCTGTTTCCAGGCAAGAAAAGGTGAAAGCTCAGCTTTCAGAGCCCAGAGTTCCAAAAGAAGACTCCAAGGTTCCAGTCAAATGATAAGCAGTTGATTGACATGATTTTTCCAGTTATAAGGATAGTATCGATTTGATTATAGTTACTGTGGCAAAAGGTGTAGTGGGAGCAAGAGGAGGCACAGGTGTGTACAGTAGCACAGCAGAAGATGTCTAAAGTGAGGAAACAGTCCCAAGGCTGAAGTTTAGGATTGAATGGTTATGCACATTGTTAGAACTTAATCCTAATAGATACCTGTCAAATCAACAAAACAAATTGTCTTTGATTTTTCTTTTCCACTTGTGTTATTCAGATTTTTATGCCATCCCCTCAAGCTATTGTCCAATAGCTTCTCTTTTATTCTCACTCAGACTGCCAGAAAAAAAGTCTTTATTCATTGCCTATATTTCCTTTCCTTCCATTTACTCCTCAACCCTTTGTAATCTGTGTTCTAACCTCATCACTCATTTCTCTCCCTCTTAATTGTCAAATCTGAAGATCTTTTCTCAGTCATCATTCTTACTGATCTCTCTGTTGACCACCTCCCCTCCTGTATAGTCTTTCTGCTCTAGGTTTTCATAATACTTCTCTCTATTGGTTCTCCTCCAACCTGTCTGGCTATTCCTCCTCAGGCTTCTTTGCTGGCCCATCATTCATATCATGTCCCCTAAATATTTTTCAAAGCTCTGTCCGTGGCCCCTTATCTTCTGTTTCTATCTCATTCTCTTGATGACCTCATCAGCTTCCATGAGTTCAATATTCATCTCTGTGCAAAAGAGCTTCAGCTCTTGATCACCAACTGCATATTGGATGTTTCAAACTAGATGATCTAGAGACATCTTAAACTCAATACATCTGAAACAGAACTCATTATGTTCCCTCCTCCCCCACCTCAACTTACCTCTCTACCAAACTTCTCTGTTTTGGTCAAAGACACTACCATTCTTCCATTTTCTCAGTTTTGTAATCTTAGAGCTATCCTCATATTTATTGAATAATTTGCCAAATCTGGACTTTTCTACCTTCACAACATTTCTTATATCCTTTTCTTACATTTCTACTTCTATCTTGCATTTCTATTCACACAGCTACTATTTTAGTTCAATCTTTCATCTCTTCTCTCCTGGATTATTGTAATAAAATCCTAATTGGTTTCCTTGACTCCTCTTCCTCCCTACTGCCAAGGTGATTTTCTTTAAGCACAGATCTGACCATGTCACTTCTCATTCAGTAAACTCCAGTGGCTTCCTGTTGTTCCTAGGGGAAAATGTAAACTCTTTTATTTGGCTTTTAGAGCATGTTACATCTTGACCACAGCCAATCTTTCAATTCTCAATATATATTACTCTCTTCTCACTCTATAGTCTAACCAAACTGTTCTCCCTGTTCTTCAAACATGGCATTCCATAATCTACCTTAGTGCTTTTGTACTGACTATACTCCATGTCTGTAATATACCACTTACTTAGCAAGAAAGCAAAAGGAATAATACTATCACCGCTACTCACATGTTACATAAAATACATAAGTAATAAAAATATATTACAATCCATTTATAAACCTGGGTCACATTCTCCCACCAATACATTCAGTATCTATATTAGGCAGTGGTCGTAGTCTTCTTACAGAAACTGACAAGAAGGAACATGAGTGATGAAAATGCATGTTCTCAAAACTCACAACTCTAAAGAACTCTAAAATTCAATGTCTTTCCTTTCTCAGGAACCATCCATAAAACTTCCTCATCATATACACACACAGATGTATGTAAATATAATAGCTTTTCTGTTGAATAACTACTAAATTGAGTTGATCCACAGGGTCCTTGACTAATGTCTCACCATGCACAATGTCTTAGCCAAACGTATTGACCTCCTGAATGACTTCTCTGATGCTCTCTGCTTCCAAATTCCTCCTCTATTCAGCTACTTACTCACCAGCACCTATTGTAGTATCCATCACTTCTAGCTACAAATTTATTTGATGCAGTTTGAAATCTGTCCTCTTCTTTTATCTTTCTAGATTCAGACTCTACTTTTTTCTGTAAATGACCCCACTTTATTGTTAATAAAATTCTAAACTTTTGTCTAAATTCAAATAAATTACATTTAGCCTCCAAATCCATGCAAAAATTCTGATGTCTCCAATTCCTCAAGTTTATTGCATCTTGTCACATTCAAAACTCAGCAGCATCTGATGCTTTTCTCAGAACTCTGAGTCAGGGTGTAACTGCTTCATTAAACCATCTCTCTCAGAACTATGTAGGCTTAGCTCAGCAACAAACCATAAAAAGAGAGTATATTATGCCCAGTACAGAGTTAGGCACATTGTGGTCTCTTAAATGTTTGTTGATTGGTTAATTGGAGAGAAGCTCTGTTCAGCATACAGTAATGGAAAAGTTTTCAAGAGAAGATTGAAGACTTAGTCACCGTCAAATACAAGTTGACAATATAGAGTCGAAGCAATAGCTCCTAGAAAACATAACTACTCTATTGTTTTGCAAGCTTCACAAGAAGTTACCAGAACCACTCAGCTGGTTTTTGCTAAAAATAAAAGCCGTGAGCCTTATCTATGAACTAGATTTTTTCAAAGTCATCTTTGCTCTTCACATAATGCTCCTTCTTCTTCAGATGATGGTAAAAGTGAATAAGACCGGTCAAGTTTCAGATCTCAACTTATTGACCACAACCATAGCAGTAGAAAGGCTTCTAGGACTCTTTGTGATAAGAAGTGGCCAAGAATATTTTCATTCTATTCTCAAAAATGTCCACTTGTATTGATAACATGTTTGAGAACCCCACAGATTTTGATACAAGAGAGGAACTGGAGAGAATTGTTCCACCTCATCCACTCCTAGATCAAGTGATTACTGACATTAACCAGAAATTTGAACAGGAGCCTTGTAAAGTTGTGACTGTAATAGAAAAACTGATAAGCTTAGGTATTGGCAAGGATGACAGGAGAATCATCACAAATAAATTTAAAGTGTCCTTGAATAAGTTGTAAGCTGAAATCAGATTGCTTTGGGGTCATGAGAGATCTGTTCATCTGTTCATCAAGGTACTTGGTGAATACTACAAACACCACCAGAGAGTAGTTTGATTGGCTAACCTTTTACAAATCAACTCAGTGCTTTGTAGGCTTAGCTCTTACAAGTTGTCTGTGAGACATAACCCTTTTAAAGCTAGAACATAAAAAACTCAAGTAAGTACAATGTCCTGACAATACTCAGTCATGTACGTGAATTAGCTTTAATTACAAGGATATGATTGAAAAATTTAAGTCCGTAATTCCTGGTCTCATTTTCTAGGACAAGAAATTAAAGAAACTTTAACTTGTTTTGGTAATTTGGGTTAGCTCATTATCAGGTTAAAGTTAAATATTATGAAAATCATGGCTACTGTTCCAGCAAAAATTTGGTATTATGTGTCTCATTTTTCAGTTTCTATTTTTAGAGTGAAACTTAGTTGCTCATTTTTTAAAAATTAAATTTATAGAATCACATAATTTAATACTTGAAAGGGATCTCAGGGACCTGGATAAGTCATTTAATCTGTGTCAGTCTCAGTTTCCTCATCCGTAAAATGGGAAAAATAATAGCACAGAATTGTTGTGAGGGTCAAATGATAATGTGTAAATTGCCTTGAAAATGTAAAAGTACTATATAAATGCTAGTTATCATCATCATCATCATCATCATCATCATTCATCATTATCATCTAAAAAACTCACAAGTGAAAAGGATCCCCACTACAACATACGTAAGTTTTATTTTCCTTATTTTATTTGATGAATACAAATAATGTTCTATATCACTGATCATCCAGTAAGTGTTTGTATTTTTAAAAAATAAAAAATAAATCCTTGAGCAAACTTCCTAATGAAATGTGCTACACATTCCCAAGTTCTGCCTCTTATGATTGATGATTGGAGGAGCTAGTTGAGAGAGGGAAAGGAAATCGAAAAGGAGAAGGAAAAAGAAGGAACAGATAGGAAGGAAAATGGTAGAGTGTGTACTTCAAAGATGTTTTCATCTATTCCAGAGAGAAGCTAACAAGAAAGAAAGAGAGAGAGAGAGAGAGAGAGAGGGAGGGAGGGAGGGGGAGGAGGAGGAGGAGAGGAAGAGGGAAGGAAGAAGAGAGAGGAAGGAAGGAAGGAAGGAAGGAAGGAAGGAAGGAAGGAAGGAAGGAAGGAAAAGAAATGGAGAGGGAAGGGAAGGGGAGAAGAGGGACAGGGAAGAGGAAAGTAGAAAAAAGGAACTGAACAACCATAGATTTGATTTCACCTCAGTTTGGCACCAACCTTAAGTACTGTTGCCATACTGGGACAGAGAGTCTTAGAGGAATTAGTGCATTGGAGATGTTAACAAATGCATGTTGAATTGAATTTCCCTGCTTGCTGGAAGCTTCACTAAAGGACTTACAGGTATGCATAGAGCACAGGCCAAATACTTCAGCACACCTGGCCAACTATATATACATGTATGGTGGGATTGCAACATAGATGGCTGATAGCAGGGGTAAAACCAAAAATGTCTGCACTTATGTGATTTGCAAGAACCATGTGCCTGTGTCCCACCCAATTTGTCCCAGTTTTGGGGAAACCAAATCATAGGAAAAGGATTGTCTCTAATCTCATTCACACAAAACTAGCTAAAGAAGGTAACTATAGGGGCAGCTAGGTGGCCCAGTGGATAGAGCTCTGGCCTTGGAGTCAGGAGGATCTGAGTTCAAATTCAGCCTCAGACACCTAACATTTACTAGCTGTGTGACTCTGGACAAGTCACGTAACCCCATCGCCTAACCAAAAAAAATAAATAAAAAGAAGGTAACTATACTTCTGGTCAGTCAATGCCTGGCACTTTGTCCTAGAGGGTGCTAACAGCACTTCAGTTCCTTCTGCAGGTAGAAACAACTGAGCTTAGCACCTAGTTAGATGGATGTAGTTAGTTTAAAATTACAGCTACTAAAAGTCAAGGTTCATTCTCCCTAGTGTCTTCATCCTAAATGAGATCTCCCTAGCTCAGTCCCTTCTGCCTCAAGGTGTCCGGGTACCTTGGGCTGCCAATCCTCCAGTCTTTCCCCCCAACAACTGCTTGCACGTCTTGTGGTGGTGGTTACCCTGGGTCCCAGAGTTATTAGTCATGGCCACAGGGCTAAGTTATATGGCACTGGAAGCAGCTCTTACTGGTGTCTAGCCTAACAGGCTGGTTACCGGCAAGAGGAATGTCCCCCCAAAACTGTCAGATAATTTCCCATGGTGTCAGGACTTAAGCTTGAAAGGGGTCATATTTTTGGTATCCCCTATAAGTCTGAGCAGAGCTATGCCCATGATAAGCACCCAGTATATAATTGTTCAGTGAATAAATATTGCATCTTCCATCCCTCTGGGAAAAAAAAAAAGTTTGTCCTACCCACCATTTGTAAAATATCCAATTCTACTCCTTTGGTCACCTATTCCTGAAGGCAGGCATGTTGAAATCATATAGCCAGCCATTTAGGGCTGGAAGGAACTCTAGAGATCATATAGTCCAACCTCTTTATGTTCCAGATGAGGAAATGGGGAGGGGGACTTAAGTCAAGCTTACACAGGTAGTAAGTAATAGTGCCACGGCAGCTAGGTGGTGTAGTGGATAGAGCACTGGACCTAGAATAAGGACAATTCATCTTCCTGAGTTCAAATCTGGTCTCAGATACTTGCTAGCTGTGTGACCCTGTACAAGTCACTTAACTCTGCTTGCCTCAGTTTCCTCATCTGTAAGATGATCTGGAGAAGGAAATGGCACGCCACTCCAGCATCTTTACCAAGAAAACCCCAAAGAGGGTCACAAAGAGTCAGACACGACTAAGCAACAACAACGTTTGGAGCCTGACTCTAAAAAGACAAAGGTTATTTGTTTTAGGACAATCCATGCGCATGGAGGACCTGCGATGATTCCTTCCCTCAGTCAAAATGGACGTCGTTGGCTTTGTTTGAGGATGAGGTGCCCATTGGTCACATAGGAAAGGGCTGAAAGCCAGATCGGATCCACAGACTGACTCTTCTCTTCCTGGGAAAGAAGTCAAGGGACTCCAACGCAAGAAATGTCCCTGCCCTACCTTAAAGTTGTGAGCGTGCCTGCTCTGGAGAAGGGCTGATTTCAGAGCTCATGGAACAGCCGCAAAGAACCAGAGGGGTCATTACCCCATGGCCTCTGCTTCAGAAGGAATCCATCTTGACGCTTCGGCCTTTTTCACAAAGGACCTCCTTGTCATTTGAAAAGTACAGACTCGAGCATCAGCGTTTACAGAGCTCTCCCAGCACACCTACTTTCGCCCTGTTTAATGACCAACTCCTGCTGAGAGCAGCCCCATTTTAAAGCCTTCTCTTCCACTCCCTCTTCTCTGACTTCTCTAGTGGTCTGTCTGAGGGAGTTTGGGGGTGGAAATAACTAATTGGAAGGACAGAACAATTCAGCTCGAGAGTCTTCATGGTTTACTCATTTCTGCCTCTTCTGACTGGCTTTTAGCAAGGCAAGCCCTCTGACCCACAGCTTTTCTGCCAAGCCTTTCTTCCCAGTGTCTGAGACAGAAGGGTGAAGAAGGCTTCTTTCTCTGGATCCCTTGCAACATTTCTGAACAAAAAGGGTCGTGTGTTCCTGAACAGCAGTGTATACCAATCCAGGAGATGAGGGCTTCCTCAGAGAGCCTTGCTGAAGCGTCTGCAGCATGGTCTGGAATATAAAACACTGCCCAAACCTTTGGAGCAGTGCCCATAATGTGGCTGGCCTGGCCCCTGGCAGCCGGGTCTCCAGTTGCCAACAGTGTGCAAGCCTGTTTACTGCGTGGACAACATCCTGTTTGGTGAATTGACAAGCATCTCAGCCCACCTTGGCATATCATAGTTCTCCATCTCTGTGCACCCAGCATGTAATGAGTGCATCTGGACAATCGCTGTGGTCTCTGCCATTGATTGGTCACTCGGCAAACTTGGAAAATGCTAGAGCCGGCTTTGTTGCCCCCTGTGCAGCTCCCAACAAAGTCTGGGCTCGTTATGGATTCATAGGCAGAGGCAGCCATCTATTCCATCAGATTGTCTTGAAATGAGGTAATACAGATCTGAACCAAATCCCAGTAGGGATAAAAGCAATAGGACCTTCTCTGTCCTCTATATCTGAACTTTGGCAACAACAAAAGCAGTGCAAATAATGCTAAAATTATTAGGATTACTCCAGATGGGAGCTTTATTACAATTGGAAGGGGGAGTGGGGGGAGTACATCTGCCGTTAGATCCAACTTCCTTCTTTTTTTTTTTTTAGGTTTTATTGATGACTTCTGTTCTTATATCACAATCATTTCCTGATTTATTTTTCCTATTCTGAGGTCTCCCTTGAATTTAGAACTATTGTTCTGTATTAATTATGAGAACTAGATGACAGTTATAAAATGTTTATATATTTGGTAACCAGAAAAAAATCAACTTTAGCAATTATAAATCTTTACATTTATTTATATTTTCTCATAATGATGATGATGAAAATTTATATTATATGTACTTTATATAGTATATATTTATATTTATATATTTTTATATATTTACTTTATATTTATTGTCTAATTGGATCTTTAAAACAGCTTTGTAAGATAGATGTTTTTAGCATCTCTACTTTACAGATGAGCAAATTGAAGGCCAAGAAAGGCAAATGACTTTCCCAGAGCCAAGCAGCTAGTGCCTCACAACCCTATTATTATCATCCCCATTTTACAAATGAGAAAACTGAGACTAGAAGAAGTTGAGATACTTGCCCAGGATCACACAGTTGGCAAACACATGAAGTGGGATTCAAATTCTTGGCTCTAAGTCAAGTGCTCTGTTCATTACATAACAATTCCTAAAATGAGCAAGTAACGCCAGCCAAAACAGTGACTGTCTCTGGTAACATATGCAATACTGTGCAATTCTCAACCCCCACCTTTCTAAAGATAGTGAGGAAGTATGGTTTATCCTCTGTTCTCCTTCAGCAAGACTGGCCATCACTCAGAGCCCTGGGACTTGCAGTATTATTTTCACCCCTCTTATTCAGGTTCTGTTTTCTTCACTTTGCATCAGTTCCTGCAAGTCTTCCTCTGCTTCTCAGAATCCTGCATATTCTTCATTTCTTCCTATAGTATTCATGTGCCAGAATTTCTTCAGCCATGTCCCAATCAATAGGTATTATTCTCCTTCCAGTTTTTTGCTGCCACAAAAAGTACAACTTCATTTCTTTCTGCAAATGGCAACTTGTAAGCATTATAAAAACCACAATGGTATCCCAGGCTCAGGAGATAAGTTATTAGTATTCTGGCTTCTCAGGGGCCACTTGCTATTTCACAGTCTGTAAAATCTTGACCACTGAAATTACCTAATAACATCAAAGGAAAGGTCAGGCGAGTCATGGAATGCAGAGCTTTGGCTGATATACTGTACCTCAGCCTGAGAAAATTGCTTTCTCGTTATAGATTATTGCTGGGTCTATCCTTTTGTTTCTGATTTTTATATGGGCCGAGAGTGGGGAGGGTGAGGAGGATCCCTGAGGGATAAACGTGCTCTGAAAGTAATTATTTGTTTTCTAATAATCTCTTGATTCCCTTTGGTAATTCCCTTCTGGTAGTTTTCCAAATAATGCTTACCCACAATTTTCCCATAAAGCCTGCAACTTTCTTCTTTGAATTGGTCCGCAAACCTCCAATTAAGCATGAAAAGACACCCTTCGCCTACCTCCTTACTGCATTCTGATGTACACGCTCACTACTCCAACACACACTATTCCTATCTCACTCACCTTTTCTGCCATAGGACTCTTTAAAACCTGCCATCCTGTTGAGTCCGTGGCTTATGGACTTCCATTGACTTTTCAGAGAACCCATTTCAGAATTTTTCCACTAGAATTACAAATGTCACCATGATAGTAAGGATTCTGTAGTGGGAAAAGTTATGGACTTATTGGGAAGTCTTAGGTTCAAATCCATGCTCTGACAATGACTAACTTTGTAGTGTTGACCAAGTCACTTCAATCATCTGAGCCTCAGTTGTCGTTTTGTTGTTTCCTATCTATAAAATGGAGATACCAGGACTAGATGTCCCAGAAGTCTTAGTGCAGTTTGAAGTTTGAATAGGTTAAAACTCCACTAAAGACCTTTGAAACACCCTGTACTTAGATTTAGTGCTTTGTAAACTTTTAAGTACTATGGAAACATTAGTAGCTTTTACATGACCAAAGATGTGCGTGCACACACAAAGATGTATACACACACACACACACACACACATAATCACTTGATGTTTCAGGTAAAGAATTTTTTCAGTCAAACCATTTTCCATCAGGCTTCATTTCCCCACCCTCATCCCTTGCACCTCATAAATAGAGAATACAAGGGCTAGGAATTATTATTAGCTCACTTAGTGGTAGCACTTCCAGATGGATCTTCCTAAAGCATAAATCTTATCGTGTCACTCCTCCGCCCCCCCAAATGTTCAATGGCTCCCCATTGTTTACCAGAGAAGGTTCAAGCTCTCATGTGGAATCTGAGCCCCTTCACAATTTAGTGCCACTCTCTTTCAGCCTTATTTAACACTGGCCCTCTTTATATGACCTATGTTGCTGTCAAAATGACTGTTCACTATTTTTGAACGTAGTAGGCATTCACATATTTGTTGAGTGAATGAATGAAGTCTAGACCAGTGCTTGCTTCCAACACACATGAGTTTATTATAGCCAGAAGCTATTCTCCTCCACCCCCAACACCAGCACGACCACCACCGCCTCTACAGCCATCACCCCTCATTTCTTACCCTTACCCTCAATCCCTCAACCCTGGATCTAGATTCCTATAGTTATTTTCCTGCCTCTGTTTATCTCTTGGGAATTTGTTGAATTTAAAGACTGCAAAAAATAATCAAGCAGCTGCCACTTGAACCATTGGTCCTGGGCCAGGCTAAGAGTGTGGCCACAGTCCCAGACAAAGGGTGGGTTAGTAAGGTTTGTTCTGAGCTTTAAAAATGCAATGTAAGCATTTCCTTTCTTGTTCTTTTATAAGTATTCAAATGTCCTCAGTTCCTAGGCTGGGGTCCAAAGCCCTGGGAACTGAAGCCATGTAGTCTTGCTGCTGTTCCAGAAAGAGGCGCAAGACTGCCCTGTAACAAAGAGACATCTCAGTAAAGAAATGCACAGGCAAAACGATTTAATTACAGGACCTGAGTTCAATATCTGGCTCTGTCACTGGCTATGGGACTTTGGCAAGATGTTTAGCCTTTGTGGGCCGTAGCTTCCTCATCTATAAAATGAGGGAGTTGGACTAAACAATTTCTAAAGCTCTTTCTGGGTTTAATAACTAATATTGATATAGCACTTTAAGGTTTGCAAAGTGCTTTTCATATATTATATTGTTGACCTTCTCAGTGACTCTATGAGGTATTATTATCTCCATTTTTCAGATGAGGAAACTGAGGCTGAGAGAGGGTTAAGTGATTTGTCCAGCATCACACCAATGGTAAAAGTTGAGAGAGCAGGATTCAAACTCAGGCCCTCCTGACTCCAAGTCCAGTACTCTATCCACTCTGCCTCCTAGCTGTCTAAATCTATGACCTTATGATTCTAGCCTAAAGACCTTTGTAAAAACAACAATATTGACAACAAAACCTTCCTTGAGTGTTTGCTATTGGGTCTGTGCCTAAGTCTGTTGACAACCTTCCTATCTATTATGTGGACAGAGCCGACCATGAAGAGATTAGAAAGTTATAAACCTTACTGTGGATTCTTTTTTCCTTTCTTTGTTAGGAGCTTTGGCTTCATTAGCCTATCACCTGTAAGGAACTACTTGTAGGGAAATAGTGTATGCAAAAACTTTGAAGTGTCATGTACCTGTAAGGGACTCCTCCTCCTCCTCCTCCTCCTCCTCCTCCTCCTCTCTCCTCCTCCTCCTCCTCCTCCTCCTCCTCCTCCTCCTCCTTCTTCTTCTTCTTCTTCTCTTCTTCTTCTTCTTCTTCTTCTTCTTCTTCTTCTTCTTCTTCTTCTTCTTCTTCTTCTTCTTCTTCTTCTTCTTCTTCTTCTCTTCTTCTTCTTCTTCTTCTTCTTCTTCTTCTTCTTCTCCTCCTCTCAGAATCTCAGAACTAGAAGAGATCTCAGAGGACATCTGGCCAACCCATCAATGATGGACTACATCTAATCTACATCCAATGGTCATCCAACCTTTGCCTGAAGACCTCCAATGAGGAAGAACACGCTCACTCCCAAAGTGGCCCATTCTACTTTGGGGTAACTCTAATTGTTAAGAAGTTTTTCCAGACATCTATCATAGATGACATTTTCTAACACTTCCACCATTGCTCCTATTTCTTCTCTTTGGGGCCAAACAGAAGCAGTCAGGTTCTTCTTCCACATGAAAATCCTACAAAGTCTTCAAGAGAGATGCTATCATGAGTAAACCCTTGTTCTTCTTTTTTGGACTAAATCTCAATTCAGTCATTATCTTCATGTGATATGAACTCCCCCCCCCACACCAAATGTACAGTTATTTAGTCATGGTGCCCCCTCCTCATCGCATATTTTTGTAAATTATTCTTTGGAGTCATTTCCTTGCATGGCAGAGTAGTTTAAGTTAGAATCTTAGCCACATGATTGATTGCCCTGGAATAGTTATACATAAAACAATTTTTAAAATAAAATTCTATATCCTATTAACATACATGATGATTTCAGCTTCTAGTTTTAATTCTATTTGATCATTAATTAAGAGTGACTCTTTTAAAAACCTAATGATTATAAACTCTTTAAAGAGTCTATGGTGTAGACCCTTCCCTACTTTATGTATTTGGTCAATTTTAATTCTTCTATATGAAAAAGGCAGGATCATATTGGGGAAAGAAAACTGGCTTTAAAGTCTTAAGAACTGGGTTCAAATTCCAGTTGCTGCTTACCTGTGTGACCTTGGGCACTTAAAACAATTGAACTTCAGTTATCTCATCCATAAAACAGTAACGATAATAATAATAATAGCTAACATTTATAAAATACCTACTCTGTGCCAAGTACTCTAAGAATCGCTTTATAAATATTATCTTATTTGATCCTCAGAGCATCTCCGAGAGATAGATTATTAATTATTATTATTAATCTCCATTTTACAGATGAGAAAACTGAAGCAAGCAAAGGCTAAGTAACTTGCCCGGGGTCACATACTTAGGAAGTATCTGAGGTAGGATTTGAACTCAGGTCTTTCTGACTCCAGGCCTGACACTCTATGGTGTGACCTCACTGTAGATAAATGGGCAGCCCATTTAGTTAATCCCTAACTACAGAAATCCCAGGCACAAATGTACAGTTTTCAGTGCCCAGAGCTGAATAAGAGTGTCATAGATCACATATGGGTATTAAGATTTTCAGTGATCCTCAGCTACTCCCTGCCTCCAAAACTTACCTTTTTAACATCAGTGTTCACGTAAGGATGTTATATGCCTTCACAGCATTGAATGCCACAATTTCGGAAGAATCAAAATTATAGGGTAAAATAAAATATCAGTAGAAAGCTAAATTTTGCATTTAAATTGACCAAATCAGTATCAACAATAATTAATGATAATTAATATTAACAATTAATATTGCCAGCAATTAATTATGCATACATAGTAAGTGATACAAAAAAACACTTGTAAGACCAGAAAAAGAGGTGACCTGGTTATGAAATAAGATCAAGTGATTAATAAATTAGCAACTACAGTGTTATACTGATACCTTCAAATTTTTGAAAGACCCAGGGAATGGCCTCCAGAATGTCAGGTAAATTTTCTCCACAGGACTCATGAAAGGACATGAGCACAAATCTACAGAGAAGTAAAGTAAATTGTCCCAGGTCACAGAGGTGACAGAGTGAGGATTCAAATTCAGATCTTCTGATCTTCACTTCCCTCCTTGGTGCAGCACAGGTTACTATTTGTAGACAGAGAAGAAGAAGCAACAAAAGCTAGGTTCTTGTAGATAAGTAGACACAGGATATGAATGAACAGTTTTTCAGAAGAAAAATTGTAAGGGCACAGCAGAGAACAAAAGAAAACCTAGAAGGAAGCAAAGAAAAGATGGGTAGCTTTGAAAAAAATGTGCAGTATTTATTATATAGATTTTCTTGAAATGGAAATTTATTGTTTCATATTGGATCTTCTCATGTTCTGCTATGTTCATGGAAATGTTCTTTTTTTTTCTTTTCTTGTTTTGTATTTAAGTTTAAAATGAATAAATAATTTACAAAAAAAACCAAGAAAAATTGTAAACTATAAATGACTACGTGAAAATGTGTTCCAAATCACTAATACTATGACAATTTTAAAAGTGCCAATTTAATTTTTAAAATTTTTTTAATTTAAAAAAAATTTTTTTTAAAAGTGCCAATTTTAAAAACTGAGGCTTCAAAGTCTACCACAAAAATTGGCAAAGATGAAAAAAAAAAGGTGGGACTCATCAGTGTTGGAAGGGTTGTGGGAAAGCAGGCGCACTGATGACAGTGTTGACTGAACTGTGAAGTGGCCCAACCAGTCGGGATTTCTGTTTTGGAATTATGTAAGGAAAGTAACCAAAATGGCCATTCCACTTGAGCCAGCAATATCATCATTGGGCACATTGTTGTTCAGTTGTTTTCAGTCGTGTCCAACACTTCTTGACCTGATTTGGGGTTTTCTTGGTAAAGATACTGAAGTGGTTTGCCATTTCCTTCTCCAAATCATTTTACAGATGGGGAAACTGAGGCAAATGAGGTTAAGTGACTTGCCCAGGGTCACACAGCTAGGAACTGTCTGAGGTGAGGTTTGAACTTAGGAAAATAAGTCTTCCTGACTCTAAGCCTGAAACTCTACCCACTGTGCCACCTAGCTGCCCCAGATTACATGATCCCAAGGAAATCAAAGAAAGAAACAAAGATTTGATATATGTTAAAATATTTATAGCAACACTTTTTGGAAGAACAAACCATTGGAAATAAAGCAAGGGCCCAAAATCTGTGGAAAGGCTGAAAAAATGTGTCATATGGATGGAATGGAATATTACTGAACCCTAGGAAGAAATCAATACTTTTACTAACCCCCTGACAGGGAGGTGATGGACTCAGAGTGCAGATTGAGACATATTTTTTGGACATGGCCAATATGCAAATTTGTTTTGCTTGACTATGACTATTTGTTATAAGGGTTTCTTTTCGTTTTCATAGTGGAGGGGAGAGGTTGGAAGCAAAGGAAATTTTTTTTTGTCCATTAACAAAAACTGAATTGCATTTTTAAAATAAGAGAAAGACTATGAAAAAAAGGAACTGACAAGTAACAAAGAATTCAGAGAAACATGGCAAGATTTACTGAACTGATGCTGAGTAAAATAAACAGAATGATATTGTTGTCATCCATCCTTCCTTCTCAGAGGGGACCAATGGATTGGATTTAAGTGAGGCAGAGCTGTGCAAAGTCATTAGCCTCACTGTGTCCTCCAGAGTCATCGGAGTCCAGTGGCAAGACATAAGTCAAGATGACTGGTGATGGCACCAAACAGAACAATATATACAAGAGTTAGAACAATTCAAATGAAAAGATCGTGAAAATCAAGTTGAATTCTGAATAATGGTGAAACCAGTGAAGGTTGCAAAGCATGAATTGATTACTTATTACATGTCAGCCACTGTGCTAAGTGCTGGGGACACAGATACAAGCAACACACAAAAAAGGAATTTAAAAGCTAAACATGAGGCAGGTGCCCACTCAGGGGCATGGGCTCAAAGTCCAGAAAGTCAGAAGCAGAGCCAGGATGGATTGAGAAGAAATAGTGAAAAAATGTCCCTTTCCTTATGACAGAGAGGTAGCAGACCACAAGGATAAGACAATTCTGTATGTTGCCAAACACTAGAGTTTTGTGTTGCTGTCTTTGAATTCTTCCCAGATGTAGTATGTGAATTTGGCTTTTTAAAGATGCAATTGGAAACACCTCCCCCCCCCGGAAGAACATCAGGATAACACAAAATCCTTGAATTTTGCCAGGGCAGCCTTGGAATAATAAGCACAGTCTGGTTTATGGCTTTTGTTTTTTCCTTTTTGTGTCCAATGTCAGCACCTAGCAATGCGACTCTATGAGGCTCAGTGCAGCAACTTCATCTTCACCATCTTGCCTGAATGGATAGTGAGTGTTAAGCCATCTCTATTTTTCTTTCTCTTTATCAGTATACATTTCACTTTCCTGCTCCTTTTCAAGGTCCTTATTATGTTTTTTTTTTCCTTATCTTTTATTCTTCTGGATATTTCTTTACTGAGTTGTTCAGAATTTGCTTTTAATGCCCAGAACCCCTGGGATGATGGGCTTGTGCTCACAACAAAGGCTTCCTTTCTAAAGGCAGCAAATTATTTGTCTAATAGCTGCAGGAGCGAAGACATGGAATTCCCCTGTTCAGAGGCCATGTGAGGTGATTAGTCTGGAAAATTTCCTGAGAAAATTCTTCCCGGTTTGACAGGTGCCAATCATTGGCTCAGGTTGAGAGGGACCATTCCTAGGCAGCAAATGGATTCTTACATCCTCAGAAGAATGACCCAATCATTTGTAAATCTCTTGAGGGCAGGAGAAGGTCTGATCTTTCCAGGGTAGTCTAGCTCACTGACCGTAAGTAGTCTAAATGGGAAAACAAATATTGAAAATGACATGGTTTCTGTTCGGTCTACTTCCTTATCACATTTGAGCTGACAAATGTGTTTAAAGGCATAGACCCTAGACCAGGTATTATTATCCCCATTGTCTGGATAAAAAAAAATATTGAGCCTTGGAGAAAACAAGCAACACATGATCCCAAAATGAGTAAGTGTTAAAGGTGGGTGTCAGACCCAAATTCTGAGCTCTTTCTATTGTATCATACTATCTTAGAGCTATGCTCACAGTAGACATCACCCCTTGCACACCCCCAAATGTTACTGAGCTGACTTTTAAAGGTTTATTGTTTTTTTTGTTCTTTACATGCATCATGTCCTGATATGCCTTCTTCCCATAGAACCCTCCTTTGTAACAAAGAGGAAGAGTTAAATAAAATGGACTACAGTGAAGTCTACACTTCTTACTGTGATATTCTGTGATTATTTCATATAAAATGGGGGTTGGTAGCACTTTCTCTTTCTACAGGTAGGAGGTTGAAGCAGATGATACCCTGAGGTTCCTTCCAGCTTCAATACCTATGATTGTACCTTGTATCATTCCTCCTTTGTGTGTATATACATGCATATACACACATAACTCCTTTATGTATATAGCATGTAAGAATGTTTGGTCATTTTTTAGTTGTGTTTGACTCTTCCTGAACTCATTTAGGATTTTCTTGGCAAAGATACTGGAGCAGTTTGCTATTTCCTTCTCTAGCTCATTTTACAGATGAGGAAACTGAGTCAGAGTTAAGTGACTTGACTAGAGTCACAAAGCTAGTAACTATATGAGGCTGGATTTCAACTCAGGAAGATGAGTCTTCCTCATTCTAGGCCGGGCACTCTATCCACTGCACCACCACCCACCCCATTATTATTCTGAGAACATTCCAATTAAGCAATGACCCGAGAGTTATTGTTGATAATGACACTAATTTCATTTATTTACTATTCCGTTACTGAGTTTCTTCTTCATTCTTTTCTTCTGCTTCTTATAGGTATTAATTTTCCTGTCTCTGGTCACATATTAGTTAATATGATATTTATTACATTTAGCCTGGGGGCATTCAAACTTTTACAGAATGGAAAAGTAGACAGCATTGACAGTTCAGTGCAGGGAATTGGAAGCCAGAGGGACAAGCTTGATGTGTATTAGGCTCTGCATACATTTGCATAATTCTACATGCAAACCTATGATTATGCAATATTATTTATGTACATCAGCAAAAAACCATCAATAAGTGGCTCCTTGTAACAAGTCAGTGGTTAAAAATGAAAGACTGCCACGTTCGTATCTTACAATAATGTCAAAATATATTTATACACAGTCCTATAAAAATAGTCTGTGGCATGGAATAATTGATGTGGGGCAAGTAGAAAGGGATGCTAGTTTCATTGTCTCATTTACTTTACTACTTCAGTGTATTTGGGTGGATTATATTGGGTAGAGAAGAGAGGACTCATAAATAACTCATGGATTAGCACATATAAAAAATTTTATTTACATGTATAGTCCCAACCTTACCTGATTTCTGATTTTGGCTGTTTCAAAGTAATAACCATTCAAACCATGACCTGAGATCCCCACTCAATATGTCACTTTGTTGCTGGACACACCAAGAATACTAAAATACAATAGCAAAATCATTTAATTAGGACATTAAGCAATGTAAATAACAATAAAGTTAATCAAGTAGTAAAGTATTCCTTGCATTCCTACACAAAGGATTACAAATTTCATTTTCCTCTAGGGGAGTTGTAATCTAATTGCCTTTCAGTCCCTTTAACTCCCCAGAACTCATACTCTGAGTCACTTAACTATAAGATTGCATCAACTCTCAACTCACTTCATCTGTGTCCCCAGTCCCTGTGTCCCTCCTTCCCCCATGATTGGAGAGGAAGCCACTGGAGTTTGGGTAGGAGAGTGACGTAGACATATCTATACCCAAAGAAAGTTATTTTGGCAGTAGTGTTGGCAGACTGTAATGAGACTCTTTCCACTTAAAGCTGGGAGATCAATTAAGAGGTCATATTAATAGTACAGGTGAGCATTGATGAGGACTTGAATTAAAGTGTTAGCCTTGTGAATGAAGAGATGTAGTGCATGTAGAAACAGCAAGATTTGGCAACTGGATATCGAGGTAATGGAGAATGAAGAGTCAAAGACAATGCTAAAGTTATGATGCTGGTATACTAGAAAAATGGTGGTACCTTTCATAGAAATAGGGAAGAGTGGAAAAGGGGTAGGTTTAGGGGGGAAGAAGAGCTTTGTTTTACACATGTTAAGTTGGAGATGTCTCCAGGACATCCAGTTTGAAATGTCTAACTGGCAATTGGTGATACTGAACTGAAAATCAGGGAAGACTGGGGCTAGATACATAGATCTGGAAGTTAATTGGTAAAAATACAAAAATTAAACCCATAGGAGCTGGTGAAATTATCAAGAGAGAGAATGTGGAAGAA
Source organism: Phascolarctos cinereus (assembly GCF_003287225.1). Lineage (NCBI taxonomy): Eukaryota > Metazoa > Chordata > Mammalia > Diprotodontia > Phascolarctidae > Phascolarctos > Phascolarctos cinereus. The sequence continues at coordinate 104,800,149 of NW_027556402.1, read as the reverse complement.
GAAGAGCAGAGGGCTTAATAGAGAGGCTTGAGGAACACCTGTAGTTGGGAGGGGGGGAGATAATATTCCAGCAAAGGAGAATGAGGAGTTGCTATACAAGAAGCAGAAGAACCAGAAGAGAGTAGAACCAGAAAAGCCAGGCAAGGTGAGAGTATCCAGAAGGAAAGTGTGGTCATTTGTGTCAAATGTGGCAGATAATCTGAGAAGTATGAGGACAGAAAAAAGACCATCAGCTTTGACCATTGAGAGATCATTGGCAACTTTGCAGAAGTTTCATTTGTGTGATAAGGTTGGAAACCAAACTGCAAAGCATTGAGGAATCAGATGAGGCAGTATGGACAGCTTTTTCAAGGAGTATAGCTGAGAAAGGGAGGAGAGATATAGGATAGTCTGTTGAGGAGATGGTAGCATCTAGTGAAGCATTTGGAATTATTTGAAGGCAGCAGGGAAGGAACCATTAGGTAGGGAAAGGTTGAAGATTCCAAAGAAAGAGAAATTAATTAAGGGTGAAATCTGATGTAAAAGACAAAATGGGATAGGATCAATGGCATGTATTGGTCTTGGAAAGCCCAAGAACCACCCTTTTGTCAAAGACCATGGGAAACATAGAAGATGGTACTGAAGGGTTTTGAGATTAAGAGAATGGGAGAAGGAGAAGCTCATATCTAATGACATAAATTTTCTCAGCAAAATAAGAGTTGAGGTCTTCATCTGAAGAAGAAAGGAATTGGAGAAGATGTGGAAAGCTTTGACAAGAGAAGAAAAGGCTTAGAAAAGCTTTTGTTAAGAGTGAGATAGGGATTCAGTGAGTGAAGAATAATAGGATTGCTTTGTTGCAGTGGGAGCCCCATTAAATTTGTATAACATGCTTTACAATGTACCCAATCAACACAATTGTGAGACTTCCTCCAGCTCTATTCAGTGGCACACCAGCAGGAGCAAAAGAGGCAGAGGTTGGAAGTAACCCAGAGCTGAAGATGGCAAGGGATGAGTAGGAATAGGACAAGGGGGAAAGGACTCAAAAGCAGGTGACAGTGTAGAGTTGAATAGGGTCAAGACTGGTGAGGGAAGGAAGTCAAAGCAGGGGTAATGACCTGAGAAAGTAATAAAGGAGGAATTGGAAAGGGATTAGAGTTCTCAATCAATGAAAAGAATGAGTTTAAGAAGAGTAAGGCATAGGAAGAGATGGAATGGTAGAAGGTTATGGTGAAATACAGGAATACTGTAGATTTAATTCATGAAGTGAGACTCTTCTTGATAACGGTGAGCTCTAGCATGTGGCCATCCCTGTGTGTGACTGAGATGGAATGAAGGAGTAAGTCGTGGGATAGAAGGAGTCTGGCAGACACACAGCATCCACAGAAGAACTGGTATTAAAAAGATGCGGTTTTGTATCAGGGATTAGCTCAAGATTGTTGAAAGTGCTCCATAATTTTTGAAACGCAACATAGGCCACTCTCTTCTCTCTATTCAATTCTTGGTCTAGTTTCTTATCCCTCTGCAGAGCCTGTCCAAGATATATGTATTGACAGCCATACTCAATAGACTGGCCATCCAACCATATCCCATAATTTGGACATTATCCATTCTTCATCCACTTAGTTTTCTATGAAGATGGACTTTTAGATGGTACTTTAACAGCCTTTTGTTTTGCTCTCAGCTCTTTCATTGGTTGGGCATATCTCACCAAAGCACAGCAGAGTTTATCTAAATGTTTCCTGACTCTTCCCTGAGCTCCTAATGTTCAGTCCTGGAGCATAGCCTCAGTTGAATCCTCTGCCTCTCTTTTTATTCTACAGCCTTGACAAGGTTCTTCAATCATGCTTATTGTTGAAAGCAGGAGGTTTTGCTGGATTCCTCTACCTACCACTCTTTTTGGTAATGATCTTCCCCTCAGATATCCTGTAATACTTTGTTTTGTATCCCTCTGATATGTTTCATGGACAGCTATGTGTCACAATGGATAGAGTGCTGTGCCTGGAGGTGTTCAAATCTGGTCTCAGACACTTACTAGGTGTGTGACCTTGAACAAGTCACTTAATCTGTTGGCCTCAGTTTCCTCATCTGTTCAATGAGCTGGAGAACAAAATGACAAACTACTCCAGTATCTTCATTGAGAAAACTTCAAATGATATCACAAAGGGTAAGATATGACTGAAATGACTTAACAATATATTTCATAAGATCTCAAAATCATCTAGAACCAGAAGGAATCTTGGAGTCCATCTACTCTAACCTCTTTCTTTTGCAGACGAGAAAACTAAGGCCTGGAGAGGATAGATGGCTTGCCCATTTACAGACAGTAAGTGACCAAGGCAGGATTCAAATGCAGGCCCACATTTAGGACTCTTTCCATTGTACCATACTGCTCTTATAAACTCAGGTAACATTGGGCATTATTACTATCTATGTTGATGTCTTATCTTCTTCCTCTCTGTTAGCTCTCTGAAAGATGCAATCATACCTTATAATAATAATATAAGTATTGGCCTGAAGAATTATGGAATCTGTTACCTCATTTAATCTAACAGGAACCAGTCATGAAGTGCTTACTCTGTGCCAGGCACTCTTCTAAGAACTGACAATACGAAAAAAAGGCATAAAGTGTCTCTGCCCTCATGGAGCTTATATTCTAGGGGGTGGGACAGTGTGTAAAATATAAAGTAACTGTCAAGGGGAAGGATCTAGAAGCTGGGGGAACAAGGAAATGTCTTCTGCAGAAGCTGCCATTTGAGTTAAATCTTGAAGGGAATCAGGGATTGTAAGAATTTCTGATCTACACAAAAACCTGTGAGGTAGGTCCTAAAGGTAGTTGTATCATGTCCATTTTATAGATGAGGAAACTAAGGCTAATTGCAGTGAAATGACTTTGTCCATAGCTATGGTGTTAGAAGGTATCATTCAAACTCTTATTTCTCTGGAATTCATCTCCCACTGTTACAAGTGCTCTATGGGGTCTTATATAATCTTTCTGTCCTCCTAAGCACCAAGCACAGGACTTTGCATATACAGAAGGAGCCTAATAAATGCTTACTGTCATATTATATCATAATTATAATAGGAACCTTTCCTGCTAAGTCGTGGTGAGATGGGTGAGCCATCCTGCCAGCGATTGATAGGGCTTCCTTTTAAGTTGGCACACTGATGTCAGAGCCTACTCACCAGCCTCATGCTCGTAGGGCACAGCCTGTTAGTGGAACATTCCTGCCCTTCCCAGAGGGTGTCTGCTTACCACCACGTCATCCCGGGTGGTAGCTTAGTCAGATCTCTTCTGGTGAAAGTACATGCTTCCAGGCTGCTGTTCCAGGGCTTGGTTGCTCCTAGGTTTTGGCACATCAAAAAACAATTTAAAAATCAGTTCATTTTTCTCCCACTTCTCTTTCCCAATGGAGAAGGGCAGGCCACCTGCCTGGCAATTCATACATTTTGGATCACACTGAATGGTTCCAGATGCTTAGCTGCTCTGCTGCTTCCTGTTCCTTTATGAGCCAATCACTGGGAGGATGACTGCCTTTCCTCCTGATTATTCTTGGTGCAGCAAACCTGATTCACAGACTCGACTCTGTCCTAAGAACCTGATTCTCACTCCCAAAGAGAACTGGATCACCTGGGAGCAAGCCCAGAATTGTCAAATCTAGTGGCATCGCTTTCCATTACCCCTCCTATAGCTTTTGGTGGCTTTATGCACTTCATTTTAATCAAGATTTTTTCTTACTATGCTCCCTGTGACTACACTACCCTTTCCTTTTAACTTTCTGACTGTTCTTTCTATCTCCTTTGTTAATTTCTCATATTCCACCCTGACCTTATGGGCAATCCCAAGACCTAATTCTCGGTCCTCGCCTTTACTAACTCCCAGCCTCCATCAGCTATGGAGTCTGTTGGGAAATCAGGAATCTTGGGATTGATATAGGCCTTGGTTATACCTTCAAAGCAGAACTCCAGAAAATAGCTGCACAATTTTGATCTAGAACAGGGTTCTTAACCTTTTTGTGTGCCCTGGGCCCCCTTGGACAATCTGGTGAAGTCTATGGATCCCTTCTCAGAAAAATGTTTTTAAATGTATAAAAGAAAATCAAAGATTTTTACAGTTATAAAGGAAATAAATTATATCAAATATTCATCAAAATATTTTTTAAAAACCCCACAGGTTCACAGCCTCAAATTTAAGAAACCTTGTTTTAAAGGGAGATATTTCATAGGGGTCACCAGAACATAAATTATAGTGGAATTCTTAGTTTAGCAATATATTAATGTACCAAAATTGTTCCCATATAATGGAAATAGAATCCTAAGCATATGAAACACATATTTATTATGGTGGAGAGGATTACAATAGGTTGTAATCAATACTTATTCTAATTACTGGACATAAGAACACATGGACTTCTCAACTCCTGGGGGAGAAGGAGAAAGAAAGGGAGGGGGAAGAAAAGGAAGAAAAGAGAGGGAGAAAAAGGAAAGAGGAAGAGGGGAGAGAAAATGAGGAGAGAAGAAGGAGAGACAGAGGAAAAGGAGGGACAGAGATGGAGAGAGACAGAAGAAAAGGAGGGGAGGGGAAGAGAAAGAAAGAGGGAAAAAGAATGTAAAGGTTATGCAACCAGGCCTCTCTGCTAATTAGCTTGTCTCCAGGTCAGAGAAGATCCAGGAAATCAAGCAAGAGTGGGGGCCAAGAATTCAGCCAAGTAGATTCTACTCTCATAGGACAAGAGAAGGAAAGGCCTCTACTCTAACCCCTTATTCAGACTTCCCAACCAGAAAACTCATCCCCCTTTTTTTGTTCTTCAGCTGTCACCTCTATTCAAATGAATACCCACATTGTAATCTTTGGTACTGACTTCCAAATTGAGTTCCAGTTCTATATTTCCATGTGCCTCCAGGATGTCTTCAGTGATATATATGAGTTCAACCTCCATATATGTATCAATAATACTCCTGGCCTCAAATATCTACATACAAATGAATGCCAAATAGGTTAAAAAGAAAAAAAAGGAAGGTAAACTAAAGGCCCTGACAGAAAGAGACAAATTTGAGATAACACTGAGACTTGATGGGATAGAATTAATAATTACACCACATCTCTGGGAGGGGTGATGCAGGGTGTCCCAAAAGTGTTGGTGCATTTAAAAATTTTAATAACTTTACCAGCTCAAGCTATTAAATTGTCACATCTGGTGGTTTAAGCTATTAAAGCTTAACAACGCACTGTTACTTTTGGGACACTGTATGTCTTGTTTAAAAAGACAAGAAGAGATGAAAGAAGGAATGATGACAGAGGAGCATTGTAAATAGAAAAAAGACACTTTTCATTTATATAGAACTTTAAAGTTTTCAAAATGCTTTTCTCACAACAATGCCAAGGTAAATGGTACAAGTATTATTATCATCCTCATTTTTCAATGAGAAAGCTGGTTCTGGGGGGTTGGGTGCTTACCCATAATCATATAGGTGGAAAACGTCTGAAAAATATATCCATCTGAAGACGTCCATGGTGTAAGCAACTGGGGCAAATGCGTTTGGCTGAAAATATGTGTTTGAAGATTAACAGAAGGAAACAAACAATATCACCATGGGGGGAAACAGAAGGAAGAGAACAGTATTTATTAAGTATCTATTATATACTAGGCAATAGGCTAGCACTTTACAAATATTATCTCGTTTGATCCTAATAACAATCTTGTAAGGTAGGTATATTATTCACATTTGACTGTTGAGACAACTAAGGCAAACAAAGGTCAAGTGACTTGCCTCACACCACACAGGTAGGAAGTGTCTGAAGCTGGATTTGAATTTAGGTCTTTCCGATTTCAGACCCTATTTATGGTGCCATCTAGCTGCCTCTGTACCATAGTATAGATCAATGATGTCAGACTAGAATAGAAACAGATTCCACATACTGACTTAAAAAATCACACATTAACATTATCTGTGTTGTATTTTTATTTATTTTGTTAAACATTTCCCAATTACATTTTCATCTGGTTCTGCTGTACTCAGTTTTGCTGACCTGGTTGCTTTTTTCCCTGGCCATGAGTTTGACAATATAGGGTGTGCTGAGTGTACTGTGGTATGAGTAAACTACAGATCACCTGGACAGAAGGAGAAAATAGATGAAGAGTTTATGAATCTCAAACCAGGGACAGAGGCATGATTAATAATGATGGAACATTTTAACTATCTGTATACCTTCTGTTGAGATAACCTTAGGTATTTGGGACAGGGGGATATCAGAATTTAAGCCAACAAATAAGCTCCATGAGGTCAGAGTCTGTGTCTTTCCTAAACTTCTTTGTTCTCTCATGTCCCTTAGGAGGAAGAGCTGTGGAAAACTGAATTTGAACTTAATCCTTTATTCCATTTCTATGTCATTGAATCCATAGGTCTTATCCCATCTCCCTTGAAAAAAATCCATTGTACCTCACTCTTAGGGATATCAGTTTATGAATGAAGTAATGTTGAATGCAAGTTGTTCTGTGTCATGGGAATTGTTCTGGGTCTACATCATGATGTCCAGTCCTACCCCCTGCCCTTTCCATGATCTTTCCCCACTCCCCAAATGAAATTATACTATCTCTAGTTCTACCCTGAATACTAGTTACCCTTGGAGACTTACACATTCCTGTTCCTATTCTAGGATACAGTTCTGGGAGGTAGAACCCTGCTCAGAGAATCGTTTCTCAGACAAGATGGTTTCCTAATACATAAGTTTTCTCCAGTTAAGATCCATTACAAGACCCCTATATCTTACCACAGGCATAAATATTTCCCAGTAGTGCCATGGAAATTTTCTGTAGTGGAACTTCTTTCTTTTCCCTTCTAGGATGAGACTGAATTTCTACTTCCCCTGTCTTTAACCCTTGTTTTCATTATTTTTATCCCCATCTCCCACTCTTCTTGAGTGACTAAAGATATTAATATGCCTTCTTTAATCATTCTTACCTAAGTGTGTGTGTGTGTGCATGTTTGTGTGTGAATGTGTGCACGCGTGTGCATGCATATCACCATCTCCCTTCTGCTCATTTGTGTAACTTCTCACTGGCTTATCTTTCCAACAAAAGATATGGATTCATGTATAAGTGAAAACAGAATTTACTCCATGGAATATTAATTCAGCTCTTCCTCCTTCTCCTCTCCCAATTCTTTATGTTTCTCCTAAATCTTTAGGTCTTTGGGTTACTTTAGGTCCTTCTTGTCCTTTGATAATCCTTATTTATTCTTTCTTTTATCTTTTAGTTATTTATTTAAAAAATAGTCTTTTCTTGATAATTGAACTTTTTAACTTTCTTGTTTTTCTATTGTTGGAAGTGTTTGCAGCCTGCATATTGACTTGATTCTGAGATTGACTGTTACTTAAGGTCTAACTCTTTTTTTGTTGATGATTAGGTTAACTTTTTCAGGATATGCTATTTTGGATTAGAGTTTGATCTCCATTGCAGTTGGGAATATACTATTCCATTTTTTCCTTTGATTTCTTGTAACTACCAAAGTATTCCTGGGCAGCTCATATCTTGGAGTATAACTTCATAGCCAGTGACCCTTTTCTTTTCTGTTTATAAAACTTGTTGCTTAATATAGAAATAATGACATGTATCTACTACATGTCCTTAAATCTTAAGTGTAGGGTTGTTCTCTGGTGATGGTCTGTAGAGTTAATCAAACAGTTCTTTCCTATCTATATTTAAGAGTTTTTAGAAATTTTCCTGTATAATTTCTTACAACATGATATTCATATTTTTATTAATCATGTTCTTCTGGGAGATCTATAAACCTTAAGCTATCTCCACACAATCTGTCTTCAAGGTTAATTACTTTGGCTTCTATGAAATTAATGTGTTCTTTTGAAAGTTGTTTCATTTTTGCTTCCCTTCTGTCAAATAGTCTTCTTCATATTTTGTATTTTTATGGTCTAAATCTGCATTTTCTCTTCCACAAGATAAATGTTTGATTTATGTTTCTTCATAGCATAACACTTGTATTGTGTGTTGGCCTCTCTCTGAATTTTTCCTGATTTTCATCTGTCTTCATGAGTCTTTTTTGGTTCATCTTCTTAGGAGCTAGGTTTACATGCAGCTCTTTCACTCTTGGTCTTTTGGTCTTTTAATCTTTCTATTGTATTGCCAGTAGTTTGTCTCCGGTTTACCTCCTCACCCTTTGCCATCTCTGTTTTTGTTGCTGGAAAGATCTCCAAGGCTGGTATTCTCAGCCTTCTGCTATTGAGCAATGCATTTGGACTAGCCAGTTTTCTGATTAGAGTAAAGTCACAGAAAGAGGATTGATCCAAGCTGGGTTCCTAGCACCCTTTCCCTCAGGCAGAGATGCCCTTTCCCCTCAATGTTGCCATATTTTCTACCTGTCTCCACTGCCCTCTCCAATTGTTCTCTCTTTCCTTAGAGCACTTGGGTAGAATCAGGTTCTACTGCTTCTTGTGAGATAAGAAGGGAGTTTGGGCTGAATCAACCACTATGGTGGGGGATTGGAAGTGACCTCCACAGTTAGAGTCGGAAGCACAAATCTGTGAAGTTTCTTGGGCTGTCTGTGCCCTGTACATACCATTGGATTAGGATGAGGATGCCAACTGGAAGCTGGAATATTTTGTTTCTCCAATATTATTTCATGAGATTTAAGGAAAAAAAAACTTGTGGAGTTTCTATCATTTTAGCTTATGAATTCAGCTCTAATTGTTCTATTATCTGATACATATTCATCGTTTAAAAAGTTTTCCAGGCTTCTAGGTTGGGGAAGTTTAAAGCAAACAGCTATGCTATCATGCTGATCATTTCCTACTAACTTTTCCAGGTCTTTTATTCAAAGGAATGACATGTCTAGACATGACTCCCAAGTTCTGTATTGTAAATTTGATATTTGAACCGATATAGAAATTTACATTTATGCCTATTCAATTAGGTCTTATTAATTTCAGCCCATCCCTCTACCTGTTGAGCTATTCCAGGATCCTTATTCTGCCATCAACATCTTAGCTATTGCTCCTAGCTTTGTGTCACCTGCAATTTTGACAAGCAGATCATCCAATTAATTAATCAAGATGTTGATTAGTACAGGGTAAAGGAGAGATCCCTAGAGCATTCCACTGGAGACCTTCTTCCAACCTGCCATCATTCCATTAATGACAACGTTAGGACTTCCTAGTCACTCACCTAGTACCAAAGCCTTCTAACTCTACTACCCTACATCTAGCAGTGTGTTGGAGCCCCCTGCTAGCGGGCTAGCAAAAGCTGATTGTTAAACTTTCATTGTGAGCACTTACACCTCAGAAACCTGAAAGTGCTGCAAATCAAGACTTCCTTGTTTTGATGATTATCTAGAAAATGATGGAGAAAATGTTAATAATGGAGCTTAAACTTAAAAGTGTGTCCACTGAGCATTTTCAGAAAGTTAGTTATTAAGCACTTATCAGCATACCTCTGCCTATAACTCTCCTTTTTCACAAACATAACATGAAAGACTTTGTCAGATGCTTTGCTGAAATCTCAGCATACTATGTGGTATTTCCTTAAGAATCAGGAAGTGTGTCACACTTTTAAACTTGACCTCTGACCCTCACAAATTGTGCGACCTTAGGCAAATCATCCAGATCACCCTGAACCTATTTTGTTTTAAAATCTGTATAAGGGGGATAATAATATCTATAGTATTTACTTTATAGGTTTCTTTGAGAATCAAATGATATAGAATGCATAAAGTAGAGCCAGCTAAGTAGTACAGTGGATAGAGCATGGGACATGAAGTCAGGAAGACTTGAGTTAAAATCCTGCCTTGAACAGCTATGGGGCTCTGGACAAGTCACTTGACTTTGCTCCACCTCAGTTTCCTCATCTGTAAAATGGGAGTAACAATAACACTTATCTCACAGGATTCTTGTGAAGATCTAATAAGATAATATATGTAAAGTGACTTGCAAACCTTAAAGTATTGTATACATGTTAGCTGTTAAGGTGTTTGGTAAAACCTGAAGGGGACATTTCTTCATTCATCCCTCTGCCTGCAGCTGGAGTACACCATCACCCAGGATGGAGAAGAATCATTATTATTTTGAAAAGCCTTCAGAGATGGAGATTCTTGATCCACTCTAGTATCCAACAGTTCTCACCATAAGAAATTCATTCTTTAAGGCTGGGCTAAGTCTTTCTTGGTGGCACAGTGGATAGTGTGCTGGGCCTGGAGTCAGGAAGACTCATCTTCGTGAGTTCAAACCCGATATTGGACACTTACTAGCTATTTGACCCTGGGAAAGCTACTTACCCTTGTTTGCCTTAGTTTCCTCATCTTTAAAATGAGCTGGAGAAGGAAATGGCAAACTACTCAAGTATCTTTGCCAAGAAAAACCTAAATGAGGTCACAAAGAATCAGACGTGACTGAAAAATGACTGAACAAAAACCTCTCTTAAAGCAACTTTAGGAATTCTGCTTTAACAGGTTCTGTTCAGAAAGACTCTTCTTAAAAAAAGAATTTGTATTTTTTTAAAATGATAGGTATTTAAAAGAAAAGGAGGTTAAAAGAAGACAAAGGAACCCTTTCAGAAAGCAGCATCATGCCAAATTCTGTCCTGAGGCGAGCTAAGTGACTTTGATCATGAAGTAATGCCTTTGGCAACAAGTTTGGGGCATCTTATCACAGCCTCTTACAGTCAACTTTCCCTCCCTTGGGTCGTATTTTATAGTTATGACTCTCCACACCCCATTGGCTCAAACATAATTTATCATTTCTTTATATGTTTTATGTGCTCTACTGGGACAGAAGGAATATCAGTGTGAAAGTTTAAAAACAGAATCATTTCAGTGTAAAGTATGACCCTTTACTTTGTATATTTACTGTAAATTTATATGTATTTGTCGATAATTCTTATGTTTGTAATTTTAAAATGTTATTTTTAAAACAACTAAAATCAATCAGGTATTTATTAAATACTTACGATATGCCAAGAACTGTTCTAACCTCCAAAGACACAATAGCAAATATGAAATCATCCCATCCCTCAAGAAACTCATATTTTATAAAGGGTAGTAGGCATGTGCATGTATAAGTACATACAAGCTATGTTAATAAATACAAGGGGAGGGGAGCCCCTGGAATCTGGGAAGATCCTCATCTAAGAGATAAGCTTCATTCAGATAAGTTTTGAAGAAAACTAAGGATTCTAAGAATGAGGGAAGAAAGAAGAAGATTCTAGGATTGGGAGAAAGCCTATGAAAAAGCAAGGTGATGGAACATGGAATCTTGTGTGTGAGGAGCAAGCAAGAAGGACAGTTTGCTTGGAATAAAGAGTGTAGTAAGGGTAATAATGTATAAGTTAGGAAAGGTAGGTTGGAATCTGATTGTGAAAGACTTAAATGCCAAACTGAGGAATTGGTATTGGACGCTAGTGGTCACAGAATGCCATTTGAACAGGGGAATGAAGTGGTCAGGACTATGCTTTAGAAATAATTCTATGGTGGCCATGTGGAGGGTGAATTAGAAAAGGGAGAGTTTTGAGGCTGGGAGACCAAGAAGGAGGTTTTTGCCATTGTCTAGTTGAGAGGAGACCAGAGTCTGGACTGCAGTGGTGTCTGCATCACTACGAAGAAGCGGATGGTTATGAGAAATGCTATGAATGCAGAATTAACAAGATTAGGCAATCATTATTATATATAGGGTGAGGAAAAGGGAAGAGTCCTGACTCTAAGTGTGGAGATCAGAAAGATGAGGGAAATGGTGGTTCCCTCAAAAGAAATAAGGGCGTTAAGGAAAAGGGTACATTTAGGATGCAATGGGTAGATAACGAGTTCTGTTTGAGGCCAGTTGAGTTTGATATATCAATGGGACATCCAATTTGAAATGTCTAATAAGTAGTTGGTGATGCAAGACTGAAATTCAGGGGAGAGACTGGGACTAGATATGTAGATATGGGTGTCATCTGCATAGAGATGACCATTAAATTCATAGGAGCTGATGATGTAATAATAATAACAATACAATAGGGGTCTGGTGTGTGCACAGATCCCATCACCTTCTCCAGCTGAACCCATGAAGGACAGAGCAGCAGTTTCCGGGTTGATGATACAAGCAGGAAGTGCTTTGGAGAGACTTTGGAGCGTATGTAGATCTTCTGTAACTGGTTTCATTTGTATTACCATATGGTTGGAGGACCTTCTTTCAGCTGGGTGCCTAGACTCGCTGTTGACATCTTCAAAAAGGCCTATCGGCTTCAACCACTTCCACTTTGCTCCATTTCCATCTGGGTCTAGCTCACTAACTCTGCCACAGCTTCCAGTGAGAGGTCATACAATGAGGGAAGGACCTAATGGACTTCTTCCCCCTTGAAAGCTAAAAGAAATAAGTGCTGGTCATTTTATTTTCCATTCTACATTAAGGGAGGGGAGCCTCCAACCTTGGTGAGGAATGGGAGCCACAGATATTTAGGGGATGGGTTTGACAGTCAGTGCATTGATGCCCTGAAGAGCATCAGGACTCCAGGCGAGCAAAAAGACTCACCTGGCAGTCATGCCACCTCCAAACCTGTAATAATAATCACTCACATTTATACGGCACTTCAAGAAATGCTAATTACTTTACATATATTATGACATTTGATCCTCACAACAATGCCATGACTTTGGGTGCTGTGCCATATCCGTTTAACAACAAGAAGTATACCATGACTTCACATTTATAATGAGCAGTCTATTTCTTACCTTCTCAATTGATGGGGGAAGGAGTGGAGGGAGGGAGAGAATTTGAAACTGAAAATTAAAAAAAAAATTTAAGGGAAAGTGTGTTGAGAGAGAGGAATAGAAGCCCATAGACTACACCTTGGGAAACACTCCCAGAGAGACGGTCAGTATGTGGAAGATGATCCAGCAAGGGGGTTTGACAAGGAGATGTCAGAGAGGGAGAAGGAAAACTAAGACAGATCTTGGTAATAAAAAGCCAGAGAGGAGAAAGTTTCCAGAAAGAGAGAGTGGACTACAATGCCAAATGCTGTTGAGAGGTCGAGAAGAGTGAAGGACCAAGAAAAGACCGCTGGAGTTGGCGATGGAGAGATCCCAGGTTATTTTGAAAGAAGCATTTTCAGTTGATAGATGACTATGTAGGATTAGAGGCAGCCCGCTTTCTGAAAGGCACCTGGCTTCCTAGCAGGGTCAGATTAACTCTATCCAGAGCCAGAAGGAGCTATTTTGAGACATAGAGCAAGAGAACACAAAATGCACTTGGAGCAGGCTGTTCAAAATGGGCCTTAAACTGTACTGCTGGAGCAGGCTGTGGGGAGGAGGGATGAGTCGTGGGATGGCAGGAGGACCGGGGCCAGGGAACAGCGCACCTGGGGTGCAGCCATGAGAAGAAGAAAGCAGACCATCTGTCAGTGGCCTATTTTAACTTAGTATTTGTGCTAACTAGGTGCTATGCTCTCCTCTTTCTATGCTGCTGAAGGGCTGCAAATGCTATCGATGCCCTCTGAAGTCTTGTTCTCTAAAGAAAAGTCCAGATCAGCCCCCACCAACGTTACCACTTTGGTATTACCATCCCTTTTATCCTCTACTATGCCTTCCTTCCTGCCCCCCTCTCCCAACCTGAGGAGACTCAAGCAGTTTGGCATTCTGGGATGAGGTTCCTCTTCTTCCTCTCACTTTACCTCCTCCCATTTTTTTAAAAACAGTCTTTTTTTTTTGTCAATCAGGATTAAGTGACTTGCTCAGGGTCACTAGATTAACTCCGAGACCAGATTTGAACTCATGTCCTCCTGCCACACCAGTTTTTAAGAAGCAAATAAGCCCCTCCACTCTTAATTCCTAGTATACTGAAGATCATCTGGCCCACCTTAAGGAAATAGCACAAACATGTGCCTTTCCTGATCTTGACATCCTTTCCAGCATTCAGGAAACATGCATCTGTGAGAGTGATCTTGAAACTGCTCAGACAGTTAACCTTTGCTCATTGGGGAAGACAAAATTATGTACGTGGGCAGCACCATGCAGTGGAAAGTGGGCTGAATAGACCTGGAGTCAAGAGCCCTAGGTTCTGACATTTACTAGCTGTGTGACTCTGAATCAGTTGATTTATTTCTCTGTGCCACAGATTCCTTATCCTCAAAATGAGGGTAATGATGACAAAGTGTTCCATAAACTTTTGAGTGCAATATGAGCATGAACTGTTTTTATAATTATTTATGGCTCTAGCTTTTCCATACATTGTTACCTCTTCTATGCTGTTATGAACCTAAGATAAAGGATCATAGATCTAGATGAGACTTTTGAAGACATCTTCTCCACCTACCTCCATTTTACAGATGAGGAAACTGAGGGACAGAGAATTTAAGTTTTAAATGTCTTATCTAAGGTAAGACTAGAACCCAACTTAATTCTACTGTACCCAAAGTCTATTCCCTAAGGCTGCTGGTTGATCCGAGGGCTTTCAGCTAGAGTTGTACTCTTTCACAAAAGTGCTTCATAACTCCCTTCTTCCACCTCCCTTCTAGACCCACGGGAGACTAAACCTTAGGAGGTCTATGGGAAGACTTGTACCTTTGCCAACAGAGTTGTGAGTAGTCATTAGTAGGGGGTCTCTAAAAAGTCTAGATTTTCTCTTGAGCCTGGGAAAAAAAAGTTCTTGGCTTTCTTTCCTCCCTTCCCTGCTCAGCAGCTCGGGATGTACAGACAGATATTGCATACAGTGCAGTAAAGGCCAAGTAACACAATCTCTTGCATTCCAGACAGGGTTCCAGTGACATAATAAAGCCCACGAAAAATCTGGATTGACTTGTCAGGAGAGATCCCAGATGGATTTTCTATACATAGCTGTCAGGGCGTCTTCCCTGCCTGTTCCACTATAGTGTGGGGATAGTTCTTTCATGCCAGGGCTAGGCAACATCTCGTAGCAGGTGGACGGTGTTGAGTATTGGCCAGATGCTAAACAGAGTGCAAGTTGTAATGTTAGAATGGGACAGAGGGCAAGGGAAACACCCTTATAAAAATGCTACAGAGCAAGGGAGGGGGGAACACAGGGGAGCACAGCCTGCAGTCTGGAATTTGAAGTATGGCGTTTTGAACCAGCAAGGAGAGAACTATTTAGTTATTTGCTCCCTCTGACCCCACCCCACCTTGTGACTGCTGCAGTAACGAGATGTCCCAAATACTATGCCTGATACTGTAGCCTTTGATGCCTGGACTGTAAAGATTCCACTGTATCAACCACTCTCCCCACTGGGGAGCAAGATGTGCTTGGAATGTTGGTGTGCTGTGATCTGTGATTGGTGGTTTGGGGTTTCAGTGTTTCTGAATTTGCATGACCAAGCAGCAGTGTTATAACTTTCTATAATAGAAGATTGGAATTTGAAACTTTGTCTGTTTACCTTCCAGATTCCAAACAAGCCACATTCTTACCAATAATGTCATATAAATATTGGCACAATAGCATGGAATCGTATCATTACTAATACATTATTATTATTTTTTCATCCTGTCTGCTGGTAGATAGGGATTCTCTGAAGCCCTGCATATATTTTACATAAAAGAATAACTGAGCTGCCAGGAATTTAATGATATAATTTCATCATGGGATTCTGGGCTCTTTGGTTTATGTGGCCACTGAACCCCAAGACAGAATTAATTCATGTAACTGGGACAAGCCCATGTATTGTTTTTCCATTTTTTTCCCCTATAAGTGAATTCAACCCTATTTTAGTTGCCCAAACATTTGGGGATATATATATATAGAGAGAGAAGAGAGTGAGGGACTCTCTGATATACTCATTAGTTCTGCTCCAGAACTGAGTATTACTGAAACTATTACTTCTCACTGGAGAGGTCTGAGAATGTTAGACTTTTAGAAGGTGTACCTCTTTTTAGCCTTTAAATTCATCAGGGTCTCCACATATATGCAACTGTGATAGTCTGAAAAACCTCTGGATTCTGGAAAAGGGCTGTCTCCATTCTAGACACACACTTTCCTGCTGCCTGGTTTTCTTCCTCCCCCTTACCCTTTGCCCCTGAGCATTTTGTATAATGCCTCCCCTGCCTGCCCCCCCCATATCTGGACTCTGAGATTAGCAATTTCCCATCCTTGTCCTAAAGATCATGATAGCTAACATTTATACATAGTGCTTTTAGATTTGCAAAATGCTTTACATATGTTAATTCATTTGTTCCTTCTAAAAGCCTTGTGAGGTAATTCCCTTACTACTTATTTATTATAGAAATCTGAAAACTGAAGCTAAAAGAAATTAAATGACTTACCTAGGGTCTCACAGATAGTGTCTGAGGCATCTTCCTGACTTCAAATCCTGTGCTCTAAGCATTAACTGCCTAGATCATGTCATCCAAGACCTGGTTGCAGACATGCCCTCCAACTCTAGAGATCCACTTGTAACCTTTCTTCTCTGGTGACTGTGATATTGTGTCCTCATCTGCTCTTACCTCCCCCATCATGTTTCTAGATATCTCAAGTTAGATACATACACACACATACATTCATTCATACATGGAGAGAGAGAGAGAGAGAGACAGAGAGAGAGAGAGAGAGAGAGAGAGAGAGAGAGACAGACAGAGAGATCATCAGGGAGTATTTAATACCAGCTAACAGAAATGCAAAATCATGTTGTTAGAAGGGAACTCAGATGCCATCTAGCTCAATCTGGATCTGGGCAGGAGTTCTCTACAATGTTTCATCTAGGCTGTACTTGAAGATCTCGGTGATGGGAAACGCACTCCCTTCTGGGGCAGCCCATCTTGCTTTAGGATAGCTCTAATCATTGAGAAGTTTTTTATACATTGGAGACAAAATCTACTTCTACTAATTGTTTCTAGTTCTGTCCCAAAGGATTTTGAGGGAGTTAAATAAGAAAAACAGAGAGCCTGGGAGTAAATTGGTTCTTTTATGAGGATTTTAAGAGGGGAAAGAAAAGAAGAGAGTAAGATGAATACACTAGTGTAGGAAGGAGGAAGGAAGGAATAGAGCTCTCTCTCATAATTGTAGTGTGTGAAAAGAATATATAAACATGGAGGGAGAAGTAGAGGGGAGCAGGCTTCAGGTCAACCTATTTTATCTACACTGGACAAAGAAGAGCTGAGCACACATGCACACACAAAGACTTTGGTGTAGAAATATATCAAACTCAACAGGGAATCAAGTGAGGACAGGGAGGGGAAGGCATTGAAAGGGAGGTTAATACTGTGAAGGAATAGTCAAAATAAACTTCCTCAGCCTTAAGGATTATGTGCATGTGTGTGCATGTGTGTGCTGGGGGAAGAATAGAAGGGGGGGGGGAATCAAAATACTGAAAACTAAAAGGGATATCCATCAATTGGGGAAATGGATGAATAATTGTGGAGTATGAATCTAATGGAACATTACTGCATCGAAGGAAATGATAAAAGAGATTATTTATCTTGCAAAGAAATATCAAGAAATTTCTTTAGAAGAGACTTTAATTGGTATCTTGAGAGAACTGAATGGAAGAGAATGTATTTTCAGAATTGAGAAGCCAGTAGTAGCAGTGATGGTTAGATATGACTCTGGCTATGATCTTTCTTATACCCAATGCCTATAGTATTATTTATGTCATGATTTAATTGATTAATAAATCAACAAATAGTAATAAATAATACATTGTTGATAAACTAATTAATTGTTTAATAAATTAACTTAATAAACTATATAGTTTATAACCTTGATGTCTATTTAAGCTTAGGAATTTGGGAGTTTTGCTATTAAGAGAGACAGAGATGAGAGAAAGCTTCTGGGGAAAGTACTATGGATTATTTTGGAGTGGATGGTGTATATTGTGATAGAATTTGAAGACAGGAAGGTAAAGTGCAGACAATAAAAGCTCCATCTGCTTGGGAACTTACCAGTTGCTACTTGTACTGTTATGCACACAGAGCACCAAGTCTACAAAATGCGAGTTCCTAGTGTGACACTTGGGCACAAACACATCTGGAGAACATGTGAGGATAAAATATATAGCTGTCACACTGATGTTGAGTGCAAAACCCTAGGAAATCAAGATCTAATCCCCTGGATTTTTTTATCTGCCTAATTTCCTCATCTGTAAAATTGGAATAATAATACATCTCAGAGTTGTTGTGAGCACAGAATGAGATATTTGTAAGCCTTAAAGTTGTTGCAAACTTTAAAGTTGTATATAAATGCTAGGTAGTAGTAGTAGAAGTGGTGGTGGTAGTAGTAGTAGAAGAAGAAGTATATTAGTAGTAGTAGTAGTAGTATATATAATGCTCAGCCTTTTGCCCATTATATGTAGGTCAGAGAGAGAGACAAAATGGTGTAGATAGGTAACATGATATAGTGAAAAGCTCCTTGGAATTGGAATTAAGAGACCTGGGTTTGAATCCTCCCTCTGTTCTGGCTGGGTATGTGATCACAAGATCCAAGGTTCACTTTTCATAGTAAAATACTTGCCTTATTTAATTCTGAGGGCCATTGTGAAGAAAGTACTTTGAACATTTTTAAGTAATATGCAAATGCAAATTTTTATTATTATTCAGTTAATCAATAAGAATTTATTAATTGGCTACTATGTACTAGGCACTGGGGTAAATGTTAGGGTTGTAAAGAAAGGTAAAAGACAATCTCTACCCCAAGGAGCTCCCAATCTAATGGGGGGACACAGCACAAAAACAACTATGTAAAGGATAAATTGGAAATAATCAATAGAGGGAAAGTACTAGTAGTAAGGGGAGAATCAGGATAATCATGATAATGATGATTATTCAATTCAACAAACGTTTTTAAAGTATCTGTTTTATTCAAGCTGCTGTGCTAGGTTCTGAGGATACAATGACAAAAATGTAATAGTTCGTGCTCCTTAATGAGCCTTCTATTTTACTGGGAGTGGGGTGGGGGTGAGGGAGTGAAGAGATAGAAAGAGAGACAAGTAAATAAATACAAATTATATGCCGATGTAATTTCATGAGCTAGTACTAACAGCAGGGAGGAAGGAGGGGTGGAGATCCTGGGGCTTCCTGTAGGAGGTGGCACTTAATCTTTGTGTGGAAAGAAGCTAGGAAATGTGAGCTAGAGGTGAGGAAGGATTGCATAGGAGACTTGATATGCAAAGGCACAGAGGTGAGAGATTTGATGTCGTGCATGGGGAACAGCTGGTAGGGCAATTTAACTGGAATAGAGACTGATATAAGACAAGGAAGGTATGTGGGAGCCAGAATATGGAGGACTTTAAAGTTTGGTTGAGGATTTTGTTTTTGGTCCGAGAATAAATAGGGAGCCATTGAATATTTTTTAGTAGAGAGATGACATGATCAGATACATGTTTTAGGAATATCCTTTTTGGTAGCTGCATGGATGATGGATTGGAGAGGGAAGAGACTAGATGATAAACAATAAATACAGGTGTTCCTCTAATAGGAATCTGCAGATAAAGCTTGAAAATATCTTAAAGGAAACAACTGGTTCAGATCTAGAACTAAGAAAAACACTTTATTAAACCAAAGGAGTGAGACAACTTTTGTAACATTGGCTGGACAAAATCCATGATACCATGGTCCTGGAGCAGAAGAAGATGTTACGGGGCACAAGATGAAGTTTCAATTGCCTTCCTTAAGAGTGTGATCCATGGAAGACCAAGAATGTTTATAAAACACATGGGGAGAGAGAGAGAGAGAGACAGGGAGAGAGAGAGAGAGAGAGAAAGAGAGAGAGAGAGAGAGAGAGAGAGAGAGAGAGAGAGAGAGAGAGAGAGAGAGAGAGTCAGACAGACAGACAGAGACAGAGAGAGATAGAGAGACAGAGAGAGACAGACAAGACAGAGACAGAGACAGAGAGAGACAGAAAGAGAGAGAGAGAGAAATTTTTTCTCATCATTTGGAAAAAAAGGCAGTGGAAGAATTATCAGTTCATCATTTCCTTTTCCTCTCCCTAGTTTCCTCCCCACTCATATATACCTCTCCACCCTTGGACCTAAACACTGTAAGTCTATATTTCAGTTCTAGTTACTCGGCTGGGTGATTGTATGTTATATCCCACTAGGAAAATATGTGCTCCTTCTATAATGGCATCCTAGGAATGTAAATGGCTACACACACTTGGTTTATACATTCAGATTATAGTCTTTAAGTCTTTTTGACAAGGTACTGATTTCAAGATAAAAAATGTTTTCTTTTGGGGTTTTTTTCCATTTTAAAATTTTTTAGAGGTAGAAAGAACCTTAGAGATTTTCTAGACCAAGGGTGGGGAACCTGCAGCCTCAAAGCCACATGTAGACCTCTAGGTCCTCAAGTGCCCTTTGACTGAATCCGAACTTCACAGAACAAAACTCCTTAATAAAAGGATTTGTTCTATAAAACCTAGACTCAGTCAAAAGGCCACGCTCAAGGACCTAGAAGGCCTTGAGGCCACAGGTTCCCCATCCCTGCCCAATACCTTCATTTTACAAATATGGCTATTGAGGCGATGAAAGGCTTCATAAATGACTTACTCTAATCCACATGGGATAGTAAGCACAGTCTGGCTCCAAACCAACGTATGTGCCATGACATTTGGGGTATTTTCTTTGACATTCACAGGATATATTTATGTAGGGCAGTGGGGACAACTAACATAGCTACATTACCTACAGAATTCAGATCCACTCCAAAATGAATGAATTGTCCCTTTAAAGTGGGAGTCAGAAGGGGGAAGAAAAGGTCACAAGCATTTATTAAGCAAATACTATATGCCAAGCAAGGCAGCTGGGTGCTGCAACAGATAGAGTATTGGGTCTGAAGTAAGGAAGACTCATCTTCCTCAGGTCAAATCTGGCCTCAGATACTTTTTAGCTTTGTGACCCTGGGAAAGTCACTTGCCCCTTTTTACCTCAGTTTCCTCATCTATAAAATTAGCTAGAGAAGGAAAAGGCAAACCACTCCAGTGTTTTTGCCAAGAAAACCCCAAATGGGGTCACAAAATATTGGACAAGACCGAAAAACTCTGGAGCAGCAACATATGCCAGGCATTGTATAAGTGCTTTACAAATATTATCTCATTTGATCCTCACAACAACTCTGGGAGAGAGGCGCTATTATTAGTACCATTTTACAGTTGAAGAAACATAAGCAGACAGAGGTTAGGTGACTTGTCCAGGGTCATACAGCCAATAAGCGCCTGAGGTCAAATTTGAACTCAGGCCTTCCCGACACCAGGCCCAACACTCTATCCACTACACCATCTAGTTGCCTCTAGGGAGGCTGCCAGAAAACAAGGGAGACATCTAAACATGAAAAACGAACAGGTATATGAGAAGATGGTGGGAAGAGGGAAGTATGGAAAAACTTTGGTCTACATCAAAATCTAAAGCAGTCAAAATGTTGCCTTGACTTTAAGGTAGTAGTTATCATGTCATGATGGTGCCGCATGGCTGTTGTTGTTTTTTTTCACATTTGTGGATTTCTAGTTCTCTTCACAGTTCAGCATGTAATTTGTTGAGAGCCAAAGACTGGAATTGAACTCTGGTCTTCCTAAACCAAACCCAACATTATTTCCACTGCACCATGCCGTCATATACAGGATGATGGCATAGGATGGGGTAGGGAAAACAGGAAAATTAGTAAGTAAAAATTTAACAAAGAGAACTCAGACTACATGATATTTTAGAGAATTTGGGGAGCATCTGCTTGAAGCAGGGAATAGTACATTCGGTTTTACTAATGATTCTTCTCTGATTAGACAGCTTCCAATACGAATAGACAATGACATTCCACTTCAGATAGATTTTAGGATAAAATACGTCTGATCTTTATTCACGTGTTAGCCCTTCAAATAATTAAAAACATTTCATAGGATCATAGAAGCAGGGTTGGATGGGGCCATCTTGTTCAACCTCTTTTTCACTTGAAGAAACTGAGATCTAAGGAGGGAAGTGATTTGGCCCAGGTCACATAGATAGTAAGTGTCAGAGGTGGAATTTGAACCCAGATCCTTTGGCCGCAGGGTCAATTTGCTTTCTACTTCCCCTCATTGAATCTTTTCTTCTCCAGGCTAACCATCCCCATTTTCTTCAAATGATCATGATTTATCATGGCCTCTAAGACTCTCCTCTGGACACAGTCCTCTGGATTTGATCTGGCTTGTGAATGTCCTTCCTAAGATATGGTTCCCAGACCTGACTACGATATGCCAGATGTGATCTGACCAGAGCTGAGTACAGCAGGTCTCATGCATACCATGTCTCTCCTAATTTGCACGGGCCTTTTCAGTTATTGTATCCCACACTGATTAATATTGAGTTTGAAGGAGTAAAAAAAAAATGCTGGATTTAGCTTCAGAGTTCTGGTTTTAAATCTCAACTTTACCATTTACTCTGTGAAATCTTAGGCAAGTTGCATTTTGGGCCTCAGTTTCCTCTTCTGTAAAATGAAGGGGTTGGATTACATGACCTTCAAGGTTCCTTCCAGCTCTAAAACTATGACCTATGAACCCAATGGGATGAAGGGAATCCATAAGTTTACAAGAATTTCTGTTCCATTTCTATTTGTAAGATTGAATTAGGGTCTATTTACCCAAAGTCAGTGGAACAACTTCTCGTGATGGCCAGCTACCAGGAGGAACCTACAGGGGTGATAAACCCCTAGAAAAGTGCCAGAGCCCTGCAGTCACCATTAGTTACCCATCTAATGCTCACCAAGCAAACACTCAGAGACCTTCTAGGATAGCCTAACATTGGCTATCGAGGTCCACTTTGCAGGTACCCATGTTAGCTGTACATACACAAGCATCAAATTCAACCTTGAATGAGTAAGGCAGGCCCATCCAGAAGCCTTTCCCCAATTAGCGCCTGACTTAATTGCCAGGCTGAACATAATCACCAGGTTGTAGCTGTATCTCGTGAGCAGCTGTGCTGAGTCAGGCCCACTAAGGGGCTGCTTTTGCTATGGCTTATTACAGTCAACTGAGGCTTTGATTACAGAAGGGCTGGTAATTTTGCCTAAGAATATGACAGAATCCCAGGAGTCTCTGCTTTTTTCAAGGTGCCTGGAAAACACATCCTTATAGGCTTAAGACCCAATGGTGCTTACTAAGTATGAAACATCCTTATCATTTGATTAAAATGTGAAATTCTGGCCTGTTTCACTTGGCTCCAAAGGAAATCTAAGACTGTTTTAGTGTTCTGTGCCTGACTTTATTTAGGATTGTAAAGTTCTTGTCAGTGAGTTAGCTTGGATTGATAGTTGTAAATCTAGCTTCAGAATCAGAAGAGGTCAACTCTGAGACTATGTCAAATGTAGTGGGCCTTGGTATGAGCATGTGTGGGGCTATGCCTGGACACTTCTAGTGAGTGAATCCCTTGCTAAAGCCCAGACTAGAACAGGGGTGGGGAATTTGTGGCCTTGAGGTGGCACGTGGCCTCGAGGTCCTCAAGTGTGGCCCTTTGAATCCAAACTTTACAGGACCAATCTTTTGACTAGAGACTGATCTCCATGGATCTTGTCACTGGGTGCTGTGGCAGTGATGACTGGCCGCTGATTCTGAAAAACTGACCCATTCAGACTTTCAGAGCAATGAGTCTGCCTTCTCTCACACTCTCTCTTCACATATGTCCAAGTTTTAGGATTCTTGGGACTCTTCCTCAGACTTCTAGTGGAGATGGGGAAGGGGATCGTGCTCCAGTCTCCCTAACGTGCCTTTTGTTCATGGCAATGAGGATGGAGGCTGCCTAAGCAAGCTTGAGACTAAATCCCAAGTTTCTGTCTACTTCTATATTGAGTTTCACTGAATACAGGTAACCCAACCTGCACACACACACACACACACACACACACACACTGGTCCCTCTGGGTCTCCAACCCCAACCAAATTTGTCTTTAAAAGTTGATTTGAGGCTGCTTGCCCAGGACATATTTTTAAAACTTGCGTTTTGCATTAAGTTTTTTAGCGATGGCTCTGACTCACCCTCCTCCCCTTCCACATTCTCCCAGTCCCCTGCCATCAACCATGTTCCTTCTATCTTTCTGCTCCTCATCCCGGTTACTCTAGCTACTCTCCTTTGCTACTGCTGCAGAGCCTTAGACATCCCAAGGCTGACCTCAAATCCCAGAGCACCACGATGCCAGGTAACAGTAGTGAGAAGACATTTTTGCTTTCCCAACTCCAAACTTAACAGCAGCCTTACTTAGGAGTAGGAAGTGAGTGGAGCAAAGACAGTTGGGATTCCTGCACATTTAGGAAATTTCCTCATCCATGGCTTTGGTGCCTGAGATTTAGACTACCAAGGATCTAGGCTGGGACACAGTGATTAAGTTATGGATCCTAATTACAGAAGCAACATTTTTCCCTTTCTGCTTTTTGAACAGGGGATGTTTTCTGCAAATGTAGGCACTGATAAGAATAACCATGGCTATTTTTACAATGCTGTTATAGTTCACAAAATGTTTTTATGTAAGTTATTTTATTTTATTCTCATAGCAACCTCATAGGGCAGGGCAAATCAATATTATTATCTCCCTTTTACAAATGAAGAAACTGAGACATAATCAAGTTAAGAGACTTGGCTGAGGTCATGTAACTAGTAGAGGGTCAAACTGGAATTTGAACCCAGATCCTCAGACCAAATGCAGTGCCCTTTCCACCACACTGAACCACAGCTGACCCCACACAAGAAAGAGAGAGGGAGAAAAAGAAAAATAACCGATAATTAGTGTAGGAGTAACAGAAACAAAATTCTGGTTTTCATTAACAATTGTGAAATTGGCAGAGATTGGCCATTACATGCAACAGACGTACATAAATTGAATTTTTGTAAATCAAATCATTTC
Source organism: Phascolarctos cinereus (assembly GCF_003287225.1). Taxonomy (NCBI): domain Eukaryota; kingdom Metazoa; phylum Chordata; class Mammalia; order Diprotodontia; family Phascolarctidae; genus Phascolarctos; species Phascolarctos cinereus. The sequence continues at coordinate 104,775,396 of NW_027556402.1, read as the reverse complement.
CCCATCAGAGAGAATCATTTTTTTTTTTGCTTGTGGTGAATCACATCTAGTGACATCTAATAAGATCTTGTCCTCAACCCCAAGGCTTTTTGCTTAGCTATGAATGGATGATCTGTAGGGAAGCATTTAAATGTCCTAGGAAAAATCAATATTTAAGAGATCTTCACATAAAGTAAAGAATCATTTTATATTCAATATACTCATCTACCTCCAATTTAGTGGATATTAATAATTCCTTAGGTTTTTTTGTTTTTATGCTTTATACTTTTCCAAGCACATTCATATTAACTCTTCTAAACTTTACAAGAACCAGAGTGGGGAGGGGAGCAGTATTATCATCTTTCACAAATGACAGATGGAGAGATCAGGTAGGACACCCAGACAAACATAGCTAGATGGTGAGAAAAAAGAAACCAGAACCCCAAAATTCTGACTCCTTATTCATACTACTTGTGTGTTTTTAAAAATCCCAATTTTTATACACTGTGCTGTAGGCAAGTTTTCTTAAAGTGGTACACACTGATTTAAAGTTAAAGGATCAAATATTTTAAATTTTTTAAAAAATTTTAATTATTAGTTTGGACCTCATGTCTTCTCTCTCAAAGCTGGAAGCCAGAACCCTGGAATTTCTCTTCTCCCAAGCTGTCACTAATTACACACCTCAAGCAGGCACTGAGTAATCAATCTCCACCAATGAGAAAAGTTGTTTGCAAATAGGCTTCAAGCCACAGATTACATTCCTCCCCTGCATCAAAACTCTTTGCAATCCTTTGCAAAGATCAGCCAGGGCCAACTTGAAAACTGTAACTATAAAGTCTAAACACAAATACTGATGCTTTAAAAACAAAAAGTAGATGATATTTCTGGCATCCTAAGTAACCAATATAAGGTAATATTGAAGCTAAAATAAAAACAAATGTGCGTTAACAGTACATCCAATAGCTATGGCACTGTACAGAGTATCACCTGCAATGGTACTGCAATGACCATATGCCTTGCTATGCACAGGACCTAACACATGCATATTTCAAAAATACACATGTAAGTAGCTGGGCTTCTATAAGGATATTTTAATCATGCCCAGTTTGCCGAGCATGGAGCCCACTGCAGGCCCTATGATGTGAGTGAGGGTAGCCTCCTTTGATTTATTATCTTCATCTTTCAAACTGATGAGACCTTGCCAGGTCTTCTGTATTCTGCCATCTTTTTGGCTATGCTCTTCTTGGGGACTTCTATCTATTCTTCCCAGTGTGGATGCCATGAACTAAACCAGTAAGAGGGGAAGGAAAATTCTTCCCCTATTCTCCCTTTTTTACCCCCACCTCTGAGAAATGGGCTCAGGGGTGTTTGTTTCTGTTCTGTATTGTTTGTCTTCATTTTTAGATTCCAGAGGCAATCTCCATGGAACTAAGAGTTCCACCCATGGTGACCTTGGAGTCAGAAATATAGGTGAGGTGGTATAGCTAGACAGTAGTTGGGTTATGTGGGACTTGAGCCCCAGGGAGGTTTTGGCCTCTCAGGGTTAACTAAAAGAATAGTTAACTAAACCAGGGATCCAGAGGAAGGATAATAAGTAAGAATTGGTCCCAGTAAGTCATGCTTTACTATTTACAAAGTACTTTACTCATAATAACTCTCTGTGTTAAGGAGGTCATTATTAAATCCATTTTACAGATGAAGAAAGGAAGCCTTAGAAATGATAAATGATTGACCCAAGATCACCCAGCTCCTAAGCATCCTAATCAGAACTAGAAGAACTCAAGTCTTAATGACCCCAACTCTAGTGTTCTTCCTACCGCATTGCCTTAAGTGTGTACTGCATATAGGAAGGAAAGAGTGAAGAGAGAGGTCTCATGATATGCATGGACTCATTCTGTCCCTAAAGGAATTAGGTTAATGACTATTTCCTTGCACCAAAGGGACACTTTACACTCTAATCTCATTAGAAACATTAATTCATGATAAGTCTGAAAGGGACCCTAGAAACGATCTATTCCAAGAGTTCTTAAACAATTTTTTAATGTTCTTTCAAAAAATATTTTCATTTCAAATTCTCTTTCTCCTTCCCATCTTTCCTCCAACAATTAAAAAGGCAAGAAATAGTATCCATTATACACATAAAGTCACACAAAACATATTTCCACATCATCCATGTTGCAAAAGAAAAAAGCAAGAAAAATGAAGAGAATGAAAGAAAACATCCTTCTTTCTGTATTCAGGGTCCTTCAGTTCCCTCTCTCAAGGTGGATACCATGTTTTATCATGAGTCATTTGAAATTGTTTTGGATCCTTGTATTTATCAGAGTAGCTAAGTCTTTCACAGTGGATTGTCATTGAGCTATTGCTGTTACTGTATGTCTTAGCCTATTTAAAATTATTTTAATAACTATATTTCAACATAATTGGTTTCCTTTGTAACCCTACGTATATTATTTTAGGCTTTCCCCACATGGTGATGCCATCTGAAGTACTCTGAGCATGAGCTAGACAGATCTCATAACACCTGCATCTAAAAACAGTATTTTGAGATTTTCTTAGTCTTAATGGACTGCCAAAGAGGTACAGGCCATAAAAAGGTTCACAATTTCTAATCTATTCCAAGACTTTAATTTTACAGGAAACCAAAGGACAGAGAGATGAGATGACTTGCCCAAAGATATTTGAAGTAGTGTGGTATAGTGAGAAGAGCATTGTTTAGGAATTGAGTGAAATGGATAAGCATGTACCTGACTGTGTGCAAAGCACTGTGCTAATATGGGGTGGGGGCTTACAAATAGAAAACTGATACTGTCTCTGCTTTCAAGGAGTTCATATACTAATTGGGGGATAACACATAAAGGAGGACTCATGTCTATGGTCAATCCATGGCAGATGGCAAGGTCAGGTAGTAGTTAGGCAGGGAAAGTGGCAAGGCAGATTGCGAAGCCCGGAGGAGCTTGGGGATTAATAGGCGAGTGGATGGTCCCCTCTGAAGAAGATAGTTGCTTCAAGGGTTAGAATGGATGGAGTTCTGGGATCCCTCCAGCAGTGGCAGGGATCATGAGGTCAGTATCCAATTGGCAGTGGGTGTTCTGCTCCTGGTGAGAACCTGGAAATTGCATTGGATGGGGAAGAGAAAGGTCATGGTTCCTTTCAGGGGCAATAAGTGGTGATGTGTCTTCCTGCTCCCATTGGCAGGCTAGAGTGGGTTAGGGGAAGGTCCAGAACTCCTAGAGTGTTATCATTACAAAGACCTAGCTCAGTACAAAGAGCACTGGGTTTGGAATCAGGAGACTTGGGTTTGAATACTTACTCCAATTCTGGGTGACCATTGGCAGGCTATTCTTCGAGTCTGTTTCCTTGTCTATAAAATGGGGACAATAATATTTGTATTGTTTACTTCTAGGGATGATATGAGGCAGCTCGTGCTAGAGAGAGTATGGTGGATAGAGTGGAGGCAGGATGACCTGAGTTCAAATCCTGCCTCAGACACTCACTAGCTGTGTGACCCTGAGCAAGTCATTTAGCTTCAGTCTGTCTCACTTTCTTCAATTGAAAAATTGGGATAATAATAGCATCTACCACCCAGGGTTGTTGTGACAATCAAATGAGATAATTTTCATAAGACACTTAGCACAGTGCCTGGCACATAATAGGTGTTTAATAAATGCTTGTTTTATTACCTTCTTCCTAAACCTAAAAACACTACATAATTGGGAGTTATGCTAGTATAATTATAATATTAGATAGTTATTAATATTAATATATTGTATTAATATATGACAGTATATAATTATAATATTACAATAATACTATTAGTTTTGCCCACGTTCACAGAGCCAGCTGGGTCCAGAAGCCAAATCCTTGATTCGCCAGATCAATACTCTTTAAACCAATGCTGCTTCTAGCTCTACCACCATTTCACAACCACGAGACTGGGACAGTTCATTCCTTTACCATCAAGACTCCAAGAACCTATGAATGGATATGTAGAGACTATATCAGATTACACACCCTCTTGGGGAAGGGGAAGAGGAAAGAGGGAGGGGGAGAAAATTTAAAACTCAAAAGCTTATGGAAATGAATGTTGAAAACTAACAATAAATAAATAAATTTAAAGGACACCAAGGACCACTAGGCCATTAGATCATATATTTAGAGCTGAAAGGGGCATCAGAGATCACTTAGTCTAAGCTCTTCATTTGACAGATGAGGAAACTGAGGTGAAAGAGATGAGATGAGTAGCTGTAAGTCACATTGCTCATAATAGGCAAAGCCAGGATATGAATCCAAGTGCTCTGACTGCAGTCTCTGCAATGATGACATTTTTACTGTGGAGGATAATGATATCCCATAATGAAGAAGGAGAAGGAAAGAGAATTTAAGTGCTTACTACGTGCCAGGCACTGTGCTAAGTGCTTCACAATTATTATTTCATTTGATCCTCAAAACAACCCTGGGAGGTCGGTGCTGTTATTATCCCCATGTCCCAGAGGAAGAAACGAATGTAGACAGGGGTTAAGCTGACTTGCTCAGGGTCACACAGCTAGCAATTGTCTGAGACCAGATTTGCACTTGGGTCTTCCCAGCTCCAGGCCTAGGGCTCTATCTCTGTTCCCCTATCTGCCTGGTAATAATAACTAGCCTTCTGGGCAACTTTTCCTCTAAGTAGCTTAACAAGTACAATGGTCTGGGCCTGGCTGCCAGCATTATAGAATCAGTCTAAGATGGCTTAACAGAGATGGCAGGTCAGGATTAATGGTCACCTTTTTAAAAGGTGGCCAAGAAAATGGAGCCATAAACTTACCCTTTGACATTTGTTGAGCCATTGGAAGAAATGGAGTTTGGGCATAAGTACTCCTGGGATGCAGATGGGAGCTGTGAACTGTTGCTCTGCCCACCACCTCTGGCCTCATCTTTACAGTCCCTGTTTATTTCAGCCAGGATCAGTCACAGAAGGCCAAGCTGACCTTCCTCAGCATTGCAAACTCCATTCGACCAGTCACAGACCAGAGTTGTGCAGAATTCTCACATCCTGCAATGAGAGGGGTGGGATGGAGGGGAGAGGGAGAGGGAAGGAGGTCGGGGGTGGGAGAATGAGCTACAGACAGGAAGAGAGGCCAAAACTGCTCACAAACACATCCGAAGAGCTAGCTAGCTGATAAAAGGGCAGGAAAGGCAAAGTATCAGCATGAGATGCGTCAGGGACGTTCAAAGCCCACTTCCTGGGATGGCCTCTTGAAGAACAGACCTTCAGTTTATCTCTCAGGAGATTGCTGCCTAGGGTGACCTCAGTCTCATGTCTTAATCAGTCAATTCGATCAAATTCCATAAGCATTTAATAAGTGATTAGCCGGACTATTTTTCAGGTACTGTGCTAGGGGCAGAATATATAAAAATCCAAAATGCCTCCCTCCCCCCAAAAAAAGTTCCTGCCCTCATTCTACATTTATCAAACACTCTCTCTCTCTCTCTCTCTCTCTCTCTCTCTCTCTCTCTCTCTCCATATACATGTATGTATTATGTATATATACACATATACACACATATACATATACACATACATGTATATACCTACATACATACATATATGTGTAAGACACACAGTGGGCAGCATAGTGAAGAGGTTAGATCTGGGCCAGTAATGAAGACCTGGCATCAAGTTCTATCTCTGATGCGTGCTAGCTATGTGACCTTGGGAAAGACCCTTTATTCAGTGTCTCAATGCCCCAGATAAATCTATTAAGGCTAGAAATTATGGGTGAGCTGCTGATCTGCTTCGGGGAAGAAGATTTTCACAACTGGAGTTCTTGCCCATTGATGAAATCACTGGTAAAAACAAAATAGGCAAGATTCTGGCATTACAATGGCAGATATGCCAAAGATCTTGTTTTTTCAATGGCTCCCATCCCAAAGTGGGAAGTGACTTGTACACAAATACCTGTCCCAAAAGGTAGAGCTTAAGAAGAACAAAGACAAAGTTCTAGGAAAAACTGGAGGAGGAAGAAGACAGTAGTTGGGGGGGGGGTACAGAAGGATGGAGATCATCATAGTGGGGGTATCTTCTGCTCTGGGACTTACTAGAGAAGAGGGATGCCAGCAGACATAAATGGGATTTGAAATGAAAGCCCAAGTCAATTTTTTTTCTCTCAAATTAAAACAGTCTCTTCAGCTTCTCTTTGGTTTTGGCTCTGCTCTGCTCTTGCCCAGCCTCCTTCCCCCTTTGTAGACTATCCCTGGTCAGGGTTTGGCTCTAATATCTTGAGTGACCCTTTGCAAGGCCACCACTTGAGTACTTGGAGAAGAGCCAAGAATTTCAGAGTGTTTCTGCTGTTTAAGGATTCTCTTCCTCTAGACTTTCACATCTGGGGTGGGTATATGCTTCCAGCGACTTAATGAGAAAAGTCCCTACCTGAAGCCCCTTCACACCCTTGTCCCCATCCCCCATCCTTTACTAGGCCCCAAGAACCAACCTGAGAGGGCCCAAGTCATTTTCCAGAGGGCCTTTCAGCCAGCAGCTCAGTCGAATGATTTGCTGGCTGGTCTCAACGATGGGTCCAGATGCCATCATGTGATAATAGTATCCTGGGGCCACTCTGCCTTGAGACAGACAGTTCAAACAGAATAAAATGAAATATAATCTATTCTGTTGTCAATCTTGCCCCAGCAATATGCTCTTCTCCAAAATCGCAGCTTTTTAGAAATGATGGAAATGTGCCCAGCCAAGCTGATGTTCTCTACCCCCCCCCCAATTTCTCCAGGTCTTCATCGAAATCATCCTAGGCTAGTTTAGATTATCAAGAGCAGCCTTTTAATAAGTCCAAGATTTAGTGTATCAGATACCAGTCCCCCTCCCCCGATGCCCCTTCTTTTTAATCAGTTGAGATGGGATTATGTTCCTGGCTCGAAATAATTTCCAACCGCATGTTGAATGTATCAAAGTCATCAATAGGCCCTAGCTGGCAAATAAAAAGCAGTCTCTGTGGAGGCCTTAAAACTATGAAACTCAGTATGTGATCTGCAGCCCAAGCTCCCACTCCCATGTCTGTCAACATTTGGGCACTGTGGACAATTTGTAAAAAGAAAAAGGGGGAGAAGAGGCCCACAACCACCCCGGAATTGTCTCCAGTTTGTTCAGCAAGGGAAGATAAGCAAAACATTTCTCTCTCTAAAACTCAATTAATTCCTTTTCTATTCTTTTTTTTTCCCCTTGCTAATTCGTTTAGCCTTGTTTGTTGCTGAGGCAAAGACATCCAATCTCTGAAGGCTGCGTTTCTCCCCCCACCCAGATGTTGCTGTACAACGTGGAAACATGCCTCCCTGGCCAAGGTCGCTCATTAGTCACGTGGCCCAGGGAGAGACACTTCACTCCCAGAAATTAATGCAGCCCTGACTCACTCCTTGTACTCTGGCTTCATCCCCATCATCACTGGATGCTTAGTGCAATGGAAGGCTGGGGTTTCAGCTCTCTGTTATCTATAGGATTCGCTGCCTTGCCAGACGGGTGAGGTTGTTTTTTTAAAATTAAAAAAAAAAATTTTTATTTCCTTCCTTTAAAAAAAAGGATTTTTAAAATTGAACGAATATAGCTGTGGGAGGATGGCAGTGGGAAAAGCAAAAGCAAAGATGAGGAGGAATTGCAGTCCTGTGGGAGATTATTTACATACAATGCACATACATGTACAAATATACACACATATATAAAGTAACAATAAAAATTACAGAATTTATGTTGGACTCAGGGGGTTTGAAGTGCTCATTTTCTCCCCTCAGGGATCCTTCTCAAGGGTGAATCATGCATGGCTGGGACTGGGTCCAGTCCAGGGAGAGCTTCACCCACTAGAGAGAGGAGGCAGGCTCTTTTTTTCTCTGCCTCCTCAGCTCTTTATAGTTCCCCACCCCAGAGCTCCAGGGGAAAATCTTATTAGGCTTATATTTGACTCATATCTAGGGACTCCCCAAAGAGGGGAATTGAAAAGGCCTCAGTGTACAATGTGAATCAGGTATAGGGTAGTTATTTATTTCACACAAAAGAAGTGCTAAAACCAAAACACTCAGAAGAGTGCACTGATGAAAAAAATCTAAAAACCCAAACAAACCCTGAAACAAACAGAAGTAGCTTAAAACTACTGTTATATTCTCCAAGGAGATTAATATTTAAAATATCAAAATATGAAGCATTTCATTGGATTGCTGAACGGCTTTCCTTTGACCTCTGCACTGCATTGTCCAAACAATTCTTTCCAGGTCTGAATCCTCTGGAAATCCAGGTGAGGGCTCAGCCTAACCCACGTGTCAGTGGTCATCTTCTCCAAGAACTGATGGAGTGGATATAGGAGGCACCTTCCCTGGTGTACCTGTACCAAATAAAAGCACTCCCAGCCTCTTGAACTCACTGGAAACATCCATCTCAAGATCACCTCTCAGTCACCTATATTTAGGAAAGAAACCTAAAACAAGCTCAGACTCAAATAAGCAAGACGTGTCAGAAGCTGGATGTTTCTATTGGAATACTATTTCCTCCCCCAGCCTTCCAGAGATAGTTTCACTGAGCAGACAAGAACAGAGACATGGAGAGTAGTATCGCTATCTTTAAGGTCCATTGAACAGACCATTCCTCCTGGCGTAGTACTCGATAAAAGAACCACTTTGTCATCTGACATAACCTGGGATGCCATATATGCGGCTGTGAAATTGCCTGGGAGACTCCATGCACTTTCCCATCTGGGATGGTCTGTATAGGCACATGCCTGAGCATGCTTTATAGGGTATATCCTAATCCATCCCCTGCTACACACACACACACACACACACACACACACACACACGTTATTACAATAGTTTTATTAATATCTTTTGTTTTTCATACCACCAGAATTTTTCCTGGTATCCCTCCCCCTTCACCCTTCCAGAGAGTCATTCAATGTAACAAAGAATATTTTTAAAGAAAAAAAATAAGAAAAATAAAAATAAAAGACCCCCCAACAAAGTCAACCAATACATCAAATCAATACATCAAAAAAAAGTTCAAAAATGTATGTGACATTCTATACCCATGGACTTCCCACCTCTGAGAAAGAGTGGGGTGATGGTGCCTTCTCATCTCTTCTTTGAGACCGAGTGAGTCTGAAGTCATTTTACAACATTCACTTTTCATAGTTTTGCTTGTTGGCGGTGGTTGCTCTTTCCGTTGATATTATCTATCTCGGTTATTGTGGCTGTTGTTTTCTTGGTTCTGTTTACTTCATTGCATCAGGTCCTATAAGTCTTTGCATACTTCTCTGTATTCATCACATTGGTTTGGATCTCCCTCCTTGGCAGAACAGCCAGGACCTGCTATCTATGCATCTTCTAAAAAAGTCAATAAACTCTCTGAGCTAGAATGAGGTGTGTTTCCAAACTGGTTGCTCAAAATTAAACTTCAAAAGCCTAATTTCCTAGGCTGAATTCTGCCCCCACCCTGAAGTAAGTTAAGCATGTTCTAATGGTTCCCTTTTAGCTGCTCTGATGCACCTCCCTAGAATGTCTGTATCGTAGCCTCAGTGCCAGCGAATGCACACCTCTGAGATTATGAGTGAGTGACAGTATATGCTTTCAAGGTACACCAAATGAGAAATGTGCAATTTGGATGAAGCATTCACACATTTGAATGAAGGGCTGAAACTGTGGAAGCTGCAGCTGTTGACAGGAAATTGGTGTCTCCCGTTGCTATTTACCTAGCAGAAATTAGTTCTCCAAGATCAGCTTTACCAACTGAGACAGAAGGGCAGGTGAGTGGGGGGTGAGGTAGTGAAGTGGTAAATGAATTCCCCTGAGAGGGTCAAAAAGGCTGCTTCACCAGCAAAAGAGTAAAAGAAGAGTCATCCTGTCGTCATTTTGACCCCTGATAATATCCTTTCTGTGGCTTGACGGTGGCAACACCCAGAACCACGTGATGACTCACTTGTTAGGTATTTGCCAGTTAAGCAGGCAAAGGTGGCACCATGGCTGGAGTGTTGGGTTGGGAGTTGGGAAGAGGTGAGCTCAAATCTCTTCTTAATTGTATGTCCCTGAATAAGTTACCTGTCTGAGCCTCGGTCTCCTCATCAGCAAAGTGGGGGAGGTTGGACTCAATGATCTCTTTATCTGTATGATCTTATGATTTTTACCTTCAGCAAGTAATGAACTCGGAGAGTCTCATCGTAGGGGAGTGCCTATCTGGTCCCTGAGGACAAAAGCAAACAGAGTCACTGTTCACTTTTGGAACAAGATGAATTTGGAATCCGCTTGATGTAAGCTGATATTTAGGACAGAGGATTTCAAAACGGGAAAGTAGTTCAGGTCTAACTAGTGATCTACTTTCATAAAGGCACTGAGCATATTTGGTAGAGAGAAAAAGGTGTTTGTGGATATCACTGAAAGGGAAATGACACCTCCCTATCTCTATTTATTTTCATATTCTCTAGAAGACTTTCTGGGTTCTGATACAATACAGTTCTGCTTGAGCTCCGTTTAGGAGTTCAAATTACTTCAGAAGCAGCGTGGCATAGTGGAAAAAGCAATGGATATGGAGTTAGGGGACCTGGGCTTCAAATCCTAGCTTGATCATTTGGATAAGTCACTTCATCTCTCTGGGCCTCGATTTTCTCAGCTGTGAAATGGAGAGATTTAAATCTAAGGTCCTATTGTAACTAAAATCTCAAGCACGTTCACACCACACGCTCCTCATTGGTGGAGACTGATTACTAGCTGCTTCATGCCTCTGTGAGGGGTTGGAATTCATAAGAGCTTGGGAAAGAAAAGATTCTCATTCTTCTGGCTTCCATCTTCAAGAGTGGAGACATATAGTTCTAGATTCTTTTCAGGGAGAAGTTGTTAAAAGGGAGAGAAAGACTCTGGAAAGAAGTCAACATATTGAAGAGTCAGAGTTTCAATCATGTCCCTATCCTCAGCTTACTAAGCTAGAGACTTCAGGAAGTTTCCACTTGGGTGAGATAAGGAACTTACTCAAATTCCACCAAAGAGGAGAGTGCACATGGCCTTGAATTATGAATTCACAATTAGATGGAGTTTGAGGGCTGCTAGTTTGCAGGCTTCTTAAACCACTATCCCAGGGAATGTCAGGAGCCTGACATGAGGAACTGAGAGGAAGAAAAGGGAAGTAGATGTGGCCCATTCTTGGAAGACTTCTTGCAGTTTTCTGATGTGGTAGGGGTGGCTCCAGGAAAAGTGAGTGCTCACAGTTGGGGGAGGGAAGATGAGGATGGAAGAATGAATGTTAGGAGGCAGCCTTAGGCTTATGTATGTCACATGGTGGTTTGGGAAACTGGCTTGTGAGAGCTGTGAGCCCAGTAGAATGAGAGGAGTCATCAGTTATGGGGGAGAGCATGTACGAGGCATGTGGTGGAGGAAGATTAAAAAATGAGGGTTGGTGTCAAGCTTGGAAGCTGTCTTGAATGTATTATTGAGTATTTGATTCAAAAATAGGGAGTAAAAGTACTGAGGAGAGGAGAGGAGAGGAGAAGGATGATAGGACAATGTCTGCCCCTCCCCAGTCCCTCTTTCAAGCATACTCCAGTACAGAATGAAAATCTGCAAGATCAAATTGCTCCCAACATAATGTCTCAGTATCACAGACTTTGAGTTCCCTCCTGGGCTCTGTTTGGACAGAGATTGACCAGGGGGGCACTAGATGGGTCAAAGAATTTGGCACCATGCCAAGATGCTCTCTGAAGAAGTACCCTTGCATTGCTACTATTAATAAGTTTTAAAGACCCTGATGTTCTTTCATTTCAAGTATTATACATTTTTACCTAACTGTCCTACCCTTATGACCTCATCCACATAGCTTATGCATTTCAATGTCCCTTTATTACTTTGCCTTTTACTACACCTGCATCTGTCTATAATAGTGTAACACACTAGTCCCAGCATCCCCTTATAGAATTAAAGATCTTTTGAGTGGTCAAAAGCTTTAGATATTATCTGACTCAACTACTTTATTTTATAGATGAGGAAACTGAGGCCCACACACTAGTTAATTTGCAACAATCAAAATGTCAGTTTCATGTCAGTTTAATTCTTATTTTTGTTTTGGCAGTACTTATCCAGATTAATGGGACCATGATGCATCTTAAATAAGCAATTAGTCAGCCAGTAAACAAACATTTATTAAACTGGATTCCATCTTTAGATTTGGTAAGCTAGTAAGGCACCTAGAACTCTGTTTTCTATCCACATGACTTCTTATTGTTCATCAAAAAGGACCAATGACATCTGGAGCCTGATATCTTGACTTGCAAGTGAATTGGATTTAAGTGAGGCAGGACTGTGCAAAGTTATCAGCCTCACTCTTTCCTCCACAGCCATCTGGGTCCAGTTGCAAGGTATGAGTCAAGACAACACCCTGGATGCAGTGGGAGACCTTGGCCTTTTAAAGCTAAGGTCTTTCCCAGGTCTCAATTTGTCTGAGGCAACACCCATTCAGTAATTAAAGACTAGGTAAAAATTACTTCCAAATCCAGTTTTGGGGGGCAGGGGGGCAGGGAGAGGAGAGGAAATAATACAATGAATAGGGAGAGACCATATTACCTACATAATTCCTTCACCTGTCCTTTGTAGGCGTGCATATGTCTATTAACTCTTGGTACTATGGAAAGGTCACTGGATTTGTACCCTAAAAACCTGGATTCAATCTTGGATTTGCTCCTTATTACTTATAAGATATTAAGTAAGTCACTTGAAAAACAGCTAGGTACAGTGGATAGAGAACTGGGCTTGGAATCAGGAAGACATCTTCATGAGTTCAAATCTGGTCTCAGATACCCTTACTAGCTGTGTGATCCTGGGCAAGTCACTTAACCCGGTTTGCTTCAGTTTCCTCATCTGTAAAAGGAGCCAGAGAAGGAAATGGCAAACCACTCCAGTTTCTTGGCCAAGAAAACCTCAAAATGGGGTCACAGAGAGTTGGGCATCACTGCACAACAATAAGTCACTTGAACTCCTTAGGCCTCAGTTTCTTTGTCTTCAATCTTTAACAATCGTTAAGGAATTAAACTACATTATCTCCAGCAGCTTTCTAACTCCAGATCCTATGATCTAATGATCTTCTCAGTTGTTTAGGGAAATAAATAAAATTTTTCACATAGTAACTGCAAGTCTCCCACAAATTGTTTCACTCTGTCTTTTTGTGCTGCTTCAGAATTTGTTTAGAGCTATTTTTTACAGGTATTTGGAGGAATTTTGCTGGAGAGCTCAAACAAGTCACCGCTTTTACTCTGCTAGTCTTGGCTCTGCCTAAGTCTCCACGAATTGAAAGGACCTAGGCACATTATTTGGCATCAGGAATAAAACTGTTGATTTAGTTAATTTGATTATATTTGTGGTAAGTGAGGATTTTGGGGGGGAGGGAGAAGTTAGTGGGTAATGACAGAGATTTTTAAAAAAGGAAAAATCATCAATTAAATATTTAAAATACACAGGGAAAAAAACAAAAAAGGTTCAGATGTGGACATAAACTGGACAACTTTGTTACAACTATGTGAAATTTTGTGTGCACCTAGATTGTCTATAACAGAAACTCACGATTTCATATACAATTCTCCTTTTTGTTCTTTTTAGTACATTGAAATGCTCATTTGTTAAGTTCATAATAAAATAAAAAAAAATTTAAAGACTAAAGCTCACTCTTATTCATAAGCTGTCAAAAGGAATTTACAAGAAACACTTGTATTTTCATTTCTAAGAAATGAACCTATTTTTCTATGTGTTCCTGCTAAAAACTCTCCTATCTAGTGCATTTTATGCCATTATTCATCGTGATTATCATCATCATAGCTGACATTTCGTACAGTCCTTTAAAATTTGCAAAACATTTCGCATATATTATCTCACCTGATCCTGACAACTTTATGAGGTATTATTATTCTCATTTTACAGATTTGGAAACTGAGATTCCAAGAGGTTCAGGTGACTTGTTTGTGGTCATATGGCCAGTAAAAATGTCCAAAGCATAATTAAAACCAAGACCTCTCTTGACTCTGTCCATCGCTCTTTCCAATATAGAGCATTACCTCATCATTATCACATTATCACCGATACCAAGAAGACCATCATCAATTACCTTCCTCATCGTGGTCCCTACCATCTTCAATCACCATCACCACTAATACTACAAACATTCATTAAGAGCCTATGGTGTGAAAGGCACCATGCTGTTATTCAACATCTATTTTTATTGCAAGGCTCCTCCCATGTGAACTACAGAAACGTCTAAAGGAATTGAAATTTTTTTTATCTAAAGGAGAAGCTAAGTCGTGAAGATGGTGTAGGCAAGGTGATGGACAAGACAACCTCCAGAGACCTGAGATTCTCTGCTCTTTGTATCATGAAATATTGTCCAAGCAAAAGAAACAGTTGAGGATTGCCTTTGGCCCCAAGTGAGCTTTTTTCTATGGATTTAAAAGGCAGGATCAAAACAGGTTAAAATGGTATTTGGACAGTACCACAATTAACCACATGGAATGGGACTGGCCTGTTTACATTCAGTAGTTCTGGGTTTTTTGAAGCATATTTTCCACAAAGTTCACATGTTTAAAGTATTCCTTTTTCCCTATTTTATTGGAGTAGTGTTGGATTTTACATCTGACTGCTCCTGTCCACAGCAGGGTGAGGTTAACAGTAGTCTGTGGTAGTCAGGTCAAGCTAGTTTGAGAATGTGTGGAGAAAAAACAAAGAGTCTCTCTTTCATTTGTCCACTGGTGATTTCATCTGATTTCTGGCATAGACTGATATTGTTTCAGGGTAGCTACATTATATCCCTCCAATAATAGTCAAGAATATTCTTCCTTCCTTCTTTCTTTCTTTCCTTCCTTCCTTCCTTCCTTCCTTCCTTCCTTCCTTCCTTCTTCATTCCTTCCTTCTCCTCTCCCTCCCTCCTTTCTTTCCTTCCTTCCTTCCTTCCTTCCTTCCTTTCCTTCCTTCCTTCCTTCCTTCCTTCCTTCCCTTCCTTCCTTCCTTCTTCTTTCTCTCTCTCTCCCTTTTTTCTCCCTTCCACACTTATCTCTCTTCTTTCCTTTCTTCCTTCTTTTCTTCCTTCCTTCTTTCCTCCTTTTCTCCTTCCCTCTCTTCCTCCCTTTCTCTCCCTCCTTGTCTTTCTCCCTCCTCTCCTCCAATATTAGCATGTAATCTTTTTTAAAAAAAAATCACAGTTTACTAATGCATTCTGTGTTTATATCACATCTGTTTCCAAATCTATCTACTTCCCTTACCACTAAGCCATCTTTTATAACTTTTTGTTTGTTTGTTTTTTGCTAGGCAATGGGGTTAAGTGACTTGCCTAGGGTCACACAGATAGTAAGTGTCAAGTGTTTGAGGCCATATCTGAACTCATGTCCTCCTTACTCCAGGGCCAGTACTCTATCCACTGTGATACCTAGCTGCCCCTATAACTTTTTTGAAAGTGAAAAGCGCTTTAATAAAACTGACCGACTTATCACCTGATTGTCATAGTCCATGTAACATTCCACATCCATAGTGCACTGCCTCTGTAATGAAGAGAGGGAACGGAATCGTCTCCATGTTCCTTCCAGGGCAGGTTTGTCATTATAATTACATGACATTCAGTTCCTTTTGTCATCATTCTTTCATTTGCATTGTTGTAGTCATAGTGTATACTGTTTTCCTTGTTCTGATGAATTCATTCTCCATCAGTCCATATGTCTTCCCGTGCTTCTCTACACTCCTCATACTCATCATCTCTTACTGTGCAGTAATACTTTAGGATATTTATGTTCCACAACTTTTTCAGCCATTTCCCAATCATCGGACATCTACGTTGTTTCCAATCTTTGCCACCACATTAAAAAAAACAGTTCTGAATATTTTGATGACTATTATCTTTCTTTTGAGTCCTGAGTAGAGAGATGTAGCATCCAGATGTGATCTGGGGATCTGACCTACCAACAGAACTGGGATTGGGCAAATAAGCCTCACTACATGTCTTCAAAGCATGACCTTTCTAAAAAGGAAAAGATTATTTAAATAGCCTAATAAAGTCCTGATCTGAGTCCCTCCTGCAAAACGATGTCTTTTGCAAAAGTGTTGCTTCCCATGTCTTTTGGGAGGGGCACTACACTCGTTGTATCGCACTAAAGATATAACCAAATAAACTCAGTGATTTAGAAAAGGTCTTCAGGAAAAATATGAAGGTGTGGAACTAAAAGCATCAGTTCTGTGCAGCAATGCAAACTTCCTGCTATGATAGAAAAGGAAACCAACAGGTTAATCTAATAGCTGATCATTATTTCCAAGGTTCTAGACATGCTTGGCCCTCTAGGGGTGAGTCAAGATGAGCCAAAACCTTGACATTTTTCTTTAAAAGGATCATTTCCTGGAATTGGGGATGTTTAGCCTAGAGCAGACTCAGAGATAGCTGATTCTAAGTATTTAAAGGATTGTTACCTGGAAGAAGGATCAGACTTATTCTGCTAAGTCCTAGAGGCCAGAGCTAGAATCAATGGATGGAAGTTCCAAAAAAGAAAATTTAGGCTCAATAAAAGAAAAAAAACCACTCACCAGAGCTATCTAGAAGTGGAATGGAGTCTAAGGGGAGGCAGGATTCCCCCTTTTTGGAAGGCCTCAAGCAAAGGCTGGAGAGACTCATTGAGGGTGTTGTCAAGGGGATCCATATGCGGGTATGGGTGGGACTTGATGACCTCTGAAATGTCCAATCCAAAATTCTGGGATTCTCTACAGGCCTTTTCCACCTTTTTGAAACGCAGTGATTTGGGAAGATCCAATATTTGTAGCAAGATGACACCCTAGTATCTGGAGAACTAACAATTCATTCCTCGGCAGGACAAGATTGAAACTTATCATCTTTATGCTTCTTTTAAAAAAACTCTGGTCTTGTTAGTTGTTTGAAATATTAGCACAGCGTTATCGATGTCAACATAAAAGAGCCTATCAGTCAATAAGCACGTATGAGGCATTTCCTATGTGCCAAGCACTGTGTTAAGTGTGGAGGATACAACACTGCCCTCAAGGAGCTTACATTCTATCATGTTGTCAGTACTAGAACCCTTTCCACCAAGACAGGTGGAGATTTGCCTGTAACTCGGGAGCTGAGTTTCAAGGCTTAGAGATGTGCTTAAGGATCAGAAAGGTTAAGTGAATTGACTGTGATCACATAACTAGTGAGTGTCAGAGGTAGATTTTGAACCCAGGCCCAGCATTCTATCCACTATACCATTTTGAGCTTAAAGGTAACTCTAAACTATCTTTTTTTTTTTTTTGGCAATTGGGGTTAAGTGACTTGCCCAGGGTCACACAGCTAGTAAGTGTCAAGTATTTGGTCTGAGGACTGAGGATTTGAACTCAGGTCCTCCTGACTCCAGGGCCTTGCTCTATCCATTGTGCCACCTAGCTGCCCCTGAACTATCTTTGTTAACAGGGACAAAGAGGGACAAAATCCACAACAAATCAAAACTTGACTTCCCAATTCATTTTCAAAAACCCAAATAATGAATATATTACAGATTGAATTTTACCTTCCTTTTCTTGCCCTTATGGCATTAATGAACAATATAGGAAATAGTGGGTAACCTTCATTCTTTAATTCATTTAATAATTTAATAAGTGTCTACTGTGTACAGAGCACTGTGCTGGGGAGGAGGGCATGGCTACTGAGTTATGGAACTTACTAGAACTTCCATTTCAATAAGGAGATTATATACAAACACAGATGGGTATAATATGTAATTATGTAAGTACAATGTTGTTGTTCAGTCATTTAGTTGTGTCCGACTCTTCTTTGTGACCCTGTGGACCATACTGTCTGTGCATTTTCTTGGCAAAGATACTAGAGTGGTTTGCTATTTCTTTCTCCACTGGCTTAAGGCAAACAAAGGTTAAGTGACTTGCCCAGGGTCACACAGCTGGTTAAGTGTCTGAGACAGGATTTGAACTCAGGGCTCCCTGACTCTAGGTCCAGCTAGCTGCCTCCTGATAAGTACAATGGAGAGACATAAAGAAAAGGAGGGGGAGGAAGGAGATAGAAGATTAAAGGACCTAGAAAATCTGCCCTCAAGACATTCATCCTCTCAGTTTAACTCCAGCTGAAAAGCCTAATGCCTGGCGCATAGTAGGTACTTAATACATTTTCATTGATTGATTGGTTTTCCAATTTGTTCTTTTTGCACACTGAAATCAATTCTCCATAGAAAAGTTTGAGTTGTAACTAGATGATGTATATCTCCTTCTGTCCCCATCCTCTCCCTGAAATTTTTCCAACCT
Organism: Phascolarctos cinereus; assembly: GCF_003287225.1. Classification (NCBI taxonomy): domain Eukaryota; kingdom Metazoa; phylum Chordata; class Mammalia; order Diprotodontia; family Phascolarctidae; genus Phascolarctos; species Phascolarctos cinereus. The sequence continues at coordinate 104,757,144 of NW_027556402.1, read as the reverse complement.
ACAAGCATACAAGTAGAGAGTTCTAGAACAGAGAGGGACCTTAAAGGGATCCTCAGTGTACAGATGAGAAAACTGAGGCTCACAAAAGCAAAGACACTTACAGAAGGGCACACATCTACTTAATCTAAAATACCAAGTGAACCTTTAAATACACTAGGAGTAGGACCCGCTTAGTACCTGTGTGACCTCAGGTAAGTCACATAACCTCTCTGGGCTTCAGTAACTTCATCTGTAAAACGAGGGAAGTGGGCTGGATGACCCCTAAGGTGCCTCCCAGCCCTGCAAGCCATTGTACTGGACTGTGGCATTCATGTGAACCTGTAGTGGCAACAAAGCTCAGAGGAAGCTCATTTCTTTGCCCTGACCTCTGCTATCCTAGATGGCAAAGTAGAATATTTTGACAAAATAAAACAAATTGGAAAATGTTGAGGGTACATGGTTTGGGTCTGGATAGTTCCAACATCTACAACCACTTACACATCTTTGCAATGCGTCAATCAGATTTTTGGACCTAATACCTTGCAATCATACTGAAATTCCCATAATGGTTATTTATGTTCTGGGTGAGTTTGTTTTCTCGATTCTCCCTGGGTCATTTATTTCCACAGGTCTATGACACATACAGTATTGGTTTTCACAAGGTGTCTCACTGACGCGATTGTACAGCTAGAGTGATTGGGGGCGGAAGGAGCAGAGGGAGTTCAAGGTTAGACAGTATTAGAATGGCTCAGCAGCTGGGGAGCCAGGTCTCTCCCAACACCCTTTGAGCCATGAAGCTTTTGCAGCTGTCTTTCTTTTTAAGCTCTTGGTTTTGTTTGCTTGTTTATTTGTTTTTAAGGCATTTGTATTTCTCAGAGTGGGATTCTAGGTGCCTTAATTTAGGAAGCCTTGAGATCAGTTAACCTCAGTGTCTGTGCATTAACTTTCGAGTCTGAGGGGCAGTGGAGATCTCACACACACACACACACACACACACACACACACACACACACACACGGAAAGGAAGAAGCTAAATTCTGAAACTGATTCAGGGCTTTCTTGGAAGAGCATATAAAAGTGCCCAGGCAGATAAAAACTTTAAAACCTTGTACCCTTTTGATGATTTAGGGTTCATTAATAATGTTAATTTTAGACCTATCAGTGGTTTGAGATGTGAGAATTGCAGGAGTAGCAAAAAGTGTCTTTGAACTCTGGGGTGGAAGGGACAATGCGGGTTGTCTTGGAATTCTGGGTACAGGATCTTTGGATCCTGGAATGGGTAAAGGGAACAGGAGATATCTTTAGAAGCTAAAGTAGTGAAGGCAGTGAGAAACATATTTGTAATCTGGGGCAATAGGAGATAACTTTGAATCCTGAGATGGTGGAGGCAATGCAGAGGTTTCTTTCACTGAGTACAGGTTAGTGTTTAATGGGTTGAGAGAAATTCCCAGAAGTCCCAGCGCATTAAACTGCACAGTAGATTAAACAACACCAATTACTATTATATTACCATGAGAGAATGATTAAAATGTAAACCATCAAAATGAATTTGAGTGATCTGCATGACTCAATCAGCAAGTCATGTATACCCTAACAAGCACCATGAGCTAATAGGTGACTCACTCCAACAACTATGTTAAAATTTCACAGCTTATGGGAACCGTAAGGCTACAGGTGTTCCTCAGCCACTCTACACACATATACATCAGCAATTTAAAGTGAACTTTATAGCAACATTATATCTTATGCTGGAAGAGCTATTTTCAGGCACTAAATATAACAGTTTTCATTAAAAAGTTGAAATATTATTGCAGAGAATTTCTCTTCCAATTATAATTCATTATGAGGGAAAGAAAACATCCCAACAAGAGAAATATTAATGTTATTTAACATTTATTATGTACTCACAGCAGGCTATTTGCCGAAGGGAGGGTAGGCTTCAATAGGGACTCTAATTGGCCAAATTAAAATTTAAGTAAAAAAATTTCAGTGAAAATTATGTGCAACAAGGAGACCAAATGATTCTAAGGAGGATCTTAATGAACCTCAGACAGAGGAGCGTTGTCTCCGCCTCACCCCATCCTCCAGTGTGTGGAGGGGGAACAGGAGGAGAAACAGAACCTTAGCAAGCCATAAGGAGGAACAAGGTCATAAAGTGTGGTATTGCCTTTTCTTGTTGTCAATCTTACAGGAAAAGAATAAGGAGACAACTGGATATAGAATTTTGTCCATGTTAGCAGCTATTTCTAGAATGAACTTGATCACCAACCTGTATCCATGATATTTCGTATCTGAATTGTATGCAGTCCTGCCCCAGTGGGCAGCACTGATATGGCACCGGTAAATGGAAGACCAGAAACACTATTGCTTCCTGGTATTCTTTTAGCCTTTCTTTAATTTCCTCAGTCAAACAACACTATTTTATTGGGGGGGGGAAGAACTCTCCTTGATCATCTTGCTCAATACCTCTGACCTACTTCAACTGAAGAGATTAGAAAAGAATCTTCAACAATTCAGGCATATTTTCCTGATGAGGCAAGTCTTCAGAAGGTGTGTCTTTCTGCAATAAAGCCTAGAACTTATGGTTGCTTTTCAAATTTAAGGAACCTTATTCCCTACTAGAAATACCCTTAGGGAGAAACATGTATGTTCCCACCCTACTCACCTATTAAATGGCAGCAGAAGCAGCCATAATCCAGTGCTGGTTTCCCAGTTGGGAGAGCTGAGTTCAGGTCCTGACTCCTCCCTGGGGGGGTTGATAGAATAGATAGACAGATGGATGGATGGATGGAGAGAGAGAGAGAGGGAGAGAGAGAGAGAGAGAGAGAGAGAGAGAGAGAGAGAGAGAGAGAGAGAGAGAGAGAGGAAGAAAGGAAGGAAGGAGGAAAGGAAGACAGGAAGAAAGGAAGGAGAGAAGGAAGAAAGGAAGGGGAGAAGGAAGAAATATAGCTAGATAAAGATAGATGAAGAAAGATAAAGAAAGATATAGTTGGATAGAAAAGATAGATGAAAAAAGATAAAGAGATAGATAGATAGATAGATAGATAGATAGATAGATAGATAGATAGTCAAACAGACTACAGATATTTTCACTGGCTATTCTTCATGCCTTAAATTCTCTCTCCTCATCTCCACCCCATGGTTTCCTTGATTCCTTTAAGTCCTGTCTAAAATCCTACCTTCCGCAAGAAAACTATGCTGATCCCCTTTAATACTACAGCTTTCCCTCTGTTGATTATCTTCAGTTTATCCAGTATATGTCTTATTTGTACGTAGTTATTTTTTATGTTGTCTTCCCTATTAGACTGTGAGCTCTTTCAGAGCAGGGACTGACTTTTGCTCTTCTTTGCATCACCAGTGCTTAGTGCAATGGCTGGTACATAGTAAGTGCTTAAAACTGTTTATTGACTATTAATGATATAGGTAGGTAGTAGGTAGGTAGGTAGATAAGATGATAGAGGGAGATAGGAGAAATAGAGAAAGAAGGATAGATCATGGATGATAGATAGATAATAGACATAGATAGACAGATAAATATAGATAGATACATAGATAGATAGATAGATAGATAGATAGATAGATAGATAGATAGATAGATAGATAGATAGATAGATTAGATAAAGGAACAGATTTAGAACTGGAAGAGACCTTGGATGCTGTGTGGTCCAGCTGTGACTTTCCAAACCTGACAAAGTGAAGTCCTAAAGAAGTTAATTGACTTTCCTATGATCACACAGCTGGTAAGTGGTCAAACTGGGATCATGTTATTTAGGCCAGTCATTTCATCTCTTAGATCCTCAGTTTCCTCATCAGTAAAATGGGTTGTGTGTATGATGATGATGGTATTCCTTACTTCATAGGGTAAAATTAACTGAAATTTATGGAATACTTGAAAATTTTCAATGCATTTTACATGTTACCTCATTTGAGCCTTACAACATTCCTATAGACCAAGTATTATAAATATTCTCATCCTCATTTTAAAGATAAGAAAAACAAGGTTCAGAGGTGAATTAACTGTTCATAGTCACACAGGGAATAAGTATCACCCAGGCCTTCCATGCTCCATGTTCTGGGCTCGATACACTAAGCCACACTGTTGTGATGAAGTAACACTGGGCTATTATTATTTCTCTCAGTACCATCCCATATTACAATTCAGTGTGCTGTGTAAGGGTGCTCAGATACTTCCAGAGAACAGAAATCATTTCTGAACGTGAGGCATATCTACTACAATATGCACTAAGTATTTTTGAGCATCCGTTAATACTGACTGTGTTGATGATGTATATCTACCACTAAAGTGAATGCTGTAGCAATTTAATGACTTTCATTGGATTGGTTCATTGCAGACGTATCATGGATTGGTTTTCCTTTAAAAGATGACATCTCTTATGGCAGCAACCCAGAGCTTGAAGTAGAAATTTTGGCACCTGGATAAAGCTTCCCCAAAATGTCTAGAATGAGGATTATTAATTATGCCATCCTGTCAACTTTTAAAGACAAACTCAGGGGCAGCTAGGTGGCACAGTGGATAGAGCACCGACTCTGGATTCAGGAGGGCCTGAGTTCAAATCTGGCCTCAGACACATAATACTTACCAGCTGTGTGACTCTGGGCAAGTCACTTAACCCCATTGCCTAACCAAAAAACAAAAAAAAGACAAACTCACCGAACTGGGGGTGAGGAGAGATCCCAGAAAACAAAATGTTTGGGGAGATAACCTCTCCCCCAAATACTACTTGAGGATGCTGTTGGGGAGGCCACCAAGGGAGCAGTGATTCAGGAAGAGACTGGGCCGGGGAGGTGTTCACCAGTGGTGTGGATAAATAGCTGCAGGGAAAAGTGACCTATCTGGAAGCTTCATAATATAACTCATTATTCTTAACAGCTGGTGCTAAGTTGCCATGGGAGTATAAGTATTATAAAATGCTGATGCCCAGGGATAAAATCCTTGTCATCCTTCCCGAGTTCTGACTTTGCATCAGCCTCAGGCGGTGAGTTCTTCACATCCTTTGGACCACCAGGACACCCTCTTTCTGAATCCATTTTAGGAGTGCTCATTTGGGCTTATTGAATGAGGTAAGTCTAAGCCAGCTTAGAGCACAATCAATGGGGACCACAAAGCAAAGCATGAACACAAATATACACAAAACATAGCTGGTAGAAAAGTCACCATGTCTCTATTTTAAAGCAGTATTCTATTCTGTATATGTGTGTGCATGTGTACCTAACACATATGAGAGGTAGCATATGGCGGTTAGAAAGACAGTTTCAGAGTCAAGAAGACCTAGGCTTAAGTCCCATTTCCAACACATGCTGGCAGAATGACTTGTCAAACACCAGACAACTCCTTAGGACCGTGAGTTTCAGAGAAGGTATCAATCAGAATTAGTAAAGAAATTTCCTCACTGGGAGCTCCCTACACTAATAAAATCAGAGTTCTGGTAAAAAAAAAAAGCATATGTGAATTGACATGCACGTGGATATGTATATGTATGTATATTCTCTCTGTCTCAGTCTCTGCCTTGTTTATCTCTCTCTGTCTCTATTTCTCTTTGTTTCTCTGTTTCTGTATCTTTGCCTGCCTTTCTGTCTCTCTCTTTATGTCTCTCTCTCTCTGTCTCTTTCTGTCTGCTTCTCTTCCTCTGTCTCTGTCTCTCTGTCTCTGTTTCTTTCCCTCTGTCTGTCTCTCGTTTTAACTCTTTGCCCAGAACATCTCTGGAATCAATTCCTCTATCCCTTTCTCTCCACTCATGGTCATCATCCTAGTTTAGTACCTCATTCCCTCTCACTTGGACTATTACAATGGCCTCCTAATTGGGCCTCCTAACTCCAGTCTCTTCTCTCCAATCCACTATCCACATAGTCAACAAAATTTCCCTCCTAAAGCAAATGTTTGACATTGTCTCTCTCCCCTACTCAAAGTTTCTTGAGTGGTTGCCTCCAGGACAAAATACAAACTCCTCTATTTGGCTTTTTAAAACCCTTCACAGCCAAGCTCTTGACTGTCTTTCCAGACTAATTCACATTACTCGCCTTCATGCGCTCTAGATTCCAATTCAACTGGCTTAGCGGATGTTCCAGGTAATGTCCTGTCTCATTGACCTTTTCACATGTTTTCTCCCATGTCTGGAATGTACTTCGTCCCCCCTCATCTCAGCCTCTTAGAATCATTTTCCTTCAAGACTCAGCCCCTTCAAGGTTCTAAAGGGAGACTTTTCTTATTATCCTCTTAGTTCCCGGGGCTCTTTCTCATTTCATAAATTACCTTATCTGTGTACATTCTATCGTGGACCCTAAGCTGTATGAGGACTTTTTTTCCTCTTGTCTTTGTATGCTAGCACCTAATTCATTTCCCTGTACATATTAGGCTCTTAATACATGCTTGCTGAGGAATATGTATTTGGGGGGGGAGGTGAGGAATCAGAAAATTTATTTAGAAAAAAGTGTGTTCTGGGCTAGAATGAGATTTTAGTCATTCTCAGCCCCTTTACCAGGAAGTATACTGTACTTAGAGACAGCATGGTGTCATGGTCAGAGCACCAGGCCTGGCATCAGAAGACCTAGACTCCACTACTTCCTACCTGTCTGACCTTGGGGCCCATTTCTTCATCTGTAAAGTGACAAGGTTGGACTAGAGCTTTGCTAAACTCCCCTCTAGCTCTGACAGCTTGATACCTCACAGAAGCTACAGACTTGCTTAGAGACATGTTTAATGTACAAACTTAATAACTGTTTTCTGTGTCAATTAATCAGTAAATAATTTTTGATGGGTGCAGGGTATTGGTAGCCGGAATCTAGCTCACAGGGAAGTCACTTAGTAGAAAAAGACCAGCATGGATTTTGATGAATATCAGCAGTAAAATGCTACCAGGTTACCTTTTATGTGCTCATTCCTTTTGGTCATTTAGAAAATACGACAAATATTTATTTAGTAACTATGCATGGAAAACTCTGATAAGCACTGAGGAAATATGACATGCCCAATGCCTGCAAGGAAGCTACATTTAGGTAGTCAACAAAATCAGAGTTTCTTCCTCATGCCAAGAAACGAGAAGAGATATAGACAGTTGGCCATTGAGAATATTGAGGGTCATTGGATAAATGAGAAAATTCATGGCACCCACCTCTTGCCAGAGAGGTAATAGACTTAAAAACCAGAATAAGTCATGCATCTTTGGCCATGGCCAATGTGGGAATTTTTGGTAAACTATGTATATTCTTGTGTGTTGTTAAAAAAAAATGTCTTATGAGGGTTGGAGGGATAGGGGAGGATGATGGAAGGCAGAGATCAAAAAAACAAAACAAAACATGACAGCTTAAAGAATCTCCCTGGGGAGGTGAAACCTGGAACAAAAAGAAGAAAAGATGCAAGGGTTTTGACATCGGTGAAGCTGCTAAAAGGATAAAATCATCTAAATTCAAGAAAAAGTCAAGGTGAGTTAGTTGTACCCAAGCAGAGTCAAGTGAGAGGAGAGAAGGGGAAGATAAAGATTAAATAAAAGTTATTGAGAATAGAGATTAGCTATGATGACATAAAAAACAGAAGAAATTAATAAAAACATAAAAAAAAACCAAGAGAGTATTCAATTCTGAGTAGGGTAAAGGAGAAGGGAATGATATATATAAAAAAAGATAAACATATCTTGTTTTCTTATTTTAAAAGAGTTAATACACCCAAAGGGCTATAAAATCATGTATACTCTTTGACCAAGCAATACCACTACCAGGTCTGTATCCCAAAGAAATTAAAACAAAAAGGAAAAGGACATCCATATACAAAAATATTTATAGCAGATCTTTCTGTGGTGGCAAAGAATTGGAAATCAAGGGGATGTCCATCACCTGGGGAATGGATGAACAAGTTATATAATATATGATAGTGATGGAATACTATGGTGCTATAAGAAATGATAAGCAGGATGCTCTCAGAAAAACCTGGAAAGACTTACATGAATTGATGCAAAGTGAAATGAGCTGAACCAGGGGAATATTGTATACAGCAACAGCAATATTGTATGATGATCAACTGTGAATGACTTAGCTATTCTCAGCAATACTGTGATCCTAGACAATTCTGAAGGAATTATGATGAAAAATTATATCCCCCTCCAGAGAAAGAACTAATGGAGTCTGGATGTAGAGTGAACCATACTTTTTTTCTTTATTTTTCTTGGGGTTTTTTTGTGTATTTTCTTTCATGTGACTAATGTGGAAATATGTTTTGCATAACTGCACGTGCATAACCTATAAAATTGCTTGTCTTCTCAGTTGGAGGGGGGAGGGAAAGGAGAAACGGAGAGAATTTGGAACTCAAAAAATTTTTAAAACAAATGTTAAAAATTATTTTGCATGTAACTGGGAAAAAATAAAACATTAAAATTTTTAGAAAGAGTTGAATTGGGTAGCCACTTACAGTGGCTTCTTGTTCCTAATTCTATAATCCAATGACTCTTTTGTCTTGCTTGTCTTACACAGAAAACTATTAACACATTCCTATATAGCATTTTTCAAGGGAGTGTTTCAACCAATGCAAATTCATTAAATGCAATGTTCAATTCAATTCAGCAAACATTTATTAAGCACCTCCTATGTGTGAGCCACTGTTCTAGGTGTTGGGTATCAAACAAAAAGGAAACCATCCCTGACTTCAAGCAGCTTACATCCTATTGGGAGAAAACAACTCATATTTCTATGTCTTGAAATAGAAAGTAATTTCAAGAGAGAGTGCTAACAATATGGGGGAGTGAGGTGGTGAAGGAGAAGATGTTACTTTATTATAGGAGGTAGCACCTGACATGGCTTTCAAGGAAGCTAGGGATTTTGTCAGATAGGAATGAGGAGAGAGTGAATTTCATTAAAGCATAGACAGAGTTAGAGGTAGCATCGAGAGCCATCTAATTCTTCCCTCAGCTTTTACGGATGAGGAACTGAAGCCAAGTTGGTGAAAGACTTCTTCCTACTTTATGTTACTTACAGGAGCAAAGCTAGGATTTGAACCTAGGTTCTTTGACTCCAAATCCAACATTCTTCTTCTTCCAAATGTGGGAAACTACCTGTGCTAAAACATAAAAGCAGGAGATGGAATGTAATGATTGCACTTGCCCCTCAGTGAGTAACTGAGTCAAGTCCCTAGCCAGGCACACCCTCTAAATAAAGGGCTGTTTCCATTTGTTCCCACAGCTCATTACTGTCCATGGTAATTAGCTTCCCAGAGCAGCCCAAGGGACCCATGAGTGTAGAATCCACACAAACCAAAAAGAATATCAGGCCCCAAGGCATTCCACTGTCTGGAGCATATGGATCAATGCCACTCCAGTGAAAGGAGTCATTATTTATACCTCCATGAAAGTTACTGAAGTAAAACAGCATCCCTTCTTCATTCAACCCAAGCCGCCTGAGTAAATGCCTCCAGAGAAAGTTCTTGGAGTTTAATCACAGCTCTTTCCCACAAAGATGAGGTAGGGAACTTGGATGGCTATGGGTGAGACCATTTGGGTTCAATGAGGCAGTAGAATTAAGAAAGACAAAGGAGGCTAGGGATAGGTAGAGATGAGACTGCCTTGGCAGCATACTAATTACAAAGAACATTGATTTAGGAGCCTGAAGACCAGGATTCTAAGCTCAGCTCTACCACTTAATTTGACAATTGATTTCTTTGAACTTTAGTTTGCTCTCTTGTACACTGAGGACAATAACCCCTGCTTGCCTCACTGGGTAGTTGTGAAAATCAAAAGACATGATATACTTGGAAGCACTTCATAACCTACAAAACAGTAGAAAAATAAAGGATATTCTGCTACATTTCTTTCTCTACAGGGTTTGTCATGCTTCTAAGCAACCAGGGAAGAGTCTACTGGTGGTGACATTTGGAATATTCAGTATTCCACATTGGATTAGAAACTAATCACATTTTAAGCCAAGAAAAAAAAAAGCATTTTCTTCTGTCATTTATCCCATATTTACAAAGTAAAAGCTTCAGGCAGACCATAAGTCTTAGAGGAAGAGTCACAAATAGCAATAAGCTCTGAAAACAGCAGCAAATCAGACAATAGCTATTACACACACCTAGTGTGAAGGCTACTGTTATACTGTTGGTCACATGTTAGCTGCAAGTCCCAGTCATACATCCAGAACACAATTGCTGCCAATTTTATCTTTAAATAGATGTAGAGGAATATAGTGGAACCCCACCCCTCATCCCCTAACACACATTAAATTTGGAGTCATAAGTTCTGGATTGACTCCCAGCTCTGCTATTTACCAGCATGCATTTAGTGAGCCTCAGTTGTCATCTGTAAAATTATTGAAATGGACTAAATAATTTCTAATGTCCCTTTGAGTTCTAAATCCTATTAAGATGCATAAATGCACATATATCATAGCAAAAGCTGAAAACTGGTTAATGTTGGCATTATCCAGATGCTAACATGAGCCAAGAGGCTGGTATAGACATTCACTATTAGGAACTGATGACTTCCTGAGGCCAAGATGTACACTGCATATTGGAATGTGACTTGTATTGATTTTTTGGCAGCTAGTGTTAATATTTATTTAAGATTGTACTTGGCTTTCTTCCAAAAGATCTGAGACAATTTATAGATTTGAACAATGTATAACATAAGATATCAAAAAACAAAATACCTTAAAGCATGCAGAAAGAATAGATGTTTTCAGGCGTCTAAGCTGGCCAACATGTTGACAATTCATTTTCTAGCAACTAAGGCAGAAAGAGAAATATATTGGGTAGCATGGGTTTCATTCTCTGACAACATAAAGCAATACAAATTCATTTTCAGAGATAACATTTTTTTCCCCCTTAGAAGTAAAGTCAAGGAAGAACTGATCTCAGAGGTCGCTGTAAAAAAGCACACTGAGTGAGAGATTGTATCTCAGTTTCCTCATCTGTAAAATGAGGGGGTTGGGTTAGGTGACCTTCAAGATTCTTTCCAGCTCCATGATTCTATTTCCAATTCCAGAAACTATTGTAACACCATTCAAATGGATGGTTCCCCTATCAAGCCACCCTTAAAAATGCAAGAAAATCAACACTAATTCAAAACTCAGTAACGGTGTTTATTAGAGGAGCTGTCAGTGATAGTGGTACTTTCCTTTCCAATTCCTAATAATGTAAGGATAGAAATGAAAAAATAAACCAACAAACAACTAGATGAATGGAGAGTTAACATGTCAATTTGGTTATCTTTCTCAACTATCAGCAGTAGCCATTAATATTATATGGATAATTTTTGGAACATGTGAAATTTCTATCAAACATATGTTTGTTTATAATAGTATCATGAGATCATAAATTTAGAGGGACCTTCAAGCAGGAGTGTCAAGCTTAAACAGAAATAGGGTTACTGAACCATACGTAAAGATCCCTATGGACCTCCTATTGACTTAGTTTTTGTTATCTATGTTTAATTATATTTTTATTTATTTTGTTAAATATTTCCCAATTATATTTTAATCTGGTTCAGGCTGCATTTGGGAATATTGCAAGCGATATCTAGCCCATGGAACCACATGCTTAATACCTGTGCCTTAGAGGACATCTCCTACAACCCCTAATTTTACAGTTGAGAAAACTGAGGACTGCAGAAGCTAAGCAACTTATCCAGGGTGACACAATTAGTAAGCAGAAAAACTAGAATATGACCTTGAGGCCCTTTGATTCCAAAGGACTCCAGAGCCAATGTCCTTTCTGCTGTACCAATATATTTAATATAAAATATATTCCCATACTTCAGTGGTCTGGGGTTTCATCTAGGTAGATCCTTCTTATACCAATGCAAATCAAAATCTAACTCTTTGGGGCAGCTAGGTGGCACAGTGGATGGAGCACTGGCTCTGAAGTCAGGAAGACCAGAGTTCAAATCTGGTCTCAGACCAAACACTTGACACTTACTAGCTGTGTGACCCTGGGCAGGTCACTTAACCCCAATTGCCTTTTAAAAAAAAATCCAACTCTTTCATAGCAGACAGGCTTCCTGATCTCCTGTGGCCGGTAAGATTTACCTCCTGCTGGTCCATCTTCTGGTTTTGAATCTTTCTGAACTTAGCTAGAGTGGTCCTCAGAAGAGATACGTAGTCTATCATGGGATCTGCATGCAAAGCCTTTCCAGCTAAGCATGAATTGCTAGAGTCTGTTCTCTGCTGTCCTGGCCTTACCAAATCCAGGCTACCTAGCAAATAAAACTTTAGTGGAGGAATGCAGTGTGTGTGTGTGTGTGTGTGTGTGTGTGTGTGTGTGTGTGTATGTGTGTGTACGCGTGTGTGTGTGTGTGTGTGTGTGTTGTTGTTGTTGTTGTTGTTGTTTGTCCTTCATTCTTGAAGAGACTGTGATATCAGGTGATGTCATGACTTGCAAGTGAATTGAAATTAAGTGAAGGAGGGCTGTGTAAAGTCACCAGCCTCACTCTCTTCTGGAGCCATCTGGGCCCAGTGGCAAGATGTAGATCAGGATAAGTGGAGATGGCCCTGGATGCAGTGGGAGACCTTGACCTTTTAAGATAAAGTCTTTCCTAGGTCTCAGTCTGACTGAGACAACACCCATTCAGTGATTAAGGCTAGGTAAGAAATGAAGCAAAATATGGCCTCTTTTACCTAGTAAAAAAAAAGTCAATTTGGGAGGGGAAGATCCAAAGGATTTCTGGCCAAAATAGAAACAGTTGCTATTTACATTTACTCTGAGCCATCAGAGCCCAGACAATGCCTAGGTGGGTCTTGGGCTGGGACCTATTGTTGGCAAATCAATGACAGCCAGAGAGATTTGGGTTTAAGGCCTGATCCTTAAGAAAGAAATCTTGCTTGTGAACCCTAAGATATTGTTTCAGTGATCAAAATTCGCATTCATTTGGGTAGAGCACCTGCAGGTAAGGGTATTATACTCTGTGTGGACAGAGGGAGGGGAAGAAAGGAAGGGAAGGGAAGGGGATGGGAGGGAAGAGGAGGGGAAGGGAAGGGAAAAGGAGAGGGAAGGGAAGGGGGGGAAAGTAAAGGAAGGGGAAAAGGAAAAAGGCAAAAGGAAAAGAGGAAGGAGCTGTGTTGCTCAACTGAAACTGGCCAGTTGGATCCCCAGTGGGGCAGCTTGTACTACTTACAGATTGTTGTTTGTCCCTCATTCTCGAAGAAGACCATGATATCAAGGAGGTAATGCCATGACTTACAAGTGAATTGAATTTAAGTGAGGGAGGGCTGTACAAAGTCACTAGCTTCATCTTCTCCTCTGGAGCCATCTAGACCCAGTGGCAAGGTATAGATTAAGTCATCTGGAGATGTCCCCTGTATATCTGTATACATACACACAGACACAGACATACACAGACATAATACACATACACACACACATACATACTATACATGTGTATATGTCTATGTATATATGTATGTGTGTATGCATGTATACATACACAGATATGCACTATATACACTATGTAGGTATGTGTGTGTACATACATATACATGTGCACATATGTGTATACTATATATTATTATATGTGCATGATATGCATATGTGGGTATATGTGTACGTGTATACAGACACACAGACACACACAAAATAAACATACACACCATGTGTGATATGTGTATACATGCAATGTACATGCATATACATGTGTATATGATGTGTTGTTACATATGTATATGTGTACATATACACCCAGACTGTATATTCACACACTATGTAGATATGCACATCCTCGATATATGCTGTATGTATATACATATATCCTATATGTATACATACACACATGTGCATAAAATATACTATGTATACTACTACATGCATACTATATATGTATGTGCATGTATGATTATGGCATGTTAGAGCAAAAAGAAGACTCAGTGATCAGGTAGTAAAATCTCTTCATTTTAAGGACAAGAAAGCTTGCAACCAGAAAGGTGAACTAGGAGCGATCATTAGAAATTTCAGAAAGGAGAATTTAGGATTCTTATAATAATAATAGCACTTATTTAGCACTTTAAGTTTTCAAAGTGCTTTGCATCTGCTATGTCATTTGAGATTTACAACCCTGGGAGACAGGTGCTACTTACTATCACTACTTTACAGATGAAGAAACTGAGGCTTAGAGAGTCTACTTGACTTGCCCAGGATCACACAGTTAGTAAGTATCTGAGGTAGGATTTGAATGCAAGTCTTCCTGCCTCCCAGTCCAATATTCTGTCCACTTAGGCTCTACTTAGCTGCATTTGTAAGGAAAAACTTAATAATTAGATCTGTCTAAATGTAACATGGGCCACCTTAGAATCCAATGGATTACCGTCTTTGGAGATCTTCACTTAAAAGCTGGATGACCACACGTAGAGGGAATTCTTGTCAACAAATGGGTTGGATTAGATGGACTCTCAGGTCCCTTCCAAAGTTAAGATTCTGTGATTCTACAGTAATTTGGCCACAGTCAGACACCTGGAAAATGGCAGGTGACTATAACAAATGCATACATATGAATAGATAGCCACATATAAATATAGATGATAGCATACGTAATATAATATATAGGTCTAATTGATTTATGAACATACAATTTGACAGCTTGCCAGCCAAATATCGAGGTCAATGAGGAATGGGTCAAAGGCAGAATGGGACTTCCAATCAATCAATGTATGACCTTTTAAAAAATGCTTACTCTGTTTCAGACACTTCTGAGAGCCAGAACCATCAAAACTTCTAGAAAGGGTAGAGGTGAGTACCTCCTACTGAGAAAACCAAGGCCATCCACCACGATTTCCCTCATCTTTTCTACCCCAGACTTCAAGAGCTTTGTTCTTCCTTTGTTCAAATCTCCAAGGAAAGGTGGCCTTTCTCCTTGGCAAGTTCAAGCTCTCTGGTTATATCCTCAATCTTCTAGGAACCTTGTAACTTTTCTAGGAATCTTCTTACGTCTTCTAGAAGTTTTGTAATTTTCTCCGTTTGTAATTTAATTTGAATGATCCTTTGTTAAGGTGTAGCAAGCCTGTAGTCATGAGATTATTGAAATAATTGCATGGAAACAGAGAAGGGTTGGGCAAGTACCTGATGATGAGTATCTCCAAATTTAGCTCAAATGATCCCTGGGTAACCAATACACAGTCCATCCTCAGCACCTTCTCAGCTTGGTAAAACATGCCAAAGCTTGTGATCTAGACCAGCCTTTGAGAGCCCAGAGTCAGGCTACTACAAGCCTTTGGAGTAGGACTTTATTGGAGGTTCCCTGTAATTACTTGCAGAGAGAGGGGGAAAAAATGCTGAAAAACCCAAGGGAAAACTGCATGCTTCTTCCAGAGCCAGCAGAGTAGGAAACAAGTTGGAAGACTGTATAGTTTTCTGTAGCAGATCTAGGCAAGAAGAACCCTGCTCTAGTCACCAAAGATGATAGTGTTATCAAGAGAGAACAGGCCAGAAAGTCCTGGAATCATGGAGGAAGAATCATGGAGGAAAGGAGTCTGGGAAGCCTTCCCAGGCCTGGGAGGTATCTCTGGGAGTTTACCACCAGCAAGAGGCCTGTGGGGCACCATTCCAGGTAGAGAAAACAGACTGAGCATGGGCGTGAAAGCAAGAAGGTATGGGGAATATTTAGGGAACAGCAAGTCCCAAGTATTACAGTTTGGTAGGAATGTAGGCTACATTTACAAATGTAGTGGGAGTTAAGGCAGGAAAAGAAGGTCAGATCATGACAAGTCTTGACAGAGTTTGGATTTTATTCTGTTGGCAATGGGGAGTCATTTAAGGTTTTGTGACCAGAGAGTGACATAATTAATCATCACTGTGCTTTAAGAAGATTAATTTGGCAAAGGTCCACAGGACTGGAGAGACTTGAGGCGGTAGAATCAATTAGAAGGTCACTGGAATAGTCCAGGCAAGAGGGGGTACACTGGCGTCATGATAGGGGAAATAGTGAGGAGACACGCAAGAGACATTGTACAGAGAATGTCATTAGCACTTGGCAAATTCCATGAAAACAGATTGCTTCATTCTTTGTACTTGTATCCCCAGTGCCTAGCATATAGGAGATGATTAATGAATACTTTTATTGATTCTTAATAGATATTATTCAGGGCATGATAGAGAATCATATAGATATGGCTCTAAGGTTTCATACCTGGAAGAGTGGAGAAAAGATGGTACCATTAATCTCAGTGGTGAAATCACAAGGAGTTGGGTTGTCTTTGGCTTTTTTTGTTTGTTTTTGAGGTGGGGAAGAGTGAAATGGAGATGGAAATGAGTTTGGTTGTATAAATGTTTCATTTGAGTTGCTAGCAGGAATTCTAGGTAGGGATGTCTAAGAGGTGGTTGTAAATGCAGGAGCAAAATTTGGAGGGGGTGGGGGCAGGAAGAGGGATACAGAAGTTAAGATCATCTGCCACAAAGAGCCAATTGAAGTTGAGTGTGCGGGACACAGCCAAGGGAAAGAGGGCAAAGAATTTATGTGTGTTGGGTTAAAAAGAACTCTGGCCTGGGTATTTAGATGGATGAAGGGATGAATTTAGGGAGTCCTACAAAGGTCTTTGAGAAGAATATACTGTATATACCATTGACCATCACATTAGAAGATGAAGATAGTGCTGATGGTGGTCACCACCTGGTTGAGTCTTTGATTGTGATGGAGAAGACAGATGCACTTCTATTGTCCCATTGACATGACCCTCACTTTACAATGTCCCTTTGATTTCCTGGGGCAGCCACTCTTTGTAGTCTGTGAAGAGGTTATGCATTTTAGGGGAAAGAACAATCCAGAATGGACCTGAGTCCAGCCTCCAATATCTCCTTGCTGAGTGTCCTTGGACAAGTCATGTAACATCTTGGAGCTTCCATCTCCTCTTCTATAAATAGGGAAGCAACTGCTTGTATTGCCTACTTATAATAAAGTGAATTATTGCTACTTTTCAACCAGACCTGTAATTTTCTTGGCATAGGGAACTCTTGGTAAGGAAACTCCCTCTACCAATGCAGATCAGCAATTATACTGCAACTTGTGGTTTTTAGAGGTGCCAGAGGCACTGAGAAGTTAGATAGCTTACCCAGAGATCATATAGCCACTAACCGTTAGAGGCTCTCAATCCATTGCACCACACTGCCTCTTGAGTTACTGTGATACACACATACACCCCACCACTTCATTTCACATACATTTCCATTACTTGGAAAGTATGACAATGCCTAAACATGCTTAGACAGAGAAGTTTGTTTTTCCTTTTTGACTTCAGCTGCATAAGATCCTACCTTAGAGCTGCATAAAATGGCATCCTCTATGACCATGTCCCCACCTTGGTATTTATTTACCCAGTTGACACAACAACTTTCTTTTCCTTATTTTTTTTGTTATACATATGAAGTCATGCAAAACATATTTCCATATTAGCCGTGTTGCAAAAGAAAACACACCAACAATAAAAATAAAAAGCATAAAAATGTTTCAATCTGCATTCAGAGTACATCAGTTCTCTCTCTGGAGACAGCATTTTTCCATCACGAGTCCTTTGAAATTGTGTTGGATCATTGTCTTGAACAGAATAGGTAAGTCATTCACAGTTGATCATCACTCAGTGTTACTGCTATGGTGTACAATGTTCTTCTGGTTCTGCTTCATTTCACGTAAGTCTTTCCAAGTTTTTCTGAAACCCTCTTGCTTTTCATTTCTTATAGCTCACTGTAGTATTTCATTACAATAATATACCATAACTTGTTCAGCCATTCCCCAATTGATGGGCATCCCCTCAGTTTCTAATTCTTTGCCACCACAAAAGAGCTGTTATAATTATTGTTTACAAATAGATCTTTTCCATTTTCTTTGATCTCTTTGGAATACAGACCTAGTAGTGATATTGCTCAGTCAAAGAGTATGCACAATTTTGTAGATCTTTGGGCATAGTTCCAAATTATTCTCCAGAATGGTTGAACTAGTTCACAACTCCACCAATAACGCATTAGTATCCCAATTTTCCCATCTTCCCTCAACATTAGTTATTTTCCTTTTCTGTCATATTAGCCAATCTGATAGTTGTGAGGTGGTACCTCAGAGTTGTTTTAATTTGGATTTCTCTAATCAATAGTGATTTGGAACATTTTTCCATGCGACTATTGATAGCTTTGATTTCTTCTTTTGAAAACTGCCTATTCATAACCTTTGATCATTTGTCAACTGGGTAATGGCTCTTATTTTTAGAAATTTGGGTCAGTTCTCTATATATTTGAGAAATGAAGCCTTTATCACAGAAACTTGCTGTAAAATTTATTTCCCAGTTTTCTGTTTTCCTTCTAATTTTTGCTGCATTCGTTTTATTTGTGTACAAGCTTTGACTTCAAATAATCAAAATTATTCATTTTTCATTCTGTGATACTGTCTTATCTTTTGTTTGGTCATAAACTCTTCCATTATTCATAAATTTGACAGTTATATTTTTTCAGTGCTCCCCTTAACTTACTTATGATATCACTCTTTATGTCTAAATCATGTATCATTTAATATGGGCAGTTTATATTTTTGTAAATATCATCCATTTCATTTAGATTTTCAGTTTTACTGGCATATAATTGGGCAAAAGAACTGCTAATAATAGCCTTAATTTCATCTTCATTGTGGTGCATTCTCCCTTCCCATTTTTGATTTTGCTAATTTGTTTTTTCTTCCTTTTTAAAAATCAAATTGATCAAATAAAATTTAAAAAATCAAAAATCAAATTAAAAATCAAATTAAAAAAGGCAAAAATTTGTCTATTTTTTTTCTATAAAACCAGCTCCTAGTTTTATTTATTAGTTCAATGGGTTTCTTGACTTTCAATTTTATTAATCTCTCCTTTGATTTTTAGGATTTCCATTTTGGTGTTTAATTAGGGGGGCTTAATTTGTTCTTTTTCTAGTTGCACTTCTCCTTTCAAGGGTTCTATGGCTGTCTCTAGTTGTGCTATCTGTCCGCTGAAAGCCATACCCTAGCAAAAGCCAGAAAGAGCCCCCAAACTCTCCCATACGATTTTAGCCCTTAGGAGAGAAGGAATTTTGTGGACTCTGTATCGTTTTCAGCCTAATGCTCTGCCAGTGCTAAATAAATATTAACTAGAAGATTAAAAAAGAAAAATCTGTCCTATTTTTTCCAGCCTTTTGTTTTTGAGAGATACGCTAGAACAGAGCTTCTAGCCCTGCAGGGCCACAGCTGTAGAGAGCTACACAGTAAACAGAAGAGGCTGGCTGCAACAATATTAGTCAGGGCTATCTATTTCTGTCTAAACACATCTTAGGCAAGTCATTTCATTTGTCAGGGCCTCAGTTTCCTTGTTTGTGAAGTTGGAGTGGGAGGGTTGGAGTAGCTGGCCTCTATAGTCACTTCCAGATGAATCTAGAGTAGTGATATAATTCTAAAAAGCCAGAAATAATTCCCATTTCCAGAGCGCTTTATTATTTTTGCAAGGACATTCTTCATAACCCTATGAGTCAGGTAGTATGTGATTATCCCAGATGAGAGGACTGAGTCTCAGAGGTAAAATTCATTTTAAAGGTCACAAAGCTCAACTCAGGTCTTCTAAGCCCTAATCTGATCTGCTTCCACCTCACTGCCTTCTCTGCCTTCTCATATATAGAAAACAGTCAAATGGCAAACCCTTCAAGGGATGTTATCACCTTTGATCCTCACAACCAGCCAATAGCAGAGGTGCTTTTAATATTATTCTCTCCATTTTACAGATGATAACACCGAGGCTCAGAGAGGTTAAGAGCCTTGCCCTGGGTTTCACAGCTAGTAAATGTTAGAGGCAGAATTCAAACCCATGTCCTCCTGACTCCAAGTCCAACATACCTGTAAGTATTTCAGGCTGCCTCTATCAATGATGGGTATCGCCACAGGAAATCTGAGGGAAACCCTGATTGAGACCCATAAGACATGCTGGGAGTTCATCAGTCTTTCAGCCACATTTAGGCACTCAGATGTGAGTGACATTGGCTGTGCCATCCATCATCTTTTAACACGGCATATGTATTTCTCTCAACAGCTTTTAATGGATTTCTCTAAATCAGCTCTACTATTCTGGGAACTCTAGAGAGAACAGATAATACCATTCACTGGTTACAGATGAGCTCTAATATGGTACAGTAGATAGAGTATTAGACCTGAAGTTACAAAGACCAGAGGTCAAATCTGACCTCTCATATTTGCTTGTTCTTGCTCTGTTGGTAAGTCACTTATCCTCATAGATTTAAAGTTGGTAAGGACCTTGGAGGTCATCTGTTCCCTCTCACCTCCTCAATTTATGGAAGAGGAAACTGGCCTAGGACAGGAGAGTCAACATCACATAAAAAATAAATGACATAGGCAAAGTTTGAATACAGGTCTTCTGACTCCAAATTTAGTGCTATTTCCACTACACTGTGCTGCCCTCAAGCCTCAGTTTATTCATCTGTAAAATGGAGATAAAGACAGTAACACCCTCAAAGTGTTATTGTGAAGAAAAAGCAAAATAATATATGTAAATGCTAAAGTATAATAGCCATTTCAGTTCTTAGGTTTTTTTGTGATTGGTTTTTTTTTTTGTAGTGGGAGCTCCTGGTGAGGAAACATCCTCTGCTTATGTAGATCTGCATCTAATCTGTGACTTACTCTCTCTCTACCTCAGTTTCTCTCATCTGTAAAATGGGGATAACAACAGCACCTACCTACCAGGGTCAATGTTATGATAAAATGATTCAATATGTGTAAAGTGCTTTGCAAACCTCAAAGCACTATGTAGATGCTAGTTAAAAGGAGAAAAACAAAGACAAAAAACCCTCAGACTTAGAAGATTCCATGGGAGAATTGAGAATCTGAGTGATTTGCTCAGATCTCACAGCCGATAATGTCAGAGGCAGGATATGAATCCAAATCCTCCTGATTCCAAGTTTTGTCTTTTTCTTTTTCTTTTTCTTTCTTCTTTCTTCCTTCCTTCCTTCCTTCCTTCCTTCCTTCCTTCCTTCCTTCCTTCCTTCCTTCCTTCCTCTTTCTTTCTTTCTTTCTTTCTTTCTTTCTTTCTTTCTTTCTTTCTTTCTTTCTTTCTTTCTTTCTTTCTTTCTTTCCTTCTCTCTCTCTCTGTCTCTCTCTTTTCTTTTTTTTGGGGGGAGAGGGGAGGCAATTGGAGTTAAGTGACTTGCCCAGGGTCACACAACTAGTAAATATCTGAAATCGGTTTGAACTCAAGTGTTCCTGTCTCCAGGGCCAGTGCTCTAACCACTGTGCGACCTAGCTGCCCTGAGTCTATCTTTCTATCTGCTGTGTGACCCTGCTTTTCCAATAGCATCCGCTGTTATTGTTGTTGATGTTGTTATTATAGGAGGACCCTGAGTATCCCAAAGGCATGAACAGCTTTTCAAATGCTGCTTAGTCATTTAACATAGTCAGCAGCAGAGCCAAGAACAGCCCTCAGGAGCCTGTACTGTGTCTCACCAAGATCCTGCTCTCCGATGATAATTTCCCCCTTTGTAGAAGAAATAATCCTATCATGAGACCACTAGATTATGGTTCTGATGAGGAGTTATCTCTTTTTCTGTGGAGAGTCTTATTCCTTGGGCATCTTGACTAGTATTTCAGGTCAGCCTGTGCTGGGTTCAGGCATGCAGAGCCCATCGTTCTGAGAGGAATTTTCCCCCTTAAGGATGAATGACAATGATGTTAGTAATGCTGAGAAAGGAATTCATCTGCTGGACAGCAAGGCCTTGGACAAAGGTTAATCTACTTGCAATGGAACGTAGATTCTCCCTTGATCCATGACCCCAGGCAGCTATTCATGGTCAGAGCATCCTTGGCTATCCTAAAGGGCAATTGACCTAGCACCATATGAATTTATTAAGCCTGATTTTGGAGGGAGTCCAACCCTAGCCGCCTCTGGTTCTTGGCTAGAGTGATCCCCAGAAGCAAGAAGCTTGACACCAACGCCTTTCCCTATGGCTTTGTATTTAAGTGATCAGCATTGGAGGGGCTGTGGGAAGATAAGCCCATCAATACACTATTGATAGAGGTCGTGAAATAATCCAGCCATTTGGGAAAATAATGACTGGAGCAAAGTTCACACACTTTGATACATCAGTCCTACTCCTGAACACATACAGGTGAGCATGGCAGAAGATGGTGCGTAGGCCGTGAGCGTAATGAGGAAAATGGTGTTTTAAAAGGCAGAGGGTATGAAAATGGGGAGAAACTCATTTAATCTTTCTTAATCTTTCTGGGTTTCAGTTTCCACCTTTGTAAAATGGGAGAGTTTGACCTCACCAGTCTCTTCCAGCTTTAATTCCATGATCCTATATGGCAGCAACCTGTGATTCTCCCCTTTCCAGCTGCCTGGACAGGACAGTAATAGCTAGTTAGCTTACAATTCAAGGAAGGGGGAGATGCTCTTGGGCATGCCCAGTTTTATTGAAACCGAGGTACAAATAAGTATATGCACTTGACAGTTTAAAGGAAAGAAGAGCTAGAAAACAGCAAATAGACATGCTGCCACCTAGGAGGAAGATCAAGACCAGACTCCATCCTGAATACGCGGCCTATGCCAGCTTCAGGAGAGACCAGCAGAGTCTTCTGAATTCCGACGTAACTTGCCACAAAGTTGATAAATAGGCAGGAGGTAGGAGGAATGGTGGTGTTTCGGGGTAGGAAAGAGGCATCCTGGATGCATTTATATCAATCTCCTTTGGTTTACGGCTACTGTTCTAATTAAAATATATGCAGTAGGTCTGCAAGTGACCTTGAGTGAAACAGAACAGCCACGGGATGAAGAAGAGGAGTTTTCTTAGATAGGATGGGGGTTGAGCCATGAGACTTGATGGACTGACAGAAATGCAGCTACTAAATTATGAGAACAAAGGAGCAAAGCCAAGTGGTGAATGGGTAGCTAGCTGCCCTGGGTGGATGGGGAACTTGGTCAATCTATTTAATACATAATATCTACTTCTTAAAAGTGGCTATGTTAGACATAAAAGTTCACAGTTTCTTAGACAATACCTCTCTTACTCTTTTGAAAATTTTGAAATGTTTGTGTTTGTTGATGATTACTAAATTCACAATAAAAAAGTAAATTTCAAAAGAGAAAAACAAACAAACAAACCGGAAGGGTGTGGGGGGAGCACTAGAAGCCAGATCTCAGCGTCATAGTTTGAAAGCTAGAAGGGGTCATAGGAGCCATCTAATCCAACCCTCTCTTCTTTCAAGTGAAGACTGAATGCTCACATGTTGGGTATATCACAGATGTAATCCTTGTTCACAGGTATGGGTTGAGCTACATTACTTCTGAGGTCTCTTCCAAATCTGAGATTCTATGATTCTGAGAGCTGTCACAAAGACCCATGGTTCTTTCAGTTCCTGACTCCAGTTGATTCAAATTAAACACTCCCTTCCCACCCTACCCTACATCACAACTTGCCATAGTAGCAAGAAGTACCATGGCCATACTGTTCTACTGTACTTTGGGGGAGTGTGACAGGTTAGATTTCATCCTCACTTCCCCACTCCTTAGAGAGACCCCAAATCTCAAGATGCCTCCCCAGGCTCAGTGGTCCACTCAGGTGGCTAGAGTACCTAGACCCTTTGCTGTTACAAGAGGCTTCAAAGAGGACAGTACCACTTCCCCTCCTCCCATCCACATACCAGGAGGACATGAAAGTACCAATAGTAAGATAGGGAATGGAAGTAGTTTAAAAGGTGGTAATAAATGAATTTTATTTTTAAAGTATATTAACCAGCTATCATGTGCAAGGCACTATTTAGGTATTGAGGATACAGAGACAAAAATGAAATAGTCCCTATCCTCAAGAAGTCTACATTCTACTTGGGGATACAACATGGACACAGATAAGTAAATACCATTTTTTTTAAGCGGACTAACTATTAGAGGAATCGGGGAAGCCTCCACAGAGGAAGTGGCCTCTGAGCTGAGCTAGGAAGACAAGGACTTTGAGAGGAAGCAATAAGGAGAGACTGGATGGACTCCAGGTAATGGGGATGGCTTGTGCAAATATACAAAGGCAGGAAAGGCAGTGGAGAAAGGCAGAAGGAGAGCTGGATTCGGAATCAAAGGACCTGGATTCGAATTTCACTTCTGCTACTAACTGTCTGGTCTGTAAAGTGAGGGATTTGTACTAGATGCTGCCTAAGATCCCTTCTGACTGACTATGACGATTACCAAATTTGAGGAATAGTCTTGGGATCCAGTTTGGTTAGAACATGGTACAGTAATATTAAATAAGGCTAAAAAGGTCAGTGGTGGAGCAGCTGGGTGGAACCTTGGAGTCAGGAGGACCTGAGTTCAAATGTGACCTCAGACACTTGATACTTACTAGCTGTGTGACCCTGGGCAAGTCACTTAACCCCAATTACCACACACACACACACACACACACACACACACACACACAAAAAGGTCAGTGGTAAACAAATTCTGGAGAACTGTAATGCTGAACTAAGAAGTTTGATTTTTTACCTTTAGCCATGGAGAATCACCATTTGCCATTGTCCATCAGATAAAATGTTGTTGTTGTTGTTCAGTTGTTTTAGTTATGTCTGACTCACTAAGACCGCATTTGGGTTTTCTTGGCAGAGATACTGGAGTGATTTGCTATTGCTTTCTCCAGCTCATTTTACAGATGAGGAAACTGAGGCAAACAGGGTTAAGTCACTTGCCCAGGGTCACACAGCTAGTAAGTGTCTGAGACCAGATTTGAACTCATGAAGAAATAGCATTCAGAATTATAGAACCCTAGAAAGTCATAGCTGAGAGGGTTCCTGAAGGTCATTTGGTTCAACCTTCTCACTTCACAAGAAAGAAAACTGAGAAAGGATGACAGAGATCAAACCATTGTTTCAATATTACTAGCAAACAATAACACAATGTGTTGAGAAATTGAAATACACCAGAAACTGTTCATACAGGTATAGCATATCAGTATCTGCTCAGTGACCTTTCAATCTAAAAACAGACTAGCAATCACAGACTAGAATATTAAGAAGGAAGAATAGGCAAACAATTAAATGGAACACACGGAATAGGCAGTTTTTAAAACAACAAAACACAAGGAAAAGAAATGGGGAAGGACAGAGGGAGACCAAACGGAGAGGATGCAGTGCAGCGTATTGCAGAAGGGTTTTTTCCTGGTCATAGAAGGCTGAAAGGAAAGGAAAAGAATATGAATTTGGAGCCAACAGATCTGGGTCTGAATCCAGAGTTACCAAATTTAATGCTGGGCTAAGGAGTTTGCAGGCAGCGAGGTGACTCAATAGGAAGAGTGCCAGGCCTGGAGTCAGGAAGACTCCTCTTCCTGGGTTCAAATCTGGCCTCAGACACTTACTAGCTGTGTGACCTTGGGCAAGTCATTTAACCTTGGTTGCCTTAGTTTCCTCATCTGTAAAACGTGCTGGAGAAGGAAATGGCAAAGCACTCCAGGATCTTTGCCCAAATGGGGTCATGAAGAGTCAGATACAACTGACCATCAACAAAGGGGTTTGCATTTTTTCCTACACACAGTAGGGAGCCACCTTTCCCCATTGCCTATCAGATAAAATAGAATTCAGAACTTCATCTCTCTGGGGCTCTATTTACCCCTCTGTAAAAGGAGAGGGTTGGATTAGATCATGACTGTCTTTTATATAGTATTTTAAAGTTTTAAAGGCATCTTACAAATACTATCCCATTTTATCCTCACAACAATCCTGGGATATATTATTATTATCCCCATTTTACAGAAGATAAAACTGAGTCAGAGGTTAAGTGACTTGCTCAAGGTCACACAACTAGTAAAGTGTCCAAGGTGGGCACTCAGGTTTTCCTGACTCAGGGTCCAGCGCTGTATCCACTGAGCCATTTTTCCTAACATGATCATTTCCAGCATCCTTTTCAGCTCAGAATCCTATGATTCTTTCTTAGTGCTGACCATAACCTTCAATATCTAGTGTCCATTTTACAGATAAGGCAACTGAGCCCCCAGCATATTAAAAGTCAGAGCAAGTTATTGGCAGAGCTTAGGTTGAAATCCAGGTCCCTTTTCACCACACTAGGCATGCAGCATTCTCCCAAAACCCAGAATGATTTCTCATTAGAAATTATGTTGGCAGGCTAGCACTAGTTGCATCAAAGGAAAAAAAGCAAACCAAAGCCTGCCTGCAGCCAAGTCTCCTGAGCTGACATCAAGGCAACTGTTCATTGGTAATATAGATGCTGATAAGCACACAAAAAACATGGCGGATCTGCCCCTTCCTCCCTTCCTATAATAATGGATGGTGACTGGAAAAGCTGGATAGATGACTCCTTGGGGGAAACTGTCTGCTATTTCATAATAAATAAATGAGAATTTAGAGACAGAGCTGACAAGAGACTTCATCTTCTTCTCCCAGCATTAGAGGGGGGAAGCAAAGCCTTATGGTATTATAGTCTTCCTCACCCTCATCTCTGGTGCTGGGCTGGAGTAGGGGGCCTCCCTATAGTACTCTCCATTGCCTGTAGGATTGAAAAAACCCACCCACCAGTTGAAACACCAGTAACAGAGGAGCATGCAGAATTACTGCCTCCCCTTCTGTAGCCAAATGACTACAGAGACTTCTGGGGATAAATAGTCTTGGTGTTCCGTCCTGCACGAGCCAGAGGAGAGTGCTGTAATAAGGTCAAAATGGGAGCCTGCAGAGGACAAAGAGTTGAATATTAATGGAGGCTATCATCCTGCCTCCTAATGTAATGGAGCACCCTTTGCAGGCCAGGCCATGGGCAGCTGGCAGACCCATTCCAGGAATCTACTAGAACACTGAGTGAGCAGTGACAGGCAGTTCATCTTTGGTCTATTCTGTGGCTTTTAAATCATTTCAAACCCAAAACCAGCAAAAGGACCAGGCCCATTGAATTCCTGGGATGATTCTCCTACATGGTCCAGCTATGAATATGTAAAAACACTGACTGTGGCCAAGCTGGAGCTGATTAAAGGGAAAGAAAAGCTGTCCCTTTTGATTAAGACTTCAACAGAGAAGAAAGAAACAAGCCTTAAAAGCAAAATTGAAAACTTGAGTGTGCACAGAAGTCACAAGGAGAAATGGGAAAGAAGGCATCTTTTTAATTCCTTCCGACATCGGATTTATGATCATAATAGCTGCCATTTATATATTGTGTCACAATTTGCAAAGAGCTTGATAGGTATAATATCATTTTACCTAGCAACAAACATGTGAGGTAGAGAAGGGTATTATTATCTGCATTTTATAGATGAGGAGACTGAGGGTCCTTGCCCATGGTTTCATAGGGAGGAAGTGTCAGAAGTCTACCAAATTCCAAGGCCAACACTCTACTATATACCTCAGTGCCTGATTCCTAACTGCTTCGGGAAGAACTGTCAGTCTTTTCAGTGGTGTCTGACTCTTGGTGACCCCATTTTGGGCTTTTCTTGGCAAAAATACTGGAGTGGTTTGCCATTTCCTTCTCTAGCTCATTTTACCAATGAGGAAACTGAGGCAAATATGGTGAAGTGACTTGCCCTGGGTCACACAGCTAGTGAGTGTCTGAAGCCAGATTTGAACTCAAGAAGAGGAATCTTCTTAACTCCAGGCCTGGCAAAGGCACTTCCCATGATGAAAGATCCTCCAACCCTTATGAGTAAAAGCCAGCTAATAGCAAACTACTGACTTGGTTGCACCTAGAGCTATTGTGGGGATGGGAAGACTGGAAATCTCAATGGGAAGAGAAGTGGGTTCCTTTTTAATGTATCAACCCAGACCACATTTAGCTTTTATCATCTGTCTGAGCTCCTTCGTTGATTCAGAAAAACTACACACAAACCCCTGTTTTCTACTGGCTCGTTTTGAGCTAGCCAGAATTAAACACATAACATACTAATAAGATTAGTGACATTCACTTAAAACAGAATGCAAGATAATTAACGAGGAATATAATAAGCAGTAGGCACTCTGGCCATCCATTTCCGAAAACTATTTCCTCCCACCCTCCAGAAGGGGAAGGGTGACAGTCCACTTTTCCTAGATCTCTGCATGCCTTTCTTGGCACAATGCTATAAGACAGAGAATATACAGGGTGTAATTACTTACCCATCAGAAGAATGCTATAGCACTGATGTCTGGAAGGTACTGCATCTAGGCATAGGAGTGCTATCTGTACCACTGCAGTGAATCTTGTGGCATCCTCTTGGGACCCAGCAGGGAAACAATAAAAATAATAGCTAGCACTTATACAATGCTTGCTATCTGCCAGATACTTTATAAATATTATATCATTTGATCCTCACAACAACCCTGGGAAATAGGTGCTATAATTTATCCTCATTTTACAAATGAGGAAACTGAGGCAAATAGAGGTTAAGTGACTTGCCCAGGGTCATCCAGCTAGTAAGTGCCTGAGGCCAGTTTCGAACTCAGTCTTCCTGACTGCAAGCCCAGTGCTCTAACCACTGTGCCACCTAACTGCCTAAACACCTACTTCTGTTCATAGTATTGACAACCTGAGGGGAAACACCTCATGATCATTGTTTTTGACATGATGGCATCTCCTGTTGCTGAACCTCACACATGGACGCATTGCCCTAAGGGCAATGACCTCCATTGACCACCAATGACCTCTAAGACTTTAAGTGGTAGAGAAGTATCTCCTAAGGCAAACCATTCCATTTCTGGATGACCCTACATCAGTCTGAAGCCTCTCTCTCTTCAGTTTCTACCCAAGCAAGTTTCTTATGGACCAGTGTAACGTGTTGTCAACTCCAATGATATCAAGGCCCAGAGAGGTCACTAGAATTGAGCTACTGGCTCCATCTTCCCGAAGGGTGGGAGGTTAACTGCTTTCACCAGTTCAATGAATCTGGATCTGCAAGCACTTCAGAGCGATGATCGGTTGCCAAATCTTATCAATTCTACCTCCCCAATCTCTTCCATACATCCATCTTCTTCTCTTCACTCCCACAGCCAAGACCTAGTTCTGGCCTTCATCCCCACTTTGCAATAGCCTCCTAACTAGAACTCCTGTCCTCCAGCCTCTCTTCTCTTCAACCTGTTGCTCCCACAGGTATGGATATTGATACTCTCAAAGCACAGACTTGACCATGTCACACCCCTACTCAAAAAGCTTCAATGGCTCCCTATTGCTTCCATAAAACCTAAACTCCGCTGCTTGCCATTTAAAGTCTTTGGCCATCTGTCTCAGACGTGTCTTCTGAGACCGATTTCATATTATACCCTGCCCTGTTTACTCTATATCCTCGCCAAATGGAATATGTTTTCCTTTCCCCATACACAACACTCCATATTCCACCTCCATGTATTTTGCACAGGCTGTCTCCCATTCCTAGAATGCTCTCCCTCTTAAACTCTGTATCTTAAAATCCCTAGGCCCATTCAACATTCAGCTCAAATGCCACTAGCTACCATAACATTGATATGGTAATTACAAACTTTATTTAGCAAGGTACCGGATGGTACCTTGGGCACAAGGGCATCCTGATCCATCAACCAACCAGCATTTATTAAACGTCTACTGTTTGCCAGGCTCTGTGCTAGGCTCTAGAAATACAAAGACAAAAAATGAAATAATCCTTGGCCTCAAGAAGCTAGCATTTACCCAGGAAGGCAACATTTACATAGATAAGGATAAACAAAACAAATTAAAACCCAAATACAAGGTAGTTCCAGAGGGAGAGGCAGATAGGGAAGGCTTCCTGTAGAAGGGGATGCTTGAACTGAATTTTGAAGAGAGTAAGGGATTCTTTGGGGAGAAGGTGGGCAAGGAAGGTATTCCACATAGACAATCAGTGTGGTTGTGACAGCTTTCTCTAGTGAGAAACAGAGGGAAGACCACTTTCAATAGACCATGTTGTTGTTTGTGACCTCTTTCCACTTATGTTCATTATATTTTGCATTTACTTACCATAAATACATGTCTTTCCCCTGTCTCCAAGAGGATGTAAGCTTCTTGAGGACAGGCACTATTTTCAATTTTGTCTTTGAATGAATAGCACTGAGCACATGGTAGGTGCTTGATTAATGTTTGTCAAATTGAGTTGACAAATAACAAGCCTAAACCTTCTCCTCCTTGATAATTCCCCAAATGCTTAAAGATAGTTGTGGTGCCCATCCCATGGCACTCTCAACTTTCCTTTTTGCTAGGCCAAATATCCCTAGTTCTTTGGGCCTGTTGCTGTGGAATCAGCCCATTGTCACTGTGAAGTGTTTGCAAATCCAGATTTCATTAAACTGCTAAGCCCAGTTAACCTCCCACCCTCTGGGAAAATGGAGCCAGCAGCTTGATTCTAGTGTCCTCTCTGGTCCTTTATAGCATTAGAATTGGCAGCATATTTCACTGGTCCCTAAGATACTTGCTTCAAAAGAAAGGGAAATTGAGGACACATCCCCTGGTGGGAAAAAAGGAACCACAAGTATGAGCAAAGCTTTCAGAGGGAGTGGGAAATCCATCGGGTACCTTGCTAAGTAAAATTTATAATTACCATATCAATGTTACGGTAGCTAGTGGAAAATCTGATTAGCACACCAAATGTCTGAAACTCTCCCTGGCTTTCAGCTAGGGAGGGTGAAACTGAAGGACTCCAAAGGGAAAGAGGGATATGAGAAGCCAAGATCCGGCGGAATGGAGATCCAACCCCACTGCCTGCCCCTGGTTTTCCTTTCATTTGTTTTCAAGTTGAGCCCAGAATAATTGATATGGGGTGCCAGCTGCACTGAGGAAGGGTGTCAACATGCTTCAAACACAGGGCTCGTGTGGATGGCCAAAGTCTGGGAAAAAGCAAAGTGGAGAAAAAAGAATTGGAGTGGAAATTTGAGTTGGCCAATATCCAAATCTAGTTTATTTTTCCCAGCATGAAATGTCTCCATTGAACAATGAGTTCACAGCAAACAGTGCTCCTTTTGGAGGACAAGGATGCATTTGATTAGATGCTGACTAAAGTCTTTTGGAAAGAGAAGGGGTAGAGAGCTGAGTGGGGCACTAAGGAAGTGGGAATCTTTTTCTGTTCTGAGATATGTGATGGCCTTTGAAGTTACTGTTCTTTTCCCAAATCCCCAGGTAACATAAGCAGAGTTAGTTCCCTCCAAGTTCACATATTTGTTTTTCTTTTTGTTGATAACTTGAATGTTTTAATAGGATCATGACCTTAGAGGTCAAAGGGTCTTCAAAGGCTATCTAATTTGATCTCCTCACTTTTAAGATGAGGGAGGGAAAGTGATTTGCCGAAGGTCAGAAAAGCAATAGGCACCTAAAGCAGGATTTGAATGCAAGTCCCCTGACCCCAGAACCAAAGTCCTTTTTACCGCACCCCACTGATCCCCATATGGGATTTTTTATACAGGTGTCTAGCCTCACTTTATACCTTTCAGACTTCTAGGATATGCCATGGCCCAGATGGTGAGACCTGCCTGTCTGCAGAGAGGTGGGTCTTTTCTATGAATGGTCACTTAATGTCTTCTCCATTTTGGAAACCCTTTGGAGATATTCAAACCCAACTGAATTTTCAACACACTTTAAAAGAGGAGTTTTGATCATGTAAATGTTGGCCTAACTCTGATTTGAGTTATACAAAACAAACAAACGATGAATGCATTCGAAAGCATTTAGGGGATACTGAAGCTTGCTATAATTTGGTTTTGGTGAGTTCATTTCTACTTGGATGGAATTTGTCTGTTCTGTTTGTCACAGAAGCAATGACCCCAACGTGAACATTTGACGGGTATGAGATTTTTCTTCACTCCATTTTGTACAATATAAGCTATACACATTCAGCCCAGAAGGCTCTCATTGATTCAGGCATTCCCTCCAATAATGCAGACTACAACCCATCTTTGCCTACCCATCCTATGTGACTTTTGTCTATGACTTCCCATATGCTCACCACCCAGTATGCTGCAGGCTTTCCTTAGCTTCTTTTAAGTCCCAACCAAAATCCTGTCTTTTGCAGGAAGCCTTTGCTAGCCCATCTTAATTCTAGTGCCTTCCCTTATTGATTATTTCCTATTTATCTTGTATATAGTATGCTTGCGGCAGCTAGGTGGTACAGTGGATAGAGCCTGGAGTCAAGAAGATTCATAGGAGTTCAAATCCAGTCTCAGACATGACTAATTGTGTGACCCTGAGCAAGTCACTTAATCTTGTGTGCCTCAGTTTCCTCATCTGTAAAATGATCTGGAGAAGAAAATAGCAAAGCACTACAGCATCTTTGTCTAGAAAACCTCAAATCAGGACACAAAAAGTTGGACATGACTGGAATGACTGAACAACATAGTATGTTTGTATACATTGTTTGCATGTTATTTACCCCATTACAACTGTAAGTTCCTTTAGGGCAAGGAATGTCTTGCCTCTTTTTGTATCCCCAGCATTTAGCCCAGACCCTGGCACAGAGTAGGCTTCATATTGATTGATTAATTGAACTATTAAGCACGAGGATGACTTTAAAAATTATTGTGGCAATTATGTGGAGGATGAATTGGAGAGGGGAGAGGTTAGAAGCAGGCTAGTCAATTAGGAGCACCCATAGATGCAAGAGATATTATGGAGATAGAATTGACAAGACTTGGCAGCTCATTGGATGTGGGAAATGAGGGATAAGGAAAAGTTAAGTATGATTCTGAAGTCATGAGCCTGGGTGATTATAAAGATTCTGATGGGGGACAGCTGAGTGGCGCAGTGGATAGAGCCCTGGATTCAGGGGGACCTGAGTTCAAATCCGGCCTCAGACATATAACACTTACTAGCTGTGTGACCCTGGGCAAGTCACTTAACCCCATTGCCTAGCCGAAAGAAAGAAAGAAAGAAAGAAAGAAAGAAAGAAAGAAAGAAAAAAAGAAAGAAAGAGAAGAAGGAAGAAGGAAGGAAAAAAGGAAGGAAGGAAAAAGGAAGGAAGGAAGAAGGAAGAAGGAAGGAAGGAAGGAAGGAAGGAAGGAAGGAAGGAAGGAAGGAAGAAAAAGAAAGAAAGAAACGATTCTGATGCCCTCAACAGAAATAGAGAAGTTAAGAAAATGGAATGGGTTTAGGGAGACGAATGAGTTGTTAAACGGATGTCTTGAACTTGAAAAGACTATGGTCAGGCAAGTGGTGTCCAGCAAGCAGCTAGTCATTCAAGATTGGAGCATAATGAAGGCTGAATGCATAGATCTGGGATACATCCATACAAAAGCTACAGTTCAGAGGAGCTGGTAGTACCACCAAGACAGAAAGTGAATAGAGGGCAACAGAGAAGAAGAAAAAGCCCTAGAAGACACCCACACCCAGGAGCTAGACATGATGATGAATCTACTAAGGAGTCTGAAAGGATTTGTCAGAGAAATAGGAGGATAACTAGGAGAGAACATGGTTACAAACCCCCTTTTCTTACTATTTTCCACTGCCTTCTTCCCTCCCTTTCTTTTTTTTTAATCAACAAAAACTTATTTTTTGAAACAAACATTTATTTATTTGTTTATTTATTTTGGCTAGGCAATGGGGTTAAGTGACTTGCCCAGGGTCACCCAGCTAGTATGTGTCAAGTGTCTAAGGCCGGATTTGAACTCAGGTCCTCCTGACTCCAGGGCCTGTGCTGTATTCATTGAAAAATTTAATTTTAAAAGCCACATGAAAGAATGCTCCAAATCACTAACAAAAAAAAATACAATTAAAATGCTACTTTTCTTCTTAAATGATCACTTAGATCCTACATTAGACTCCTTCCTGTCCACCTTCTGCCCTCCAGGTCACTCAAAAGATACCACAGTAGAGCAAGCAATCATTGCTCTTGGCCTAGCTTTAGCATGGACCTGCCAGCCCTGAGAGGGCCTGACCTCTCCATAATCAGCATCCCCAATGTCTCCAGTCTTCACTGTCATTTTCCTTTCTGTCCGCCAGACAAGCCATGGGCTGATCTCTTGGGAAAGCCCACTGTGCTTTAATTCAGATGGTTTTCGTGTTATAGCAGTGAAGGTCCACAGACTAAGCTTTCCCCAAGCATAGCTAACTGAACTCTCAAAACATGTAGCAAATAACTCAGTCAATTATGCTTTCCCCACAAAAATAGAACACTGTATTCAAATAACAGCATGAATATGAATGACTAAGAGATAGATACAAGTTCTTTTATATCTCTGTAGCCCTAGTTTCTAGCATGCAGTAGGTGCTTAATAAATGTTTATTGAGTTGAATTAAAAATTAGTAACGTACCTTAATGAATTTTAGAACAGGATGCCATATAGAGCAAATAAAGAAATACAAAGAAATGCAAACACCTAGGTAAAAGTTAAGTATGTCTGCTTACTAGACTTCAATTGCTAACAATTATTACTTACTCTCATCTAAATTCACTTCTGAGGCCCAACTAGAATTTAGCTTGACCCTTTCCTTAGGACTCCAAACCTTCCAGGCTATGCTTTGGCTCTGGAAAAGACTGGGCTGTGTTTTGAAACAGCTGCACATCAAACCCAGTCCTGCCTACAGTTTTTCAGAGAGGAAATCTCTGGGATGAAGATGAGAGGATCCAGCTTCCCATCCCACTCTACAGCCTCCAAGATGAGTCAGTTCACTGAAGGGCTAGGGGATAGCAGCTGTTTCAGCCAGGGCTTTGGATCATGTGAGGAAGGACCCCCCCCCTTTCTATTACAGCCCATAGGCTGATCCCCAATAGCTATGGTGGAAAGACAGAGGAACAGATATGCCTAAGATGAGTGGCCTAGGAAGTGTTCTCTGCTGAATCCCACCCAACAACTCTCTGTGAGGCAGAAAGTATTAATCAATCAATCAATCACTTAAACATTTATTAAGGGCCTACTATGTCACACTTGGGGGGTTGTGCTTTCTTCTCATTATGCTCAAAGAGAAAAGATTATAGATTCCAAGGTCCCTAGCATCCAAAACACAGAAAAATAATGTTTCTTTCCCTTTCTGAGTGATCTGACAACTAACAATATTGAACAGGTTAGAAATAGTTTATAAATTCATGCAAAGCAATGGTACTAAAGCTTATGCTCAGGGGATAACAAGAAAGCATGGAGGATTACTCTTAACTTCAGGGAAACTAATTCTCAGGGACACTTGTCTTTTTTTTTCAGCCTCAGCCCACCCTTCTCTACCTCTGCTCCACAACTTAGGTAGAGCTGATGATGCCCTTGCTAAGGCACCCCAAAATGAGTGGAGGATAAAATGAGTGGTAAGCATAGTATGGCTATGTGTGTCCTGCTAGGCCACTATCTAAATGATATGGTAATTTCCAACATCATTCAAAATACTTCACCATTTACATTACCTAAGCAATGTCAGAAGGACCTGGGAAGGAAAAGAGTTAGGACATTTCCTTAACTACCCACCTGGCATTTCCTAGATTAAGGAGCCAGGCATTCATCAGAACGGAGTCTATCTCCACTGATGCAAATTACAAACCCAGCCATACTTTCCCAGGTAATTTCCCTGAACTGCTAAAAAAATAAATGTGGCTGGTGAGGCTTATCACCAGAAGCTGGTAGCCATGTTTCTGGTGATGAGTGTCTCCAAACTTAACTAGGCTGGTCCTTGGATGACAGAAATACAGCTCATTACTTGGCCTAGATGCAAAGCTTTCTAAGGCTGTACTTGACTGGCACAGCCATCTTGAATTCAGAATGATCTTCCCACCATGATGAGGTATGGGAGGACTTTAGCAGACGCCTAGTACTAATGTCACATCTGTAATCACTCTCCTCTCCTAAGTGGGACCTACTGAGTAGCTACCTTCAGGTTCAAAGTTCCCTGGGAATTGGTATCCTCTTGAACCCTTAGCTCATGAGCCCCCATCAAAGTATTTTAAAAATAGAAGATCTGTATTTGAGATGTCATATGGAGGAGTAGAAAAAGCACTGTACAGGGTTTCAGAAAGCCTTGGTTCCATTTTGACTCTTCTATTTAGGATGCTTGGGACCTTGAGCAAACCATTTACCTTCTGTAGCCTCAGTTTTATCTACAAACTGAGGGAGTTGGATTGGGTAATTTCTGTGGTCCCTTTCAAATAAAAATCTGTGAATTTATCAGTACTGAAACTCCAGATATTTCCTTTGTCAATAGTAGGTTAACACCAATAATAGAGAAAAATTAATTAGGAATATGCTATGCACCAGGTATTATGATAGGTCAGGGGAAGGGGAAACAAAGACAGAAATGGTATATTTCTTTGCCTCAAGTAGCTTATAGTCTACTGAGGAATACAATGTATCCTTTTTGGGGGAAAGGACTCTCTCATTTTTCATCTTTGTATTCCTGGCACCTCACCTAGTGCCCTGTAGATAATTAAATAATTGGTCACTTAAGGAGGGAGAAAGCACTAACTAGTGATAACAAGTGAGGGATAACTAGGGTTATCAGGGAAAGCTTCATGGAGAAGGTAGTGCCTGAACTAAGTCTTGAAGGAAGGTGAGGATTCTGAGGGGCAGAAGTGAGGAGAGAGCTTTCTGGGCAAAGGGGACAGCCTTGCAAAGGCCAGTTGAACTAGAATATAAGGTGACTGAATATAATAATATATTATAATAATTAATATAATAATGCTGGAAAGGTAGGTTGGAGTCAGATTCAAAATTACAGAGAGAGAGAGAGAAGAGAGAGAGAGTTGTTAGATGGACTTAGAGCACTAGTCTTGGAATCAGGAAGACCTAAGTTCAAATCCTGACTCAGATACTTGTCAGTTGTGTGATCATGAGCAGATCATATCTTAAAAGAGGGGAACAGAGTCAGTAACCTCCCAGGTTCTCTCCAGCTCTAAATCTATATTGTTCTGATCTCTCATTCCCTACTTAGGGCGTTGATGACTCTTTCAATGCCCCCAATGCCTCTCTTGGAGGAAAGCCATATTGTTTCAATCCTGTCTTCCGGATAACGAGGAAGCTTTTTTTTTTCCTTTTCTGGAAAACAAGGGGCCCAGATAGGTGCCACTTTGTTTACCCTTCTAATTGTCTTATCAAGAGCACAAGAGAAACCTAGAAATGGCTCCCAGTAACTAGATGGTAGAAAGGTTCATGAGGAAAGTAGCTGCCAAGCCAGTATCTGTCTTTGAGGGACAACAGGTGCTGAACCAAGTGGGAGGAAGAAATGCATTCTATTTGTTAAAGATGAACAAACACCTTGATACATAAAGGCAATCAGAGATACCAAGAAATAAAACATATGTCCAACTAAGATGGCTGTACAGTAGTTTGCCACAACTGTTTGAGTTTTACTCTCGAGGGCTAAGGATGGGAGACTAAAAATGGCAAAGTATGTTCTCTCCAGACCCAGAACAGATCAAAGCCAGATCCTTGAGGAACTCAGGCCAGTACTGGATGAAACTCTCCTAATCTCAGTGAAAGTATTCAAGGAACTGAATGAGCCTGGGGTAGGAGGAGGAAGGGTAGTGGCTGGGAGTGGGAGTCAACAAAGTTGCTCTTAAGAAAAAGCTTTCTTGGATGTAGCTGTGTTCCTGTAACTGTATCCCCACGGGGCCCGGGGCCAGCACCTCTGCTTAATCTCCCTCTCTGTGGTCAGTCAGGATATGGACCCTGGCAGCAAATGCAAGCACGTAATTCAACTCTCTTTATCTGAGGGAGGCTCAGAAACTGGAAGGAGAGCCGTAAGGGCATTGCTGTGTGGTTGAGTTACCGCCTCAAAGGAGCAAGAGAGAGAAGGAGGGCTGGGGAGATCTGCTCAGGAGGTAGGCCTCACAGGAAGCAAATGGGGGTGAGAAAACCACGTGGGCACCAAGTTCGAGCATCAGAGGGCCTACTCCTTCAGCTGTTACCAGGTGGGGCGCAGAGAGGGAGAGATACAAACACACACAAAGATTCAGGCAGATCTGTCAAGTATCTCTGGGTAGGAGTTTGGCAACCACCCCGACAGTCCCTGGCAACTTTGCTACCAGGGATGCTGCCTTTGATGTATCCTGACCAGCCCCAGGGGCAGTGGGAAGCAGTCACAATGAAGGCACAAGCAGCTGAAAAGGAAAATGAGTTTGTGAAGGCCATATCCAGTAGCCATTCCTTGAGACTTAGCCTGAAGATTTTTTTTTGTTAAGTACCAGGGCCAGACAGACACATATTGACCTCCTCACCACATCACAAGGGGCCAAATGTTCTCGCCTGGCCCAAAGAGGCTTTTGTGTGTATCTGCGGAGCTAAAGTCTTTCTCCCTCCTGCCCATCAGATTGTGTAGAAATCGTATGCCTGTGTGGCTTTAAATTGTTCTCTCACTCCTGATATATGTGTCTCTGAAGCTTCCCTACTATTTCCTCTCTCCCCAATCAGCATGCCGGAGAAGTACATCTGAGAAGGTTGCTGGGAAAAAGATAAAAATAACTTTCACAAAGTTGAGGGCCTGAGTGCTGTGAAGGAGGACAGAAAGAATTCTCTGCAGCACAGAATTCCCCAAATTTGATTCAATGTTGACTCTCCTTCTCTCTTAATCTTTGGTATCTCCTTCCTCTTTTTCTTGCTTCTGCCCTCCTCCACCTTCCCAAAGCCTCAGCAACTCAGACAAGTAATTTCCCAAAGTATAGGCCTGGAAATTAAAGGTTGCATTTCAGTACTAGTTAGTTACCTGGCAGTTAAATGGAATGAATGCATGAGTAATGGTTTTTAATTCAACTCTGAAGAAACAGTATAATAACCCATCCTCACAAGGCTATATACAGCATCCAGGATTGCTCTTCTCCCCCAGGAAAGCTGGGAAATTTGGAGTTCTGGGGATGATGGCTTTCCCTCTGCGTTATTCGTCCTGCTGTACCTCTACTCAGCAGTTCAGATATGGCTGATGACCTGCTGGTCTTGGAACTGTCTTCTTGCCAAGGTAACAGGTAAGAGGTGGAAGATGAGATAGTTAAGTAGCCAAGGTCACCCAGTTTGTAAGTGTCTAAGGCAGAGGTGGGGAACCTGGGGCCTTGAGGCCATATGTGGCCTTCTAGGTCCTTGGGTGCAGCCTTTTGACTGAGTCCAAGTTTTCCAGAACAAATCTTGTTCTGTGAAGCTTGGATGTAATCAAAGGGCTGCAGTTGAGGACCTGGAAGGCCACATGTGGCCTTGAGACCACAGGTTTCCTACCCACTAGACTAGAGGCCCTTTCCAGCCCTTAGACCTATGATCCCAGATTACTCTGATCCTAATTCCAGCACCACCATGACACCCCACGGCCCCTTAGGAGAGCCATCACCACACTTCACCAGTGGGGCCTCTCAACATTACCTTTGTTATAAGGAATGGCCTGGAAAGCAGCCAACCGCTTATCGGCATTCTCACCGCTAGTTCTCTGAAAGCTGTTCTGTGTGCCCAGGATGTGGTTACTTGAAATCCTGAGCAAGGACATTGCTTCTGGTCCTAAGAAATCCAGCCATGAGGAAGAATACAATGCACTCATCCTATCCCTTACCTCCATGAGGTTTACTGGGAATTACAGGGCTTCTCTGAAGCTTGAAAGTCCAGGACCTGGCTCCAAATCTGGCCATGCTGCCTACCATTTTGTCTCTTGGGCTCAGTTTCCTCATCGGTAAAAAATGAACTGCTTGAACATCAAGAGTTTTTAACCTGAAGTACATTAACTTGGCTTTTGTTGTTGTTTTTTTAGTATTTTTGATAGCTGTGTCTTAATATAATTGTTTTCCTTTGTAATCCTATGTAGTTATTTATGCTTTTAAAAATATTATTCTGAGGAAGGATCCCTAGCCTTCATTAGACTGCCAAAGTGGTCCTTAATACAAAAATTACTTCTAATGCTACATGGCTAAAATGACTGAAATACTAAAATGACTTCTAATGTTCCTTCCTGCTCTAAATCCATGATCCCATGAATGGGGCTTGTTTCAAGATGTTCTATCTCAAGTTATCAAACACAGCCAGTACAGGTGATAGAGATATAAGAGAACACCCTTCATATCTGATATCGGCCACGTGTCCAAGGGCCACTGGAGACATTAAGTAAAACAACTCTTTCTGAAGCACCTACTGAAAGCAGAATGTTGTACTAGGCCCCGGGGGGAAATAGAAAGTTAGATAAGACCCAGAGCTTCTAGTAAGGAGAGTAAGGCAAAAACATAGACAGCAGGCAGTATTACATAGGTCCATTGGTGACTGTGACCCCAAGTTTCTCCCTGAAATAAGGGCCCATCTTTGAAATGCCAACTTCCCCTTAGGTGTTATCAGGTGGCTGCAAGCCACTGAACATGTCTGGTTACAAAGTACTATAATAAAAACTCACCCAAGGTCAACAGAGAGGCTGATGGCAGGTGTGAGTAGCCTATAGCATCCCAAACAAGGCATTATCAAGAGGAGTAGAATAAAGAGGACCATAAAAGAAATATATGACTCCTCAAAAAAGGGGAGAAAGGGTTGGTCACGTGGCAAGAGGGAGAGAGCCTGCGTGCATTACTGGTATACCTGACACATCAAAAGAAAGTGAGATAAAAATGATTTAAAATACTTTTTCTGGTGAGGCAGTTGAGGTTACGTGACTTGCCCTGGGTCACACAGCTAGTAAGTGTCAAGTGTTGACTGACAGCAAAAATTTTTTTTAATTTAAAGAAAAAAAAGAAATTGAAGAAGCCTCTCAATACCGCTGGCAAACCTCCAGAAGGACCAGGATGAGAGCCATACATGTTAGAGAGATTATCCACAATGATGAGATGCCAGATTAATTCCAGTATTTGCTTAAATATGTTAGGCAAACAGGATTAAGTGATTTGACCAGGGTCACACAGTTATTAAGTGTCCGAGGCCAGATGTGATCTCAGGAAAAAGAGTCTTCCTGAACCCTAGTCCAGTGCTTTGTCCACTGAGGCACCTAGCTGTTAGGTAACACTACTACAGTGTTTACTACTATAGCCAGGCACTGTGTTAAGTGCTTTACAATTGCTATCTCATTAGATCCTCCCAACAATCCTGGAAGGTAAGCGATATTATTATACCCATTTTACAGATGAGGAAACTGAGGCAAACAGGATTCAGTGACTTGCCGGGGTAACACAGCTAACACATATATAAGCATTTACTATGTGCTAGGTACTGTGCTAAGTGTGTTACAGTTATCTCATTTGATCCTCCCAACAACCCTAGAAGGTTGGTGCTATTATTGTACCCATTTTACAGATGAGGAAACTGAGGCAAACAGCAGTCAAGGGTCCCACTGCTAACAAGTATCTGAAATTGTAGATGCAAGAATCCTTCCAAAGTGAAAGCATTGCGTATCTGTAAGGTATTACCAGATCTGGCATCTAATATAAGTATGTGCTCAATGAAGGCCCTACCAGTGAGATAAGGTATTGTTCTCCTATGAATGGGGTAACTCACATTACAAATAGTTCCCAGATACAGCTGGAGCATCATCTCAGAAAATAGGTACACAGAGAAATTGACCAGTCCTTCTCCAGCCAGAATGCAGAGCAGATCCCTGCAAAGCGGAGAAAGAACCAAATGATCTGGGCTGCTGTGGGCGTACAAAACACATTGGACTCCAGAATGCAAGCTGTATTCTTTCTGCATTGTCCTTGGGGAGCACAGGGGAGGAAGCATGCAGCAAAGCAACCCCATTAGGCATTGTCCTGTCCAGGAGCTCCTGAGCATTCATGCCTTAATCCAGCTGAAGAACAAAAGAAGAGAAAACAGAAAAAGGCAACAAAAGCCTGGAAACCAGCAAATTTGGGAGAAGCCCTTTTAAATAAACCAAAGACACAGATGCTTCTGAGTCAATGCAGGATGAGTGAAAAATGATTCATTTGAATCCCTGTGTGAGTTACACTGATAATGGAAAGAGCAATGAAAACCCCAGTCATACAGCAGAACTCTGACCTTGGCGTCTATTTTTATAATTATATGGGCCAGAGGAGGGCAGAGGAAATACATGCCCTTGGAGTACGAAGACCTGCCTGCATGCAAGTCTCAGCTCTGCTATTTACCAGTCACTCATCAATCTATGGGTCTCAGTTTCCTGATAGGGTAAAATGAAAAACTTAGGCTAGATCAGGGGTTCTTAACCTGAGGTCCACAGGTACCCAGGAGATCCATGGATTGATTTCAAAGGGTCTATGAGCTGGGATAGGGAAAAAAATCACATCTTTGTTTCCACTAAACTCTAATAGAAATTTAGGATTTTCTTCAGTTACTTAATTATGAGAAGAGGACTTCAGCAGACTGTCCAAGGGGTCCATGACACAAACTAGGTCAATACTCCCTAGCTTAAAAGATATCAAAGTTCCAGCTAGCTCTAATGCCCTGTGATTATTTATTTTTTGTGAGGAAATTGGGGTTAAATGACTTGTCTAGAGTCACACAGCTAATGAGTGTTATGTATCTGAGGCTGGATTTGAGCTTGGTTCCTCTTGACTCCAGGGCCAGTACTCTATTCACAATACCACCTAGCTGCCCCAAATGTTCTGTGATTCTTATCCAGCCTCTTAGCTGGATAAGCTGTGTGACCTTGATGAAGCTACTCAACCTTTTTAAGCCTCAGAACGTGCCCACAGCACAGGATTGTTGAGAATTAAATATGATCATATATGTGAAAGTGCTTTGAAAGTTTTAAAGTGCCATATAAATGTAATTTTAAAATCATGGCAGTGAGTGTGTTGGAAATAGTATTGAGTTTCCGGTCAGAGGCCCTGTTTTCAAGCCTTGTTAACTTAATACCAATATAACATTGGAGAAGTTCCTTCAGCTCTCTTGGTCCCTCAGCTTCTCATTTGTAAAATAGAGAGATTGAACCAGTTGGTGTCCAAATTCCTTCCAGCTATGTTCTAATGGTAAACACGTTGCTGCATTCACTGAAGGAGGAAACTTCCAAACATACCTTCTATTGGTGGACCTAAGGCACAGAATGAGACATACATTTTCAAACACAGCCAATATGGGAATTTGTTTTGTTTGACTATGCATATTTGTTATGAATTTTTTTTCCTTTTTTTCTCAAGTGGGGTGAAAAAGCTAGGGATTGTGGGAAGGTGGGGATAGAGAAAGGGACTAGTAATAGGGTAGACAAAATAAAGAAAAGAAAGGAAAGAGAGTCATTGGAACATTTCTGTAATGTACAAAAGAAAACTGAAGGAAGGTCAGAAGGAAATACTGAGAAGCAGGACAGTTTGGAAAGTTGCATATTGATCGCATGCTTGCACATGTATAACCTATATCAAATTGCTCACTGTCTCAGGGAGGGGGGAGTAGAGGGAGGGAAGAAAAGCCTTTGGAATTCAAAATTTTGAAAAGCAAATGTTCAAA
This sequence comes from Phascolarctos cinereus, assembly GCF_003287225.1. Lineage (NCBI taxonomy): Eukaryota > Metazoa > Chordata > Mammalia > Diprotodontia > Phascolarctidae > Phascolarctos > Phascolarctos cinereus. Next base: position 104,714,002 of record NW_027556402.1, on the reverse strand, counting down.
ATTGTTTTTACATGCAACTGGGAAAAATAAAATATTAAAATAGAAAGTTACATATTAAATCTGTTATATATTTAAAAGGAAAAGCTAATTGCATGCAGTAGGGATGTATAAAGTTTCATGTATAAACTTCTTTTTCTGCTCTAGCTGATCCATGGAAATGCTTGTTTTAATTTGTGTTTGTTAAGTTCAGAATTTTAATAGAAAAAATGAAAATGCCCTTTATGTCACTCCTCTTGTTGGCTAAGAAGGAATGGATATTTATCTGCATTTCAGAAAAGTACAATATATGTATTTCATTAATATAATGGCAGAGGGCAGAAACTGTTAATAGGCCTAGATCATCTAGATTCTGAGGTGGAAGGGATCTCAGAGATCATCTACCACTCTAACAACTCCAGCTTACAGATGAGGAAACTGAGGCTCAGAGAGATTCAATGATTTGCCCAAAGTCATGTAGATACTGCAGTAACAGAGTCAGAATCTGAACCCACATCCTCTAAACTCAAATCCAACACTCTCCATTTCACCATGCTACCCTCTCAACGGGCCTTGCAATATTCTATTGGTAAAGTACACTAAGAATTGTTTTGAATTTTTTACCCCCATAGCAAACGCCTTACAAATGCCTTGGAAAACTCTCTGGTCTCTTGATGACTATTGCCGATCTCCTCATTCCTTTGTATAGAATAACCGTCTTTAAGCATGCATGCTCACACTCCTCTCACTCAGCACATGCACATTAATACAGGAAGAAGGACCTGCCTTTTCAGCCGGATTCTTTTTAAAAAATCCACATCTGAGAAGAATGCTTTGGTTGATAAGTACCTGCTGAACGAGAGTCTTACAGATTCCATTTTGGGTAGCCATTTTAACTTATGTAGTTCTTGAAAGGATCTCAGTCATAAAACTCATAAGATGATTTCTAAGATTTCTTCCACCTCTAAATCTTTATGATCTCATGATCTTACTGTTATGATTGTGACAAAGAGGAAATGTAACCTGCTACATTGCCTCAAAAGGTTTGGTTTTGCATTTAAACAAGTCTGGGCCTGAGGTTCCACTGGTGTGAGGACACTAACAACTCATTTGTAGCTTATCTTGGAGCTGCTTGAGGCATTGAGAGGGTGAATGAATTTGACTGGTCATACAACGTGTACCAGGCAGAGGCAAGGGAGAGTGCTGGTAAATGTTTGAAATCTGGTTCTCCAAAAAAAAAAAAAGGACACACTAAACACTTTTAAGTTTCATTTGTATTATTAATATTTTCTCTAAAAAACCCTTCTTTTACTACAACTGAGACAATCAACAGAGCAAGAAATCAAGCCCTAATTTGTAGTGTTTGCTGACTTCTAGGGCTAAATTCTCTCTGATAATTTAACAATTGTCTCTTGTGAGCCAGACAAGCTGGTTTCCACATATCCTTGGGCAGAGGCCAGAATTGAACCCAAGTCTTCCTGACTCCAAGGTAGATAGATAGATACAGCATGTATTAAACTCTTACTATATTCTAAGCTTAGCGTTGGGGGATAACATCACAAGTAAGCAAGAGAGTTCTTCCTTTAAGGACATTCCATTCTAGGAGGAGAAGATAATGCATCAAAGAGAACTGAGAAGGGGAAAGGTGGTGAAAGCTGGTGGAAGTAGCCCAGTTTGGAACTGGTGACCAAGAAGTTAGTCGGTACCTAGATGCAAAGCATGGATCTCTTAGTACTGAGTTCATACTTCTTTCCCCTAGATTTGCCTGTCTATAGAACTGAGTCATGAGAAAAGAATAAAAAAGACCTTGAAGTTGGATGACGCTTCAGGAATCATCTAGGCCAATCCAGTACTGAACAAGAATCCCCTCTGAAACAGGCCCAATCAGCTTTGACACTATGGGGCACTCCTCCCTCTAGAGGACTCTCTTCTGGATCTCTTATTGCCTGTCTGTCTCGTGTGAAATCATCATCCCTCTGTGGCCTCCTTGGGAAACATGTTCCCCCAGGACTTTAGCCTTGTCCCTCTTTTTTTACTCCCTACACTCGCTTGGTGAACTCATCTCTAATGGATTCAAGCATCGTCTGCCTTCTACATAAGTGACTCCAGTCGTAATCTCACTCCCCAGTGACGAGATACACTGGAAGAGAACTAGGTCTGGTGTTAGGAAGACCTGGGTTTAAATCCATCCTCTGACACTTACTACTTGTGTGACCCTGGGCAAGTCACTTAACCTCCATGGACCTCACTTTCCTCAACTATAAAATGGAAATAATCATAGCACCTAACTCTCAGGGTTGGTGTGAGGATCAAATAAGATAATATTTGTAAAGCTCTTAGCACAGTGCCTGTCATATAATGTTGATTCATTTTTCAATGCACCTAAGTCTTCATGACCCCATGAGGGGTTTTCTTGGCAAAGATACTGGAACGTTTTGTCATTTCCTTCTCCAGCTCATTTTACAGATAGGAAAATGAGGCAAACAGTGTTAAGTGACTTGCCCAGAGTCACACACCTAGTGAGTGTCTCAGGCTGGATTTGAATTCAGGAAGATGAGTCTTCCTGACTCCAGGCCCAGCACTCTATCCATTATGCTGCAGAGCTGCCATGAATGTCATAGAATAGGCCCTTAATAAATGAAAAGTAATAAATAAATATTAAATATAAATAAAATTAAATGAAAATAAATAAATGTTCTTTTCTTCCCTTCAACTTCAATCCCAAGTCATCAACTGCCTATTGTATACCTTCCCTGGGTGTCCAATCAGATAACTCCACATGTCCAAAATAGATTTCTGTTTGAGGGGACCACCATACTCCCAGTCACTCAAGTTCTTAACCTGGTAGTGATCCTTAATTCTTCATCGCTTGCCTTGTTTAATTAGTTGCCAAATAAGTTTGGGCAAAAGTCCATTCTACTTCCACAACCTCTCCTGTGTTCATTCCCTTCCTTCCCCTTGCATAGCCGTCATCTTACTTCAGGCCCTTATCACTCACATGGCCTACTCTACTAGCCTCCTCCCTTCTTTCAATCTCTCCCTTCATCCTTCACACAGCTTCCAAAATAACCTTCCCAAGGCACTGGTTTGACCACATCACTTCTCTACTCCAAAACCTTCCTTGGCTCCCTATCTCCTCTAAAGAAAATATAAACTCAGCTATGCGATTAAGGACTCCCACAGTCTGGCTCCAATCTGCCTTTCCAATGTTATTCCTACTACCCTTCCCAAGCTCTCAATTCTCGCCAAACAGGACTGCTAGCTATTCTCTAAAATGGACACCATATGCTGCATTTCCAGGCATTTACATAAGGCGTCTCACAAGCCTAGACTGCTCTCCTTTGTCCTCTCTGTTTCTTAAAATCCTCCTTATATCCCTCCAAGAGCGTACAAGTTTCTTATTAAAGGCAAAGGTCCTTCTATTTTTGTCTTTCAGACCCATATGTAAATAGCTCTCTTAGAAGGCACATAGTGATTGGCACATAGTAGGTTCTTCATAAACAAAATTTGTTAAATCAGTTGAATTGAATTGATTTTGGTTACTGGACCTCTGCTCAGCTATTCTGATACTAGGATGGAGCAGTGCCATGACTCATTACTACCTAATGCCCTCTGAGCCAAGAACCAAGTCCTGTATTTTCTCTTTAGAAAGTAACACCCGGGACCATTCTCAGCCTGCAGTGTTTGCTCAGGAACTGTGGGTGACAAACTTTGGTTTTTACCTGAATCATTTTGACTGTTTTTATTAAACCATGCTCAACTTCTAGCACGACCTCTCATCTTCAATGGCACTCAACAGACATTTGAATTGCATCACATTACATGGCACCTAAAACCCATTGCTCCTAATTCTACCGTCTGAGGCTGAGCAGAACAAAACCAATCCATCTCCCGTATGACGGCCCTTCAGATAAGTTTGAGGACAGCCATCATGTCCTCTCTGCACCTTCTTTTCTCCAGGCTAAACATTCCATGGTTCTTCAAGGGATTTTGTATAGTTAAGTGTAATCTCTGTTCCCCTTGCCATTTTGATTACCTTCCACTGGGCACAGTCCGCCTTGTTCATGTCCCTAGATTCCAAATCAAACAAGGAATAGTACTCTAATTAAATTCAGATTCTGCCCCTGATAGCTCTTACAGAATTTCAACAAGGTGTGGGAATCCCCAGAACTAAAAAAAAAAAACCATATCTCACAATGAAAAAAGAAAGAGCTCCATGCATAAAACAGCTGTCTTAGAGGGGCAGCCATTGGTGGTGAGGGGAGGGAGGCCTGAATTTGGAGCAGCAAGTGTTTCTTGCAGGTGCTTCATGCCAGCTCAGTAGCCGTGGTATCAATTCATCTATCACAGTGCTTCTGTATTAAGTTACAGAACAAATATCATGGTGGCCCAATTTAACTTGAGGCCAAGGAAATGTTTCCAATTCTAGAGCTGCCCAGAGCCATCTGAGACAAGACATGTTGTGTAACCTTTCTTCACTAATTCGATGGGTGCCCCGTGCACAGCTGTTGCAAGGTACGTACGCAAGAGATTTTGTCCAGACTCTGGCACCTGTTGCAGGCAATTCAAAAGGAAAAAAAAAAACAGTGAGTGGGGACGTGACAAGATCAGAACATTTCCATCCTCCCTCCTCCTCCATTGCTTCTGCAGAGCTGTCTGCTTCAGCCAAGCCTGGGATCGTACTTCTTTGTCAAGGAAAAACCCAGCATGTCTATTTTTTAAAATAGAAAGTCAATGCAAAAAGTGCTCATCTAGGGGTTACAAACCAGACCTTACTATGCTTTTCCCACCCTCAGGCTAATTTTCTTTCTCATTGGCATTTGTCTTTTCTCCCCCACTTTCATTTTACCACACTTGCTTTTCCCAAAAGGACTTTTGATTTTCTCTTGTTCTCTCTCTCCTCTCCTGTCTCCCTTCTTTCATTAAGTTAGATCTGGGAAGAGAGGTTGGCTGATGCCGCTAATGGTATTCTCAAATCCCTCAGACTCAACTTTCTGTGGAGACGAAGTGCCAACATCTGGTGGTGGCCAACATCTGGAGGAAGCGAAGGTAGAAGCTGGCTGTATGTACACCTACTGGGTGTGAGTCAAGGCCTGACAGAAAGGCTCAAAGTGTCCCCCAACCCTTGTCTTTCTGAAAGTCCACTAAAAGTATAATATGGGGGGGAGGGGGCAGAGCCAAGATGGCGGAGTAAAAACAGTGATTTGCTTGAGCTCTCCCCAAAACCCCTCCAATCACCTATAAAAAATGGCTCTAAACAAATTCTAAAGCAGCAGAATCCACAAAAAGAAAGAGTCAAACAAATTTCCAGCCAAAGACAGCCTAGATGGTTGATCAGAAAGGTATATCGTACCAGTCTAGGAGAGGAACACAGTTCAGCGTGGGCACACAAGCCGCAGGGAACCTGGAGCAGCCTTCAGAGGACTGAATCGCAGGCAGCTGTAGTGGTTTTCAGACTTCTCAATCCACAAATGCCAAAGACAACCTAGAAGGTCAGTGGGAAAGTCTGTTTCTGCAGTGGTGAGAGAGGAGCCTGCGGTCTCAGCTCCAGTTCCCAAGAACGTGGCCCCCAGGGTGGCAGCTGCCTCCTGAACTTCCAGCCCACATACTGAAGGGGAATCAAGTGGCTGATCAGAGGGGGATTGCAGGGATGTCTTTGCCAGTGCTGAGGCAGGAATCTCTTGCTTTGCCCATGCTTGGATCTGGGTCACAGTTCTGGGTGGTGGTCCTGGGGTGAGGAGGAGCACTGGTGTGGTTAAGCTTGTAGTGGCTGTGAAGAGAAAACCCTCACAGTTCCACAACAGGAAAGAATGCTTGTGGTCACTCATAGACCAGAGCACAGGCCAGGAAAGGAGTAAATACTTCGCCCTTGATCATAGCACCTTGGAAGAACTGAAAATTTACAGGTCCCTAGAAGTATCTTTGAAAACAGCTGCACAAAACCCCAGAAGCTTGGAACAGTACATTCTCCACATTGGAAGCAGACCTCTACCTTAAAACAAAGTTTAAAACTCAAGTAATTGGCTGGGAACATGAGCAAACCTCACAAAAAGAGTCAGACTGTATTATCTTACTTTGGTGACAAGGAAGATCAAAACATACAACCAGAAGACAATGAAGCCAAAGCTCCTACATCCAAGAAAAAAATATGAATTGGTCCCAGGCCATGGAGGAGATCAAAAAGGATTTTGAGAAGCAAGTAAAAGAAGTAGAGGAAAAACTGAGAGTGATGCTAAAGGAGACCCAAAAAAATACTGAAGAAAATAACACCTTAAAAAATAGCCTAACCCAAATGGCAAAAGAGGTCCAAAAAGCCAATGAGGAGAAGAATGCCCTAAAAAGCAAAATTGGCCAAATGGAAAAGGAAGTTAGAAAGTTTACTGAAGAAAATACTTCCTTAAAAATTAGAATGGAATAATTGTAAGCTAGTGACTTTGAGAAATAAAGGCATTGTAACACTAATCCAAAAGAATGGAAAAATTAGAAGAGAATGTGAAATATCTCATTGGAAAAACAACTGACCTGGAAAATAGATCCAGGAGAGAGAACTTAAAAATTATTGGACTATCTGAAAGCCATGATCAAAAAAAGAGCCTAGACATCATCTTTCAAGAAATTATCAAGGAAAACTGCCCTGATATTTTAGAACCAGAGGGCAAAATAGAAATTGAAAGAATCCACTGATCACCTCCTGAAAGAGATCCCCAAAGGAAAACTCCTAGGAATATTGTAGCCAAATTCCAGAGTTCCCAGGTCAAGGAGAAAATATTACAAGCAGCCAGAAAGAAACAATTCAAGTATTGTGGAAACACAATCAGGATAACACAAGATTTAGCAGCTTCTACATTAAGGGACCGCAGGGCATGGAATATATATTCTGGAGGGCAAAGGACATAGGATACAACCAAGAATCACCTACCCAGCAAAACTGAGTATAATCCTTCAGGGAAAAAATGGTCATTCAATGAAATAGGGACTTTCAAGCATTCCTGAGGAAAAGACCAGAGCTGAATATAAAATTTGACTTTCAAATACAAGACTCAAGTGAAACATGGAAGAGGTAAACAGGAAAGAGAAATCATAAGAGACTTATTAAGGTTGAACTGTTTACATTCCTGCATGGAAAGATGATATTTGTAACTCATGAGTCCTTTGTCAGTATTAGGGTAGTGGGAGGGAAAAAAATTATATGTATGTATAGATAGATAGAGGGCACAGGGTGAGTTGAAGATGAAGGGGTGATATCTGGAAAATAAAATTAAGGGTGAGAGAGGATTATACTGGGAGAAGGAGAAAGGGAGAAGTAGAATGGGGTAAATTATCTCACATGAAACAGACAAGAAAAAGCTTTTACAGTGGAAGGGAAATGGGGGGTGGTGAGAGGGAATGAGTGAATCTTATTCTCATAGGATTTGGCTTAAGGAGGGAATAACATACACAATGGGGTATGGAAATCTATCTTACCCTACAGGAAAATAAGGGGAAGGGGACAAGAGAGCAGGGGGTTGATAGAGGGGAGGGCAGACTTGGGGAGGGGATAATCAAAAGCAAACACTTCTGAGGAGGGACAGGGTCAAAAGAGAGAATAGAATAAATGGGGGGTTGGATAGGATGAAGGGAAATATACTTAGTTTTTCACAACAGGACTACTATGAAAGTGTTTTGCATGACTGCAAATCTATAACCTGTATCAAGATGCTTGCCTTTTCAATGAGGGTGGGTGGGGAGGGAGGAAGGGAGAAAATTTGTAACCCAAAGTTTTAAAAGCATATGTTAAAAATAAAAAATTAAAATTAAATTAAATTAAAAAAGAAAAAAAGTACAATATCCAAATTTTCTGTAAATCAGAGACTCTGAAAAAAAAACACGAATATACAAAGGATCTGCAATTCCTTGGGAAATTATCAGTTTGAGAACTCCCCTCCACAGATGCATTTCACAACCTACTTGTAACATCAATTATTCACCCAACACATTAAGCACCTGCCGGGGCAGGTAGATGATGTAGTGGATAGAAGAGTGTGTCTGGAGTCAGGAAGACTCATCTTCCTGAGGTTAAATCTGATCTCAGACACTTACTGTCTGTGTGACCCTGAGCAAGTCACGTTTGCCTCAGTTTCTTCAGCTATAAAATGAGCTGGACAAGGAAATGGCAAACCACTCCAATATTGTTGCCAAGAAAACCCCAAATGGGGTCATGAAGAGTCAGACATGACTGTAACGACTAAACAATAACAAAATGTAGGAAGCACTATGGTAAGTGCCAGAGGTGTAAAGTGACATTGTTCTTACCCTTAGTGAGCTTACATTCCAACAGGCAGTATAACATATAGGTATGTACACAACAGATACTAGGGGATTTGAGGGGGGGGCGGGGTTTAGCAGCAGTGGGGAACAGGAAGGGCTTCCTCTAGGAGGTTCCACATAAACCCAGTCTTATAGGAATGTGGGGAATCCAATAGGCAGAGCTGAGGAGGGAGGACATTCCAGGCATGGGGGATAACCAGTGCAGAGGCATGGAGATGAGAAACAGAAATCTGTATATGAGGAACAGTATGAAAGTCGATTTGACTGTACTGGGGAATAATATGTTATAAGCATGGAAGATTGAGGTTAGGAATAGCTTTTGAAGGGCTTCAAATGACAAAGGACTTCATATCTATTCCTGGAGGTCATAGGAAGTCATTGGAGTGAGTAGGTGAGGGACATAATCAGATCTGTACTTTAGAAAGAAAAAGAACTTTAGCAACTGTAGAGAAGATGGATTTGAAAGGGAAAAGACTTAAAATGGGAGATCTAAAGGTGTTCAACTAGAGGCCTACAGGCCAATGGGGCCTGCAAAACTCCCCATTCCATCTGAACCAGATTAAAATGGAATTGGGGAATGTCAAACAAAATAAATAAAAATACAATACAACATAGATAATCTTTTTTTAAAACAAGTCTGGTTTCCTAAGTTAATATGCAGTTGCAGGGATCCCTTTCTATTTGGGGATCCCTTTCTATTTGGGTTGGACACCATTGAAGTTTGCCTCAATAGTTCAGGAGATATTGAGAGAAGGTTACACGTGGGAGAGAAGCTGGGGGCACCAAGCTATGACAACATTTGGCAACTGATGAGGTGCTGGAGGAGGAGGACTCAAGGATGAAACTGACATAGTGAGCCTGGAGGACTAGAAGGATGGGGGTAATAACAGCAATAGGGAGGTTTAGAAGAGAGGTAGGTTTTGGGGGAAAGTTAATGGGTTTTATTTTGGATAAGTTGTGTTTAAAATTACAATGGAGCATGCCATTTAAAATGGCCACTAGCAAGGGGGAATTAATGTGGGACCAGAAGTCAGGGGAGATTATGGGGCTCGATTCACAAATCTGGAAGTCATTTTCCTAGTGGTGAGAACCGAACACCTAGGAACTGATGAGGTCACCAAGTGAGAGAGAGTATAGAGAGAGAAGAGGAGGGTGTCCAGGGCAGAGCCTCGAGGAAAACCCACAGCTACTGGCATGACATGAATGAAGATGCAGCGAAGGAGATTGAGAATCCCAGAGAGGAGAGAGCATTCAGTGTCAAGTGGTGCAGGGAAGGATGAGGACTGAGAAGAAGCTGTTGGATTTGAAAGTGAGAAGTTGTCAGTAACTATGGAGAGACCACTTTCAGTTGGATGATCCCCTTAGATGCCAAATTGCAGGAGGAGGGAGAAGAGAGGAAGCAGCGACCCAACTTCATTATCAACATTGAAATAGTCAGTGGCATTTATAAAGTGTTTTAAGGTTTACAAAACATTCTATGTCTGTTATCTCATTTGACCCTCATAGATTAACCCTGTAAAGTGGGGGCTGTTATTATCCCACTTTACAGATAAGGAAACTGAGGGTGAGAAAGATTAAGTCTCGTTCATATCGCTAATATGTGAGCCAGTGCTTGAATCCAGATCATGTCATGCAGGCTCATCCCAACATCATATCCACTCCCTACACTGCCTCTTGGGAAGTCTTTTAAAGGCCGTTTGGTCTAGCTCCCTATCAAGAAGGGACAAGTGACCCCTCCTTTACTGCCTCCTGAATCTATCCTTAGCAGTTAACATCTTAGTGAGAATCATTTGCCAAGGCGGGAGGATATGAGATGGGGGACAGAAAGAGATATTGAAAAAGGGGATGGGAGACAGAAAAACCGGTACATTACTGTGAAGAATTGGGCCCTCTTCCTTCTTCCCCTTCCTTCCTGCTTCCCTGGAAAAGCTGTATTTTGGTAATCTCTAGAGAAGAGCACAAAGACAACAGACCTCTCAAGGTGTGGGCTGGTGGAGGAGTAATGGTGGGGACTGGAAGAGATTTCCAGTTAAATGCAACAGCCAAGGAAAGGGTTAGTTCATCATTATTCTTGAGATGAAGAGTTGGGATTGGGGTTGGGATGTGGGGGGGGCAATCGTCTGTGAAATATTCCATCTGCAGGTAATTTGTCAGGAAACACCCTGAGTTATGAAAAGTTTGAGTAAAACAAAAAGAAAAAATCAGCCTATAATAATTTTTTATAATGACTGAACTGCTAAGTTTGCTGAAGGACAGTCAGGAAGACCTCCATGAGTCAATAAATATTTCTTTAGTGCCTGCTCCATGCCAGGTCAATGGAGACAGAAGTACAAAGAATGAAGCAATAAGAGCTTATATTTCAATGGGGGAGGCAACAAGTCTATATGAACATATACATAGTATAATGATAAACTGAATAGATACACATACATGGAAAGTAGCCCAATACAAGTTTGGAAGGAAAAGCACTCGTAGCTACGGAGCTTGGAATAATACATATGAAACATTGGGATGATGACTATGATAATAATAATAGTGATAATGATAGCTAACATTTATATAAAGCTTATTCTGCACCAAAACTATACTAAGAATGTTATAATTATCTCATTTGATCCTCATAACAACCTGGGAGGTAGGTGCTACTATTATCCCCATTTTACAGATGAGCAAACTGAGGCAAACAGCGGTGACTTGTCCAGGCTAATAAAGTGAGTAAATGTCTGGGACAGGATTTGAACTCAGGTCTGTCTGACTCCATGGGAGCACAATATCCCTTACACCATATTTCTTCCAGAATGATAGGCTGGTAGTCATTTTTAGTGTGTTTATATCTATATTACTTTTTTTTAATTCAAGGTACAAAGTCCCCTCTTTAAATGCCTCTTGACACCTCTATGGCCTTGTAATCAACTGTAAGAATAGAAACCTAGGGGGCAGCTAAGTGGCATAGTGGATAGAGCACCGGCCCTGAAGTCAGGAGGACTTGAGTTCAAATCTGGCCTCAGAACAAATACTTGACACTTACTAGCTGTGTGACCCTGGGCAAGTCACTTAACCCCAATTGCCTTAACAAAAAAAAAAAAAGAATAGAAATCCAACCTCATTCTCCCAGGCTTCAATTCAGGCACTGTCCAGAGGGCAGCTCTGGGAGCATAGACATTAAGTGGGTGGTTTGGAGTCATTACTGAAGGAAGTTAAGTGATTCAGGACATATATAGAACATTGGTCCCATTGGGGCCAACCCTCCTCCTTTTAGGGCTGTGTGGGACTTGATTGCGAAATAAACACCTACAGACTGGCAAGAACAGAATTTTGTGACATTTAAAAATAACATCCATTTATTTAAAAAAAAAAAAAGGAATATTAGAAAATCTCCTTCCTTGTGCACCATCACCCTTCCAATGTTATGCCCTAGGCAGTCCCTCACCTTGCCCACCCCTAGGGCTTGCTTTGCTTGTAGCTACATCTCCAGTTCCTTCTCAAGCTAGTTCTTTGTGGCTCTTCTCATCTCCCCTTCAGCAGTGGAATTTGCCATTCAGTGAAGGAATTTATTGCCTTTGCTCTTCTGTGAGCAGTGTTCTTTCTCCCCAAGGGGCCATTTCTCCTCCCTACCACCTGAACTTCTACTCACCTTTTCTGAACACAGACTTCAATGGAAACTCTCAGAAGAGAAGGAGAAGGAGAAGGAAGGGCAGTAGAGAGGGGATAAGAACAGAGTCACAGACACAGGCGTATTCACTCTAACCCTGGCATAGAAATTCACACTGAGCAGTTAAAAGAGATATAGTGCGACTGAGAGAGGGAAAACAAAAACTAAGCCCAGGAATTGTAAATGTTGAACCATCCTCAACCACTAACCTCTGACTCTGAGTGGCCTCCCTGTCTTAAGTAGAAACAATTCGACTCATATTGCTTAAGGAGTTACTCTACAAACCTAACAAGTTGAAAATAACTTAGAAAGTGACAGTTCCTCATGGAGAAATAGAATCCAGATTCTCATAATACAAAAACACAAGTTTAAAAAAGATTCTTTCTTTAGAAATAAAAAAAGGAAGGAAGAAAAGAACAAAGTGTGTATGTGCTTTTTTTTTCCTTAACAAAGTGAATTATGGGTTACTGAGAACATTCCAGCATTTTAGAAGTGAAATAACTCATCTTGAAGCATGTGATTCTAGAGACAAAGTGATAGGCCAACCTAAGTTCCTCTAATATTCATCAAATCCTGAAAGGTTGGGTTAGGAAGGCAGCAAGACAAATTTCCAGTGAGTGGAGGAAGGGAGTTAGAAAGAGACAGAGGAAAAGCTGATAGACATTGGCTCCTTAGGCTCAAGGACAGTGGGAGGCTTTAGCTGAGGGACTAAAAATGACCCGAGATCTTGGCATCAAACCATCTGAGCAGGCAAGGCACAGAATCTGCACATCTTTTCACTGAACAAAGTTTGGCCTAACATTTCTAAAGCTTAAAGATTTTGTTTTATCACATGGGTGTTAGCTCATATTCTACATTAGTATAACGGCAGAATTTTTAAATAGAACAGGACAGGAGAGGAATGTTAAGACCTGGAAAGGACCTTGGAGATCAACCTGTCTGACCCCTTCATTTTATACAATAAACACGTTTCAGCATTTAAATATCAACATTTACTTAAGGTTTTTTTGGTTTGATGTTACCTCCCCATCCTCACTGCTGTTGTTCGGTCATTGACTCTTCATGACTTGTTTGTGGTTTTCTTGGCAAAAATACTGGAGCGGCTTGCCATTTCCTTCTCCAGCTCATTTTACAGATGAGGAAACTGAGGCAAACAGGGTTAAATGACTCATCCAGGGTGACATGGCTAATCTGAGGCTGGATTTGAATTCGGATCTTCCTGATTCCAGGCCTGGTGTTCTATCTATAGTGCCCCCTAGCTGGTCTTGCTTAACATTACATGATGAATAGTATCCCCTCCATTGTACTATATGAGTATGTATACACTCCTTTGGGGAAATAGAGAATAACATTGATGATAGCTGATATTTCTATAGTTTATTATAGTTTGCCAAGTGCATTATACATATCTCATTCAAGCCTTACAACAATTCCTGTGAAACGAGTCCAGGTATACAAAAAAGGAAACTGAGATTCTGAAAAATTAAGTAACTTACCCATGCATGGTCACACAGACAGGAAGAGGCAGAGTGAGGATTTGATGCTCAGTGTTCAAAGTGATGCATTTGAATTTGGAGTGCGCTGAGCAAAAGGCTGCCTTTCTTCTAAAGAAAGCAGAAGTAGATGAAAAAGGAGGTAAACTTAGCTGTGTATGTGTAAGTGTATGTGTTTTCTATGTGTGTTTGTGTGTACATATCTGTGTATATGTGCATATTTGTGTGTACGTGGGCAGCTAAATGGGTTCAGCTAGATACAGCACTAGGCTTGGAATCAAGAAGACTCATCCTCATGAGTTCAAATCTGGCCTCAGATACTTACTAGCTGTGTGACCCTGGGCAAGTCACTTAACCCTGTGTGCCTCATGTTTTTCATCTGTAAAATGCACTGGAGAAGGAAATGGCAAATTGCAAAGAAAACCCCAAATGGGGTCACAAAGAGTAGGACACGATCGAAACAAATCAACAACAACTTGGGGGGGGGGAATGTGGGAGTGGTGGTAGAGGTGGAATCTAAAAACAGTGAGAAAACACTATTGAATTGAGCTGAATACCCTAGAGGGCCGTGAAAATCTTCCTGTGCTTGTCATTTTTCCTACCTACAGGATTTGTTTACTTGGTTGGTTATCCTAACATTCTACAAACTACGTGATCATGTGTCATCTTTTTTAAGTCGTGTTACTTCCTGAGCCTCTGCCTCCTCATCTGAAAAAAATGAAGGCAGCAAACCAGATCAGAGATTTCTAACTTTTTTTCATGGATCCCACTGGCGTTCTGGTGAAGTCTGTGGTCCCCTTCTCAGAATACTGCTTTTAAATGTATAAAATAAAGTACAAAGAAAATGAATTCTACTGAAATAAAGACGTGATTTTTTTCCCTGTGCAAGTTCACAGACCTCTGGACCTGATGGTCTCTGGGGTCCCTTTTAGATGTGTATCTGTGGTCCTATCATTTGGAGAGGGGAGAAGGAGGGAGAGAGACAGAGACAGAGACAGAGAGAGGCGCAGAGATAGAGACAGAAAGACAGAGAGACAGAGACAGAGACAAACACACATACAGAGAGACAGACAGATACATACAGAGAGAGACAAAGACAGAGAGACAGAGAGAGAAAGAGTGAGAGAAAGGGGGGAGGGAGAGAGAGGGAGAGAGACAGAGAGAGGGGGAGAGAAAGAGAGAGGGGGAGAGACAGAGAGAGGGAGAAAGAAAGAGAAAGAGAGAGAGAGAGCTTACTCTACAGTATAGAACAAATGTTGTGTCATTGCTTACATGGATGTGGGAACTAGAGAATGTACCTCTAAAAATGTGAGATGAATTTAAAACCCAGGACTTCAAGTGTAGGTTGCTTTTTATGAAAAATATGGCCCAACAGTCTAAGCTCAGGACTGGGGACTGGGGAGCCCTGGAATGGTAATCCTCACCTTCAGTCACACTAATGACTTCTTCTGTCATTGATATTCACGTCTCCCATCTGTCATGTGGTCTTGGTCCTGCTGACAGAGCCTTTCTTGGAAAAATGCTCTGAAGATGAAAAGAGCTAAACATTATTATTATATTCTTAAATGACTCTTTACATACTGCTCACACACCCCTCCCCTACAAAAATACAGTTAAAACAGAATAGAAGGAAAAGGTCACGTTTCTGCAGTGTTTTAAGATTTACAAAGTACTTTTCTGACAATAACCCTATAAGGTAAGTAATGCAAGAATGCTTCTCCATTTTACACATTGGAAACTGAGGATCAGAAAAGTTAAATGACTTGCTGGAGGTCACAGAGCTATCATCAGAAACAGGATTTGAACAGTCCTTCTGAATTAATTGTACCAAAATTAGCAAATAAAGAAAAAAACAGGTTAAAATGTCCAGTCATTACTTTTAAGACTGACCATTTCTGAGACAACCAGCTAAGTTAGTCATCATCAGGTGCCTCCTTTATGGATTGAGAGAACTAAACTCTTCTGTCAATGACACATTTAAGAGATAGACACATTTAGGGACAGCAGTGACCATGGATCCCCACTGTGTTCCCACTAAAGAGTGAAGCAATGAGGCCTCACAGGATGTGAAGCACCTTTTCTATTTGTCAGTGCCCAGATGAAGACAAACAAAAGAAACCTGAGCTGAGATAGCGAATGTTATCTTCACTTGAGCTGGGATGAGTCAAAAAATTGGGCCAAGATTCCTATTGGGCTCCACCAAATGCTTTGTGTTTTCATTGTAATATCCTTGACTGAGATGATCACCAGATAAATATTTCTGGGCTCGTATCACATTCTCCTGCACCCCATAAATGCAACCCATTTCCTTTTTTACTACATCTTCTGATGGCAAGAAGTCCTTTCTCTTCACCAAAGCCACTGCCTCCACAGCCACTTGACCCTATTATCTTGTCAGATTTCCCTCCTCTATCATCCCTTCTCCCTGACATTCACTCTCTCCTCCATGGGTTCTTTCCCTGCTGTCTACAAACACAAGCAAGTCTCCCACAACCTTAAAAAAAAGTCATGATATCCTACTGTACTTCTCCCCCCTGTTTTAGCTAAAGGCCTAAAAAAGCTAATTATACTGTTTCTTCACTTTTTCTCTTGTTCTCTTCTCTTCAGTGTGTCTTCCTACCTTATTCCTCAAATGAAACTACTCACTCCAAAGTTAATAATGATTATTTAATTGGCAAATGAAATAGTCTTTTGTGAATATTCACACTATTTGGCCCTCGGCATCATTTGACACAATTGACCACATATTCTTCTCAGATAATATCTCCCTTCTCTGAAATTTTGGGACTGCTTTTTCTTAGTTCTCCCCCTACCTGTTTAACCACTCATTCTTAGTCTTCTTTGCAGGATCTTCACCCATGTCACACTCACTAATTATGGGTGGTCCCCAAGGCTTTGTACTAGGCTCCCCTCTACACTCTCTCACCTGGTAAGTTCATTGACTCCCATTGATTCAATGATCACTTTTATGCAATAACTTACAGATCTTTTTTCAGCACTAGTCTCTCTCCTGAGTTTCAGTCTTATTTCAAACACATGTCCCATACAGAGCCCTGATCTCTTTCCCCTCAATCCCACCGATCTTCTAAACTTCCCCATTACGGTCAAGGATTCCACCATCCTTCACCTCATCTAAGGTTCACATCCTGTTGTCAATCTCACTTACCAATTAGTTGCCAAATCTTATGATTTCTATCTCCACAATATCCATCTCTTGCATATGTCCCTTCTCTCAACTGACTCAAACCTAATACAAACCCATATCAGTTCCCACCTGGAATCCTACAATAGCCACCAAAGTAGCCCTTTGACTCATGTCTTTCCTTTCCAATGCATCCTCCACACAGCTTCCAAAGCGGTTTTCCTAATTTATGGATCTGACCATATCATCTCCCTACTTCATAAACTCCCTATTACTTCCCTGTGGTATCAGAATACATTGCCCTAGGTTTGGGGGAAATGTTTGGTAACAATCCCTATTGCTATACCTTCTTAATAAATACATTTCTAAAAATTCAGTGTGGCTGGTTGATTTTTACTGGGGACCATACCAGTAGGGGCTCAATAGCATCAGTACAAGAAACCCAGGACTTCAAGGCTGCTCCTAGAACACTGAA
This sequence comes from Phascolarctos cinereus, assembly GCF_003287225.1. Classification (NCBI taxonomy): domain Eukaryota; kingdom Metazoa; phylum Chordata; class Mammalia; order Diprotodontia; family Phascolarctidae; genus Phascolarctos; species Phascolarctos cinereus. Next base: position 104,696,957 of record NW_027556402.1, on the reverse strand, counting down.
CCTCCCTCCCCTGAGGGAGTGCAGGTTGTTGGGGTACTGGTCCCAGAGGGAATGCTATGTTCTTACTTGTATATACAACATAGTGTCCTTGACAGTAATGGGAAGTTTAGAAGATTGGTGGGATTGAGGAGAAAAAGAACAGGTTTTGTTTTGGACATGTGTTTAAAATAAGACTGAAACTCAGGAGAGAAACTAGTGCTGGATAAATAGATCTGTTAGGTATCTTCCTGAGTAGGTATAGTCATGAAATCAAAATCATAGAATTGGAAAGGACCTCAAAGGTCATTTAGTCCAACTTATACCTAAAAAAGGAACCCCCTTAATAAGTTCTCCAACAGACATCCAGACCCTTCTTGAAGACCTTTAATGTAGGAGAATCTATTAACTTCCATGTCAGGTAATTTAGGAATTGCTCTAAACCTTGGAGAGTTTTTCCTGATATCAACCTAAATTTGTTTTGCAATTTTGACTCATTCCACATAGTGCAAACTTCTAGGACTTAGAAGAAAAATCCTTAATCTTCATGACAGCTTAAATGCTTGAAAAAGCTGTTCCTGACCCTAAGTCTTCTCTTCACCAGGTGAAATATCCCAAAGTCCTTCGTCCATTACTCATGTCATGAACTCAAGGACCCTTGCCATCTGAATGATGATACACCCTACTTTGTCTCTATCTTCCCTAAATATGACAGAAATTCAAGCTTACTTATTTTTGCATTTTCCCAAGGGCCTAGTGCAAGAGAAAACCTCAAAGAATTTCTTTTTTGTTAAATTACATTGAATTATCATTTATTCTTTGATTGGAAATCATTCCCATCAACTGTTGAGTCTTCCAAGTACTTGCATTTTTAAATCTTGCAGCTCTCATGGAATAAAATGTTTTGTCTCAAGTTAAATGAATTTCAGACAATAACAAGCCAGGTCAAGGTTGTGTGTGTGTGTGTGTGTGTGTGTGTGTGTATCTCCTTTTCAAACATATATCTAAATCTATTGCTAAAGAAGATGTGGTCTTCAGTCTTTTGGGGAAGTTAAAAAGAGGAGTGGGGGATGGCTGGTCCAAAAGGAACATACCCTTCCACTTTCCCTTCTCTCCCCCATCCCTTGACACCAAGCCATCCCCTTCTATCCACGTGCTCCAAGATTCCCAGCAGCAAGGGATCCAGTGGTCATTTCCATTGCCCTTTGGTCTTCTCCTGTTCTCTGTATAATCGATAGATTGAGTTTGTTGCCTTTCATGCCTCATGAGCAATCTTCACCCTTTGTCCCAGTATGGAGACCATGCAGTCATCCTGATCCCCTCTCTCCATCTCCTAGTAGGCAGTCAACAATCTCGTTCAAGGTTCAGAACTTACAGTTCCTCTCATGCTCCAGAATCCAAAATACCCAGCAGGAATAAGATGTTGGAGATTCCTTAGGACAGGACTGATACCATGGCAATATAGAAAGGGACCTAGGACCTTTGTCTATCAACGGATCAGGATATGTATGTAATGATAATGTAGATTAAGTGGTATCAGGGAAAAGGGGAGTGAAAGAGAAAGGAACAAGCGTTCACATAGTAAATGTGCCAGGCACTGAGCTAAGTACTCCTAACAACAATTCTGTGAGGCGGGTGCTATTTTACAGCTAAGGAGATGAAAGCCAATGGAGGTTAAGTGACTTGCTCAGGGTTGGACCTTAATTCAAGTTACAGACCTTAATTCAAATCCTGGGTGACCTTGATACACTTTGTAAGTATCTAAGGCCTGATTTGAACTCAAGATTTCCCAATTCCAGGCCTAGTGCTCTATCCACTGTATTTATGTTGTTATTCAGTCATTTCAGTTGTGTCTGATTTTTCATGACCCCGTGTGGGGTTTTCTTGGCAGAGATACTAGAGTGGTTTGCCATTTCCTTCTCCAGCTCATTTTACATATAAGGAAACTGAGGCAAACAGGGTGAAGTGACTTGCCCAGAGTCACATAACTAGTGAGGATCTGAAGCCGGATTTGAACTCAGCTCCTCCTGACTCCAGGTGTGGCCACTTAATGCCCCAACTGTACCAAGAGCTGCCCCTAAAAACTTTTAACATTGGCCCCAATTATAAATACTAACAAATTGAGAAAAAAAAATCTAGACATTTTGTTTAGCCATATAAAAGTAATCCTTGCTGCTTTGAGGAATCAGTTACTTGAGAACCCCCAGGTGTGGCAGCTTTCAGGATAGCATAGGGGAGGGAAGGAAGCAGTGAAGGGAACCTGGACAACTCTGGAGCAATACCTCGGAGCTTTGTCTATTAAGAGATCAAAGTGTGTATGTGATACTAAAGGTGGCCTCAAGAGCACAGGTGGCCCTCTAGGTCCTCAAGTGCAGCCCTTTGACTGAATCCAAACTTTGTGAAATTTGGATTCAATCAGAGGGCCACACTTGAGGACCTAAAGGGTCACATGTGGCCTCAAGGCTGCAGGTTCCCTACCCCAGGAACAGAAGTTCTTCAAGGTCCCTTCCAGACCTAAAACCTAGAACACACTCTGTTTGGTTGAGTTTTTTTTTTCAGGGGGGGGAGCACCAAGGAAGAGATAAAAGATGGCAGGGGGGGCACAGAGAGAGAAAGAGAGAGAGAGAGAGAGAGAGAGAGAGAGAGAGAGAGAGAGAGAGAGAGAGAGAGACAGAGACAGAGAGACAGAGAGAGAGAGAGAGACAGAGACAGAGAGAGAGACAGAGAGAGACAGAGAGAGAGAGACAGAGAGAGACAGGGAGAGAGGGAGAGAGAGACAAAGGCAGAGACAGAGAGGAGAGAAGGGAGAGAGGAGAAAGGAAGGAACAGTAAATGTGAAAGCTTCTATTAAGCATCTGCTCCATATGTGCATTTCAGATGAGGGCAGCATGACTAGAGAAGAGAATGAAGAAAAAATTGAAAGGGCCATATTTGCAGCCACAGGCCCATACCAGTAATATTTCCCACAGATCAATACATGTTTATTGGCCTGGGCCTTTCTTTTGTCCCTTCCCTCATTTCTTCTCACTTTTTCCCCCCTTGACTTTAAAATAGCCCTGTTTCTTAGGAAATAAAAGCACCCTCATTTCATTCCCACAATACACAAGTTTAAAAAGAAAAAAGAGTTCCTACATTTTAGACACAGTCAATGAAAGCGTTTTATTTTATTCTAACAACAGCCTACAATAAATTCTAAGTTGTTGAAAGAGGAATGTGCGCTCTGGATTCATGAAATGTTTTAAAAGTTGACTAGAGAGTCCCATAGAAGACTGTTTGGGCCCTGGGCTCTGACTTCTGGTAATTGGTCTAAGATTCAGCCTTCCCCAAACAGGACCCAATAAAGTAGCTATTCAACAATTGTACTTTGAAAAAAAAATTGCCAGGAAGCAGCTTCTGCAATAGACAAAGTAATAGATCTAGGAGGGCTGTCTAATTGTTTGCCAAGAAATATTTGTATAATCTGTAGAGGTTCTTTGCCCCTACCTCCTTCTTTGCGGATTGTTTGAAAACCCTTGGTTTTTCTTTAGCTGCCTCAAACAAAAACAACACATCTTCTACTTCTGAAAACAGAATAATGGATCCTAGATGGATTTTTCTTAAATCAGATGCAGTTGTCATTCTATATTGATAAGCTTTGCACTTCATTATCATATGTGGTCCATCATTTATATGCAGATGACACTATCATTGATGGTAGTAGATTATTCTAGGAGAAAGCTTAATATTATCTTCAAGCTGATTTAAATGAGCTTTAAGATGTGTCTGGCACAATCTAAATTACTCTTAAATATTAATGAAACCAAGATATCCAGTATTTGGCTCAAAATAAAAAGTTGGATGGCTTGAACAACCAGTGGTCAACGTGACCTTGGAGAGACTTGGCGAATGTCGAATATCCTAGGTTTGCCCAGGCATTATTTCTCCACGTGTGACTGATGAGATGCCTGATTAGCACTGAGGGACAGATAAAGCCCCACTTCATTTTCAAGCACAGGTAGAATAGTAAGGTTTTTGTTTTTGTTTTTAAGGTTTATTTTCATCCTCCCCAGATTCCATTGTGTTCCCTGGGTTTTGTTGAGTTCATTTATCTGAATGCTGCTCAACATTTGCCAGCCAAGTTAAGGATGCTTTATCCTTTTTATCTGGACAGATTTTGCCTTGAATTATACATCTCATAAACATTACCGTCTGTCATCTTTTAAACAATCAACTCAAAATTACAAGACTCACAGCATTTTGTTACCATTCTATCTTCCCTCAAATCACCGCCCCTCAGCTTCAGGTCACTTAGCATCTTTCTTCAGTCATCCACATTTTTTGAACACAAATTAGTAAATAAGAAAACCAGAAGCAGAAGAAACAGAAATGCAGACAGGACCCAGTCCTCAGTGTAATATATTGTAGTATACAGAGCTTTCTCCTTGGGGGTGTGGGGAAAGTACATGCATGTTCTTTAAATGGAAAACTTCCTACATCTTGTGAATGACCTTCCCTGACCCCTAAATGGCTCACTAAAAGGATGGGAACTCCCTCTGCACCGAGATGGAAGCTCCAGTGATATGCCGCAGATGGGGCAGTAATATTTCCATTTCCCTGAAATGAAGGCTCAGTTTCCTTGGAGAGCAAAAGAGTGCTCACAGGAGGTCCACCTCCTCCATGAAATGCTGCCCACCAAACATTGCTTACAGAGATAACTCCAATCTTCAGCAAAGCAGAGTGCCCCTCATCCAGGAATTGGAAAGACTGTTCTGAAAAATGCATGGGAATGCTGGGAAAGAAAACAAGGAGAATATTTATTGTAGATGATATTTTGTATGGCTGTTCTCTGTCACTACAACCTGCCTAACCCTGAGTGGTTTCACCAAGACATCTGTCTAATTGAGGCATCTCAATTCATGATGGCACTCACTAATTGGGGATTGCCACTTCATGAGGACAGCGATTCCATTTAATTGGAAATCCATCAGGACATTGGATAATTCACAGGCATGCATCTGTCCCAAAGTCCTGTGCATTCTGTACAATAACTCTTCAGGATAAGCCTAAGAACAGGATTTGAGCATGTGGGCTATGGCTTAAAGTAGGCAAATGGTGGGCTCTTGGCCAGGGATGGAGTGCACCCTACAAGGGCTAGTTTAAAAAAAAAAAGTGTTTGGAGTCTCAGAAATCTACTCATAATGGCTTTTAAGCTGAAAAGGATGGGAGATAAAGAAAACTATCTATCTATATACACACACTATAGACACAGACACATACACACACTATATAGAGAGATATACATATATTATATGCATATACATATATATGGATATACACATATGTATATTTTATACGTACACATGAATAGATGGATAATGTATAATGGGGTTTCTTCACCTACTTTGTGTCATGGACCCCTTTGGCAGTCTGGTGAAACTATGAACCCTTTTCAGAATAATGTTTTTAAATCCATAAAATAAGTAAGATTACCAAGGAAACCAATTGTGTCAAGATTCGATAACTAAGCCCAGAGGGCTATAAACCTATGCAAACCCTCTGACCCAGTATTACCACTACTAGGCTAAAATTCCAAAGAGATCAAAGAAAAAGGAAAAAGACTTAGATGTATAGAAATAGTTATAGCAGCTTGTGTGTGTGTGTGTGTGTGTGTGTGTGTGTGTGTGTGTGTGTGTGTGTGTGTGTGGTGGCAAAGAATTGGAAGCTGGGAGGATGCCCTTCAACTGGGAAACTGCTGCACACGTTCTGGTGTGTGAATATAATGGAATACTATTGTGCTATATGAAATGACAAAGTGGATGGTTTCACAAATATCTAGGAAGACATGTGAATTTATGCCAAGTGAACCGAGCAGAACCAGGAAAGGAATGTACACAATATCAGGAAGATAATCAACTATGAAGGACTTAGCAGCCAATCAATACAATGATCCACCACAATTCACAAAGACTCATGATGAAAAATGCCGTCCACCTACAGACAGAGAACTGATGAACTCACATTGTAGCAGGAAGCGTGCTTTTTCCTTTATTTTTCTTGATTTCCCCCTAGAACACGGCTGACACAGATATATGTTTTGCATGACTACATACATATATATGTATATGTATATCTTTATTAATGGATATCATATTTCTTGCCTTCTTAATGTGTGGGGGAGGGAGACAATTTCAACTGAAAATATGCACACATATATATGATATGTATGTGTATATATATGCATACACTTTTTTTAAAGGAAAGGAAGTGGAAATGAAGAGGGGAAAGGTAAAGATGTGAGACATTTTTAAGTGGCTATAGATTAATTGGGAGAGAATAAAAAGGTTGAGTCAATCCTTTCAATTAAATTGGAATCCAAATTTTTAAAAAATACAGTTATCAACATGTCTTTTTCCCCCAAAAAAACAAGTTCATAGACTCTAGGTTAAGAAACCCTGTTATAGAAAGTAGCTACAGTGCAGGGAGATTTGCAATAGAGGGGAAAGGGATGAAAGAGAATAAGCGTCTCTATAGCACCTACTATGTGCCAGGTAGAGTGCTAAGAACTTTTTACAAATATTATGTTTTTTAAGATATTATCTGATTTAATTCTCACAATAACTCTCAGAGGTAGGTGCTATTAATCTCCCCATTTTATAGTTGAGGAAACTGAGGCAAACAGTGTTAAATGACTTGCCCAGGGTCATACAGCTAAAAAGTGTCTGAGGCCAGATTTGAACTCAAGTCTTCCTGACTCTAGGCACAGTGTGCTTCCCATTGTACCACAAGCTGCCTCACAGAAATGTCCAGAAAATCACAAGTGACCCAGAAAGAAGGGATCAGCAAAATGCATGGATTCCAACGTCTACAAAAAGTGTATTACGCCAATTAGTATAGAGACCCTGTTGTAAGGAGTCAAATCCAACCACATGGTTTTCACTGAACCTTAGTAAAATAAGACTAATAACTAGAATTCATCTCTGGAAGGATAAAACCTATTCAAAATGAGAAAAGGCAGAATAACATTGCATATTAAGAAGGTAAATTCATGTGAGGAAATCCAGGGAGCATAGTAGAGGACTACAATGGATAATGTTTGGCCAAAGACCAATAGAGGATAAATAAGAAGTAATATTGCCATCAGAGTGTACTACAATCCATCTGTATAGGAAGTATAGATGAGGAGTTAGGACAACACATTCAGAAGCCTTAAATAGAGGCAAGAGGGCAGACTTTAACTATTCCATCATCTACCGAAATTTTCTCTCTTAATCTTCAAAAAGCAGAGTAGAATTTAATGATATTTTTATTCTTCAAGAGGTGGAAGAACCAACCAGGGGAACTGTTATTTCGGACCTGATTATCACTGAGAAGGAACTGATTGCTAGAATGGAAATGATGTAACCTTGGAGAAAAGTAAGCACCCTGTTAGAGGCAACCCAAATACCAACACTCTGTTAGTTTAGGTTTGATGTTGTGATGAAATGAGGCACTTGCAAGTTATTGAACAGTTAACAAAAGGGGAAATAGCTTTGCCCTAACACAGAAAGGATATTCAACAAAGACACAATGGTACTTAGCTTCTCTGGAATTGAGTCTACTCATCTCCATATGGAAACACAACTAGTCAGCAGGGCAGGGTACCCAGGCAGGAGAGTAACTCATATGGTTTTTCAGAAATCCACCCAAATCAGAGGGGTTGCAACTACATGTGCATGGGACTTTTTATATTTTAAGATGACCAGGAAGCCACATCATTGAGACGGAGGCCAATGAGGTCCTGGGAGCACTTTGTCTACTTTTAGGGAAAACTAACCCCTATCATAGGAGGAAGCATGGTCCTAACATGGTCCCATGTTGGGAGGTAGCAGTGAAAGATATTAGTCCTATCACGTATCCTATTTTCAATTTTGTAATTAAAAAAAAAGGAGAGGAAAGTGAAGCATAGTCTGATATGAATCCTAGACTTCAGGAGAAGAGATTTCAAAGGGTTTAAAGGAAAGATAAGTGGAGTCCTATGGACTAAAATTCTACAAAGAAAGTCAGCCTAGGAGGAATGAAAAGTACTCAAGGATGAAATTCTGAAGACAGAAAGAGAAATGATTCCAGTGGGGGGAGAAAAAGGACTTGTCTAAATAGACTAATGTGGCTAGACAGAATTCATCAACCAACTTCGATTTTAATAAGAAATGTATAAAAGTTGGAAAGAAGGACAGGCAATAGGGGTGGATCAGCATGGCAGGAATTAGGGTAGTGTCCAAAGTGGTAGTGTTCAAAAGGAGCCCAGGGTGGTTGGGAAAGTTAAAGACAACAAAATGTTTGCTAGGAGGGATGATTAAAGCTATGTAGGGAAAATGGATCAAAGGAAGGGAAAATATGACCGCTTGGGAGCAGATGCAACAGTGATAACTAACAACAAAGAGAATACAGATCTTTTCAATTTGTATTTCCTTCTGTTTCTCTATCAAGGCAAATAAATCTTAGGCTTGGAAAGGACAGGGGAAGTGTGGAAAATTTGGGTTTCAGTCTAAGATAAGTAGGTAATAGTAAGAGAGTGCCTAGTAAGCTGATGCAAATGAAGTGAGCAGAACCAGGAAAACACTGTACACAGTAATAGTAATATTGCACAATGACCAACGGTGAATGACTTAGCTATTCTCAGCAATACAATGATCCAAAACTATTCCAAAAGACTCAGGATGAAAAATGCCATCCATCTCCAGAGAAAGAAATGATGGAATCTCAATGCAGATCGAAACATACTTTTAAAGCTTTTTTTATCCTTCTTGGTTCTTTTTGTCTATGTTTTCTTTTGCAACATGGCTAATATAGAAATGTTTTGCATGACTGCTTATGTATAACATATATCAAATTGCTTGCCTTCTTAAGGAGAGGGGAGAGGAGGGAGAGAGGGAGAAATTTTGGAACTCAAAATTTTTAAAAATTATGTCAAAAATTTTTGTCAACATGTAATTGAGGAAAAAAATAAAAATTAGTGGAGCAGATAGGTGGTATAGTGGATAGAGCTACAGCCTTGGAGTCAGGAGGGCTTGAGTTCATATTTGACCTCAGACACTTGACACTTACTAGCTGTGTGACCTTGGGCAAGTCACTTAACCCCATTGCCTAGCCTAAATAAATAAATCGATAATTGAATGAATGAATTAAAAAATAAACAAAATTAAATGTAATAAAATAAAATAGAGAGTACCTGGTAGGCCTTGATGAGTTTAAGGTGCCTGTCCCAGAATAACTACATCTCAGAGTTATAAAAGGACTGGCAGATGTGATTCCTGAGTCACTGTAACAGATACTTATTTTTTTTTAATGAAGATCATGGTGAATGTGAAAGGAGCCATAAGACTGGAGAAGGGCAAATGCTTTCCCCATTTCCAAAAAAGGAAAAGAGAGAGGAGTCTGGAAACTATGTACTGCTGATCTTAACTTTGATTCCTGGAAACATTCTAGAATATATCATTAAAGAGATGATTTAGTGGGCTGTAAGCTCAACGTGAGTCATCAGTATGATATGGCAGCCAACAAATCCTAATGCTACCCTAGGCTGCATTAAAAGCAGCCTGGTGTCCAGGTCAAGGGAGGTTTAAGTTCTGCTCCACCCTGCCAATGGTTAGGCCATGTCTGGGATACCATGCTCAGTTCTAGGCACTTCCTTTTAAGAAAGACATTAACAGGCTTCTGTGTATCCAGAAGAGGGCAAACTGGATGGGAAAGGACTAGAGGACAAGGTATACAAGGACTGGTTGAAGGAGCTGGGAATGTTTAGCCCAGAGAAGACTTGGATGCAACATGATAGCTGTCTTCAAGTATTTGAAAAACTGTGACATGAAAGCAGGATTAGACTTGGCTTTGGGGGAAGATCCAGGGACAACAAATAGACCTCACAAAACAAGCAATTTAGGCTGGATGTCAGGAAAGACTTCCCAACAATTACATCTATCCACAAGTGGGGAGAGTGTGGTCCTCCTTGACAGATTTCTCTAAACAAGGGATGGAGGATAACTTGGTGGGGAATTGGAAGGGGCCTCTTGATTGGATTCAATGACCTTTGAAGTTTCCCTCCAGGTCCCTTTTTGCTGGGAAGGGAGCCAGAAGCCAGCACAAGTGACTTAGGGAAGTGGGGAGCAAGAAACGGTAGAGATAAAGATCTAGATATTGGGGTAAGGATTCATTATTTGGCTAAAAAAACTGCTGGGTAATTTGGAAAACAGCTTGACAGAAATTGGGTATAAACCAATATCTCACACCATATACCAAGATAAAATCTAAATAGATGCATGACTGAGACATATAACATCATAAATTAGATGAACAAGGAAGAAATTACCTTTCAGATCTGTGGATAAAGGAAGAGCTTGTGACTAAACAAGTGGTAGAGAGGCTCACAGAAGATAAATTGGATAATTTTCATTACATAAAATTTAAAAGGTTTTGCACAAACGTCTAATATAGTTAAAATTAGAAGGGAATCAGGTAACTGGGAAAAATCTTTGTAGCAAGTTTCTCTGATAAAGGTCTAAGATATATAAAGAATATATTCAAATTTATAAAACAAAGACTAGATAAATGGTCAAAGGATGTGAACAGGCAAGTTTCAAAGAAAAAAATCTGAGCTATCAGCAATCATATGAAAAAATGTTCTAAATCAGTAATAACTGGTGAAATGGAAATTAAAGCAATTCTAAGTTTCACCTCCACCAGAATGGTAAAGATGACAAAAACGGGAAATGATAAATGATAGAGTAGCTATGGGAAAATAGCCACAGTAGTATACTGTTCTTAGAGCTATGAATTGGTCCAACCATTCTGGAAAGTAATTTGTAGCTATACCCAATATTTCATCAAACTTTCCATACCCTTTAACCTAGCTCTACCATAACTAGGGCTATTCCCCAAAGAGTTGAAAGAAAGAAAGAAGATAAGGTCTCATATGTACAACAATATTCATAGCAGCTCTTTTTTATATTGCCAAAAACAAAAAAGCCCAAACCCTGGAAACTAAGGTAGTCCCCTGCTAATAAAAAATGGCTATATAAATTATGATGGACAGCTAGGTGGCACAATGGATAGAATGCCAGGCCCGGAGTCAGGAAGACTTATCTTCTTGAGTTCAAATCTTACTAACTGTGTGACCCTGGGCAAGTCACTTAACCCTATTTGCCTCAGTTTCTTCATCTGTAAAATGACCTGGAGAAGGAAACAGCAAACCACTTTAGTATCTTTACCAAGGAAACCCCAAATGGGGGTCACAAAAGAGTCAGACATGACTGAAATGACTGGACAATGACATCAACAGTATACAAATTGTGACATGTGAATGTAATAGGATACTATTATGCCATAAGAAATGATGAAATGCTTAGCTTCCGAGGAAATTGGGAAGACTTCTAGTGAAGTCCACAGAACCAGGAAAATAATTTAATGGCCCATTCTAGAGAAAAACAACTTTTAAAAATGTTAGGAGTCTGCTCAATGCAATAATAAACAACAGGGCTACATGAAGGACTAAAGACAAGGCATCCTACCCATCTCCTACTAGAGAAGTGACAGACTTAAAGAAGGAGCCTTCAGTTTGGGGATATGGCTAATGCAGCAGTTTGGTTTGCTAGCCTATGCATATTTGTTCTAAGGGTCTCATTTTTATTTTTATTGTCCAGTTTGAGGGGCAGATTCATTGTTCCATTTGGAGGAGGAGAAATAATAAAATCTTGTAAAAATTTTTTTTTATTTAAAAAAAAGTAATGGAGATTCTTGAAGGAAGAGCAATAGCTTTACTCTCTCCACCTCACCCCATCCACCCTGTAACCAACTTGTAGAAGAGATGGAAGAGCTCTAGATTCTAGGAAAGAGGCTGGAGTAGCCAAGTCAAATCCCTGACCAGAGCTTCACGCAGCCCACCACACTCCTAAGTTCTTCTCAAACCAGATTAAAATGTAGTTGGGAAATATTTAATAAAATGAAGATACAATAAAGCATAGATAATATTAATATGTGTTTTCTATTTTTTCATATTTTCTAATATACATCCTGCAGGGATCTTTCTGTATGGTTTCATGGTCCCTGTTTCTATTTGAGTCTGATAGGACTTGGAGAAGCCTGCCTTTTGATTGGATTCAATAATCTCTGAAGTTCTAGGCCTCTGATCTAGAGGACCTTCAAATTACAGAATATTGAAACTAGAGGGGACATTAAGGAGCATATAGTCCAATATCCTTATTTAATGAATGATAAAACGTAGCCTAGAGCACAGGACATTTCCATAACTACACCTCTAATAAATAGTGGAGCTGAGGAGTCAAACTCTGTCCAATTCTCTCATGTCCTGAGAGAAGTCAAGACCTGCCTGACCACTGCCAAGTCTGGAACAGGCCAAACCAAGTGGCACTTTCTAGCCTGGATTTGCTACTTTTCTGGTTCCACCACTTCTTTGTGTGGTATTTTTACTTATTCTCTCACTTCTCACTTGGGTCAAGTTAGATGCCTAGGACAGCACATGAATTCTTACAGACTACTAGAAGACCATTTCCTTGCAGTAGCAGCCCCTACTGTAACTGTGGAATGTTTCCCACCCCACCCTCCATCAGAGCCATACTTTCTTCTAAAGCTCTTCCATTTGGCCCCTAGATTCTCATTGGCATAATGGTGAGACAACTGTGTGCAGCATCGCAAAAGATCCGAGTTTGAATCCTGGCTCTAACACTTACCATCTCTGTGATCTTGGGTAAAGTTCTTAATTTCTCTGGGCTTCAGTTTCCTCCTTCATAAAAAGGGGTTAATAATAATTTACACCACCTACCTCACCTCGGGCTTGTTGGGGGAAGCCCTCTATAAACTGTCATTCTATAAATGTGAACTTTTCTTCTCATCTCCATGGAGCCAAGCATTTCTAGGTTCCTGTAGAAAGTGCTGAAATAAATAAGTAAACTTCTTTGGGTTGAAGGAGAAAGAAGTAAATAAATCCATTACTTTATTTCTGTCATCAGGGCTTAAATCTAAAAACCTCTGTTTGGCATTCATAACCCTTCATAACCTGCTTCCCACACACACCTTTCCCATCTTCTTATACCTTCCACTCCCTGTATACTCTGAGATCCAATACTCTTGTTTCCTTGATGTTTCCTGCACAAGACACTCCATCTTTAGACTCTGGGCATTTTCACTGGCTGTTGTTCATGCATGGAGTGATTTTCCTCCTCATCTCTGCCTCCCAGCTTTCCTATCTTCCTTCAAATCTGAACCAAAATTCCATCTTCTACAGGAAGTCTTTCCCAGTCCCTCTTTTTTTTTTTTTAGGCAATTGGGGTTAAGCGAGTTGCCCAGGGTCACACAGCTAGTAAGTGTCAAGTGTTTGGTCTGAGGCCAGATTTGAACTCAGGTACTCCTGACTTCAGGGCCAGTGCTCTATCCACTGTGCCACCTAGCTGCAACCCCCAATCCCTCTTAATGCTCATGCCTTTCTGCTGTTGATTATTTCTAATTTATCCCAATGCTTGTTTGTGTGATGCCTCTCCCCAGTTAGACTGTAAACTCCTGGAGAATAAGAACTTTCTTTGTATCTCTAGTGCTTAGCATAATGACTGGCACATTTGTTGTTGAGTCATTTTTCAGTCGTATCCACCTCTTCATGATCCAATTTGGGGTTTTCTTGGCAAAGATACTGGAATGGTTTGCCATGTCCTTCTCCAGTTCATTTTACAGATGAGGAAGTGAGGCAAACAGGGTTAAGTGACTTGTCTAGGGTCTTACAGCTAGTAAATGTCCAAGGTCAGATTTGAACTCAGGAAGATGAGTCTTTCTGACTCCATGCACAGCACTCTAGTTATCCCATAGAAGGCACTTAATAGATGTTTATTGACTGGCTGACTGTTCCATCACCTGATATATCCAGGTGGTATATACACCAGTGTAATGTCCGTATAGATAGAAATTTACAAGACACTTTCCAGCCTTTGGAAACATCCTTTCCCAACCCATCAGAAGAATTTGAGTGCCCTCATTGGCAGCCCTCTTCTGTACCAACCTGTCATTTGCCTTTATATCGATGCCAAATCTCGTTTATCAGAAGAAATTATAGCATTTCCCGAGTTCTTCTAGTAAGACAGAACTTCTGGAAAAAATAACCCAGGAGAGAAGTAAAGGTCAAATATTTTCTAGAAACTATCACAGAAGATGGGATGCTTCGGCAGCAGCTGCACTTCTGCAGAGCTTGAAGTCAAAATCTATTGAACGTGCACTTGCTGATTGCCTGGTGCCAAAAAATAATGGCCCTTGAATACCTGGAAAACATTCTCATATTCTTCCCTAGGGAGCATAACTCTTCACTAGATACAGGCTATGTCCTATCTATTATCACCAGACATAAACTAGAGTCGCTTCCTCAATCTAGGATTTTCCATGCTCCCCTAGAAGCATCGTCAGTCTTAGAGATGTCAAAGTCATCACTAAGTAGTGTGGTACAGTGGAAAGAACCTTGGACTCAAATCCTGACTCTGGCACCTGTGCAACCTTGGGAAAGTCACTTCACCGGGCCTGAGTTGCCTCACCTGACAAGTGAGTGGACTGGACTAAATGACCTTTAAGGTCCCTTTCAGTTCTAAATCTCTAGATCTGTGTGATCTAGTTCTCCCCATCTTGCCACCACCTGGTGGAGCTAGCATTTCCACATCTTCACCCTTTCCACAAATGGAGTAGAATGGGGATACAGTGCCTTGATTTTTTTAGGTTCTTTCAGTTTGGGAGTTTGGCCAGATCCTGGCACAATGTCTAAAACCGGAGGGTTATTTTTGAGGGGTGGCATTATTTTTATGTAGTGCCCAAGAAACTCTTGTGTCTCAGAGGTATTTGAAAATAAGCTCTACAGTCTATAAAAATGCTTTGTAAAATCAGGCAAATTTATCTACCTGCTGGGTAAGCACAAACACTACAGGGGCATAACTCTGTTGACCCCTGTGTTTGCGGAGAGGTTTTATTGATGAGGTGTGCCCAGGCTGGATTTTAATTAATGCTTTCACGAGGCATTGATTTTATGGACCTAAGCTCAGGAGGATTGACTCTGAACAGTGGCAGGTCATACACAAAGGGTAAACGGTTTCGATTTCGACAAGGCAGAGGTGGGATGTCTGTGGTACAAACGTGAAATGAGTCGGGGCATCTTGCAGCTTGAGCTTCCTCCTCACTTGCAATGTCCCTAATATTGAGGCATGCTATACTGCTTCAGTAACAGCTCCACAGGTTGAGATGTACCTGGCAGAACAACACATCTGCATTCTTCCTTTCCAATGGCGCTGAGACCCAAGTAGCTTGTAGTCTAGTAGAAAGAATCCTTTGATTCAAAGATCTTGGTTCAGCTCTCCACTCTGCTCCTTGCTACGGATATAGCAATAGCTAGCATTTACATAGCTCTTCAAGGTTTGCAAAGTGCTTTAACAAGTATCTCATTTGATCCCCACAACAACCTGGGAGGTAGGTTCTATTATTATCCCCATTTTACAGTTGAGGAAACTGAGGCAAATCGAGGTTAAGTGACTTATCCAGGGTCACACAGGTAGTAAGGCTGGATTTGAACTCAGGTCTTCCAGATTCCAAGCCCATTGTGCCACCAACTTGTCTCTAATATTTTAGAGGAATCTCTTACATCAGAGATTTAGCATTAAAGGAACCATTGTTGTTCAGTCATTTTTCAAGCATGTCTGACTCTTCATGACTCCATTTGGGGTTTTCTTGACAGAGATACAGGAGTGGTTTGCCATTTCCTTCTCCAGCTCATTTTACTGATTTGGAAACTGAGGCAAACAGAGTCAAGGGTCACACAGCTAGTAAGTGTCTGAAGCCAGATTTGAACTCAAGAAGATGAGTCTTCCTGACTCCACTACTGCACCTAGCTCCCCTAAAGGAACCATAGAAGTTATTTAATCCAATCCCCTTCGTTTTACAGATAAGGAAAATCAAATCAAGAGAAATTAAATAATATTCCCAAGTTCACACAGGTACTGAGAGGCCATGTGGCATAAGGTATAGACAGCTAGCCTCAAAAGCAGGAAGACCTGGGTTCAAGTCCTTCCTCAGGCACAGACTAACTACATGATTCTGCAAGTCACATAACTTCTTAGGGCTCTAGGCAAATCTCTAATGACTCTTGTGACTCTAAATCCAGGGTACCAGATTGCCTGATGCCATTGGGATCTCTCTGTCTCCCTGCCTGGGCAGGCTAATGTTCTGTTTTCTTTGAGGCTGGAAGGAAACCTTAGAGGATTTACATTTGTCTGTCTTGCTTTCAAGGTGCATGCTTCCTTAGTATGGTAGCAGGGTAGCAGGCTAGGGAATGACAGAAGGCAGTCCCCCTCTAGAGCAGTAGTTCACCATAGAGGAGAATTCAGTACTGGACAGATCCTTGAAGTATTGTCTAAATGTTTCATCTTCCCTGTACAAATGTCCCAGCCTTGTGTCATCATGTTGGGGATTAGCGAGCACTGGAAAGATATCATAATCGCTGACATTTGGGTAGCACTTTACAGCTTACAAAGCTCGCTGCCTACATTATCCCAGGTAGGCAGTGAAGACATTATTGTCCTCATTTGACAGCTGAGGCAAACTGAGTTCGAGAGAGGTTTGGTAATTTGTTCATGGCCGCATGATGAAGAGGTAGCAAAGGAAAGATGGGAATCTGAGGTCTTAGGAATCTAAAGGTAGATCTTTCCATTATACCATGGCTGCCACCGGGAGCAGTTTTGACCCGCTAGGCTGTCTTTGGGGATGATCCCAAGGGAAAGTGTTACTTCAAGAACACAGTGTTATATTTGGGAGGCAGACAATGTGGTGTAGGAAGAAAACACCTACCTGAAAGTTCGGTTTATAATTAGCTATGTGAGTGGACCTTAGTCTATACAAAAGAGAGGGTCAAACTCAAAAATCTCTGAGGTTTCTTAAAGTTTTAGCGTTCTAATAACAATGATGATAATGATAGCTAGCATTCATATAGCACGTACTATGTTCCAGGCACTGTACTCAGCACTTTGCAGATCTGATCCTCACAGCAACCCTGGGAGGTAGCTGTTATTATTATCCCCATTTTACAGTTGAGAAACTGAGGCAGATAGAGAGACTTGCTCAGGGTCACACAGCTAATAAGTGTCTGAGGTCAGATTTGAACTCAGGTCAGTGCTCTATCCACTGTGATGCCACATTTCTATGTTTAAACCATGCAAGTACATAGCTCCAACTTAAGGAAAAGATTTGAAAATTGCTGATTTGCTTTAGGAGACTCCTGTTATCATTCAGTCATGTCCAACTCTAGATCATACTGTCCATGGGGTTTTCTTGGCAAAGATACTGGAGTAGTTTGCTATTTCCTTCTGCAGTCAATTAAGGCAAATAGAGGGCTGTGGTTTGTTTGGATTTTTGTTTGTTTGTTTTGCCTTTGGTCACACAGCTGCTAAGTGGATTTGAACTCAGGTCTTTCTGACTTCAGGCCCTGTGCTCTATCCACTATACCACTTAGCTGTCTCCTAAGAGACTCCTAACTTTCCCTTTATAGACTCTTTTTCCTTTTGTCAGAACTCTCATGGGGCACCTAAGTGGTGCAGTGGATAGAGTACCAGCCCTGGATTCAGGAGGACCTGAGTTCAAATCCAGCCTCAGACACATAACACTTATTAGCTGTGTGACCCTGGGCAAGTCACTTAACCCCATTACCTAACCAAAAAAAAAAAACCTCTCAGATCCTGGTGATCTCATGCTACCCAGGGTCCCCTCAAAGCCTCTCCTGAAATCAAAGAAAACCTGGAAAACTCATGTATTTCATTCATTCAACAAACATTTTTCTGAGTCCTCACTCTGTGTAAGACTCTATGCTAGGCAAAGAGGAATATGTAGGATGAGAGTATCCCTGCCCTCCCCAAGTTTACACTCTAGTAGAAGATATAAGATATAGAAACAAAGCGTCCTATATGAATGGTATAGATGCTAAGTCTCCAAGTGGTCCTAAAGACAGAGAAGTCATTCCAGGGGACAAGGTGGGATATAATTTTGGGCCTTGAAGAACAGGGAAGATTTTGCTAGGTGGAGTTAGAGGTGAGAGGGAATTGCCAGAGCATGTAAATGCAGCAACACAAGGCATAGTCAGGGCTAGGAAAGAGGAGAGTTTGCAAGGAAGGAGATGCGTGTAAGGAAGAAGTGGTGGAAAGATAAGAAGGTACCAAATTATGAGGAGGGCCTTGAATGCCAGAGGAAACAGACTGAAATTGCAAGCAATGAGTAGTCACGGAAAGCTTCTGAGTTAAAGAGTGGCACGTGAAAGTGATGCTTCAAGAAAAACAATCTTAACAGCAGTGTGTTTGATAGACTGAAGATGGAAGAAACCAGTAGCATGAGATTGTATAGTCCAGACAAGACAGAATGAGAACTTAAATTAGGGTGGTGGTAGGGAAAACAGAAAGAAAGGAATAGATGTAAACAATATCTGAAAGGTTATGTAGGACTTGGCAATTATCTGGACTAATTCATACTATGATGTTGATGAAACCACATTTTTCCTTCCAGGAGAGACCCAATAGGAATGAATTGCTAATAATGAAATTAAGTACAGGAAATTATTCCCCAGGGAAGTTGCATAGGGCACTTTCCCAGTACCCCTCAAATCATGCAAAAGAAGGAAGTACCTTCTTTAGCTACACAGAAGACTATCCTTATGAATGATCATCTTTTTAGTAGGATCACAGTCACCTCTAAAAAAGTGACAAGGAGGCCAGCATTGTGGACTTAGGTGTCAGGTAGGTTGGCTTCTAGCCCTGGTGTCAATACTAACCAGTTATAGTACCTAGGGCAAAATCTTTTAATTCACTGGTCCTCAGTTTCCTTATCTATAAAATGAGAGAGTTGGACTAGATCAGAGCTTGTAACCTAAGGTCCTTGACCTTTTTTTTTTTAATATTCTAACAACTTTTTCAATGTAACTAGTGTTATTTGTAATCCTATGTATTTTTTAATGCATTTAAACATGTTATTCTGAGAAGTGATCCATATTTTATCAGCCTACCAAATGTGTCCATGGCCCCCAAAAGGTTAAGAATCTCTGAGTTAGATGGGGTCTTGAGTCCCTGGAATCCTAACAATCCACAATTCTTTGACCAAACAAAGCATCACTGTTCATAAGAAGTGGAATATTAGGGATTTAAGTGATAGTTTCATAGCAAAAGTAATTATTGTCCAACTCTATATATTTGCCAACTGAGGGCTTATTCAAGCTATAATTAGATTGTCTCCTAAGAAGAGCTAGAGAGGGGAAAATTGTCATGAATAATCTTTTTTTTGTAGGCCCTTTGTCTCTACTCAGTTCAGTGGAGGAAATGGAGTTAGGTTCAAAGTCCTGGGTGCGTTTAGCCAGACT
This sequence comes from Phascolarctos cinereus, assembly GCF_003287225.1. NCBI lineage: Eukaryota > Metazoa > Chordata > Mammalia > Diprotodontia > Phascolarctidae > Phascolarctos > Phascolarctos cinereus. Next base: position 104,677,603 of record NW_027556402.1, on the reverse strand, counting down.
GGATCAGAGAAGATGTAATGGGCACCATGATAACACTCTTCAAGGATCACGTGGAAGAAGATAGAGGTCTTTTCTCCTTGGCCCCAGACAGTAGAACAATAAGCAGAAGGTAGAAATTGCAGGGGACAGACTTTACCACAGTGTAAGCTGGGAAAGCTTCAAACAATTAGAGTCTCCAAAGATGGAAGGAGTCTGCCTCAGGAAGTGGTGGGGTCTCCCCTTAGCAGAGGTCTACAAACACAGGCAGGATGGCCACTGGTTGGAGAGGTTATATAGGGCATTCCTTGTCATGCATAGCTTTGACTGAGCAAACTCCCTCTGAAGTCTCTTCCAGCTCAGAGTCTGTGAAGCCGTGATTCTGAGAGTTATCTAATTTTAGCAGGGAGAACCTAATTCATCCCCTGGAGAATTTTGATATGGACAGCTTACAGGGGTAAAAGTGGAAAATTAATTATCACTAGTATGCACAGTATGTCAAATTCACCATCATTGAGTAGGCTGTAAATCCAACCTTGCCAAGAGTTTCCAAAAAAGCAGCAGGCCTCAAAAAAAGTTCTGTTTATCCCACAAGCTTTGCCTTGGTTCCTTTACATTAGCCTATGGCAAGCACTCTCTCTGTCTCTCTGTCTCTCTGTCTCTGTCTCTCTCTCTCTCTCTCTCTCTCTCTCTCCCCCTCTCTTCTCTTTCTTTCTTTCTTTTTCTTTTTCTCTTTTTTCTGTCTCTGCCTCTCCCTCACTCCGTCCATCTCTCTCTCTCTCTTCTCCTCTTCTCTGCTCTCTTTCTCTGTTTCCCTTTTTTCTCTTTTTTCTGTCTCTGTCTCTGTCTGTCTCTCTGTCTCTCCCTCTTTCTGTCCATCTCTCTCTCTCTCTCTCTCTCTCTCTCTCTCTCTCTCTCTCTCTCTCTCTCTCTCTCTCTTTCTCTCCCCCCCCAACCTATCTTTCTACTAATCCTATCACTAAGCTAAGGACCAGGAAAAAAAATAATCTTCAGTAGCAAACACCTGAGAGATCACCCAGCAACACAAAAATATATCCATGAAGCATGAACAGAACCACAGTAAAAGGGAGACCGAAAAAACAAGCTTCTTTCAGACAACTGGCTGATTTCCTTTAGGACTTGACCAAGTAAATTAGCCTTCATTTTCTTTAGTCTAGAGTTTGACACTCAAGGTTCTGCCCAGCCTAGCATCTCCCAATTCTTACAGCTTTATCTAATAAAATTGCCTTCCACCCTGCTCCAGTTAAAATGAACTGGGGGTGTGTGATCTAAAGAAGAGAAGATTTGAGGTGAGAAGACATGATAGCTGTCTTAAGTATTAGAATACCTGATACATGGAAGAAAGCTTAGACCTGTTTTGTGTGGCACCAGACACCAGGGCTTGGAGCATTAGGTGGAAGTTGCCAGGAGGCAGATCTGATCTCGATGTAAGGAAATACTTCCCCTAAAGATTAGAGCTACCTAGGGCTGCCTCGGGAGGTGCTCTGTTCTCCATCTCTATAATCTACACAATATTCATGAAAGGCAGGTTCATTGTATTTTTCCCTCTCTACTCCTACTTAGACTTCTCAACTAGATAATCAACCAAAGATTATTTATTGAGCACCTTTAATGTGTAAAGCTCTGGGCTTATCTCTGTAAGGAATATTAACTCAGAGGACTGTTATTCATTCCATTTAATACTTTTGCAGGTTTTCAGTGATGGATAAATGGGCCTTTTCCATAATTTTCCATTTGGGGAAGGTTATTTTTATCCTGCCCATAAAAGCCAAGTTGTGACATAACGCACTGTTGAAAGACACATCTCTGTCTAATAATATTGCATGTTTATTAGATTTCTTTAAAAAAAACCAAAAAACAAACTTCTTTTAGTTTGCTGGCCATTTCAAAAATTAAAATAAAAGTTCTTTCATTGCTAAATATCTTTTGCTGAATGGACTAAATGGAATGACATCAAGGCATGGAAAGCTTCTGAAACCAGAGGCAGAGTGAGTCACGCCAGCCACAATCTTTTGCAATCCATTAGGAGAGCCCACTGATCTCAGACATTAGCCTAGACACTTTGGGTTCTGTACAGGAAACCTGGAAATCAGCAGTTGTAGACAGACTGGTTCTAACCCAGTAATTTAGGCCAAAATGTGGCATGAGCAATGTCTGTAATAATAGGACTCTCTCTTTCCTCAGAAGGATTTGAAATGCTTTGCTTACATTAACCCATGCATCCTTATAGCCTCCCTAAAGGAAGGCTGTCCTGTTGAGTAGCATTGACCCCTTGCCAAGGATGTCACTTTGGGGTTAGACTAAATGACCTCTTTAGTACCATTCAGTTTGGTAGTTCTGTGAATCTAGTATCCCCATTTTGGGTGAAACTTGGGGTGAAAGGAAGTTGCCAAAGTTCTCAGGATCTCTCAGTAGATCAGAGGACGAATAAGAAATAGCTCTCCCCTCTGACCTTGAAGTTGTAATCCTATGATTTATGTTAGCAGGAGGAGGAAATACCAATATTACATAGCTTTTTCTGAAGTATAGTTAATTCTTAATTAGCCATAGAATCTCTGTGTTGGAAGGGGTCTCAGACATCATCTAATCCACCTGGTATCTGAACAAAAATCTTCTTTACAAAATGACGGACCAGTAGTCAACTAACCTCTACTCAAATACACAGAGTAATGAGGAATTCAGAGAGGGGGTCAGAGATTACCACACTGAATATCAAATGCCACAGATAGCCCCGAAAGTCAACATTAGCCATTAATGTCAATTCAGTTCAATTCAATTCAATTCAGTTTGAGCTTCTGTTTCCACACCTGCAAAACAAGGCAACGCAAGGCAAAGGCAAGTAGAAAGAGTGTGATTCCCAAGTCAGAGGACCTCATGGAATGCCTCAGTTTTCTCATCTCTATCATTATGGGGTTAGATCAGGTGATTTCTGAAGTCCCAGCTAGTGGTGGCCATGTGAAATATTTATTAAAATCCTACTTTGTGCATGGCATTGTACTAGAATTTGGGGATATCAAGATGAAATTAAATAGTCTCCTCAAGGAGTTTATGTTCTAGTTGAAGACGTAGGACACGTATGCAAATTACTACCATATGAATTAGACAAGGTACAGAAGAAAGATAACTTCAGGCTTCATCAGTCGCTTTTGTTTTTCTTTGCAAGCAATGCTAGCCCTGTTATGAATTCATCAATCATTTGTCAAACCTCTGAGAGTTTAGGAAATCCCCAAGTTATTTTTATCAAGAACTTTTAGAATTTTATACTAAATCCATGGGGTTTTTTTAGATGAATATGGAATCTATACATTAAAATTCGAGCTTTTAAATTCAATAATAATTTTAAAGTACCAACTATGTGCAAGGCCTTTGACAATGGACCATATTGTCTCCCTTGTTTGTTTGATCTGTTTTCTCAAGCTATTTACTTGAGTCCTAGGAGACATTCAACATTTCTACTCATTTCTCCAACCTCCACATTCAAAAAGGCAAACCTTCGGGGCAGCTAGGTGGCACAGTGTATAGAGCACTGGCCCTGGAGTCAGGAGAACCTGAGTTCAAATCTGGCCTCAGACACATGATACTCACAAGCTGGGTGACCCTGGGCAAGTCACTTATCCTTGATTGCCTCAAAAAAAAAAAGCAAACCTTTACTAGGTCACCTTGCAAGGTCATAGAACCTGAGTTCTATGATAAGTAGATCTTTCCATCATTGAGGATTTTTAAGCAAAGTTCCAAAAATAAGATAACTTTAAGAATTCCAGAGTACAGGTCATTTATGACTATGGAAAGCATTCTCAATGATCAGAATTATCATTTGTAGTTAAAACGTACCCAAATGACTTACTCGGTTCGAAACCCCAGAACCAAGAGAACAGAGCCCTAACCAGGAATATTTTCTCCTGGAGCCAAAACAACGTGGGGGAACGGGGTGGGGCACAATGGTAAAACAAAGGTTTGTGAGTCTCTGATTCTAAATCCAGAGCTCATTCCTAATCCTACGCCCAAGGGTTATAACACTATGTCACAGCAAATACAAGAGCTTCAAGAAACCTTATACCTTCTCTTGTTCAGCTGCTTCATTTTATCAATGATGAAACCAAGGCCAAGAGAATTTAAGTGATTTGGTCAAGGTCCCAAGAGTAGAAAGTGGCAAGAGCAGGATTCAAGCTTTTTATTCCAAAGGAGGGTGGCAAAAAAGCAACAAATACTTATTAAGCATCTACTGTATATGTTCTAGGCATTGTGCAAAATGCTTTACAAACATTATCTCATTGGATCTAAAGTTAGTGCTCATTCTTTTGTACCATGCTAGCTCATATCACCTTATTTTGCAGATGCGGCAACGGAGGCTCAAGAAGATGAAATTAATCAACGTTATTAAGCACCTACTATGTGCCAGGCAGCAGCTAGGTGGTGCAGTGGATAGGGTGCTGGGCCTGGAGTCAGGAAGATTCAACTTCCTGAGTTCTAATCTGGCCTCTGACACTTACTAGCTATGTGACCCTGGGCAAGTCACTTAACCCGGTTTGCCTCAGTTTCCTCATCTGTAAAATGAGCTGGAGAACCACTCCAACATCTTTGCCAAGAAAACCCCAAATGGGATCATGAAGAGTCAGACACAACCGGAAACACTGAACAACAACAACAAAAAATGTGCCAGGCACAATGCTAAGTGCTAGAAATGGTAAAATAACTAACTCATCCAGGGTCACAAAGACCAATAATTGGTAAAATCATGTCAGAGTTGTTAAAAAAAAAAAGCTGCCTAAGGAATGCATGAGGCCCACAACATACCTGAGTGTGGAACCAGATTAAAATACAATTCGCAAATATTTAACAAAGTAGATAAAAATAGATAATATACATTTTGCAACTAAGTCGAAATGTAGCCTGCAGGGATCCTTGAGGATGATTTATTAGCCTTGTTTCTATTTGAATTTGACATCACCTATCAGGATGATGGTTGCCTTTGAGTAATTGAAGGGAGGTAGGATCAGACTAGTTTCTGGTGGTCCCAGAGAGTAGGACTAGAAACATGAGGTGAAAGTTCCAGGGAGACAGATAAAGATTTGGGGTAAGGAAAAATTTTCTCACAATTAGAACTGTCCAGAAGTGGAATGAGACACCTTGTGAGGTAGTGGGTTTCCTTTCACTTGAGGTAACTGAGGAAAGGCTGGATGACTACAGGGAATATTATCAAAAAGATTCTTGCAAGTATCTGAGGTAAAAGAGATGCTCTCTATGGCCCCTTGAAAGCTGTGGTAATCTCTCCATCATGATGAACCATCTTAATGGCAAAATGGGACAGAGACGTTTAAAGGGGATAAGAGAAACAAGTTTTTTGTCACTGTAGTTTTCAATCATTTAGTCACGTCTGACTCTTTGTGACCCAACAGACCAGAGTACACCAGGCCCTTCTATCCTCCACTTTCTCCTGGAATGTGTCCAAACTCATGTTTGTTGCTTCCATGACACTATCTATCCATCTCATCCTCTCCTGTCCCCTTCTCCTTTTGCCTTCAATCTTTCCTAGCATGAGGATATTTTTCAACGAGTCTTGTCTTCTCATTATGTGGCCAAAGTATTTAAGCATCAGCTTCAGTATTTGACCTTCCAGTGAATAGCCTGAATTAATTTCTTTAAGTATTGACTGATTTGACCTTCTTGCTATCCAAGGGGACTCTCAAAAGTCTTCTCTAGCACCCCAAATAAAAAAATGCTGATTCTGCGGGGCTCCACTTTCCTTATAGTCCAGCTCTCACAGCCATGGAAAAAGCATGGCTTTGACTATACAGTTCTTTGCCAGCAAGGTGATATCTCTGCCTTTTAGTATGCTGTCCAAATTTGCCATACATTTCCTTCCAAAGAGCAAATGTCTTTTAATTTCATGGCTGCAGTCACCATCTGCAGCAGTCTTGGATCCCAAGAATATAAAATCTGACAGTGCTTCCACCCAGGCCAAGAGGCTAAAGTAGAGGTGAGTGGTAGGGGCATTCAAGTAGCAGATACATTTGTCATGGGAGAGGGGATAGTATAAAACTTTTGTTTCTGAGAGGCTTGAGGAATAACAATGGTTCTTGGCCCAGGGTTCATAAATTTTTAAAAATATATTTTGATATCTGTATTTCAATGTAACTGGTTTCCTTTGCACTCCTATGCATTTTATTAAATACATTTAAAAACATTATTCAGATATGCTTTACCAGATTGCCAGAGGAGTCTGCAACACAAACAAAAGTTAAGGAAGTCCCCAGGAGCACAGGAAGCTGGGATACAGAAGGTCCAGTGGTGCTGGTTCTGCTCAGTGGGGAACAGGCCTGCACAGAATGCTAGGCTAGGCTTCCAGAACAAAGAAACCTGCTACTCACCTTCTGACAAAGAGATGTAGAACGACCCATTCATTTTTTAACATGGCCAATGTGAATATTTGTTGTGCGTATTTGTCACAAGGGTTTTATTTTTACTTTTTTCATTGGGGGAAGGGAGGAAAGAGAGAGGGGAAATAAATGGTTAACTGAAAAATAGTAAAATAAAACAAAAATCACATTTTTTTAAAAAGATGGGCAGCTAGGTGGCACAGTAGATGGAGTACTGGGGCCTGGAGTCAGGAAGAGCTGAGGTCAAAGCCAGCCTCAGATACTTACTAGCAATGTGACCCTGGGTCACACTTAACCTCTGTTTGCCTCAGTTTTCTCATCTGTAAAATGGGAAGTGATAATAATAGCACTTACCTCCCAGGATTATTTTAAGGATCAAATGAGATAATAATTGTAAAGCATAGTGCTTGGCACGTAGTAAGTGCTATATAAAGATTAGCTGTTATTGTTATTAAGATGCTAGACAAGTCACAAGGACTGGCAAAATCTTCTAGCTGGAAAAGGCCTCAAAGGGCATCTATTTCAATACATACATGCACAATAATCCCCTTTACAACTTTTCTGAATAGTGCATTCCCAATCATCCCCTTATTATCTCAGTGAGGAGAAACCCACTACCTCCTGAGGCGGTCCGCTCCACTTTGAGACCACTCCAATTAATAAGCAGTTTGTCCTGAGACAGGCCTAAATCTGCCATCTGAAACCAAGCAGAACCATTCTAATTTAGCTTCTCCCAGAGCCCTTCAAGCTCCTGAGAACCCAATATCAGCACCGTGGGGCAATGCCCCACTAACCTTATTTTAGTTATGGCTTTCAGCTAGCCTGTTAAGCTGTCAAGAGCATCATCTACCCATTGCCTTTCTCCTCAAGACCCACACCAGAAGACATCGTCCTCTAACCACGGCATCTTGGAAAATCCCAAAGGAAGAGATGGGGCAGAGGCAAGGGCAGAGCCAGGATGATCATTTCAGGTGGTTACATTCCTGGAGAAACATCTAAAACAGATATGTGGAACAAAGGCTATGTTTTCATGAAAATGCATGTGGAGGAAAATCCATAAACAATACAGATATCCAGCAATGCTATCAACATGTAGAAGGGAAAATGTCTTTAAAAGAAGAGCCATTTCTGCTCGATTTCCCAGAAAGCAGGGCCAGTTCCCAAAGACTCAGTGTTCAGATAAGATGGTTGAAGGTCAGCTGGAAGAGCTAAAAAGTCGTGCTAGGGTTATAAGAAGGAGGGAAAATAAGAACTCAACCCGGAAACATCCCTGTGTCAGCCTGTGCCAAAACCAGATGCTTTTTGCTCATAATTATGATAATTCATTTAACTAGGAATAAAATAGGGCATGATTGTTTACCACAGCCTGTTTCCCTAGACAGGCAGAAAGATGAGAAGAAAAATCTCAGAGGTTTTGCTCTTGGTTAAACGAATAATTTTCTCCATTTATCCAGGAAAAAAACACATAATAACAAAAATTATTCATCTCCACATAAGGCAATGATTGTAAATAAGCATCTTATACCTTCTTGCATAGAAGTCAAGGCAGGAACAAGCTGCTAAGGAATTAAACCCATCTTGAGTTTGATGTCCATCAGAGATTAAAAAAAAAAACAAACAAACAAAAAACCAAGCCCATGGTCTTTCAGAAGCCTGCTCACACAGCAGATGTTTGACTTCCAAATGGTCAGGAGGGACCTGTTTCCAAAGCCAAGTAGAATGCTTGTGAAGTGAAAGGATCACTTGAGAGCCTTAGCTAGAAACAGCAACATGGTAGAGTGCAATGAGTATTAACTCTAGAATGAGAGGACCTGGGTTCAAATCTGTTGGTCTTTGCTACCTATCATTACAAGCCTTTGGCCAAGTCATTGATCATCTCTCAGCCTCAATTTCCTTATCTACAAAATAAGGAATTGGAGGCTAGAGCCTCCAGCTCTGATAATCTATGAAGGAAACAAGCATTTATTAAGCACCTACTATATGCCATGCACCACGCTAAGTGCTTTACAAATATTGTCTCATTTGATCATCACGTTGACCATGAGGAGTAGATGTTATTATTATCCCATTTTATGTTTAAAGAACTTGAGGCTGATGAAGATTAAGGAACTTGCCCAGGATCACATGGTAAGAGTCAGAGACTGGACTTGAATTCAGGTCTCCTGAATGGAGACTCTCTGCTTTATTACAGCTACCCAGCAGACTCTGGGTAGCTATGAGTCTACAACGAATGCTACAGCAGCAAGAGAGGGCAACATAAATTTGAAGCAGAACGACATTTGTAGGTAGGCAAGTTCTTAAAATAAACTCCCAAGTAAGGCTGATTAATTAATTTAGCTACCCCATTCAATTCAACCAACATTTATTAAATAATAATTTAATAAACTTAAATAAACAATTTAACAATAAATTAAGCCATTAAAATTAAAATATTATTTAGGTACAAAGCACTGTACTATCCCTCACTAGATCAGCTTACATCACACAGGGCTTGGGGGTGGGGGAACAACAGGGTCACAAAGAAATAAACACGAAATATGTACAGAGCAATACCAAGTAATTCTCAGAGTGAGAATGTTTTAATAACTAGGGCATCAGGACGGGCTTCATGTAGGACATGGCACCTAAGCTGTGCTTTCATCTCAAAGGACCCAACGAGGAGCAACTACAGTGTTAGTGCAACAGGATGAAAGTGGGGATGGTGCGGGGGCAGAGGTATGTAGAGGGGAAAATCATAACTCAGAGACCCCGAGAAGAAATAGAAAGGGCAAGAAGGTCGACTGGAAGAAAGCAAAGAAAGGTTGAATCATTCTATAAGAAGACAGTGTTACCCCTTCCAAGCAATACTTGCTGTATTGGGGCCAATGTTTCCAACGTGGGCCAGTTTGCCTCTCCCTAGGCAGCCTGGTGACCCTTCCCCGACACACACGCACTTATGGAGCTCACCATGTTGGTGCCAGGCTTAAAGAAGTTTAGCCCACTGCAGCTCAAAACTCCAAAGTTCAAGCGATCCACCAGCCTCCCCAGTGGTAGGCAGGAATTACGACATGCACCACCACACTGGCATAAACTCTTTAAAGATGGCGCCTACAGGCTGCACAGAAACAGTATAGCCAGTGGACCAAGTTCAAGGTTCCGAGGCAAGAATCTGGGTTCAAGTTCCAGGTGCACCACTTACCAACTGTCAGGCCTCAGCTAAATAACTTTGCCTCCCTGACCACTGTTTTCTCATCTATTAAATGGGGATAATAATCCTTGTGGGGATGCTAGGAGGAAAAGGCTTTACAAACCTTAAAGCAGTATAGAAATACTTCCGTTTGCACCTTCTGGAGCGAGGTCAAAGCACATGCATTCTCTTGGAATAATGTGCCTTTGCAAAATGGAACAGAAGGTATCTAGGATATAAATATCCTTCTACTCTGTTAAATATCTTTATTTATAGAAATGAAAGTTAGAAACTAGGATTAATTGCTGCAATATGAAGAAAATGGAAACTAATTAAAAATGAAATCTTCCCAGGCTACCAAAGGGCTGAGGCTCTGTGGAAGATGCCCTTCACAGGCAGGGAGAGGTTGTGTAACATGGAGAAAATACCCTCTGTCTTCTTGAGTCATCACACACACACACACACACACACACACACACACACACACATCTTTGCACACATTGGTAAATCAAATCCTCTCATTTTTATAGATGGTGAAACTTCCAAAAGCTGTACAGGGGAGGAGGCCAACCTATGCTTTCATCTCAAAGGACCCTAAGAACAGTAACTAGCGTGTTAGTGCGACAGGATGAAGGTGGGGATAGTTCCCAAGGCCACATAGCATGCCCATTTCTTCATGCAACCTCAAACAAGCCCCCTCCTTCAGGACCAAACTCAGAATGAATAAGGGAATCCAGGCTGTCCTCTGAGCCCCAGTTGGGGCCATGTTACCCCTAAACAGCAATGGGCATTTTTACAATGACCTGTGGGGGGTACCCTTTATGGTTAGCATTCTTAGAAGGAAAGCAGTACTGGTGTTTAGCCCCAGAGATTTTAAACCAAGTCACTGGGAGTCTTAGCAACCGGCCTAGTCTGCCTTTTGAGATAACCCGACTCTGATTCTGAAACTGCTTCCTCCAAGGTTAGCGATGAGTTCTTAATTGCCAGATTCAGTGGCCTTTTCCAGTTCTCATCCTTCTTGACTTCTCTGCAGCTTTTGGTACTGTCAACCACTGTAGCAGGCCAATGAAACTTTAAGTGTTAACAATGCTTCCCATAATTCCTGGTCTCTGCAGCAATATACCCCTCTCTTATTACATGTAGGAGGACATGGCTTTGCTTTTTACAAGTCTGTAACTTCAATGACTACCCTTCCTCACTCCAAGGAATGTAAATGAATAATAGCGCTTGCTAGAGAAGACACATGTGCATACTCACTTAAATATAGCAATTTTTAAAAGTGAGAGGCAGCCTGGCATAGACTAGAGAAAGAGAACTTGCTTTGGAGTTAGGAAGACCGGGATTCAAGTCCCGCTTGTGACATGTATGGTCTATGTGATCCTAGATAAGTCATTAATCTCCTCAGTGACTCTCTAAGATAGTAAATTGCAGAGACAGTATCAACAGGTATCTATGGAGGGAGTTTCTCATCTGGAAGTTCTCTCTATTGTCCTAAACTCAATCCCATCACTTAATCTATCCCTCTCTTATATTATGTAAAGTTATGTTAGATTTTTGTGTATTAAAAGTTTATTTTCCCTTCCCTGCAGAATTTGCATTAATATTTCCCAAGCAGGGATGAGGCCTTTGATTACTCACATGAGAACAACTCAACTCCTCACACTTGCCAGCTAATCTGCATGTATCCTATAAGTGTTAATTACCCCTTGCTTATTGGTTTTACCCCTAAAATCAGGTCTTCCTCCCTTTTCCAAATAACTGCATAGGTAAGTGTCTCTCTGAGCTCAGACAGCCCCATAGCATCACAGAAAAGATCCCCTGTGTATCTATCCCTTGTTAGCTAACCTCTAGTAAATTAGAGACCATCTCAGTTCAATGTTCTTATCCCCCTCCACTATTTTACTTTGCTCAGATTTCCCAAAGCACAAATCCTGAAGTGGAGATAGTAGGTAACACCTTGATCCCCAGCAATCGCCACCTTAACCTACTCCAGTGACGAGACTTTTCTGATGCAAAAAGTGAAAATGTGAGTTTTTCTCCCTCCCAATACAGTCACAGGTTCACCACGTAATTGCCCATTTGGAGAGGCATTAGCTGCCAAAGGAAGGAAAAAATGATGACGTTTCTTCCTCATTTTTAAACTCCTCAACCTCAAAGAGCCTTCATTCCAATGGCTTCAGTGACTGCCCCTTCTCCTAGATACAAACCTGCCTGTTTCTGTCGAGGACATCACCAGCCTTCCAGCCACCCATGCTCACAACTTCAAAGTCAACCTTGACATTTCACTCTCCCTCAGTCCCTCCCCAAAAGCAATCAGGCACCAAGTTTTGTGTTTTCTCTCTCCACATCTCACATTCATCTCCTTTCTTCTATTCACACAACTGACTCCTCTACCCCCCTCGGTCTCATCACTTCTCAAATCTATTACAGTAACCCATCCAAATTAATCTCCTTACTTCCAGCTTCTTCCCTCTTCAATTCTTCCTCAACACAGTAACTATCCAATGATCTTCTTGTGACCAGATCCCTCCCCTGCTTGTGACTTTTTGGAGATTCCGAATTGTCTCTGGGACAAATTCCCAACTCCTCCACTTGACAGCTAAAGCCCCTCACATCTTTCTAGCTTTATTTCAGATGACTCACTTTAATAAACTCTTTATTGCAACTAAGCTGTGCTACTTGCTGCACCCCACTCTTAACATCTCATCTCCCACCTCTGGGTCTTTACACAGGTCATCTCCAAGCCTGTAGCATAGAGGCTGTCCAACACTTTCCTCTGGATGTCACAGTCTGCTATTGAGAGGTACTGGAAATAGAACAGAAAAAAAAAAGGCTTCCTAAAAAGATTTTATTTTAAAGAAAGATGTCACTCAATTCCTCAGAATTCCTTAAATTTTGTGAGATCAATTAATCAGATTTTTAATAGCCTCTGGCCATGAGACTATACTACCTACAAATATTATGAATTGACGAGATTTCAATTCAGTGGTACTATTTACACACCCAGATTTTCAAATTACCCTAGTCTCTAAAAAGACACAAGGAAGCCACTTGGGGCACATAGTCTGGGCCACCTACAGTAGTCACTTTGAATTTCCAAAAAAAATTTTATTTTTACATGGATTTATTATTTACCTTCCTGCCACTCCTTCAAACAGAACAACAAAAGATAAAATAAAATAAAACTCTCATACTAAATACATATGGTCCAGCAAAACAAATGCTCACATTGACCTTGTCTAAAAATGGATGCATCATTTTAGATTTTACATCCATTACCTCTCTTGCAGGACATGGGTGGGATGCTTCATCTCCAGTCCTCTGGATTTGTGGTTTATATAAAATTGATTTTATAAAAAATTCTTTAGCAACTCCACTTGCTATAGGTAAAATCTATTCCCTCGGCTTACAGTAGACCAGTCTACTGTCTACCAAAACTACAAATGATTCCTCATTTCTCCCCCCCACCCCAAACCCAGCACCTCCCCAAGACCCATTCCTCTTGTCTGGAAGTTTTACTCTCCAACTAATCAGTCCTTTATAGCAGGAAAGTCAACATCTTGCTATTTCCGGGACTTATTAGCTTGGGCAGCTGCTTACAGGATGTTAGGAAGAGGGAGTTTGGCAATAATGTGCTCTGGGCTGGCAGGGGGCTAGGTTGGGTATCTTTGTTGCTCACCTTTAAACCCTTGCTATTTCTAGCTTCTCAGAGGAAATGCCAAATCCATTTTTATAAACACTGTCCAATTGACACACTTTCTGAAACCTTCTATTAGCATCTATGGCATCTTTCTGCATGATAAGCAATCTCCCTATTGATCCCCTCAGGCAGTCAGGGCTTTATGTTCATAGGATTTCAATATTGCCAGGAAAATGTGGCCTGATAGAAATGCCTGTGTAACTGCACCCCACTGGAGGTTGGTTACCCACCTAGAAGAGTGGTTTGTTCACCAAGGACTTGTTCTCAGTCATTCCTTTCAAGCCCTTTCCCCAGGAGCTAGTCTCTTAGGAATGCATTGAATCAAAGCCTAGTCATACTCTGAACATGCAAAAGCAAGCTTACCCAGTACATCCTCTAAGGCACCGTTTGCCTCCTAGAGTGGAGTCCCAGCTTCAAATGGCTGATCCCTTTTTTCCCGAGACATAAAGCTGATCTCAGCCACTGGCAAGGTGTTAAAAATAAAATCATTCCAGAAGGGGGTCTTGTCACTTCATGGCATAGCCCAATGATCCTGGGCCTGAACATTCAGTAGTTGGTAGGTCCTTTTCTAACCTAGACAGCAACCACTTATAAGACGTTACCCTGCTCTTTGACACAGCAGTTTCACTGCTGGGTATATACCCCAGTGAGGTAAAAAGGGGGAAAAAAGGCCTCCATATATACCAAAATATTCATGGTGGTAGCAAAAACAAACCAAAACCAGACAAAAACCTTGAAAATAAAGTGAGCATCATTGATTGAAGAATGGATGGTCAAATTGTGGTACATGAGTATAACGGAACATTATTTATTACACAGTAAGAAATGGTGGGGGCAGCTATGTGGTGCAGTGGATAGATCACTGGCCCCGAAGTCAGGAGGACCTGAGTCCAAATCTGGCCTCAGACCAAACACTTGATATTTACTAGCTGTGTGACCCTGGGCAGGTCACTTAACCCCAATTGCCTAAAAATAAAAAAAAAATTTAAAAAAGAAAAGAAATGGTGACTATGAAGCATTCAGAAAAACATGGAAAAACTGAGATTAATTGACATAGGGTAAAGGAAGTAGAACCAAAAATACAGTGTATGTAATGACCAAAATAATGTGAATGGAAAAGAATATAAGAAAAAAAAAAGGCAAATGCTGAGTAATTGTAATGAATAAGTTTGGCCCAGGAAAAGAGATGAGGAATCACCTACCTCCTTTTGAGAGAGAGGTAGGAGGTATTGGGGGAGGGGGAGGGGATACTCAGGTGCATTAGTTTATATACATTGACAGACAAGATCACTGTCTTTCAGTTTTACTTGACTATTTGTTTTAAGAGAGAGATCGTTTGGGTGGGTGGGGCATATCTGTAAATGCTTGTGATTTAAAAACAAAAGGTGTTAGTATATTATATAATAATATTATAATGATATATTACAACAATAATGTATTATATTAATATTATAATATAGTATTATATTATACTGTTATATCATAATAGCATATATAATAGTAATATAACATATGCCATAGTAAATAATAGCATATAGTAGAGTATATAATAGTACATAGTATATATAATAGTACATAATTATAATAGTATAGTGTAGTACGGTACAAAATATCATATTATAAAGGGAAGCATGATGGATTTGGATTCAGAGGAATTTGGGTTCAAAACCCAGCTCTAATGCTTATTGTGTGACTTTGGACAAGTCGCTTCTGACTGGGATCATAATCAAATCAGCACTGCAATAGCTACTCGAAAAAGTGAGTCAGTGTATTTCCCTATAGCACCCCTCACCCTCCCTGTGACTTTCCCAACCAAAACACCACACTCTAGCCACCACTCCCCTACAGGCAGGGGTGTTTGCTGGCTAGAGCTTAAGATCTTATTACTGAAGTTTCAGTGTGAGCATTCACACCTCAGAAATGGGCAAACATTCCAAATCAGGACTTGACTTTGTTTTATTGATTGTCTGGTTTAGAAAGTTTAATAATATGACCTATATGTGCTGTTTCCCCCATTAGAATATAAACTTGAGGGCAATGAAGGTCTCACTTTTGCATTTGCATCCCCAGAGATTAGCACAAACGCTAGCAGACTGTAGACACTTTCAAAAAGTTTTTTCTCGTTCATTCATTCACCTATAAAAATGAGAGAGTTAAACTGGATAACTGCTAAGGTACTTTCCAGATCTATGTCTTTGAATTTACTTTTTTAAGATGCAGAAAAAAATATGTAATATACATATATATATGTGTGTAATATGTATACATGACATAAACATATATCACCTAAATATGTTTATTCTGTCCTCTGCTAAAATCATCCAGAATTCCCAGCTCCCAAACATCCTCTCCCACTCCAAATTCCTAGTTCCTTCCTTCTACTTGAAAGTCTTAGCTCTAGCTAAGCAAATTCACTGAGGCTTATAGGATTTATTTGGAACTGGAAGAGACCTTAGAGACCATTCCAACCCTTTCTTTTTACAGATAAGGAAACTGAGCCCTAGAAAGGTTAAGTGTTTTGCCGAGGGACACCCAGCTGACAAGTCATAGAACACAGATTCAAGGCCAGGTCTTTTGACTCCAAATCTAGTAAATCTTCCACTAAACTTCCCCTGATTCTTCCCATGTGAGGTTCCATGGAAAAATCCCTGGTTTCCATTGTATGTAATATATAGCCATCCACAGCCAATCCCCCCTGGAAGTTCTCTGTTTGTTGATGCCCCTCCAGATGCCTGGAACAACTAAATAAGGGCAGGTGGAAAAATCAAAATAATCCTGGATTGGTGCTGGAGGAGCCCAATGCAAGCAGTCTATTACCTAGAGCCTCTCCGACGAAGAGTTAATTCATCATACCAAATCCAATCACTTTATATAAAAACTGGTGCAGGTTTCATTTAGTTTGATGAGGTTTATTGCAAGAATTCAGAAAATCAATTTTACTGAGAGCCATATTAAACCCCAGGGAATATAAACATTATATGTACCTCACATAAGTTTTTCTTATTACTCAGAGGATCACTGGGGAAATTATATGCTTACCATGAAGAAGGGTAATGGCTCTGTTCATTGTCTTGGGCAACTCCCATCTTGCATACTGCAGTGGAATAAAAAATAAAGATGGCAAGGCCCCAAATGGGCATTTAACCTGTCTCCATACGGCCAAGGTATTAGAAGACACTCAGCGAGTGACTTACTTTTCCAGAGATGTTAACTAAATACAATATGGTATAGGACTAAATACACAATGCACATGCATGGTAGAAACATGGCAGGGACAGGGACAAAGTCCAATTCAACAAGGATTTGTTAGGCACCTATTGTTTGCAAGGCACACTGCTCAGGTGAAAAAGGAAAAATGACATTGTGGTTAGAATGTTGGGCTTGGGGTTAGGACAACCAGGATTCAAATCCTATCTCTGCTACTGATTAAATATATAACCTTTGGACAAGTCAATTAGCTTCATCTATGAAATGGGTATAAATAATAGCACTAGGTTGTTGTGAGGATTAAATGATCATAATAAAAATGCTATGTAGACCCCAGTAATTAAAAATGCTATAGTCTATGCCCAGAAGGTGTTATCTTACATTCTATTAAGGAGACCTGATTGTAGAGTTAGAACCAGAAGGGACCCTTAGAGGTATCTACAACCACCTCCTCCTATTACAGATAAGAATGAAAGGGACAGCTAGGTGGCGCAGTGGATAGAGCACCAGCCCTGGATTCAGGAGGACTTGAATTCAAATCCGACCTCAGACACAACACTTACTAGCTGTGTGACCCTGAGCAAGTCACTTAACCCTATTGCCTAACCAAAAATCAAAAAAGAAAAAAAAAGGATGAGGAGACTCAGATAAATGAAGCAAATCAACAAGCATTTGTTGCTTTGTTCAGTATATTCAGTCCTGTTGGACTCTTCATGACCCCATTTCGGGTTTTCTTGGCAAAGGTACTAGAGCGGCTTGCCATTTCCTTCTCCAGCTCATTTTACAGATGAGGAAACTGAGGCAATCAGGGTGAAGTGACTTGGCCAGGGTCACACAGCTGGTAAGTATCTGAGGCCACATTTGAACACAGATCTTGCTGACTTCAGGGCCAGGGCTCTATCGACTGCACCACTTAACTGTGCCAGTCACTGCAAGACACAAAGAAAGTCAAAAATATAAACCCTTCCCCCTTGTTGAGCCACAATGACCTGGATTCAAGCTTGGCAAGGAATTGACTCTCTAATTGTGGCAGCATGCCAAGATTGTACATACAGATACAGACAGCGTAGGAAGAAGGCACTAGCACTGTGGGAGGAGGGAGGGCAGGAAAGGACAAAGGCAAAAGGTGGGACTTGAGCTGAGCTTTGAAGGAAGCTGGGAAGCAGAGGTGAAGAGGGCTAGCATTTCAGACAGTGCAAAGACTCAGTCAGGAGACAAGAGATGGAGAGTGGAGAAGCAGCAAAGGACAGTGACATGACCACGTAACCGAGCTATGAAGGAGCAACGCCGGGCTTCCAACTGAGGTCTACCACGTCCAAATCCACCATTCTTCCCTCACCGTGCTCCTTCCAACGGTAACTCTGCAGGTGAGACTCCTTCTCTCTCTAAAATGGAGGCCCCAAGAGGAACTCACCAATAGGAGAAAGGAGGTAGAATGGTACATGGATTTTCTAGAATGGGGGGGCCCTAGGAACTGAAAGAAGTTCTAGGGAGAGGCTGCAGGTGAGGTGTGGTGACTTCCCTTACTTCTGAGATTGCCTTCCATTCATGCTGTAACTATCTTGGGCATACATCATAATTTACTTGCTTTATGTTCCTCTAGAATATAAGCTCCTTGAGGGCAGGGACTGACTTTTTTTTTATTAATTATATCCTTGGTGCTTAGCACAACACCTGGCACATAGTAGGTATTCTATTGGATTGGAACATATTTTTGCCTTTCTGTGTACCCCTAGCTTAGCACAATGCCTGGAACATGGTAAGCACTTTATAAATGTTTGTCTTCCCCTCTGACTCTACTCCTTGGCTTCTTTGGTCTTTCCCCTGGGCCTATGTACTTAGGGTGCAGGAGGGGAGCAGAATCAGAAAGGAAACCACAGGAATGTAGAGGAAAGATGTGTCCTAAGAGCACAAGAATAGACTTGTGCTCAGAAAGCCCCTGAAAACTCTCACTTCTGAAAAAATAAACAAGTCTGCCTCCTTACAAAAGCTCAGTGGTGAGACCAGTGCTATGGGACAGACTGTTCATCCCCCTACACTTGATTTCCAAAAACAATCCAGCTGTAGAGTAGCCATCAGGATGCAGTGCAGGCCCAGACTGCTGAAAGTGCCCACTTTCCAATTTACCACTAAACAGAAAAGGCTTCTAGGATAATCCCAATTCATCCACTAAGCTAGAAACCATGTACCTTCAAGGGTTAGAATCTTATCAAGTGATCCTGCAAGGTCTCGAACAAATTAAGACCAATTCATATCACTGTCCAATCTGCTTTGGTCAGTTTGTGTGGGTGACCTCAGACACCTCTCTTGGACTTCACCTTTCCAGTGCTAGAACTCTCCCCCTTCCTTATTGGTGAATATATCCCCATAGCCCATTACTGTTCCTGATCATGGTTCACTTTCCACCCCTAGCCATGTTCTTGGTGGTCTTCATGAATTCCTACCCCGGCCCCCAATCTGGACTCCTTCACTCTTGCCTGTTAGCCCTCCACTGATCCCTCAGTACTAACCCAGAAGGAGAGGAAGCTAGGAAAGGAGGAAAGAAAACCTCACACACCTGTAACCAGAATTACTTCTATCTCACAATTTCATATGTGATGGAAACTTCTGGTGTGGCAACTTTTGTAATCGATGCAGATCAATGACTCTGCACTGCGAAATTCAGTGGCTAGTCCATGGTTACACAGCTAGCAAGTTTCTGAGGCTGATTCTCTCTCCACCATGTTGTTGTTATTGTTGTTCAATCATTTCAGTTGCGTCTGACTTTCTGCGACCCCATTTGGAGTTTTCTTGGAAGACATTGGAGTGGCTTGCCATTTCCTTTTCCAGATCATTTTACAGATGAGGAAACTGAGGCAAATAGGATTAAGTGACTTGCCCAAGGTCACACAGCTAGTAAGTGTCTGAAGCTGGATTGGAACTGATGAAATGAGTCTTCCTATCCACTGCATCACCTAGCTGTCCCCACTTTTAGTACTAGGGGCTACCAATTTTTCTTTTCGTCAGACATGAAAATTTGAGACACATTGTCCAGCATTAGAAATGTTACCTTCAACATAATCAAGCAGCTGCTGGCATTGGGATTACACAGCCCTGCCTCAGCCTTTAGGGAAATTCAGCAGTAATCTAGCTCACATCTAGCAGGGCAATATTCTGCATCAAGAAGTGACAGACAATGACCCAGGAGGACAGCAGACAATTTCAGAAAAGTGCTTGGAAAATCAGGTTATCATGTTTCTGACACCAACCCCAAACGCGATTCGTTCATCCATCCAGGAGCCAGTCCTGTTCACCAACACAATCTATGGACCACATCTGTTCAAGAGGTACTCCTCTTCAATGTGCTTTACGAAAATTCATCTTGTATGTACCAGGCCATATGCTCAGCATTACCTAGGAAAGCCTAGAGAGGGTTTGATTCAAACTCTGAACAGTCCAAATGTCAAAGTGAAATCCCAGCACTAACAGTCACTTCTTGACAGGCGCAGTTAGGGAATTCCTCAGCTGTCTCTGTGGAATATCTAGTCAGAGAATCAGAGGCTCCTAGGATGGCAGCCCCACAAGAAAGCCTTTGGAGAGAAGCTAGTCCAACCCCCTGCCGAGGCCCGGGGAGGGGTACTGTGCTGGAGACATTGAAGGGTACAATAGGAATCATGCTAGACCTAGAATTTGGAGATCCAGGTTTGAAGAGTAGAAACATTTGCAAGATACTTTACCTCCCCAGACTCAGTTTTTTTCATCCGTAAAATGAGGTCAATACTGCTTGCGCTGTTCATTTTGCAAAGTGGTTGTGAGGAAATCAGTTTGCAAATTGCAATAAATCACAAAAATTGTTTAGTTAATTTTAGTAAATTATTTTTAGTCAGGGTGGGAAATTAATAGCATAAGATCCATCATTTGCTTTTCCCACACAGTGGTAGAAAATAGCAATAGTAAAATTTATATATACATGTACATATATGTATGTATGTATATATGTATATATGTATGTGTGTGTGTGTGTGTATTTTTTTTTAAACCCAGACCTGGCTATTATTCTCCAGATATGGACTGATCAAGGTAGACTATAAGGGAATTACCAGTTCCTTGTCCTGAACACTAGGTTTCATTTAATGCAATCTTAGATTGCTCCCTTTCTCTCAAATCACATGGCCATAACCTTGGTTAAAGCTCTCATCAACTCTCACCTGGACCATTGCAATAGCTTTCCAATTGGTCTCCCTTTCTCAGATCCCTCCCCTTGACAATCCATCCCCCTCCGAGCTGCCAAAGTGATGTTCCTAAAGCACAATTCTGACCCTGTCATTTCCCTGCTCAGTTTCTTGAGCAGGTTACTGTTTTCCTCCGTTCTAGAAGAGGGCCGTGACATCAGGAAGGTGATGCCATGACTTGTAAGTGAAGGAGGACTGTGCAAAATCACCAGCCTCACTTTCCCCTCTGAAGCCATCTGGGTCCACTGGCAAGATATAGACCAGGACACCTGGAGAAGCCTCAGATGCAGTGGAAGACCTTGGCCTTTTTAAGCTAAGTTCTTTCTCAGGTCTCCGTTTGACTGAGTCAATGCCCATTCAGTGAAATAACATAGTCAGAACTGTGCTTTAGGAGTGCACGAAATAATGGAAAGCAAAATGAGCAGAACCAAGAGAACGTTGTATACAGTAACAGCAATATTGTTTTAAGAACAACTTAGAGCGACCAAGTCATTTAGATTATTACAAATACTCAAATTAACTACAAAGGACATATAAAAGAAGATGCTACCTGCATCCTGATAAATAGAAGTATGTTTAGAATGATTTTACACTTATATATAGTATTTGTGTCTAATGGTAGCCACCTCTAGAGCAGGGGAGGGGAAAGGAAGAAAAAATGTACATGATAACTTTATTATATATAAAAGGAATTGAAAGGTGTCCATAATAGATTTGCAGTTTCATGTGCAATCATCTTTTTTTAATTATACTATGCTATGGAAATGCTTGCTTTATTGCATAAATTAAAAGTAAAATAAATAAAAATTTGCTCTCCATATCCCCCCTCCCAAAAGAAGAAAGAAACCTCAATGGCTCCCTTTGCCACTGAGATAAAATACAAACTTTATTTAAAATGTAAAGTCCTTCCCAATCAGGCTCCACCCTACCTTCCCAGGCTTCCTACATGTTAACCCTTTTATGCCTACTACATTGCAGTAGAACTAGACTATTGCTGTTCCCATATACGACATTCTATCTCTCATCTCTTTGTCTCTCCTCAGGCTGTCCTCCCTGCTACCCTCAGAACCCCTGCACCCCCTCAAGGCTTCCACTGAGTGCTACCTCCACATGGGATCTAACCTGAACCCCCCCATCCCGAGCTGGTAGTATCTTCTCCCACAAAAAAAAAATTACACTGTATTTATTCTGCATATATTTTGCATTTATCTATGGACACATGTCCATGTTGTCTCCTCGCCCAAAGGAATGTCACTTTCTTGAAAGCAAGTACTGTCTCATCTTTGTATTTCCACCACTTAGAACAGTACCTAGAACATAGTAGGTGCTTGATAAGTGCTTGTGAAATGAATGTATGAATGAAGGATTGCATCAGGTTTTTTGACCACCATGACACACTGCTGACTCTGATTGAGTTTGCAGTCCTCTAGAAATGGTCTTCAAATTTGGGGGTTTTTGTCATGTACTGCAGCACTAAAATAATTTTGATCATGCACTCCCAATGTAAATTTTTATATATATATACATATATTACTGTACTAATACTTATGGATGTTATAAAACTTATGCAAAAATAGAAATTAAAAGATGTGATAAATGAAGTAATAACATCTCATCCTAAAGTCAATAGGGAGCCATTGGAGTTTATTGAGTAAGGGAGCTGTATCATCACAACTGCACTGTAGGAAAATCACTTTGGTGACTGAGTGGAGGATGGTTTGGAATGGGGAGAAACTTGAGGCAGAGACTTATATTAGGAGGCTATTGAAATTGTCCAGATGAGAGATGAGGAGGACCATATGAGTAAAGGAAAAGACATGCCAGTGAGAGATGTCATGGAGATGGAAATGACATGATTCATTGACTGATTAGGTATAGGGTAGAACAGAAAGATGAAAGGAAGGGAGGGAGGGAGGAAGGAAAGAAGGAAGTAAGAAGGGAGGAAGGGGAAGGAAGAAGGGAAGGAAGGAAGGAAAGAAAGAGGAAGGGAGGAAGGAAGGAAGGAAGGAAGGAAGGAAGGAAGGAAGGAAGGAAGGAAGGAAGGAAGGAAGGAAGGAAGGAAGGAAGGAAGGAAGGAAGGAAAGAAGGAAAGAAGGAAGGAAGGAAGGAAAGAAGGAAGGAAGGAAGGGAAAGTGAGTTTGAGATAGCATTTGAACCCAGGTATTCCTTTTTCTAAATCAAGCTCTCTGCCCACTTTACCATTCTAGCCCAAGATCATCTGGTCCACTCCCTCGTTTTACATATGAGGACAGTGAAGCCTGGGCAGGTACAGTAACTGCAGCAGCAGAACCAAGATTCTAACTGAGGCTTCCTGACTCTGAATCTCCAAACGCTCAGCCCCCATTAGACGTGTGTTCCAGTTTTACATTCCCTGCCCATTCAGACTTAGAAAGTTACTGGCTGTGACTAAGCTGGGTAGGAGCTGGAGGGTTGTTTCTGGCAGGCGTCTCCACCTCAGGGCGGTCACTACAGACCCAGAGTCTGCCCCTCAGCTTTGTGCTCTCAGGAACTCTGTCTGGGGGCTTTCTTTCCTCCAGTTTGCCCAGGAGTGATCAAAGTCTAAGCCGCTATCCAAACTCGTAAGAAACAAAGAAACCACAATGTCAAAGTATAAACTTGCACTGCGAAAAATAACCTTCAAACCGGGTGTGTGGTTCAGCCAGCTCCTACCAGATCTCAGGAGAGCCAATTGTTAAACTTTAAATGAGAGCATTTACATCTTGGAAGTCAGCAAACACCACAAATCAGGGCTTGATTTATTGTCTTCTTGATTTTTTAGACTTAAGAAAATGAGGCAGAAAATGTTAATAATTAAAAGACTCAACTTAAAAGTGTGTGGAGGGGAGGGGAGAAGCTGAGTGTTAAACATATACTAACAATCTCTTCCCCAAATAGACCAGAATACTGCAGCCAGACTATCAATACTTTCTCTTCCTTGTAGGAAAAAAAAGAAATCTACTTTTCTAAGAACATCTTAAGATCAAAAGGTTACATTTAAGTAGACCTCCTCCAGGACAGGGAAGGGATCCTGGATCTTTAAAGATTAAGCCAGCAGTGGGTAAGCTCTGGCTACTGGACCCACCTGGAGAGGTCTTTAGGCAGATCCTAGCAATAGGCTGTGTCTGTTCTCTCTGGATCTGCCTGGCTGCATCATCATCAGAACAGCATCTGGGTGAATCAGCCTTTGTTCACAGTAACTCCAGAAACAAAGCAAAATATGAAATGGCCTTCAGTGTGGTCAAGTTTCCTGCTGCACCGGCAGTAACCATGGCCAAACAGAAAAGGAAACAGAAGATGTTCACGGAATGTAAGTTCCCTGAAGGCAAGAACTTCCTCTTTTTTCTCTATATATCCCAAACTCCTGCCACAATGCCTTGTGTTGTCAGTCAGTCAAAAGCATTTATTAAGTGATGGACACCCTGTACGAAGTGCTGAGAATACAAAAAAAGGTGAAAACGCTGCCCCTGTCCTCATTCTAATTGGGGAACAATGTGTAAATAACTGAATATGTCCAAGTACAGGTTATATGCTGAATAGATGGGTAAGGCACTAGCAACGAGGATGCTTAACAAATACTTGCTTGTCAAAACTTTTAAAAAAGAATTTTTAAATTGTTTTCACATGTAATTGGGAGGAAAATAAAATACTATTTGCAATTTAAAAATAAATAAATAAAAAATAGCTGGTATTGTATAGCATCTATTTTAAAAAAACCCATAAATGCTTGTTTAGTTTTTGAAAAAGCACCTGGTTTTTAGATCGTCTCTAAACTTAACCGGAGGTACACTTAATGCAAGGTCCTTGACCAATGAACAACAAAATGGCATACTCTTAGAAGAAGAGATCTGCATTTCCAATATTCTCTCAATAAGTAAAATCTGAACACAAAAGGCAGGTGCAGTAAATGGGAGGATGGCTCATAGGATCTCTTGAGAGAGACAGCCAAAGGAGATGGCAAATGTAATTTATCATATGCCTAAAGAAAGAACAAAAAACATCATTCTGTAGGCCTCTTCTTGGCTTGGCTTGTAGTGCTTGTGATGAGGCCTTATAGGCCACAGGATCATAGATTTGTCATTGAAAGGGATATAAAAGGTCATCTAATCCAACTCTCTTATTTTATTTATGGGAAAACTGAGGCTCAGAGAGGTTGACACCTGTCCCCAGATCACGCAGCTAATAAAGACTGAAAAGAATGAAATGAAGGTTCCTGAGGCTTATGTGCCAACATTCAGTGCAGAGGATGTGGCAAATTCTGCAAAGATCCTAATGAGATTCCCAAAATCAGAGCAATGTCTACCTTTACACTTTACAACTTTAACGGGAAAGAAGGCATAGGGGATGATGGTGAGAAATATATTGAAAAAAATGATTCAGGATTAAGAAATTAAAGAGGCCAAAGGCCAGTAGCCTAATCAGAGCTCTTGTACCTGACCATTAATATGCTTTCTTTAGGAGGAGAGTTTAAAGAGACTAGACCTGATATCTACTGATCGCAGAAAAAGAAGTTGACTTTCTTAACAGAAAAAAAAAATGATTGGTTACTAATGTAGGAGACACTTCTGAATCAGCTATCTCTGTACAGCCAGATCATTGATTAGAGCAAACATAAAAAATCAACCTCAAATTGTAAGAAAGAATAAAGAGAAGAAAATCTTTTGTACAGCTACAACAGTACCAACTTGACCTATTCAAATAAGCTTTAAAAAATGGGAAATAGATGAAAGAAATGCATTGGCAATGGTTATCACCATTTCCTACAGAAGTTTGACCAATATGAAATCATCACTACAATGAGGAGGCCAGGAATCCAAAATAATAATAGCTCACATTTATATACCACTTCAAAGTTTACAAAGGGCTTTGTAAGTGTTATTTCATTTTATCTTCACAACAACCCTAGGAAGTAGGTGTTATTACTATTCAGGGAGCCCAAGTAGACAAAGGTTGTTACCAACCTAAGGGTCACACAGCTGGTAAGCATGATGGGATTTGAACTCATTTTCCTGATGTCAGGTCCAGGTTCTCTTCTATTTGTATTCCAGAACCCTTGCCAAAACTTCAGGATCCTTTAGGACTCAATGACCTATGAAGTGGAAGCCATTGGTGTAGTGGAGAAAAAGCACTGGAATTGGTATTAGAGGACCGGGATTTGAGTCCCAACTCTAACAATAGCTAGGTGGGCCATGGGCAAGTCATTGAACCTCCATGAGACTCAGTTTCTGCATTTGTTCTGTTTACCCTACTGTCCCATGGGACTACTTTAAGGAAAATAAATTGTAAAATGCTAGAAGAGGCAGAGAGAATGAGCCAAGGAGTCAGGAGAACCTGGATTTTGGTCCTGCCTCTCACATACCGGCAGCACAACCCTGGGGAACGTCTAAAAAGCCTAGTCAATCCTCTGAGGATTCTAAGTATAGAGAAGGTGTCAACCTGCCTTGGTAGAATTTCTTCTTCTGGGAGTTCCCTAACCCAATGAAATCAGAAGTCCAATCCTTAGTCCTGAAGTGCTAAATAAATTAGAACTGTTATGGGTGCTATATTTTCTAAGATTATAGCTTACCTTGAAATAATTATATCAAAATTTGAGATCTCCCTGATGAGCCATCTGCAAGATATTCACAATAAATGCCTCTTTGAGCAGGTTATTTCTGTTGATGGCTGATGGCATTCATTCTCTGTTCATTCCTACTAGGTTCAATTTCAGGGAGTGACTTTTTTTTTTCTTTACTCCTGAGTTCTGAGGGAATAATCTCTTTGGGACACCATATCTACTATGTACTGTTTATAACACTTCAAAGTATCCATGATTTCACCAGTGTGATTTATTACTTCCATTGATATAGTTTGCCATCTTTTTTTGCCGACTTATGAGATAGCCTTCATGAGTTGCTGTGGCCTCCAAAAATATTCATCACACAGACTATTCCTGGGTATTTGACCTGAGTTCAAATCCTGGTCTCAGACACTTACTAGCTGTGTAACCCTGGGCAAGTCACTTAACATCTCTTTGCCTCAGTTTCCTCATTTGTAAAAGGGGATAATCATAGCACTTACCTCCCAGGGTTGTTGTGAGGATCAAACGAAATCATATTTGTAAAGAGCTTAGCAGAGAGCCTGGCACGTAGTATATCAGTTGTTGTTGTTGTTGTTGTTGTTGTTATTATTATTTACTCAAAACATTCCCAGCTTGATAAGACCGGTCATAGCTTGGCTTCCACTAGAATAGCCCCCAGGAACCCTCTACACCTTATGTAGGTGATAAGGACTAAGAGACTGAGTGACAGGAAACAATGAAGGAAACAGTGTGTCTCTCATCTCTGTGCTAGGGGCTGGGAATGGAGCAGAGACGGAGGTGAACAAAATAAGCATAAGAAATAGGAATTGGAGAGCTGTTGAATGTGTTAAGAGCTGGAGCTTCGAGGGAGCAGCTAGGACTGATGATTGGATAAATATTTTATTGGAAGAAAAACTCGTCAGAGACAAATTCTTCATCCTTCCTATTTTACAAGCATAATCCCCAGTATCTAGAACACGATAGGCACTTAGTAAATGTTTTGAATTTGATTCTGTGGGTAGAGCCTGGAAGAACCTAAGCCTCTGTCATTGTGGGGCTTCTAAGCTAAGTTGGGGCCAGACTGATTTTCCCTTCCTAGTCACTGAAAACATAAATGGAATGTAGATTTTTGGAGGGGAGAAGGGAGAGGAGGTAAGAGACTGCCTCACTGCAGAGTCATAAAGAAACCAATATTTGTTATTCTGAGGTCTTAATGCATGCCCATGGTGATTCTAATGTAGCTTTTTAGATCTGTCCTGGTATTTTAATAATGGCATTCATTTGGGCATTGTTGAAATATTACATTATTCAATGTATCCGATTGCAATACAATTTTCTATGCCCACATGGTGCATTATTACTGTGTACCTTTCACAGAAGTGTAATTTGGGGAGAGATTTTCCATCAAGACATTGAAGGTGTTGCTTTACAAATCTGATGTAATCTAGAATATTAGTCACAGCCTCAGGCTGAGAGCATTTCTTCAGGGTAAACACTTGTTTAGTAGAATGATCCAAGTTGGGCTGCCCAAGAATGGAATGGCTCCAAACCTATCTTTCCAGACATGTTTCACATTAATCCCCCCATGTGCAGCCACATTTCTGGCAAACTGACCGATCTCATCTTTTCATACATGACATCTCTTAGCCCTCCTCTCTATCTCTCTTCACCTCCGTGTCAAAGGTCAGCTCCAGATTCCCCTAATACCAAGTGTTCCTACTCATGTCCGGATTTAAAAAAAAAAAAGACTATTTATTTTTCTTATATTTTGTTATTTTTCTGAGCACATGAGAGGCACTGTGGAGCATGTCAGCCTCTGAATCAGGAAGACCTGGGTTAAGTCCTATTTCTGGAACATCCTGGATGTATGATGACCAAGATATCTAACTTTTCAGTTTCCCCCAAAGTGATGCTGTAACACTGAAAGTTACAAAGCAGGTGCTGACCTGCACTGGTAGAAGGACCCCAGAATACCCTAAACCAAAAAAGTCACAGATCTGAGAAGAAGAAAAAAAGTTTACTGTTATTTCCCTCCAGTAGAAAGTAAATCCATTGATTATTTTCTTTTTATCTTTATACCCTCAATACCTAGTACAGTATCTACCACCTACAATAGTAGGAGCTGAGTCAATATTTGTTGAATTGAATTAAAACTAATTGGTAGAAAAATCATGCCTAGAGGCCAAAGACCTGCATTGATAGAGTCAAATAAAATCATGGGCAGCGATGGGGGAGAAATGAAAATGTCCTTTGTAAGCCATAGGACACTATGCCAACTTCAGCTATTTTTTGTTTACATTATTATGAGTATTAATATAATATTCTATTCTTTGTTTACATATCAAATTGAGGATAACTGATAAGTGTCAAACCCTTCAGTGAGTTAGGGGCTATCTACCCCAAACATGTGAAGACTTCCCCTGGCTGAATTGGAGGATGAGCATAATTTGTTCCAATGACCACGAATGCAGCTGAAGCAGGCGCTGTGGCATGCTTACAGCTTGAAGGTGCCAAGGTCATCTACTGTATCCTGGGGCCATCTCCAGTCATCCTGACCTCTGTCTTGCCTCTGCACTTCAATGACTCTGAAGGAGAGAGTGAGGCTGATGACTTTGTGCAGCTCTGCCTCACTTAAACCTGATTCATGCACAAGTCAAGACATCATCTCATGACGCCATTGGTCCTCTTAGAAAACAAAGGGAACACCAGCAGCAAGAACAGTATTCTCCACTCGAGTCTTCCTGTCAAAGAGGACCTTGAGTTGTCAGGCTGTATCAGGGCAATCCACACTCTGGAAGGACCTGCTAAAAAAAATAGAAAGTTAGAAAGACTTTGGGTATTGCAATAGAGTCCGGGGGAATCAAAGGGCTGTACTTGAGGACTTAGAGGGCCACATATGGCCTCGAAGCCCCAGGGGCCACACCCCTGCATAGATCATCTGTCTGTAGTGTAGACCAGCCTAGTCCACAGAGATGTTCACCACCAGGTGTTAGCCACTAGGTAATGAATTTTTGTTTTTATCCACAGCAGCTCCCAAAGACCATCTTATCAAGCATCAAAGAAATAGGAGATTATCTATGACATTGCTATGGAAGGAGTAGCTACAACTGATCAAATCGTGGATCTTTTAATGTTCTGAGTTTTTATGAAGATATCATTAATGCAGAAAGACTTTACAAAGGGAGAGGGGAAGACAGAAGAATGAGATTGCCGTTATGTCCATGAGAAGGTAATAAACAAGTTACAGGGGGTGCTGCCATGGTGAAGTGGAAAGAGCAGTGAAGTTTGGATCAGAGGACCCCTGTGTTCACATCAAAATTCTGTCACCTCAGACAAGTCATTCTACTTGCCTGGGACTCAGTTTCCCCATCTGAACATGAAAAGGTTGGACTAGATGATCTCTCACATACCTTCAGGCTGTAGAACCTATGACCTTTTGTCTTTTCTATATTCTATTGGCATTTTTTATTATTAATAACTTGCTTGAATAGGTCAGGATTGAGTTGTTTCCATCGCACGTCATCTTTTTCTCGTTGCTAGTTTTCTCACTTAATTTATTTTTTAAAAACTGAGCCTCCCCATCTTGTCCAGATTGGAAATACAGGGGCTAATTATAGGCCCAGTCCCACTTCTGGTAGTCACAAGAGCTTTAATCTGCTCCGTTTCTGACCTGGGTTGGTTTTCTTCTCCCTAGGAAACATGGTAGCCACCCCTGCTCCTGGGGACTCACTATAATACTGACAAACTTAATGAAGACACCCAATTGGGATAGCTCACTATAACGCAGAACTTCTAAGCTCAAGAGATATGCTAGCCTCTGCTTCCCTGGTAACTGGGGGTACAGGTATTTGCCACTATGCCTGGCCTAACTTTTGGTCTTTGATCTGACAAGTTTATGGCCTGGCTGAATACATTTAAATTATTCAGGAATGACTCCCATATCAGTAATGTTATTTCCTATTTTTAAAAAATATAATCAATTTTATTTTTTGTGTTGTTATTCAGTGCTCACCATTGCTGATGTCTACCATTTTCTTCATGAAAGCATTCACAATATATAAGGTGTGAGTTTTCTGTAGTGTCTATAGTGCCTCTCTTATTCCTTATTCGTGTCCCATGTTTCTAATATATTTATCACCATCCTCACCTATTCTCATTTTTGTGTTAAAGTCATTAAATATCAAAGTACGTGTTGATTCAATGTGGGGACTCTCATTGAGTTCTTTCTAGAATTCCTTTACCTCTTCATCTTCTCTAAGATGTTAACACATAAGCTGCAGCTACTTTCATAGTGGTTTTTCCCCAAAATATTTATCATCCTCTGGATATTGAGCCTAAGTCTCAAACGATACCAAATGCCATATAGAATGATGTTTATATGTTGCATTTGGACACATAAAAAAATAAACTCTTCCATTTTCTTTATTTGTCTCTCTAAAGGAAACCTGTGAGCTACCCTCCCATTTACTGTAGCTACAATTCCTTCTGGTTTAATTCACAGTGAAAAAGTCAAGATTGATATAATTCAGTTTTTCTAATAATACATCATTAGTCAAGGATCTCACAGTTAGAGTGTCAACAGCTAGATTTATAGATAGTCTAAAATCTGTGATTCTTAACATACATGCCTTTTCGACTGTCCGGCCACCAATACTGCAGAAGTCAAACACTATTTAGTATTTTTCTTTGTTTCAGAAGTTGCCATGGCCAAAGGATTCTTCACCAAATGGCCTTCCTGTGGGCAATGAGCCTTTCCACACTTAGCCCCATTGGTCTTTGGAAAGCAGACTCATTCTGTAGTATGAGAACATCTTTAGTCCTTTCCAGTAAGATAGAAGCAGCTCAACACTGCATTCTCCTGGAACAGCCTTCAAGAACCCAGGGTCACCTCCACATCATGATGAAGCATTTGCCTAGGACTTTGGAGTTTGCAGTTACATAATTACACTTTGCTTACACTAAGTTTTTTTTTTATTATTAATTGCTAGTTCTCTTTTAATGATTTGTCCTCTTGTGGTGTCTATTTCTACTCTGACTGTGATGTCTTCAATATGCCCTTCTTCTCTCTGGTCCCTTATTTCCTCTTTTGTAAAATGATGGGTATACACTATTTATCCCTAGGGTCTTTTTCAAATAGAAAAATTCAATATTCTAAGGCTACTTAGCTGTCTATTCCTTTTAATGTCTTCTCCATTACAGTTTCCTTCATATATGTGGAGTTGTTGGGCAGCAAACACCATATTGACCATTCCTTGGCCCTTTCTGAAGTCACACTGCCTCTCAGGTAGATGACCATCTTCCAGGTGAAGGATCTGACTATTAAGAAGGACTCTGGCAAGAATCTTGCCAGCAATGACTAAGAGAGAGATCCTTCCCTGCCCCCATTCCATGATTGTCACAGGAAAATCCATTTCCTTTATCTTTATAGAGATGGACAATGGAGGCATCCTTGAACTCCTAGGGGATAACCTCCTCTTGCCATGTAACCTGGGAAATTTCATTCAGCTTTTGTATAAGCAATGGGTCTCCCACCTTGTAAATGTCAGCTGAAATAGAATCAGCACCAGGTGCTTTGCCACACGAAAGCAGTCAATGGCATTCAAAACCTCTTCTTCAGTTGGAAGTTCAGCTAGGGAGGGATTGACTTCCACCTGAGGTAAACGATCAATGGCTTCAGCATTAATTGATGATGGTCTGTTGAGAACACTATGGAAGTATTCAGCCCATCTCTCTAGGATCATGTCCTTATCACTAATCAATGTGTCCCTATCAGCACTGAGTAGTTGAGATACACCAAATGATTGTGCACTTCAATTCAGCCTCTGAGGCTGAGATGCAACAAGTATGGATTTCTCTGCTGCTTGTGCTAATTTCGGCCTAACAATTAACACCAAGAAAACATAGGTGTTCCATCAGCCAGCACCACATCTCTAATATGTGGAACCATTGGTTACAGCAAATGGAGAAGTTTTGAATGCTGTGGATAAGTTGATTTACCTTGGCAATGTACTTTCCAGGGATGCACACATTGATAGTGAGGTTGACACATGGATTGCTCACTGTTTGGGAGGCTCCAAAGGAAAGTGTGGGAGAGAAGAGGTATTCAACTGCCTACCAAACTGAAGGCCTACAGAGCTGTTGTGCTGACCTCATTGTTGTATGCCTGTGAAACCTGGACAGTGTACCAGCACCGTGCCAGGAAACTGAATCACTTCCATTTGAATTGCCTTAGAAAGATCCTGAAGATCACCTGGCAGGACAAGATACCAGACACTGAGGTCCTTTCTCAAACTAAATTGCCAAGCATTTAAACTCTACTGCAGAAAGTGCAACTATGATGGGCTGGCCATGTTGTTAGAATGCCAAATGGATGCTTGCCTAAAAGACTATTTTATGGAGAGCTCACACAAGGCAAGCATTCACAGGGTGGTCAGAAGAAGCCACACAAAGACACTCTCAAGGTCTCTCTTAAGAACTTTGGAATTGATTGTGTGACATGAGAGACTCTGGCAGTATTTGTCTGTCTATCTGTCTATCTATCTATCTATCTATCTGTCTGTCTGTCTGTCTGTCTGTCTATCTATCCATCTATCCATTCATCTATCTCTCTATCCATTCATTCATCTGTCTATCTACATATGTCTATCTGTCTATCTATCTATCTATCTCCTTAGTAAATGCTAGTTGCATGATTGATTCTTGGCACCACAGGGCAAAACTAGAACTTATTAGGTGAAAGTTATCAAGATGCAAATTTAGATTTGCAATCAGGAAAAAAAATCTTGTAACAATCAGAGCTCCGCAAAGTAGAATGAGTTGCCTTAGGAAGTTAGTAAGTTCCCCCTAACAGGAGTCTTCAAATAAAGGCTGAATAACCACTTGTTCAGTATTCTGTAGCTTGGCTTATTGTTCAGCATGGCATGCCCACATTACAGAAGTGCTGCCCTCTATGAGCAAAGCAGAATTGAAACAGCTCAAGAGAAATGTAAGATGTGCAAATTGAGAGAATCCACCCCAAATGTTCACATGGACTATTCGTGCCCTACAATAGAGCATTCCAAGCTTGCATTGGTCTGATTGACCACAGTAGGACACACTGTAACTTGACTCTAACACAGCAATGTCATTTTGGTCCTTTTCGAGAATAAAGGACAACCAACCAACCTTCAGATACGACTGTCATCCACCCCTTTGTACCATGCTTTATGCCATACGTCTTGCCAGGAAGACCCTTTATTCTCTCTTTATATAAACCAAATCCTACACTTACTTTAAAGTTTAGCTCAAAAATCCCTTCTTTCTTGAAGCCTTTCCTAACTCCCCACTTCACAATGGGGACTTGGGTCTGAATCCTGGGTCACCTGCTTGGTAACTTATATCCCTGGACAAGTCACTTTAACTCTCAAGTCTTATTGTTCTTATCAATAAAACAAAGGAATTAGATTAATGACCTGTAAGTTCCATTTAAGCTTTCAATCCATGATCTTCCTCTCATTTGAATCCTTTCAGCACACACAGACACATACACATACACACACACAAATATATGTGTGTATATACATACATATATGTATGTGTGTGTGTGTGTGTGTGTGTGTGTGTGTGTGTATATATATATATATATATATATATATATATATATATATATGTATATATATGAAATCTATGTCACATTTTTAACTCACTGTGATAGACCATTGACAAGCTGAAAGGTATCCAAAAAGGTATATAGAGAACTAGAAATGACACCATATGAAAACAAATAAAAGGACCAGGAGTGTTTAGACAGGAGAAGAAAAGGTTTGGCACCAAGGAGGGAAGAAGGATGCTGTAGAGTTATTATTGTCTCTTAAATATTTCTTCAAGTACTGAAGGTCTGACAAGAACTGGAGTGACCAGGACTAGACTTCCTTGCTCTGTCCTTGGACTTTTCTCTTCTCTCTCCATACATCCTTTTTAGGTGATTTCATCAATCACCATGGATTTAGCTAATATCTGTAGACAGTGGATTCCCAGATCCATGTGTTCAGCCAGGGGTTTCTCCCAAGCTCTAGTCTCCCACATCACCAACTACTTACTGGACATTTCAAACTGGATGTCCTATAAGCATCTCAAATTTCTGGCTGTATCAAAACCCATTGTTTTTTCATCAAAACCCACCCCATTTCTTAATTTCCAAATTTCTGCCCCATGGTCACTTTTAAGTATCTGTTCTTGGCCTCAAAATCATCCTTAAATCCTTAATCTCCCTCACCCCACACATCCAATAACTTGTCAAGTCTTGTTGATTCTACCTTCACCATGTCTCTTGCATCTGTCTATTCTTCTCTCCTCTCCCATGGCCATCACCCTAGATCAGTCTTCATTATCTCTCCTTGGGACTTTTTCAAGAGCTTCCTTCTTTGTCTTCCTACCTCGAGTCTTTCTTCTTCACTCCATCCTTCATAGGACTGTGACAGTGATATTCCTAAACGTCTGACCAGGTTCCCACTCCCCCTGCATCCCCAATAAACTAAGATGGCTCAGAGTGGCTTCTAGTGCCAAATACAAATTCCTCTGGTTGGCATTTAAAGTTTTTCACAACCCTAGCCTATCTTTCCAGATTTATAACCCATCACTCCCCTTCACACACTCCAAACTGTTCCTCACGTACAGCTTTCCACCTCTCTCTCATCTGCATGCTTTTTATTCAGCCTGTACCCCAAACCCATAATACAATCCCTTTTTACCTTCTCCTCTTAGTATCCCTCCTTCAGACCTCAATCCAGATGTTTCCTCTTATAGGAGGCCTACCATGCCCTAGCTGCTAGGAACTTATCTTTTCAAATTATGTTGCATTTACTTTACATAAATTTTGTCTATGTATATACATGTATATGTGTGTGTATGTGTAGTTTCCGCTGATAGAATGTTAGCTCTTTGAGGGCAGGGATTGTTTCAGTTTTGTCTTAGTATGCCCAGAATCTAGCCCAGTACCAGACACTTAATACATTCCTAATAAATATTTGATGTTTGTCTATCTATCTATCTATCTATCTATCTATCTATCTATCTATCTATCTATCTATCATTCATCTATCTCTCTATCCATTCATTCATCTGTCTATCTACATATGTCTACCTGTCTATCTATCTCCTTAGTAAATGCTAGTTGCATGATTGATTCTTGGCACCAGAGGGCAAAACTAGAACTTATTAGGTGAAAGTTATCAAGATGCAAATTTAGACTTGCAATCAGGAAAAAAAAAAATCTTGTAACAATCAGAGCTATGGCAAAGTAGAATGAGTTGCCTTGGGAAGTTAGTAAGTTCCCCCTAACAGGAGTCTTCAAATACAGGCTAGAAAACCACTTGTTCAGTATTCCGTAAGCTTGGCTTACTGCTAAGTGGTTTCTGAGGAGTCTTTGAGAGCTGAGATCCTAAGATCCTGAGCTGTTCTCTCCTTGTTTCTGAATCTAAGTCTTGTCTCTCTAACTAGATTGTAAACGCCTCAAGGGTAGGAGCCATATCTTTTATTTATACCCTCCTCCATGCTAAGCAGAGTGCTGCCCATATAGTAGACACTCATTTGCCCACAGTGAATGAATGGATGAATTCAAGAGTGTCAGAATGTATCCTACTTATAGTAAAAGAGTTTATCCTCGTACTGAACTACAATCAAAATCTCTTGTGCTCTAACTTAAACCCATTTCTCTAGGTTTTCCCTTTGTGTTTATACGTAATTTCTTTATGCCATCAATTATTCAGTGGAATTAAGTAGCTGATAAGAACAATCTCATTTTATATAAGGAAATAAGTGAGAAACAGATGCCATGTGTATATGTGTGTATGCATTGCTATGCCCATGAATGCATACATACTCAACATGGCATCATCCACTAGCATATGTTCACCTTGTCTGTGTTTTCACCCATGCTGGGATTTGCTCAGAAAAATTCACTCTTTTCCCTTCTTTAGACCTTCCAATGGATTCGTGCACCAAATAACTAAATTATGTCTCAGTAGCTAAACAAATTAGGCAAAATTATACACCATGAATATTTTATATTTTCAAACCCTGAAGCCAGACTTGAGACAGTTTTATGTCTGCAGCAACCCATATCATACCCAGATGAATTCTGCAACAGACAAATGGTTCTTCTTTCTGAAATGGCCTTTCCCCTCCCTTTTTGCCCTTGTGTTGATTGCATTAATAAAGGTATCTCACCAGTCTTATAGTGCAGAGGTAGTGCAAGTAATTGCAATGGACTTTTTTCCCTTCATATACAGTAAGGAGAGATAGTTCCCAGGAACTCCAAACTGTATTAAAGGTGCACATTATTGCATAAAGGTAAATAGGGTATTGAACATAGGTAGACCCCATTTAAAAAAAAAAGCACAATGATTTCCATAGCAATCGAGTGATAGAGGTCGCAGTTAGATTTGATTTTTTTTTCCTCTGTCTTAAATCTTAGATGTCAAAATTACCTTAAAAATATATTTCCCCCCTAAATAACAAGATTTTTGCCAGCCAGGGCTGAAATCAAAAGACAGAAATGGACCTAAGTATTATCTGTCTTAAGGAAACCCAGAATTGCTTTTTAAGTTCCAGGCTATTTTTCCCCATTTACTTGTATTAGAATTTTTGGAACCTTCTGACTTTAAGGAAGAGGTGCCTACTAAGGTTGATGTCCTCACTCCCAAAGAGGCCTGTAGAAGAAAACAATGAAATTGCCAGTTAATAGGAGTTCTTTGGCACCATTTCTTGAATCCAGGGATTCAGAGTCACCCAGGTTAATGCTTTAAATTGGGAAACTTTGAAATGGCCTAGAATCCAAAGAGATTAGAAGTAGATTTGTCTCTATTCTCATTTATTCCTGTTACTTGCTAGCATTTGAAAGTATAGCACAGAAAATTCAGCTGAGTCACAGCAGAGCAAAAAAGACAAAGCATGAAGTCCAGTCCTCTGGCTGTCAGACCACTAGGCAAATGTGTAGCTCTCCTCTCCCTTCACTGAAAAATATAGAAGGTTCAACCTTACCCACAAATCACTGGGAATATGGGTGACTGCCCTTCATCTATAGCAGGGTTCTTAACATTTTGTGGGCTTGTCATGCAGTGTGATGAAACCTAATATTGTTATTGCCAAGAAAACCCCAGATGGAGTCATGAAGATTCAGACGTGACTGAAACTACTTACGAACAACAACCCAATGTATTAGGCACTGGAGATGACAAAGACAATAAAATGGAAACTAGCCTTTAACCTCAAGGAATTTACATCCTTGGCAGAGAGGGGAAGGAGAACATATAACATGTACACATGTATTTGGGAAAATTTCAAAACTCTCACGCCTCCTCCTCAGCCCCTTGTGCCAGGCAGTGTGTATAGAGCTAAGCTGAGCTGCCTTATAAACATTTTTGGTGGGCCACATGGTCTCTCCTTCAGCACTAAAGGACATGACAAGTCCATCCCCTTATCAGCCACTGAACCAGAAAGAGACACTTTCTCAGCAGAACCAAAAGCAACTTCTGCTCTCCCTGTCTTTTTCCTCTCTCTGGAGTATGAAGCACAGAACTCTCTCCGGGACTTCTTGCGAGATGCTTGCCTTTCCCTCCCCCATAATTTCCTCCAGCCCTGGAGTCTATGGCAGTTAATTGCACATGACAGCTAAGAGTGTGTGCTGCCCACACAAGCCTGAGGCTGAGACTTGGACCCCCCAGCAGCCTCTCCCAATTTATGTGTGTTTCCTTGAGTGTAAGTGAAATAGGGCTCATGAGAGATACACTCTAGCTACCTAGGGAATTTGAGAGCACCTGAGTTCTTCAATTAGTGCTCTTTGCACAATGGGAGGATCTCCCTACAGCCATTACCAGGCTTTTTAGAGGAGAAAATGACCACTGACAGAGGATGAGTTTTAAGCTCTGGCCTGGCCTGACAGAAGATATGAAACTTGAGGAAGTTGTTTAGACAGTGCGGAGTTGAGGTGAAAGTGAAATGCTTATTCTTCAGAGAGACTAAATATCCCAAGTTCTAATGTTTGAAGTACCACCAGCCCCCATTTCTCACCTGACCTGACACATCTTTGTCAATGGCTGCATGTGAATCTGCTATGGTTTCAGCTTTCTTTTAAATGGAGGAAATTAATAGCTTTCTTATGTCCGATGTACATGGTATGTTAAGTACCATCTTCCTCCTTTTTGGGAGATGCCCTAAATATGAGTTGTTCAAATCTAAACTTTAGTTGATTTTTCCTGGGGCTCTAGGGATGGAACATAAAGAACCAGAGACAATGAGAAAGAGGATGATCACTTTTTTTAATAGTATTTTTTCCAAAACTTACTTGAACTGATGCTGGGTGAAGTGAGCCGAACCAGGAGTACGTTGTGCATGGTAACAGTAACATTGCGTGATGATCAGCTTTGACAGACTTAGCTCTTCTCAGAAATACAATGATCTAGGACAACTCCGAAAGACTTATGATGGAAAATACTATCCACATCCAGAGAAAGAACGATGGAGTCTGAATGCAGGTGGAAGTATACTATTTGCTCTTTTGTTGTTGTTTTGTTCTCTCTTTCTCATGTTTTTCCCTTTTGTTCTGATTCTTCTTTCACAACATGACTAATGTGGAAATATGTTTAATATGACTGTATATGTATGACCTGTATAGTATGTACAATAATACGTATAACCAGATTGCATGCCATCTTGGGTAGGGTGGAGGGGAGAGAGGGGGAAATTTTGGAACTCAAAATCTTATAAAAGTGAACAATGAAAACTAAAAATAAATTAATTAATTAAAAATTTTTAAATAGTATTTTTCCAGTTATATGTAAAGACAATTTAACATTCTTTTTTTATAAAATTTTGAGTCTCCCTCCTTTTCCTCCCTTCCTAAGACAATAAACAATTTGATATAGGTTATATGTGGGCAATCACATAAAATCTATTTCCATATTACAGAGTATGACCACTCTCCTTAGAGATCAGGCTCTCTTGGGACTTAACCCAGCATCCAATTGGACCCAGAATTGAGAGATAACTTTCTGGAAGATAGTGAGTACTCCAACCCCAGTGGGATCTGATGTTAGACACAAAAAAGTAAATACAAAACATATAAAAAATAAATACACAGCAATTTTGAGGGGAAGTTCTCTGACACTGAGAGTGAGGTGTGTTCTAGGAGTTGGCACTTCAGCCAAGTCTTGGTAGGAAGTAGGGATCCCAAGAGACAGAGTTAAGGAGAGAAAGCGCTCTAGACTTGGGGACATAAGCATGGAAGCAGGAGACTGAAGTATATTAGGGACTCATTCATCACCTGTCCTGTGTGGCCAGCCCTGAGCAACATTTGAAGGCAGGAAAAGTTTATTCTGAGTGTTGTCCTCTCCCCATGTCTCCCTAAGCCTACTTTATTCTTCCTCCCCTCAATCATCCCCATTAGAAGGAACAATATCAAAGCAGTCTTTCAACATGAGAGGCACAAGACCTTAGGAGTGCTTGGGCTAAATGATCTCTTAGGTTCCTTCCAACCTCAGGGTCTATAAAACACACTAAATCTAGTCACATATATTTAGAGCTAGAATGAATCTTTTTTGTTGGTTTTTTTAAGCCATTTTCAGTCAAGTCCAACTCTTCATGACCACATTTGGGGTTTTCTTGGTAAAGATACAGGGGTGGTTTGCCATTTCCTTCTCCAGCTCATTTTACAGGTGAGGAAACTGAGGAAAACAGGGTGAAGTGATTTGCCCAGGGTCACACAACTAGAAAGTGTCTAAGGCCAGATTTGAATTCAGATTTTCTCAACTCCGGGCTTGACATTCTATCCATAGTACCACCCTGCTGCCTTAGAATGAATCTCAGAGCTCACTTAATCCAGCCTTCATGCTTTATAGAGGAGGAAACCAAGGTTCAAAATAGATAAGACTTACCTAAGGTCATGCAGAGGCACAATTTAAACTCAGGTCCTCTGATTACAAACTCAGTTTGCCTGGCTCCAGACAGGAGAACCAGGAGCATTGGATGGCAGTTGCAAAAAGGTAGATTTCTGCCAAGTATGGAAAACTTCCTAACAAGTAGAGCTGTTCACAAGTGGGGTGTTTTTCCTTTGTGCTGATCTCTCTAACAAAGACTCCATGATAATTCATCAGATTTATTGTAAAGGGTATTTTTCTTCAAGGTGACATAATATCAGAGGTCCCTTCCAGCTCTTCGATTCTGTTATTATCTTCCTCATCAGGCAATTCCACAATGGGGCAATCCAATCTAAATCAACAGCATACCTTTATTAAGCATTTTTTATACACCAGGCACTTAGGTAGGTGCTAGGAATACCAAGGGAAGAAAAAAAGAACAGCCCTTGGCAGTTCAAAGAACTTACATTCTACTGGAAACTTACCATTGTTAACCAATAATTATATTCATTATTATTGGAGGAGGGAAAGAAGGGCAGCTATGACAGCCTCTAGTCCTTATTCCAGAACTACACAGCCAACGGTTTTATTATTATCACACAAGATTCTTGAAAGATATAAGAGCAGAGATAACTTCAGCAGATGACCCTCTGATCATTAATACCCAGTGAGGAAGAGGCTATGCATGTTCAAGTACTACCTCTCATACTTCACCCCCACCCTCGCTGGGTAAATCATGTGACCTCTCTGAAACAGAGATAACAACACCTCCTCCAGCATCTACTTCATGGGGTTTTTGTGGTGGTAAAATAAGATAATGTATCTAAAGTACTTTGCTAACAACATAGTATATAAACATCCATTATCATTTTTATTAGTAGGTGCTACCAGCCAACCTTTGGATCACTAAGTTGGAAGGGACCTTGGCTACACTCAATAGTGTCCCTTGGGCATCATTACACAGCCCCTTTAGGGCAGAGACTTTTGACTTGGTGTCATCAGCATCCAGGCTGGAGCCCAGCATGCAGTAGGTGCTTAATAAATACTTGTTGATTTAAATTTAATTGAATAGTTCAGACAGGAAAATGAGCATGGCACTTATGAGTATCATAAGATCTAGAACCTGAAGATACTTGGAACTCTGCCTGTTATATCTCTCCCTCTTCTCTCCATTCCCCAACTCCCTCTTCCTTCCCAAAGAGTTCCCAACTATGTGATTCCTCCTTTCAGTTCAAATTTCACTTTATAGGGACAGAATACTGTAATGGCAAGAGCTCAGGATTCCCAACTCAGGAACCTAAGTTCAAATCCTGGAACTACTACTACTACTACTACTACTACTACTACTACTACTACTACTACTACTAAACACACATACATATATGTTATATATGTATATATGTATATGCATGCATATGTATGTGTGTGTGTGTATTTTCTGTGTCTCTTTTGACAAGTTACTTCAAATACCTGAACCTCAATTTCCACCTATATAAAATAATGCTTGTACTCAAAGAAGTGTTGGTAAATATTTAACAATAAGCTCTGCAAAATATGTACAAAATTTTAACATTTTATTTACATTTTAACAAGTCAATAAATATTTATTAAAACATTAAAATGATAATTAAATTAACATTTTAATGGGTTAAATATCTCATTTATCATATTATTAACATTTTCTCCATCATTTTAAGTCTAGACAATCAACAAAACAATGTCAGGCACTGCTTTGTAGTATTTGCCAATTTCAAGGGGTAAATGCTTTCACTGAAAATTTAACAATCAGCTCAAGCCAGAAGGATCTGGCTCCAGCATACCCCTGCTTTCACCCCTTATCTTGCAGGGAAGAAAAAATTTTAAGATTTTTATTTTAATCAGATGGGCTTTCATGATTTATAATGTAGGAAACTCCCTCAACCAATCAGATGAACAACTTCTCTGTGACTGAGTCTTGAGAGAGTTTCCTAGGGCACTGAGACATTAAGTTCAATAAACACAAGTTAAGTGACTCACCCAGGGTCACCTACCAGTATGGGTCACAGCACAGATACACCCAGGTTTTCCTAACTCCTGGAAAGTTAGCTCCCTGTCCATTATCTCTCCCTATTTCTCAAGCTTCACAGAGCACTTAATCAATGTGAGCTTCCATTATGATTCTCTTTCCACCTCTAATACTGTCAAGTTCAAGGTAAGGTCTGCCCTGCTCACATTGGCTTCACTGGCAAGGGACCTTTTGAGCAATGATACAGTGACTTTGGGCAGCAATTGTAAACAATCCAGCTATTTCAGCCCCTTGTATGTGCTTTCCAATTAACAAAATTGCAGGGTCTGGAGAAGGGGGCTCAATTATGTACATAATCACCTCCAATCTTCACTTGCTTAGCCTTAATCCTATGCAGACTCAGCTACTTTCTCCTCTGGAAGTCCTGGCAGGACAGAGGCCGCCACTAACAGAGTGCAGTTAAATATAGACATGGAGTGCTAGAATGAAAGGACTAATTAAGAACCAGGAAGTTGCTCTCGGGAAATTAAAATTGTTTGCCAAGGCATTCTTGGCTGTGCCAAAGCCAATTTTGGCATAGAATGCTGATGTGAGAACTGAGCTTAGTAATGTATTTAAAAAGAAAAAAAAAGACCCTCCCCCTCCACTTTGCTTTGACCTGCTGGCCTGTGACATACATCTTCCCCAAAAGTCATACTTTCTTAGAGAGAAATAAAATCATTCTGAGGCTGATATGAACCAGATTCCACCCCATGCAAGTCACTCATTCCCTAGGAGTTAATGAGCCTTGCTGAGTTCCTGGTTTACCATGAGGACATGACTAGAGCCTTAAACCAGAGAAAATGCAGGAAAGCTTCATTAATTCAAACTCCACTGTTGGACATCACCCCTGCTAGGACCCCACAGTGCAGTGCAGGCCATGGAAAGAGCTGGGAGTTTATAGTTTGTCATCCTTAGCTCTGTTCCTTCTATGCTGTGGGACCCTGGACAAGTCCCTCCCAGTCTCTGCACCTGGGCACCTTCCTCCATAAGAGAAAGAGACTCATTGCAGTTCTAAATGTTGTGATTCCTCCAGCAGCACAGGAAACAGAGCTACCTTGTTTATCCAGATCCAGAAGGAGCCTCTCCTCTAATCTCCTCAATTTCAGAGCTTGAATATGTAGAGAAGGAAGCTCCATTAAACAAATAAACTTCACCTTCAATACTTTTGTGATATTGAGCAATTGTGTGATATTGACCTCTTCTTGAGCCTGTTTCATCATATATAGACTAATGTATTTGGACTAAATGGCTTCTATGATCCCTTCTAGCCCTAAATCCTGTTATTTTAACTTGAAATTTGTGGTAACTGAAATGAAGGGAACATTGACGGCATTGATGTTGGCTTTGGTAGAATCTATTACAATAGAGTTGTGTAAGTAAAATGTAGGAAAGACCAGGGGTCTTGTTTCCAGCCATATATACATAAAGAAAGAATTTGTAATGAAAGATTGAGGTAAATGGTGATGCCTTACTGGGGATTTTTTTTGTTGTTCTTATTTCTTCTTCCCACCCTCTACCCCACCACCTGCTCCTATATGTGCATACTTTTCATTTCCAAAGGACCTTGAGGGATGAGGAGAGGGGTGAAAAATAATTATATAGGACATCAGACCCAAACAGCCCTTCAAGATTTGTCAGAAGCATGTTCCTAAAATGATTTGAGGGAAATGTAAGATGGCAATTGTAAATAAAATAGGTAGAGTTACAAGGACTTTCTAACCCTAAGTCAGATGTAGTCTTGGGACAGAGAAGATGGTTCTGATGGGCAAGAAATCAGTTCAAAAAGTAGACTAAGTACTTGAAGTCTCCAAACACACTTTGACATCTGGAGACTTAAGACTCTCTAGCTAGAGAGAAAAGTTATGCACAACAAAGATTCTGAGAATAAACATAGCCCTTTTGTTATGGAGACAAAGCAGCTACATGTTTCTTCCTAGTCTATTGATGGTTCATGAGGGGTTTGCCTCTCTCTTGGAAAGAACTGAAGTTTAAACCTCCAAGCCCTATGCTAAAAGAGAGGTAGTAAACCCCACTCTTCTTATTGTAGGGAAGACAGAACCTTAACTGAAGACCTGCTGATACCAGAAACTAGTAGCAGAGAGATGCTCTGAAATGATATGCACAGTAGCAATGCCCAGGAGTGACCATGGGACCAGCAGAGATGCTCTGAAATCATATGCACAGCGACAGTGCCCAGGAGTGACCATGGGACCAGCAGAGATGCTCTGAAATCATATGCACAGCAGCAACGCCCAGGAGTGACCATGGGACCAGCAGAGATGCTCTGAAATCATATGCACAGCAGCAACACCCAGGAATGACTATGGGACCAGCAGAGATGCTCTGAAATCATATGCATAGCGACAACGCCCAGGAGTGACCATGGGACCAGCAGAGATGTTCAAGGCACCACTAGCAAGACCAATGGGAAATAACAGTGGAAACAGCACGATATCACCAGAAGACAGTAGCAG
This sequence comes from Phascolarctos cinereus, assembly GCF_003287225.1. Classification (NCBI taxonomy): domain Eukaryota; kingdom Metazoa; phylum Chordata; class Mammalia; order Diprotodontia; family Phascolarctidae; genus Phascolarctos; species Phascolarctos cinereus. Next base: position 104,632,975 of record NW_027556402.1, on the reverse strand, counting down.
TCCTGCAGCATCACAGGCATAAGTGGCCTTTCCACACAGTATATCTACCCTGGGCTCACTTTCTCCATGTGTATGCCTCTCTTACCCATGTATCTTGCATGTATCAAATGTATTTGCAGAGGGTGGGTACCAGATTTCAAGTACCACCTCTGACAATACCAGGTGGTGTGACCCTAGACAAATTACTTGGCCCTTCAGTGTTTTAGGTAACTCTCTAAGACTATAAGTTGTAGAAAATTTGCCGACCAACGTTAGCAGGGGAATTTCCTCACCAAGAAGTTCTCCTGTAAAATCAGATATCTAGTTCCTATTCTTATGACCTTTATTTAAAGGCAAAAAGGGGAGGGAAATTTTCTGCTGTTACTTTCTTTACTATGCTATTTCATTAAATATTTTTTACCTTGAACTAAATGTGCGTTCTGACTGGCAAGTGTAAATACATCAAAAGAGGTTCATGAGCTATGGTTTTGAGTTGAATTATACACCTGCAGAGTACTTTGAACCTATGGGAGCTTATTGAGGGAAGCTTCTTCATGGGAGTATGAATGTCTTCAAATATTTCAATAATCTAGAGGGCCCTTTCCTTTCCAATCCTCATTTCACTGGGCAGGGTCAAGGCCAGTATGAGATTTCCTGCACTGGCTCAGGTTTCATGAATCATCATCATCATCATCATCATCATCATCATCATAGCTAGCATTTGTATAGTTCTTTAAGTTTTTCAAAGCAGTGTATATGTATTATCTCAATTGACTATCATATAAGGCAGGTAGCATTATCCCTATTTTACAGATAAGGAAACTGAGGCTGAGAGGGGTTAAGTGATTTTCCTAGGTCACATATCTGGCAAGCATCTGAGGTGGGTTGGGAACTCAGATTTTCCTGACTGCAAGTCTTGCACTCTCACCCACTGAGTCACCTAACTTTAGTGTTTCTGCTTTACAGGACAAGATCTGACTCATTGGAATATCCTGATCTCTACAATGACTTCTTATCATAACACCAAAACTTCTATGGATCTGGTATCTCTGTAGTGTGAGTATTCCCTTCAATGATGACAATCAGGACTAACTCATGTCTACTCACCCCTGCTCCTCTTGTTCATGACTCTTCTAAATCCCCATCTCTCAGGATCCACCCAGTTTTTCATGAAGGTCCTCTTTCATGGAAATAATTCCTATTCAGATTTGAGTTAGATTAGACAACCTCCAAAGTCTCTGACAATTCTGAGGTTCTATGATTGGACCAGAGAAATCGTTTAGAATGATTAGCTTTTTCATTCATATGCAAATGAATTGCTGATGCAGTTTAGCACCTGTGTGGATATCAACAGCTCCCATGGGCTATCCATCAGTTTTTCTTTGCAACTGACACAGGACTGGCCATATTTTTTCCCATCTTTATAATGTGCAGTAACTTTCTCAAGAAATTTCTTCCCATCACCCTTTGGGAAATCTTTGACATTAGCCCTTCAAAGGCTAATGGTGTTGCATTACTTTTACATAGACAACATCACTGGGAGCATATTGGTGTTAAAAAGATGGAACTTTGTTTCAAGGAGAAGTTCAGGGTCATTAAAAGTATTATAGCCACTAGCATGTTTTTTTTTTAATTTATGTATGTAACATTTATCTTTCTTAAGATTTCTGGTTGTTTTCAAGGATTTTCAGAACCACTTGGACAGCTTGACTTTGCATGCAAATTACAAAGTTCCTCATTCCAAGAGATTTCAGTTACAGAACCACAAAATCTCGGAAGGTTGTTCTAATCCAACTCATTAAGAGTCACTTGTACTCCATGCAGCCTCTACCTGAAGATGTCCAGGTATACGGATCTCACTATATACCTCAACACAGTCCATTCCATGTCTGGACAACTCTGCTGCTTAAGAAGTTCTTGCCTATACACTTGGATACTTTAACACTTCTGTCTTCTCCAATAGAATGTAAGCTCCATAAAGGCTAGGATTTCTCTTACTTTTGTTTTTGTGTACCTCAGCCTTAGCACAGTATCTATAATACAATAGGTGCTTAATAAGTATATTTTGTTTGAATGACCAATCTCATTGACAGACATTCCCTCCACTGAAACCAATTATATCTCCCTCGTATTTTTAATCCTATGACGATCATCATGTCTTTCAGGAAATCCTCCTTACATGACCCACCAAGTACCCTGGAAGACTTTTAAAGATATCAGAAAAACATTTCTTCTGTCCATCTGTCATCCTCTCACTTTCACCATGTGAGCTTCCCACTTCTATGAACAACACATCTCCAAAGCCTTTTATGCTGCTTCTCATGAAAACTATGGTTGGTCATTTGCTACAACACACTCATATACATTTTGCATCTCTCCATCGTCCTTTGAGTCTGCAATTCTGATTCTTCTGAAATAGAGGTGGTATGTGATTCATTGCCACAAGGATACATAAGGAGAATACTCAGTGGTATTAAGATAATGGGCTTTTGTGTCAGGGGAATGGCTGGAGACCATTGAAATCAGCCTGTAATTTCCCAGATGCAATACAGTCCAATTTCTTCCTTCTATTCAATTTTGGGTCCATCTCATTACTCAGCCATATTATTTGTCCAGAATCAACATGTTTATGGACTAACTCAATGGGCTGCCCATCTAACTACATGTTATAATCTGGGGTATGTGCATTTTTTCACCCATTTGGATTCTACTGTGTACATTTTTACACTAATCTTTGAAAAATGACCATAGATTTCCCCGAGGAGGCTCTGTACTGTTCAGGGGACTCAATGCAATGAGTACAATGTGTAAATGTGAATAGCAGCGATACTTACAATCAATAGTAAATCTCTCTTCTTTTTGGATTTTGTACAAGACAACCTCCATGACACTTATGTGCACCTCCAGAAAACACCCATCTCCCTGTTTTATGCTTTGCTTGATAATATTCAGTGGATCATTGAAGATTCTTTGTGGTTACAGTTGTCAAAAATTTTATATATGATTTTAATATAAAAGTTGGAGATACATGGTTTGAGAACTTTCAAAGATTCATTTTGTTCTACTGAGTAAAGTGCCTCTTTAAAAAAAATCAATGAAATATAGGAACAACGAGATTTTATGTCCTCTACACATCATTTATGTGACTGAAAATACATTCCACTATAAGGAATCATCTGTGAAAGGTTCTTTGTTCTTTTCTCATATTTCCATCAAGGATACCTTATATGTGCACATAGACCATTATCATAAAGATTTTTATAGAGGTGGGAAATTATGTAGATATATGGGTTGGTAATTGATGGTATCTCCTCAGTCACTTTTTTAAAAGGACTGTTTTTTGATCTTTTTCCTTCTTATAGCATCAGAAGTTCCAGCCAAGATGGATGACTGAATGGGAGCCAATGGGCAGATTGCCCAGCTCCCACATACCTACTCCAATAAAACCTTGAAGTTCACACTAGAATGAATAATGACTAACAGATCCAAGGAGAAACCATAGTAAATGTCCTCTTCCACCCCAAAACTCTAAGAGGTCAGTGAGATGCCTAAGGGCAATAGGAAAAGAGGTTGTTAGCAAAGATGGTGGTATCATAGGGTAGCTTCCCAGCATGACAACAGAGGGACCTGATGCACTGCAACAATGCCTATAAGGCTCTGAGTCCAGATACAGTAAGAGCAGAGGGTGGAGGCTCTGAGACTCCCTAACACTCTTTTCTAAGATGCCAGAGAGGGAATATTTTTCTCCTCACAAGACGACTTTGTTTTTCAAGAGTCAGCTAAAAACAGAATTTGGTTTGATTTTGTACCACCCCTCAAGGGTAAAAAGGATGTTGTCATTAACAAGATGTTTATAAACCAATATGTAAGTTTTATAAAAACATTTATGTATAGGTATAATTTTCAAGGAACTTTTCTTCAAAAAACAAAATGAAATAAAAAACCTGTGAAGTAGGTAATTCTAGTTTGTTGCCCACATTTGGCAGATGAAGAAACCAAGGCTGAGTTTGCCCATGGTCACATACATAGTAGCAGAACCAGAATTTGAACCCAAATATCATGGACCCCGAAGATCCAGTGTTCTAAAACTCAGAGATCCACAAGGCTTACTTAACCTGGGAGGTTGAGATCAGTACAGGAATTGAGGGGACCCAGAGCAAGATCAAGGAGGGCTGAACACCCCATCCAAAAGTGCAACAGGGAATAGATCCTAGCCCTGGCACAAAACTCCAATTTAGGAAATAAAACTGGAGATGAATTTTTTAAAAACAAAACACTAATCAGTATTTAAAATGTTCTAGATCTAAAGATCTGCCAAAAGAAAGACTAAATGATCACATAACAATTCTAAGCGGAGACTCAAAGGGAAAAAATGGTTTCTGCAAGAACTTCATAAGTGTCTAGAAGATGAATGTAAGCGAGAAAATGAAAGAAAATGAAAAATTCTTTTCTCTGGAGGAAAGAATTAGAAGGAGAATCAAAAGCTTAGAAGAGAAAGTGTTAAATCTCATACCAGAAACAGACTCCTTGAAAACTAGAAATCAGTGATTTCATGAGACAGCAGGAAATAGTATAACATAATCAGAAGTTTGAAAAATGGAAGAAAGCGTAAGATCAAAAACAGTTAACCTAGAAAATAAGTAAAGGAGAGATAATTTAAGAATCACTAGACTTCCTGATAACCACTATTTAAAAAAAAATAACATGGACACCATATTTCAAGAAATCACAAATGAAAACTGTCCAGACCTTCCATAACCAAAGAGCAAAGTAAAGATAGAAAGGACCCACTGATCACCTCCTAAAAGGGATCCCATTCTCATGGTATCTTCTCTTTTTGAAATATCTTAAAAATAAATTCATTGCCTTTTCTACTACTGAGCAGTATCACAGACATTAAATATGCAGATTTTTATCAAAACTTTTGGCAGAATTTCCCATGATACCCTAGTGGACAAAATGGAAGATAGTAAAATCAACTGGTTTGGGCACTGATCAAAATGACCAGACCCAGGGAGTCTTGCTTAATGGATCAATGCCAACCTAGAGGGCAGCCTCTAATTCAGCACCGTTATAATCTCCCCTTAGCCCACTTCTTTTTAACATTTTTGTCAGATACTCATATGAACATATGGAGGGCATGTTTCTAACATTTCAAGTGACACAACACTAGAAGGGATAGTCTGTGATCCAAAAGGTTAGAACAGGGAGCTGCATCTAACAGGATGAAATGTAAGAAGGATAAATGTGATGTTTTGTACTTCGGGTCCAAAAACAAAATGCACAAATACAGAATGAGGAAGAGCTGCCTAAAGAATAATGATTTTGAGAAAAAATGGAAGATTTTAGTTGACTTTGAGCTTAATATAAGTCACCACCGTAACACAGCTATAAAAATGTTTATGTAATCTTAACATGCATTAATAGAAATATAAGATCCAGATGACAATAATAGGAGGCATTATAATATTGCCTAAAGGTTTACAATGTGTTTTACACATATTATCACTCTTGATTCTCACAACAATCCTATGGCATAAGATTATGTGTATTGTTATTACAGATGAAGAAGTGGAGGCTCAGAGCATGTCAATGATTTGTCCATGGTCATGAAATAATCAATATCTGAGAGGGGATTTGACAGTTGGGTCTCTGTTGACTCCAAGTGCAGCATGCTTCCTATTACCCTATGTTGATTAAGATTTTCAGTCATAGTCCTCTTTGGCATCTCTGACCACTAGATCACACCAATCACTCTGCTCACCTTCTGAAGCAGTCTTTCCTAAGGAGCACTGTGTGACACTGTTGTTGTTGTTGTTGTTGTCCAGTGGTTTGTTCCAGCTGTGTTTGACTCTCCATGAACCCATTTGGGGTTTTCTTGGCAAAGATTCTGCAGTGGTTTGCCATTCCCTTCTCCAGCTCATTTTACAGATGAGGAAACTGAGGCAAACAGGGTGAAGAGACTTGCCCAGGGTCACACTACTAGTCTGAGATCAGATTTGAATTCCCTAAGATGAGTCTTCCTGGTTCCAAGCCCAGCGCTCTACCCATTGCACTGCCTAGCTGCCCTGCAAGGTAAATAACAAAGAATAAAATGAATAGCATGTACCCAAAATCGTCACCCAGAAAGACTTCCTCCCACACTGATAGTCCTGGAAGGGTGTGATTCTCCTTTCCCTGTGCTATCTTTTCAGCACAGCAATTCAAACTGGGGAAAAGAGGGTGTTGATGACATGCCCACCAGGACATTGCCTGACATCTCAATGACTGTGACAAGGAGTCTTAGCTTGGAATTGGTAAAGTCTCTGGCGTTGTTCTTTAACCCAGTCATGGGAAACCTCAGGCTCCTACATTCATTTTTTTTCCTTGAAGAAGTAGTGAAAGCTCAATTTCCAAAAGGCAACAGTATCTCACTAGCCAAGGTGTAGACGAGTAGAAGTGAGATTCAGCATACGTCGGTTTGTCTCCTCCTCCTTCTGCATCTTTATCTTTCTCCTCTCCTTCTCTTCTACCTCCAACTCTCCAAACGTTTAATCTCAGTCATGAAAACTACACCAGCCCTGCCACCAGAGGCTCTTCAAGCACACCTTTCCAAACCGATACTGAACCGCCCCTCTGGTGCGTTCCCCACGACCAGGTGCCAAGGATCCCAGGTCTTGGCCCAACTGAATCTGTGCTACAGGCTTCCAGTTCTGTAAGGGGCATTCTCTTTAACACCACAAATACAGCAAGGTGACAGTCTCTTTTTCCCAAGGTTCTAATTACTCCCACATTACAATTCAATCAATAAGTATTTATTAAATACCTAATCTGTGTCTGGCACTGTGGGAGGTACTGGGAATACAAATACAAAAGTGAGATAGTTCCCCCATTCAATGAGCTTGCACTCAACCATCCTGATACAATAAGTTCACAGATAAGTCAATAGAAGATATATACCAAATGATTACAGACTTATTGGGGAGAATTAGCAGGAAAACCCCCTTGAAGAAGTTTTTCTCAGAAAACAGAGGAAGCAATGAAGGAAGTTGCTACTCCAGACTTATTTTTGACTAATATGAAGGACTTCAGCTTCCATGGATTCATCAACTGTGCCTTCTCCATGTAAACACATCTCTCAAATTTTCTTATCCATATGTCAGCAAGGACGTATTCTCTAGGCCTAGAGAGCTACTGAAGGAGAGCAGAGCAGAGCAGAAACCGTGCAATATTACTGCTAGACACATCAAACTATCTCCTGTCCATGTCTCCTTTGAAGTCTGGATTCTAGACCAGTGTGGGGTCAGGCTGACCTTCAGAGAGGGCTGTTTTTGCAGTCCAAAGAAATGGAGAGATTGGGTGATTCTTTACAACACTATCTATACAGGGTAAATTTTGTTTTATTAAGAAATGTCTCCAGCCTCAGACCAAACACTTGACATTTACTAGCTGTGCAACCCTGGGCAAGTCACTTAACCCCAATTGCCTAAAACAAAACAAAACAAAACAAAAAAAGAAATGTCATTGTAGGTGATCAAACGTGAAAGATTTAGCTTCTCTGATCAAGACAATGATCCAAGACAATTCCAAAGGACCAGTGATGAAAAGTGCTATCCACCTTCAGAGAGAGAACTGGTGAGTACAGTGCAGATTGAAGCATACTTTTTTCATTTTCTTTACTTTTCTTAAGTTTTCAGTGTGTTTTCTTTTGCAACATGGCTAATACGGAAATACATTTTGCATTACTTCACATATATCATTGAAATCATATTGCTTGCCTTCCCAAGGTTTTAGGGGAGGGGCAAGAAGGAGGGAGAGAATTTGAAACTCAAAATTTTTTTTAAATGAATGTTAATTTTTTTTAATTATTGAAAAATAGTTAATGAAATAAAAATATTTTTAGAAAACAAATGACAGTATGCTCTACCTACAAGGACATGCTTAGTGTCAGTGGGAGCAGCTATGCGGTGCAGTGGATAGAGCACCAGCCCCAGAGTAGAAGGATCTGAGTTCAAATCTGGCCTCAGACACTTGACACTTACTAGCTGTGTGACCCTGGGCAAGTCACTTAACCCCATTGCCTAGCCAAAAACAAAAGCAGAAACAGTAAGCATTTACCTTTATAGTATGATTTCAAGAACACTCCAAAGATATACGTCCCCCTCCCCAAATATCCTAATATTTGAAATGTCATCATTAAAATGTTATTTTGCTGAAGACAGTCTGCCGATAAAATGCAAACACTCTTACTTGAGTTACTAATTTCAGAGGACAGTATAGCAAAAATGGGCCTGTACTTGGAGTCAAAAGATCAGTCTTCAAGTCTTGGCCCAACACTTACTAGCCATGTGAGCAATGGTAACTCTTTTGATCTCTTATTACTTCTCTCCCAAGGCTTTTACTAGAATCAAATAACAACATGTATACGAAAACCCTGGCAAATGGTAAAGCCCCACATACATAGCATATCAGCTGGTTAAGCCTTAGCAGCCATTCACACTTGAGTACAAATGGGTTGATAAGATCTTTTCAATAAAAGAGGTTGTTTTTGCTTTTAAATAGTGAGAAGTAGGGATGGAATACAGAATATCCTGACACTTTAACTAGGGGGCAGGAGCCCCCATGGAATGGTGCTTTAGAGCTAATCTTGCCTACTGGTATCAGTAAATATGAATTTGGTAAACTATAGCCTTGGAATAAGGGATACAGAACAGTTATTTCAGGCCCATTCTAAAACTTTCCTGCAGATTTAAAAAAAAAAAAGGAAAGAAGAAACAGACCTATGATCCAGGAACAGTGTGGAAATATGACTCATCCTGGCCTCTTTCAAATCAGAGCCTTCTTCAGGGCTCTGCAAAACAGCAAAAAAAAATAATAATAATAAAATAAAATCATAAGGCCCTGGGCAGATACCTGAGGAATTAAGCCAAATGGGGTCAACCTAATAAATAAATAGATGTGTATGTGAGTTCCTGGGGGGAAAAAGCGAGTAAAATTGAATTGCACTTATAAGTAAAGCACTGAGTTGGCAAAAGTGCTCCTCTGTACCCCAAAGTCACCACTCGGAAAAGCATTTCTGCAGCTTTCTCTTGGCCCTGTGCCAGATGCTCCTTTCTGAAGCATATTTTTGACTTCCCAGCTCCCCACACATTTGGTGCCATTTTAGAACTAAAATGCTGTTATCTTAAGGGAGCTCTGTAGCTCTGATTTAGCCATTTAAACAATCCATTCCATCATCTTGCTAAGCAGCGGCACCTTCCTTTTCTCCTCTTCTTTTTATAGTGAGGGCTGTTGATTCCATCCATAGGACCTTGAACCAGCAAGGGCTATACATCACGCGGTAGGAAAAGGTAGAGGACCTGAGCTCAAAAGTCACATCTGCTCGTTGATACCTACGTGACCTTGGGGAAATCCATTCCCTTCCAGATCCATTTCCTCTACTAATCAATTAGATTCACCAAAGTGTGTTAAGGCACTGTAGTGGGTAACCAGGTACTGTGTGAGGTGCTGAGGACACATAAATAAAACGAACCCGGTCTTGCCCTCATGGTGCTTATTGCTGTTTGTGGTTCAGTCCTTTTTCAGTCCTGTCTGACTCTCTATGAGCCCATCTGGGGATTTTCTTGGTGAAGACACTGAAGTGGTTTGCCATTTCCTTCTCCAACTCATTTTACAGATGAAGAAACTGAGGCAAACGGGGATAAGTGACTTGCTCAAGGTCATACAGCTAGCAAGTATCTGAGGTCAGATTTGAACTCAGGAAGATGAGTTGGCTTAAGGGAGAATAAGACAACAAGGAATTCACAATATCTCATAATAAGATCCTGAGAGGAATATAGAAATGAAAGATGATATTCATCTTTTGTCTTTTGCCTTTCTTTAGATCCCTAGCACTTAGCATGGTGCCTGACACATAACAGGCGCTTAATACCATTTATTGGCTGACTGCATTATCAATCTTTGTTACTATACAGGATCCATAGGAAAGGGTTCTTCATGTGATAAATGGTTCTCTGTGTATCTAAATTTCCTTCTATATTTTTCTGCCCCCCAATAAATGCTTTTTTAAATGAATGAAATTGTAGTGGAAAGGCCTTGGCTTTGAAAGACTGACTGCTAGAGTGGATAGTATAATAGACTCGGAGACAGGATGAGCTGTGTTCAGCCTCAGTTGCCCTCATCTGTAAAATGGGGTAGGAGGGAAATGACACCAATAGTGCTTGCTTCACAGGGTTGTTGCGAAGCTCAAATGATATAAATAGGTAAAGCTTTTGGCAGACTATATAATTGTCATTTGTTATTTGTAATCAGAAGACAAGTCCAAATCTGGTGCTGCCTTCATGAGCTTGGACAAATCACTTAATGTTTCAGGTCCTCAGTTTCCTTACTTGTAAAATGAGTGTGGACTAGATGATTGCTATGGCCCTCTCCCTAAATCTTAAGATCCACGAAATAAATAAACTTTAACATGAGATTTTTTTTTAAATTTGATGTTGTTCAGTCATGTTCAATTCATGGTGACCCTATTCGGGATTTTCTTGGCAAAGATATTGGAGTGGTTTGCCATTTCCTTCTCCAGCTCATTTTACAGACAAAAAAACTGAGGTAAACAGGGCGAAGTGACTTGTTCAGGGCCACACAGCTAGTAAGTGTAGGTGTCTGAGGCCGGATATGAACTTAGGTCTTCCTGACTCAAAGCCCAGTACTCTATATGCTGCACCACCTAGCTGACCCCTTCTTTTAAAAATAGAATACAACAAATATTTCTTCCATGTCTCTTATGTGCAAGACGCTGTGCTAGGCCCCTTAGGTCCCCAGTTCAATCAAAGGGCTGCACTTGAGGACCTGGAGGCCCACATGAGGCCCAAGGCCACAGGCTCCCCACCCCTGGCATAGCCTCTACCCTCAAAATGTTTATGGTCTAGTGGAAGAATTTTCATAACCACGGACACTATAGTAAGCAACAGTAGTAGTCCAGTGACTTGGCAAAAAGGCAATCAGTGTTTCCTATGTGCTAAGCCCTCAGGATACAAATACAAGCTAAAAGAGAGACAGTTTCTGGCCTCAAAGGGGTTTACATTTTAATGGGGAGACAACATACAAAAATTGAAAAGGGAGAGAGGAAGATGTCCTTGGTGGGGTGGGGTATGGTAGAGAAGTAGAGGGTGAGGAAATATCCAGAGAGTCACAAGAAGAGTCAGGAGCGGAATAAAATATGGTGGGCCTGATCACATCCCCAGGAACTCACCAATCAAAGAAAGATGCCAACATAATAATAATAATCATTAGTATTAGTACGGCTGGCATTTATATAGCATCTACTGTATATATACATTGACACACACACATATATGTATGTATATATGTATACATATGTTTATATATATACATACATATACAGATATAGATGTAGATACTGACTGTTATTGACTAGGAGAATCAAAGCCTCATTTTTCTCTGCCTCAGTTTCTTTGGTTGGAGTTGGGGGTGATGGGGAAGGGAGAGTGTGGGTATAACATTAGCAGAGTGTTTTGCAATATCTAATGAGTTCATTAGGATCTTAACTTCTCCCAGTTCACCAGGGTATTGTGAGATTAAGGAGATAATGGTCTGCAAAGTGGTTGGAAGTTTCTCCAAAGGGAATCATAAAAGTCCCCAAGATGATTAGGCTGGCTTCCTCCCAGTATGATCATATTGGCAATCAACATCATACACACAGCCCATGTGACTCCTAAATAATGGCACAGACTCCCCAGTCCCCCTCATTACTCACCCATAAACACAAACACTTCCAGCCAAAAATCCTCATCCAAATTATCAGAGACAATGAATAGAGTAAATATTGCAATCCACCAGAGCCCAGGTGTGGATTTTTATTTTAATGCCAAATAAAAGGCAGCAGGGCCCTGTGGGTAAGGTAGTTGGCTCCTTGCACAAGGCCCTAGAACTTCCCTACTAAGCCATAATAGATCCAGGAGAATCTAAGCTCTCTGGGTCAGGAATTGTTCCACTTTTTCCCATTGTATCCTTGGCACCTAGCCCAGTGCCAGACTTATAGTAGGCACTCAGTAAAAGCTTGTTGAATCATATTCAATTTCTTTGGTTGAAAGAATCCCCACACCAGAAGTACCCCACCCTGAAAAATCACAAACCCTTCAAGTACTCACAAATTTGCCATATTAAAGATGAAAATAATAGCAGAAAAGAAAAGAAACGGTAGAAGTACTAGTAGAAAAGAGAATAAATAGTAAAAAAAAAAAAAAAAGGTTATGCTGGGGGGATTATAGAGTACTTTCTTTTTTAAAGTATATTTTAATTGACGTCTTATGTTTTTACATCTCCTGGATTCGAAAAAGGTCATTCTAAAAAGGCCAAAAGAATGTCTAAATTATGGCAGCAACTAAAAAAATCACTGATTTGAAAGTTAACTTCATTTTAGAATAATACTGGAAATAACAAAGGGCTTAGCAGATCATTCCTTCTTGGAAAGGGCCACAGCCTAAGGCAAGATAAGAGTAAGGTGAATTCACTGGAGGCAAAGTGAAGACAAAAAGAGACAGACTGTGATTTACTTCAAAAGGCATCAAAATGTGAGATTGCCTCATTTAAACCCCCTCAGTTCACTTTTAAGGAAACTTGGGTCCAGAGAGGGGACTCATCCAAGGTATATACAATTCATGACTTCCTTGACTGTCAGTACAAATAACTGATCTATTCTTAGTTCAGGGAGAGGGATGGCAGTCAAATTTTAATGTAGTATAATAACAGACAGACATGACCAAGAGGGTGAAGGGCTAGATATTTTCTCTGATTCCCAAGACCTCTCAAACCTCTGCAAAACAGAATGTGTCATTGATAAAGCAACTTCCATAATCTCCATGGTCTAGGACATTTGGAATCCATAAGAAAGGTAAAAAGAAAACAGGAACAAACATCTACCCGGAGCTCACTCAATAGCCCTTCCTCTGCTGCCACTATATGACTGGTGTTGAGGCTGTACTAACAGCCCTAAGGACCCAGCACACAGACTTGCAAAAAAAACCTGAGGACACAAAAACAGGATTGCAATAAAACCCAACCCCATACCCAGGTCCCCCACCTTCCTTCCAATGCCATAGAGTTCCCAGCTCTAGGTTACAGAAGTTTGCTAGGACCATGACAGATAGCCAGGGCTAAGAAAGCAGCATTCTGTGCAGGATCTCTGCAGGAGAATGAAGGAGAGAAAGGGGCAGGACACATATCTGGGCTTGAAATAGAGACCCAAACTCCAAAAATCAACCCATGGCACCAGTGTGGCAGCTCTCTAAATTGCCTATGCCAGGCCACAGAACTAAAGAATAGAAGAAACAGAACAGGACACTGTGGCAGGACATCCGGGGTGGGGGGGGGGAGGTGGGGAAGGGAGCAAGTTGTGTAGCACTCCATTAAGCCTGAGAGAAAGAGCCCAGCATCCAATGGGGCTGGCTTTGTCCCCACAAAAGTCACTTGGGGCAGAGACCTAGGCTGGTGATGCTTTGAGATCTAGCCCCCAAAGAGACCACTGTCAGAGGAGAGGGAGTCAGAAAGTGAACAACAGGGGAAATTAAAGGGTTTGGGTCAGGGGAGAGACTGAAATGACCAAATATCTCAAAAAGAAGAAAACTCAAAAACCTTAAACATAAGTAGATAAATTATCAGGACAACATTACCCACAGAAGAAAATATGGCCTCCAAATCTAGTGAACAAATCCAAGCATCTATAAATAAATACTGCAAAATGAAGGAAAATGATCCAACTTCTGATGAGACAGAGGACCCTGTGGAATATGAAGATCCCATGGAACCACAACACACTGTTCTTGAATGATTCGAAAGAGAAATGAGAAATATCAAAACAGAATTTATGTCTTTCACAGCAAAAAAAAAATGGGCAGACTAGAAAAACTTGAATCTGCAATGGTAAGTCTCACCAAAGAAACAAAAGAGAGAATGATGGACTGGAAATGCAAGAGCAATAAATGAAGACCAATCTGGCAGAGGAGAAGTAAAAAACAATAACACTAAAAGAAAATGTTCTCTCTATTCAAGCAAAAAATACTGATCTGGAAGACAGGAGGCATAGAAATAACCTCAGGATCACAGGTCTCCCTAAACATGATAAGACCAAAAAAACCTCACACACCATAACACAAGAAAAAAAATACAAGAGAATTGTTCAGAACTTCTGAACACAGAAAATGAAATGCCAGTAGAAGGAATCCATAGATTACCTCCAGAATTGTAGTGAACAATTTCAGTTCCAAAGAGCTGATCCTGAAACATGCCTTCTATCTCATAATGGAAACTTGGAGGACTATGGCTGTGGAACAGCACACGCTTTCATATGTGGTTCTTGCAGGCACTTGGGCTTGGTTAAATGCTTTTCTTTGTGACAGAGAAGCTTTAGATGGGGGGGGGACAGGATGGTGGAGAGGGCTTAAGGGGAAATGGTTATAGCATAAAACAAAAGGCAATAATATAACTTTTTTTTGCTTTTTTAGGCAATTGGGGTTAAGTGACTTGCCCAGGGTCACACAGCTAGTAAGTGTCAAGTGTTTGGTCTGAGGCCAGATTTGAACTCAGGTACTCCTGACTTCAGGGCCGGTGCTCTATCCACTGTGCCACCTAGCTGCCCCAATAATACAACTTTTAAAAAGAAAAAAGTGACTTAGTTGCACAAAGATTGAATGTTGGTGGCAGGGGGGTCATGTGTTCTTCTCAATCTTCTTCATAAGATTAATAAAAACATCTAACCTCTATATTGAATTTTAATATTTACCAAGTACTTTACACATATCTCATTTAATCCTCACAACAAAAATACTATATAGTAGCTGCTATTAATATCCCCATTGGGAAAGAGAGAGAGAGAGACAGAGAGAGAGAGAGAGAGAGAGAGAGAGAGAGAGAGAGAGAGAGAGAATAGGTGACTTTGCCAGGGTCATCCAGCTAGTAAGTATCTGAGGCAGAATTAGAACCCAGGACTGCCTGACTCTAAAACCAGTGTTTGAGCCACTTTGACACTGAACTCCCCATTTATCCAGATTGGCCTAGGAACTAGTAAGTTTCTGCAGCTGAGAGAAGTTGAACTAGTGTTTTGTGCTCTGTTAAAATATTTCATGTGAATACAAAGTGGTTCCAACTACTGCTCATTAGCATTAGGAAATAGAAAGCTAGCCTGTGAGCTAAGAGAAGCAAGCAGTGGGAGTTAGGGAAATAATGTTGCAGTTTTTTCAATGTCAGCTTTTCATCACACAATATGAAGGAAAGTCTTTAAATATTAGATGGGGAAAGAAATAAAATACGGATAAAGAAATATCTATACCAGGTTTTTATGGGGGAAAAAAAGAGCTGAGAAGTTGCTGAGGTTTTTTTTCCCCCCTTAGGTTCCCGATCTCTAAACTATGACTATTAAATCTTACTCCCCTTCTCTTTTAAAGAGTTTGCAAATTCTGTTCTATGGGATTATATTAGGCCAAGACACTGTAAACCAAAGTAATCTCCATTAGAATGTGAGCTGATATCTGCAGCCCACTTTACAGTTTTCAAATATGCTAAGCTTTCATTATCCCCTGATCATCACAGCAACACATCGAGGTAGGCCGCATTAAAGAGATTGGTTAAGTGTTTTCCTTTAGAGGATGGGGGGGTAGCTATAGAGGGCCCCATCTCTTAGAGGAACAGGAGGGCGGCACAGTAGATTGAGGGGTGGGCTGGGCACTGGGCAGACCTTAGTTCAGATTCAATCTCAGACATTAGCTGTGGGATTTTGGACAAATCATGGAGCCTCAGGCAGCTCCCCAAGTCTTGCTTAGCAAGACTTCCCTACACTGGGAAACCACAAGTCTTTCCATGTGATAGACGAAGCAACTAAGGCTTTATGTGTCCCAGCAATTAAGTGATAGCAATTGGTGTTAGAAGTCAGGTCATCTGGGTCTCATTATCACTGGAAAGCACACTTTGTTTCTTAGATTTAGAGCTGCAAGAGATCTTAGAAAGTTCAGCTTGTCCAATCGCCTCATTTCACATATGAGAAAGTGTAGCCCATAGACCCTAAATACTAGATTCAAAGGCCCACTGCCTTTTAAGGGCTACAAAGCACTCATAGGTACATCAATAGAATGTAAGCTCCTAGAGGGAAGAATGAAGAGACTTTTATTTTGGCTTTTGTATCCCAAGCCCAGTGCCTCCAGGGTATTAAGTACATTTTGTGGTTGACTCTGGCCGACTCTTTGGGACCCCCTTGGACCTTACCGTTGGGGGGGGGGGGTTGTCCTTTCCTTCTCCAGTAGATTAAGGCAAAGAGAGATTAAGTGACTTGCCCTGAGTCACACAGCTAATAAGTGCCTGAGGCTGGATTTGAACTCAGATGTTCCTGACTCTAGGCCCAGTGTGCAATCCACTGAGCCAACCTAGCTGCCTCCCATTAAGTACAGAGTAGGTGCTTAATAAATGTTTGCTGACTGATTATCTTACTTTACCTTCTCTTTATCCCTATGAGGTTAGGTAGTATACACATTTTCCTCATCTTATAGATAAACACAGGCTCAGAAAGATAAAGTTATTTGCCTCAGAGTGAACAGATAGTAAGTAGAACCTGGACTCAAACTTATGATTTCTAACTCCAAATCCACTGCTTCACTAAGACTGTCAGTTAAATCAGTCGATAAACATGTATTAAGCAACTGCTATGCACCAGGCTGAAAGTTGTGGAAACAAAGAAAGCAAATGACAATCTTTGCCTTCAAGGAGCTTATAATCTAACGGGGAATCAACATGCAAACAATTCTGTACAAACAAGCTCTATGCAGGATAAATCGGAGATAATCAATAGAAAGAAATACATCAGATTGGGACAGGCTTCCTGTAGAAGGCAGGATTTTAGCTGAGACTTGAAGAAAGCCAAGGAAAAATCAGGAGGCAGAAATGAGGAGAAAAGGCATTCCATGAATGGGGGATAGCCAGTGAAAATGCCTTGAGTCTAGAGATGGAGTGTCTTATTTGAGGAACAGTAAAAAGACCAGTGTCATTGGATCAAAAAGTACATGAGGGGAAGGGACAGGGAGGAGTGTACAGTGTTAAGAAGACAAGAAAGGTTAGGTAGGGCTTTGAATGCCAAACAGAGAATGTGATAGTTGATCCTGGAGGTGAAAGGGAACCTCTGGAGTTTATTGAGCAGTGAACGTGACACGGTCAGACCTGCGCTTTGGCAGAATACATTTGTAAGCATCTTTGAACACTCAGTGTCAACGCTAAGCCACAATGAGGCATCAGAACAGGCCTTTAGCTGAACATAAACTAAAAAAACCCCAAAACTCTATTTGTATCCCAAATATGTTTGTGAGGCAATTTAGACACGGAGAGTTTAAGTAACACAATCACACAGCTGGTCACCAGGATGATTAAATGTTATTTTTTTTAAAATTATTATTACAAAGGAAGGCTGATTGGATGGAAAGGCAGAAAGATGTATATTTGGAAATGATTATGATATCCTACCCCTCCCCCTAAAAGTCACCAATAATGTGTTTGTTTTTGAATACAACAGGACCCAGAACCCAATCTGCTGACTCCTTTTGTGCCCTTTTGGGTTCACCAGCCAATGAGTTGCTTGGGCACTCTGGCTGCACCTCTCTATCTGGCTGGAAGAATGTGTAGACGGTACATTTGGCCCACTTATTTGACCTTCCTACCAACTTGGTTGAATGGCTACAAGGTCAATTGATTGTATAGAAACCAGCTGTTGATACAACCAAAAATAGCCAATCTACAGTGCCAGGTGGGTGGGGTGGCCAATAATAGACATTCCTTGTAACTCTGATAAGACAGGGAAGTATGTAAAAAAAAAAATGTCCCTCAGGACAGGGATTAGGCTGAGAATACCTTCATCTTCTGGACATTAAGCATTTGAAGAATTTCCAGCTGGGGGGCGGGACAACATTCAAGGCAGCACAGGAAAAAAGCCACTACCAGGAAGGGCTGGGGGGAAAAAATGGCTAGTGAAACCAAATAGAAAGAGTTAGAAAAAGTCTTCTTCCTTATCTTCCCTGGGATCTCAGTCTCAGAAGCCATTCATTTGTCAATGAATGTCAAAAAAGTGAATAGCAGAAATAGAATGTGAGGTTCACTTTTGAAATGAATGGCATAATGTCCACAAAACTCTTTTATCTGCGTCTTTGCCAAGGAATTTGTTCCAGAGGCTGGCAACATCAGACTATTCTGGTTGTCAGAGGACTCTCCTAGCTGAGTACAAAGAAGCTCATCACCTCTGAGAGAGGTTCTTGAAAGATCTCTCCCAGAAAACCTACTAAGTCTGATGGGAGGTGATCTGTATGGGTAGAATCAAGACCTTTGCCAATAAAAGCAAAGATCTTCTGTGTATTTTTCCCCAAGGGGATGCTTGATTTTGAGGCTCATCCATTAAATTCAGTGGACTTCTGGTTAAGATAGTGATATAATGCATGCCTATATCTGGCAATATGGTAGGTTGAGGCTGGTGGATCTCTTGAGGGCTGGAGTTTTGAGCTGCAATATTAAGTCCAGCATGAATATGGTAAGCACCTAGGTGTGGGGGTCCTCCAGCTGCCCAAGGAGGGGTGAACTGGTCCAGATCAGGAACAGGACAGGTCAAAGTCTCTATGACATTTAATATTGAGGTTGGACTCATGACTGTCTACTGCAGTTCTCCCTTGGGCCACAGAGGGAGACCAGGTCTCAAAAAGAAAAAAATTAAGATGGAGATTGTGAAAGCTTGAAGAAAAACTCAGATGTCCCACATAAACCCCAACACTTATCTGAAAAGTGCCCTAGAAAGGCCAATGATAAAGAAAACCAAAGAGGCACAAAGTAAATTCCTCCAATCAGTCTAAAATCAGTCTAGAATTGCACAAAAACATCCTTTGGAGGCTGGTAGAAGGATATACCAGTGAAGCCAATTTGAGCTAAAAGAAATGGCTGGAAGTCAGGGGAAGAAGGCAAAAGAGATACACCAGAAAAATCAATACAAGGTCCCTAAAATGGATCTGAAAACAGCTGGCATTCTGAACAGGAGGAAATATGAGCTCCAACATTTGGGGACCTGAAGATATATCTTGGCCGTAGCCTGTCAAAATAGAGGCAGGGGTGGAGTCAGCCTCCATGGGTCACTGCTGAGGGAGATAAAGCCTGACCTTCTACTTCTCAGAAAACAGGGAGCCATATCAGGAAGACCAGCTCAGCACCTGGGCACCAGCATGGTGGTGCTGTTCAAGAGACCTGAGACCAACATGATTTCCAGAATTTTACTGGAGCCTCTAAGAGTCACAAGGAGAGAGAATCAGCTCTTGACTGTTCAAGAAAGAGACAGAGAACCCACTGGGACAGAAACCAGGGACTGAGGCAGATTGAGACCTACTACTTATCTAGATCAGCAGTAGTAACATCCAGAATATGGAAGGAACAGATCTAAACAATGCATACTCAACTATTCAAGAGTGGGATTGGCCCAAGCACAAAATCCAGATCCCAGAACTAAGGCTGAAAATATGAGTAGATGGAAGAAATACTATGGGTGTTAAATAGTCCAAGAGACAAACCTAGAAGAAGGGAGTAACCACTCAACAATTACAAGCAGAGACTCAGAGGGAAACAAAAAATGACCTGGCCACAAGGATTATAAGAGTGGCTATAAGAAATTAAGCAAGAAAGAAATGAAACTATAAATGAAATTCTATATTCCATGTATTACATAATATATTATTATATATTTTATATATTATCATATATATTATATATGAGTTCAAGAGGAAAAAAGGGAAAGGAGAATAGATGGTTTAGAATAGAAGGTAGAAAATTTTACCTAAGTAATGGACTCCCTGAAAAATATAATGGAACAAACCGAACTCAATGACTCCAAGAGACAACATGAAATATTAGTTTAGCTGGAGTTGGGAGACTGGAGTTCCAAATGAAATAATATTGCCTGACACAGAATAGGCGCCATTAGAAATGCTTATTCCCTTCCCTTACCCTTTCACCACTAATTCACTTCACGAGTTTGGACAAATCATATCTCTGTGAAATGAAGGCCAGACAGATTTAGTAATCTCTAAGACCTCTTAGAGCTCTGCTATTCTATGAAAAATCAATTAATATTTATTATCTACTACGGACCAGGCAGTGTGCTAGGAACTGGACCTACAAAGACAAATAAGAGAGTTTCTGCCCTCAAAGAGTCTACATTCTAACAGGAAAGACAACATGCACACATGTAAATATATACAAATAGATACAAGGCAATGGGAAAAGAAAGACATTAACAAAGCGGGGAGACTAGGAAAGGTCTTATATGGGAGACAGCTAGTGAGCTGAGCTTTGAAGGAAACTAGGAATCCACAAAGGTGGAGGTGAGCAGGGAGTTAATTCCAGGCATGGAAGACAGTTTGTACAAAAGCATAGCAACAGGAGATGGGGTATCTGAGGAATGTCAAGTGGCAAGTGACATCCAAAGTCAAACAACGGACTTTTGTCAAAGACACTGAGCTCCATGATGGAAAGAGCACCAGCCTTGGAATCAGCAGATTTGCTTTTGGGTCCCCTTTCTGATATTTATCAGCTATGTGACCACATTCCCTGTCTAACCTTCAGTGTCATCTATTAAAGAGGGAAATATTTACATTGCCTATGCTATAGCATTGTTTTGAGGAAAGAATTTTGTCAGCCTTCAAGTGCTATGGAAATGTGAGCTATGCTTCTGAGAGGAAAAGGAAACGAACGGAAGTAAAGGGTCAGAAAAAAAAACAAAGACTTGGCAATCTTATCAGAATTTTAGATTTGTGTTCCAAATCTGGGCCCAATAGAACAGTGAGATCTGAAGGAGAAGGGAACGACAGAGGTGAGGCCTCGGGAGGAAGAGGATACAAGTACAAAACTCTTTGGACTTCTGAAAGAGATTGTATCATTTCATGACTGTTCCTATAACATTTGTGGCCCTGCCAGGAAAGTTAATGGCAGAGCCAATTAGAATTTCTTCTTTAAGACAGATGGTAATGACTTGTCAGGGCAAGAAACAACACCCCAAACCAGGAACCAAATTGTACAACTGGTTTTTTGTCTTGTCAAAGAAGAACTGGAAGGAGGGAAGGGGGAGGGGAGGCCAGGGCCTTGCTTTGAGATTGGGCCCTGGATATTGAGAAGGGCATGGGATTAGGTCTGCTTTAGTCTAGATCTTTGTTTCCCAAGGGAAATGGTGAGTGTGTGTGTGTGTACTGAGTGGGAGAAGGGCAGAAAGCAGCTCAGCCTCTAGACGCTAATCTGGTCCAGACCTACTGTGTCTCACAATGAAAATCTTTTTTTATTTGCCATCTCTAGGGCTTAGGCTCACTAAAAAGACATTTAAGTTCAAAGCAAGCATGAAATCAATAGGCTCTATCATTAACCAGTAGTTACCCAACTACAATTAGGCACTGGTGGTTGTGTGGTCTTCCAGGGAACTGAAATTAAGAAGGGGTCATTTCGAGATACTGTTTTTTCTTCGCAGGAAATGAAAACAATGTAGGTTTCACACCAGGCTCTTGGCCCTGCCTCAACCTTAAAACCATCTTGGCCTGCAAAATTTTTTAATCAAATGTCACAGAAAATTGTTAGGGAGTTGTTGTTTTTCTTTTTTTTTTTTTCTAAAGCAAAAGTCTCCATTTAGAGTATCTCAGGCTGGGCTAGCCTCTCTCTCAGGGGGCTCATTATTGAGCTGGGTATCGACAAATGTAGTGACCAATCACAAATCCAGAAGGCTGATGATAAAGTATGCTTGACACCTGTTTGCAGAATGAGACATATATGACCAATGTGTGGATTTGTTTTGTCCAATTATATTTATTTGTTACAAGGGAGAATTTTTATTGAAAGAAGGGACAGTGCTATGAAAATAAGAAAAGAGAAGGGAAGGGAAGGGAAAGGAAGGGAAAAGATAGAAAGAGAAGGAAAAGGAAGAGGGCCAACTAAAAATTTTTAAAATATATAGAAGAAAGCAAAAGGAAGTTCAGAAGGGGACACAAATAAGTAGAGCCAAGTTAGAATCACCACATGAAATTCAAGAATACTTATTTTAAAACACAAGCTATACAAAAAGATCATGGTTTTATATAAAAATCTGCTTTTCCTGTCCTTTTACAAAGAAATATTCATGTTTGTTGATGTTTGTCAAGTTTATAAGAATAAAAAAGAATATTAAATTTTAAAAAAGAATTGATATCAACAGAAAAGAATGTAAATGGCATTTTCCAATTATTCCAATTAGGCAAAAACAACCACAAATCATAGGGAGACTTCTACAAGATTTCTGGAATTGGACCAAGAAGACTTAATTCTATTGGGATGCATTCTTTGAGCAGGAAAACAATTCTGTGCTCAAAAATGAACTGATACAAGATTAACTAACAGATGTTGTCCTACTAGATAGATCTACTCCTTTCTAAAGCCCTGGTATACCTTTTAATTTAGCTACTGTACTTAGCAATCTCCTGGGGAGTAAATAACATTTTACCTGTGTGTCTTCATGCCTGGTTTTGTCAGACCCTTGACCTGAAAGGGAAGATGTTGAGAACTGGGAGGCCCCATGTTGTGGTAGAAAGTGCCCCAGATTAGGCACTGGGATATCTGGAAGCTCCTCTTATCTCTCCACTTATTAGTAATATGATGCTAGCCAAGTCATCCAACTTCTCTAGTCCTTGGTTCCCTCATCAATAACAATAAGAGCGTTGGGACCAAATGGTTCCTTCCAGATCTAAATTTCTGTGGCATTATATGCTACGACCTTTGGGTTGTGTCCACTCAACACCATGACAAATAGAGCCAAAGTTCAAAGGGTTCATAGCTCAAACTCATCCAGTTCCATTCACACATAGATGAGAATGCTCCACAATACGCCCAAGAAATGGTCATCCATCCTTGTTTGAAGACCTTCTTTGAAAGGATCTTACTACCTCCTGAGATAGACCATTCCTTTTCCTCTACTCTTGGAAGGTCAAGCAAAACAAAGTTCAACCCTCTTTTGCATGAAAGCCCTTTGAACTTTTAAAATGAGCTTTTATGTCCCACTTCAGTCTTCTCTAGATTAAACACCAGATATCTGTTAGCAGTTCATATGGCTTAAGTAGAAGGTCCTTCACCATTTTGGATTCCCCTCTCTGGACGCTCCTATAATAGGGCAACCAAAAGTGAACACAGTATTCCAAACGAGTCTTCAGCCACTAATGGGATCCTTTAAAAAGGTCTTAAGAGAGAAATGATCCCAATCTACTGTTTTCTTGACTATAAGGTGAGGTCATAGAACTGACTTATTGGTAGAAGAAACTAAATAGCACACGATGTGCACTTTCCAAGTCACAAAGAAATGGGACTAAGGGGTGACAATTCTCCTTAAAATCACATTCCCTAAGCCTCGCCTCATATTTTGATTACGTTTGTCCCCTCTCTCAGCAGTGGTATATGCCTCCCTTTCCTTTATATTTTGATGTTTTTACTTGTGGCACGTAAATAATATAGAAAAAGTACAACCCATCGCTAATCCTTTATAGCACAAAGTGTGACATGAGTTAAAGTGAATTATGAAATTAGTGGTCACAGCTTCCTTACCTTCCCATATGCACCATACATACATACATTCTGTAAACGGTGCAGCCGCCAAATACTGATCCTGGATCACAATATGGCACATGGAAATCCATAACCCTGCTTTATAATCAGATCACAGACATTACAGATAAATGTCAGGCACATCATCTCCATTATGATGGCAGCTGAGGTATAAAAGGTCTAGAACAACAGGTTTCTAGGGATCGTTGTAGAAAAAAATTTAGACAAGGAAGGGACATTAAAGAAAATCTTTTGTCCTTCATTTTATAGTTGAAATGAAGGTCTGCAGAGGCTGAGAGACCTGCTCTTGGTTGCAAAATAGGTCAGAATGAGGCCCTCTGACTCCAAACCAAATAATCTGTCTGCTAAACAACATTGCTTGTCCAAAAAGCATTTGTCTTGGAAATATGGTCACACATACCCTTTGGAGAAACATCAGGCCTGTTCATGATCTTTGGGGTCTAAAATGTGACAGAGCTGATCTAGAAATGCTGGAGTCCCTGTGAACATCAGTGGCCCTCTTTTACAGAAGTGCTAAGATTGTACCAATAAAGAGCATGGCCTCAAGAAATCATTTGGTGGGGCAGCTAGGTGGTGCAGTGGATAGAGCACTGGCCCTGAAGTCAGGAGGATCCGAGTTCAAATCCAGCCTCAGACCAAACACTTGTCACTTACTAGCTGTGTGACCCTGGGCAAGGCACTTAACCCCAATTGCCTAAAAATTAAAAAAAAAAAGAAATCATTTGGTATAATATCTACTTGGCGCCTTGCCCATCCGCACAATTAGCCTCTCCTTCCTGATCTGCTCTTTACCACACTCTCCCACTGCCTCTTCTCAGAAAGGTTGAGATGCCCTCAGAATCCACAGCAGCATCACCCATTTCTTCCATTCAGCCCACCCATAGGGTGTGGGGGTGGGGACTGGAAGCAGAGCCCTGGTAAGCTGACTGAGCACAAGTTTAGGAAATAATCCAGTCACAGCAGCAAGACAGCAGCTTTTCCTTCGCCTCATGGGACCATCACACAGTCAGAGGAGGGGCATTGTTTTACCTGGTCTGCTCCTGCCTTTACAAGAACATTCACTGGGAGGGAGGATCTGGGGGCCCTTTTCAGTGTCTCCTAGGCTACATGCCACCACAGGCAACTAGGATGTTGAAAACCCGATAAATAAATGAACTCCACAGATTTTTCTTTTTGGTAAAATAAACACAGGCTCTGTCTCTTCCCTGTTTCGTTCTCCTTGCCTAAAGCCTGCTCTCTTTTTCTCAATTATCTAAGTCGGCCCTTTCTATATATATATATAGGCACTAAAGGCCTTTTCCATAAAACTTTACCAAGGAACACAGTCTGTCTGTCTGTCTCTGTTTTCTGCCTCTGTCTGTCTCTATGTCTCTTCTCTGTCTCTCTTTGTCTCTCTCTGTCTCCGTCTCTCTTTCTCTTCCCCTCTCTCCCTCTCTCTGTATGTCTCCCCTCCCCCCCGTTTTTCCCTCCCCACCTACCCTCCATTCCCAACCCCCAAACCCCATTGCATTTACTTGAAATTACTAACATAATCCTCACTATTTTTCCCAGACTGCTAGTGGCAACCTGACTTAGACATTTTGTTTTTCCAGTCCATTGCTCAAACTACTAACTGTATTTATTTTATGGGCCTTTTCCAGGCAGAGTAAAGGGGAGGAAATCCCAGGTAAAATCCAAGTTTGCTGGAGAACATCCATGTTTTTGGATTATTTTTTACTTTATTAATTGGACCTGAATAATTAAGCCCTGAGATCTCAGCTTTAATTGGAATTATTTGCCACTGGCTAAGGTAGAGAGAGGAAAGAACTAGTCATTCCTTTACTACCCCAGGCTAGCTCCTCCTCCTGCTTCCTTATCTGTGTCTCCCTCCCTCTTCCTCCGGCCTCACCCAAGCCTGGGGTTAGGTATTATTAGCCTTCTAAGACACCTTAAACCCTAGCAGTTATGAAAGCAAGCAGTGAAAGTAACTATGACTTTTACCTAGCTCTTGAGCTCCACAACCGAAGGCCCCAAACTTGTTACCCATAAGAAAATTCTAACTGTGAGCACTAGCCTTCGATTGCTTGCAAATTACTTCCCTTCCATTTCTTTGTCACCTCCCCCATCTACAACAGAGACTTTGATTAAAACAGTTTTTTGCTTGAAGCATCAAGTAATTGCTAAAGTAATGTTAGGAAAGCTTTATTAACTCTGCCACTGATTGCTGTGTAACTCCAAATGAGTCACTATAACATAGTAAATTGGGATGAGAATCTCAAAAATCCATGATAATTGCATTTGTCTCAGTTTGGAAGGGAGAATATTAGAGAATTATATAATTTTAGAAAAAGAGAGAGAGAACTCAGTTTAGTCCTTTTGGACCATTTTTTCCCCTATTCTTAATCAATAATAAGTACAATATCACTTTATCTATTTCAATTATTCAATTTTCAAGTCCCCATTATTTCCTAGGCCAGGGACAAACTTTAGAAATAATATTCCTAAGGCACAAGTATGACTGTGTCACTCTTCTGTTCAAAGATCTTTTGCCAAGCAGGAGTTTTGAACCTGAGATCCAAGAACCTGTTTTCTTTTGGTTTTTTTTTCTAATATTTTAAAACATTCTGAGAAGAGGGTTCCATAGTCTTCACAAGACTCTCAAAGGTGTCCATGTTATCGCACAAAAAGCTAAGAAACTTTGCCTGCTTTAAAATAAAAGACAGATTCCTTAGTGTGACATTCAAAGCCCTCCACAATCTGACTAATCCCTACCTTTTTTTTTTTTTTTTTTTGGAGGCAATGAGGTTAAGTGACTTGTCCAGGGTCACACAACTAGCAAATATCTGAGGTTGAATTTGAACTCAGGTCCTCCTAACTCCAGGGCTGGTGTTCTATCTATAATGCCACCTGGCTGCCCCTAACCCCTACCTTTCTAACTTTTTTTCACACAGTTCACATGGTTGATTGACTGCCTGTCCCTGTGCAGGGCTCTTCATAACCAGGTCCCGAATTGAGTACAGCATGTGTAGACACTGAGGGACAGGGCAGCATTGTGGATAAAAGAAAAGAGTCAGACTCATAGTCAGAAAGACCTGAGTTCAAGTTCTGCCCTCTAACACAGACAACTGTGTGATTCTGGGCAAGGGGCTCTTGATTTCTCCGTTTTCTAATTTGTAGAAATATAAATTAGATGGCAAATTGCTAATCGGTACTAGAAACTGGAATTTCCTACCCCAAAGAAATCCTGATTCTACACCAAATAAAAAATGTGTCAGTACTACCAGGGAGAACTTGCCTGCAGAAGGCTTGTAAACAACTGAGATACGGCCGCACAGTGAGGGATCTATACCAATCAACCCATATTCACTAACCCTGTGTTAGATGCTGCCAGGCCACAAAAAAAGAAACTTCGCTGCCCAAACATAGAAATTAAGAAAATAACAATAGCTAGACAAGGTTTATAAAGCGCTTTACATTGTTATCTCATATAACGTGGTGAGGAAAGTGCCATTATTATCTCCATTTTACTGATGAGGAAATTGAGGCAAGGAAAGGTTAACTTGCCCAGGGTCACCTAGCCTGAGTCAGGTTTTGAATTCGGGTCTTCCCGACTCTAAGTCCAGCTTGCTATCCCCAGTAACCTCTTAGCTGCCTATATAAATTTTGAGTCTTCTTTTTCATCTAATAACAACCTGGTATGTGCAAAGCATGTGCTAGGTCTGAGGCAGCTACATAGGTAACTACTGTCCTAGGTCCCATTCCTCCCATGGTCCTGCTCTCTACTAGGTGACTGGAGCTAATGCGAGACCCAACCCCAGCCACTCCCAAAGACCATCCATGAGTTACAGAGGATTTACTATACAGGATAGCAGAGGGAATACTTGCACTGACCAAGTCGGATTCCTGAAGTGTTGAATCTTGAGAACACTCACTGGCCGCTGCCAAATCCCATGGTGCCAGCTGGGCATCATTCACCGTGCCCTTGTATTCTGTTCAGAACTATCCAAGCGACTTCAGATCTAGAGAAGGAGTGTCTTAGCCACGCTAACGTGACTGTGAAGCTCAGAGAGAATAGACAAGAGGATTAGTAGAGTGTCAACTGGCTTAAAAGGGCAGTTTTTACACCCGTCAATAGTATTGATTCTTCTAGAGTTTCTCCCTTATTTGGGAGAATCTGCCCGTTAGTGAAAGGAAGCTAACAGCAATCTGGCTACCTTCCAATACTTACACACACACACACACACACACACACACACACACACAGAGCGAGAGAGAGAGAGAGAGAGAGAGAGAGAGAGAGAGAGAGAGAGAGAGAGAGAGAGAGAGAAGAGAGGAGAGAGAGGAGAGGAGAGAGGAGAGAGAGGAGACGAGAGAGGGGGGAGGAAGGGGGAGAGAGAGAGAGAGAGAGAGAGAGAGAGAGAGGAGAGAGAGAGAGAGAGAGAGAGAGAGAGAGAGAGAAGAGAGGAGAGAGGAGACGAGAGAGGGGGGAGGAAGGGGGAGAGAGACAGAGAGAGAGACAGAGAGAGAGACAGAGAGAGACAGAGAGAGAGAGAGAGAGATTAGAGAGATTCTAGTTTGTTAGAGGCAATAGATGCAGTTAAAAGTTCACAGATGCACACAACACAATACAATATTAAGATAGTTTATAACTCTCACACCACTTGGCTAGGAAGACATCATCAGCTCCGACTCCTAAACCCTCTGCCATTGCTGGGCTGATTTTCTCAGCATGTTCTCAATGCTAAGCTTTCTTTTCCTCCACTTTTCCCCTTCTTTGAAATGCCTTCCCCTTCCTTTCTGCCTGTCTAAAACCTACCCATCTTTCAAAGTCCAGCTCACATCCCACTCCCTCACAGATGTCCTCCTTCTCTGAACTCCTGCTGCACAAATTATCTGTAAGATCTTTTCAGACGGTTCATATGCCACCTCTTTGACAGGTGCAGTCTCATGGACCACTCACTCTGGATCCGTAGGGTGGGCATGCCCACTGGCCTCTTCCTGAAGGACAGATATTTGGCATTGCTGAGATAATGTACCAGCAACTGATTGATCCTCATGCATCCTTATGATTTAGGGTCGTGTCAAAGAGGATTGATCATTGAATGTCATGAAGGACACACCTTCAGTAGGCTAGAAGAGCTATAGAAAGACTTCTCTATCATTCAGGCTGCTCTCTCCTGGGCTAGGTCCCAGGGTCAGTCCTCCCTTGGACTTCCAGCAAATGGCAAGGGCAAAGGAGAGAGAAATACCTTCTTCCCACTCCCACCCCTGCTATAGCTTGCAAGTAGGTGTTTGCCTAGGTGAGCCTGGAATTGGACCTCCTGCCTCTGACTAGCTCTTGTGTCTTGTGTATCTTTCTCTGAGTCAATATCAATAAATAGCGATCCTAAGCAGAAGCTGCTTTCTGAACTGTTAGCTCCTTCATGAGTTGGGGAGTTCTTGGATTCCCACCTCTACACCTTAGCACAGGCTGCTCCTCGTACCTGGAATGAACTGCCTCCTCTTTTCCACTTCTTAGAATTCCTAGTTTCATTGAAAGTTGAAATGAACTGCCACCTTCAAATGAAGCCTTTTCTGATTGTTCCCGGATGCTAGTCCCCACCCACCCATTACATTAGGTGTATATGTATGTATATATGCACATGTAACAAAAGAGACCAGTGTAGAAAGGTGAGGACTGTCATGGTGTGTGTCAAAGGGAGGCTGAATAGACATCTCTAGCCTCTTCTCCCACACCCTTCTCCGAGGAAACTTTCATTCCTGGCAGGAGGGGAAGAAGGAAAGTGGGGGGGAAACTCACTTATCTTGCATGAGGATAGGGGATAGGTTATTACTCCTACCACTCTCCACTCCCTGGTGCTAAAGACTTTAAGGTGTTCCAGAGGATGTTCTATCACTAAAATGTCTTCAAGACTGTTACTGTTCAACCTGGACTTCCTGCATTCAAGAAACCTGATAGAGGCAACACTAAAGAAGGGAAAGGACAGCTAGCTGGCACCATAGTGCACAGAGCATCAGGCCTGAAGTCAGGAAGACTCATCTTCCTGAGTTCAAATCTTGCCTCAGACATTTACTAACTGTATGACCCTGGGCAAGTCACTTAACCCTATTTGCCTCAGTTTCCTCCTCTGTAAAATGAGCTGGAGAAGGAAATGGCAAACCACTCCAGGATCTCTGCCAAGAAAACCCCAAAGGGTGTCACAAAGAGTCAGACATGACTGAAAAACAACTTAACAAAGAAAGAAAAGAAAAATTGAAACAGAGAAATAGCAAAAACAAAACAAATAACGTAACAGCTCCCTGAAGGACAGCTGAATATGGGAGAGTTCAGGAAGAACCGATATCTGGATCTAAATGATTAGGTTCATGGGGTAGGTGATGACAAATCTTGGCAGTTCATGTAGTAAAAGGGTGACCATGAGTAGGAGTAGCACCAGAAACATCAGAGCTACAGTGAAAAGAATGACACTTCCTCCTCATCATAGGTCAGAGACAATAGCCCCATAGCACCACCCACCTAATGTTCCCTGGACCACCAGGACCACCATGTTTTTATGACCAACGATTAAAAACCAAAAAATGGCATGCTGAGTATTTATTTGTCTGGTTCCCATCCCATCAATTAGAAAAGGTTTCTTTCCTTTTCTGAGGAGTCCCTTATGAAATTTCTCCTTAAGGAATTCCTTCCTATAGCTGCATAAAGATTTCATTAGAGGTGAAGACAGCAACGAAAGCTTATCTTCATCTGACGTTTCCCATAATTCTCTTCACCCCAATCATTCCTGAAATGCAGTCTTATTGTGGCTACTTCTGCTCTAAATCTGCTTGACTTTTTCAAAACTTGTAATGAGGCCAGGCAGAGGGAGGCAACAGAGATTCCTTTAATCTCTCTCAGTCCTTGGCATCTGTGTTTGAAAGAAAACCCTCTGTCTGTGGGATAGTGTTATCACTTACCCAGATGGGTGCATATTTTGGGAAAGAATCCTTGCTCCCTTGTACCTTTTTTTAAATGTATAGCTAAGGAGCTACTTTCTAATTTTCTCTTTTCACACTCAAGTCTGCTTTACAAAGTCAGGAATATTCTACATTCGTTTCCATTAAGAAGGAGATTTACTTTACCATGTATTAATTTTCTGAAAAAAACATTTGGGATTTGCTGCGCTATGATGTGCTTTTCATTCCTTAATTTTCTTCCTGAGCATGAACCTGTTTTGATCTCTGATTTCCTTTAAACTTCCAGTGAAGCAAATGTATTCTCTAACCACCCCCTTTGATGCATCCCAAATTATACCCCTTGGAATTGTTTCCATGTTAGTCATTTCAAAATGGGCTCCCAGCTTTTCTTGAGTTTCATTTAGACAGGTAAACTCTTCAAGCAGAAGGTTATTTCTGGGCCAGTTCTTACAAACTGCCGAGTGCATGCAGCCACCCGCACAGATGTCCTTTGGAGCCTAGCCAGACTCTGGTTTCAGTACAGTACAGTGGCGGCAGAATGGACAGAGAATAAAGTGGATGTTTAGATGTGTTTGCACAGGACGAAGATTGGAGTGATTTTCTTCAAAAGTCTCTGGGGTTAAACATATTTGCATAGTTTGTGCAATTGTGAATTGCATATCCAAATAAAGTGGCTTTCTAAAATAATGCCTTCTTCAAAGAATAATAAACAGGCTATGAAAAGAAGTGTGATTATGATTTGGGGCCTCAATGAGAGTTCTTCCCCAAGCCTGATTAAAGAGAAGATTGTCATTCACAAAATGGATGGCTGAGGAGATGGACAAAGG
Source organism: Phascolarctos cinereus (assembly GCF_003287225.1). Classification (NCBI taxonomy): domain Eukaryota; kingdom Metazoa; phylum Chordata; class Mammalia; order Diprotodontia; family Phascolarctidae; genus Phascolarctos; species Phascolarctos cinereus. Next base: position 104,601,608 of record NW_027556402.1, on the reverse strand, counting down.
CCATCTTGGTGCCAGGGTAAGAGAATTCGATTTAAAGACAAGGGTTCTGGGTTCAAGCACAGTTCTGCAAACTTGCCTGAGTTGGGCAACTTATTTAATTAGTTTTTTCTTCCATAAAATGAGAGAAGTGCATGGCCTTGGAGTCCCTTTCAGTAATAATACTCTATGGCTCTATAGTCTAAGGTCCCCCCTGGGTTTGGAGTCAGAGGTCCCTGTTTCAAAATCTATCTCTGTTACTTAATACCTCAGTGCCCTGGGGCCTCACTTTCTTCATCTGTAAAATGAGAGAGACCTCAGAGGTCCCATTTGGCTCAAAACCAACCATGTCACTGAAGGTCTGATAGTGGCAGTGGCTGTAGGATGAATTACATTTGCATAGGTGAAAACAAAGGCTCAGATAGAAAGAAAGAAACCAAAGGCTTTGAGGGGGGTTGGAAACCTCACAGAATAAGAAATAATAAGGCTTCAGTGGTTTCTTTCTCTGAAACAGCTCCTTGACACTTGCAAGCAGTGCTGGCGTGAATGGCAGGCTGGAAACCAACCCTCAGCAGATTTAAACCTAACAGAAGACGGCTATGGTTCCCACAGCCACCCATCACAATAGGTGATTTGAGAGAGGCCTTGTGTGCCAGGCTGGCTGCCTGGCTTGAAGAAATCGAGGAACTTTCATTAAATGTTTTTTAGACCAATACCCATACAGTGTTATTTAAGGGCTAATCTCATGCCCCCACATAGAGATCCACTGAATATTAGAGTCGGAAGGAACCCTAGAGGTCAACTAGTCTAAAACCCACCCCCAACTCCCGCCATTTTACATTTGAGGAAACTAAATCTTCAGTGCTAGATCTGGAGTCAGAGACCTGGGATCATATCTTGACTCTGTCACCCTTCTGACCAGAATCAGGAAAATGGCTTAACCTTCTCTGGTACTCAGTCTCCTTATTTGTAAAAGGAGGGGATTATATTACTTGTATGACCTTGGGAAAGTCACTTACTCTCTATGGGTCTCTGTTAGGTATCTGTAGATCTAGCTGTAAAATGGAGGAGTTGGACTTGATTTCTAAGGTCCTTTCTAACTCTATGTACCCATGTCACACACTCAAGCATGGTGACAGAATTAAGGCTAGAACCCAAATCTTCTGACTCCAATAATCAGATTAGAATTATCTAGGTTGAGTAGTAGATAAAGAACTGGGCCTGGGGTCAGATAGACTTGAGTTCAAATTGAGCCTCAGGTAGTTATTAGCTGTGTGACCTTGGGGAAATCGCTTAACCTCTGTGTACCTCAGTTTCTTCAATTGTAAAATGTGGATAATAATGACACCTACCTCCCAGAGTTGTTGATCAAATAAGATAATATTTGTAAAACTCTTAGCATAGTGCCCAGCACATAGGAGATACTTAATAAATAATTCCTTCCTTCCTTCTATCCAATACTCATGAAGCTGTTCTTGTACATCATATTGCCTCTCTACCTCCCATACTTTTTTTCCACCCCCTTGTCATAGGGAGCCTGAAATTCTCACCTCTAAAGTTAGGTCTGTGATATTATCTTCAGCACTCTCCTTAAAATCAAGGGTGTTATCTGAAAGGGGAAGAAGAGCCCATTAACAGCAGAGCAAAATTTAGTTGATCAGATTAGCTGGTGAAAAGTTTGGGAAGCAGTTGTAGAATGGATCCTGACAAAAGCAGGTCTTAACCTAATGCTTTCATTTTATTTTATTTTTACATTTATTATTTTTTAGTTTATTTTTTAACATCTTAAAAAATTTTTGAGTTCCAAATTCTCTCCCTTCCTCTAGTCCCTCCCCCACCTACTGAGAAGGTAAGCAATATGATACCCATTCTCCTTGTGATATCATACAAAACATATTTCCATATTAGCCATGTCACAAAAAAGGAAGAAACATAAAAAAGTGAGAAAATTATACTTCAGTTTGCACTCAGCATTCCTCAGCTCTCTCTCTAGAAGTAGATAGCAATTTTCATGATGAGTCCTCCAGAATTATATTGGATCATTGTATTGATTAGAATAACCAAGTCTTTCACGGTTGTTCATCATTACAATATTTCTGTTACTGTGTACAATAAACTCCTGGTTCTGCTCATTTCACTTCTCATCAGTTAATATAAGTCTTCTCAGGTTTTTCTGAACCAATCCCCTTTGTAATTTCTTATAGCACAATAGTATTCCACCACAATCCTATACTATGATTTGTTCAGCCATTCCCCAATTGATGACTATCCCTTCAATTTCCAATTCTTTACAACACAGAAAGATGTGTTATAAATATTTTAGTACATGTTGGTCCTTTCCCCTATTCTGAGATCTTGTTGGAACACAGGCCAAGTAGTGCATTGCTAGGTCAAAGAATATGCACAGTTTTATAGCCCTTTGCACACAGTTCCAAATTGTTCTCCAAAATGGTTGGAACAGTTCAGAACTCCACCAACAATTCATTAGTGTACCTATTTTTCCATATCCCCTCCAGCACTTGTCCTTTCTAGCCTAATGCTTTTGATATGTGGTATATGTGGGTTAGAGAGTGAGGGGGGAGAGAAAAAAGGGACATGATAGAGAAAGTTCTGGCAATTATCTCCAGTGATACTACCCTGGAGGACAAGCAAGGTGAAGGTACTGTAGTGGGAAGCCTTGAACACATAAGGTGTAGCATTAATCATGAAGAGAGAAAGCAATAATTAAAAAGAAATTTTTTTAAAAAAGGGATGAAGGCAACAGAACAAGGGTAACAAGTAACTAAAGAAATGTTGGGGCACCAAAGGAAACCACCCTCATCCCACAATTTTGCTTGGGGCAAACAACATTAGAGTATTTACTTCTCCAACCCAACTGCTACTGAAAAAGTTAACAAGTTAAGAAGAGGTTTAAAAATCTTAGAGGAGTTGGAGCTTCAAGGGATCTTCAGCCAGAGCTATTAACTAGGGTAGGGAAACTTGGAGTCTGCCTCAGGGCACCACATTTAAAAGGTGAGAATATTGGAGGGCATTATTTTCATTAATTAAACTAGGAAGCTGCCAGATGAGTAGCTCTGGTGAGCTGTTTTCTGCCATTTTGGGGGGGGGTTAGTTTTTAGGCAATTGGGGTTAAGTGACTTGCCCAGGGTCACACAGCTAGTAAGTATCAAGTATTTGGTCTGCCACCATTTTCTAATTCCTGCTTCCAGGACTGGCATCATGACAGTCTCCCAGAGTGTCTCAAACTCCTTTCTATGGTACTATGTCCCTTCCATCTCTTGCTCAATGGGCACTGATTACCCCAGGCAGTTCGTGCTTCAGCAGATAATAGCACCTACCTCACAAAGTTTTTTGAGACTTCACTAAGGTAATAGATATACACACACACATACACATACACACATGCATACATACATGCATGCATACATTCATACATATACATCTATACATATATAGAATATAATATATTTTATTTAATGTAATATATTATATATAATGTATTTTCTATATATATATATGTGTATATATATATATGTAGCATATAGAATACAGTATAAATATGCTATGCTGCTTTAGGAGAAAGCTCAAGGGCTGACTTAAAGACTGTCAGGACCATTTTTTTCTACCAGTCTAGGGCAAATCACTCTTCAAGTCTCCTCATCTGCAAAATAAAATGAAGAGGTTGGGCTAGAGAATCTCAAAAGTTCTTTTAAATGACAACCATGGCAAGAAGACTTCAGTGAGCATTGTGTACTATGGGCAAGACACTGTTCTGGGCGCTAAAGATATGAAGACAAAATAGATAATGGTACCTATCCTCTTGGAGCTTACCTTCTAAAGGAAGGGCAGGGGCATATACTACATATGTGTGTGTGTGTGTGTGTGTGTGTGTGTGTATATATGTAAGTAAATATGAGATAATTTGAGGAAGAAAGGAGAACTTTGGGGATCAGGAAAGGCTTCTAGGAGTAGTTGGTTTGAAGGAAGGGAATGATTCAAAGGAGCTGACATGAGAAGAGAATGTGTCTTAAGGATTGGGGCACGGAGGCACTTGTATAAAGATTTAAGAAAGAGAGGAAATGTCAAATTCAAGAAACAGCAATGGAACAATTCCAGCTAGAACATGAAGTGCACAATGGGAAGTAATAGGAACTTAGTCTAGGAATGCAGGTGACAGCCTGTATGCAGCAAGAAGCTTTAATTGCCAATTGAGGGGACCTAAATCCTATTATATCCACGAGATTCAGGGCAACCACTGCTGGAGTCAGGGGTTCTATGGCATTTACTTTGCCCCACTGAAGTGTATGGAATGTTCAGAAGTACTAGCACCTCTGGTTGTGAGGGCTTGCCCAGCCTTTTTCAGGGCTGGTTAACTACCTTTGGTGTCCACCTGGCACTCACCTCTCACCTGTGGCTCCAAGAGCTGTATCATGTACAGCAGCCACACCCTGATAAACCCTCTCAGCAGATGGGCTAAACTAGGTTAAGGGTAACCAACACGCCTCAAACCCATCAGTGAGTTAGGAAGACATCTACCCCAAGCATGGGAAAACTTTACCAGGCAGAATGAGCAAATGAGAACAATTTGTTTCAATGGCCATGAAAGCGGCTGCAACAGGTGCTGTGAAAGCTTAGAGCTTGGTCAGACATTGAAGATGCCAAGGGCATACATTGTATGCTAGGCCATTGCCAGCTGTCTTATCTTTTGTCTTACCACTGGACTTCTATGACTTGGGAAGAGAGAGTAAGGCTGCTGACTTTGTGCAGCTCTGCCTCACTTAATCCAAGACATCACCCATGATGTCATTGGTCCTTTTCATAAACAAAGGACAGCCCTGATATTCCAGAACCAGGGGGTAAAATAGAAATTGAAAGAATCCACCAATCACCTCCTGAAAGAGATCCCCAAAAGAAAACTCCTAGGAATATTATAGCCAAATTCCTGAGTTCCCAGGAAAAAATATTGCAAGCATCCAGAAAGAAACAATTCAAGTATTGTGGAAACACAATCAGGATACCACAAGATTTAGCAGCTTCTACATTAAGGGACCAATGGGCTTAGAATATGATATTCCAGAGGGCAAAGGAGATAGGATTACCAGAATCCCCTACCCAGCAAAATTGAGTATAATCGTTCAGAGAAAATAATGAACATTCAGTGAAACAGAGGACTTTCAAGCATTCTTGATGAAAACACTAGAGCTGAATAAAAAATTTGACTTTCAAATACAAGACTCAAGAGAAGCATGCAGAGGTAAACAGGAAAGAGAAATCATAAGGGACTTATTAAAGTTGAATTGTTTACATTCCTGCACGGAAAGATGATATTTAAAACTCATGAGACCTTTGTCAGTATTAGGATACTTGGAGGGGAAAAAATTATATATACAGATAGATTGATAGATAGAGGGCACAGGGTGAGTTGAAGATGAAGGAGTGATAGCTGGAGAATAAAATTATCGGGTGAGAGAGGATTATATTGGGAGAAGGAGAAAGGGAGAGGTAGAATGGGGTAAATTATCTCACATAAAACAGACAAGTAAAAGATTTTACAGTGGAGGTGAAGTGGGGGAAGATGAGAGGGAATGAATGAATCTTATTCTCATCAGATTTGACTTAAGAAGGGAATAACATACATACTCAATTGGGTATGGAAATCTATCTTACCCTATAGAAAAATAGGGAGGAAAGGGATAAGAAGAAGGGAGGAGATGAGAGAAGGGAGGGCAGATTCAGGGAGGGGGTAATCAAAAGCAAACACTTCTGAGGAGGGACAGGATCAAAAGAGAGAATAGAGGGGCAGCTATATGGCACAGTGGATAGAGCACCGACCCTGGAGTCAGGAGGACCTGAGTTCAAATCCGGCCTCAGACACTTGACATTTACTAGCTGTGTGACCCTGGGCAAGTCACTTAACCCAATGCCTAGTCAAAAAAAAAAAAGAGAGAGAGAGAGAGAGAGAATAGAATAAATGGTGGGGGGCAGGATAGGATGAAGGGAAATACAGTTAGTTTTTCAAAAAAAACAAAAACAAAAACAAAGGACAAACAACAATACCTTGCCCAGCTCAGGCTTAGGTGCTTCCTTTAATAATAACCCACATTTGTATGCCATTTGAAGGCTCACAAAGCCCCATAAGAGTCCTATGAGATAGGTAGTATAAATGTTATTATCCATATTTTATTGACAAGGAAACATAAGAGAGGTTAAGTGGCTTGCCCAAAGTCATGAAGCTAATAATAATAATAATAATGACAATAATAACAATAACAATAATAATGCATCAGGAGCTCTCTACCTGTCATAAATTTACTGATGATGGAGTCTCATACTAAAAATACTAAAGGCTAAATATCTTGGAAAATTCAACCCATAAATCATATTAGAACCAGAGCCTTATCACCAGCAAGCCTGTTGCCCACAATTGCATCAACCTAACATTAAGCCATAAAAATCAAATAACAACATTTTAATAGGTGTCACCATAATAAATACTCATAATCACTAAACTTCAGGTAGCATAAACGTAAAGACCCAACAGGAATCAAAGCCACAGGAAATACTTGTCACCATCGTCCTTCTGCTATTGGCGTTCTCTTAAAGAAGCTCTCATAGGGTCATAGATTTAGAGTCGGAAGGTACCTTTGAGGCCATCAAGTCCAGTCTGCTCAATTTACTGATGAGAAATCTGAGGCACAGAGAGGTCGTGTAACTTCCCCAGAGTCACATGGTTCCTAAGTGTTTGAAGCAGGATTTGAACACGGATCCTCATGATTCCAAGTCCAGCACTCTACCCACTAGGCCATGTCGCTTCCTTTGGGTGATTCTAAAGAAGATGAGTATATGTTCCACCGTTTATTTTATTTGATTACAAAAGGTCTACCTGTGTAAGGGACGTAAGTGCTGTCTACCTGTGTAATACTTCACAGGGCTAGCAGGAAAACCACTTTTCCAGGACCATTGAGAGGAGAAAGAAGAGGTTGATGACTGACATTTATATAACGCTTTTAAGCTTGCAGAGTGCTTTACATGCATTATCAAACATGCGTTATCATATCTGATCTTCATAATAACACTGAAATATGGGAAGGGGAGTGAAGCAGAGAAGAAACAGGCTTTTAATAGCCTATTAGATGCCAGACCCTATGCTAAGCTCTCTACAAATATTTTATCTTTTGATCCTCACCACAACCCTTGAAGGTAGGTGTTACAATTAACCCCATTCTACAGCTGAGGAAACTGAGGTAGACAGTAGTTGAGTGACCTCCTCAGGGTCACACAGCTAGGATGCGTATGAGGCCAGATTTGAACTCAGGTCTTCCTGACTCCAGACCTAGGGCTCCATCCATTCTCCTACCTACCTGCCTAAAGAGAGATTCAATAAGTATCAGAGCCAGAACATGATCTTGGACCTTCTGACTCCACGTCTATGACTCTTCCTACTCTGTTATACTCCACTCCTAGGCCAGTAAGAAACTAAGGGCACCCTCAAATAAACTTCAGGTGAATTCAGTTGAAGGAGAGAAGAGCTTAGATTGGGGGCACAAAACCCTGTGGCGGGAAAGATTAATTCAGAAAGAGAAATGAAGACAGTGGGATACCACTGGACTTCTACTGGGGAGACCACTGGTAAGGGAAGGGAGCAGGATGCCGATAAGCCAGGGAGGAACTCCTCTACTGAAGGGACACAGGTGCTGTCAGTACGTTCCGTGTTTCAGCATCTTTGTTCTAGGCAGTCTCATTTGTTCCACCTCAATTCCAATTCTGCCAGTACAAACAACTGTGGAGTAACTCTCCGTGTTCCTCCCTTAACCTGTCTTCTTTCACCACCTACTAGCAACCACCAGCCAATGTTGCTTGATTTCATCGGTTCTTATCATTTTCTCAAGGAAGTACAACATATTTTACTTCTTACAACACTCTCTCCAACGTGCACAGGCTTGGACATTGCTCATTAGAGATGTTATGGTTCTCACAGAGAGAGACCTGGCTCGCTACATGTCCAAATGTCCCTGAACTGGCAAACACCCTCCCTGTATACAACATTTTTCAGACAAGAAGGTCCTTGGCCTCTCCAAGTGCAAATGCCTTTCAAAATGAACTCATTCATGAGAGCATTAAGGAAAAAAACTCCAACATAATGAGTTTTCATGGCCCTATTTATGAAAAGGGAACTTTTATACTCTGCAATCATCCAAAGCAGAGAAACAGGAGAGAAAGCCAGTCTGTTAAATAATAATTGCAAATGTTCTATGAATGAGAGTAGCTGATTGAATTTATTGGATATGTGTTGCTGGCATTTTAAGATATAAAGCATTTATCACAAAACCATGATTTCTTCACTTAAGCTCATTAGGAAATCACACATCAATTCATGCATAATTACAGGGGAATTTCACTGTTCACTACAAATCATTACTGCATTAGCTGAAGTTTAGTTAATTTCTCCACAATTTGGAAAGGTGGGCTTAAGTGGGGCAAGCAATATCCAAGGAGGCACAGGGGACTCCTATCATCACCTGGGCCTCCCCCTCTTCTAATTGGCCAGGCTGAATTAGTACCTGAGGGCTGGGCAGGCCCAGAACATCCCAGGAGCCAGCAATGTGGCTTTCTTTCCACGTCACAATCCCACAATGTGGTAGCCTGTGCCAAATACTTAATGAAGAGTTAAAGAGTCTGGGCACGTCCACTTGCACCAGACACACTCACTGCTTTTAATCATTGTTTCTATTTGAAATGGAATTGAAAGAGCTGAAGAACAAGAAGACGGGAAAGTGAGAGGAAGGTGGTGACATGGACAGATCTGGGGTGAGACCACCTGGATCCCAATCCCAGGTCTGCTACTAAACTACATCGTATATCACCTTGGGAAAGTCACTTTCCCTCCATAGGCCTATTTCCACACATGTAAAAGGAGTAGATGATCTCTAAAGTCAGCTCTAGATCCCATGAAGAGAGGCAGAAGCAGACACTTATTTAAATCCCCTTGACAAGAAAATCAGCTATCAGTTTTGAGAAAGCAAAACTTTTGGGTTCTGCCACTACAGAGAGCTACCCAAGAACATTTTTCTATGCCCTTGTAATTTCATTTACATTTTTGTTCTAGCTAGAGATCAAGTCAATAGTTACCTTAGATTTTTGTTAGTCAATAAACATTTATTAAGTGTCTGCTGGGTGCCAGGCACAATACTAAGAGCTGGGGATATAGAGAAAGGCAAAAGACAGTCCCTGCCCTGGAGGAGGTCACAATCTAATGAGTCAGACTATGTGCAAATAATTATCTACAAACAAGCTATCTATCAGGATAAATAATCAGGAAGTAATCACCGGAGGGAAGGCACTAGAGGTAAAAAGGTTTGGGAAGAGCTTTCTTTTGAAGGCGGGATTATGTCTGGGATTTGAAGGAAGACAGAGAAACTGGGGGATGAAGATGAGGAGGAAGAGCATGGAGGACAGCCAGTGAATATGCCCAAAGTCTGCAGATGGAGTATCTTGTTCAAGGAACTACAAGGAGATCAGTGCCTTTCTAAAGACAGATGCCTTCTCCTCCCTTCCTTCCTCCTTCCCTTCTTTACTCTCTTCCTTTCTCCCTCTCTACCTTCTCTCCTTCCTCCCTCCTTTCTCTTTCCTCTCTCCATTCCTTCTTTCCTCCTTCCTTTCTCTTCTCTCTTTCTTCCTCTCTCCCTTCTTTATTTTCTCCCACTTTTCTTTTTCTTCTTTCCCTTCCTTCTTTCCTTTCTTCTTTCCTTCTTCCCTCCTTCTCTCCTCCCTCTCTCCTTTTGGTCTCTTTTTATCATCAATCTAAGAATGTCATGGAATAAGTTGAGAGAAAGTTGCCAGAGGTAGCATTTGGGACAGGAAGAAGTGGGACAATATTTGAAAAATGGGAAGAATATGGTTTATAAAGGAAGGAATTGAAGGAAAGAAAAAAGAATGGGGACTTGAGGCCACAAAAAAAAAAAACCTACTGAACTTGGGGAGGATGATCTTGAAGACAAAAATGGAAACGGGTCTTGTGATATTTCTTCAGACTTCATAGTCACCTAATCTCAGTCCCAGGTACTAAAGCAACCACTGAGATAAAGAAGCGACAAAAAATATCACCCTTATAGAAAAAATAGATTAAGAGGAAACAATACATCTAGGCCTTGGGTCAGACTCTACTATTACTAGCCCATGTGATTCTGAGCAAATGACTCAGTTTCCCCATCTGTAGAAAGAGGGAATTGAACAAAATTAGGGGTTCTTGGATTCCTTTAGCAATCTGGTCAAGCTTATGGACCTATACTCAAAATAATGTTTGTAAATGCATATAATAAAATATATAGGATTACAAAGGAAACCAATTATATTGAAATACAGTTCTAAACATTTTTTTTAACAAGTTCATGGACTCCAGGTTGAGAATCTTTGGATTAGATGATCACTAACGTGCCTCCTAGGTCTAAAACACTATAATTGGAATGGGGGGGCGGGAAGGAAGGAGAAGAAAGACTAGAATAACATCTGGCTTATCCTGCCTTTCCCAGACAGCCTACCTAACCCTCAGGGGCTTTGAAGGACTGCCGAGCTATTACAGGGTACGCTTTGATCCCCTCAGATGGACCAGAATTCTTGGAAATCCCTTTAGCAAGCCACCTACACTTTGGAGGATAATGCTGTAAAAGTGGATGAGCTATTCCGGGGAAGGAGGATAAATTAGTTTCTTTAGAGAGTTCAGTCAAACTTCCAGCTTTTCCCTATAGGACACACACTGAGATGTCTTTGCATCTTCCCTCTCTGCCTCCCATGGGATCTGACATTCCCTGTCCATGTGTTCTGTGAGCAGAATACAGAAATGGTTTAAAAACATCATTCACATGACGTGGCCAAACAGTTGGCTCCAGCCAACTTGGTAGTCATTAGAGCAAATAGACTTTGGTTCTACTCCCCACCTCCATACTGACCTCCTCCCTAGCCCCCTCCCCACTTACTAACTAGTGACCTTGGACAAATCATTTCTTCTTGTCTGGGCCTCAGGGTTTTTCACATGTAAAATGGAAGGATTTTACTAAACAATCTCTAAAGTCTATTCTAACAGTAATTCTTTAATTTTCCAGGTCATATGGTAGAAAAGGTACTAGTTTTAGAAAAAGAAGTTATTGTTCAGTCACATTTGACTCTTTGTGACCCCATTTGAGGTTTTCTTGGCAAAGATACTGGAGTGGTTTGCTGTTTCCTTCTCCAGCTCATTTTACAGATGAGGAAACTGAGGCAAACGGAGTAACCTGACTTTTCCAGAGTCATACATCCATAAGCATCTGAGGCTAGATTTGAACTCGGGAAGGTGAGTTTTCCTGACTTCAGGTCCAGAACTCTATCCAGTATGCCACCTAGCTGCCCTTAGAAACAAAAGACCTGCATTCATATTGCTATGTGTGTGGTCTTGGTCAAATCCCTTAAATTCTCTGGGCCTCAGTTTCCCCACTTATAAAATGAGGAGATTAGACCAGCTAAACTCTGAAGTGTCTTCTAGCTCTAAATCCTATATTTAAACAAAATGATGAAGGCAAGGGCCTAAACTGAAGTTTATCTAGGTTTACCTGTGTGACCTGGAGCCTCTTGGATCATGGTTTAGTCATCTGTCTATAACAAAAGTGACAGGACTGTACGTAGTCCTACCCTTTGTGGTAGGTCACTTGCTGAAGCACATGCTAGTACTAAAGCATCAGCTACTCATAGTTAGTTCCCATGAGTCAGGACTGTGTCAGACATTGATTCAGGAAAATTCTCTCATTTTGTGGGCCATAAGAAGCAAGGAAAGATGCCTTAGGGTCTCTTCTGAGGTCACTTCTTTGTTGAGACACCATCAACACCAGCTCTCCTTTGGACTTCCAACGAGGGGGAAGGATTTACTTCTCCCACCAAGTGTGCTTGCCTAGAAGAGCCTGAGGTTGGTCCTTGAAGCCCTGACTGTGTCTCTCGTTTGAGGTTTCCTCCCCTAAACCCAGGCAACCAAACAGTGGTCCTGAGAAACAGATACTTCCAGCCCTGGCTTTTTTTTTTTTTGTTGTTTAGTCATCTCACTAGTGTCTGACTCATTGCGACCCTGTGTGGAGTTTTCTCAACAGACACTAAAGTGGTTTGCCATTTCCTTTTCCAGTCCATTTTACAGATGAGGAAACTGAGGCAAACAGGGTGCAGTGACCTGCCCCGGGTCACACAGCTAGTAAGTGTCTCAGAACAGATTTGAACTCAGGAAGATGAGTCTTCCTGACCCCAGGCCCAGTGTTCTCGCCACTGTGCCACTTAGCTGTCCCCATCTAACCCTGTTTGGGAACCTCAAAAATTTGAGAGTTCAGGAGCTGGATACCTAGGAAGAAGTAATTTGTATAACTTTTTAGAAGAGAAAATGATCCCCCCAATCCATTCTAATGAGGAGGAAGCTGAAGCTAAAAAGATTAAGAAAGTTTAAACTATACCCTAACTTTCTAGGAGAGTTGGATTTAGTAATTACTTAGGGCAGATTTGAGGTAAATGTGAAATATCTCTTAAATAGTTTAAAATGTTGTCTTTACCTTCTGGGAGAGTATAAGAGGTGAATGGTTATTATGGTAGAGGAAATAAATAGCTGTCTTATACCTGATATCTACTTTGTTCATTTAGTACCTTTTCTAGAAAGGACCCTGATAATTCCTCTTTGGGGAAACCCTAGATATGAAACATGCCTCAACTTTAAGAGATTTTCCCCATTGCTCATGGGAGCAATGAGTCAGAGAGTATGAAGGGAGAGTCTGATACCCTGTTTTGGGGTCAGGTTCCTCCCCTCAGGACTGAGCCCAGGTCACTGAGCCCCTCGCGTGAAGTGCTTCCTTACTGATTTCCAAGATCCTTTCTAATTCTAAATCTTATGATCCTAACAGAGATGACATTGTTGCTCCTTAGATTGTACCAGTCTGGCACATTACTGTTTTTAATGAATCTGAATCTGAAATTGTATTTAATGAACTTGTCTCTGTGTACAGGGGGGGGTATGTGTGTGTTTGTGTGTGGGTGTCCATCCTCCCTTTCTTTTAATCACCTAAGAAATTAATGATTCCCAATCAGTTCCAACATGGGCCAACCTGAAGCTTGAGAACCATATCACAGAATCTTAGAAGAGGAGTGAACAAAAAAACAAGATTAAGCTCAAGGAAGAAAATCTGTGAACCTGTGAGAAATCTGTGGACTAGAGGAGGAAGCATTCCATTTCAATGAATGTACTTAATGGATCACAGAATTCCAGAGCTGTTCCATTTACGCCTCCCCCCACCTCAGTCTAGGGAGTTCTTATAGTCAGTGAAAACCCCCAAAGACCACCAGAACCCGAGTCATCAGCTGAGGATTAGTTGGAGAATCTCATCACTGATTTTAAAACAGCAAAGCAGGCCTGAGTAAATGAAAATAGAAGAGATATACTCTTATTAAGAATAGGAAAAAAAGAAAAAAATCACTTCTGTATTCATCTGTGTTTGAAGGAGAAATGCAATGAATAGAAAAGTGAAATCGTCTTCTCCTTTTGGGGGAAGAATAGTTTTAACCTTCAGGCGACTCCAGAGGTTGTCAGAGTCTATACAGGGAAACTCTTCAGAAAGGCAGGGACATGAATCATAAGCCGTTTTATCTCCACTTTAAAGCACTTGTACATTCAAATTCCCTAAAGGAAAGAGAGCCACAGACAGCAGCACCAGAACGGCACAATCCAATCTAAATAGACTGATGAATGTGCCGGAGATCAAGCAACTTTGGATTTTCCTCGTCTTCTTGGTGAAATCATCCGTGTGGGTTGTTCCCCATCTCCCTGCCCCCCAGACTGAGTCATGCTTTTCCTTAGTCTGGACTGAGATCACCTGAAGCGGGGAAGCACGTACCATTTTGGAGGTTCTTTCCATTTTTAGTGCACTCCTGAGTCACCCCCAGGAATTAGTTACAAGAAGTCAAGTGACATCACAGACAGAGGCTGCCCATTATGCTGAATCTACCTGGGATCTAAAAAATTTACTGTTTACCCCCACCAGCAACAGGTTTATGAAAGCAAGGGGGAAGAAGGAATTCTACTAAGTGTGTTTCAGATGAAAGCCAAAGCAAATCCTTGTTTCTTGATTCTGGCATTTTCATTTCCTGTAATAATAATAATAATAATAATAATAATAATAATAATAATAACAACAGCAATTATTCATATTGAGACAATTCTTTACATTTACAAAGTGCTTTCCTCACAACAGCCTTGTAGTGGGGATAAGATTAGTATTGCCATGCCCATTTTACAGATAAAGAAACTGAGGCACAGAATGATGAGCTGCTTGGCCCAGGTTTAGGTAGCTAAAGTTAGAGCCAGATTGTGAATCTATTTCTCTACTTAGACTCTTTCCATGACAAATTGCAAATTATCCTTCCTAGAGAGTAGAGTAGACTCCCTTTGGGCATTCTGGTAAAGCCTGTGGAGCCCTTCTCAGAATAATGTTTTGAAATGAATTTAAAAAATTTTAAAGGCACACAAAGGAAGCTAATTATTTTGAAATACTTATTGAATTTTTTTTTAAAGTTCATGGAGCAGGGTGGCTAGATGGCACAGTGAATAGAGTACCAGCCCTGGAGTCAAGAGGATCTGAGTTCAAATCCAATCTCAGACACTTGACATTCACTAGCTATGTGACCCTGGCAAGTCACTTAACCCCAATTGCCTTGCAAAAAAAAAAAAGTTCACAGACCTCCAGGTTAAGAACCCCTGCATGGAGTAACTTCACAGATCCATACCAAAAGATTACCAGTCTACAAGACCAACCCATTATTTTTTTGGGGGGGGGCAGTTCTTGACCCAGAGTCCTAGAACTTTTTAAAAAGAAATATTTTGATAATTATATTTCAACATAATTTTCATATATTTTATCTTATGCATTTAAAAACATTATTCTGAGAAGGGTCCGTAGGTTTCAGAACACTGCAAAAAAGTTTAAAATCCCTTTCTTTAAGAGTAACACAGCTTGTAGGAGTCAGAGGATAGGACCACATCAACACCCTTTACCATTGTTCTCTGGTGAGATCACGTTGACATCAGGCATGTGGCTTATCTGCAAGGCCGCTGCAGGTTTTCTCTCAACACCACTCCTAGAAGAGAGGACAAGATGTAAGGTCACTAGTAAAATTGTCACACACTGTGTTTCATAAATGTTCTTCAGAAGATACTGTAATTTTCCTAAATAAAGTTTTATTTCTCAGTCACTTTCAAGTTGCTGAAAAGGAAAAATACATCAGTCTTTCCCCAGAGAAAACACCCTCCTATATCCTAACTAGTGCATCATGTCATTCATATGTTGATGGAAAGTAGAAATCACTTATCTCTTCATCATTTATGTTTATTCCGTGATTTCAGAGTAGATGATAAATAGGAAGCAATTAGCATAATCTTCTATCAGCCAGTCAACGTTGGCTGATTTATGTTGAATCTACCAAGAACCTTGAGGAGGGGTGAGAGGAGTCAGGGCAGGACAGAAATGAATTAGATTGATTCCCCCATTTGTGCACACACACACACACACACACACACACACACACCCCACACACATCCTAACTGCTCCTTTCTCATCCACGCTCACCACTCTACTCCTATAGATCTGGCTTCATAAAAGCACATCTGGGTCAAGGGAAAAGCCAGAGCTCTCTTTTACAGGTCCTCCATATCTCATCTGCCAAGCTTTACCTTCCATTTCCTACCCCACAGCTGTGATTCTAGCCCGAGATTTAGCCCTGGCCATAGGCCAGGCCTGGGCCCACCCCTGAGCCCTGCCTACAAGGTCCCCAGCTGACACCCGACCTACCTCCTCAGACTCCCCCACAACCAGGAAACTCACCAGCTGACAGCGGCCATGTGCTAAGGGCAATTGGCAAAGAAAGAGTAGGAGGGAGAAAAGGGAAGAGAGGATAAAATAGAGGAGAGGAAGGAATACATTTAAAGCCACCCACAGAGGAATCAGAGCAAGCTACTTCCTTGCCCTATCTATCGAAAGCTCTGAAGCATGACCTCCAAGCTTTCTGGCTCAAACATGAGAAACTTAGTCTGTAAAAGGACTGTTTTTCTAAATAATGCCAAGCTACCATATTGAATTATGCCTTCACAGAATCATTCAAGTATTTAGACTGCATGTCATCTCCTCACCTATCTATCCTTAGGCACATAGGATATTTTTAACTGACCTCTAATGAACTTGTTTCAAATAAGATTTTTTTTCTGTTGTTCCCCTGCATTTGGAGTTCTTTCCAATTCCTACTGCCAAGGAAGAGGATGAAGATTCAGAGCTTCCCAAGCTCTAGAGCTATGAGCCTGAGATCCCAAGAATCTTCACTCTGCTCCTTAAAATCGGTGTCATCTTGGGCTCCACAGCTCGTTACATTCTCATTTAAAATTAAGGCAGTACTTGATCTCTACAACTCCTTTGAGCTCTAAAACCAATGAAATTCTATGGACCTGAGTTCAGGAATTTGTAATCCTCTATCGGACCTGTCTAATGCATCTCCTCTACCTTTTCATCCCACCACACATACGCATACACATACTCTAATCCATTCTGAAAAAAGCAAGTGTCCTAAAACACGTTTTAATCGTGCCACCCTCTTGCTCAAAAAATCATTGGCTCCCCACTGCCAAGAGAATAAAAAGCAAACTCCTTACACTCCCATTCAAGGTCCTTCCCAATCTGAGTCCTGCCCTAAGTCTGAGCACAAACACTACCTTTTCCATGATCATCACAGCTAAACATGATCTTTCTCTCCTCTGAAATTTTAAAACATATTGTCTAAATCATTCATGCAGTTATTTGCCTATGTGTCAAAGAAGGAAGGAAGGAAGGAAGGGTGGAAGGAAAAAAGGAAGGAAGGAAGGAAGGGGAAGGAAGGAAGGAAGGAAGGAAGGAAGGAAGGAAGGAAGGGTGGAAGGAAGGAAGGGTGGAAGGAAGGAAGGAAAGAAAGAAGGAAGGAAGGAAGGAAGGAAAGGAAAGGAAAGGAGAGACAGAGGGAAGGAATTCTTGGTTTTTTCTTTGAATTTGTTTTGATCAAAGGCAAACTCCCAGAGGAAATCCTTTGTGTGTCCTCCAGGCAAGGTCAGCTGGCATCTCAAATCACAACCACCTCCCATTACATTACTCTGAAGAAATCGGAAAAGGTGAACTGCAACTTTCCCCAAATGCAGGTGACCTTTTCTAGAAGATGTAGGCCTCCGGTTGTAAAACAGAAAGCATTCCCAAAAACATCGATACAGCAAGCCGAGCTCAAATGCTTTTTGTCTGGTAAAACTTTCCCAGGCCTTGTTTATGTGTCGAAAACAGAAATGTGGGAAAGGTGGAGATAATTACTTTCTGAAGCAGATGTCTGAGGTAATAATGTCGGATCAGCTCAGTGCTCACACTCGGGACTTACACCCCTCTCACCCTGCCTCCTACCTAATTCCCAGAAATCATTGAGCACAGTCTTGCAAACAAATATACTGGAACCCGCTCCTGGAGTGGGAAAATAGGGAGGGGGTGACCTTGGGCAAGTCGCTTCATTACCATTTCCTCATCTGTAAAATGCAGGGGTTGGACTAGATGACCTTTCAGCTGTAAATCTATGATCTTATCATCTACCATAACCCAAGCTCTGAGGTGCCATTTATGTTTTTGTTTTTGTTTTTTAATGACAGTGTCAGAGGTACTGATGACATTCTACTGTGCTCACCTCTGCTGGAGTCCAAAGGCAGGGTTAGAACTTCCATGAATCACATAGGAGCCAGAGAAAGAAATAAAATCAACCCACTTTACCATCAGGCCATTGTACAAAACCTCCACCAGCCAATGGGTTTGGGTTTTTTGCTTGTTTTAACTTTACAGACTCTCCAATCCCTAGAAGTCACATAGATGAGAATTGCTAGAAAGAACGTTTAGGTGCTATAGTGTGGAACTCCTTTACAGGTGAGCAGGTAATGAAAAGAACAGCTGGATTTGGTGACCTCAGAAGACCCTCAGAAGGGTTGGCTCTGCTACTCTCCTACTAGCTGTGCCAAGTCAAGTTCATAAGAATTCATTAAGCACTTACTAGGTTCCTGGTACCATGCTAAGTGTTGAGAGTATAAAAGAAAAACAAAGAAGCTGTCCCTGCCCTCGAGGAACTTACATTCTAACCAGTGAAGAGGGGGTGAGGGAAGAAGGTATTCCTGGGGCCATAATGGAGAAAGAAGGTAGGACAGTTTGGAGAGGATCCCCAGAGAGGAAGAAAGGAATCTACATGGCTGGCCTGGGATGACAAAGTCCTTTAATTTCCTTGAGAATCCATTTCCTCATTAATAAAATGCCATTAGACTTGATCTCCATCCCGTTCCCCATCATTCTCTCTTTCTCCCTCTCCCTCTCCCCTTCCTCCTCTCTCTTCATCTCTCTCTCTCTCTCTCTCTCTCTCTCTCTCTCTCTCTCTCTCTCTCTCTCTCTCTCTCTCTCTCCCTCTCTCTCTCCCTCTCTCTCTCTCCCTTCCTCCCTCACCCTCCTTCTCTCTGTTTCTCCCTTCCTCTCTGATTCTCTCTGTCTCTCCCTCTCTGTCTCTGTCTCTCTCTCTCCCTCCCTCCCTCCCTTCCTTCCCTCCTACCACTCTTCTCTCTGTCTGTCTCTGCCTCTCTGTCTCTCCCTCTCCCTCTCTCTCTGTGTCTCTCTCTCCATCTGTCTCTCTCTCTCTCTTTCTCTCTCTCTTTCCCTCTCCCTCCTCCCCCTGCCTCCGCCTCTGTCTTTCTCCTTGTGTCTGCCCCCTTTCTCTCTTCCTCTATCATCGGTCTCTCTCAACTTTTATTATTGTGAAGTTGACAAATATCAAACTCAAATGATGATTTAGATGATCTCTAACAGCCCTTCCAGCTCTAAATCCAATGATTATACAACCAGAATCAGCAGTGGTCACTACCTGTGACTGTCATCCCCACTCCACCCCCACCATAACAACAGATTAGTAGTGAGGCCGATTGACCTTGTTAGTGACCTGGCTGCTGAACTTGACAGTGATCAGTACAGTCACTTAAACTTGAACAGGACAGACACCTCAAACATGAAAACCAAAGGCATAGCAAAAGAGGCCCGCAGCCTTTAAGCTCTCAATTTCTCCAGCTCCCTTTCTGCTAACACTTCCGGCAGTCCAGGAGACTAGGTAGGTGTCTGATGCCCTGTGAATATTGATGCCCTGAGGCAACCGAGGACCAGCTAAGAAGTTTGTGTTTTCCATTTTAATCTAAAAGTCGGAAAATTCACCCCTGTGGCTTTGAGCAGGTGGGCAGGACTGATTCACTTCACTGGTTTACAGTTTTCCCTTCTCATGCAGATTGGAGGAGGAAGGATTTGGAGGAAAGAAGAGGGATTAAAGGGAGAAGAATTAGCTACCCATTTCCCACAGGAACTAAGGATTGGATTGGTTTTTTTCCTGTTGCTCTGCGTGTGTGTGTGTCTTTTTTTTTTCTGCATTCAGGCAAAGCAATTTGCCCTCTTAAAGCACCATACCGATGTGACCTATTAATATTATGATTTTCCCAGGGTGGCACTGGAAGCTTCTTCCTCTCACTGTCTGCCCTTGCGATTGGAATGGTGGGATCTGTAAGAGGCTGTCTCCTGTCAAGCCCAAGATGATGTCAAGAAACTTACTTTAAACAAGTAGAAGCTTACGGCTGGCAGGGACATCCAGAAGCCAATAAGTGCACTCTTCCATGTTCTGATGGAACAGCGATCTCAGAAATCTCAGAAAAACAACCCCCATAATGAAAATAATAATTATCATTATAATAACAACAATAATAATAATACAATATATAGACAATCCTGGAAGTTTTGACATAGCACTTTACATATATCATCCCATTTGAAACTCACAATAAACTTTGTGAAATGGGTGTTGTGGGGATATTATTAGCTTCATTTTTCAAATGAAAAAAGCTGAGGCTCAGAATACCATAGCCAGTATCAGAAGAAATATTCAAGCCAAGGTGTCTCTCTCTCTCTCTCTCTCTCTCTCTCTCTCTCTCTCTCTCTCTCTCTCTCTCTCTCTCTCTCTCCCTCTCTCATAATATTTATTCCCCCCTCCAATTACATGTAAAAACAACTTGAACATTCTTTTTAAAGTTTTGAGTTCCAAATTCTATCCCTCCCTCCCCTTTTCTCTCTCTGAGACAGTAAGTAATCTGACATAGGTTATACATGTGCAATCATGTAAAACCTTTCCATATTAGTTGTTTTATGCAAGAATACTCATAAAAGAAAGAAAGAGAATGGGAGGAGGGAGAGAGAGAGAAAGGAAGGAAGGAAGGAAGGGAAGGAAGGAAGGAAGGAAGGAAGGAAGGAAGGAAAGAAGGAAGGAAGGAAAGAAGGAAAGAAGAAAGAAAGAAAGAAAAAGAAAGAAAGAGAATGGGAGGGAGGTAGAGAGAGAGAAAGGAAGGAAGGAAGGAAGGAAGGAAGGAAGGAAGGAAGGAAGGAAGGAAGGAAGGAAGAAGGAAAGAAGAAAGAAAGAAAGAAAGAAAAGAAAGAAAGAGAATGGGAGGGAGGGAGGGAGGGAGAGAGGAAGGAAGGAAGGAAAGAAGAGAGAAAGAAAGAAAGAAAAAGAAACAAAGAAAAGAAAGAACAAGAAAGAAAGAAAGAGAAAATAGTATGCTTCAGTCAGTATTCAGATATCAATTCCTTCTCTGGAGGCAGGTAACATTTTTTATCATGAGTCCCTCAGGCTTGTCTTGGATCAGTGTATTGCTGAGAAGAGCCAAGTCATTTACAATTCACTGCACAATATCGCTGTTATTGTGCACAATGTTCTCCTGGTTCTTCTCACTTCACTTTGTATCAGTTCATGTAAGTCTTTCTGAAATCATCATGCTCCCCATTTCTTGTGGCACAATATTTCATTACAATCACAGACCACAACTTGTTTAGCCATTCCCCAATTGATGGACAGTCCCTCAATGTCCAATTCTTAGTTACCATAGAAAGCGCTCAAGCCAAGGTCTCTTCAATGTTGTTCAGTTGTTTCAGTCATGTCTGACTCTTTGTGACCCCACTTGGGGTTTTCTTGGCAAAGGCACTGAAGTGATTTCCCATTTCCTTCTCCAGCTCATCTTATAGAAGAGGAAGCTGAGGCAGACAGGGTTAAGTGACTTGCTAATGTCTAAGGCTAGATTTGAACTTGGGTCTTCCAGACTCCAGGCCCAGAGCTCTATCCACTGTACCCCTTAGCTACCCCAATTTTTTTCAATAAACATTTGTTAAACATCTATTATGAATTGTTAATCAATTTATTATGACCCAGCAATGAGAGAGATTCATCCATCCACCCTTGCTTTTTACCATGCTCATCCAAGATAGGAGCAACTGTGGAACAGAATAAGTCTCAGCCTTGGTTCTTCTGGTTTATGAGCTAAGGAAAGGGAAGCGAAAAGAGGTCTTGTTGGTTCAGGGCAAGTATGTCTGGATCTTCAGACATTCACCACAGTCACAGCAAGTGGGGAATAATGCTTCAATCACACTTTAATAAGGTACAGAGAAGAAAAAGGCAGACACTGTGGGCATGGGGGATAGGTGGTGGGGGGAGGGAGTCAACATGGAGAAGAGAATGGCGAAAGAAGTGGGCACAGAGAGCTGTTTACATAATCAGGGATGGGAGTTGGGAGCACGAGGGCAGCATGGGGAGGTAGCAGGTAAAGTGTTCCATGAGAAGGAGCGTGGGGGTCCCTTTTTTATAGGGTTTTGGTGGTTGGGGAGCGAGCAGGTAAGATAGATTAATTCTTATCCATGCCACGTTTGGCTTACTGCATCACCATATCAACATCATCTCAAAATTATGGGCGCATAGGGCTGGTTCATTTGCATAATGTGTTGCTGGTCTTATTAGAGCTTATCTCCAGTTTATAAACTGAGGACAGTTAAAGGACAGAGGAGCCATTGCATAGCCAAGCCTAGCTGGCTTCCCCTGATTTAACACATAGTCTCAGGATGTAACTTCAGTTAATTATGAGGTAGTTGCCAATGGCTGCTATCCCCTAATTTATGAGACAGTTTACAAGTAACTACTATGCTCCCTTAATTTATGGGACAGTTTCTGAGTTCTAGGTTCTGCTTTTGCAAACTTACTATTATTGTTACCTTATAGTAGCTACTTATAGACTTAGACTAAGAGGAGGAGAGAGATATGGTCATGGAGATCAAAACAAGCATTTCTGAAGTACTGCTGAAAAGTGGCTGTACACTGATTCCTGGGCCCTTACTGCTACTGAACGTTGATGGTAGGTCATATGATTGCCTGTTATGAGTTGGACGATACAAGATGTCCCCTCTAATAAGATGGGTACGGCATAAGCAGCTTCTATCATTAAATGGAAATAGTCTATTTGAAATTATTCTCCCCCAAGTTGGTGTCGGTGCCCTTCACAAACAAATTTCCACTATGCCAGAGACTGAGGCATCCAGTCCAGGCCCTGACTCTTTCACTACAGACCTCCATGTATAATGACCTGAGCAACATTGTTTTACATGGTTTACTGATGGCTCCATTCATAAGAGAGGCAATCTGGACTTCACTAATCTAGAAATAGGGGTTATCCTAGTAAATGGGGGTCCCGGAAAGAACTCACAGTAGGCTAAGGTGAAAGCTGTGTGGCTGGCATATGAGAGAGTCTGGAAGGATTGTGTAGAGAAACAACCAATCAACAATCATTTATTAATAGCCTACTATGTGCCAAGCACTGGCGATACAAAAAGAGGCAAAAGACAGTTCCTGTCCTCAAGAAGTTTACAATCATCTTTAATGATTCTGAGGCAGTGGCCATGGGTTTGACTAAATGGTATGTGGCATGGAGACAATAGTACTAGACAATCAAGGCTCTGCCTTTTAGGGTCAGGACCAATGGAGGAATGTTGCTAATATCTACTACAGCCTACGGTAACTTATGGGGCAGGTCAGTGCCTGTCAGAAATATCACACTCTCTCCACTAAACTAAACAACCAGTCTGGCACCATTACAAGAATGGTAAATGTTTGGGAGTGGGTCCGTTGCCAGTCTGGACATTGGGGTCAGGCCTACCTGTTATGACGAACAAAAAGCTTCCCTGTACATTCTCCTGTCTCATTCCCACCACAAGCTTGGTTTGGAAGCCTTTCAGATGGAGATTCTCTACCAGGGAGACAAAGATTATGGTCTTACCAACCAGCCAATGGCCATGGGATGAATCTCTTCTTGAAACTCAATTTTCTTGTCACTGGGTTTGAAGTCTCCATGGACAACTTCTCTCTAGCCCTGAAGACTTCACAATAAACTACATAAAAGCTATTTGCCCAATAAACATCTCTGGAGCTCAGGAGTCTTCCAGTTCCAATGCTAAGTCTTGCCTGTTTTCCCACATGAAAGAAAAGCCACAGAGATAAGCTAAGTAAAGGGAACAAGGTCATCATCACTTCTCCTAGTTCGGTCGCATTCCTAGCACTTTTTTGCTATAAAGCTCCAGCCCAAAGCCTCAGAGGAACTTTGAAGCATAGCCGTACACAATTAGCATCTTTGAGTTAAGGTTGTGTTTTGTTCTAGAAGACTTTTGTAATCAGCAAATGATAAAAACTGTGGAATCTTGGATTCTCTACACCTCTCAGCCAGTTGAGCGAAGGTATGATTTTCTTTGGAGAACAAATGAGACACACTTCATTCCTCTCAGAAAAAGAAAAGTTCCAATCGAATCAATCATCTCAAGCCAACAAACATTTATTAAATACCTACTATGTGCCAGGCAGTGTGCTAAGTGTGGGTCACCTTCTTCTGTGGAGTTGAAACCAAGCAGGACAACAGATGCAGAGTGGAGAGAGCCAAAAAGTCCTGTTTCTGCCCTCTAGAAAGGAAGGCATTGGGAGGGGTTTGGTATTCTCCAGCCCTATCAGAGGGGAGAGGAAGCTGATGGAGGTGGCATTGATCAAGTTAGCACATGGTGGTGAGATCATAGAATGAACTTAACCTGGGAGGAACTTTGTTCCATGAAGTTGAAACCAGGCAGAGTAGCAGCTGCAGAGAGGAGTGAACAGGTGGCAGAGTGGAGAGCTACAGGTGTAGAATGGTACTTACACTGTCAAATATAGTCATTACTTTTGCATGTATTTGCATTATTTCTGCAAATATAGTCCATTAATTTTGCATAGCTGTTTCACTTTGTTATAAGAAAAGGTTTTATGGAATCAAAGAATATTATCAAGGGAAATGATTGCGGTATTTAAAAAAAAGGCACCAATAAATTATTTTTTAAAAAATAAGCATGAAAAAAATAAATAAAAAATAAACATGAATATACAACAATAACAAAATAGGTAGAGCAGCCCTGTATAATAGCAAAGCACTGGAAGCCAAACAGCTCTCCATTAATTAACTGAACAAATTCTGTCATATGACCACAATGGAATTTTATTGTACCATAAGAAACAGAGAAATTTAGGAAGATTTGTATGAAATGATGGGAAGCAAAGTGAGTTGACAGCTTGATGGTTGGTGGCCTGCTACATGGCCACACAGGCCCTCTAAAGACTACATATGAATAATCTCAATGCCCTGACCCCATGTCGGTTGTCCACTGCTAGCTATAGTTTTAATAGTACCTCTTTGCTAAGGTTGTTCCAAGGATCCAATGAAATCATGCATGTCAGATGATTTCCCAGCCTTCAAGTACTCTAATTAGCTTCTCCTACCTCCCTATTTAACCACTCCTTCCCAGTTTCCTTTTCAGGATCCTTATCCAGATCATGCCCTCTAATCATAGGTGTCCCTCAGGGCTCCTTCCTGGGCCCTCTGCTCCCTCTACATTACTTCACTTGGTGATGTCATCAGCTCCCATTGATTTAATTACCATCTCTATGCTGACTCCTAAACCCTAATCCTGCCCCAACCTCTCTGCTGACCTCCAATTTCACATCTCCTCCTGGATGTCCCATAGATATCTTAAACCAACCTTGTCCAAAATGGAACTCATTATCTTTCCCCCTAAAACCTCCCCACCTCTTACCTTCCCTATCACTGTAGACAGCAACACCATCCTCCCAGTCCTTCAGGCTCCCAACCCAGGAGTCATCCTGGATTCCACACTATCTCTCACCTCCCATAGCTAAACTGTTGACAAGGCCTGTCAATTTCACCTTGGCACTGTCTTCAAATATGCCCCCTCCTCTCTTCTGACATGAACATCACTCTAGTGCAGACCCACGTCACCTCCCTCTTGGACTACTGAAACAGCCTGCTGGTGGGTCTGCCTGCTTCAATTTCCTCTGCACTTCAATCCATTTTCTATTCAGCTACTAAAGTGATTTTCCTAAAACAGATCCAACCATGTCACCCCGTCCCCCTCGCCCCCCATTCAATAAACTCCAGCGGCTTCTTATTGCCTCTAGGAGAAAATACAAAATGCTCTGTTTGTCATTCAAAGCCCTTCATAGCCTAGCCACCTCCTACCTTTCTGGTTTTCTTATACTTTATTCCCCACCAACATACACTTCAATCAGTGGATACTGGGCTCTTGACTGTTCCATGAATAAAACACCGGGTCTCTCAGCCCGGGGCACTTTCTCTGGCTGTCCCTGGTGCCTAGGATTCTCTTCTTCAGATTCTACCTGCTGACATCCCTGGCTTCCTTTAAATCCCAACTAAAATCTCATCTTTTCCTTAAAAGCTTCTCCAATCCCTCTTAATTCTAATGCCTTCTCTCTGTTAATTATTTCCTATTTATTCAGTATCTAGATTGGATTCTATGTATTTATTTGCATCTTGTCTCTCCTTGTGGGCAAGGACCTTCTTTTGTCTCTTTTTGTATCCCCTGTACTTTGCAAAGTGCCTGGCACACAGTACTTAATAAATGTCATTGATTGAGTTATCATTATGAAAAGCTTAGGGTTCAATGATTGGGTGATGGGGCTGCTATTACACATGTCAAAAAATAAAGGCACAATGCATTTTTTCATCAGAGAGTACCCTCTTCTCTCCCACTCTCTCCAGTTTGTTGGACATAGATGATTTCAGTTGGACTTTTCCAGACAAGAAAATCCACTCCCTAAAAACATCTCCTTCTGTAGAAGAGGTACCTGTTTCCAAGCTGAGGGCAGCTGCACACCAACTCACTAGCAATGCATCAGTCTTCTCCAAGACAGCACAGAGAGAGAAGTGGGCTCAGGATCCTTGGCCAGTACTATATTCTTAATCAAGCACCACTTCCTCCCATGCCACTGAGCTTTTGCTGGGTGTAGGGAACAGAAGACTCTCTATCATGCCATTCCAAGATCCCTCAAGGGACAGGGTTCCATAGACCAGCCAGGAGTCCTTCCTCGTCTTACCTTCCTGACCAGCCAACAAAGGTATGGTGTCTCCTGCTCTTAATAGGCAACAAAAAGCAGCCTCTCCTATAAACAACTCTACCCTGAGAATCAGCTGGTAGAGAGGACAGGAGAAATGTCTCCTGGAGGCCGCTTCTCGTCCCTCCACTATATACCCTGACCCTGAGCCTCTTCACAGAGAATGTATACTCTCCAGCTACCAGTGCCCCAGGATCCATAAACAAGTCTCTCCTTGTAGGAATGATCAGTATCAGTTCTCTAAAATTGGTATTCTTTGGACTGGAAAGCTGCTCTGCACTTTCTGTTTGACTATAGAGGATTCAGGAGACATTTTGGTACACCACAAAAAAGAATACTGACTGAAGTCAGAAGAGCTGGGTTCGATCTCATTTCTGATGCATATTACAGGCAATGACTTGGGCAAGTCAACTAACCTCTATGGTCCTCATTTGCTTCTTCTGTAAAATGAGGGCATTATCAGGAGTTTTTATTTTAGGGCTGATGGACTTGATTTAAAAAAACATTTTGATAACTATATTTTTATATTATTGGTTTCCTTTGTAATTCTATTAATTTTATTTATTTTTATACATTCTGAAAAGGGGTCCATGGACTTTATCAGATGCCAATTCACACAAAAACAGCCAAAAATTCTTTGGCTAAGTAATCTGTTTGGTGCGTTCTGTCTATAGATGAGTATGAATCCTTATGAATTCTCCAGCATTAGGAAGAGTCTGCAGAATTCTCGAACAGTTGAGCACATATTTACAGAGTTTTTACGAAACATTTCCTCACAAGGTCACAGGATTTTAGAGCTTGAAGGGATATTAGAAAGTACATCTAGTACACCCTCCCCCCCATTTTACTGATGAGGAAACTGAGGCTCGGAAGGGGATGTGACCTTGTGAGGTCGACAGGGCATGGATCATACAGTCTGTGGGTATATTTCTTTGAGTGACAGCATCCTCTCCCCACACAAGATAACTGTCTTGAGCTGAGTGTACTCAGGATGTGCAGGACCATGGAGATTAAGGGATTACAGAGAATGGGAAACTCTGGAGGGGCCTGCCCCCTCACCAGGGAGATAAGAGAAAGTGAACAAAAAGAGAGAAAAATATATAAATCCATGCACAGGCATTGATTTCTTTAAATACACATACAATTCCATATGCATATTGCAAGGAGAGCAATAATAACTCACATTTATATCTCACCTTGCAGGTTCCAAGTGCTTTTCTCAACATCACCCTCAAGGTAGGCCAGGAAAGGGAGAGAAACTCAAGGTGGCTTGGGAAGAGTTCTTTCTGGGGAGTGTTTTTTGTTTTGTTTGTTTTGACAACGGGCTTCCCTATGTCATCCAGGCTAGAAGTGCAGAGGCTACTCACGGCCCCTCTGATGATTGTGGGAGCTTTGACCTACTTGGCTTCAGATTTGAGCTGGTTTGCCTGCTTTACCAACCAGGTCCCACTGCCCTACTACTAGGTGTTCACCCTACTGATGCTGGTCCTTACTACACTGATGCTGTTGAAAATCAGGACACCGAGAGCACTGGTCTGGAGTCAAGAAGACTTGAGTTCAAATTCAGCTAAGTCACTTAACCTATGTTTGCCTCAGTTTCCTCATCTGGAAACTGGAAATAATAGTAATAATAAAACCTACCTCCCAGGGTTGCTGTGAGGGTTAAATGAGATAATATTTGTAAGTGCTTAGCATAGTACCTGCCACATATTATATATATATATATATATATATATATATATATGTATGTATGTATGTATATGTATATGTATATATATGTATGTATTATATTATATTATATTATTATGTATATTATGATATATTATAATATATATTTTATATATAAATGTTAACTATCATCATTGTTGTTGTCATTTTTATGCTGGTCTTAGTATAGATATGAGATCAGTTTTAGCCCTACTGCAGCCCAGAACTTCTGAGCTCCAAAGATCTGCCAACCTCAGCCTCAGTGGCAGAGATTGGAGGCATGTGTCATCATGCCTAGAATCAGAAAGGTTAAATTATTTTTTCCATGGCTCCATGGCTTGGGTCACAACCTGGACTCTAACTAAAGAATTCTTTCCTACTAGGATAGGTAGGACGATAGAAGCATTCATATGTGCGTGGTGAAGATGAGTGGGCAGTGCTGTTTGGTATAGACGTTACAGCTTTCCTCCTGTGCTGGGTATGAGGATTCAGCAACCAGAAGCCATGGTTACATAGGATAGAACCAAATCATCCTGTACTAGGATTGACAACCATTGCTGTTTGTCCTTCGTTTCAAAGAGGTCCAATGACATCGCAGTTGATTCCTTGACTTGTGGGTGAATTGAATGAGGCAGAGTGGCACAAAGTTGTCAGCCCTCAGTCTCTCTTCCAAAGCCATTGAAGTCCAGCGGCAGAGCAAAAATCAAGACAGCTGGCTATGGCCAAGCATGTGGTGGATGACCTTGGCATCTTCAATGTCCGACCAAGCTCTAAGCACTCTAATAGCAACTGCTTCAGCTGCCTTTATGACCATTGGAACAAATTGTTTTCATTCACCCATTCCACCGGGGGAAGTCTTCACATGCTTGGGGCAGACATCCCCCTGACTCACCAATGAGCTTGAAGCCTATTGGTTATCCTCAACCTGGTTTGGCCCATTTGCCAAGATGGCTTTACCATGGTGTTGCCCTGCCCTTGCTCCAGCTTCTTGGAGCCACAGGTGAGAGTTGGGTGAATCAGGTGGACACCCCCTGTGGATGAGCAGCCCTGAGAATAGCTCAGCAAGCCCTCATGCCACAGGTGCTAGTCCTCCCTGACTACCCCAAACAACCCTAGAACCTAGATTGACAACCAGCTAATATTCAGCCATCACACCATGCTTTAGCACAAGACCCAGCTGCCATGTTTTACCCCATTGCTCCACAGAGAGGAGGAAATTCTTTCCACAGAGAAAGAATGAGTTGGAAACACCTTCTAGATGGACTATAGCTAGAGGAGGCAAAGGAACTGATATGTCATATGTTTGTTTCACTTGGATCATAACATAGACTGACCCTTCCCAGGAACAAAGTCAGTATGGAAGTCTTGCTGAGAACTAACCCCTCCCCATAATTCACCTGGTTCTAAATCAGGCAATCTGCTTTCCTACAAGTATGAGCTCCTTGAAGAAGCAAATTCACCATGATTTCAGAAGCATCAGCAAGATTATATTCAGGGGCAGCTAGGTGGCGCAGTGGATAGAGCACTGGCCCTGGAGTCAGGAGGACCTAAGTTTAAATCCAGCCTCAGACCAGACACTTGAGACTTACTAGCTATGTGACCTTGGGCAAGTCACTTAGCCCCAACTGCCTAAAAAAAAATTATATTCAATTCTAATATGCCAAACTCACAGAGACCCTCCATTACTATCATACTCCTCCTTCTCAGTCTCTTCTGAATATCATTATCCATGCCCTGATAACTATGTGTGAATGTGCTCTTGAGTCTGTCCTGAGTGATCTCCACTCTCTTGAAAAGCTCATCTGCTCTTTGGATTCAGTTATCAACTCCATGCTTTCGACTACCAAATCTTTCTCTCTAGCTTTTCCTCTTTCTCTGCCTAAAGTACCAGCTACCTGCTAGACCTCCCTCTGGATTGTCCTTTGAAGTCGTTTAGTCATTTTTCCAGTTGTGTCTGACTCTTTTTGACCCCATTGGGGTTTTGTTGGCAAAGATACTGGAGTGGTTTGCCATTTCCTTGTCTAACTCATGAGGAAACTGAGGCAAACAGGGTGAAGTGACTTGACTCACACAGCTAGTAAGTGTCTAAGGCCAGATTTGAACTCAGGAAGATGAGTCTTCTTGACTTTTAGCACTCTAGGCACTGCACCACGCAGCTGCCTCTGTTAAATGCTACACATCGCTAAGTGCTGGGGATACAAATAAAATGAAAAAACAAACAAACAAATAACCCAAACCCAAACCAAACCAGTTCCTGCCTTCAAGGGGCTTGCAGTCAGCTAGAGAAAGATAATACATAAAAGAAAGTTTAAAATGGTGGGGGAAGGCTAGGTGGAATTGGGAAGTCCCTACCCAGGGCTTTGTAGAGTCAGACAGGACCAGAAAAAAGACAATAACTGAACTGTCAAATACAAGGAATCTCCATTCTAGGGCACTAAACAAAAATACGTGAAGTCCCCTTCCTTTTTTCCTAATTGCTAAACAAATAATGCATCAGTTCAATATGCTCCTCCCCTTCCCTTCCTCTCTTTCCCCTTCCCTAGATCCTCCTGGATTTCAGGGGCTGCCTGAGTGGAATTGGTATCTCTATGCGGACATTCATCATTCAGATTTTCTCCTGTTGCCTACAATTGTTCTTTGACTGTCAACAGGGACACAGAGCCAGCTTCCCAGGGTAGTCGGTGGGCTCTTCAGTGTCTCTCCAGGGTATGCACCAGCAAAGCATAACACACATATTACAAGTTATTTACATTGATGTCAGAGGCAGCATGACACAGAGGGTGGAAAACTGGTCTTAGAGGCAGAAAACCTGGGTTCAAGTGCTAGCTATGTGACCCTGAACTTGACCTCCCAGGGCCCTGGGCAATTAGCCAAGATTATTCATTGCCGAGCAGTTAGTTGCCTACCTGCACTAGGAAAGGGAGTTTTCTCTCTGTCGGCTTTCCTTATAGTGAAATCATGGGTCTAGTTCCTCAAAAAATAAGCTCTATGTGCTTTGAGGTAAATCTCAGAATCAATTGCACATTTCAGCCTTTCTAAACAACTCCTTATAAATAGATGTCATTTTAAATATTCAAACAGGCCAGCATCTGACAGCTTTTTCCTTGTAAGTCCAGCGCACAGATCTTGCCCCCTCTCCCCTCAGGATGGCCCATGCTGCTGGACTGTTAGGCCACTGTCTGCTCCCTGCCTGCTTGTTTATCCTCATCTTCCTTAGCCGGCTTGACTTGTCCTGACAATTCCTTAATTCAGTTTCTCATCTCTACCTGAGCCAAGGTCATTGGATGAAAAGCAAGGGGTTTGGAGATCATCTGACTCAACCCTTTTGCTTTACAGATAAAGACATTTGAGATACACAGGAGAGTGAAGTGACTTCCCCAAGGCCACGTAGGTGATGGATAACAGGATCACCCGGTGTTTTGCATCCCAATCCAGTGGTCTTTCCCCTGAACAATGCCACAGCTATCCTATCCTTCCAGAACCAAGAAGTCAACACTACAGCACAAGGGAATGATTGATATGCTCCCATAATAGTTCTTAACCACCCCTGCTCAGTGTGCCCTGGGTGAACTCCAGAAGGCCAGGAACCTTTTAAGATCTTAACTGAGACCTGAGAAAGACCTTAGCTTAAAAAGCCAAAGTCTTGCACTGTATCCGGGACCATGGCCAGTCCTCTTAACCCACGTCTTGCCACTAGATTCTGATGACTCTGGAAGACAGAGTGAAGCTGGTGACTACACAGTCCTGCCTCACTTCAATCCAATTCACTTGCAAGTCAAGACATCACCCTTCTGATGTCATTGGTCCTCTTCCAGAATGAAGGAAAAACAGCAGTCATCCTAGGAAGGTCACCTTCAGAGAGAGAATGGTACTTGTCCAGAGAACTTGGTGGCCAAAGAAAGTCCATTACTCCTTATCTACTGCCCTCCTTCTCTTGCTGAATTTTTAATATTATACTGAAGTTTCATTCAAATACGACCATTACCAGGGAATCTTCTCTGCTCTTCCCTCCCATCCCCAACCACCAACAGTGAAGACCTTTCTCTTTTGATCAATGAATAAGGTTGTATTAAGCATCGAGTGTGTCGAGCGAGGAATTGGAGGTAAACAAAACAATTCTACAACCAATGGTGCTTATGTTCTAATGAAGGTGACAAGTGCATACATGAGAACCTGACAGATAAATATAATGAAAAGGGAATTAAATAAAAATGAAATCAGATCAAAGGGCGTAGCACTTTTGGGAGAAGAAGGCCTTTGGGTAGAAAGTGGTTCTTGAGCCATGATTTGGAGAAAGAGAAGGATTCTGTGAGGCACAAGAGAGGAAGTATGGTGTTTCACACACAGACAATGGCTACTGCAGAGATACAGAGATGGAGGTAGGGGTGGAATACTGGTATGAGGACTCTGGTACTTTCTTAATTCTCTAATATGACTGTCATGGCATATCATGTATTACCATTGGGAGTACTGGTGTCTTGGACCATTAATAAGCTTTAAGCTCCCTAAAGGCAGGAACCCTGTTTTATCTAAATCTCGTGTCTGCCCGAATCACTGGTACAGTGCTCTCTCTTCACACAGCAGGCACTTAATAAATGTTATATGTACATTTCTGTGCACTGAAGCCGCATCTCTCCAAATGATGAGTTTAGAAAGAACTAGACCAAGACTGCAACATTGAGATTATATTTTTAGCAATTGATATAACATTCTTTGAAAGTGTTTGGCCATTTTTCTCTTCTCTTGCTTTGTTATTTACTGTCCCCAATAGTTCCCTCAGATCTCTACAGCCTCCAGCTTTTGCAAATAACAGCAAAGCATTTTGGCCTCAGCCAGCATGCTGATCTCCTGTTTTTCCTGACAAGCTTCTATACGCGTGTAGATTTTTTATGTTTCTCTGTTGGATGGGGTTTGGAGATCAGTGTGGGGCAAAATAGTGCCCCTTTCAGGTGGCTGGCATTTGGAAGAAGGTTAAATGGGATCTTACATAAATTCCACATAATGCTAGGGTCCTGCAGAAGGGACCTTAGAATCCATTGAGTCTAGCCCCCTCATTTTATAGTTGAGTAAATTGAGGCATGAAGAGGCTGAGTGACTTGCTCAAAGTCATTCAACTAATATCAGAGGCAAGATTTGAACCCAAGTCTTCCTAACACCAAAGCTAACCACCCTATCTACCACAGAGGCATGAGGTTGGATACAGCACTGGATTTGGAGTTCAGAACATGTGGGTTCAGATCTCACTTTGAGCACTTACTAACCGAATGATTCTGGGTAAATTATTTAAACTCAAAGGTTAATGGGGATAATCATTGTACCTGCCTCCAAGGGCTGTTATAAGGACCAAATGAGACAATATTTATAAAGGGGTTAGCAAGGTGCCTGACACACAATAGGCACTTAATAGATGTTTATTCCCTTCTTCCCTACCTCTCTGGACCTCAGTTGCCTTACTTGTAAAAAGGAAGGTTTGGATTCTACAATCACTAAAGTCCCCTCATATTCTAAATGTATGAGCCTAAAATATAATATGATGATATAAGCTCCCTTCTGAAGAAATCCTTAATTCAATATAGATTGTGTAACTGATGTGTGCCCTAAGCACTGGGTCGAAGCTAAAAGACGATGAAGGGAGAAGGCCAGCCTGGTGGCTGCTCAGGCGAAGCCAGGTCTTACAACAGGCCCCTGCCCAGATCACTTCAGACCAAAGGTCCTGATCCTCAGAGCTACAGGCTCAGAAACTCAATTTTATCAGGCTCTGGTGAACTGAATCACACTAAAGAAACTCGCAGGAAGGACTGATAAGCCAGAATGCCATTTAGGATGAGAAATAGAACTGACAAATGGGTCAGACACTTCAATCAGTGAGTGCCGTCTGCCTCCCTCATGGGACTGTTGAAAGGCAAGTGCATAGTACATATTTAAGAGTTACAGAAAAGTGAATTGGGTGGCACAGTGGATAAAGTGCTTGACTTGGAGTTGGGAAGACCTGAGTTCAAATTTAGCCTCAGACACTTAGTTCTATAACCCTGAAAACTCTGTAAATCTATACAACTTGCCTGCTCTCAGCCTCAATTTCCTCCTCTGTAAAATGGGGTTCATGATAGCACCAACCTCATAGAGTTATTATAAGGTGCAAATGAGATAATATAATGTGATAAATAGAATTATTATACTATGATATGATATATATTATGTTATGACATATAAACACAATATAATATTACTATAATACATATATATTTACATTGCTCCAATACAATAATATAATAAATATATCATGATGTAATATAATATGATGTACCATAGCATATTATAATATGTTGTTGTTCAGTCATTTTTGAGTTGTGTCTGACTTTGTGATTCCATTTGGGGTTTTCTTGACAGATACTAGAGTGGTTCACCATTTCCTTTTCCAGCTCATTTTACAGATGAGGAAACTGAGGCAAACAGGGTTAAGTGACATGGCTACTAACTCCAGGCCCAGCATTCTATCTACTGTGCCCCCCCGGATCTACCTTAATAATATAATATAATATAATGTAATGTGATATAATGTAATGTAAGATGATGCATTGCAAAACTGAAAGTCCTAGTTATCATTATTGTTGTTTGCTGTTATCTTATTCTTCTCAATTCTTTTTCAAGGTTGTTCAGATTGAAATAATCCTGAGGCAAGCCACTATCCTGGTATTATTCTTTTACATTTAATGTTCTATGGATTATTGTACATGTAGATAATATAACTTTTTGTAGTTGAATAAAAGTATTAGTATATAAACTTGTCTTATAACAATAGGGATTCTTAAGGGTTTCTATGTCATGGACCCTTTAGACAGTCTGGTGAAGCCAATGGATCCCTCCTTACCCTGTTTATTATTTACATGTATCGTTGAAGGAAATGTCAAATTTCAGTTTGAAGTTGGTGGGAAAAAATGCCATTCCTCTCCCCTTCCCAAGTACACAGACTGTAGATACCAGTCTACAAATCCCTATTCTAAAGATTCATTGAGGACTGTCAATATGGAAGTCAGAGTAAAACCTCAGTAGAAGGCAGGATAACAAGAATGATACCCAGATCATCCTCTTCCCACATAATTTTGATCTCTTTAGCCAGTTCTCTAAACCTTGAAAGTTTTTCAATTCATAGAGGTTGGAGATTATGAGCGTATGGTACAGAGGCATGTAGTAAAAGCATTGTTCAAAAGTTTCTTTGCATCACTGGTATCTCTGGGTGATTGTAGACAACAGTTAGGCCTGTGATAATGACCTTGTTTTTTGACCGAGTTTTCCAAGATAATTTAAGGTCTGTATTTGTAGGACGGAGCTGTGTTATCTGCCAGTTTCTGAAAGATAGCAAGCTTCTGGTGTATAATTCTAGCTACCTGTTCGTCCTGCTAGATATTTGGCAGGTACTACATTTTTATAGCCTGCATGGATGCATTGCAGTTGCCACCATTTCCTTGAATACTCTGTAATGATCACTAAGTGGAGGCTCCTTAACGATGCCCCCGTAAATTCTGGTGGCTATAACCTGGTCCTGAATCGATATCATAAACTCCTCTGTTCTATCCCTATCTTTCCTTGCCAAACATGAAGAATTTTATAAAAAGTCCAAATAGAATTTTTATAGCACTGGGGAAAGAGTCTATAAGATGAAGAAGCTGGTTGATTTAGGGGTGGAGAATGTGAGTAGAAACACATAACTTGATGTTGTCCATATGCATCAAGTGGTTAATAAGATGTTTTGTTTAATGCTTTCTTTAATTTGGTTTCACTTAAGAGAGATGAAATGATAAAATAAATGTTAAGTGAGAGACAGACAGACAGAGACAGAGAGACAGACAGACAGAGAGAAACTGACTTTCCCCCCTCCCAGTAGTTCAGCTTCCTTCCACATGTTGTCTTCCTCCATTAGAAGGTACACTTGAGGGCAAGGACTATCTTTTTTTTATTGTATTTGTATCCCTACATATGTAACACTGGACCTGGTAGATATATACTGCCTAACAGACACTTGTGACTTGACTTCATTTAAGGGTAGGTAGAACTACAATAGTCTTAAACAGTGTCCCTGAAAAAAAATCCCATATTTTATGTGAATTGCTCTTGATATTATTGTGTAAATTACATGTTTTAAATTGAGAATTATTTTCCACGTGGACCTCAGACTCTGTAGTATCCTCACCATACTTGGGTCTATTTTCTGGACATCGGACACTGTTGGGTTCTCACTACATTTGGGTCTATTTTCTGGAGTCAGACACTGTTGCATTCTCACTATATTTGGGTCTGTTTTCTGGACATCAGACACTGTAGTGTCTTCACTATACTTGGGTCTATTTTCTGGACATCAGACACTATCGTGTTCTCAATATACACGGGTTTATTTTCTTTATTTGCAGTACATGAATCGATGTGAGTACAGAACTCATAAAAAAAAAGCCAGCATACACATTCAATCCCCAACATTCATGCTTAACTTTCAAGACTGCAAACATGCGCATGATTTGATCAGTAACCACATTTTCACTTTTGTGCTGGCAACCACATACTTGTGGTTATGTGCAGTAGGAAAAAAAAGGAGAGGCATGATGCAGGCAAGTCTGTGAAGCTGGTATCCCACCAGGCACTGCACTGGTCTTGTTCATCCTACTGTTAAAAAGAGCTCTTGTGCATCATTGAGTACTTTCATTTTTTGCCTTTAAAATTCATGTTTTCCATTGTAATTACGCCCCTAAAGTGTAGTGCAAGTCCTTTAGGCTCTAAGCCCAAGTATGCAAAGTCAGTGATGTGGTTTAGTAAAAAATAAATATGCTAAATAAACTTTGTCCTAGAATGTCTGCAGTCACTGTTGGCCATAAGTTTGATGTTCATGAATTGATGATTTGTCATATCTGCAAAAAAGGTGGAAAATTTTTATGGTACTGTAGATTTCATGTGTAATGAAAATTGAATATCGTCTGAAGTTATATTTTTTCATTGAGATGTTAACATAAAAGGTCATAGAATGCTAGGGAATTAATAGTAAGAAAAAATGTTTTTCATGTTACCAATTTTATTTTGCATACTGCTGTACTGCATTTTATGTCTATTTCATGGTTACTGCATTAGGAAAAGAGCATATTATCAGAATTAATGTTTTGTTATAAAGAATTGCATGCAGAAAAGTATGTTTTTAGCAATCCCTAGTGAAAGGTTACATTTTTAGTGGTCACAGGAACCCAACCCTCTGTTTCCCACAGGTTCAATGTTTCAACATTTGCATTTTTGACTTTCACAACTTTTTCTAGGAGTGTTACTCCATGATAGTTGAGGTTTTACTGTACATTGCAATGCTTTCAGGATGCTGGTTCAAAGATTACTGAATCGATACTACATTACTCTTTACATTCTCTGGACTTCGGGGCATCTTCTTTATGTTCCTGACCCATTTTATTTTCTTGTAAGTATGTATAGAATTTGTTTTTTGGTGACACACACCATGAATGCTTTGTAGGAAGTAGATAATTGGGGCAGCTAGGTGGTGAAGTGGATAGAGCACCGGCCCTGAATTCAGGAAGACCTGAGTACAAATCCAGCCTCAGACACATAACACTTACTAGCTGGGTGACCCTGGGCAAGTCACTTAACCCCCATTGCCTGGCCCCCCCCCCAAAAAAAAGAAAGTACATAATTGCATGATTAGCTTAGATTAGAAGCAGCTGGTTGGCATGGTGAATAGAGTGCTGCACCTGGATTTAGGATGACCTGAGTTCAAATCTGTCCTCAGACACTTACTAGCTGTGTGAAATTACTAAACCTTTCTTTGCCTCAGTCTCTTCATCTGTAAAATAAGGATAATAACAGCACTTATATCAGAGGGTAGTTGTGAGGATCAAATAAGATAATATTTGTACAACTCTTAGCATTGCACCTGGCGCATAGTAGACACTACATACATATTTTTTTCTTTCTTTTCCTATATTTGGATGGATCACTGCATTCTCACTATTTGCTAACAGGTAGAAAAAAAGTAAGAAAAGTAAGATCAGGCTTTC
The DNA here is from genome assembly GCF_003287225.1 of Phascolarctos cinereus. Taxonomy (NCBI): domain Eukaryota; kingdom Metazoa; phylum Chordata; class Mammalia; order Diprotodontia; family Phascolarctidae; genus Phascolarctos; species Phascolarctos cinereus. The sequence continues at coordinate 104,563,515 of NW_027556402.1, read as the reverse complement.
ATCTGGGAAGAAGCTGTGATAATGTCTTACTGATAATTCATGGACCACTGTGAAGCCTTTAAGTCAATAATTTTGGATCATACGCTCTGCCACTTTCCAATTTTGCAAAGAGGCTAGAATTTTGGTCACTTCCTTTGACATACCTGTTCTGTCATTCATCACGCATTCAACAAGCCTTCTGTTTTGCCTTTTACTCCACCCTGCAGGTTTGTTCTGTCGGATTTCTTGTGAGCATGTAGATGACCAGAAATTTTCCACATCCTCTGTCTTCAGATGCTCTCTGACTCCTCTGATTTCCTCACTTCTCAAGCCTCCGCGGTAAAGTTTTTGATTTTTGTTAAATTATTCATTTTGTTATTTGTACCACTCTGACCCCTTGAATCAACTTTGCTTTCAACTGTTAATGAAATCTAGAATTTCTGCTAGGTTTGTTTCCCACGTTTTCTTCGTGTTTTCTGCTGAGCACAATAGCATCTATTGATGGTATCTTCTATCATCTTTCTGCAGATCTTCAACATCCCCCTCCAGCAATTTTTGTCATGGCAGTTTTGAATGCCTTTCTTTGGGGGCTTCCTCACTCTGGTTAGGGCACTAATCGAATCAGTGGTGTTCCCAGAGCCATAATGCTCTTCACAGAGTAGATGTTAATTAAATGTTTGTTGAACGGAATGGAATGGAATTGGGACCTGAGCTCCTCTAAGTAGCTTGATGATTTCCAAGGGTTGACTTGCCTAAGCCACATGAGCTCCATACATGAATGTCTTCTATACATTTGTCCTAGCCACATGGGTGATACCTTCCTTTTCATACATGTTCCCTTGCCATACACATTGCCTTCATAAATATCTTCCATGTGTGGTCTCTCGTCGTGTATGTTCTTTGAATGTATTCTGTCCCAACTGATAGCATGGTAATCTATGTGTGAGTATGCGGAATCTTCTCTTGTCACTCTATCTGCCACACTGATGATGTGTGTTTGTGAAAGAGTGGGTCACACATCCATGGGGGAGGTATTCTATTGCTATTCCTTTCACTATGCCGCTACATTAAATAACATTGTTTGAAATAATGTACCTTTTGGTTGGATGGTCAAAGTACGCACAGTGGTAGGTACTCATGAGCTGTGGTTTTCAGAGAATCTCCATCAGCCAACAAACATTTAATAAGCACTGGCTATGAGCTGAGCAGCTACATGGTATAGTGGATAGAGTGCTTGGCCTGGAGACAAGAAGACTCATCCTCCTGAGTTCAAATCTGGCCTCTTACAAGTTGTGTGACCTTGGGCAAGTCATTCAACCCTGTTTACCTCAGTTTTCTCATCTGTACAATGAGCTGGAGAAGGAAATGACAAACCACTCCAGTATGTTTGCCAAGAAAACCCCAAATGGGATCATGAAGAGTCAGACAACTGAAAAACAACTGAACTGACTATGAGCCAGGGACCGTGGATACAAATATACTGCAGTAGTTCTGCTTGGGGACCCACTTGCACGTTAATCAGACACTACTGTCTAGGCACTAGAGATAATCTAGAAGTCCACAGAAAACCTGAGGAGCTCCAGTCCCTGGTCTGTTAAGGACCTATTTTGTACAAACTTTCCTATTATTAAGCATTGGGGTGGCCACGTGTGAGGCTTTGATGTTCTGAAGGAACATAGAAACAGTAACTCTTCAAGAACCTCAGTAGAATACAGAAGATCCATTCAAATTCCCAAATCTCCTCGGCCCCCAGTGTTACATTCCCTTTTCTCTCTCTGACAGAAAAGGAATCTTTCCTTCTCAGTTCTAGGATCTCACCCTGTTGAACTGCACTTCAGAGCAGTGTCTGTTGGCCTTGTTCTAACCAAAGTGGTCCCTGGATTTTCTCTGTTTAAAAAAAAAGAAAGAAAGAAAGAATAGTCCGAGGATCTGAGAAGCTGTCTTTTTCTTTTCATCCAGGGGATTGTGTAAGAGATGCTAGAGGAAACAAAAGCCTTTATCTGCTTTCCAGGTGTAAATTTAAAGTGGGAGGTGAGAGAGAAGTGAAGAAAGGGAAACACTTTCCTCTGCCCACCCCCCCGTTTCATTAGATTTACAATGGGGACACACTGAGGCACTGAATTTGCTTCTGACTGTGGCTGGGCTTGGAATTGGTGTGGGTAGGTCAATCTTCCATCACTCTTCCTTTTATCTTTCCTGATTGCACCAAAGTCCCAGGTTCCTTTCAACTAAATCATGTTCTATATTTTCCAGTGCCTGTGAAAGTCCCATGCGTGAGTGGCTGTCCCCTAATCATATTTTCCATGGTTTCAGTGGATGTTACTCATTTCGCAATTGCCTTTGGAAATATAAAAGTACATGTTCCCCAAGATACAGTGGCTAAGGCTTGAAGACAACATAAATTTTAACATGTGTTTGCCTTTGAAAGTTAAGCTTTTTCTGGGCTTTATTTATATTCAAATGTCCTCTCTATTTGGGACACCTTAATTATAGTGCAATCATAGATTACATTAGATATTATGGTCTCTCCTCATGACAGTTAAAAATAGTGAGCGTATGTGATAGAGCTGACTGCACAGAAGCTGTATCTGGGCAGGGTAGACTGAGTGTTGCTGTAAATGCAAACTATGAGAGATAAATAATGCTGCCACTAATAGCGAGAGCATGTGATGCAGCTATAATAGTTTGACTTTACAAGTTAAGACAGGGTGGAAATGAGTCAGACAATTCTCCCCCTCACCATGCCAGAATCATAACTAGGGTGGGGCAATTAGGGCTTTGCTCCAAAGCATTGAATATATGGGGTACTGGCAGCACTTTCAGTCCTTCATTGAGGTAGCATGGAGAGTTGGATTTGCAGTGAGAAAGTTCTAGGTTCAAATCATAGAAACATCCAAAAGTCATTTGGCCTTAATTTTCTCATCTTAAAAATGGAGATAATTCCTTAGCACCCAGCCCACAAGATAATGTATGTAAAGTGCTCTGCAAAATCAAAATTGCTACATAAATGTCAATTGTTGTTGTTATAGTAATGTGCTTCTTATTTCTTTCCATGGCCCTCGGATAAGAATAGTCCTGGAATGAGTCATTATCCTGCTATTGTTCTGTATTTAATGTTCTGTGGACCGTTGTACAGGTGGATGAAATAACTGCTTTTTGAAGTTAAAAGGATCAATTAATGAAAAAGCCCTTGTGTATTAAGCACTGGGGTTACTAATATAAATGAGCATGATAGTTTCTGCCCTCAAATAGTTCACATTATAAGAGGGAGAATACCATAGTAAGCTGCAAATGGCCAAGGTAGAGTGTTTCAACAAGGAATTCAGAGAGATGGTCATTGGAGTTATGGGATAATTTATTGGGAAGGAGGGGGGTGTGGAACAGAGAAGGGTATGTTAATAAAGATGAGCAGGAAGTATGTGGTGGGTCTGGATCTGGTAGGATAAGGTGGATGCTCACCAATGAGAAGTCCAGGATCCCACAGTTGGAACTTGAGTTCTGGATCAGGGGTAAAGATTGACATATATAATGAAGATGACTGGGAAGTAGCCATGATTAAAAATGTTATGACAATATATCTTCTGTAGACTCACTGAAAGCATCTTTTAGTACAACTCCAACAGCAGATAGAATAAGAATAGAGATTAGACTTTGATTACAATGATATACAGTGATCACTATAGGGTGAGTTCACTTAAGCAATGCATGTTGGCATCTCCTCTGCAACTCATAATCTTAAAGAGTTGTCTATATTATTGAGAGGTTTAGTGACTTGCCCACGGTCACATAACCAGTATATGTCAGAGATGAGACTTAAACCAGGTCTTTATGGCTTCAAGTCTAGCTCTTCAACTGCTATTATGCTAGCTCTCAGTCAATAACATATTAGGGATTCTATATACCTCATCTGTGATTTTGATCTGCTCTACCAGATATCTATGCTTTGAAACATTTTTGTTCCATATAGCTTGAAGATTGTGAGTATTTGGAATGGTGGCATCTACTTAAAACACACACATGCATGCACACACATTATTCTTAAGATTTTATGGATCACTGTTATGTCAGGCTAATTGTGGGCAACAGTTTGGTCTGTGATAACAGTCTGTACCCATTATTGGTTGACTTCTAAACAATATTTTAAGGTCATGTTTTCAGTGTGGGAATTTGTAGTCTGTCAGACCATGAAATATGGCAAGTTTTTGATGTCCAGCTGTAGCTGTTGTTCATCCTTCATTCTTAAGGTATTTTCTAAGTGCTCATTTTTTATGGCCTGTAGCAATGTGCTGCCCAATCTTTGCCATTTCCAATGTTTCTGTGAATAATCTACATCGATCACTAAGTCCAAGCTCCTCAAGGATGATGCTTCTCTAATTTCCGGTGGTTATGCCTTGGTCCTGAAATGCCATCATAAATCCCTCTAGTTGCATGAACAAAACATGGGTGAGATCCCCCAAAACCAGAAGACATGAAAAGAATAATCAGAACATACTATGAACAGTTATGTGCTAACAAAAGCGAGAACACAAAAGAAATAGAGGAATACCTTCAAAAATATAAACTACCCACATTGTCAGAAGACCAGATGGAGATCTTAAATAACCTAAACTCAGAAAAGGAAGTAGATCTAGTTGTAAAGGAACTACAAAAGGGGGGGGGGGAGGAGAACCCTTAGTCCTGATGGATTCACAGAAGAATTCTACCAAACTTGTAAAGAAGCATTAATACTCATACTTCACAAATAATTCTCAAAAATTGAGAAACAAAGCACTCCATCAGAATCTTTTTTAAGACAAATATGGTTCTAATGCTTAAACTAGAGAAATAAAAAAAGACACAGAAAGAAAACTATAGGCCAATATCAGTAATGAACATTGATTCAAAAATTTTCAACAAAATCCTGTCAAAAAGACTACAATAATTTATCCAAGAAATCATGAATTATGACCAAGTGATGCAAGGACATTATGACCAGAGATGCAAGGATGTTTCAAAATGAGAAAAACAATCAACATAATTAATCTTATTAAAACCCAAAATGTCTAAAATCACATGGTCATCTCAATAAATACAGAAAAACATTTTGACAAAGTACAGCACTGTGTTATGATAAAATGTTACAAAGTATAGGCATAGAGGGACATTTAAAAATATTTTTTAAAGCATCTATATAAAACCAAAAGCAAGCATCATATGCAATGGGTATGCACTAGAACCTATATACAATAAATACAGGAGTGAAGCAAAGGTGTCCACTCTTCCCACTATTATTTGATAAAATGCTGGAAATGCTAGCAGCAGCAATAAGACGAGAAAGAAATTAAAGGCATAAAGATAGGATAAAGGACATAAAACTATCTCTACTTAATATTGATATTATGTTTAACCAGGGAATTAGCAAAGATACTAATTGACACAATTAAAACCTTCAAAATAAATCCTCAAAAATCAACAGCATTTCTATATAGTAAGACAAAATCCATGAAGCAAAAATAGAAAGGGAAATCCCATTCCAAATACAAAATGCATAAAATATCTGAGGATCAGCCTACCAAAGTACACAAAATACTTGTATAGATTAAATTACTAAGTGCTCCTTAAATAAATTCTTTAAAAAAAGTTTAAATAGCTGGAAGAATATTTGTTGATCATGGATAGGGCATGCCAATATGATAAAAATGACAGTTCTATCAAGGTTAATTTATACTTTTAATGCTCTATCAATCAAATTACCAAGGTATCCTTTACAGAACTTGATAAAGTAATGAGAGGATTCATTTGAAAAAACAAAAGATCTAGACTACCAATGGAAATGCTGAAAAGAAATAGAGATGAATGGGGAATTCATTGGAATTCCAATGAATGGGGAATAAAACTCCTAAACCTCGAATTATATTATAAAGCATCAGTCTGATGCCTTATAATCATCTGGTTAAAAATAGAGAGCTAGATGAAACAGACTAGACAAGGGAGAATTAGAAACAATGGAACTCAATAACCTAGTGTTTATGATAAAATGAAAACAGAAATTACCTAGGGGGAAAATCTCCTTATTTGATAAAAACTGCTGGGAAAACTAGAAAGCAGTCTGGCAGAAATTAGGCTTAGGCTAATACTTTACATCATACTCTACAATACATTCTAAATGATTACACAATCTCAATATCAAAGGTCACAGTATAGAAGAGAAACAGGTCATATAACCCCACAGCTGTATGTATTCCTAACCAAACAGGAGATATAGACAATTACAAAAGATAGAATAGATAAACTTTATATGAAGCTAGAAAACTTTTCCACAGGTAAAGTTACACGTAAAATAAGAAGGGAAGTAATCAAAGGAAGGGAAAAAATCTTTGTATCAAATTTCTTAAATAAGGGTTTTGTATCCAGGATGGAGATAGAGATATAGATGATAGATACATAGATAGATAGATAGATAGATAGATAGATAGATAGATAGATAGGTATACATAATGTTTATAGATGTTATACATAGACATATATATGAATGACTAATAGCCATTCCGCAATAAATAAGTGATCAAAGAATATGAACAATTTTTGTACTTATTTTTTCCTTTTTTATTAATTTATCTTAAGCTTAAAAACTAAAATTTGAATACATAATAAGAAAAGAAAAAAACATTATAAACTTAAATACTAAAACTTAAATGCAAAATAAGAAAAGAAAAAAAGCATTGTCATGTGTACAGCAGAATGTAAGAGAAGATTCAAAATATACAGCAATAAATTTCCATTTCAAAAAACCTATGTAATAAATACCACACGTTGTGTTCAGGGCTATCTATCTTTTCTTTGCGTCCTTGTAAGTTTTCTTTTGTTTTTTGACTGTGCAGTTTTTACTTTATTCTTTCCCCCCCCTTGCCCCTGCCCCAAAGAAGGCTACAATTAAATGCAGATATATATAGATATATGCACATACATGTGTATATGCATGTATATACACGTATATACATGCATATACACATACATACATACACTTATATACACTAGATATCTATAATCATACTAATATATAGACATGTAACTTCATATGCATCTATGTAAGACCATACTATACTTGTTTATTCTCTATTTCTCTGAAGGTGGATAACATCTTCCTTCATAAGTCCAAGTCTTTCCATATTTTTCTAAGTCCACTAACTCATCATTTCCTACACCACAGCAATATTCCAACCTTATAGTCTAGTTATTTAAAATAGTCTAATTTAAATGATATTGATTAATATGGATGACATATAGTGTAGTTTCCCTATTTTTCTCTTTTTATTATATATATTTTAGCTTTAACTTCGTTTGAGTTTGTGATTACTACCACTGCTTTTTTTTCCTAATAGATGCTACTCTTGATCTTTATTTTATGTTTGACTCCTCTATTTTATTTCCACCTTCTACCTTGCCCTATTATTACTTAACCTACTCCCCCTCCAAAGATCTCTTCCTTATCCTGTGAACAAACAATTCTTAAAAGAAGAATTGTAAAATATTTATAAGTATATGAAAGAATGGTTCAAATCACTAATAATAAAAGAAATGCAAATCAAAATATAACCCTGAGGTTTTGCTTCACACCATGAAAATTGGAAAAGATGACAAAAAATGACAACTGTCAACGTTTGATAGGTGGTAGTATGATAGGCACATTAATACATTGTTGATGGAGCTGTGAAATGCCATTTTGGAAAGAAATTTAGAATTATGAAAATAAAGTGAGTAAAATGTCCATATCCTTTGAACCAGAGACTCCATTACTGAATTTATACCCCAGAGAAGAATTTCCCTATAAACACCAAAAATATTTATAGCAGTATTTTTTTTTATGAAAGCAAATAATTGGAATCAAAGTAGATGCCCATCAATTGGGGAATGGCTAAACAAATCGTGGTTCATTAATATAATGAAATATGACTACACTGTAAGAAGTTATGTATGTCATGAATACAGAGATGCATGAAAGATTTACATGAACTGATGCATACTGAAGTAAGCAGAGCCAAGAAAACAATACATTCAACAACTATGATAATGTAAATGGAAAAAAACAACCAGCTCAGCCAAAAAATCAAAAGTTAATATAACAAAATTATAAGATCAAGTATGACTCAAATGAAGAGATATGAGAGGATATCCCCAACTCACCCTTTCATGGCAGTGGAAGGTCCTTAGACATTATCTGTTACACATGTTTTCAGACTTTTTTGTTGCTTGTTTGTTTTTTGTTTTGCATTTTGGCTAGGCAATGGGTTTAAGTGACTTGCCCAGGGTCACACAGCTAGTAAGTGTCAAGTGTCTGAGGCCAGATTTGAACTTAGATCCTCCTGACTCCAAGGCTGGAGCTCTATCTACTGAACCACCTAGCTGCCCCCAGGCTTTTTTAATGTAATGATCAGCTGTGGTATGTGTTTTTTCTCTTAAAAATACTACTTCTTATATGGAATGGCTCTCTGGGAGGAGGAGGGGGAAGAATAATGGGGATAACTATGATGATATAAAAATAGAAGACAATAAAAATTTATTTTAAAGTATCCACCCCACCCTACTGCCCCCTAAGAAAAAAACAAAATGCAACATCTAGGGTAACACAGTAGAGAGACTGCTAGACTCTGGAGCTACAAAGACCACTAGCTAGCTAGCTAGCTAGCTAGACAGACAGACAGACAGACAGAAAGACAGATAGATATTCAATGTCACTTGACTTCATCCAAGAACTTTTTGCACTTGATCTAAATAAAGTATTTGGTAATTTGATTGACTAGAAGTGCTTAGTATTTCTTCACACTTCTGTTTTGATTTATTTGATCATAATCACACCTGATAAATATATAAAAGCTAACTGGGGAGGGGGTAAAAAAATCACCTCACCCTTACATTTTGATGGTTTAATTTTTTCCTCCTATGGTTTTTATTGTGTTAAAAGCCATTGCATATGCTACTAAGTCCAGAAATGTTTTCATACTTTCTGTTATTTATTGTGGGAGACTGCATTCATTCTTAATAGTAAAGGTCAACTCTTTGAAATTAGCTCGTTTGAGTGTAATTGGTCAGCTGCTTGTATTTTGACCATCATACTCAAAAAGGTTTGTTTTAAAATTTCCAATGAAGTATGCCTATCTCCTTTTCAAAATAATTGAAGATAGTACTTTTTTGTTGTTGATGTTATACGATTCCTAATTAGGTGTAATTTCTGAAGTTTATGTCAAGTGAGATTTTCAATGACCTCAGGTTCTTCCACTTTTCCTCTTCAGATTTTAGGAATTCCTCAATTTCGTCTCTTAAAGTTATTTCTTGTGACTGCACTGCATGGATCAGCAATACAGGTTCTGTGACTTGGAGCTGAGGGTACCACTGATTGAAAAGTCTTTGCCAATAACTGGTAAGAAATCCATTTCTAATTTTATGATATAATAATGATGCAGAATGAAAGTATTCATTTCTACAGTATATTTCATGGGCTTGCATGCTTTTTTCACTTTAGTGGTCAATTCCATCTGCACTGAAGCATTTCCAGCAAGTAGAGGCACCTATTGTAGATGGCCTTCTCAAGGAATTTTGCCTCAAAAGGGAGGCAAGATATGGGACAATAGCCAGCATGGATGAGTGAATCAAGTGAGGATTTTGTGAAGATGGGGAGTGGGAAACAAAGGCATGTTGGTGGGCAGTAGGGAAGCATCTAGTAGACAAGGAGAGATTCATTGAAGATAAGTGAGAGAATGTGGATGAAAGCGACTGCAATCTACTGAAGACAACAGGATGAAATGGGGTGGTTTGTGCTGGTAGAGGGCTTTGCCTTGATAAGCATTGCTTCTGCATGTGAAACAGAAGGGAAGAAGTCTAGAGCAGCAGAAGCTCTCTGAGTGATATGAGATGGGGGAGGGGGGGTGGAGTGGAGAAGATGGAATTCCCAGCTAATGGCCTCGTTTTTTTCAGTAAAATATGAGGTAAGATTTTCAGCTGGGAGGGGTGGGGAGGGAGAGCTCTTGTTATAACAATTTCAAGCAGGACTAGCATGCAACTCTCTACTGTCCCATGCATTTACCAATCAGTGGTATTGCCATGCCCAATTTGGGTATATGCCCAATTTGCCAGCATTTCAGGGTTCCTTCTAGGCTCTGATAGCTACTATAAGCCTCAGCATTGCTAAGTCCCCATAATACCACCCCAGATGGCAATCCCCCTACTTTACCATCTACCTCACCAATGGATTGGACATTGAGAGAAATCATAGTCATCAGAGCACTTATATAAAACTCTAAGGTTTTCAAAGCACTTTACACATATTATTTCATTTGATCCTCACAACAACCCTGCAAGATAGATGCTATTATTATCTTCATTTTACAGATGAGGAAACTGAGGCTGAGGTAACATGGCTTATCCAGAGTCACACAGTGTCGGAGGCAGAATTTGAACTCAGATCTTTCCAACTCTACTATCCATTGCAACATGCAACATTCAGATGATAAATGATTATTCAGTAGCATAGAAATAGAACTCAGCACCTGGTTGCCAAGTATAATCAGTTAAAATAGGAAGCTATCAGCCAACAAACTCCTCTCTCTCTGCCCATCTACCTCACTACCATCACAGTAGCCTCATGCCGGTATACCAATATCTCTTTCTCCCTGCCATGGGGCACTTTTCCATTGCCCCACTTGTCCAGGAAGGGATTTTTGGTCATTGCCACTAAAGCAAAAATTCCAGTTCCATCTCTGCCCACTGTTCTATCTTACACTGGCAAATCACGAACAAGGACAGCTTAGTCTAGAGTATAGATGATGCTGGTAACTAGAGCAAGGAATGCGGTGATTGATGCAAGTTCTTTATCAGGGTCTTATTGATTTCCTGTCTCTGCTTCTATTTGAAGCTACTGAAGAGCAATGGGTCATAAACAAATACCTCCCCCTATACATGGGCACCCCCTCCCAATTTTGCCCTCAAAGTAGCTATTTTCCTCCAAACTCTGAAGTTCACTTGAAGCTTAGATGCCACAGGTTGGCCTAGGTCCATATGGGAAATTGCCTTGATAGATGAACAGCCCTGAACAACACGCACAATTTATAGATATTGAAAATGCTTGCTCTCTCTCACTGCCTTCCCTTTATAGACATGCTTTAGGGCAAGTGAGATGCTTAGATAATGGGCAAAACCATGTTAATAAATCTTGGCAATGAAGACATCACCTATGTCTTCCTTTTCAGATAAATTCAAAGTTTCCCTTTAAAGGATGGGTTTAAATATCATTGGTGTAGTCGCTCAATGCTTTCCCTTGGCTGAACTGAATGCCAAGTAATCCGTGTGAGCCTTGGATATAACCTTCAGACACAAACCATTAACCCTAGAAAAACCTGAACCGACAATTTTGGGGGGGAAGTGAACTGTGTGTACAAAAATACCATGACCCACGTTAAACAGCAGATTGGGCTGGTCAAGGACCTTCATGTTTCCATGCTGGGAGGAAGTCATAATTGTGACTACAGCTGAGCAGCATGAGAGAAGCTTTGGTACCACCAGGTTCTTTAAAACCGTGTGGGTTAAAGGTCTTCTAAATTATGCAATACCCAAGTTACTCAATTGGCATTAGAATTAGAGCAACTTTTCTATTATATTGTACAAATACCTGCAATAAATAACTTACTGGCATTTATTACATGAGATACGGAGAAGTAATAATAATAATAATAATAGTTCACATTAATATTGTATTTTGAGTCTTGCTCATTGTTTTATATGCTTCAGCCCATTTAAACTTCACCACAACTGTGTGAGGTAGGTGCTGTCATTATTTGACTTTTGCGAACAGGGAAACTGAGGCTCTAAGAATCTAGCTCTCTCCTAGAGCCAAGTCTAAGAGTCCTTCTGTGCCATTTTCCCCTACCAATAGAATGGAAGCTCCTTGGGGGTAGGAAATGTTTAACTTTTGTCTTTGTATTCCTCTAGCATAGTGCTGGACACATAGTAAGCATTTAAGAAACACTTGTGATTGATAGATGAGATAGATAGATAGATAGATAGATAGATAGATAGATAGATGGATAGATAGATACAGAAGAGAAGAGGAAAGGAAAGGAGAGGAGTAGGAGGAGAAGGAGGGAGAAGAGAGGAGAGGAGAGGAGAGGAGGAGGAGGAGGAAGAGGAGGAGGAGAAGGAGGAGGAGGAAAAGAGAGAGAAAGAGAAGTGCCAATACCAAAATTTATCTGAAGGCCATCTAGCAAACTCTGACTTTGAGACCCCCAAGCAAGTGACCCAAGTTTCCAGAGGCTACTATATTGATGATTTATTCTAGACTGAGGTAGTCAATCATGTTTTAAAGTATCTAGGTATGATTGGCTATAAACCAAGCTCCTTTGGGGTTAAAAAAAAAAGCCATCTGTCCTTCAAGAGAAAAGCATCACCATCTTCCTAGACAATTTCTAGAGACAGGTGAGTGTCTGACCCCAATCTCCTTGCCGTGAAATCAAATAAAATGATTCCCAGGAGAAAACATGTGCCAATTTAGGCATGCTTCAGGACATAGCCATTGTACTTTAAACTCTGGGGAACTCTGTCTGATGTGCCCCACTAACATTTGTCATCTCTGATTGCAAAGGATGAGATATATACAGATAGGCAGGTAGAGATAGATGATAGAGGAAGTGGAACCTGGCAGGGAACACCATATGTCACTGGCAAGGAATAGATGAAAGATGAAAAGTAAGACTGATTATAGCAGAAAGCTTCAAGTGATCCAAAAAGGACAGAGATTGGTTGTGTGGGAGGAGGTGTGAAGAAGGAAAGATTTGGGAATGAACACTTTCCAGCAGACAATAGCAGGATTTTATGGGTTTAAAAACAAAACGATACCTCTCCCTCACTTCCTTAGTGAGAGTAAAAAAAACAAAGAGAGATGATCATACAATTTAGAGCTGGAAGAGACCTTAAATAAGATCTTCATTTGATTGTAAGCTCCTTGAGGGCACAGTATTGTGCCCCTTTTTGTTTCGTTATCTCTTAGGACCACTTGGCACAGAGTAGATGCTTAATACATATTGATTGATTGATTGTTGATTGATCTAATTCTACCCTTTCATTTTACGGTGACTTGATCAAGTTCACACGTACAGATCCTCTATCCCAGTGCTCTGTCTGCTAAGGCATGGCATGAATTGATTTTTTTTTAAATCTTTCATTGGAAGAGGACGAGTTATTATTGAATAACATCCAGACACCATACAATCTGACTAAAAGATAAGGGTGTGGTTTTAAGCTAAGGGGAAGCATGACAATGGATAGAGGTCTAGTCTTGGAGGTAAGAAGAGTTGGATTCAAGCCCTGCTTTTGATACAGAGTAGCTATGTGACCATGGGGAAGTCCCTTCATGTCTCAGTCACCCAGACAACTCTCCAAGACTGTAAGTTGCACAGAGAAGTGAATATGCTATTTGGACAAAATAAATAGAATGTAACTGGGAGAAGTATTAGAAATGAGGGGACACTAGTAAGAAACGAGTTCTAAAGACTGGAGGCATGGAAAAAAATCCTGGACCACCGTGAATTTGTGTGTCATGCCATGATTTCATGATTCCATCCTCAGGGCCCTCTCCAAAACTCAATGATGGGGCCACCCCAGACTCAGGGAGGCAAAGACCTGATGTCCCTCTCTGCATCCATTTTTCTTTCTGATACTAATCAGAGGTGCCTACTACCTCTTAAGAGGAACAATTCCCTAAACAACCCCAGAGAGACAGACACAAAATGCTCATTAAACATGCCACCCCCATCAGCAGGCTCCAAAGACATCAGAAGCCATTTCCAGTCAGTCCCTTCACTGGTGCCATTTCAATGGCCTTATCGGGCAAAATCACCACAAGTGTCAATCTTGCTATTTCACCTCAGAAATTAGTAAGGTTTTCTGGAGGCTGACTCCCCTCAACTGTCAAAATGGTAACATTGCTGAGCAAGGAGCCCCTGAAGGGGGTTTGGAGGATGAGCTCTGTCCAGGTGTGATAGCTGTGATGTCAGACCCAGACCAACTCAAGCTCAAAAAATATTGGGATTTGCTGTCAGGTTTAGCTATATCCTAATTGGCAAAATGGCTTATTCCACTCCTTGGCAGTTAATTACCAACCCATACTTAAAATGCTTGCAGCTACAGAGAGAATTTAAGAGAGCAGAAACAACCATGTACTCGATCTGGGTTCGAGTTCTGACACTTGCCACTTATCACCTGGGTGATTTGATTAAGTCTCTTCTTGTATACGAGGCTCCATTTTCTTTTCTGTAAAATGAAAATAACTAATGATTACTAATCTACTAATTACTAACATCACTAATAATTCTCACTCTGCCTATCACCTAGACTCATTGTGAAAGAAGTGCTGAGTAGATTGCAAAGCATCAGCAAAATGTGACCTATTATCATGGGTCATGTTTATATTGTCATCCTTCATATTCAAAGATGATTCTTGAATGCAAAATGGAGAACTAAATGATTGGCAAGGTCAGTCAATCAATAAACACGTATTAATTGTCTTCTAGGTGTCAGGTGCAGGACTAAGGTCTGGGGATACAAAGAAATGCAAAAGACTGAACTTGCTCTCATGGAGTTCACGGTGTATAGGGGAGGCACCACGAAAACAACTCTGTACAAACAAGCTATGGACAGGATAAATGGGAGGTAATCAGCAAAGGGAAGGTGCTAGCATTAAGTGGGATCAGGAAAAGGCTTCCAGGAAAAGGTGGGGTTTAGCTGAGACCTGAAGGAAGCTAAGGAAGCAGAGATGAGGAAAGAGAACATTTCAGGCATGGGAGATAGCCAGGGAAAATACACAGAGTTGGGAGATGGAGCATCTTGTTTGAGGAAGAGGAAGGAGGCCAATGGAGGGATAAGGTGTAAAAAGACTCAAAACAGAGGGAGTGGAGGAAGGTGCTAGATAATGAGTGATTTTAAAAGCCTGAAGATTTTATTTGACCACGGAGATGATAGAGAGTTTATTGAGGGGGGGACCTATATAGTCAATTCAAGATCACTCTTACAGCCGAGTGGAGAAGCCTGTGGAAGGGAGCCCAATCAGCAGGGTATTGCAATAATCCAGGTGTAAGATGATAAGCGCCTACACCAAGAGGGTGGTGGTATCAAAGAAGAGAAGGGGACAATCAAGAGATGTTATAAAGGTAAAAGCAAAAGATTAGTCATGGGGTGGTGGTGTGTGAGTGAGAGTGAGGATTCTTGGATGACTCAGAGGTTGTGAGCCTGGGTGATGGGGAGAATGGTGTTCTCTTGACAGGTAGGGCAGTTTGGAAGGGCAGAGAGTTTGGGGAATAAGACAATGAGCTCAGTGTTGAACAGGTTGAGTTTAAGAAATCCATAAGACATCCAGTTCGAGAGGTCCAATAGGCAGTAAGAGATGCAAGAATAGAGGTCAGCAGAGAATTCGGGTCTGTCTAAGTAGTTGGTTCTGCATAAGTAGATTTAAGAATCCTTAGCATAGAGATGATCATTGAAACTATGGGAACTGATGGGATCACCAAATGAAATAGTATAGAAGGAGAGAAAGGCCCACAGAATAGAGCCTTGTGGGATACCACCAGTGGGTGTAATCTAGATGAAGATCCAGCAACAGAGACTGAGGAGGAGTGGTAGTTCTATAAGTATGAGGAGTGTCAAGAAAGTGTTAAGGAGAAAAGAGTGATCAACACTGTGAAGGGGTCAAGAAGGATGAGGACTAAGAAAAGGTCATTCCATTCAACAATTAAGACATCACTGGAAACTTTTCAGAGAGTAATTTCAATTGAACTGATGAGGTTGGAAGCCAGAAAATGGAGAATTTTCGGAAAGAGGAAGAGAAAAGGAATTGAAAGCAGCCTATGTAGACCACCTTCTCAAAAAATTTAGCCACAAAAGGAGGAGAGATATGGAGCAACAGTTAACAGGAACTGATGAATCAAGGAAGGATTTTTTTTTTTTTAGGATGAGGAGACATGAACATGTTTGTAGACTGCAGGAAACAGCCAGTAGAAAAGGGAATACTGAAAATATTCTATGATACAGTAAACAAATAATACATGAGCCCCATAGGACACTGTACTAGGTGTTGTAGGATTTACACCAGCAATAGTCTCAAAGAATATGCCACAGGGGCAGCTAGGTGGCACAGTGGATAGAGCACTAGCCCTAGAGTCCAGAGGACCCAAATTCAAATCTGGCCTCAGACCAAACATTTGACACTTACTAGCAGTGTGACCCTGGTCAAGTCACTTAATCCCAATTGCCTAAAAAAAAAAATAGGGCCAGCTAGGTGGCACAGTGGATAGAACTCCAGCCTTGGAGTCAGGAGGACCTGAGTTCAAATTCGGTCTCAGACACTTGACACTTACTAGCTATGTGACCCTGGGCAAGCCACTTAACTCTGATTGCCTAACCAAAAAGAAGCAAGAAAAAAAAACTGTGCCACAGTACACTAGAATGTGCTGCAAATGTTTAGATATTATGTTATCACAGAACAGCCAGCATGACATAATGGATAGAAAGCCAACATATATTAGCGATGAGGCCCTAGGCAAAACACTTAACTTCTCAATGCCCTAGGTCCTTCTCCAAACTATCCATCGATAGAGGAAGTTGCCTCAAGAATAAATCAATCCGGGATTTGTAGCATTTACTGATTTTCAGAGTGTAAATACGAATAATGAAAATTTAACAGTAGGCTCTCTTGAGGCAGTTAGAAGTGGCCAGGACACCCTTGTGACCAACCCTCCTGTAACGTTCCCAACTCAAAGGTTCAGTGTGCTTGGATTCCTCATGGCAAAGAATACTATGCCAGAAGCAAAAATATTCAAGAACCACTGGTAGATATGCATTGGGCGCCTGTGCTGTCGGCATATACAGATGAGAAGAGGCTTGGGGATATGTGGGTAGCACACTCTCATAACTTAGTGTTAATGAGGAAAGGTTTCCTGGAGGAAACTGAACTAAATTCTCAAGGACTAAAGGAATAGTGTCTCCTACCCAGCTTCTGAAATAAGGGAACGTGAAGGAGAAAGAGAGCTCATGTTTGTACTCAGCATCCTTTGGGTTGCCAGGCAGAGTAGGAGGGGAGCAAGAGCAGAGCTTTGGATTTTGCATGATTGCCCAGAGCTCCGCAGGCAGTCTTGTAAGTGAGTTTTAAACCTCATTGATTCCATGTGCTATCCTAGTACTAACACGAGCTGGTATCCCCTTTGGAGGAGATTATCTGAAATTTTCAAATTTGTATTTTAGCTTAACATGCTAAGAAATCATTCCAGAGCTGCTCAAAGTTCTCTTCCAAAAGGGAAAAAAAAATTCCCTCATGAAATAAGAAACAAGTGATTAGACAAACATGGGAAAGTCTAATGCTGTTGTTATCAAAGTGTGATTTGGGGAGCTTGGGGTTCCTGGAAACCTTATCAGAGGGTCAGTGAAGTCAAAACTGTTTTCATAATAATATTAAGACATTTTCATTTCTACCATAGTTAAGTATTGATAGATATAACCCACATAAACAAAGACCCTTGGGGATCCTCAATGATTTTAAAGTGTCAAGGGGTCCTGACACACCAAAAGTCTTAGATCTGCTGGTCTATTAGAAAGCATTCTTGACTAGAAGATAGGAGCCCTGTAGGTCTGCCACTGTGGGGCCTTGGGCATGTAACTTCATCTTTCTGAGTGTTGCTTTCCTCATCTGTAAAACGAAGGAGCTGAAAGTGAGGCATAGTGGAAAGAAGACTGGATTTGGAGTCCAAAGACCCAGGCTCAATTCCCAGATCTACCATTTACTGAATGTGTGACCTTGGGCAAGTCAATGAACTTTTCTGGGTCTCAGTTAACTCATCTAGAAAATAAGAGGGTCTTGGAGGCCCCTGCAAGCTCTAATTCTATGATCCTATGATTACAGGGTCTTTCCAGCTTTAAAATGCTCAGATTTGGAATCAGAGGGAAATGAGCAGAACCAGGAGAATAGCTTCTACCATAACAATATTGTACAGACAAATGGCTCTACAAGGCTTTAGAATGTTCATCAGTGCAATGACCAACCACGGTTCCAGAGGACCAGGGATGAAAAAGGTTCCCCACCTCCTGGCAGAGAGGTGCTCGACCCATGAGACAGAAGGAACCAGACATGTCTGCATTCCCACAGCTAACATGGGTATTTGTCTATTTCTGTTTGTTACAAGAATTCTGTCTTTCTTTCCAATTTGGGAGGAAGAGGCAGCAGGGAAGAGGGGAAATAAATCTTTGTTCATTGAGAAATGAAACAAAAACCACTAACGCTCTGTGTCTAAAGATGTCACCACCAAACCAGATTGGAATCCTAAGAACTGAGGTAGAGCCTTTGGGAACTGCAGAGAGCAATTATCACAACTGAGACTATATACAGAACAAAATCAGGATGCACTGAATGCCACAAAACCCCCAAAAGAGAGATAGGCATGGGCAGGAACGCAGCCTGGTTGTCCTGCATGGTGTAGTAGGGGAAGGAACACTGCCCTGGAAGTCAGCAGAGACCTGTGTTTGAATCCTGCCTCTGACATGTACCAGCTGCATGAGCATGAACAAGTCCCTTAGCTTCTCAGTCATAGCCTCCCCCAATGCCAAATGGGAACATAATAATAACTAATAATAGCTAGTATTTATCAAGTATTACCTTGGTACCTTTGAACCTACTTCACACAATTGCTACGAGGGTCAAATGAGACCATGGATGGAAAGAGCTTTGCAAACTTTAAAGTGTTAAATATCAGTTATTGCACATAGGTATCAACTCAATCTAATAAGCATTTATTAAGCCCCTTATAGGGCAACTAGGTGGCTCAGGGATAGAGCACTGGCCCCGGAGTCAGGAAGACCTGACTTCAGAAGTTAACTTACTAGTTAACTTAACCCTGTTTGCCTTAGTTTCCTCATCTGCAAATGAACTGGAGAAGGAAATGGCAAACCACTCCAGTATCTTTGCCAAGAAAACTCCCAATGGGGTCATGGAGAGCTGAGCACACTGAAGTAATTGAGCAACTAAAAAGCCCCTTACGAGGGGGAATAAGCATTTTGAAAAGCACCTACTATGTGACAGGCACTGTGCTCAGTGCTTTCCAAATATTATCTCATTTGACCCTCACAACAAGTCTTTGAGGCAAGTGCTGTTACTATTCCCATAGTTGAAGAAACTAAGGCAGAGTTTAAGTGACTTGCCCAAGGACACACAGCTACTAAGAGTCTGAGCTAAATGTGAGCCTCAGGTCCAGTTCTCTATCCACTGCACCACCTATCTACCTCTAGGTACAAGACACTGTGCTAGGCACTACTGAACATAAAGATGAAAACTAGTCTGTGCCCTCGAGGAGCTTACATTTTACTCAAGAATACAGTAGTTTGAATGAATGAATGATTGAATGGATGTTCAATCTACATGATAATAAAGACATTAAATTCAACGTCATCTTCCATTTTTTCCAACTTTATTTTAGTATCAGAAGATGAGGCCCTCTTTCTTGTTACCTTGATGTCATTCCTTCCTGTATATGCCAGCATATATCCACTTCAACTATACACACACACACACCCTTCTCATCTTCAGTCTTTTCCTATCTCCTGGTTCCTTTTCTGTTGCCCATAAATATGCTCAGATATCCCCCATCCTTAAAAAATCCTTCATTTGACTCTGCTTCTCCCTCAACTTATACCAATCACAGCAAAAGTCCTAGAGAAAGCTGTGCACACACTCCTTGCCACCTCTTTTCCTCCTCCCACTCACTTCTCAACCCCTTGCCATCTGGCTCCTGTCCCCTGCACTTTACTGAAACTGTTCTCTCCAAGGTCAGCCATGATCTCGTTGTTAAGTCCAGTCATCTTTCTTAGTCCCCGTGTTCCTTGACCTCTCTGGAGTATGGAACACTCTTGACCATCTCTCTTGGTTACACCTGTCTTCATGGGTTTTTCGTAATATTGCTCTTCCTACCGGTTTTCACCAGTTCTCAGTTTCCTCTGCAGGGTTGTCATCCGTATTTCCACTTCCTGTGTACAGATGTGCCCCAGGGGTCTCATCTACATTTACAAAAATGGGTTGTCCTTGACTCTTCCCCCTCAGTTATCTCCCATATTCAATCAGCTGCCAAGCCTTGTCAATTTTAATTCTTTATCATCTCTCATATCCATCCCCTTTCTCCTTCTTCACACAATCCCCTAGTCCAGGCCTCTCCCCCCTAAAAAAAAACCAATCCAAACTATATTATATAACCCACAACAATGCCACTAAGGCATGTGTTATATGAAGTCATGGTTGTCCTCTCTGCCATCAACTTCTAACGTTAAGGATGTCCTCAAACATCCCCAGCATCTTTTAATAACTCATTAAATATCCCTCACTCACAAAAGTATCTAGAAGGGTTTGGAAACTATGCATATTTTGTCAGTTACAGCTCTTTCTAGGAGGCTCTGTAACATCTCAGGGCTTAATATAATTAGCCTGAAGTCATCTCCAAACATCTGGAGGACCTCACCCTCTCCCGGGAACATCTCTTTCATGCATAGTTGATACTGGTCCATTACAGTGGCAAACACAAAGCTCACTGTTATTAATAATCCAAGGGGTGTTGAAACTCTTGGGCAGCTGAGTAAAATTAGATGCTTGGAAATAATCCCTTTTTGGTGGTAGTAGTCTTTTCAAGGTCATAGTTCTCACTTTGATGCTTCAGAGTATCCATGATTAATCTTACTGATGAGGAATTCAATCCCTTCACAACCTAGTAGACAGGCTTCCTGAGTTATTTTGGTTGGAAAAATCCAATACCTGAAGGCCAACTTTCTGGTAATGAATCTCTCTGACCTCTCTGAACTTAGGTTCTTCCTCAGATGACAGACTATCTCTCATCCACACTTGAAATCTTTCCAGCTTGTGGGACCAGCCAGAATTTGGGTTCCAGTGGCATACCTTTCAGGACCACCTTCACACAGTGATGTAGCATCAAACTTTGGTTGAAGCTGGGCTTTCTTCCTGGTAAAAAGCTAACAAAAGCAATCAGCATCATAGCACAAGACAGACTGATTTGACTGCTTTCATGTGGATTTTTTTCCAGAGATCAAGCCAGAGTAATGGATGTTATCAAAGAAATGCATGAGTGAAAAAAGAGTATGGACTGGTGACATGGCAAAAAGGAAGCATAGGTATCCACCAGCCCTCCTGGCTCCACTGATTTCCTTGCAATGTCAAGAGTAAGCAAGGTAGAATTCCAGCATGTTTGGCAGATATCTTGTGACCAGCTTATGGAAAGAAAAGGACAAGAAGCTTCCACAATGGGCAAGCAGAGATAAGGGGTGTACAGTAAAAGCAGCATTGACTTTGGAGGTGTCAAGACAATGATGACGATCATGATGATAATGATAACTAGCACTTATATAGCACCTACTATGTGCCAGGCACTGTACTAAGTGCTTTACATTATTGTCTCATTTGATCCTCACAACAACCTTAGGTGCTAAGTGCTATTATTATCCTCATTTTATAGATGAGGAAACTGAGGCAAGCAGAGTCATTTGTTCGGGTCACACAGACGTAAGTGTCTGAGGCCAAATTGGAACTTGGGTCTTCTTGCCTCCAGGATTGGTACTCTATTGACTACACCACCTAGTTAACATGGGATCAAATCCTGCCTCTCACACTTTCTACTTGCTCGTCCTCGGGTAACTTGTTTCCCCTCCTTTGGCCTTGATTTCCTCATCTGTATAGCGGTAGTTAGACTGGATGACTTCCAAGGTCCCTTCCAGCCCTCAATCTCTAACCTCCTGCTCCTACAAAGGGAATATTACACATTAGTGAAATTGCATACCCATTTAGTTGAAGTTGAAATCCCCAGACAAAAATGTCCCTGGAGTCAATCAGTCAACCATTGGAGACTGATAATAGACTCAGCTGTTCTCAAAACAAACACTCACACAAATAACTCCCTTAAGCCCTGATCCCACTATTAGAGTATCTGTCTTCTCTAAAGTATCACAAACTCCATAGTTCTTCAAAGCTGAGCTCTCATTGTATCCAAAATGTCGAGATAGCAGGATTTAATTACCAATTTTATGTGCCACCAACATGGTATAAATGCATTGTCCTGAAGTTAAGCAGTTGTGGTTAATAAAAATTAAAAAAATAAATAAATTCTGTATCAATACACAGACAGAAGGCCCAGAGAGGACAGCTTTATTTACTTTATCTCTTTGCAAAAAGCAGTAAAGCCATTTCAAAGGGATTATTGGGTTTTAATGATCTAGGACATTAAGAGGCATTTCTCCCAGCAGTAATGACACTGTATCTCATGTAAAAGAGACAATAAATTCAAGAAATAATGATCCTTCTGACCAGCCCCACCCTACTCATTCATGAAGGAAGCCCAATCAGCCATCTCCAATGTAATGTGGACCACTGACTGGAAATCTTTTTGGAGAACGCCCAATGAATAGACCTAGATTTATCGAGTTCATGAGTCAGCAATCTCTTTAGCTTGGGCTAAGCAGTCCCCAAGGTTGCCACTGGCAGACCTGAGGCATGGTAAGGGAGAACAATGAAAAAGAGAAAGATAAGAATAGCAATGGTCAATCCAGAGGAGAATAATAGGAGGAAAGAAAAGAGGACCCCATACTATCCCTAGATCATAGAAGTCAGAAGGGACCTTTACAGATCACCTCGTCTACCCCATTCATTTGATATTTGAGGAAATCAATCCTAGAGAGGTTAAGTTGCTTGCTCAAGCTCATACAGATAACAGAACCAAGATTTGAATTTATATGCAATTCAAATCTCCAGCAAAAGTTTATCTCACCTACCCCTTAGCCTCCACAAAGTCCTTGACCAAGGTACTTGACCTTGGTGTAGAGGTGACCCTGTTCTTGGCAGCTATGTCAATGAAGTACAAGCTATCAAATTGGAAAAGCTTTAGGTACAGGTCACACAAAGGGGAGTGAGTGTGTCTTATTCCAGAATCAGTCTTGAGAAGTTCATGGATCCCCTTTCCTGGAAGGTTGGTCATCAGGTAATGGATTATTTTGATTGTGACCACTTGTGAAGGCCACCTAATAATGTGGAGAGATTTCCAGCTGTGTGGGTAGAGGGAGGGCCCACACTGATGCTAATGATGGCTCTTTTCTGAAATGCTGTCCTCCCTCCCTCAGAAGAAACAGTGCCATGGGCTGCCAATTGCTGATTAACCCAAACTAATTCTAAAAGACAGAGGTGTGGGGATAAGGGGTTGAATGCAGAGTTAAGGAGTCAGCTAGTCATCTCACAGACCCAAAGATCTAGGTCTGAAGGCCATCTGGTTTCAACCCTCTTATTTTTCAAATGAAAAAACTGAGTCCCAAGGAGGTTGTGATTTGCCTAGGGCAGGGATATCATTTAAAATCAAGTAATAGACCAGATTTGACCAAGACAGAGAATGTATGAAATAGATAATGTGAAAGCAGTAGAGAAAGCTACACTGGAGCCAGATTGCAGATGCCTTTAAGTATCCCTCACTTATATGCTGCTCATATGTGTTTGTATATGTACCTCCAGTCTTTCATGTACCCACTCTGAGTCTCCCTAACAGAATTTAAACTCTTTATCCTATGCCCCTGGGCTCTGCTTTTTTGGTTATTTCCCTCCTGGTAGAAAGTACAGTGTTTGCACTTGAGAGCAGTGAATGCTTGTTTGGGGAATGAATGATTGGCCATCAGTGTCCCAGCTCCCTCTTCTCCAGGCTCTGTGTCTCTCCCTCCTGCTTCCCCCTCCACCTCCTCCTCTGTTGTACAAAGATCTGAGTCATTGACAGGGAGTGGGTGAGCAGGAATAGAGAGAGAATTGAAAAATAAAAACCCTAAGGGCAGTAATGATAAAAATTTAACTTGAAAATTGCCAGAGAATAGCTTGTGCCAACTATTCATGTGCAAATCATATGCAAATCACATTTTAATATATGCAAAGACCCTCCTAATGATCTTATGTTCACATGTGACCTGTGGCCAATGCCTAGCAGAGACCCAGGCACTAAGTATAGTTTGTTGTTCAGTTACGGCAGTCATGTCTGACTCTTTGTGACCCCATTTGGGGTTTCTTGGCAAAGGTACTGGAGAGGTTTGCCATTTCCTTCTGCAGCTCATTTTAAAGATGAGGAAACTGAGGTAAATAGGGTTAAGTGACTTGCCCAGGGTTACACAGCTAGTAAGTGTCTGAGGCCATATTTGAAATCAGGAAGATGAATCTTCTTGACTCTAAGCCTGGTGCTCTATTCTGGGCTTCTTAAATTTTTTCCACTCATGACCTCTTCAGCTCTTAAACTCTTGGTTGTGACCCCATACAAGGTCACAATGCACCATCTAGCAGTCCTAAGTGTAGCTAGGCAAGTCCTTTGTTTGGTGGCCTTCTAGATAACTGCCTCACTGGGGACCCAACTAGCCAGTTCCAGTTAGGCAATGCTGCTCCTTCCTTCCTTCCTTTCTTCCTCCTTCCTTCCTTCTTTCTCTCCCTCTGCCTACATGTGGAATTATACCCTTACATGTGGGTACTCTGCCCAAAGGAATATAAATTTTGATTGCTTAAACCTCCCAAGATATCTTGGAGTTTGGGGGCTAATTTTTTTCTTCATTTCTCTTCCCTATTTATTTATTCTATCCTTAAAAAAACCTACTGAGACAATTAACTCTTCTGTGCCATGAAGTTTCATTTATGATTTCTTGAAATGGAACAGTAGAAAATTAGGCTTCAATAAAGCCCATTGGGATTCAAATGGAGCTACTTGACTATGCTAAACCCGAATCACTCTGGCTCTCACTGATTAGTCAATAATAGGTACTGGCCCAAGGCTCACTTGGTCATTGTTTGGATTTTGATGCCACAGAGTAAGTATAAATAGCAATTGTGTCAGTTCTGGCCAGAAACCCTGAGGGTTTTGCCCTCCCGGATTGATTTTTTTTTTGAGTAGGCAAACCAGGCCATCTTTTGCCTCATTTCTTACCCAGCCTTAGATCACTGAATGGGTGCTGCCTTCGACAAACTGAGACCTGGTAAAGACCTTAACTTAAAAAGGCCAAGGTTCCCCACTGCATCCTGGCTCATCTGCCGTTGCCTTGACCTATGTCTTGCCACAGGACTGTGATGACTCTGGAGGAAAGAGTGAGGCTGAGGAATTTGCACAGCCCAGCCTCACTTAAATCCAATTCACTTGCAAATCAAGACCTCACCCTCCTGATATCATTGGTCCTCTTCCAGAAAGTAGGACAAACCACAACAACCTGGATAACTCTCTGTTTTCTAGCAGATGTTGAGAAAAGAAAGCCTAGTTAAATGTTCTGTTTACCTTTTGTATTATTTTCCCCCATTAGAATGTAAGTTTCTTGAGGGCAAGGACTCTCTTTTTGTTTGTGTTTGTAACTCCAGTGCACAAGGCCTGGCATATATAGTAAGTGCTTGATAAATGGTTGTTGAATAACTAGTTGATTGAATCTATTGGCTCCAAAGCCTCTAAGTAGTTGACCTGGGTCTCCGCCTTTTTAGTTCTGCCCTGGATTCCAACTGCATAACTTGATGAAGAGCATCCTCCTGTGGACCATATGAGTTCTTTCTGTAAAATTCAACCTTGGGAATCTCACCTTTCAATTAATGATAACTTGGAGGAGAGTACAACCTAAAGTCTAATGTGAAATGAAAGGTAAGAAGAAAGATGGTAGAAGAAGCATTTTTGGAGTGGGATGGAGGGAATCCATTCAAAGGAGCACCACATTAATGTCATAAAATCATAGAATCTCAGAATTGGAAGGGACCACAGAGGTCACTTCAGTGATCATAGTTGGGTAACAATATTCTCTACAACACCTCTAATTGATGGTCATCTAACCTTCACTTGAAAGCTTCCAGTGTGATGGAATTAACCTTGCAAGATAGACCATTTCTTTCTTTTTTGGGTGGCTCTAATTATTGGGAAATTTTTCATTATATCATTTTGAAATCTTCATAATTTCTACTCATTGCTCCTTGTTCTATCCTCTGGGACCAAGTAGAATGAGTCATTCATTCATTCATTTAATACACATTTATCAAGCACCTACTAATTTCTCAGTGATAGCAATGAAAACAACAACAACAATTCCTGCCCACAATAAGGAGCTTGCATTCCATTGCATGGAGGGGATAATGTATCCACAGAAAAGTCCACATAAAACAGATAGGAAATAGATACTAAATATCTCTTCTGAGGAGAGGAGAGGAAAGGGCCCTAGCACCTAGAAGTATCAGCATAGTCTTCCTCCAGGAAGTCACACTTGAGCTGAGCTGTGAAGGATGGGGAGTCTATGAGGTAGAGATAAGGAGGGAGAGCATTCCGGTCATTGAGGATGGCCTGTGTAAAGGTGCTAAGACAAGAAATGTAATGTCATGTGTTAAGAGTAGTAACTGGGCAGGTTTGATGGAACTTAGACTGGATGAAGCAGACTAATATGTTGGGAAATCTAGAAAGGCAAGCTGTTTTGAAGAGTTTTAAGAGACAGAGGAGTTTGCACTTTAATCATAGAAGTAGTGGGGGCTGCTGGAAAGTCTTCAGAAGAGTAGCATAGTTAGACCTATGCTTTAAGAGTATCAGTTTGGTAACTTGTAATGGATGGGTTAGAAAAAGGAGATACTTGGGGCAGCTAGGTGGCACAGTAGATGGATCACCAACCCTGAAATCAGAAGGACCTGAGTTTAAATCTGGCCTCAGACACTTGACACTTACTAGCTGTGTGACCCTGAGCAAGTCACTTAACCCCAGATGCCTAAAAAACAAAAAAAGAAAAAGAAAAAGGAGATAGTTGAGGCAGGAAGACCAAGTAAAGAGGCTATTCCAATAATCTAGAAAAGGGGTGAGGAGACCTGAGCTAGAGCAATGGCCATGTGAGGATAGATGCATCTGAATCAACAAGACTTGACACCATGGAAATGGTGAATGAAATCAATGTCAAGGATGACTCCAAGTGTGTGATTATGGGTGACTAAAAGATTGATGTATCCTCTACAGAAATAGCAAAGTTTGGAAGGGGGTTGGTTTTTAGGCAAAAGATAATGAATTCTGTCTTAGAATTGTCCAGTTTGAGATGCTTTGGGGACATCCAGTCATAGATTTCCAATAGACAGTTGGTGAAGCAGGCCAGGAGCTCAGGAAAGAAGACAGAACAGGATATACAGGGTTTCCTGACTCACAATGCAGTGTTCAGCATTTGTCACATTAAAGTGAACTAAGACTTTTGGGACACACTGTAGCGATCTGAGAGTTGTCTGTGTAAAGCTAATAGATGAACCCATGGGAGCTGATAAGATCACCAATAGAAAATATAGATAAAGAAATGAATCACTCTTCCACATGGCAAATACTTGGTGACAGCTCTCATCTCCCATTATGGATTTTCTTTTCCAGGCAAAGCTTCTGTTTGGAAAGGCAAAACTGGATTTGCAGCATGCTTACATTTGATTGCTCTAAGTGCTTGTAACATTCAAATATCCAATGGGGAAAATTCCACCCAGGAATTCTTCCTTCATCACCAGAAATTGATTGGTCAGAGCCTAACACTGGGCATTTACTCAAGTGATGCCCTAATAAAAAGAGTTCATAAATTGAAAGAACCTTGTCAACAGATGGGTCAGGCTCAATGTTTGAAAGGATTGATTGAGAGTTGTTATGACCTCAAGGAGAACTACAGAACAATTGTTTAGCATCTGAGTGAATCTGATGATTGTGGGTCTGGGTGATGCCTATATACCTGCATACCTACCTACATACATACATACATACACATGTGGGGGGCTGCATGCATGTATAGCAGCAGAGAGAGGCTTTTAGTCACTCCTTTGACATATAAGGGCTGTGTAACCCTGAACACTTAACCTCTTAATTCTCTAGGCAACTTTTCAAGACTACAAAGTCACAGAAAGGTAATGACCTGCACTGGTAGAAGTTTTCTCATCTAATAAAATTGCAGATCTAGTCTCTCTCTATCCCTCTCTTTCTGTCTCTGTCTGTCTCTATCCCTCTCTGTCTCTGTCTCTCTGTCTCTCTCTCTCTCTCTCTGTCTCTCTGTCTCTCCCCCTTTTTGTCCCAGAGGCAGTAAGACCTGAGTTCCAATCAGTCCTCCAACACTGACTAGCTGTGTGACCTTTGGTAAGTCACTTAATCTTAGTTGCCTTACCTATAAAATGGGTGTAATAATAGTGCCTGCCTTGCAGGGTTATTGTAAGGATCAAATGAGATAATATTTATAAAATGCTTAGCACAGTACCTAGCTCAAAATAGATAATAATCTTTTCCCTTCCCTTCCCTTCCCTTCCTTTCCCTTCCCTTCCCTTCCCTTCCCTTCCCTTCCCTTTACATTCCATAAAGGAAAAACTGAATGGATGAAAATTGCCTATCACAGATTTTTGCTCAGACTATGACATGCAGTTGGATAGTAAGCTCATCAGATTGGTCTCTCTGCAGATATTTCTGAGACAGGCAGGAGGCAGGGAGTCAAACATGGGTTTAAAAATGACTGGCTCAAAGTAACACTTATCATAACTGGAGATAAACATTTATTGTATTGTACTGTAGTTGGAGGATGTTTGGGAAATAGGTTTTGTGAGAGAAGAAAAAGGGGGAAAAAACACTCCAAAAAGAAGAGAATGGGGGACTAATAGTAATGTTCTTGTCTGTATTTCAAGCATGAGTGGCAATAAACAAGTGTTAGTTTCCAGAGTCTGGGAAAAGGGGCACTTATTTACATGGCAGTGAGAGATTTAGCTTATCCACTCAGAACAACTTTCTGACTACATGGAAAATTCACATTTTCATAGTGCTTTAAGATTCCCAAAGCACTTGAAGGCTTCCAAACACCACAACCAGGAAAGGGAGCTGGTGCAAGCCTTATTAGCCCCATCTTAAGAATGAGAGTAAAACTCAGAGGAGCCATGCCTCACATCATATAGCCAGCTATGTGTTGGAAATGGAGGACCCTGCCCAGCTCCTTCCTTTGGTTACAGAACCCAGGTCTTTTAAACCTAGCTCATGTTCTTTCCATGCTTCCCAATTACTATAAATATTGAGTCTCTAGAATTATCAAGAGAAATTAAAGAGAATTTTTTGTTTTTCTGGAGCTCTTAAGGAAAGGGCTCTGCAGTTATCTTGCTGAGATGATTTCCAGTGTAGACCTGCTTCCCAACAGGGAATGTTTAAATCCAATTCATTTGCAAATCAAGATATCGCTCTCCTAATGTCATTGGTTCTCTTCCAGAATAAGGACAAACAACAGTTTTGAGGTCCTGGTCTGTCTGTAGCCAAAGTTCTAGCTGTTTCTCCTCCTACTGACTGGTACCTCTACTCCTCTGCCCACCTCAATCCCATATCTAGAATCTTCTAGGCCTACAATTAGTTAGAAATTAGAAACACCCAGCTTCCCAGTTGATTGGGAAAATTTAAAGACTACCTTACTCATTTTGATGAAGAAAATGAGGTTCAGATAGGTTGTGACTTGCCCAAGGTCAAGTAGGTAGTAAGTAGCACACAATTGTTACCATTCCTAATTTTCAGATGAGGGAAACTGAGGCTTAGTAACTTGAACAAAGCCAAACAACTAGCAAGTGATGGAGCTGGAATTTGAACCTGCCTATTGAACTCCACAGTGAGGGAACAGGTGGCACAGTAGATAGAGTGCTGGTCCTAGAGTCAGGAAGACCTGAGTTCAAATCTGGCTTTAGACATTCACTAGCTATGTAAGTTTGGGCAAGTCACTTAACCTGTTTGCCTTAATCCACTGGAGAAGAAGATGGCAAACCACTCCTGTACCTTTGCCAAGAAAACCCCCCCAGACAGTATTGATGTGCTATGGTCCACAGGGTCCCAAAGAGTCAGACATGATTGAATAACAACTGATCTCCAACTACTCTTTGCCTTGCTCCTCAATTCTTCTTTTCTTGTCTTCTCCATTTTCCTCTGACCCCTCTACTCCCCCTCCATTTGCCTTCTCTGTCTGCCTTTTCCTTTGTCCCTCTGGACTCCCCTTATCCTATACTGACCTTTAGGAAATAGTCCTTCATTGTCTCTTCCTACCTAAAATGAGGAGACATCATAGGCACCTAGATAAAAGCCAGCTGAGGCTTTTCTCTGGTGATGTGCCCTGGGGCACTGTCATAAAAGCCTACACCAGGTTTTCACAAGTCCAGCTAAGAGACTTCCCCAAAAAAAGTTTCTTTAGAAAAACAGTGAGGGTTGTGAGCTGTGTGGCAATCACTTCCCCTGAGCAAAACCACCAAGGCTCAGTGACTTCTTAGGAAATTCAAATGCCCTTTGGAAGTCACAGACAAAACAGAGTCATTGAAACCCTAATTCAGTCCTCTTTGTTGAGTCTCTACAAAGATGCAAATTGCATGCTCAGTACCAGGTTATTACAGGGCCAGCCTGCAAATGACCTAAAACAAGCAAGGTCTGTAGTCCACTGCCATTGTATGTACCTGGTACATAGGAGGCCTTGAGCATTGAATGAATGAATGAATGAATGAATGAATGAATGAATGAAAGAATGTAGGAATGAATAGAACTCCTAACCAATGTCATGCGTAAAGGTATTGATGAGAATCACCATAATAATCACACATATTTATACAGGACTTGAAGGTTTACAAAAAAGGAGGAAGAAAGAAAGGAAGGAAGGAAGGAAAGAAGGAAGGAAGAGAGGGAGGGAGAGAGGGAGGAAGGAAGGAGAGAAGGAAGGAAGGAAGAAGGAGGAAGGAAGGAAGGAAGGGAGGGAGGAAGAAAGAGAGTAAGGAAGGGAGGAGGGAAGGAAGGAAGGAGGAGGAAGGAAGGAAGGAAGGAAAGGAGAGAAGGTGGGAGGGAGGGAGAAAGGGAGAGAGGGAGAGATGGAGGGAGGGAGAAAAGGAGGAAGGGAAGGAGGGAGGAAGGGAAAGGAGGGAGGAAAGATGGAAGGGAGGGAGAAATGAAAGAAAGGAGGTTGAGGGAAGGATTTATTAAAGTGCCTACTATGTGTCATGCACCATGCTAAGTGCTTTACAAATATTATTTCAGTTATTACTTAAAAGGTACCTCAAAATTCATCATCCAGCCCCTATATCACCAGTAATTCCTTCTAAAATATTTCCAACGTGTAGCTTTCCAGCCCCTGTCTGAGGACTACAAAGAAAGTGGTTTATCCAAGGGCAGCTCCCTTCTATGGTTAGAGAACTTTAATTGTTAGGAAGGGTTGTTTTTTGTTTCTTTATTTGTTTTCCTGTATTAAAGTAAAATCAGCATCTCTGCAGTTTCTCCCCATTACTTCTAGTGCTGCCTCCCATGGCCCAGCAGAACAAATCTTCTCCCAGAAACTTCTCTCACAACAACCCTGTGAAGTATGGAGTACGAGTATTACTATCCTCATTTAGAGAGAACATTTATTGTCCTTACTTTATAGAAAGAGAAGTGGCCTAAAGCTTGGAAAAGGTTCTTGCTTCTGGTAGACTATGTCCCAGCCAGGATTTGAACTCAGGTCTATTGACTTCCAGACCTAGGGTTCCTTTCACTATCTCACATTACTCACGTCCCAGCCAGCCTAGAATTATGTCTCTGATGGAGAGATCTAGGGCCATTTGCTAGGCAGGCACTGCATATGAACCAAAAATGTTTAGAGATTTATTCCCAAACATCCCTGGCTTCTCTTAGTCACCTGTTTTGCATCTCTTATCCCTGAATCTAGCTAAGCCGATTGTGGGAAATCTATGCTTATTTTTATCTGGCCTCCAGCAATTATTTCTAAAATGCTGACTTCTGACACAAGCACATTGAAAGTTCTAATGGCATTGTGAGTGCATGCTATTAACATCACTCCCTATTCAAACGTGTGGATGGTGGAGGAGGTAGTTGGTTAATGTTTTCATTGGCATGGCAACCAGGACTAATTTTTGAATCTTCTTTGTGGCTACCGATTATTGCTTTTTGCTTCTGTAGGGCTTGAAATGGATTTGTTTCTGTGTGCAAATGGCTTATCAGAGAGGGAAAATATCATCCAGACAGATCTGAACACTTCTTCCACATAATGGTAATGCAGTATGATGAAAAAAGCACCTGGATTAGAGCCAGAAAGGCCCAGTGTCTTGCCTCTGACACTTACTAATTCTTCGACCCTGGACAAGTCATTTACTTACTGTTAGGTTTCCTCATGTGTAAAACTGAGAAAACAGTACCAACTTTGCAGGGCTGTTGTAAGACTCCAATGAGATCTTCTATCATAAAGTCTTTGCAAACTTTAAAATACTCTACAAATAGATGTTATTCTTATCATTTATATTCCAAGTCTATATCACTCCTAGGGTATAAGAATTTGGATAAGTCTATTTGCCTCTGTATAAAGCAAGACTTCTTTTTGGATTGATGACTACAATAGTTTCTACGATTACCTCCAAGCATCTGACTCCTCAGTCTACAGCTCCAGTCCTGATCTCTTCCCTAAACTCCGGTTTGGAATTACCAGCTGCCTGCTAAAAATCTCCATCTCAAACTCAACATGCCCCAAAGTGAAATCATCATGGTCTGCCCTTCCTCCCAACTTTTGTTCTCCTCTTAGTGGCACTTCCATTTTTCCAAACATCTAGGCTTGTAACCTCAGAGTCACAGTATAAAGGAATGAAGTCGGAAAGACTAAAAATCAGGGTTCAAATCTTGTCTATGATACTGGTTATATGACCCTGGGCAACCTAACCTGGCTGAACCTCAATCGAACAAGATGATCTCTCTAGCTCCCTCCATCTTTAAATTCTTAATCCTGTGATCATGGACTCTTCTCACCCTGTCACAGCCAATCAGTCACCAAGCCTTACTGACTTAACCTCTATAATAATTTTTACATGCTCCTATAGTCACCACCCTAATTCATGTCTTCATCATTTCTGCTGTGGTAAGGAGTTCTATTCATTCATTCATTCATTCATTCATTCATTCATTCATTCATTCAGTGCTTAAGGCCTCCTATATACCAAGTACCTACAAGAGCAGTGGACTACAGACCTTGCTTGTTTTAGGTCATTTTCAGCCTGGCCCTGGAGATAATCTTCTAATTTGTCTCTATCTCCAGTCTTTCCCAGTTCTAATCCAATGCCCAAAATAATCTTTCTGGAGCAAAATATATAATAATTACAATAATGTAAATGGAAAGAACAATACTTCCAATCAGTCCCTCCGAGTGTTGTGCAATTATAATTATGATAATCTTGGGCCAAGAAAAGAGTTGAGAAAATTCATCTCTCTCCTTGCCTTGCAGAAGTAAGAAACTAGAAGTATGGAATATTATAGATCCCATGAGACTCAGTGGGTGTATTGGTTGGTTTTGCTGAAGTGTTTTTAATTCTGTTCTTTGTTACAAGGAATGGCTTTGGGGGCATGGGAGGAGAGGATATATTTGTTTTATTTTTTATTTTCTTTTTTCTCAATGACATGAAAACCATTTTTAACATTTTTTTTAGAATTTTGAGTTCTAAAATATTGACCATTCTCAGCATTACAAGGATCTAAGACATCTTCAAAGGCCTCATGATGGAAAATGCTATCCACACATAAAAGAAAGAACTATGGAAGTTGAATAGCTATCATTTTTTTTCTCTTCTGTTGAGTTTTGTTTCCTCTTTCTGTTGGTTCCTCCTATTGGTTTTCATTTTTAGTTACAACTTCATTAATGTGAAAATATGTTTAATAGGAATGTAAATGTATAGCCTATATCAGATTGTGTGCTATCTTGGGGAGGGTGGTGGGGAGGAAGGGGAAGAAAAATTTTAAACTCAAAAGCATATAGAAGTGATTGTTGATAAATCAAAATAAATTAATAAAATAAAAAAATAAAATAATAGACATTCAAAACATTCTAAGAAAAAAAAGAATTTTGAGTTCTAAATTTTCTCCCTCCTTCCTTCCCCTGCCTCTCCTTGAGAAGGGAAGCAATTTGCTACAGATTATACATTTGCAATCATGTAAAACATGTTTCCATATTAGCCATGTTGTGAAAGGAAATAGACAAAACCAAGAAAAATAAAGTTTAAAAAAGTATGCTTTGATGTGCATTCAGATTCCATCAGTTCTTCCTCTAGAGGTGGATAGCATTTTTCATCATGAGTCCTTTGGAATTCTCTTGGATCATTGTATTGCTGAAAATAGCTAAATCACTTACAATTGATCATTGTACAATATTGCTGTTACTGTCCTGGTTCTGCTCACTTCACTCTGCATCAGTTCATTTAAATGTTTCAAGATTTTTCCAAAATCATCCTGCTTTTTAAAAAAATCTTATATTTGTTGAAGTATAATAGAACAAATAGAATGTAATATAACAATGATGTAATATGACAATGTTTAGCTAACAGGTATGCACACACAATTCAATATAATATTGTGCCCATTTCTTATAGCACACTAATATTCCATCACAATCATATGCCACAACTTGTTCAGCCATTTCTCAATTGATGGGTAGGGGAAAAGGAGATATTTGGAAATGAAAGTGGTATAAAAACAAAAGACAGACATTTTTAAAAATCCCTACAAATAATCTTCCTAATGCACAGATCTAACTATGCTACTCTCTTGTTCTTTTTTTCTTTTTCTGTTTTTAGTAGCTCACCATTGCCTATACACTAAAGAACAATCTCTTTAATTGGGAATTTAAGGCTTCTTTCAATCTGGGTCCAACCTAACCTTCCTAATTTTATTTCATACACTCTAAGTTTGCATCAAATTAGACAACTACTCAATATTCCCTGCACCTGTTCCAACCTGTGCAGTAGCCCCATGCCTGAGCACACTCCCTCCAACACGTCTGCTTTTTGAAATCCTTCTCTTCTTTCAAAGTCCTGTCACCTCCCCCATGAAGCTATCCTTAGTGCCTCAGCCCTCCTCATGTCTCTCATAGCACTTTATCTGGACCTTTCCAAACGTAGAAGACCATAGGATTGCATGCTGGAATGGAATCTTATAAAGTTCACTTAGTCCAGTCACTTCATTTTACAGATGAGAAAATAGAGGCCTAGAAAGGGAAAGAATCTGAATTCAAATCCTGCCTCAGACTCTTTCTTGATGTGACTTTGAGCAAATCACTTGATGTCTCAGCCTGAGTTTCCTCATCTGTAAAATGGAGATAATAACAACTACTTCATTACAGAGTTGTTACAGGCAAAGCACTTTGTAAACCTTATTGTGTTATATAAACTGCAGAAGTATTAGTATTAGTAAACCTAGGCACCTTGAATTCAAACCTAACAATTCTTCTAATATGGCATATGACCTTTGCCCATTTCACATTCTGCCTTATATAATATTTATTTGCATCATTGCAAAACTCCTTGGAAGATTTAATAAGCCACAGGAGTATTTTCATAAATGATTAACAACCAGCTCTCTAAAGAAAAAATGTACACACAACACACTTTTAAGTTAATTAGCATTATTCACATTTTTTCCCATCCCTTTCTTAAGTCTAGCTGTTCAACGAAACAATAAACCTAGCCCTGATTGGGGGCATTTGCCAAATCTGAGGGGTCAGTGCTCACACTAAAATTTACAACCTGGTTCTAGCTTGTGCCCTAAACCTCCCTAAGCCCTCTAAGAGTGGGAGCATCTCTAGCATCCAGTATAGTGCCCTGCACATAGTTGGTGTATAATATGGCTTTATTAAAAAGAACTCGACTCTCTATTTTAAACTTCAAGGGATACCACCAATGTCTGGCATTATAGGATTTGGGGAAAGAGATCTTCCTCACTCTCTGCGAACTCTTCTCATTTTTACAGACTTAAATCATACCCCCTCCATTTGTTTTCTTAGACAAAAGAGTCATAATTCTTTTGTCTTTCCTTTTATAAGAATTATCCCATCTTCTCATTTTAAATAAACTCTGAAAATTGAATAATTGCTTCCTGTCCCCCTTTGAATTGGTGTTTCAGGAGACACCATCTTTGAGAGGGAATTCTGAATCTACCTGTTGGACGAATTTCATCTGTGATGTCCACACGTTGTTCCTAACTTCCAAGGGCAGTCATGTCTTCTATGACAAGGTCCTAGAGCACAACACTCATGCTTTGGTGAACCTTTGGACACTGGTGATGATGTCAGAATGTGACTGAACAAGCCACCAGAGAGTTAAAGAGGTGGTATGGATAATGCCCAGCCTGGGTGATTTGCTAAGGGGAAAGCCACAATCAAGAAACATCTCTAGGCATTCCCCTTGGCAAAAAGATCTTTTCTATGATTGATTGGTGGTATGGGGTGGGGGACATCTGAAATGAACCAAACAAAAAACTAGGAGTGAGATGCACAAAGTGAAATAATTAAAGAGGAAATCCTGACTGAAAATGTATGTAGAATTATGTAGAATTAATTCAATTCACCACATTAAATGACTGCTGCATGACAAAGCATTATATGAAATTAATAAACAAGGATCAGAGTTATCCAATAACTTACAACCTAGTAGGGTGCACAAAACAAAATACAAATACTATGATACGAGACAATGTAATAACTAAGCAAAAAAAAAAATGTGTTGTGTGGGTCCAAAGTAGGTAGAGATCGTGTCTATTTGTAGGTATCAGGCAGAGCTATAGCCAGGATGGGGTGACTAGAACTTTGTCCCAGAATACCAAATTTTAAGTGATGGTTTAAAAATTTGCTTAATGATTTTAAGAGGTTGAGGATTTTAAAACTTTGTTAGATTTACATTTTGATAGCACTTGCACTATTTTTACAATGTAGAAATTACTAAATTTAGTGCCTACTTAGCAAGAAGATTAAAATAGGAAATTACCAGTTGGCATCCTTCTCCCATGGCTATATCCCAGGCAGGATCCCACAGTAAACACAACCTAGTAAACCCCCTGTCCTAAGCCCAGATGTCCACTTTCTGTATGACCACAATAAAATGTAGGTCCCTTAAATTCAGGTCAAGGACTATTCTAACGTTCCTTTGTATCCCCAGTGAATAGCTGAATCCTTAGTTTATGGTAACAGCCTAATAAATGCTTGTTAATTGATTACTATGTCCTCAGGTATCTATGTCAAAGCAGCCAATATTCAGGTGTCTCTTCTGTTTTGTGTACTGGTCCCTTCCCTTCAATTGAGTTTATCTGAATTACTTCTTTAATATCGTGAACTGCAAAGTTGATTAGGGAGGAACATGCTGAAGCCAGCTGGAACCAACGGGAGAGAGTCAATTGTTAAATTTTTGATGTGAGCATTTACACCTCAGAAATCAACAAAACCTGCCCATCAGAGCTTGATTTGTTGTTTTGTTAATTGTCTAGACTGAAGTAAGTGTTAATAATTCAGATTAAACTTTAAAGTGTGTACAATTTTTCTTCTGGGACAGAGGATTGTTAACCATTTCTCATCATCCCCCTGATTAGAGGGCACATTTCATGTTGTTTTTCCTAGACACCAAGATTGTTCCCTACAATTCTCGTATCAGGAAAGGCTTTACAAAGTAGGAGGCACTTGAGCTGGGTCTTGAAAGATTGGTTAGATTTTGAGTAGAGATAGGAAATAAGTGCTTCTGGGTCATTTAGACTGAATAGAGCCTAGGGCCAGTGAGTTGAACATGAGTCAGCAACATCAGTAACTAAGATCATACCCAGAAAAGATCATTTCTCCATTCTGTTGAATTCTCAGTTAGGCACACCCTTACAACAGCATTGGCTGTGACTTCCACTGCGCTTTAGAATGGGAGAAATGTGGACAGCCTGGAGAGAGCAAAGAGAGAGACAGCAGAGAGGTGCAGGGCTGACTGACTCCAACCCTAACCGCAATGGGCTGGCCACCACACTGCATTAATGTAATGGAATACTAAATGTAATTATGAGCGGTAAGGAAGGAGCCTAGAAGGAAATATTGAAAAAATCTGTGTGAAACGACAGTGGAAAAGGCAAAATTAAAAGAAAAGGGTACATGGTAACTGCAACCCTGTAAGAGAGAGAAATGATTGGGAGTCAATGGACAAGAAACCCTGACAGACACTTAGAAGAAGAGAAATTTTAGTTGTTATGCCAGGAAGGCAGTGTGGCACAGCGGGTAGAGAACTGGCCTCAGAGTCAAGAAGGCTTGGGCTCAGGTCTTGTTTGACACATACTAGCTCTGTGATCCTGGAGATACAACTTCTCAGTGCCCCAGGCAACCCTCTAAGACTACAGAAATACGTGTGTGTATGTATATGCACATACACACATATGTGTGTATACATACATATACACATGTGTACACATATATGCATATGTATATGTACACACATATATACTTGTATGTGTGTGTATGTGTATGTGTGATTGAGAAGATGCCAAACTATATTGGTAGAGAAACTCCCCCACCAGTAGTGAAATCACAAGTTTTATTTTTTAAAGATATTTTAATAGGATGAATTTTATTCATTTGATATAATCAGTCAACAAGCATTAAGTGCCTACTATGTGAAAGCCTGGAGAAGGAAATGGCAAAACACTCCAATATCTTTGCCAAGAAAACCTGAAGGGCAAGGGCCTGCACTATGGTCCTCGGGGTCATGAAAAGTCAGACAGGACAGAACAAGTGAACACAATGTGACAAACCCTGTGGTTCCAATTACAGCCCTACTCCTTACTGTCTGTGTGAACTTGGACAAGTCACTTAATCTGGGGGTAGAGGGAAGGGAGGTGGGGGATGGACTCAGCAACCCCAAAGTCCCTCCCAGCTATAGCTCTATGATCCAATCAGCAGCAGTAATGAAAGAGAGAGAGAGAGAGAGAGAGAGAGAGAGAGAGAGAGAGAGAGAGAGAGAGAGAGAGAGAGAAGGAAGGAAGGAAGGAAGGAAGGAAGGAAGGAAGGAAGGAAGGAAGAAGAAGAAAGAAAGAAAGAAAGAAAGAAAGAAAGAAAGAAAGAAAGAAAGAAAGAAAGAAAGAAAGAAAGAAAGAAAGAAAGAAAGAAAGAAATCACAGAAGGGAAGGTCAAGTAACTAAGATTGTTTTAGGGAAATGGGGAGAAAAGATGAGAAGATAGCCTCATAAATGAATTCTATACACGAAAGATTATTGTATGAAGAACAGTTGAGGGTTGGCTGGTTTTCACCTCCACTGGGAGTAAAACAGGCAAAACAGAAATGTGCATAAATCATCACCAGAGGGATTTATGGAGAGGGCAGCAGCAGCAAGGTAGCTGATGAGGGCCATGGGTCATCCAGGGAATACCTTTCCCAAATAGTTTTAATAATAGAATAAATAGCACCTGGCCAGGACAGTTCAGGTCAGTGATTCTAATTAGTACCTACCTGCTCTCAGACAGCGTGTCTGAAGGAAATTGGGCAATGGGCCAAAAGGAAATTGAAATGCACTCTACCCCTCCTGTCTGTTCCCTTCTGCTCAGTTTTCATGGACTCCTGCAAGGACTCAGAACTGGCTTGAGTTTGAAATAATTTGTGTAATGGGATGCTTTGTCTCTGAATGCTCATGAATATGAGATTGATTTTTACTGAGTGAGTCTGGGGGGTCTGGCAATTCCAAAGACAATCAATAAGCATTTATTAAGCACTTACTGTGTTCTAGGCTCTGTGCCAGCCTTTAGGGATACAAAGGGGTAGGGGGAGAGAATCAGCCAAGGAAGCTGCAAGTAAACATAACTTCCAGACCTTGATATGTGATGTTTGCTCTGTACCCCCTTTGTATCCTCCCAAGGAGTTCCTTGACGATTTTGAAGGGTTTATATGGTTGTATAGCAGGGAACTGATAGGTTGATGCACTCCCTTCTAGAGCAAACTGTATATTAGCAGGATGAGATCAATAAAACAAGCAAATTATACCCTTATACAATTTAACCCAGCAGACCCCCTGAGCATGGCCATTCTACTTTCTCTGAAACCGGACAAAAGCAGCAAATACAGCCATTAGAAGTTTCTGGAGAAACTCATCCCCTGCCATTTTCCAATACTAGGAAGTTATCAGGCAATTAGCAAGAGAGGAGGAGGAATTGTCTGCCAGCCCAAGAATTACCTTTCCGCAGAGCTTGAAGAGGCAGGAAAATAGCAGAAAAATAGCAGAAACTGTTCAAACCAGCCACCCCCAAAATGTACTGATTCTCTTGGGAATCTACTTGAGGGAAAATGTTCAAAGCGAGGTATAAATAGTGAGATTCCACTTTGTTCTTCTCTACCTACTCTAAAGAGCTGTCAATTTAGCTGCTGCTGTGTTGTTTTAAACTCACTGTAAGAACCACTTATGCCATGGGATAGCTAATGGTGGCCTGTTTTTAAGACTGTGTTTTGTGGGAAATTACATTTGAGCATTTGTGGTTTGTTTTAGGTGGTGTCCTAAAGGGAAGACTCGTGGACCGCTAAAAATCCTAGAGGTCTTCTGACCTGGAGCCATGCATGCAAAACTCACATCACGAAACCAGTCAAATATGAGAAAAGATGTATCCTTTATAGGTGGTGCAATGGATGAGCGCTGGGCCTGGAGTCAGGAAGACTCCTCTTTCTGAGTTCGAATCTGACCTCAGACATTTATTAGCTGTGTGACCCTGGGCAAGTCACTTAGCTCTGTTTGCCTCAGCTTCCTCATCTGTGATTTCATTGGTATAGGGAACTCCCAATGAGGTAAATTCATCCACCAATGCAGATGGTCACCTTTTCTGCAACTTAACAGTTTCAGACAGTTGCCTGGAGCCCTGAGGAATTGAGATTTGATCAGGGTCACATAGCCAATATAGATCAGAGATGGGACTTGAACCCAGGTCTTCTTGTCTGTAAGGTCTGTTCTTTATTCTCTACTGTCTTTTAGGAGAACATGAGTATAAATGTCAGATGTGCCATATGCTAGCAAAAAAAAAAAATGAGAACTGTTTCTTCAAAATGCAATTCATAAAGGAGCCTTACCTTTTTTTTTTATCCTGATCCAGTACTTTCCTATGTCTCCCAGGTCAGATGACTCCTAATTCAGAGTTCTTCCTATGGTACCTCATCCCTGGCTGGTGTTAATGGCCACACACACCCCTACAGCCTCAGCATCAACCTGTTTGAGAGAGGAACAAAGCAGCTACTCAGGGACAACCAGAACCCTCATGTCCAGTAGAAAAGGTTGCTAAGACTGGAAAAGCTATGCCCCTCACATAGAAAAACAGACTGGCTGTGAAATGTTGAACCAGAAGGGAAAGGCTGAGCATGCTTAGAGAAGAGAAGTCATGGTGATCACATACTGCCACAAAGACGAATTGGATGGAAATCCTATCTTCCTCCATCCCCTAAAAGGCAGTTGGTGGCTAAGTCTGGGGGGTGATTCTACCACCCTTTTTGATCACTGACAGCAAGTTATTTTTGGAGCAATGTGGTTTTTAGTGCTTTTTCCCTATTCAAATAACCTGGTCTTTACTAATCTGTGATAGTTGTATTCTTTAGCAGAATACAAATATCTTGAGGGCAGAGACTACCATATTTTTATTTGTATATTCTCAGTGCACAGTAGATTGCACACAGTAGGCCCTTTAAAAGTGTTTGTTCAATTGAATTTAAATGGTGGAAATGTCTAAGAGAAGCATTTACAGGATAAGTCAACAACAAGTCACCTTGCATTTGTTAAGTACTTTCTAGTACCAGGCACTGTGCTAACCTAAGAACATAAATGCAAAGCAGAAAGACAGGCAGTTCTTGACATCAAGAAGTTTATAGTCTAATGAGGGAAGAAAATATTAAGAGGAAGCAGAAAGCTGCTGGGGGGTGGTGTCAATGAAGAGAGGGAGAAAGTAGGATGAAGACATGGCTGGCCTGGGCACTTTCCTTAAAATGGAGGATCTTGTAGGAATTGACCAATCACAGAGAGCTACCATGGCATGGTGGGGAAAAAGTACAGAGAGTTAAAAATGGAGCTTGGAGAAGTCTGGCCTGGGCACTTTTCTGAAAATATAGATTCTGGTTGGCATCAACCAATCAGAAGGAGAGGCCACAAGAAGGGAATAAACTTTCAGAGTAAGAAGGCCAGAGAGGGGGTGAATTTCCAGGATGAAGAGGTTGCTGTGGCATGGAGGAGAAAGTTCAAACATTTAGGGGACGATCCTGGAGAGGAATGAAGAGAATGAAGAATAACCTGGAATCATGGGCCTTCATGCCCATGGTATTGGGAATCCTTCTCTTCTATTTATTCATGAAAGTTTCTGTCTCTTAAAAAATTGTCCATTTGGGGCAGCAGTCCAAGAACTCTCATCTTGATGTTTCACCAGAAAATATAGGGGTTGGGTCAAAAATGTTTACCTGGAGTCACACTTACTAGCTCTGTGACCTTGGCCAAATCATTTCACTTTTCTCAACCTTAATTTCCTCATCTAGAAAAACTAAAATAATAATAGTATATTCTACTTCACAGGATTGTCATGAGGATCAAATGAGCCAATGTATACATATACACAGATTATAGATATTAATACAAACACCCACACATGGAACTTTGTAAACCTTTAAACACTATATAAGTTTTAATTTATTACAACTATCACTACTGCTACTACTACTATTACTATTACTACCTCCACCACCACTACTACAACAATTCTACTACTACTACTACCACCACCACCACCACCACCACCACCTCCGCCACCACCACCACTACAACAATTACAACTACTACAATTCTACTACTACTACAATTCTTCTTATTCTTCCTTTTCTTCTACTTCTACTACTACTACTACTACTACTACTACTACTACTACTACTACTACTACTACCACCACTACTACTACTACTACCACCACCACCACCACCACCACCTGTAGGAAGATAGAGATCTTCAACATTTGGTTGGAATGGTGGTGAAAGTAGCCACGGGTTTATAACTGCTTATTGGAGATCACACATCTGTGGTACTCCATTTCTACCTTGTACCATTGATTGATTGATATCTAAGGCCAAATGTTGCCCAAATAAGATCCTTTGATTCTTTTGA
Organism: Phascolarctos cinereus; assembly: GCF_003287225.1. Lineage (NCBI taxonomy): Eukaryota > Metazoa > Chordata > Mammalia > Diprotodontia > Phascolarctidae > Phascolarctos > Phascolarctos cinereus. The sequence continues at coordinate 104,520,586 of NW_027556402.1, read as the reverse complement.
AAAGTAAGCTTTGGGAAACAAAAACAATGCAGTTACTAAGTAACTTTCAAAAAATAGATAAGCATGAAATTTTGAGGTAGAAACAAGAATAGTAGATGTATGCATAGCAGACAGAATAAGAAAAGGTTGACGATATTTCCTCTATCTGGAATTCAGGATATTGTTACTTAAAAAATAAATTAGAAATGAAGTTTCCCCAAATGAAGACAGGGAAACTTAAGAGAAAAAGGTGAAAATAAGAGTGAACTTCTTTAATGTGTGAATGACCAAATGGGAGAACATTAAAGGTCCCATTGTAAGCCTCCATACAAGGGGGCAGTTTGGGAGTGGTAGCAAAAAAGGAAAAATGGAAGAATCTTTTTGAAAGGAGGGAAATAAGGCTTAGAGACTGGCTGGCGTTTCTACGAGCATAGTTTATTGTTCATTTGGCTGGTTGCATCTGTATCCTGTCTTTGTTCTCTTTAGTATCCAGAACCACAAGGATATTTTATTGAATGCACCATGAAGCCATGGGCTCATCTGAATAAAATTTAAGATTAATGGGATAATCAATCTTTAAGGTGGAAATTGGGAACAATTTATCTTGGCCTCTCATTTCGCCATCAAAACTCTAACTGCTTTTTCTTTCTCCTCATTTTTCTTCCCCCGCCCCTTGTCATCTTCCCATTGCTAATTTTCCCCATTTGAAAATTCTGTCATCTCCATTGTCCCACTCTCTCTCTCTCTCTCTCTAAACATCCATTCATTCATTTAATAAACATTTATTAAGTGTCTAATGCTCACAAGGCACTGAGCAAGGTGCTGGGGATATAAAAAGCCAAAAATTCAAAAAGTCCCGAGGGGTAGGAGTAGCAGTGGGGTGGAATGAGTGGCAGGGGAGGAGGGGAGAGGGATAGGAAAGTCAGTTCAAGAATAAGGATAAAACAGAAAGTTGGACAGGGAATTCCAGAAACATGAAGAGGTAGATAACTCCAGAGGCTTTTGACATTGTAGGTAAATCCATTCAAATCAACAACAGAGAGAGGCAGACAGAAAGAGAGACAGAGACACAGAGAGACAGAAAGACAGGAACAGAGAGAGACAAAGAAAGAGAGACAGAGACAGAAATAGGGAGACAGAGAGAGAGAGAGAGACACACACACACACACACACACACACACACACACACACACACATGCAAATGTGTGCATGTGTATCCCCACATAACCAACTGCCTAATAAATACTTCCTATTAAATATCCTGCAAGCAACCTGTCCAAACCTCTTGGACCATCATCCATCTCTTTTCCTAACTTCCCTATGTTGGCAACCTCTGAGTTCAAGCTTTCCCTTTTAGTCTTATTACACATTACTCTCCTTAATGAACTCTATGTTGCAGCCATACTGGCCTCCTCGCTGTTTCTAGGAGATCCCATTCCACTTCCATATTGGTGGGCCATCCTCCATTCCTGGAATTCACTCCTCTCATTTCTCCCTCTTACACTTAGTTTCTTTCACAGATTCCCTCTGATGTATTTCAAGTTAGCAGCCATCCCTATGAATTACTTTGTATTTATATATGTTATGTTCGTTTATATGTATTGTATTATTTCCTTCAAAATTGCTGTTTTGCTTCTGTCTTTGTATCCCCAGCACCCATCACAGTTTAGTTACATGGCAGATACTCAAAAGTGCTTGTGGATTGGTGACAGCACTCTGCACACTCCTGTGGTGGTCAGAGTTTCAGTGAGCCACCTTCCTGGTCATCAAGCATCTTACAGTCTAGTAAGCTGATAATACAAATACATATAATGATAGCATGAAATATGTGATAAGTAGAATTGAAGTGTGTCCCCCAAAGTGTTATGTTGTAGTTCAAGAGGGAAGATCGTTATAAACTAGGCATTTTGGAAAAGGATCATAGCATTTGAATTTAGAACATAGAATTTGAACTTAGAGATTTGAGAGGCAATTAAATACAACTTCCTCATTTTACAAATAAGGAAACTGAGGCTGAGAGAGATCAAATGACTTGCTCATAAGTAACAGAGGTGACATTTGAACTCAGGCCTTCCTGCCTTCCAAGACAGTTCTATCTCCCAGGCTATCTAGCTGCTTCTAGGGATTTGTGGAGGAAGTTGCATTTGGGTTGCAAAAAAAAAAAAAAGAACAGTACTATTCAACAAATGAATGAACATTTTATCGAGTACCCACTGTGGGCAAGTTTCTCTGCTAGGTGGTGGGAAAGGTACAAAGAAGAAAAATTAGGAATTTATTTTTAAGGAACTTAACCATCTCTACTAGAGGAAGTAAAACATTTTAAATTATTTTGCTGGGGTAGGTACTTCCTCCACCCATTCAAATCACAATCTTTTTGTTTGTTTGTTTGTTTTTAGTTTTGGCTAGGCAATGGAGTTAAGTGACTTGCCCAGGGTCACACAGCTAGTAAGTGTCAAGTGTCTGAGGCTGGATTTGAACATAGGTCCTTCTGACTCCACCTAGCTGCCCCCTCAAATCACAATCCTTCTATGACTTAGTAGAAAGTCTCCAGAAATTGTCTTGGCTAAACAAATTCATTATGGGCAGCTAGGTGGCTCAGAAGATATAACGCTGGGCTTGGAACCAGGAAGATGCATCTTCACGAGTTCAAATCTGGCCTCAGACAAACTTACTAGCTGCGTGATCCTGGACAAGTCACTTAACCCTGTTTGCCTCCATCTCCACATCTATAAAATGAGCTGGAGAAAGAAATGGCAAACCACCCCAGTATCTTTGCCAAGGAACCCCACCCCACCCCACACCCAGTGGGGTCATGGAGAGTTAGACATAACTGAACAACAGCAAACAAATTCATTATCCTGTCTACCTGCTTATCCAATGCAATCCAATCTGAAGTAGCTAATAAATTCTCTGCCTATACCTCATATGTACCTAGTTACTTCCATGTTGTTTCCACCAGTAGAATGTTTTCTTCCTGAGGTTAAGGCCTGATTTTGGACTTTGTTACTGTTGCTGTAGCTGTTACCTTTCTCTGTATCCCTAGTGCTTAGCACAGTGTTTCTCACAGAGTCAGTCTTTCCTAAGCATTAGTTGATTGAATACTTGCAATTTAGTCCCAGGCACTGTGTAAAGACAAAAGGAACTGTCCCTTCTCCTAAGCAGTTTATAATCTACTGGATGGGGAAGGGATACTTTGTATAAATAGGTAAATGTATACACGATAATTTGAGGAGGTAGAAGAAGGAGAAAACATGAATGATTAAGGTGATTGGGGAAATGGCACATAAGCTAAACTTCAAAGAAGGTGGAGGTGAGGAAGGAGAACTTCTCCAAGCATATACAGCTGATACAAAGGGTTGAAAGTGGGAAACTGAATATGATGTAGGAGGTACAGCAAAAAGGCCAGTTTGGCTGAATGTAGAGTGGATAAAGTGGAGTAACAGACTAAATTTAGCTAAGTGAACCCTAAGATGACAGATGTACAGTCCATGATCAGGTCCACATGGGAAGCCTTTCCAATTGGGTCAGCCCTGTTTGCACCTGTGCTCCCCTGATTTAGCCATTTGTAAGGTTCACCTTCAGGCCATCCTGAAGCATAAGGGTAGGACTACTACACAAATAATTATAATTCAGGATAGACCACCATAAGTCCAGAGGAAAGATACAACGTCCCTTGAAAAGGAGAGACAGAGAGAGAGAGAGAGAGAGAGAGAGAGAGAGAGAGAGAGAGAGAGAGAGAGAGAGAGAGAGAGAGAGAGAGAGAGAGAGAGAGAGAGAGAGAGAGAGAGAGAGAGAGAGATTACTTGTGTCGAGGTGAAGGGGAATCAGTTACTTCCTAGAAGTGGCTGCTGAAGCTGGGCTTTGAAGGATGTGTATCAGTGGACCCAAAAGATAAGAGGTGGAAGAATGGGGAATCTATTCTAAGCGGAAGTGCGCTGGAGCCGGCTCACACCGGCTCTGCTCAAATTTTCAGTGTGAGCTTTTGCACCTTAGAAATTGAGGCTTGATTTATGATTCTGTTGATTGTCTAGAGTTGAGAAAGTGATGAAGAAAATGTTAATATGGCAGATGAAACTTAAAAGTGAGTCATGCAACTAGAAGGTAAACCTTTACCAGCACACTCCAAGTCAAAGAGGACACTGAAGTCCATAGAGATTAAGTGATTCCACCAAAGTCACCCATCTCTCAAAGGATTTGAGTTCTCAAAGGTAAGCAAAATAATCTAATGAAACAGGAAATACTTGAAGCTTTGTTTTCTGAAAATGAATCTGACCACAAAGAGTTTACATCACTAGATAGAGTTCCACAGAATGGAATTTCTGAAAAACCAAATCCTTGGTTCCGAAGGACTGAGAACTCAGATTCGCTAAAAGTTAAGGCAAAATTCCTCTTTTAAGGATGAGGGCATTGCTGTCTGTTAAGTCCTTAGGAACCAGAAGTGATGATGCAGAGGGTTCCCTGTTAAATCAGGCCCTCACAGAATGCAGCAGGCCCTTTAATAGGTCTATTTTAAATCGGTGTCCCTAGAAGAGCACACATACTAATAGCATCGTGAATAATGTGCACTTATATGCCATCCCATATCCCAGGAGCCCTAAACAGAGAATGATTAAGGGCAAGTTGTAAGTGCAGGCATTACAAGGGGAAATGACAGCATCAGGGGACCCAAGTGGGCCAAGGCTACTGGCAAAAAAACTGCTGACTCTCTGGGAGTGGCTGCTCCTTCCATTTGAATCAACGGAGGATACCTGGGAAGGGCTCATAAAGAGAGAGTAGCTAACAGCCCAGGCATGGGTGACTCGATTTCAAACCTCTTCTATTTGCTTCTCATTATAAAGAGACGCTAAAGCCCTCCTTTCCCCTCTAGCTATAGAGCTTCTGTTCCTGCTTGCATTTCATTATCCCATCAATCATTCAGCCTCTGGGACAACCCGGCACCAGTTTTGTTTTACACATGATCATAAGAAGAAGGAAAAAAAAAAGAGGAGGGAATCTATTTCACAATAACTAGCTCTAATCCAAGGGTTCTGGAGCCCTTTGACGGGTCACATTTGCGTAAAAGGAAACCTTTGAAATGTATGTTAGGGTAGAGCTCTCCTTCATGTTTATCAGAGAACATTTGAAAACCTGCAATGTTGCTCTCTGCCTGCAGTTAGATCATCACAGCCCGTGTTTGGGGCTGAGCAAATAGGGGATGGGGGAAGGGAGAGACACCTTGGGAGGGAGGGTCAGGGAAGATACTTGTGTGGCTTTGATAATAAAACACTTTTAAATATGCTCTTTGGGGCTTACTTCCTTGATGGGGAGGAGGATGGAATAAAAGGGAAGAAACAAAGAACGACTGGGTAAAAAGGGAAAAGAGGATGACAGACCTGGGAATAAAGGACTTTTTTTTTTAACACGTTCCTATAGACTGTAGTCCCCCTCCCCCACTCCCATCCTACCTACCCTCCCAAAGAGGATACACTGATAATCAATCAACAAGCATTTATTAACCCCCTACTATGTGCTAGGTGTTGATGCCACAAAGACAATAGTAGGTACCATTTCTGTGGTGCCTACTATGTGCCTGGCACTGTACTAAGTGCTTCACAATTATTATCTCATTTGATCTTCACAACAACCCTGGGAGGTAGGGTCTATTACTATCCCCATTTTGCAGATGAGGACAGCAAGATAGACAGAAGTTAATTAACTTGGCCAGCATCACACTAGTAAGCATCTGAGGCAGGATTTGAACTCAGGTCTTCCTGATTGCAGACCTAGCTCTCTACCAACTGTACCACCTAGAAATGATCATGATCTCTCTCTCTCTCTCTCTCTCTCTCTCTCTCTCTCTCTCTCTCTCTCTCTCTCTCTCTCTCTCTCTTTCCTCCCCCTTTTCCTCCCCCTCTTCCTTCCTACTCCCCCTCCCTCTCCATTTCTACCATCTCCTCTTCTTCTCCTTCTCTTCTTCCCTCATTCATGATATTTAAGCTAATACAGTATTTACATAGGTTCTTTCAGCTGTCTCTGTCTTCTTCTCTGTATAAAGAGGGAGTTTGGATTAAATTAACTTTCAGGTAATTTCCAGGTCTGTCAATCTATTGTCTGGCTGGGGTGGGGTTGGGGTGGACAAGGCAAGTGGCTCTCTGACAAGGTGCAAAAGCTCTTGCTGCCTTTAGTGATGACTGATCAGCACCCCTACTATACAGGCTATGAGAGATGTGTCAGGACATTTCCTTGATGCTGGTCATTGGTAGAGTAGGTAACTGAAAGTCACACCCTGACTTGTGAAGGACAGAGCAGAATTTGAGAGTGTAGACTAGAGAATGAAAATAGAGTGGTTTGTTCAAGAGACTTGGTGAAAGCCAAGGGAGTCTGAATTAGCTGTGCCCATGTCAATTGGACATGAGACAAGGAATACACCAGTGACTTTGTTGTTCAAAGGCAAATGCTCAGGCAGTTTAAGGATCCATTTCAGGACTTTGGATTATGGTCCTGTGCAGTTTACCTTGTGTCCTTGGGAAACTTCCATTTACAGAACACGGAAGTGATTCACTGTCAGCATCCAAAGATAGGTCTCTCTAGTTTGTTGAAAATGGAAAGTATGGGGACACAGTCCTGGACAGCAGGACAGAGCATCAGTCCTGGAGTCAGTAGGACCTCAGTTCAAATCCGGCCTTAGACACTTCACAAAAAAAAAAAAGAAAAGAAAAGAAAATGAAGTGTATGGAAAGGCCTTAATGTCAATTCCCATGGAAGGATTAGGCATTTAGGGGAATATAATGACAAGGCCCTAGGAGCTGGAGAGCCCAAACTCCATATGTCCAAGATACAACTAATCATTTTACTCCCAAACCCTCACATTTTCCAAACTTTCCTATTACTGTATTGAGAGCACCACCATCTTCCTATTTTCCAGGTCCACGATCTCACCCCACATAACCAATGTATAGGCAAGTCTTGTCATTTCTGCCTTTACTACATCTCTCATATACTCTTTCCACTTTCAAAACCTCTACCCTGGTACAGGCCCCCATCACCTCACCCCTGGGCTGTTGTCATAGCCTGCTGATTGGTCTCCCCACCTCAAGTTTCTCCCCACTCTAATCCATCTTCCACTCAGCCGCAAAAATCATTTTCATCAAGTGCAGGTCTCACTATGTCACCCTTCCCACCCCCATCTCCAAATACATTCGATAAATTCCAGGGGCTCTTGGTTACCTCCAGGATCAAATATAAAATCTTCTGGCTTTTAAAGGCCTTCACAACCTGGCCCTTCCCTACCTTTCCAGGCTTCCTGTTCATGATTCCTTTTCATGTACGCAACAATCCAGTAATACTTAGCTTCTTAATATTCCTTTCACATGACGTTCTATCTCTTGATTACATAGGCACAAGCCTTTGCGCTGACTGTCTTCTCACTCCTGGAATGCTCTCCCTCCTTCTCTAGGCCTCTTGGCTTTCCTGGATTTCTTCAAGTTCAAGTCCCATCTTCTGGAGGAGGCCTTTCCTAGTTGTCCCTATTACTAGTACCTTCTCTCTGAGACTTCCTTCCACTTACATTGTACACATCCTATATATACAATGCTTTTTGCACATTATCTCCTCCGGGAGAACATGAGCTCCTTGAGGGAAGGGACCATGTCTTTTGGCTTTCTTTGTAGCCCCAGTGCCTATCGCAGTGCTTGGCACACAGTAAGCACTTAATAAATGCTTCTTGATTGATTGCTTTCTGCTTAGCATAGTTCTGAAGACCCAGTTGCGTTCTGCATGGTCACAGAGGTCAGAAGCAGATACACAGGGTGGGAAGAGGGGAGGGAGGGAGGGGAAGGGATAGGAGGCTGTCTGTGTCATTCCCAGTGGCTATGACTAATTAGCAGCAGAGGTCACCGCTGGCACAGGTCACTGTGATGCTAGGCTAAGGCTCACCCTGGGGTCGGTGAGTGATGGTTCCAACCTCTTTCCTTCATCTGGTTTTCCTGGCCATTAACCATTCTAGCTCAATCTGATGCTGCTTTGCCCTAGCTCCAGCCCTTTCTGTATTCTAGAGCTTTCTATTTAGCTATTGATTTCCTTTGGCATAGCAACTGCCATTCACCAGCCCTCCATTTTGAAGCTTGACCTTGCACTCAGACCACCACTTTATCATCTCCTTGCCTATTTCTGGCATTTTTAGCTTCCCTGCCTGTGAAGAACTCAGATGCAATCACTCATGGCTGGGCCTACCAATGCGAATATGGCAGCATTCAGTGCAAAAAATAAACAAACAAATGAATGAATGAATAAACAAATGTAAGGAGGGGAGGAAGGAACAAAGGGAAAAATTCAAAGCAAAACCAAAAATAAGTGAAAGAAAGTAACCTACATGTTCTCCAATCAATTGTTCTACCAGTTTTGGGCTGCATCATATCTGATGCCTACAACTGGGCAGGCTTTCCAAGTGACAGGAGATTGACCTCAGTTGCTAAAGATCAGCTACGTTGTCTTGGGCTAATTCTTCAGAACATGTTATCCTTGTTCAGATTTCCTCTTTGATATGTTTTATGTTCTCAGGAGCAGCAGAGAATGCAAGCACAGGCCAACCACAGACACCTGAGGAATCACATTAATTCCTTACTGCCATCCACAATATATCAATAGCTAGGGTCATACAAAATGAAAAGAAAGGAAAATGGGAAGGAAACCCCAGGCTGCTCCAGATGAGCCACTGCAAGCTCCCCAGATTCTTATCTAAACATTCATTGCCATATGTTCTCAACACTCTTCAGAGTGAACTGAGAACCCATAAAAAATGAGCTGGTTTCACAGTGATACACCAACACCAAGTGTAAGGAAGCCTTCATTTCAACACTCCTCTCCTCTGACCTAGGCACAGGAACAAAGGAAGGGTTAGTAAATAAAACCTAGCTAGTCAAAGGTCTGCTGCATTTTGTGCCTGGACTCCTCATTGGCCTTTAATGAGGCTCTGGGACAACTTATATTTTCCTTCATAAAAGACAGCTGTTGAAAGAGGAAGGACATGAATGGCTGACCTGTGATCAGGAGCCAGGGTTTGCCAGGGGTGGGGAACCTGCAGCCTCAAGGCCATAGGTGGCCTTCTAGGTCCTTGAGTGTGGCCTTTTGACTGAGTCTGAGTTGGATCTGTGATTTAGGGTTGTTATTCATTCCACCAACGAAGGTATAGATTGCAACCCCTCCATGCCAATACTATTTATGGTAATTTTTAACTTATCTGTTTCCCACTCCTCCCCTTCAGAAGATAGGGGGTGGGGGTCAGGGAGAGAGATGGAGAGAGACAGACAAACACAGAGACAGAAAAATAGATAGAGACACAGAGAGACAGGCTGAAAAAGAAACGAAGGGAGGAAGGAAGGAAAGAAGGAAGGAAGGAAGGAAGGAAGGAAGGAAGGAAGGAAGGAAGGAAGGAAGGAAGGAAGGAAGGAAGGAAGGAAGGAAGGAAGGAAGGAAGGAAGGAAGGAAGGAAAAATGATAAGAGGGCTAGAAAACCTGCCTTGTGAAAGTCAGTTGAAGGAATTACACATGGTAGGGCTTAATAAATGGTAATCAAATTATGACTGACCCAGGATGGAAGTTGCTCCCATCTTCTGAGGTCTATTCCAAGGACTTTGAAGAAAAACTTGGCCACAAAAGTGCTGCCCTTGGGGCAGCTAGGTGGCGCAGTGGATAGAACACCAGCCCTGGATTCAGGAGGACCTGAGTTCAAATCCAGCCTCAGACACATAACACTTACTAGCTGTGTGACCCTGGGCAAGTCACTTAACCCCATTGCCTAGCAAAAACAAAACAAAACAAAACACAAAAGTGCTGCCCAAGAGTCAGCCTAGATAAACAGAGAGAGACTTGTTGCTAGTGGGCTGGAGGGTAGGTGATAAATTCTTTGGCTATGGCCAACAAAGAAAAATACAAGCTGTCCTAGTCAGCCTCCCTCTGAATCCACAGTGACATTTGCGAAGTATAAGAAGAAAAGTAGGCAAAAGATGATAGGAACCAGACAGATATTGACTCTTAAAAACTTAAATTTGATCATGGGCATTATAAATGTGAGATTATTGTCCAATAACCAACAAGTTGATTATAATACTGAAGGAGCCAATTGACAAGTATTATTAAGCTCCTACTATGTGACAAGAACTGTGCTTGGCACTGCGAACACAAGTATGAAGAATGAAAACATCCCTACTTGTAGAGTGTACAATCTAATGAAGAGGAAAAAAAATTTGCATAGTATAAATAGAAACATAATAAATATAAAGCTATATAAAGTAATTACATATAAGGTGCTTTGTCAAGGAGGTCACTAGTGATTGGAGAATCAATAAAGACTTCATACAGAAAATGGTGCTTGAGCAAAGTCTTAAAGGAAGAGAAGGACTCTATTAGGTAGAGATAAGGAAAGAGTTCTTTCTAAGCGTGTGAGATGCCCTGTTCATCTCAGGCACAGAGGTGGGACGGAAGTCCTGTTTCATCTTGAAATAATTGCACAATAATAATAATCTGATGTTCATACTATCTCATTTGATCTTCACAAAAATTTTTTAAGATGGGCACTATAAATCTTAATATACTCATCTTACAAATTAAGGCCCACAGAATTTAAGTGACTTGCCCTGGTCACACAGCTAGGAAGTGTGAGACAGGATTTGAACCCTGGCCTTTCTGACTCAACGTCCAGTATATTATCAACTACAAAATGTCACCTCTCCTATACTCCCTATAAGTGAAACCAGATGATGTAAGAGTATGCAGCTTGACAGAAGGACGGCTCACAGATTTTTCTTAAGAGGGAAATAAAGGAGTGGAAGATATTTGTTTTATTGTATAACCCAGAATGTTTATGGGCCATCATATCATGGGATGCATCATCATCTTGCCTTGGAGTGCTGATGTTGTATATGACCAAGATAACCATGAAGATAATTGCAGATGTGCCAACAGGAAAAACTAGAAGAATTCTATGAAGAACTTGACCACATCCTCAAAACTAAGTCAAGATGTGCCATGACCCTTGGTGGCTTTAGTAAACCTTTGGAGGGCACAAAGGAGAACAGTGAAAAATAAGATGATAAATATATTTGGGGATTAAGAAATGAAAGGAGGATTTCTAATGGAAAATATCAGAGAGGTTCAAAATAAGGCATGAGAAACTCTAAAGAGAAGAAAAATTGCTTTTAAAAAGCCATAAAAATCAATGAAGATTAAAAAGAAGCAAAGAGCTGATATGAAAAAATAGTATAAGCAACTGAATCAATTAAAGTTCCAGAAGTAACACAGATAAAAAAGTAATCATAACAAATTCACTTTTAAATAATGCTTTCAGATTTTTTAAAGTGCTTTTCTTATAACACCATAAGGTAGGTGGTATAAGTTTGATTCTACCCATTTTACACATAAGGAACTGATGCCCTGAGAGATTAAATGATTTTCCTATCGCCACCTAGCCAGGAAATGATGGATGGAGAATGTATACTCAGGTTTCCTGACTCCAAATCTATCCCTTTTCCCACTATGCCACAGATAGAAAAAGAAACCACACAGAGATATCACCAGAGCTTCTTTCAAGTGGCTAAAACCACATTCAAAGAAATTAAGCAAGAATGAACACTGAAAGAAATTACAAGACAAGACTAATTGCTGTAAAAGAGTTTGAAGAAATTTTTAAAAATCATGGGAGGAAATCAAGGTAGAATAAAAAAATGTTTTAAAAAATGATTGGAAGGAAGTAATGAAAATTACCTTAATATAATACTACTAAAATATAAAGGAATTTCTTAATAGAATTGGATCATGATGTGTACATGTGAAAACAAATGAGCAAGGATATCAACAGAGTTCAATGAAAAGAAAGAGCTAATGGAGGTGGTCTTACTTTAAAACATATTACAAGCCAGTTACCAAAACTATCAAAAATGAAAAAAATAGAGAAAGAAATCAATAGAGTGGACTGCAATGGCCGAAACAGCTGGATGTGTACAGAGACACAGACGGACAGTTGTACTGTTAGCTCAAAGCAAGGCACAAGGACAGTAGCTGGTCACTATAGAGAGGAAGCTCATCTTCTTCTTCCACTCTACTACTCTTTAATGTTGGGGACCTGGGCCAAAGCTCTATTTGCCACTTGCTAGTTAAGTCTCTAGAATAGAGATACCAGGCACCCAAACAACTGTGTACAAAAAAAAAAAAACGAGTGTTTGATAAACTTATAGAAAATAAAAGGACTTATTTATTTATTTATTTATTTATTCATTCATTCATTCATTCATTCATTCATTCATTCATTATTTAACAAGTGTCCTTGGAGAAATTCTTTAGCAATTTGTTAAGCCATAGATTTAGACTTATGTCTCATGGCATATTCCACAATGGACTCTAGTCGGGTGGTAGACTTAATGAATACATGAAAATCACTTAAAAGGTGATTACCAGGTGCCAGTCACTATGCTACACAATGAGGACACAAAGACAAAAAAAAGAGATGCTCACTCCTCTTCTGCAACTTACACTCTCAAAATGAGAGATGGTACATATAGAAAAATGATGACCATTGATGGGCTTTGGGTTTGGCACATGCTAAGGATGATGGGTGGGACCATATCCAAATAAACTGACACCCTTCCAGTAGCAACGGCTACTGGAACCATTGGTTATGGTCTCAAAGCTGAAATGTGGTGATAAAACAGTGGGAATATAAAGTGAAGCATGCTTGGAGCCATGTTCATTCGCCAATCAGGATAACACTAGATCCTAAGTGGTAGTTCCAGAGCTAAAAGGGTTAAGTCCCCAAGCATGCTTTCTAGTAGACAGGGTATACAACAGCAAGGCAGAAGACAAGAAGTTGAATTTTTTTAACATTAAAAAACCATTAAAATGTGGAAAAAATTGGAATAATATAGGTAGAAGAAGATTGTATTTCTGTTGAACAAATAATAACTACTAGGGGCATGATAGAAGTATTTGCATTAAAATTAAAGATTTTGACAAAAATGTTATAATTGGGGAAATATTTTTCACTAAATGGGGAAAAATATTTATCATAAAAATGACAGATTAGAAACTTCACTTCTAAAATATATAAGCACTTAAAATTTTTCAAAAGGAACTCCAATTCACAAAGAATAAGTAATGAGAAAACTTTTGAAAAAGAAAACTTGAATAAAATGTTCATCCTCACTAATAATAAAAGATTTGAAGTAAAACCATTTTAAGACAGGCCCTCACTGCCATCAAAGATGCCAAAATAAAAGCAATGAAATTGTACTAACATGATTGTGACGCTCATTCATTGCAGTTAGGATTGAAAACCTATAAAAAATGTCTGGAAAACAATCTGGTGGTATGCAGTAACAGTTACAAAAATAATCATACCCTTGGACCCCAAAATTCCATTCCTAGAAATATACCCTGAATGTGTTATCAAAAACAATGATAACAAAAGAGCTGTCTGTTCAAAGATTTTCATCATGGCATTATAGCTAAGTGCAAAAAGCTAAAAGCAATCTAAATTTCTAAAAATAGGGGAACGGTTCAATAAACTGTGGTACATTAAAATATTTGAATATTATAATGATATTAAAAGGGACAGATATGAGAAAATAGGTATGAAAAAACCTTCATGGAATAATGCAAATAGACAAAAAGAATATATGTTAATAGTCTTATATTAATATTAATAACATAAGAAAAAGAGAATATGTGTTAATCACCACCACACAAGAGGAAAAACTATAGGAAATGAATGGACAATGAATCCTGATGGAAATTCCAAGGGAATCACTGAAAAGCTTATCAAATTTGTGCATTTGAATTTGTTTATTTAAATATACATAGTTGTAAAAAGCAAGTCTAATTGGTTGTATTAATGCTTAATTACTTAATACTTTCCTGCTATCCTCCCAACTGCTAGTACCTTCCCTTTCTACAACTTTATACTTAGCTACTCTGCATGTATATATGTGTGTTTGTATACACACACATATAGTACATACATATACATACATAGCCAAGTATGTATACATATGCATGCACATTTATATATGTAGGGACATTTGTATGTCTATATATGCACATATATAAACTTTTATGTTTTTGTTGTACATATTTTCATCTGTTTGTGTTGATTTCCTTATTAGGATGGAAGCTCTTTGTGAATAGGGATTGTTTCATTCTTTGTACTTACATCCCCGGTGCCTAGAACAAAATAAGTACTTAAATAATTATTGGACGATTTCCATTGTTTATAAATTATTTTCAAATAAAATGACTAGTATGGAGAAAATAATGTAAAAATCTGAACATAGAATTCTAACAAATATCAATTGGATAAAATACAGACAAAGAAAGTCACTAAAGCATTCACATAACTGGAAAACATACAGAATGAAGTGACAGCCCAGGAGGATAGGTCACGATACAGGCATCTTTCAATTGTGGTTATTGTAGAACACTTAGAAAAACAAAATAATTTGAATGAGTCATCATTGGAGATCATCAAACAAAACTGCTCTAACTTAGCAAATACAAGCTGTGACTTACCAATTGAAGAAGTGGACAAGACTCAGACAAAGAAAAGCCCAAGATTCAGCACTACTGGGTACATTATATTTAGATCCCAATGCTATGATGAGAAATGCAAATCAAGAGAATTAATCAACACACATGTATTAACTCCTTATTATGTGCCAGGAACTGATCAGGTGCTGCAAATGCAAATAAAAATGATGAAATAAAACCATTTCTTCTCTCAAAGAGCTAACATTCTAGTGGGGACAGAAATATGGACAAAAATAAATGAAGTGACTGAGCATTTATTAAGCACTGACTGTGTGTCAGGAACTACCTAGGTGCTTTACAATTATTTTCTCACTTGTTCTTCACAATAATTCTGGGAGATAGGTGCTATTATTATCCCCATTTTATAGATCAGGACACTGAGGCAGACACAGGTTGAATGACTTGCCCAGGATTGCACAGCTAGAATCCAAGGACAGATTTGAAATTAGGTCTTCTTGAGTCCAAGCACCGCACTCTAGCCACCATGCTACATAGTTGTCTTGTATGATAGCTAACATTCATATAGTGCTTACTATATGCCAGGTACTGTGCTAAGAACATACAAAATAATTAGGTAATTTGTGGGAGGAAGCACCAGCAACTTAAATCAGGAAAGACCTCCTGTTGAAGGAGACCCTTGAGCTAAGTTTTGAAAGAAACTAGAAATTGTAAGAGGATGAGCCCAGGAGATGCATTTCAGGCATTGGACACATCCTATGCAAATAAATGGAAGAAAGAGATGGAGTATCATGGGTGAGGAATTGTAAGAAGGGTAGTTTGGTTGGACTGAAGAATGTGTAACAGAGAAGATGTCATAACACTTGAAAGGTACCATGCTACAAAAGCTTTAAATGCCAAATGAAGCCAATTTAATGTTGGTGGAATGGTAAACTAACGTAGTCATTTTGTAGAACAACCAATCTGACAACACACAATGAGAATCTGATGGTACCTTTTGACCCAACAACTCCTTTACTGGGATTTTACCTTAAAACTTCCATAAAAATCTAGCAGAGAATTAAAAACAAAGTCCACATCCATTGACTAGGGAATGGCTAAGCAAATTTTGGCACGTAAATGTAATGCAATATTACTGCACTGTAAGAAACAGTGAATCTGGTAACTCTAGAGAAGCATGGAAAGATTTACTGCTCTGATGTAGAGTGAACACAAGCAGAGCCAAGAACACAATGTGCTCGACGTCTACAACAATGTAAATGGAGTCTACAACAATGTAAATGGAAAGAACAACCACAAAACAAAGAAGAAATTACAAAGGGGAAACCTGGCCCCAAAGAAGAGATATGAGGAGACACTCTTTTACAGAGGTGGGAGGATCAGAGATATGGTATACTGTATCTCCTATATTTTCAGACTTTTTCTATGTGTTGATTGGTTTTATTGATTTTTTCCTCTTCTTCCTCTTTTTTATCCTTAAAACATAATATTTTATATGTTACAGCTCTCTGGGACGGCAAGGGAAGGATAGTGGGAGAAATTCCGGTGATGTAAAAAACAAGAGATATCAATAAAAATTTTATTTTTAAAATTCCATGAAAATGAAAACATACATGTTCACCAAAAATATTTATATTCTTATAGCAAAAAAGTGTGTTTATACTATGAAGAAACCCCAAAATGTATGTCCAGTGATTTGAGAATGGTTGAATGAATTAAGATATATGAATATAACAGCATCATTTGATGACAGTTTACAAAATTTAAGGGTAGGAACAGATGTCAGGAGCCAGGAAGATCTAGGTTGAAGTTCTGTCTCTATACATAGAAACTATATGACCTTGGGCACTTAACTTCTCAGTACTCCTAGGCAAATATCTAAGACTATAAATTGTAGGGAAAATGCTGGTTTGTGTTGTTAGAATTAGTAAAGGGAGTTTTCTCATTGGAAGCTTTCCTACTTGCAATTAAATCACATATCTGATTAAGAAGGAAAGGAAAGGAAAGGAAAGGAAAGGAAAGGAAAGGAAAGGAAAGGAAAGGAAAGGAAAGGAAAGGAAAGGAAAGGAAAGGAAAGGAAAGGAAAGGAAAGGAAAGGAAAGGAAAGGAAAGGAAAGGAAAGGAAAGGAAAGGAAAGGAAAGGAAAGGAAAGGAAAGGAAAGGAAAGGAAAGGAAAGGAAAGGAAAGGACAAAGATGTAAGGAAATACAAGAAGTCCCATATAAACAGCAGGAACAGAACTATATACCCTGCTCCAACTATACATAGCTAGGCACCAATAGAAGTCTGCCAACCTTCACTAATTCCCGTTCTTTACCTGACCTTGCAGTTCCTCATGAGTTCATTGCTTAGGGGTTGCATTTCACCTCCACTGACTACAGCCTGATTAGTGCCAAAGGGGATCTTCTCTTCCAGGTGGTTCCTCTCTCTCTCTCTGTGGGCACCTTTGTCTCTCTTATCCTGTCTGGTTGGCAGCTGTCACTATTTCTGCCACTATGCTCCAGTAGCCAATACCCCACTGCTCAGGTGCCCAGGAAGCAGGGAAGGGGAGAGAGGAGATAGCAGTTACTTTTTAAGATCTCACAAGACCCTGTACCCCTCAAAAAGAAGGTACAAACAGGAGGAAGCCACATCCAGATAAGGGATTGCACAAGAGGCCATGGCTCACTGGCTGACATTCCCCCACTGGTCCTTGAGAGCTCAAAGATTCTTCCTTACATCTTGAGGCCAGCAAGGAGATACCTTGGGGCGGTAATGTTCTCCTTTAATAAAACCACAGCTCAGTGGCCAGTTAGCCAATTAAGTGTCCTCATGGCAGACAGGAGACAGACAGGAGGCAGTCAAAGGAAACCTATGCCTGCTCTGACATGTATGTGGGGGCCCCCTTCATCATACATTCCTAAGGGAGTGCATACATGAAAAAAATAAACATAGAGGCAATGTGGAACCTTGATGAATTTAGAAGGAAACAAAAAGCAAATGCATTTCTTGTTTATTTGTTTTCTATTAAGTTATTTGTTTGCTATCAGGGTTTTATATAAATCTCTTCTTTATTGTGTAGATTTATGTAGTAACTGGTCTTTGTGGATGATTATTAAGTTTATAGTGTAAAGATTCTCTATTATAACAATAATGATAACAAAATTTGGGATAAAATTTAAGAAAAGAAAAATAATGGCATGAAAAGCTCCTTTAAGAAGAGAAATTGCTAGGCATAGCAATCAATAATATCACACACACACATGTCCCTTCCAAAAGAAAATGACTATATCTTAATAGAAAGGAAAGAAACAATTATAGTACCCAGCACATAGTACTTGTGTAAGGTATGCTTGTTGATTGATTGATTGACATGAGCATCTTTTCAACCAACTAGTCAATAACCATATATTAAGCACCTACTATGTTCCAGGCTCCATTTTATTGGATATGAAACAGTCCCTGCCCTCAAGGAGCTTATAATATACCTGAGGGAGACAGCACTCACGTAAAGTGTGTGTGTGTGTGTGTGTGTGTGTGTGTGTGCGCGTACGCGCGTGTGTGCGCACATAAGTGTGTATGTATATACATACACAAAATAGATACAAGATAATTAGGGGAGGAAAGGTACTAGCAACTAGGGGGATCCAGAAATAGTTACCTATTTAGATACCTACTCTCTCATTTTTGGAAGTCTTTATGAAAATTTTTTGATAATGTACAAAGAAAACATACTAATGAAAATTTCCTTAAAAATTTTTATAACAACAATCTACTTATAGATTAAGGGCATCCTTGATGAAAATATAGGAAGGGAATGGTCAGACTTTCAATCATATTTTTCTACAGCAGGCTGCAACATTAAAGTCATATACACAGTTCATTAAAAGCTATTGAGAATATAAGAACCTATTGTGTTTATTAGCTGTTGATTGAAAAAAAAAAAGCTTGATTTGATAACACAAGGCAATGGCCTTAAAGGATCTCCTCTAACAAGGTGCTTCCCCTGCATGTTAAGAGCGTAGTTTTTTCTATGATAGACGCAATCACTGGGATGACTGTTTAGTCATCAGTATCAAAAATAGACCTAAAGCAGGGAGTTAGAAGCTCCCCAAAAGTGTTTGTCCCTAACATCAAGGATGCCTGAATAGTCTAGATGGATTCTCTGCAGTGAGGTTCTCCGGGTGCTCTTTTTTGGAGATGACATTGTGCTGATTGTATCAGACCCCAGAATGTTGAAAAACCCCATTTTTATAAAATCATCTTGTTTGCCCAATTGCATTTTGTTAGTGCTTTCATTGCCAACTATCCCAATGCAGGACACAGACTATGAGTGATATCATGGTTGTGGAATGGTCATCCCAAAGATCTGACATTCCTGCTTTTTATTTCCTCTGATCTTTTGGTCTTTGGGTCACCAATTCTGTTGCCACCTGGGAAATTCAGCACTTCAGGTAAGTTGGGGGCAGACTATTAAGCAATTCATCATTTGACCATGGCAGAGCAGTCAAAAGGGATCACCCTACTAAGATCATGTCTTTGGGATCAGAGATCTATAGCCCGAAGGGAACTGAGAAGCCATCTAGTCCTTCATGTGACAGATAAGGAAATTTGAGCCCAGATCGAGTTGCCCTAGGTCACACAAATGAAGAGCTAGCTATTGGTTCACTGCTTCTCAGGCTAGAGCAGCCATATATGGCAACTTTCTGTAGTTTTGCCCAGAAAAGAAGAAGCAATCAGGAGGCTAGATGATAATGATGAGTAAAGAAATGAGGGGAATGTGGGGAACCCTCTACCCAGCTGTACACCAGTGACAGAGACTATTTTTGGAATCCATCTTCTGACCTTGTACTTTTACTCTTCTCTGAGGTACAACCTTGTACATGCTCAATATGGTGCATGAGCCAGGAAAGGGCCAGCAGGAAACAGGATATATCATTCTCCCTACTGCAGCAGCGTTAACATGAAAATATAATACCAAGTAATGGCAAAGAAGTCAATTCACTCTCACCCTATAAATATTTAAAATATGCATTATACTTTACAGCTTGCAAAATGCTTGGCTATCATTCTTATGATTCTTGCCTGTGATAGGAATAAGTGCTTTGATTCCCACATGTATTAGTAGAAAAACTAAGGCACAGAGAGGTCATAGGGTCACTTAACAGACCCCCCCCTACAAGAGTTAGATGTACTCCGGACCTCTGGCTCAGTTCTTAGATTACACATTGTTATCCTGTCTCTGAGAACGTGGGCCTCTTTAACCAGCCATTCTGGGAAATGGCGGCATGGGGGCAGTGTAGACAAGCTCACATGGTAAGCATCTTGGATGGTCCAGGATTCATGGCTTGGGAGAGTTTGTCCTAACAGCACGAGTGTGTGCCCACCTCTGCCGGGTTGTTGTTGTCCTTTGTTCTTGAAGAGGACCACAATGACATCACTGTTATAGCCAAGATACAGTGTGCCCAACTGTGGTTGCTCAGACCAATACAAGCTTGGAATGCTCTACCATAGGTCAGGACAAATAATTCATGTGAATATTTGGGATGGATTCTCTAAATTTGCTCATCTTGCATTTTTTTTACCTATTTCAATTCTGGTTTGCTTATAGAGTGCAGCACCTTCTTTGATTTGGGCATGCCATGCTGGGTGGTCCTGTGCCATTGTCTCCCATGTCACACAATCCAATCCAAAGTTCTTAAGAGAGACCTTGAGAGTGTCCTTGTATCACTTTTTCTGACCACCATGTGAGTGCTTGCCCTGTGTGAGTTCTTTATAAAATAATCTTTTTGGCAAGCATACACTGGGCATTCTAACAACATGGCCAGCCCATCAGAGTTGTGCCCTCTGCAGTAGAGTTTGAATGCCTAGCAGTTTAGTTTTAAAAAAGACCTCAGTATCTGGTATCTTATCCTGCCAGGTAACTTTCAGAATCTTTCCAAGACAATTTAAATGGAAGCAGTTCAGTTTCCCGGCATGACACTGATATGCTGTCAGCACAATGGCTCTGTAGACCTTCAGTTTAGTAATCAATCTAATACCCCTTCTCTCTCACACTTTCCTTGAGAGGCTCCCAAAGAATGAGCTAGCTCTGGCAATACATGCATCAACCCCATTATCAATGTGTACATCCCTGGAAAGTATAGTGCCAAGGTAAGTGAACTTATCCACAACATTCAAAATTTCTCCATTCTACTTCTGGCTATATGCTCAACAGCAGAAATACCTTTACTGTAAACCAGACTTTAATCTAATCAACCAATAAATCAGTATTTATTAAGTGCCTACTGTGTCCTAGGCACTGGAGGTGCAGCTACAAAGAAGAGCTCTGTATCTGGAGTAAAAGGATGTGGGTTTGAATTTTACCTCTGCCACTTACTACTTATGTGACCTTGGGCAAGTCATTTGACTTTTCCAGATCTTGGTTTGTCCATCTGTAAAATTAGGAAATTATTAGGAAATTATAGTAATTATTTTTATTGAATTTTTCAGTAAAATTGGCCTTTGATGGTCCTCTCAGTTCTGTTTCTATATCTCTACATATGGACATAGATCTCTCCAGTTCTATATCTAGCTATGTGTAATAGAATTCTATAATTCTGTTATGCATCTACTATGTACAATAGGAACTAGATGCTCAGAGACACAGATTAAAATGGCAAGGAACTTACATTCTGCTCCAGCCGATGTGACATTTACATATAAGTATAATACAAGGTAATAAGTGTTGGGGGCAAACTGTAGATCCAGATGAAGTAAGTGCTCCAGGCAGAGTGAGAAGAGAGACAATACTTTCAGGTAGGGAAAAGACTTGAATCTGTTCTTTTCTTTTGGGCTAGAAACTCGTGCTCAAGTATGAGACTGCTACCAGAGTGATGCTTCACTCTTCCATTTGGGAAATCATTTGGTTTAAACTCATGCTTCTGATATGACCTCTTAACAAAGTTGCAGCCAAAGGGTAAAGTCCCTACTCTCAAGAATGTCCAGGGTTCAGGACACTTTCTGAGAGCAGTGGCAGGGGTTCAGAAAGGTTGACTTTCCTGAGCACTGAAGCCTACTTGAGTCATTGTTACCTCCTGGAGTCTTTGTGAGAGGACTTCCAGAACATGCCCTCAGGAGGAAATCACTTTCTAATTTATCCATGCTTCTGGTTCTTGGCCTCCCCAACCCATCCTTTCCCTAGCTTCCAAAAGAATCTTCCTAAAGCACCAATTTAACAAGATCATTGCCTTTCATAGCTCTCTTTTGCTTCTAGGATAAAGCACATGCTCCTCAGATTGGAGTTTAAAGTGCTTCCCAAATTGACTTCCTATGGTCACATCTGCTGTAGCAGAATGTAAGCTCTTTGAGGGAACCCTTCACTGTTGCAGTCAAAGCGGATTATTTGTTGTTTCTGTAAATAATAGTCTCGTTTTTGACTTTGTGCTTATTTACAGGCTATCTTCTGAAATAACTTCTCTTCTCTACCCTGCCTCTTAATATCCTCAGTTTCCTTTGAGACTCAGCTCCCACGCTCCTGATTCCTTAGCTCGTAGTACTCTCTCTCTACTTCCTCAAGTTATCATGTATATTTTATCTGCTTACATATTGCACATAAACATACACATACACAGACCTTAGAGTTTAAGCTTTATGAGAGGAAGGACTATATATATGTATGTATATATATATATATATATATAATATATATATATATATATATGGACACATGCATATATACATATATAAATATACATACATAAATATGTATGTATACACACATACAAATACATACATCATACACACATACATGTGTGTATGTATGTATGTGTGTATCTATACATGTCCTAGGGCCTAACATAGTACCTGGTACCTTGTAGGCTCTTAATAAATATTTGTTAGATCATAAAAGAAGTGCTCAAAGGGGGCTATTTAAGAAGGTTTTTTTAATGAAAAACTGAACTCTTGACATGGTATGATAGAGGAGAGAGACAGGGCCATAGACAAGAGAGAGAGAAAGAGAACACATTTTTCAGCACTTACTATGTGCTAGGCGCTGTGTGCTAAGTGTTAAGAATACAATTACAAGCAAAACTGAGTCTCTGTCTTCAAAGAATTTGCATAATAGGGGAAGAAAGTATGAAAGTAAAGAGGTGATGGAAAAAGTGTGGTGGATGAAGGTATCAGAAGTGGCCAGGAAATAATGTAGAGGCTTGGATCCTGCTAAGATGAGGTGAAAACTCTCCTATCAGAGCCCAGGGTGGTTCCAGGAGTCCAAGCTGCTAGCAGGGAGAGGGTGAGGATGACGACCTGAGAGCAGCCAGCATGGTTTGGAGATGGCCAGTAAGATCACCTCACCCGAGCCTGGGCATCAGGCAGTTACCACCCTCTCCCAAACACAGCCTATGCATTATTTCCTCTTGGCCTTAACTTTCAACCTTTCACACTGTCCAGTGCAGACCAACAGGAGAAGGGAAGTGGGATGGAGGCAGGGTGGTAGGAAAGGAAATCAGACATGTGTCAGCTCTGCCAACTCAAACACAGTCCCCAAAGGATTTGAGTTCAGCCTCCCTGAAAATGGAATTCTGTGGAGGACTCAACAATGGGCATTTCATTATTTACAAACATCCTCTTGAGACTGAAGTTCAGTGCTATGATATGTCTGATCAGATTTAGTTTCCATTGGGGATTTCATTTCTTTTCATCCCTCCATTTGGGCTCAGAACATGGGATAGGCTGTAAAGCAGACACCAGATTATACAGCTGCTCTTAGAAGCCACATTCATTTAGAAGGCTGAGTTTTGGGGACAGGATGCAAAGCTGATCTATTTGTTTCCCCTCTTCATTTTGATAAGGAATAATATCATGAGGCTGTACCATTTCATAGTTTCATAGATTTCAAGTGGGAAGGGACCACAAAGGTCTTCTAGTCCAACCCCTGCATCTTACAGAAGAGGAAACTGAGTCTCAGTTTCACTTTTATTAAGGGGGCTACTGAAAGGCATACAGGCAATAAGTGGCAGAGATGAAACTTGAACTCAGGGTCTATGACTCCAAACCCAGATCTTTTCCACTGGACCACAGTAATCTCCAGAGCTCATAGAAGGTTCTCTTGCCTTGACCAGCAATTCCACTTGAGCTTGATTTTTAAAAAATAATCTTATATTTATTAACTAGCCAAGCATCCCATTTCTCCAAACTGCTCCTGGTTCCTCCAGAGACAAAATGGAGGCAAAGCCCCAAAGGAAAATTGCATCCTTAATGCAGGGGTGTAGGCAGACTTTGGCTTGATTTTATTGCCAATTGAGTGGAATAAAACCCTGCAACGGCAGCCCACAAAAAGCTCCTCTGTCATTTCCTTTTGTACTTGGAATGAATGCGGAGGTATCAGGCTTCTGCCCCCACCTAAGGGAAGTCTAAGTACGGTGCTTGGACTCCCCTAGACTAATTAGATCTTTTCTATCACAGAATTGAACTCTGATTTGTTCACAGTTTAATGAACGTCACTTTGGTGCTGTAGAAGAGCTAAGTACCTGGGAGACGGACGACCGGGCCAGTCCAAAGCTCATATAGCCCAATGTGCATCTGAAAAGAGCTCATTCCCCCAACCGACTGGACTTTTTGAGTAGAGAGGCTCTTCAAGGCATGCCAACCACTTTCGGGCAGCAGTAACCATACGCTTAAATTAAAAGCCATAATCTGGCAAGAGACTTCACGCGACGCTAAAAAAAGGCTTTCCTTGTTTAGAGATGAGGGATGAACTGCCAATTTCTATCTTCATCTGATGTGAGAGCCATAAACTTTATGGCCGGTTATTTTCTGGCCTTCGGGTCTATCCAGCAATCTATCCCTAGTGAGGCTGGGTTGCTCTCATCTGATGACTCGGATGCTTCCCTAACAGGAGACAGTAAAATGAAAAGCAGGAAGAGGTAGAGGGGAGAACTGGAAGCTATGGTCAGGATTCCCATCCATTTTCAACGTCTGACATTTCAGAACTTCCCCCCCACCCTCACTCTAGGTGACTGAACTCAGTTTGCATTGGTTATGATTGGATCTCACTTGATGTAATAAATATGTTTTTGAAAATTGGTATATTTAATTTAACTTTAAAAATTAAATCAAAATGTAAAAATTTGAACCTTAATCATTGTAAGGACCTTGAGGGTTGGGGTTGAATCATTTTTGTAGTTTTGGTGTCTGAGAAATAACATTTAGTAATGGACATAGAACAGACCTAAGAATCAGGAAGACCTGGGTTCAAGAGCTGCCTTTTGACTTGTACTATGTGGCCTCCGGCAAGTCACAAGTTCTTAATTCTCCAGGCAGCTCTCTTAAGACCTATAAATCTGAGAGTAGTTGCTACCTGGATTGGTAGTGGGAATTTCTTCATCAGGAGCTCCTTCTATAAATGAATTCTTGGGTCCACTTAAAAAAATCCTCAAGCCTAACACAGTATCTTGCACATAGCAGGTAGCTAATAAATGATTGTCAAATACATCACCCCCATCCTCCTCATCAAATATATCCTAGAGAGTTTATTACTTAAAAGAATATTATCAAGAATGATTTTTTGCATAGAACTGTTAGAAAATGAAATAAAATGAAGATCTTAGGATCAGTGTAACACCCCCTCTTCTAGAAAATCATAAAAACAAAAGCTGGGTGACCATTTGCCCAATATATTATTATAGCAGCTAGGTGGCTCAGTGGATAGAGTGCCAGGCCTGAAATCAGGGAGACTTCTCTCCTGAGTGCAAATCTGGCCTCAGACACCACCTGTGTGACCCTGGGCAAGTCACTTCACACTGTCTGCCTCAGTTTCCTCATCTGTAAAATGAGCTGGAAATGGCAAACCACTCCAGTATCTTTGCTAAGAAAACCCCAAATGGGTTCATGGAGAATCAGACATGACTAAACAACATTATTATGGGAATTCTTTTTCAAGTAAGAGTTAGACCAAATGACTACTGCAATGTCTTTTTAAAAATTCCCTGGTGCTATTTTATAAATCTAGGTTTTTAGATCCTAAGATTATTTAGGTATAGCTGTGTTCCCATTTATCTGTCACAGTAACTTCTGTAGGTTTGTTTGTTTGTTTGTTTGTTTTTAGCACCTTCTATATATCTAGCCCTGAGCTAGGCACTAATTACTTCGAGGGCAAAGATGGAGGTGATGAGAAAGCCCTCTGATCGAAACTACAAATCCCTTTGGGCAGCTCAGACAAAACTATTCACTTTCCAATGACTTCAGCCCCAGGTGTTTTTCCACAGCTATCATTTCTACACTTAAATCTAACTAGGAGAAGTATATAACATAATAGATAGAAAGCCCACTTCAAAGTCGAGAAGACCTGGGTTCAGTTCTCACTTCTGACACATCCTGCCTGAGTTACCCTGGGCAATTAATTCATTTAATTTCTCAGTGCCTTGGTCAACTCTCTAAGACTGTGAATTCCAGAACAGTTTCTGCCTGCATTAAGTGTTTTCTCCCCAGGAGCTTCCTATACATCCCTACACAGAAAAAAAAATAGAATTATACTCGGAAATGGGCAACAGTGCATATGAGCGCCTCTGCCGATCAATGGAAAAAACACAAGTGGCAACTGTATCCATGATTCCTTCCCCTCTGTAAGAGTCAGTGTACAGTCGCAGAGAAGGTTCTGGGCCAGATCAATGGAGGTGTTTGATACCTACTAAAACAAGGTGATCTGGTTCCACATTTTGCAGGAATTAAGCTGCATTGGTTTTTCTGTCATCTTGTATTACCTACCCATGTCCTGTATCTCCACCATCATCCACCCCTAACAGGGAATTGCATCTTGCCTCTAATCATGGATTATATGTTTTCTCTGTAATTCTCAGAAATATTTAAAGCTACTTCACCATAATTGTTGATAGATGGATGATAGATATAAAGATATGGTAGGTGTAAATGGATGATAGATAGAAAAAATAAATTAACATAGAGCATTTATTAAGTGTTTACTACGTGCCAGGCACTGAGCTGAACACTGGGGTCGCAAAAAACAAGGAAACAAGCTTCCTCAAGGAGCTTGCCTCCTAATAAAGATGGGACAGCTCATTACCAGATACTGGAAAACAGGGAAGAGGGGGAGGGGGAAGAAGAGTGGCCAGGAGACTTCAGAAGTGGCATGGAAGCTGGGCTTGGGGAGAAAGACAATGGCCATAGGTTGGGACAATGCCTAGAGAAATAGACAACAATCTGCAGCCAGTTACACAATTGAAAACATACTTGCACAAGTGTGGATGCAGTGCTTAAAAAGAAACAGAGAGAGTAAAAACTATTCTCTCCCGCCCCCCCCCCAAAGAAGGGAAAAGATAGGATCTTATGTGATAGGAAACTCCTTCATTAAGCTTCTGTTTAGGCTTCTGTTCTTGAGGGCAATTATTGAAAGCAAGGTTTCCTGTCTCCAAGACTTGAAAAGTACTGGCTGAGCCTAGATCCCAGTTATAAAATGCAAGATAGTGAAATTTAAACATATTTGTGAAATGCAAACATATTTTCATTTACTAAGAGCCCAGTAATTAAGACAGAAGCTATTATTGGAATATAATTAATCTCAGGAATCATGAATTTGTTAATTGGTCTTTTCTGCTACTGATAACTAGGCCAAGTTGTTCTCCTCTGCTGATCATTTTGAAGAGCGTTTTCTCATTTGGATTTCTCCAGGGTAAGGGAAGAAAATGAACAAAACAGATATTTTAACAATGTGGAAATGAAATTCTGTAAATGAATTTTTTTTTCTTGGAAAACGCCCACCTTGGGTCAAGTCAATATTCAACTTACCAAATCCTGACCCTTGTCTAGAATTCCATTCCCTGGGGTTTATTAGCCAGACCACCTCTTATTA
Organism: Phascolarctos cinereus; assembly: GCF_003287225.1. Classification (NCBI taxonomy): domain Eukaryota; kingdom Metazoa; phylum Chordata; class Mammalia; order Diprotodontia; family Phascolarctidae; genus Phascolarctos; species Phascolarctos cinereus. The sequence continues at coordinate 104,493,268 of NW_027556402.1, read as the reverse complement.
ATACAGGAGCTCACACACACACACACACACACACACACACACACACACACACACACACACTCTCATGTGTACCCTGCCCACCCTCAGGCAGTAGAGACATAAAACACCCAATAATGCTTATCTGTAGTCATGCTTCTTGGACTCTGCATCTCAATCTAATTGAGTTCTAATTTATTTTCCCTAATGCAATGAGTCTTTTAGCCAAGCAAATATAAACAGCAACATTGATGTGTTTCTAGGTTCAAGTTTCTCATGAGTGAAAAGTACAAGACTATCTGTACTCCTCTCTAGAACTCAAGGGAAGAGCTTCCTGAAAAGATGGAATGAAGCTTTATCTCTTCTTAGTATTTATTTTCTGATAATGCTGGGGCTCAGACACAGGGAAATAATATTAGCAAATTCATTAGCATTATACTTACAGTTTTATCTTGAAGAATAATCATTTATTAACTTTAAGAACTGAGACCTTCAGACATACACCCTTCAGAAAAAATATATTGAAGGTGGTATATGGAGATAGATAGAAGGCCTGGGATATTCACATATACCTGTGAAACCCTTGTCTATTTCCTCTAACCAACAGGCAGCAATGACTGCAATCATTTCAGGAGACTCCCATTTTAACAAACAAATGAATTCAGTTCATGGATCACATTGCTCATCACTTCTCTGCTCAAACACCTTCAATGATTCCCCGTTGCCTATCAGGTAAAGTTCAATTGCTGAGTTGGCATTTAAGACCTTCCATAGTCTATGGTTACATATCCCTAAACATCCAGGTTTGTCTGATACTACTATTCTCTCTGTCTTCTGTGCTTCAACTGAAGTTGAATGGGATGGTTGTGAGAAATATGAAAGGAGAACCAGTAAGACTTGGTGACTGTAAATATATCTTGTCCCCCATGCTTGGAATGTGCTCATCCTTTATACTCAAATACTTGCGCCTCTATGAAACTTTCACTAGCCTCTTTCAAATTTCCCATAGTGTTTTGCCAGCACCTTCTATGCATATTTGTGTAGTATTTGTATATCTCCTGTCCTCTCCACTAAACTATAAATTCCATGAGAACAGGGTCTGTGTCTTATCTAAATTTTGTATCTCCCTGAAGCCTTCCATAGCTCTCTGCTCACAGAATTAGTTCAATTCAATTCAATAATCATTTATTAATTATGAGAGGCAGTGTGGCATCAGAGTTAGGATGTTCTAATCTTATCTCTGACACATACTAGCTAGAGGACTCTGGTCAAATCACTTAGCCTCTCAATACCCCCAGGAATTTGTCTAAGACTCTAAGTTGCAAAATAGTTGCTGATTTGCTTTATTAGAGGGAGAGAGATGCCTCACCAGGGATTCTATACATGAGGAAATCAAAGTTCCAAACTCACACTGTCTCCTTATCCCCCTCCCCAAAGTTTAGGTACTGTTCTAGATTAATCACCTCAGGGTGAACAGAACCCTAACAGAACATGCAGCTATCTCATGCCTTGCATGAAAAGAGGCTTGGTCACAATTAGGAAACCCATTCCAAGCAAACAGAAAGCCAGAGGTCCACTGAAGAGTCTCACTAAATGAGCAGAGCTTAGACTTAGACATGGTTTCACTGGTTAGACATGGTTAGACTTAGACATTGTTTCATTGCCGTCTTCTGGCTTAAGATTTCATAAGATCATGGATTTAGAACTGGAAGGAGACCTTAGAGGTAATCTAGCCCAGCCCTCCCATTTTACAGAAGAACTGAGGTTCAGAGAGATCAAGGGAGTTGTCCAAGCTAATAACATGGGTCCTCTGTCTCCAAAGTGTTTTCCACTGCACAGTGCTGATTTGTTACCTGACCCAACGCACACACACACACACACACACACACACACACACACACACACAGCCTTCTCTAATGTGAATCTACCAAGAATTCTCATGGAAATGTGTACTTTTGTTCTGCCATTTAGACCTTGGAGTAATCTTAACAACTCACATTTCTTCAATGCTTCAAGGTTTCCAAGGCTGACAACAAGAGATACATGCATTGGTAGCCTACCTAGATCCCAGCAACTTTAAAGAGCATTGTCAATGCAGATTAAGAGCTAGCAAACATGGGGCAGCTAGGTGGCCCAGTGGATAGAGTACCAGCCCTGAAGTCAGGAGGAGCTCAGTTCAAATCCGGCCTCAGACCCAACACTTGACACTTACTAGCTGTGTAACCCTGGGCAAGTCACTTAACCTCAACTGCCTTTAAAAAAAAAAGTTAGCAAACAGTATGTATGTGCCATTTGAGACAGATTGGGTATATTATTTCTAATGCACACTGACAGCTGACCTCACTTCAGCTTGGATGTGTATCAATATGGACTTGGCCAGATATATTATATGTATGTGTGTGTGTGTGTGTGTGTGTGTGTGTGTATACATATATACATATATATGTATATATGTATACACACACACATGTATTTGTATATATACTTTTATTTTTAAAAATGAAATGTAAAATAAAATATTTTATAAAATTTACATTTATATGTATATATCATATACATATATTTGTGTGTTATATAATATACTTATTATATATTGTGTTATATACCATATATCATTTGTTTAATATATTATATATGATATACTTATTATATATAATATGTAGCTCACATTCTAGAGTGTGTTAGGGTTGACAAAGCATTTTCCTCAGAACTGTCACCATTTGAATGAGGTTGCACAAGCCTTATTGTCCACATTTTATAGTAGGGCAGAGCTAACTGTGAGGAGTTAAAAGACTTACCTATTAGTATATCCTAATGAATGCCAGTAGTGAAATTTGAAACCAGGTTTTCTGATTCTAATTGCAGGCCTTCTTTCTGCAATCCTGGAGCCAGTGTCCACAGAATAGGGGAAATGGGGGAAAACCTGTTGTAATAAAGGAGATAATGAGGTCAACTTCCTGGCTCTAGGTAGAAATGGGGAATACAGACTGCAAGAGAGCTTTTCCCCTTTCTCATTTACCTTTATTTCTAAGGTTTCCATTTTGTTTCTCATCATAAACTTTTACTTAAAAGGATATGCCCATCAATTGGAGAATAGCTGAACACGTTATAGTATATAAATGTAATAGAATGCTCTTGTGCCATAAGAAATGACAAAAGGGTTGGTTTCAGAGGACCTTGGGAAGACTCATGTGAATTGATACAGAATGACATGAGCAAAAATGACAACAGACAAAAGAGCAACTCTGAAAGCCTTACCACATGTTCAACACAATGACCAACTAGTAATCCCAAGGACTGATGGTAAATCCTGTTCCTCATCTACTGACAGGCAGGTAATGGACTCAGGGTGCAGAATGAGTGAAATGGTCCATTAGATACCATCTAATCCTTTTACTCATCTAGCCATTAGAACCTTTCTTAGTTAAGAACCAAAGCTTAGAAAATTCATGGCTCATCCAAAGAGGCTTCTTGATCAGTTGTGTCCAATGTGGATAACTGAAAGCTGGATATGTACATTTTCTTTAAGACTCAGGTCTCTTCTGTTGTCTTTTCTTCTCTGTTACGTGATCCATTACTTTATAGAGACATGATGGCTGGGCTCGCAGTAGCAGTGATGGAAAGTTGTATATTTCTGCCTTTTGACTCCACCTCAGTTCCTAAATGTCTCTAAATGCCAATATTAACAACCTTTACTACTGCATTTGTATTTTTGTTGTTTTCAATGAAGAAAAATGTATTTTCTTTTCCTCCTACTTCCTTCTCTCTATTGAAGAAGAAAAACAAAACACATGTACCACACATGCATAGTCAAGCAAAACAAATTCCCACTTTGGTTATGTTCAAAAATATCTGCCTCATTCTGCATTTTGAATATATTACCTCTCTCCGCTAGGAGGTGGGTAGCAAGCTTTATCACATGTCTTTTGGAGTCATGGTTGGTCATTGCATTGATTTGTTACTAAGTCTTTCAAAGTTATTTATTTTTACAGTGTTGCTGTCATTGTACACATCAGTCTCCTGGTTCTGCTCACTTTATTCTGTATCAGTTCCCACAAGTCTTCCCAGGTTTCTCTGAAACTCTGTTTATTATCATTCTTATAATGAGCAGTCAGGTGGTAAAATGGATAGAGTGCCTGGCCTGGAGTAAAAAAGACTCATCTACCTCAGTTCAAATCTGGCCTCAAACACTTATAAGTAGTGTGACCTTGGGCAAATAACTTAACTCTGTTTCTTCATCTGTAAAATGAGTTGGAGAAAGAAATAGTAAACCATTCCAGTATCTTTGCCAAGAAACCACCAAATGGGGTCACAAAGAGTCAGACACAACTGAATCGACCCAAGAACAACATGGCATAATAGTATTGTTTAGCTATTCTTCAATTGTTGGACACCTTCCACTTAGTTTTAAGTTTTTTGCCCCTCCCCCCCCAAAAGATCCTTTTTTTTTAAAATTTCTTTGGAGAATGGGCCTAGCATTGGTATTACTGGATCAAAGTTTAATAACTTTGGGGGTATAGTTCCAAATCAATGTCCAGAATGAAGAATGGAGGGGGAAAACCCATTTCCCTGACCACTAAGGTATTAATAATTAAATTTATTTCTGTCCTGAGTAAGCTAAAAGGTTAGGTGATATTGTGTCTGCAACATTTTCCGTGGTATTTAAATTCACTCATGCTAGTCTGGTACTGGAAAGAGAATCAGCTTAGAAATCAGAGGACCTGGATTCAAATCCCACATGTAATGCTTATAGAATCTTGGCCATATCACTTAACCTCTCTAGGCCCCAGTTCCTTGTATAATTAGTGGGTCAAAGAAGATAGCCTCTGAGGTTCCTCTCAGCTCTAGTCTAGGATCCTAGGATCTAAGCAGCTAAGTGAAAATATGTTGTTAATACATCACCAAAGACTTTAGCTTGGCTGCACATGCATTTACCTATCAAAGCTAGAATAAATGAACAATGAACTCTGCTACATATGCAATGTAAACCCTTCGTTGAGATGGATTCTAGAGGAGTGAGGAAGGTTTTCTTGTTAAAATCCATGAGATTCACCCTACAGGAAAATAGGGGGAGAAGGGGACAAGAGAGCAGGGGGATGATAGAGAGGAGGGCAGATTTGGAAATGGGGTAATCAGAAGCAAATACTTTTGAGGAGGGACAGGGTCAAAAGAAAGAATAGAATAAATGGGAGGGCAGAATAGGATTAAGGGAAATAGAGTTAGTTTTTCACAACATGTCTACTATGGAAGTGTTTTGCATAACTGCACATGTATAACCTACATTGAGTTGCTTGCCTTTTCAATGAGGGAGGGTAGGGAGGAAGGGAGAATATTAGAAACCTAAAGTTTTAAAAACATATGTTTAAAAGAAATGTTTTCACATGCTACTGGGAAATAAGAAATCAGGAAATAGGGTACAGACATCTATCTTGCCCTACAGGAAAATAGAAGGGGAAGGGGATATGAGAAGGGGAGGAGAGATAGAAGAGAGGACAGACTAGGGGAAGGGATATTCAGAATGCATGCCATGCCATCTTGGGGTGGGGGGAGGGGTGAGATGGGGTGAAAATTTGGAACTCAAAATCTTGTGGAAGTAAATATTGAAAACTGAAAATAAATAAATTTATATTTTAAAAAAAGAAAGATCAAAAAAAATCCATGAGATTCTCTAGAGTACACCATCATATTGTGGCTTGAGGTAGAGGCTGTTGCAAATATGGTAGGAGAGACAGACAACCGTGGGTAGACTGTTTCTTTTGGAGTGAAGGGATCTCCAAAGGAAACACATCTTCTTGATGTCACCCCATTGTTAGCATCCAGGAACTTGTCTCCTTGCAGCAGGTACTTCCGCAGTGAGCCGGTTTTATCCATTAAATATAGTTTCTGCCTCTAAAGCTTGGGAAAGTCACGAGGGTCTAGGGTCTCTGTTGAATGAGATGGCTGAACTAGATTATCTCTGAGGTCCATTCAAACTACAGATTTATGATACCATAATCTGAGAGACAGCACTTGTCTCTCACAAGCATTGAGTTATTCCTAAAACAAGCCCACTTAATGAGTTTACAGGAGTATGGCATATAATCACAGCTCATATGTTTACATGATTTAAGGTTCACATCTTGAGATGTAAGTTTTCATTGTCTCTTTTAATAATTCTGGAGGAAGGTGTTATTATCATCCCCATCTTACAGATGATAAAACCGAGGCTGAAAGGGGTTAATTGACTTGCCCAAGGTCACATATTTAGTGAACAAAATGGAATTAAAACACAGGTCTTAATAGCCCTAAATCCAGTACTCTACGCAATATGGCAAACTGCCTCTAACAATGAGTCATGTTTACTGAGGCATATGAAACACTTCAACAACAATATGTATATAGTGTTTTAAGGGGGGCAAAGTGCTTTACATGCCTAGGTGGCCAGTCAACATGCTTTTAGCAAGCATTTAATGGAGTGTGGTATGTAAGGAACTACAAACAGGTCAGTGTTTCTGGATAGTAGGGTACACAGAGGGAAATAAAGTTTAATAAGACCAAGAGGATAGGGAAGGATCATGTTGTAAAGGGCTTTAAAAGACAGAATAGAAGACTGTATGTTTGATCCAGGAGATGATAGGGTGCCACTAGAGTTTATAGGGTAAGAGAGTGACATGATCAGACCTGAGCTTTAGGAAAAATCACTTTGGAAGCTGAGTGGAGGCTGGATTAGAATGACGAGAGACTTGAGGTAGGAAAATAAATTAGGAGTCTGTTGTAACAAATCCAGGTGGGAAGTTACCAGGGCCTGCCCCAGATGGATGGCTGTGCAAGTGAAGAGAAATTGTGTTATGATATTTCACAACAGAATGACTGTGGCAAGGGTTGGTGTGCCTGGGTGCCTGGGAGAATGATGATATCCTTGACACTAATAGGGAAATAGAGAAGAGGGGAGAGTTGGCCAGGGGAGGAAGATAATAAATTTTGTTAAATGAATTTGAGGTGTTTACCTGATTTCCAATGCAAGATATTTACAAGGTAATTTGTCACGTGGGACTGGAGCTCAGGAGAGACATTAGGACTGGATATCAAGATTTTGGAATCCTCTTCATGGAGATGATCGTGGAATTCAGACAAGCTGATGAAATCATGAGCAAGATAGCACAGAACGGAAAGAGAAGAGAGCAAAGGATAGAACCCTGGGGGACAGCTATGGTTAGGGGGTGTGACCTGGATGATGAAGGAATGATGAGTCACACAGGACGAGATCCAGAAAGGCCTGGTCACAGAAACCTAGAGAGCAGAGAGAATCAGGGAGCATAGTGGTCAAGAAGGACATTCATTCATTTGATCCCCACAACAGAATTTAACCCCCTGCCCAGGAAAAAACCTTCCATATACAAAGTAGAACACAAAAGAAGATGGCATATATGGCTATTCAACCTTGCAAATTTTTTCTAAAGCATATAATAAATTCAACCCGCTGATTTAAAAATGATCTTATTTGTTTGTGCTTTCTTCTGAACTTCCTTCTATATTTTTCTGTGCACTTTAAAAATGTTTACATGGCACTCATTTTCTTCCTTCCTTCCTTCCTTCCTTCCTTCCTTCCTTCCTTCCTTCTTCCTTCCTTCCTTCCTCCCTTCCTTTCTTCCTTCCTGCCTGCCCTCTGACCCTAATAGATCTGGGCAATTTTCCTTTATGATTTTTTGAAATATAGTGGCCAAGCTTTTTATTTTTAAATCACAGTTTTTAGGAAATCCTATGATTCTTAAATGAGCTCTTCTTGACCTGTTTTCCAGGTCAGTTGTTTTTCATGGTAGGCACTTGATTTTTTTTTTTCGATCATCCTTTGTTTATTTTTTCTAACATTTCTTGCTGTTTTGCAGAATCATTGATTTCTACTTAGTTTAACTTTTAGGGGGTCCATTACTTGAATAAAGTTTACTACTGTTCTAAGCTATTCATTCTCCTTCCAAATATTTCCTCTTCAGCTTTTATTTAATTAAAAAATACTGTTACTTTATTTCTTCTAGGCATTCAGGTATCTCTGATGGAAAATTCATTTTTTTTTTTGCCTTTGAGGCTTTGCCACACATTTGCTATGTAGGTGGATTTTAGAGTATGTCTGGATCTATTACACTTTTTTATAGTGGTCTGTATTTTTTTGTGTTTACTCATGTCTCTAGCTGTAGCTCCTGAATTTGGGCTTTGTACCAGGGCAATGCTCTACCCTCTATTAGATGGGGTTCTGCTTGGTCTACACCTGGTTCACTTGGTTTCCTGTGCTGACCTTTCCCCCCTGAGGTTATGTCACCCCCCTTCCTTCTCTGTCTCCCCCCCTTCCCCAACTCCAGCTTAGCTCTTGGATCTTTCAAAGTAGTGGATCTTTGGGACCCTCTGTGGTGTCTTAAGATAGAGTGATAGGAACTTTGGAGACCTAGAATATTTTACTCTGAACACTGTCATACTCAGACAGGCTGTTGCTAACCACTTTCAACCACTTGCTATCAGTTTCTGACCACCCTGGGCCTTTTTTTTTGTGGGGGGGGGGGTTCTGCTCTGATTGTTTTGCTTTGGAATACAGAGCATTGATAGCTATGTATGTATCTGGCCAGTCTCTGGTCAATCTGGGAGGCTCCCCTTTCATTTGCTTGTATTAGCTTTTCTGGTAGACTCCATTCCTGTTGCTCATGCATATGGCTGACTTTTTGTGCAGTTCTGAAATGCAAAAAGGCACTATAGTTTCTCATTGCATTTATCAGTCATCATTTGGTCTGGTATGATGTCTAGGTTTTTGCTGAACTAGTTTGTGGGAGCTGGGCTGCCTACTACTACTATGCCTTCTATTCAGGCAGCCATGGAATATGATTTTTGAAAGATATACCTTATTCAAAAGACATAGGATGAGTAAGAGGTACATGTGCAGTAGGACGGAAGGTTGAGTAACTTTTTATATTAAGAGAAGGTATTGAAAATATGAGAAATTCCAGCAGCCAGAAAGGGGAATGGTGGATAGCATTAGAATAAAGAACAGAGAGGCAGAGACAGAAGTGATACTATCATTAGAGTATATTACAGACCACCGGGCCAGAAAGAATAAATAGGTGAAGAGTTTGAGAAACAGATAGCACAGAGTACTATAACATCATAGTGATGGAAGATTTCAACTACCTAGACATCTGCTGGAATTATTCTGCCGAGGACAGAGAAGCTAATAATTTTATGATTTGCCTCAAAGATAATTTCATTCTTCAAAAGTTGGATGTACCAACAAGGACAAAATCTATTTTAGATCTGATTCTCAGTAAGAAGGTGGTACTTGTTCCTGGGTTGAAAATGATGTGAACCTTGTGGAGAAGTGACTGCTCTATCCTGGGGGAGAGGAAAACCAGGCAGAGTCTGGTATGTGTCCTAGGTTTTGGGAAAGTAGATTTCAAAAGTTTCAGTAAAATATAATGGACTAAAATTTTATAGGAAAAGTCAATTCTGTTGGGATATAAAGCTCTCAAGAATGAAGGTGTAAAGATGCAATGAGAAAGAAATCCCAGGAAAAGGAATAATAGAAGTTCTCAAAAAAGAATGATGTGGATGCATTGGAAATTCACCAAATTACTTAAATTCTTTTATTTTTTTCCAAATTATATTTTAAAAAGACATTTACAGAAGAAAGAAGCAAGGTTCAGTTAGTGAAGGATAAACAGAAAAGAATGTCAGGGATAAAAATATTTGTAAGAATGATAAAAATGAGGCATTCAAGGAAAGCTATGGCTAGTGCATGTGTGTGTGTGTGTGTGTGTGTGTGTGTGTGTGTGTGTGTGTGTATTAGTTTTATTTTGGGGGGGAAAGGCATAGTGGAGTTGGGATGGATTGGTCAATAATAACTGATGATGGAAAGAAGGTAAAGATCCATAAATCTTCTTTTGCCTTTTTCCTCTGCTAAAGAGAGTTATTTTTTGATTGAAAAGGACAAAACAAAAATAGCCAATAGGGAGTTAATACCCAAATAGCAAAGTATGAGAGCCTCTGGCTGCCTTTGATCAACTCAACATACCTGGCTCAGATGAACAGAATCATGTGGTATAGAAAGAACCAGCAGATATGATTGTTGAATCCCTTTTAGGGACCTCTTAAGATTGCAGAGAATGGGAGATTATATTGCACTCTTCACAAATGGCAAATGTCCTGATATTTAAAGAAGGAAAAAGAATGGAGTCTAATTTATAAGACTGTGAGATTGCTTTTGATTTCTGACAAATTCTAGAATATGCTATCAAAGGGATGATTAATGAACTTTTAAAAACATAAGTGGTGATCCCAAAGATCACTTCATCAAAAACAGAGGATGCATGTTTATTTCCCTCCCCGCCCTTTCTTTTTTTTTAAAGCAGGGTTACTAGACGGAAGTAACAAAGAAATGTTATACATATAATTTACATGGATTTTAACAAAGCATTTGATAAAGTCCTTTGTACTATTCTTATAGAAAATATAGAATAATTTAGACTAGATAATCATGCAGTTAGGTGGCTTTGAAACTGGTTGAATAGTCAGACCCAAAGTGTCATCACTACTCATTCAATGTCAACTCAGAAATCTTCAGAGGATTGTCACAGGAATCTATGCTTGGCTTTGTATAGTTTTATATTTTTATCAATGAATTAGATAAAGGCATAAATTCTATGCTGAACAACTTTGTGGAAGACACAAAGTAAGGAGTGTTAGATAATAAAGACAATCTGGATTTAAAAAAAACATCTCAATATGCTAGATCATTAGGCCAAAAAGAACAAGATGATAAAGGGATAAGAACAAGGGATGAAAATAAAGTCTTACAGTTGGGTTCAAAATAATCACAAGGGCATCATGGGTGAGATGTGCCTAGACAACAGCTCATCTGAGAAAGCTCTGGAGATTTTTGTGGATTTTTAAAAGTTTAATGTGCATCAACAGTGTCATATGGCAATCAAGAAAGATGTGATCTAAAGCTACATTAACTGCCTAATAAATACTTGTTGAATAAATAATATTCAAAACTGGGGAAGTGGTAGTCCCACTGTAGACCATCTTTGATATATTAAGCTCCTTGCTGGGCACATTGTAGAAAGGATTTTTATAAGCTAGAGTGTGTCCTGAGGGTGATCAAGATGGAGAAGAGCTTTGTATTCATGCCATATAAAGATTAGCTAAAGGGACTAGGCTATATTTATCCTGAGGAAGAGAAGACTTGGAACAAGGAATGGGGAAGATGAGATAAGCTGTCTTTAAGAATTTGAAGAAGAAATTGACTTATTCTGCTTGGTCCCAGAAAACAGCAATAGTAGCAATTGGTGGAAATTGCAAAAGGGAAAATTTTAGCTTGAGGTAAGGAAAAGTTTCCAGACAATTAGAACTGTCCAAAAAATTAGGGTCTACTCACTGAAGATCTATTAGCAAAAGTCAGATGACCACTTATCAGGAATATTGAATGGAGGGTTCTGGTTTAGGTCTGAGTTGAACTAGATGGCCTCTGAGGTTTCTTTAACTCCTGAGATGTCTTGAAAACAGCCTTGTAACAATGGAAACAGAAGGGGTAAAAACACTGAATTTGGAGTGAAAGCACCGGAGTTCAGATTTCAGCTCTGAAACTCAATACCTGTATAACCTAGGACAAATTACTTAAACTGTCTCAGGCTAAGTTTCATCATCTGTAAAATGAAAGGGCTGGAGCACATGAACTTGAAAGTCCATTCTAGTTCTAAATCTGATCCGTAGGGTGAGTGGTAGCTCTGAATGGATGAACAGTAAACAATGCTGCTTTCTCTTCTTCCCAACCCTCACTGGATTGAAAAAAAATGGATTGGCAATATTGTTTCTGTTGGCAGGTATATTCTGATATGATGGCATGATGTAAAAAATAGAATTAAGGGATGAGAACAAGGAATTCACTGGAAGGGGAAGGGAAAGGTAGAATGAGGTAAACTCTTACATAAAAGAGAAATAATGATTGCTTCTTAATGCTAGAAGGGTCCCTAAAACCATAGCTATGCAGTTCAGAGGTAAAGGGGTATTGCAGAAAGAGCACTGAGTTGGAGTGCTTCCCTATTAACCTTGGGGAAAGGGAAGGGAAAGAGAAACAAACATTTATATAGTGCCTACCATGTGACAGGTACTATGCTTCTGGCTACTGTTGCACCAAATCTGCACTTCCTTCTATCAGTGCAACCTCTCTTCTCTTATACCTCTCCCCTGCTACTTTCCTGTAAGATAAATAGGTTTTAATACCAACTGAGTGTGTATGTTATTCCCTCTTTGAGCCAATTCCAATGAAAGTAAGGTTGAAGTGCTCCCACCTACTTTCCCCATCTTCCTCTCCACTATAAAAACTCTTTTGTGCCTCTTTTATGTGAGATACTTTACCGTAGGGGTGGGGAACCTGTGGCCTTGAGGCCACATGTAGTCTTCTAGCTTTTGCAAGTGTGGCCCCTTAACTGAATCCAAACTTCATAGAACAAATCCCTATAATAAAAGGATTTGTCCAATAAAATTTGGACTCAGTCAAAAGGCTTCACCAAGGACCACATGTGGCCTTAAGGCTGCAGGTTCCCCATGCCTGTTTTACCCCATTTGACCTCTCCCTTTCTCCTTCTCCCGGTGCATTCCTCTTTCTCATCTCTTAATTTTATTTATTTATTTATTTTTGGATATCATTGCATCACATTCAATTCACACTCATGGCCTTTGCCTATACTTACTTTTTCTAACTGCCCTAATAATGAGAAAGTTCTTACGAGTTACAAGTATCATCTTCTCATGTAGGAAGGTAAATAGTTTAACCTTATTAAATCCCTTATGATTTATCTTTCCTGTCTATCTTTTTATGCTTCTCTTGAATCTTGTATTTGAAAATCAAACTTTCAGCTCTGGTCTTTTTGTCAGGAAGGCGTGAAAGTCCTCTATTTTATTGAATATCCATTTTTTCCTCTTGAAGGATTATACTCTGTTTTGCTGCATAGGTGATTGTTGGTTGTAACCCTAGCTCTTTTGACCTCTGGACTATCATATTCTAAGCCCTCTGAATCTCTAATATAGAAGCTGCTAAATCTTATGCTATCCTGATTGTGTCTCCATGGTTTTTGAATTGTTTCTTCCTGGCTGCTTCCTGGATCTATTTTTCAGGTCAGTTGTGAGGTATTTCACATTTTCTTCTACACTGTCAATTTTTGATTTTGTTTTATTACTTCTTTTTTTGTGAGAGATTCACTAATTTATTTATTTTTAGTTTTCAACATTCACTTCCACAAGATTTTGAGTTCCAAATTTTCTCCCCATCTCATCCCTCCCTCAACCCCAAGACAGCATGCATTCTGAATACCCTTTCCCCCTAATCTGCCTTCCCTTCTATCTCTCATCCCCCCTTCTCTTATTCCCTTCCTCTTCTATTTTCCTGTAGGGCAGGATAGATTTTATACCCCATTACCTGTACATCTTATTTCCCAGTTGCATGTGAAAACAATTTTTTAACATTTGTTTTAAAACTTTGGGTTCTAAATTTTCTCCCTTCCTTCCTCCCCACCCACCCTCATTGAGAACGCAAGCAACTCGATACAGTTTATACATGTGTAGTCATGCAAAACACTTCCACAGTAGTCATGCTGTGGAAAACTAACTATATTTCCCTTCATCCTATCCCACTCCCCACTTATTCTATTCTCTCTTTTGACCCTGTCCCTCCTCAGAAGTGTCTGCTTTTGATTACCCCCTCTCCCAATCTGCCCTCCCCTCTATCTTCCCCCCACTCTCTTATTCCTTTCCTCCCTATTTTCCTGTAGGGTAAGATAGATTTCCATACCCAGTTGAATGTGTATGTTATTCCCTCCTTAAGCCAAATCCGATGAGAATAAGATTAGTTCATTCCCTCTCACCTTCCCCCACTTCCCCTCCACTGTAAAAGCCTCTTCTTGTCTGTCTTATGTGAGATGTTTTCCCCCCATTCTACCTCTCCCTTTCTCCTTCTCCCGGTATAATCCTCTCTCACCCCTTAATTTTATTCTCCAGATAGCACTCAGCATCTTCAACTCATGCTGTGCCCTCTATCAATCTATCTATACATATAATTTTTCCCCCCTCCAACTACCCTAATACTGACAAAGGTCTCATGAGTTACAAATATCATCTTTCCATGTAGGAATGTAAATAGTTCAATTTTAATAAGTGTCTTATGATTTCTCTTTCCTGCTTACCTCTTCATGCTTCTCGTGAGTCTTGTATTTGAAAGTCAAATTTTCTTTTTAGCTCTGGTCTTTTCAGCAAGAATGCTTGAAAGTCCTCTATTTCACTGAATGTCCATTTTTCCCCTGAAGGATTATACTCAATTTTGCTGGGTAGGTGATTCTTGGCTATAATCCTATCTCCTTTGCCCTCCAGAATATCATATTCCAAGCCCTTTGGTCCCTTAATGTAGAGGCTGTCAAATCTCATGTTATCCCGATTGTGTTTCCATAATACTTGAATTGTTTCTTTCTGGCTGTTTGCAATATTTTCTCCTTGACCTGGGAACTCTGGAATTTGGCTACAATATTCCTAGGAGTTTTCCTTGGGGATCTCTTTCAGGAGGTGATTGGTGAATTCTTTCAATTTCTATTTTACCCTCTGGTTCTAGAATATCAGGGCAGTTTTCCTTGATAATTTCTTGAAAGATGATGCCTGGGCTCTCTCTCTCTTTTTTTTTAATCATGGCTTTCAGATAGTTCAATAAGTTTTAAATTCTCTCTCCTGGATCTATTTTCCAGGTCAGTTGTTTTTCCAATGAGATATTTCACATTCTCTTCTATTTTTCTATTCTTTTGGATTTGTTTTACAGTGTCTTGATTTTTCATAAAGTCACTAGCTTCTAATTGCTCCATTCTAATTTTTGTTTTGTTTGTTAGGCAATTGGGGTTGAGTGACTTGCCCAGGGTCACACAGCTAGTAAGTGTCAAGTGTTTGGTCTGAGGCTGGAGTTGAACTCAGGTCCTCCAGACTTCAGAGTGGGTGGTCCATCCACTGTGCCACCTAGCTGCCCTTCCATTCTAATTTTTAAGGAAGCATTTTCTTCAGTGAGCTTTTGGACTTCCTTTTCCATTTGGCCAATTCTGCTTTTGAAGGCATTCTTCTCCTCATTGGCTTTTTGAATCTCTTTTGCCATTTGTGTTAGGCTATTTTTCAAGGTGTTATTTTCTTCAGTATCTTTTTGGGTCTCCTTTAGCAAGCTGTTGACTAGTTTTTCATGATTTTCTTGCATCACTATCATTTCTCTTCCCAGTTTTTCCTCTACTTTTCTTACTTGCTTCTCAAAATCCCTTTTGAGCTCTTCCAAGGCCTGGGACTGATTCATATTTTTCTTGGAGGCTTTGGATGTAGGAGCTTTGACTTTGTTGTTGTCTTCTGGTTGTATGTTTTGATCTTCTTTGTCACCAAAGTAAGATAATACAGTCTGACTCTTTTTGTGATGTTTGCTCATGATCCCAGCCAATTACTTGAGTTTTAAACTCTTTGTTAAGGTAGGGGTCTGCTTCCAGTGTGGAGAATATGCTGTCCCAAGCTTCAGGGATTTTATGCAGCTGTTTTAAGAGATACTTCTAGGGACCTGTAAGTTTTATGTTCCTCCAAAGTGGCATGATCAAGGGCAAGGTGTTTACTCCTTTCCTGGCCTGTGCTCTGGTCTATGAGTGACCACAAGCACTCTTTTCTGCCTTGGAACTGTAAGGAGGATTCCGTCTGTCGCACCACTACAAGCTCTACCATGCCAGTACTCCTCCTTGCCCCTGGATCGCCACCCAGAACTGTGACCCATATCCAAGCACAGGTAAAGCAAGAGAATCCTGCCTCAGTGCCAGCAAAGAGAATCCTGCAATCCCTTTCTGATCAGCCACTCGATTCCTCCTCAGTCTGTGGGCCAGAAGCTCTGGAAGCAGCTGCTGCCTCAGGGCTGCAGCTGGAACTGGGTCTGGGACCAAGCTTCTCTTTCACCGCAGTCACAGACTTTTCCTACTGGCTTTCTAGGTTGTCTTTGGCATTTGTGTGTTAAGAAGTCTGGAAACCACCACAGCTGTGAGTGATTTGGTCGTCTGAGGCCTGCTCTAGGTTCACTGAGGCCCAGCACAGTCCAAGCTGAACTGTGTTTCTCTCCCAGCCTGGCGCAATAGACTTTTCTAATCAACCATCCAGGTTGTCTTGGGCTGGAGGTTTGTTTCACTCTGTCTTTTTGTGGGTTTCTGCTGCTCTAGAATTTGTTTAGAGCCATTTTTTACAGGTATTTGGAGAGGTTTGGGGGAGAGCTCAAGCAAGTCACTGTTTTTACTCTGCCATCTTGGCTCTGTCCCCCCCCCCATTTTATTACTTCTTGATGTCTTATGTCTTAAGTCATTACCTTCCACTGGCCCAATTCTAATTTTTAAAGAATCATTTTCTTCATGGATCTTTTGTACCTTCTTTTCCATTTGACCCATTCTGCTTTTTAACATACTCTTCTCTTCATTGAACTTGGACTTTTTTTTTTTGCCTCTTTTACAATTTGGCCTATTTTTTTTAAGGTGTCATTTTCTTTCAGCATTTTTTTGTGTCTCCTTTACCAAGCTGTTGACTCTTTTCATGATTTTCTTGCATCACTGTCATTTCTTTTCCCAATTTTTCCTCTACCTCTCTTATTTGATTTTTTAAAATCATTTTCAAACTCTCCCAGGGTGTGAGACCAATTCAAATTTTTCTTTGAGGCTTTGGATGGAGTAGTTTTGGCTTCATTGTCTTCTTCTGAGTTTGTGTTTTGATCTTCCCTGTCACCATAGTAACTTTCTATGGTCAGGATCTTTTTTTATTGTTGTTGGTTTATTTTTCCAAGCTCTATCTTGACTCTTAGCTTTATATTAAAGTTGGACTCTGCTCCCAGGATGAAGGGGACACTGTCCCAAGCTGTTTTCAGAGCTGGTTCTGGTGACCTGTAAGTTGTTGGTTCTCCCAAGGAGGTATGATCCAAGGAGATGTGTGTTGAATATTCTTTTGTACTGTGCACTGGTCTGAGAGACCACGAGCTCTGGTGTGCTAGTGCTCCTCCTTACCTTGGGACTGCAACCCAGGACTGCAAAAAGATCCAAGTATGGGCAATGAAACAGAATCCTGCCTCCAGTGCCAGTGAAGGTACCCCTATAATCTCCTTCTGACCAGTTGTCTGATCCCCTTACTGTCTGTGGGCTGAGGGCTCTGGAAACAGCCACGGCCATGCTCATTTAGTCATCCCAAAGGCCTACTGCTGGTTTCCTGTGGTGCTGCCTATAGAGGTTCAGCCTGCACTGGATTGTGCTCTAATCTCACCCCAGTGTGATGGGCCTTTCCGCCAACCTTTTAAGTTGTCTTGGGCTAGAAAATTGTTTCACCCCATCCTTTGGTGGGTTCTGCTGCTCCAGAATTTGTTTTGAGGAGTTAAAATCATTTGGAGGGGAATTTGGGAGTGCTCAACTGTGTCCCTGCCTTTTCTCTGCCATCTTGGCTCTACTTCCCCTCTCCCTCCCAGACATTGTGCTAAGCACATTACCATTATCTCACTTGGTCTTCACAACAACCCTGGGAAATAGGTGCCATTATTATTTTCATTTTAGAGTCAAGGAAACTGAGGCAGGCAGAGGTTAAGTGATTTGCCTAGGGTCACACAGCTGGTAAGTATTCAAGGCAAGACACTCAGTTTCCTAATCTCTAAAATGAGGGCTTTGTGTTCCATGGCTTCTAAGGTCTCTTCTATCTACAGATTACATTATTAAATAAGCTCAGTGTGATTCAACTGTGACACAGCAGTAAAAACCAAACCAAACCAAACTAGTCTACTACAACCTTAGGCTACATTGAGAGATGTATCGCCTCTAGCCATTCTGGAGAGCAATTTGGAACTGTGTCCAAAGGGCAATGAAACTGTGCATACCCTTTGATCCAGCAATACCATTACTTGGTATGTACCTCAAAGGGAAGGAAGGAAGGAAGGAAGGAAGGAAGGAAGGAAGGAAGGAAGGAAGGAAGGAAGGAAGGAAGGAAGGAAGGAAGGAAGGAAGGAAGGAAGGAAGGAAGGAAGAAGGAAGGAAGGAAAGCAGGGAGAAAGAGGAGAAGGAAGGAAAGCAGGGAGAGAGAGGAGAAGGAAGGAAAGGAAGAAGGGAGGGACCCATTTGTACAAAAATAGATAAGCAATTCTTTTTGTGGTGGCAAAGAATTGGAAATTGAGGGGCTGCCCATCAATTGAGGAATGGCTGAAAAAGTTGTGGCATATGATTGTGATGGAATACTATTGTGCTATAAGAAATGATGAGCAGGATGATTTCAGAAAAACTGAAGACTTATATGAACTGATACAGAGTGAAGAGAACAGAACCAGGAGAACATTGTACATGGTAACTGCAATATTGTACGATGCTCAACTATGAATGACTTAGCTACTCTCAGCAATATAATGATCTAAGACAAACACAATGGACTCATGATGAAAAATGCTATTCATCTCCAGAGAAAGAACTGATGGAGTCTGAATGAAGATGAAAGTATATTATATTCCACTTCTTTCCTCTTTTTTTTTTTGTTCAAGCTTTCTTCCACAAAATGGCTATATGGAAATATATCTCCAATGATTGCACATGTATAATCTATATCAGATTGCTTACCATTTCAGGAAGGAGGGAAGAGAGTGAGGGAGGGAATTTGGAACTTAAATTTTTAAGAAACAAATGTTAATAGTTTTTACATGAAATTGGGGGAAATAAAATATTATTATTATTATTATTTTTTAAGACAGCTGCATCATCTTCTGGAATAGAGAGATGACAGACCTGTTGCATTCTTTCCTGGTCAGAAAACATCTAGAGTATTATGCTCAGTACTTGGCATCACAGTTTTGGAAAGACATTGATAACATGAAGAGCATTCAGAGAACAGCACCCTGGAGTTGAAGGGTCTAGAGTTTATGTGCTATGAAGATCAATTCAAGAAATTTAGGATGTTAGTCAGAGTTAAGGTGGTTAAGGGATGACAACTTTGTTTTGGCTAATTAAAGGGTTCTCATGTGCAAGAAAGATTAGGCCTATTTTATTTGGTCTCAGAGAAGAGAACTAGATGTCATAGGATGAAGCAGAAAAGTGACTAATTTAGTTGTGATGTCAGAAAAAAAACCTTTATTTGCCCCAAGTGAAATGGCTTGCCTTGGGAAACAATGGGTTCCCCTGGTTCATGGTAGATCTTCAAGTAAAGGATGGATCACAGCTTGTTCGGTACGAGGGAGAGGGGATTCTTTCCCAGGCACAAGTTAGACTAGGTTCTTACCCATTTTTGTATCATGGACTCCTTTGGCAATATTGTGATGCCTATGATCCCCTTTCCAGAATAATATTTTTAAAAGAATTAAATACATATGATCACAAAGCAAATCAATTATATTGAAATCATTACTTATATATATTACAAACACACACACACACACACACAAAATTAGAGATTACTTCTGGGACCAAGCAGAATAAGTCTATTTCCTCTTCAAATTCTTAAAAAGTTTATTCCTTCCCCATCTCTTTTCTCCTAGCTAAATATCCCTAGTCTTTATATCATCTCCAACCTGATCACTTGCTAGACACACTCTAGCTTATTAAAATGTGCCCAGAAATGAAGACAATATAGCAGAGATGGTCTATAGTGGTCTGCAGTGGGAGCACCATCTCCCCACTTTTGAATATTAGCTTTTTAAAAATATATATTTTTAAGCATTTAATGCAGCCTAAGATCACATCTTTTTGGTTGCCACGTTTCACTGTTGACACACTGAGCTTAAAATCCACCCAAATTTCAGATGAGTTATTCTCTAGGCACATCTTACCCCGCTTGCCCTTTCAAAGTTGATTTTTGAATCCAAATGTAAGACTTTACATTTATCCCTATGAAATATCATCTTGTTCTTTTTGTCCTAATGATCTTGCCTATTAAGACTTCTTAAAAGTCTTGTTTGGCTCTGTTATCACTTCCAGCTTTTCGTCATCTGTAAATTTGATAAGTATAAAATTCATGATTTTATCCAAGTTATTGATAAAAATGTAACACAATGTAAAATACTAAAAATACAATAATTATGTGTGTGTCACACACACACACACACACACACATATGCATGGATGTATTTAAGGTCACAAAGCTCAAGTTAAGAAAGCCACTGAGACCCCTTGCAATTTGAACATTTTCTCATTCCATTGTTCACAGTTTCTGTAACCAGACTTTCTAAAGGAGGCTGTGAAGACTCAAAAGAACCACTTGATAGTTTTTTTTTCTTAGGACACTTGCAAGAAAAACCAGGCAGAATTTCTTTCTTTTTTTGGGGGGTGGGGTTGGGGTGAGGGGATGAGGAACCAGAACTGTGATTTCATTGGTGTATAGGCTCCTGGTGAGGAATCCTTCTGCCAATATACATCAGCACCTTCTCTGCAACTTATGACCTTGGAAGACTATGTGGTGGGTACTGACAGGTTAAATAACTTGCTTAAGGTCACACAGCCATGATTGGTTCAAGGAAGGATTTAATCCAGGCCTTCCTGACTATAAGGCCAGATATTTATCATTGCTTCTTCCACTCAGGGTTTCTGAATGAGATTGGTAAGTTTGGAAGGGTCTCCACCTCCTCCTCAGCCCTTTCAGTGCTAAGGAATCTTTCCTTTCCTCTGAAGGGCATTATCTTATGAATATTCTCCTCTGCTACCCTATAAAAATAGACAAGGTGGCATAGCGATGAAGTTGGCAATCACTGGCCTTGAACAGAATGAGCAGTGGGAGATGTGGGTGACTCACCAATACTAGAACATTTGCTGAGTTTGTTTCCAGCTCCAATCAATGACTAAGCCGCCTCTCTTGATATGAAGTGTTTCTGGGCTCAGCCACTTTAGAGCAAATTTAAAACCATCTCCTCAGGGATGTAGGAAGATACTGAAACAAAAAGCTATTGATTCACTCTGCAAATTCACTGTCCAGATGCATAATCTAAAATTCCAATGGTAAATACAGAATTCTAGCTCTGCTATACTCTAGCTGTGTGACCTTGAACAGCTTCATCTCTCTGGACCTCAATTTTCTCTTCCATATGTGAGGGTTGGATTAGATGGCCTTCTTGGACTAGCACTACAATTCTATGATAACAATGTATAGACAACATACATAAACTTACATATATGTTCCTGCACTGCATCAAAACGAAACAAACCTTTTTTAAAAAGCATCACCTTGAAGTTCAAGAGGTGTCAAATTACTTCTCTTAGCCAAAATGTTGTTTCTGAGAAGGGTGGGGGGAGGGGAGGAGAGAAAAAATGGAAGGAAGCAGCTATTATGGTGACTTAGTAAAAAACATCATCTCATCCCTTTGCTTCTAGGATTCAGTGTGAGTTTTAAAGAAAATATGGATTTGAAATTAAGTAAAGCAAATAAATTTTAAAGATTAATTGGTCAAGTGTTTGTTTCATACCACTAAATCAATTCGGGATTCCCATCCCTGCTCTCCCAATACAGGAATTCCTGTAGGTCTTGTGAATCACAGAACCATAGCATTAGAGAGAGCTTGAAGGTATCTTGGAAGTGATCAGGCTTCATTGTCTCACCTACAAGAACCTCTGACTAAGCTCTTTGGCCCAGCATCTACTGAACAATCCAATAAAGTTGACCCTTGATTTCTGTTGAATGAGAAGGGAAAAACAGAGGGAGAAGTGTGAGCAGGGTAGTCTTCAGAACCTTCTGATCTTTGTTCAAATCCCAACTCAGATATACCTATATACCCCTTAGCAAGTCATTTCAGACTTAATTTGCTCATTTGTGACATGGGAGTAATCATCCTTACCCTACTTTCCCTCAAAGGTGAATGTGAGGGAAGAAGTCTTGTAAACCGTAAAGCTTTTCATAAATGTAAACTATTATTATTAGTGGACAGAGCACTAAACTGAAAGTCAGGAAGACTTACTTGGGTCTGCCACAAAAGTAGCTGTGTGACCCTGGGCATTATTAAACATCTTTGGGCTTCAGATGCTGATACAATGAAATGGTTGGTTACATTATTTCTAACGTCCCCAGTAGCCTGTGATGGGAGGTAAGGGAAAGGCTGGGAGTTAGCTGCAAGATGTGGGTTTAATCTTGGACTATAACATAAGCTAGCTGTATGATCTAGGATACATTGCTTATCTTCTCTGAGTCTCAGTTTACTCATCTGCAAAATGAGAGAGGGTTGGCCCTAAATCCCCCTTTAAACTCTAAGTATCTCCCTAAGGTGACAGCCAAGAAGCACAGATTTTAGATGATGAATACCACTCATCTCACAGTGCAATGAGAGGGCATGGCATTTTAATCCTGCTATCAACCAATGAATCTCTCCCTTGGAGTTTCCTTGACCTCTGATTATCCCCACCCACTTTCCTCTCTGGAACAGTAGGGAAAGGGATCATGTATGTATAGACATATACATACTGTCTTTGCATTTGTTCAAGGAGTTTTTCAATTTAGTGCTAAAGGAACACTCTCCAGCCATATTCTATGTTGTACAAATCCTGCTTCAGACACTCACTGAGTGACCTTGAGCAAGTAACTTATCTGTCTCCAGTTTCCTTCACTATAAAAATAATAGCACCTACTTCCCAGGATTGTTGTGAGATTCAAATATTTGTAAATATTTGCAAAGCTCTTAGGACAGTGCCTGGAACAGCACAGCAGGCCCGATATAAAGGCTATCATCATCATCATCATCATCATCATCATCATCATCATTATAAGGGTAAAGAAAGTGATTTGTAAAAGACTAAGCGAAAATTGAGTAAGACACCAGTGACTCAGGTTTTTTTTTTTGGGGGGGGAGGGCAGAAATCAAACAAATCATTCAAAAGGACCAATTCGGGTAGTTGTAAGTGATACTAAGATAAGGGAGGTTTAAAAAATGTCAGCATCTTAAACAATTCACATGTAGCATAACGAGCTGGTTCACTTATTTCAGCAAGTAACATTTGATGACTACATAGAATCATAGGATATTAGGGACGTTAGAAATTATGTAGCCAACCCTTTCATTTTATCAGCATCTGAAGCCCAGAGCTGTTTAATAACTTGCCCAGGGTCACACAGCTACTTTGTGGCAGACCCAAACAAGTCTTCCTTTCAGTTTAGTACTCTGTCCACTAATAATAATAGCTTACATTTATGAAAAGCTTTAAGGTTTACAAGACTTCTTCCCTCACATTCACCTTTGAGGGAAAGTAGGGTAAGGGTGATTACTTCCATTTCACAGATGAGCAAATTAAGTCTGAAATGACTTGCTAAGGGGTATATAGGTATATCTGAGTTGGGATTTGAACAAAAATCTCTCCCAATTCCTAGTACATTGCTTACTCCTTCATATGATTTTGCAGTTTGTCTCTATGGACCATTGATTTGGATTATAATTTTATCTTTGGAATAGAGAATTTGCCATTCCAAGAACACTAATTTAAGGAACGTTAGCTGAAAGGTCAAAACCATTCTGAGCTTCAACCTTTATATTAATGTAGGACAGGATTTACAAGAAAATAATCAAACTACTGTGAAATTTTTCCCCTTGGGATTTGTTCAAAGGAAAATGTTGTGTTTTGCTTAAGTCCTTAGAACAAAGTATTTTCCTCCCCCAACATGATCATGCTAAGTATGATAAAGGGTAGTTACAACTGATGTGTAACTTTGCTGTGTAATCTTCTAACAACATGATAGGCCAAAAGATTTTGCCATCTACTAACTTCATGGTCATGGAATGGAAGCAGCCAATATTTCCACTAATACATCCTAGAAACTTTCCAATATCATTGCCCTGGTATGCAGTTAGTCTAAAACTACTTAGCATACACTTTTGACAATTTACTTCATGAGGCTAATATAAAAACTTGGAACCTTAAATTTCTGGGTTTTCTGGGTAAAGGAACATCCTATTTTCTATGGCTGTTAGACTCTAGTTCTTGTCAATCATTACTCATTCAATCAACAATTTCCTCTAACATCTGAATGGGTAAAGATATTAGCTCAGAAACAATCCATATTTGGCCTTCTATAACATAAAGTCTTCAGAACAGAATCTCAAACTTTTCCCAAAAAACTCGACTTACAAATAAAGTCAGGATTATCTTCATTTAAAAAAAACACGTATCACAAGGTACATAATGAGCCTTAAAGTATTAAAAATGATCCCACTGACAGAGGCTATTAATACGCATTTATGATATATTTGTTTTAAAAAAAATACATGGCATGAGCTCTAATGTTCCCTAAAAACTTTACAAATATTTTGATTTTAAAATCTGGACTATCTCAAATACATTTGCAACAGACTGTCTTAAGTCATGTCTTCAAATTTTACAATTTGAAGTTAATTTTTCAATCTATTACCATGATCCAATTTGAAGACCCTATTTTTCTTTTGACATTATAAAGACAGTTTTGTCTACTATCAATCTAATCTAATAAGCAATCATTAAGTGCCTACTATGTGCAAGGCACAAGAAATGGCACTTCTTCTATAAAAGTGAATTTTCCAGATAAGTGAAATAAATGTTCATATCTATATGTTTCATGATAATTGGAATCCCTTTTCTCATGATCATTTTTTGAAGTGTCTTCCTACCTTCTTAAAGAGGATCCTGAACAAAATGTATCCTTTCCTTAATGACTCGGAATTATTAATGGGAAAATTAATTATTATACTGTGTTCTTCTAAGGTGAAATTCTCAGGGGTTAGTTACTGAAGATACGTAGGATATTACCTTTTAATTTAATCAGTCCTAGGCTACTGTGTTTTTTGAGTTCATATAATTAATTTTTTTTTAGTTTTAATTTTCTCCCTTTCTATAAGTTGTCATTTCAGGACGTTTTCAATATGTCTGCCTGCAAGAACTTACTTGATTCTAATTTGCTACTTTCAAACTGCAGTGGGCTGGGAATCCATTATGTCTGTATCAAAAGTCAAGATCTGAGTGAGGGGCCTGAGGGGTTCTCCTATGAGTAATAATAATAATAACAACACTATTTACATAGTGCTTTCAGGTTTGCAAAGCATTTTAACTGTGTTCCCTTTTACTTTCTGCTTGATTCCTAATTTTGGGTTTAAATCTGGATAGTTTAAGTTTCTGGATATTGATTGAAATTACCCAGTTTTAATCAATAACCAACATTTGTGGATGTCAGTACAAGATAGCTGCATGAAAGCTTATTTAGTTAACAGAATGGTCCTTAGAGACACAAGAGCCTTAAATACTGGCTTTTCACCCTGCCTTAATTTAGTCTGTTAAATGAACTCTTAAATGATTCAAAAAGTAAGCAAGGAAGTACTGGTTACTAGGAATTCTAGAAATTTCATCTTTGAAGGCCAATGGTATAATGATTCTTTGAAAATGAAATACATCTATATTTATGTTTGTGTATCATACATGCAATAGACATCTCTTCTAGAGATTACTGAATTCAATTTCCTCTTTTTTGCAAATGAGAAAAAATGAGGCATGGCTAGGTGGAGTGACCTGCTGAGAAACAGCTAGTAATACACACCAATGTAAATAAAAGAGGATGAGTTGGTGTCCTCCATATATTTTAATGAGACAACAGAGGTGATAAACAGTTTTGCTGTTTGTTTTATGGAATTCTAGTTGCATAAAATGGACCTGGAAAATACTGATTCCCATTTCAAACCAAAGAGAATGTGAACTAAAGAAGATTTTTCTTGGTTTAAACTTCAGGAAAAAAAAAAAGAAAAGAACTATTAGCAACGAAGCAGTGCTACCTCAAGGAAGAAACAGCCATGCTAACATGAAAAAACACATTTTATTGCACTTAAGTTATAAGAAAATAAAATTTCTAAGTGAATCAAACCATAGACACAATCCCTTTAAAGGTTGTTTTCCTCCCTCATGTCAGGTTGTTACATAACTAAATTAACCAACTGGAATCTGATTGTTTTAAATCAGACTATAAATAAAACAAAAAACAGGAGGAGGAATAAAAAAACAAGATCGCCTAGGATACAGTGTTAAACCACTTTCACAGTTCAGCTTGAGTTGTGGCTCTTGGAGAATGAGGCAAAACCATTCCACTTATTCATTCATTTTGTTTGTTTGCATGTGACGCCTTTACTACAAAAACGGAATCGTTTCTGCTTTGTCAGTTACTCACAGCAATAAAACTGTAACAGTTGTTTTTTCCCAAATACTGTAGAACACTAAGACTGACCAGCAACTTTATTTTCATTTTGTGTTTTATAGTTTTAAAAAATATTTTGTCAGTTTTATTATGTATGTTCATTCCATTCACCACAGCCCTCAAAAAGAAAAGTTTCCCAACAGAACAGGCTGGAATAGCTTTGTTCTAAGGAATGTGTTTTTCATTTTTGCCCAGAAAAGAAAAAAGAAAATAAGCTTTGCACACACTCTCAATTCTTTACTTGCAGGCAAACTTCACTCTTTATTGTCTGAAACTCTTCCACTCTCAGCCTCTTAGAGGCACAGATGGCTCAAGTTTCAGTGGCAAAAAGTCTTTTTTTTTTCCGTAACCAAACTAGAGCAAATTTGGAATTCAGTCTGGGACTAAAACGTCACAGCAGAAAAAAAATAAAAAAAAATAATTTGCTTTTTTTTCTCTTTCATTTAGCAGCATAAATAAGTTTGGCCACTGGGAATACAGTACAGGGGTGGGACAACAATCCCATGTTTGAAGACCTACTTCTAGCACCAGCATCGAGAATTAAATCCATCTCAGGACTCACAGAACCCAGGACAACTTGCCACCTCAGAGCAACATATGCATTGAAGAGTGTAAATGGAAGCAACAGTAAATAGTTTAACAGAGGCTAATACTGTGATTGATTGACATTGGCAATGGTTGGCAAAAAAAAAAAAAGCTTTTTTATGATAACTGTACAAAAACAATTCACAGTAAAAACTTTTAGCTTTTCCACTCCAGAAATGACTTTTTTGTTGCAGATGCTCTAATGTGAAAAGGCAACCAGCCCACATTTCGATGTTATTGCAGCTCCTTTCTAGACCTCGGTGGTAAAAGAACAGGTTAGCAGGATTTGGAACAAGGTTTCAGCATCGCACTGCCCAATGACCACTTGAGAGGAAAATAAAGAAATAATTGCACCTGGTTTGATTTAGAAAGTCACATTTTGCAAAGCTGCCCCCAGTCCAAAGTGAAGCCTTGTACATGATGAGACAGCAGATGCCTTGCTTGTCAGGTATGGTTTGTCATCTCGTCGTCTTCCCTTTCGTCTGTAGGTCTCTACACTCTGTTGCCCCAAGCCAACATCCTGCACCACGGAGAACAAGGGATTTTTTTTTTTGCAGGGGGGAAGGGCAGGGAGTACATCTTCTACATGTTTGGACAAATTCATCTTTTCTGCTCTTCACTTCATGTCCACATCAAAGTCCAGCACCAGCAGCTTTGTTTCCTCAGTCCCATTGCGGCTTCCAACTGCACACACCACTTTGTGTTAGAGGCTCTGATCCGCCACACGACTCCCCCGCTCCCCCCACTCTCCAATGTGACTAGGTTTCGGATAAATTCACCCGTTTTCAAGTCCCACAGTTTTACAGTCCCATCATCTGAGCTGGTAATTACAAAGTTCTTGTTGAACTGTAAACAGGTCACAGCACTCTGATGTTTGTTGGGACCTAGGAAAACCAAAAGAATTTAGTTATTGGTTAGAAATTATGCATATGGGACACATATATAGTAATTTGTAGACTTCTACATTAGAACATACAGTAAATGAAATACTTAAAATTTTACATATTCAGAAACCTTGCTCTAAGTTTTTTTTTTTAATTTCAAAAAAAGACAAGTATGGATATGGGAAAATCTGGTAGCCATTTGTGATTGAACTCTTATAATCAACTATTTATTCAGAAATCTTGGTAAGGAATTTGAGACGTATTTCATTTCAAAAATGTCTGGATAAAACTTTTTCTGAATTATGGTAGTCCTAGTACAACTTCATGCATAGTGTTGAGGACCATGACCTACTACCATAAGCCTCTGAGTTGCTTATTCAAAGGTGCTGCACAACTGAATGAACATAACTCTAAGCACAAAACTCCAGAACAAGATGCTGTTATTGCTGTCACCCTGATGTCTAGCTGAAAAAACAATTTTGGGCCTCTATAACTGCTTAGATGTATGATTAATCACAAATGACTCTAAACTCCTGCAATACTTAAGAGAATGACATGATGGAAGTCTAACAAGACAGAAGGCTTGCAAACACTATTGGAAAGAATATTGTTTGAAGCTCAGGAAGAACAGAATAAATTTGAGAATAAAAAAATTAAGAATCTTACTTTGATGTTAAACATGATTCTGAGGGCATGAAATGACAGTAAAATATAAAATGAAACTCTTTAAGTGAGTGAGTGATTTCCAGATGGAGTTTTCAATGGGGCACTCTCATAATACATATTACTTCCTATTGTAATTGGTGGTAAAGCTTCAAGTGTCAAAGATTTCCTTGAAGTAAAAATATTAAAGCTATCTTAAAGAATTATATAGGAAATGAAAAAGTGCAGTTTTCATGCCAATACATCTTTTTTTCCTTTGCAAATCAAATGTTAAATTCAAATTAAATAATTATTTAATCCCAATTCTTCCTTCCACAAATCCCCTAAAACAAACTGCCATAATTGGTACATTCTGAAAGACACTTATAAGTTTCTCTTAGGTACAATATTGTTTTTAGAAAGAATCCACAGTCATGTGAGTTCTTCATATATATAATATATGTAGTAAGTCATTAAAATAATTTTCCTTTTAAAAATATAACTTAAAACAGTTTGCCCAAGGTGAATATGGTCCTTATAGATCCAGTTCAAAGGAGAAATGCTCACAGATTCATGTAAAAGCAATCATGCTTCTGTTTTAAGAAAGAGATAGCTCAATATTGCTTATAATTACCACTAAGTTTTGTTATTCAGAACTCACCTTGCAACGTCTGTAAACACTGTCCTGTTTTTATATCCCAGATTTTAACTGTGGAATCTGCATTTCCAGAGACAAGAATATTGTCCTTGAGCTCCATTCCACTAGTTAATGACTGATGGCCTGTTAATGTGTGAATGCAGTTCCCTGTTTCCACATCCCAGACACGGATTGAAGTATCAAGAGATCCACTCACCACATGGATGCCATCAAACTAGAAGAAAGAGATTCTATTAGCAATGAACTTGAATAAGACATTTGTGGATCCTAACCTTAGCCACGGTGAGAACCAACATTGCAGGGGACGCTAATTCAGTTCTCATGCAAAGTCACTCAATCCGATGAAGTGAAGCACAGCTGCACCAAACAGGTTTTCAAAAAGCTTCTGATGTCAACACATTGTATCATATATCACTTGGCTGCAGAAATATTTGAGAATTCTTAAACTCAAAAAAAACCCCACTGTAAAACACTAATTCTAATACTTCACAAATGCAAAGTGAACATGGAATATAATTCAACATTTAATTTTTAAGCCTTCTTTTTGGAAATACCCATCCCCCTAGGCATCTAGGTACCTTGAGATGGTTCTGGCATCAATGAGAAAGTCACTGACAATTACCTCCAGCAGGAAGTTGAACCTGCTGACACAGCTTGTGATAATGGAAGGGCTTATCAACATCTAAATATAGGAAAGGGCTAGAGACACTTTTCACAGTGCTCAAATCTCATTTAGAAACTGAATGGAAAAGTATTACAGTATTTACAAGAACCTAAAACTAATTAGGAAATAGGCTAACAAATAATGAATCGTGTTTCAATTAGGGATGGTGTCATTTTGATGACAGACTTGCTGCAAGATCCATATCATTCCTTGCTACTTTTGTTTCCACTGAGTAAATGACCATCAACCCAAACAAAATTAAGATGATGCCAACTAACATTGTCATTTTCAGCTCCTGGCCCAATGACTTGCTTAAATGAAGATTTTAGTGTTATTAGTGCTCACAAAATATTAAAAAAAAAAACAACACAACTTACTAATCTGACGTCCCACAAAACATTCTCTCCTCCTCTTAAATGACTAGCTTTGAAATCAAAAGAGCAAACACAACCCCCACCACCAATAACAAATCACTTATCCCGTGTCAAATCATTTTAATGTGACAATGGCCCCAAAATCAATACTGTACATCAACTAAACACATTATTAAGTTGTGAACGAAATTGTCAATATAAGCAGTCTATTATGTGCAGATCGTGGATGGATGTCAGCTAATGAATAGAAATGTATATGAAAACTTTTAAAACTGAAAATGAGGCTGTTTAGGGGGAACAGAATATATGTATTCTGTAACATCTATTTTTTCTAAAGAGTACAAAATTTTAGCTATTTGACTTTGAAAACTGTGGTGAATTTATTCAAGCATATCAAATTCAGTTTCAAGTTTAAAGGAGGGTTTCTGAACCTTTTTTATGTCATAGATCCCTTGGGCAGTCTGGTAAGCCCTAAGGACCCCTTGTCAGAATAATGTTATGTCAAGTGCATAAAATACACAGGATTACAAAGAAAACCAATTAAAATATAGTTATCAAAAAACTTTTTTTTAAAACTGGTTCACTATCACCAGGTTAAGAACCTTTGGTTGGAAGAAGTCTCCCCATAGGAACTGCGCTAGGGATGCCTCTGGCAGGGAAGCAGCAGCTTCTTATAGCAGGCTGCAGATCTGTTATGAGTAAGGATGGAATCCCAATTACACGGTCCATCAAACTCAAGCTACCAAGGTCAAGGGGAACTTTTTGGTCAAATTAATCCTTTGCTAAGGAGGGAATTAAAACCAGGTTTACCCTGGTAACAACATCTATTGTAGCACAACTGAAGTACCCCAAGTGGCAGGTTCTAACTGTTCAACACAGATATTTTTTTTTGAAGGAAATTACATAATAAAGTAGAAAATGGTCAAACAAATAATTCCAAAATCTCATGTGTTTTCTTCATGCTTGTTGTATAAGTGGCACATACACAAGTCACAGGAAAACTCTGTTCTTCTTATTTTTCTAGTACTCTAATGGACCAGCATTTACCAGACAATTAGTGCAGTTTCTACAAACATATGCTTAGTTAGCAGAACATTCCTAGGATAGAGCACACAGAATCTCTTACCTGCAATGAATATACTCTATTAGTATGCCCTTGCAGCGTGTGTAGACAAGTCTCAGTCTCTGGATCCCACACCTTCACCATGAAATCATATGCTCCACTAACAACCCTCCTGCCATCATACTGAACACATCGGACTGCAGCAACATGACCCATGAGGACGTGTAAACACTGGCCTGTCTCAATGTCCCAAACCCTAAGTGTAGCATCTCGAGAACCGCTGACAACACTGGAGAACAAAAATAACACAACTTGAAATTACATGTCTGACAGCAAGCTTTAAACCATGTCTGTTACTAATCAGAGTGAAAATGAGCCTGATGCAGAAGTTAAAATATACTTCAACAAATAATGTGGAGATAGCAAAGTAAATACGTGCATTCAGGAACCACATAACTATTAGAAAGATTTATTCAATGCCATACCTGCTATAGTGATTCTTGAAGGGCGAAATGATGTAATAATTAAACATACACCTTGGATTTATATAGTAACTTGTTTCAAAAGGGTTCAAATCTCTCACATTTTCCCATATGGTCTTCTGATAT
The DNA here is from genome assembly GCF_003287225.1 of Phascolarctos cinereus. NCBI lineage: Eukaryota > Metazoa > Chordata > Mammalia > Diprotodontia > Phascolarctidae > Phascolarctos > Phascolarctos cinereus. Next base: position 104,461,627 of record NW_027556402.1, on the reverse strand, counting down.
TTTTAAGAGTTTGGGATGCACAGATTATAGCCACATTTGGGGAATTGGCACACAGCAATTAAGGCATAGCATAACTGGAACCAGAATTCAGATTACCTGGCACCTAATCTAATACTCTAACCTTCCAGATTGCAGTGCCCTTCCATTGCTTAAATAGTTCTAATTCAATTCAAATTAGAAATGAAAATGAATTTTAACTGCATTCATTCATAACCACTGTGTGAAAACATTGCATTAACATTCTATATTCCTTATTACCTCTACACATCAAAATTCCAATATAGAATATGCTGAATTGTTCTTACTGAGAAAAATGTTACTGTTAATATGGCAGAAGAAGAAGAATGGAATGGTGTTACAGTAAGGGACAGAAGAGAGAACCTGCTTTGAAAATACACTGGATCTATATATTTCTTTTTTTAATCCCTGAAAATACACTGGTCTCCATCAACTGGGAGAATACTAAACAAGATGGGAATAATAACACTACCTATCTCACGGTGTTGGTGGGAGGGCCAAATAAGACAATATATCTAAGTTCTTATCACAATGCCTGCAATGTAAATCCTCCCCTCCATCTTTCCCTAATGGGAGTATAAGGCAATATTACCAAGCTGTATGTGACAATGAACATGAACCAACAGTGAAGGAAGAACAGGGAAAACAATATCAAGAATGAAAAACATGTGAAAGGACAAAAAAGCTGAAATGGAACAAGGGACTGTGTATGTATGGAAATGAAAGTGATATAGAAACTAAAAGTATCAAAAAAATTTATTTTTAAAGAAAATACATTCAACTCAGATGAGTACTCTAATAATCAACTCAATGAAATACAGCAAGCATATCTTGGGCATCTACTAGATGCTCTGTGTTGTGTTAGGTGTGATTTCCTCAAGCCAAGATAGTTATACAATAATTTTTATATTTACATTAAAATTACATTTATACAAACTTTTACATTGAATGGATCTTCAAAGAGCTAGTCCCTGAGCTAATGAGGAAAAAAAAGTTTTAAATAATTTTGGACCATTTCATCTACAAATTAGGACACATTATAAGAGGTTGAACTGGAATACAGTGGCACATAGGGGCCTAAAAGGGTGAAAACTTGTGTTTATACAAGGTCAAATTACCAATTCCAGGCCATTTTAAAGACTGTTTCCTTCACTACATATGTCTACATATTTTCACATCCACAGTCCTCTGTTATAAACATTTTTGATAAGCTTGATAATTTTTTCTTTTGAAAAATTTTTATTCCTGTGTTAACTCACCATTTTGCATATTATGCTACTTTTCTCTGAAAAGATATTCATAGGGATTCTTTTATTCTCTCTCACAATTTTCCCATGTGAGAAGTAAAGGGAAGCATTGTTGACTAACTGTACAGATAGCAACCCAGAGCATGTCATCACTAAGTAACTTGGAATCATGAAGTTTTAAGAATGATGTAACCCTAAATCCTCATTTTACAGGTAAAAACTAAGACCTGGAGAAGGGAAGAGTTTATACCACCTTAGTGACAAAGCTAGAACTCCAATTAGATTGGGGCAAAACCATGGAGGGAATCTAGCATCGCAATGGTCCAGTCTAACCCTCTCCTTTTCCCAGACCCACTTCAAAATTTATTTCACACAGGGGAACTGAAGATGCCCAGGACAATTAGAACTGAGACAACTATCTGCAAACAACTCAGTACTGATCATCATGAAAAGATAGCTAAGAAAATACATATTCAAAGAAGACTACGTGACTTCAATAATTCAGCTGAAACTAAACGTTAGTGTAAACTTCTGCTTAGTTGTCATCATCATTATCTATGGCAACAAAATAAAACTGAAAGGCAGTAATACATGAAATATGTATATAAAGCTGAAACCTGAAAATGACTGCAGAACGGATACCTAATAGTTACCAGTTGAAAGTGACTTAAGCAATGTAAGACAATCGCTTTACTCTCAATTGGGTTTTTGCTCTTACCGCTTTTCATGGAGGTGCATACAACGAACAGTGGAGGTATGTCCATATAAAGTGTGTATACATTCTCCAGTCTCTGCATTCCACACTTTAAGAGTACGGTCAGTAGATCCACTGATGATGATGTTGTCTCTCATTTGTGATGACCATACTCCACCAGTGTGTCCTACTAATGTTCTCAAACACTAGGAAAAAAAAATACTCAAGATTCTTATTTTTGGATAAAAAGCAAAATTTAAACACCATTTTCATCATTTATTAGAATTTGTGCGGAAAAACATTCAAAATTTGGTTTCCAGAAGTATCAGGAAATAATTTTTAATTTTGAAATGAGAATCATGTGACAATTCAACTCACATATTCAGCAATACGTCACATATGAATGTCACAAAAGGCTAAGTAGATAGAAAGCAAATGTTTCTTACTAAGATGTGACAGTTCCAGGCTGGCTTATTTTTTTTTTGATGAAAGAATACTAAATTGTAACTTGGTTTCTTCATGGGAATGGTTTAAGTGAAAGAATGTCAATAGTACTGGGTGTGGTTGCATACCACATTTCCTCTAAGACTGCCTGAAGGCAGTAGTTATGATCCAGCCAAGCTACTTGCAGACATGTAAAGACAGACATTAAAACATTGAAGATAAATCCCAAACTAATGTTAGACCATAGAAATGCGAAGTTCCCTTCTTATCTTCAAGTGTGACTTGAGATATTTAGAAGATTAATGATTTCTGATTGAAGTATTGCATGGGAAAAGTGTTAAAACAAAACAAAACTGGAAGCTTTTCTATATACTCCTTTCCTTTCACCATAACTGTTTTTTTTAAAAGAAAAGTGGTCAATTACTCAATTCTGTGCAATGCCACCGTACTGGACAGATAAGTGCTAGACTTTCCCTCTGGTATTGTTGCAAGGGATACTATCATGTGTTTTCAAGATTGACTGCTCAGGTTGCTTTTTCCCATCAAACTTTAATTTCAATACCTCATCTACTTTAGTATTATCTCATATAGCTTGAGATTAGTCTAATCTAACATGAAACATTTAATTTTCAAATTAGATGTGACCTATAAATGGAACAGTTTCACAGGGAAAACAAATCTCTCACAATTACGACTTTTTACAAAAGATTAAGGTAATATCATGCCATTCAGGTTGATAAAGTCAAGACAAATGCAACTTACATAAATATAAAGCACATCTGCTCAAATTCTCAGTTTATCTATGATCAGATCATGTTACATCAAGATGACTTTCACAAACTTGGGGCTTAGTATATAAACAGCTTAAAAATTCTTGCTAAAAATAAGTGGGTACCAATAATTAGTCATTTTTTCTATTCATTATCAGTACATGGAAAAAAAAATACAAATGTCATGATCTTTAAAACAAACTCACTTTGCCTGTGATTGCTGACCAAACTTTCAGAGTGTTGTCATCAGAACCACTAACTATCCTGTTTCCACAAAACTGTAAGCATGTGATCACATGATCATCATGTCCTTTGAGCACCTGATAAGACAAACAAGAATCAGAAATATAACTATGTTTTTTATATATTACACACAAGGAAAAAAGTGCACACGAACAATGATTTTTAAACTATATTTAAAATTTGCAGAAGTATGAAAGGGTACTTAGCCACCATAGGATGATTAACATCTTAAGAAAAAAATTAAATAACTATTTTCAGATGAAAAGTTTGAATAGTTTGCTAAGGTGCCATATTAAATTAAAATTGTTTGACAAAAGCCACATTTACTTAATTATATATATATATATATATATATATATATATATATATATATACACACACACACATATATCAGAATATATATATATGCATGTATATATTTAAACACACACATATATATGTATATATGTATATATACATACACACACATCAAAAGATTTCAAATATTTTCTCATTTTTCCAATAAATGAAAAGTATAGAGATATGGAGAAAATATCAAATAAGGTCTGAATTCATAGAAGTCTCACAGTAGAAAAGGAAGCTACTACAAAGTTAGAGAAAGCAGCCAACACATTCATCAGTAAAATATATGCTACATGTGTATATCTGTAAATAATGATATATGATAGGAAATAATGACATTTTAATATTACAAAATCCAATAGGATGCTCAAACCTTTTCACTTATTTGAAAATAGAAGCAGCAGAAACACATACATTATGTCATGCTCAATTTACATGCCCTTCCCTGTCAGATTTAATTCTTTTTCAGGTTAGAGGAAGAAATTTGCTATAGAAGAACTCTAACAATTACTCTTTAATTTTTTTAAATTAAATTTTATTTTCATGAAGAACCTCCTCCTCTCCTTTTCCCTCCCCCACACTAAGAGAGCAAGAAAAACAAAACCCGTTAATAAACTTACATAGTAAAGCAAAATAAATCCCCACATTGGTCATGGCCTGCTCCACTCCCCACTCCCCACCCCCCAAAAAAGTCTCAATCTGTACTTTGAGTCCTTCATGTGTCTATTAGAAGGTGGGTAGCATGTTTCATCATAAGTCTTCTGGAATTGTGGCTGGAATATGGCAACTAGGTGGCACAGCAGATTAAATACTGGGCCTGAAGTCAGGAAGACCTGAGTTCAAATCTGGCCTTACTCTGGGTAAATCACTTAATCCTGTTTGCCTCAGTTTCCTCATCTGTAAAATGAGCTTGAGAAGGAAATGGCAAACCACTCTTGTACCTTTGCCAAGAAAACTCCCGAATTCGGGATCATGAATTGGATACAACAATTAAAATAAGTAACTAAAAGAGTTGGAAAACAACTAAACAACAATAACAAAAAAGTTCCTCAGTCTTTTAAAGTTGTTTGTCTTTACAATATCACTGTTATTGTATAAAGTTGGTTCTATTCAATTCACTTCATCTGTTAGTTACCCATTTCAATTACTTTAAAAGATTTTGGTTCTTTCTTAGAAAAGAGGATGTCTCAAGTTACACTTCTCATCCAGAACAGCAATGGCTAGCTGCTAAATGCTTAATAATTCCCATTATAAATACGCATCCATTTAGAAATCTTCGTTACCTTTGGAGATTTCAGTTCTCCTCGCCGCCAGTTTGTATCAATTCTGTGTTGCCTTATATATGCACTTTTCCACGGACTATGTATGAAACCTGGCTTTATGATTTTTCTTCTTTTGATGTGCAGCGGTTCATCAATTCCTGTTTGAAAATTTTTTTAAAAATCTTCCATAATTAAGAACACAAAATTCGTACATAAAGCCATTGTTATTATTTCCTTTATGCTCAAATTGTTCTTCATTATTTTAATAACTAAATTGTTATAGTCATAATATTTTGCATTTATATAGCACTTCTAACTTTTCAAATTATTTTCATGGCACCTCTTTCATTTGAACCTCACAAGGACTTCATGAAGTAGGGCAGATATTACCATACAGCCAGGTCCCATGAAGAGGTCGCATGTATTTGAATTTGTCCTATTCAAAGTTGTAATTACATGAAATATGGTAATTGGTGACAGCCCAATGGAAATATGCAGTGCTAATTAGAATAATGCAACCACTTCACGAAGATTCATTATTTGCCCTAATTGGGACCTTGCTTAGCTGTACCCACTTTCTAGACAAAGAGTTTTTGTGGCTTGCCCCAGGCTACCTGGTCACTGCATGGCAGACATGGGATCTGAATAAAGGTCTTCTTGATCTCTGTCTCAAGTCAACATTTCAGAAATCTTAACCAACACACAGTTATCAGTATGACTTAGCACTACAGTTCCAGGGCCCCTTTAATAACCAAGAGCAGTAAACTGCTTTTGATTACCCAGTTAATAAACTTCTTCTTATTTGTTATTTCCATTAAAAGTCTTCTTCTCTTATGTTCTTTTGTTTTCTCTCAAAAACTAATTCCCAAAGGAAAACAAGATATTTGACTAGCTACTCAAAACTATAGACATAACTAATCTACTTGTCTATCTACACATACATGTACTGACACATAGTAGGCCCTTAGTAAATGGATGTTCCTTTTTCTTCCTTAAAGCTTCTCATTTCATCCTCAACAATTGTATAATGAAGATCGTACAACTATCATTATTACAACTTTTGTAAGGAAGGCACTGAGATCCAGTCAGATTAAATAATTTGCCTAGATGACATGTCTAAGTAAAGCACAGAGTTGAGACTGGTCTTTTGATTCCTTAGTTCACTGGTCTTTTCTTTCTACCATGCTACCTTTTAAAGCCACTGAATTCCACTTGGAAAAGTCACTGCAGATAGAAAGTTTTTAATTATTCAGAGAATGTTATTTCAGTTTTTTCCTTCCCCTTCTGCCTCCACCATTGCTTCTGCTTTCCTGATCAACTTCCCCTTTGGGCTTTTTCACTTTTCACCAATAACTCCACTAGGAAGGGATGAGCAACAAATCAGTCAATTTTGTATTTGTTAGCAGTGCTGGTAAATGGCTTCATAGGTACAAGTCTTGGTTAAATTAAGTCCATGAGGATTGTCTAGTTTCAAATAGTTAACACTGTGATGAATAATCCCAGTCTTAAAGTACAGATACTTTGGTGAATTTAAGTGGAGATTTCCTTATGATTTGTATCACTTAGCCAAGATTAAGCCTTCTCATTTAATTATTGTCGGAAGTTCAGTGTCACAACCTTAATTCAGTGTATATCATTTGGGCCTCTAAAACAGCTCTGCTCTTCCATATTCACTTAAAAGATACTTCTGTTTTGCTTACAAGAAATGTTAAATTAAGTTCATATTTGTCTTTGTTCATCCAACTATATAATTTACCTTTTCCCAGTTTCTCATCTATACCAAAACTACTTTTACCTTTTTAAAAAGTGTTCCATTTTGAGAATCATTTCTTTCTAAAAAGATATTTTTAAATTTTTGGCTCTTACCCTCTTCTTTGCATTTCTCTCTCCAGAGAAGGTTGTCTTCAGCCAGAATTCTCCAGTATCGGCATGTCTGAGCTGCTTGCAGCAGGTCCTTGGGTTCCAGGAATGAAAGCACATAAAGTGCCAACTGAGAAGAAAATGGTGCCAAATTAAAGCATCATCACCAAACCTTACAACTGTACACAAATACAACTTCAAACTCCCAGAAGACGAAGATTGGGATATCCAAATGTATATCAGATATGCAGTAGGACTGTTGGAAAAATCTAAAGGATCTAAAAGGGCAAGATATTATTACTAATGTAAATAGACAGATGTTTCCTGGCATTTTTTTTAATTGCAAAAAATCAGTTCTAATTATTTATTTTTTTAAGTTCTAATTATTCTTAAAACAAAACAAAACAGTCTTTCCCTCCCTTATAACTTAGTTAATTGACTCGGGTTGTTCAATTAACCCAGATCAAACTTACTTCTTTCCAAGATGTCTTTACTGATTAATCCTCTTTTCTTGGCTTTATTCTACAACTAGCAGGACTTATATACTACTAGCAGCATATTGTTCTGCACCTACGTAAATGTTACTTGTTAATACTTTCCATGTATTAAAATGAACCTTCCTTCTACATTCGATAGACTGTCTAAAGAGACACAAGAGAACTGTAGAGGCCACCATTTATTTCTCTAAACATTGATTAAATACTAGTGTGCACAGTACTATGTTAGGCCAAGGGGAAGACTTACACAAGACAGAGTCCATGCTCTCACAGGATTATCCATCACAAAACAAAGATAAGAAATAGCACATAATGCATATTTTTATATGCTAAGTACATTAAGGAGGTGCCTTATGTCAGGTCTAAGGGAGATGATAATTACTGAATTGAGGTAATGAGGATGAGAGGGAAAATCAAGAAAGGCCCTGTGAATGAGGAGATATTTAAAGGAAGAAGGAAATTCTTAGACTACAACTGAGAGTTAGACCTGCTAGCTAATATATAATTATTAAACTATTAAAGAAGCTATTTGCTGGCAAGTTGTTGAATTTCCTCAACATCTATATCCTTGGCAATGAAAGATGAAAAGCAATAATGATTTTGGCTGGAGAGTTACTTTTCCTAGACTATATCAAAACAATTGTTATAATTTCTCCAAATTGCTCTTGGGAATTCTTTGGAGGGAGTAAACAGAAATATTTATTTACTGAATTAAATGTTTTTGTACACTTTCAGTTCAGACAGCCTTCAACATAACATTTGGATGTGAATGACGAACACCAATTTATTTTTAGCATTTAGTGGAAAGTTCAGTGATATAGTTCAGAAGGGTTAACATAGTGCTTTACACACTTTCTCACTTAGTCTCTATAACACCCCTGTAAGGTAGGTAGAGCTACCTACCCTTTCACAGGTGGGAAAACCAAATCAGACAGGCTAAGTTATTTGCCTAAGACCACATAGCTGGTAGTATGCATATGTAAAATTTGAATACAGATCTTCTGAGTCCAAGTAAATAGCTCTTTTCAATATAGTATTTTGTTTACTCAAGTTGCCTCAAAATATACTGGGGGGTTGGAGGAGAGATAAAGGACATACAATGAATACAATTATAAAATTAACTTTACATAATTTGAAAATGATCAAATTTGGGGGGTGGAGCCAAGATGGCCATGTGAAAGCAGTGACTTGCTTGAGCTCTCCCCCAAAACCCTCCAAATACCTGTAGAAAAATGGCTCTAAAATTCTAAAGCAGCAGAACCCACAAAAAGACAGAGTAAAACAAATTTCCAGCCCAAGACAGCCCAGATGGATGATCAGAAAGGCATATCGTGCTGGGCAGGGAGAGGAGCACAGTTTGGCGTGGGCGCGCAGGCCGCAGCGAACCTGGAGAAGGCCTCAGAGGAATGAATCTCAGGCAGCTGTGGCAGTTTCCAGACTCCTCACTCCACAAACACCAAAGACAACTTAGAAAGTCAGTGAGAAAAGTCTGTTTTTTCAGTGACAGAAGAGCTAGGTCAGAGCCAGTTCCAGAGTGCAGAGTGTGGGCGCCGGGATGGTGCCAGCGTCCTGAGCTTCTGGCCCACAGACTGAGGGGGAATCAAGTGGCTGATCAAAGGGGGACTGCAGGGATCTCTTTGCTGGTGCTGAGGCAGGAATCTTTGGCTTTGCCTGTGCTTGCATCTGGGTCACAGTTCTGGATGGTGGTCCTGGGGTGAGGAGGAGCACTGGCGTGGTGAAGCTTGTAGTAGCTGTGGAGAGGAAACCCTCACAGTTCCAAGAGAGAAAAGACTGGTTGTGGCCGGTCACTCAAAGACCAGAGCACAGGCCAGGAAAAGAGTAAATACCTCAACCCTTATCATATCACCTTGGAAGAACTGAAAATTTACAGGTCCCTAGGAGTATCTCTGAAAACAGCTATACAAACCCCTAAAGCTTGGGACAGTACATTCTCCACATTGGAGACAGACTTTACCTTAACAAAGAGTTTAAAACTCAAGTAGTTGGCTGGGATCATGTGCAAACCTCGCAAAAAGAGTCAGACTATATTATCTTACTTTGGTAACAAAGAAGATCAAAACATACAACCAGAAGAAGACAACAAAGTCAAAGCTCCTACATCCAAAGCCTCCAAGAAAAATATGAATCCGTTCCAAGCCTTGGAAGAGCTCAAAAGGGATTTTGAGAAGCAAGTAAGAGAAGTAGAGGAAAAACTGGGAAGAGAAATGAAAGTGATGCAAGAAAATCATGAAAAACAAGTCAACAGCCTGCTAAAGGACACCCAAAAAATACTGAAGAAAATAACACCTTAAAAAATAGCCTAACCCAAATGGCAAAAGAGGTCCAAAAAGCCAATGAGGAGAATGCCCTAAAAAGGAAGTCCAAAAGCTTACTGAAGAAAATGCTTCCTTAAAAACTAGAATAGAGCAATTGAAAGATAGTGACTTTATGAGAAATCACGACACAGTAGAACAAATAAAAAAGAATGAAAAATTAGAAAACAATGTGAACTATCTCATGGAAAAACAACTGACCTGGAAAATAGATCCAGGAGAGAGAATTTAAAAATTATTGGACTATCTGAAAGCCATGATCAAAAAAAGAGCCTAGACATCATCTTTCAAGAAATTATCAAGGAAAACTGCCCTGATATTTTAGAACCAGACAGCAAAATAGAAATTGAAAGAATCCACTGATCTCCCCCTGAAAGAGATCCCCAAAGGAAAACTCCTAGGAATATTGTAGCCAAATTCCAGAGTTCCCAGGTCAAGGAGAAAATATTGCAAGCAGCCAGAAAGAAACAATTCAAGTATGGTGGAAACACAATCAGGATAACACAAGATTTAGCAGCTTCTACATTAAGGGACCACAGGGCATGGAATATAATATTCTGGAGGGCAAAGGAGATAGGATTACAACCAAGAATCACCTACCCAGCAAAACTGAGTATAATCCTTCAGGGGAAAAAATGGTCATTCAGTGAAATAGAGGACTTTCAAGCATTCTTGATGAAAAGACCAGAGCTGAATAGAAAATTTGACTTTCAAATACAAGACTCAAGTGGAACATGAAGAGGTAAACAGGAAAGAGAAATATAAGAGACTTATTAAGGCTGAACTTTTTACATTCCTGCGTGGAAAGATGATATTTATAACTCATGAGACCTTTGTCAGTATTAGGTAGTGGAGGGAAAAAAAATTATATGTATGTATAGATAGACAGATAGATAGATAGAGGGCACAGGGTGAGTTGAAGATGAAGGGGTGATATCTGGAGAATAAAATTATAAAATTAAGAGGTGAGAGAGGATTATACTAGGAGAAGGAGAAAGGGAGAGGTAGAATGGGGTACATTATCTTGCACAAAACAGACAAGAAAAGGTTCTTACAGTGGAGGGGAAATGGGAAGGTGAGAGGAAATGAGTAAATCTTATTCTCATAGGATTTGGCTTAAGGAGGGAATAACATACACACTCAATTGGGTATGGAAATCTGTCTCACCCTACATGAAAATAGGGGAGGAAGGGGACAAGAGAGCAGGGGGATGATAGAAAAAAGGACAGACTGGGAAAGGGGTAATCAGAAGGAAGTACTTTGAGGACAGACACGGTCAAAAGAAAGAACAGAATAAATGGAGGGGGCAGAATAGGATTAAGGGAAATAGAGTTGGTTTTTCACAACATGTCTACTATGGAAGTATTTTGCATAACTGCACATGTATGGGCTGTACTGACTTGGTTGCCTTTTCAATGAGGGTGGGTAGGGTGGGAGGAAGGGAGAAAATTTGGAACCCAAAGTTTTAAAAATACATGTTTTAAAAAAAAACATTTCCACATGCAACTGGGAAATAAGAAATACAAGAAATGAGGTACAGAAATCTATCCTGCAATACAGGAAAATAGAAGGGGAAGGGGATGGGGGGGAGATAGAAGGGAAGGCAGACTAGGGGAAGGGGTATTCAGAATGCATGCCATCTTGGGGTGGGGAGAGGGGCAAGATGGGGTGAAAATTTGGAATTCAAAATATTGTGGAAGTAAATATTGAAAACTAAAAGTAAATAAATTTATATTAAAAAATATATATAAAAAAAGAAAATGATCATATTTAAGATGACTAAGGCAAACAAAAAACATGGCCAAAGAAAGTAATGAAGTTGGAGATTCTATATTTTTTAAAAGAAAGCCACAAAACTTTTATTATTTTCAAATAAGTTAAAATGTCTCATATGTGATTAAAAAAATAAAAAAGGGAACGGTCATAGATATAAAGGCTAAGGCCAATGTTTTCCATTCACTGAAAGTACAGTTTAAGTTGTTTTTGTTTTTGAGATCACAAAAACCATCTAGTCCAACTTCTTCATTTTGTAGATGAGAAAACAGGAGACCAGGGTGGTGAAGTGATTTGCCAGAGATCAAGCAGATATTAAACATCAGGAAGAGGAATTTAAACAAAAGTCTTCTGACTCTGGGGCCAATGTTCTTTCCATCCTATCATGCTGCCTCTTTATTGTGTGACAAGTTGCTATATGGTAAATCTAAAGCATTAGAAGCGATAAGAAACTATTTTAGATAGCTAGCTTCTAACACAACATCACCATTGCAAAATATGATGGGTGACAACCAGAAATACTGAGGAAAGGGTTAAATTAATTAGCTTTTGTAAAGCTAATTACTAAGCAGCTTTCCTGCTTGGTATGGTAACACAAATTTGTGGTTGGGAAGTTTTGAGTAGAAATAAAAGGAAGAAGAGCTTCAACTCTGTTTCTTATGGGTCTCTTGGAACAATAATAATTCAAAAGGGTATGATGAATTATAGTTATTATCTAAGAAGTAAAGTTCTCAAAAATTTCATTGCAGTGGTATGTGATAATTCAAATCAATAAATACTTATTTACTCTGCAATGCATTGGGGATAAAAAGTTAAAAAGTGAGTCATTTTGATTCACCATATTTATGTGTATATACATATACATACATACATATACACACACACACACACACACAAATATACTTCCTGTCTTCAAGGGGAAGAATATGAAAGGTTAAAGGAAATGTGTAAAGAGCTCTAAGAAATTCTGAGAAAATGATCACTCTCAGCTTAGGGAGAATGAGGAAAGGTTTTGCAGGGATGATTCTTGAGGTGAGCCTTACAGGAAAACGATTTCAATGGGCAGACATGAAAATTATATTTTAGGCCTGGGTCTGAGTAAATGCATGAAGGCAAGAGAAGCCAGAAGATATCAGGGAACAGCTACAAGCCAGTATGGCAAGAACATAGAATACATGAAAGGAAACAGTATTAAAATAAAGCAGAAAAGGAAGGTTAGTGCCAGATCGTGAAGGGTCTTTAAATGAAAAACTGAGGATTGTGTATTTTATCCTGAAGCAAGCACCTCAGGTTGTTTTTTGTTTTTGTTTTTGAAAGAGGCAAGCTGCATGATCCCATATAGGCTTTTAGAAGATAATTTTGGCAGTTGTGTGAAGGGCAGATTAGAGAGAGGAGAGAATAGAGTCATGGAGACTCTCAAAGGGTTTTTTAGAATAGTCCAGAAGTGAGAGAGTTATTAGGGTGGTGACAGTGTGAATACTTAGGAGGAGACATATAGATTGTAAAGAAAGACACAGGAAAAATTAACAGAATTTGGTAACAGAATTTGGTTGGAAGTGAGATAAGAAAAAATATGAAGAGCCAGACATGGCTGTGAGGCATCATCAACCTTAGGTTACTAGGAAAATGGTGATGCCATCAACAAAAAGAAAAGTCAGGAAGAGGCAAGTTTTTTTGGGGGGACGAGAAATTTAATTGTGAACATACCAGTTTAAGATACTGGTGGCACATTTGGGAAGAGATATCCATCAAGCAGTTGAAAATTTGGAACTAGAGCTTATGAGAGAGCAGGGCTGGAGATATAGATTTGGGAGTTAATTTTACAGCGGGCTAACTAATGATAATTAGATCCATGGTAGCAGGTGAGACTACCAAGGGAGAGAAGAGGGTAGAAGACAGAGAGGGCCTTCAGGGACAACAGGAAGATGATGAACCAGTAAAGAAGATCAAAAACAAACTCTCAGGGAGGTAGTAAGAAAACAAGGAGAGACCAGTAGTGTAGCACACAGTTGAGGAAGGACTGGTTTTTTTGTGTGTGGAAGGACTCAGTTTTAAGAATCAGGTGGTCAATGGTCCAACACATGCAGAAAGGTCAAGGAGGATAAGGACTGAGGAAAGGTAATTAGATTTCATGAATAAGAGGTTACCTTGGAGAAAAGTTTCAGTAGGATAGTAGGGATGGAAGCCATATTGCACGAAGGTTGAGTAGTGAACAAAGGCAGTGATGATAGATAGATAGATAGATAGATAGATAGATAGATAGATAGATAGATAGATAGCTTTTATTTATGTGGGTTATATTTATCATTATTTATCATATTATAAACGAAAATACCTTAGTATTATTATGAAAATAATTTTGACCTAATGGATGCTCTAGGAGGGTCTTAGGGATCTCTAAGGATCCCTGGACCACACTTTAAGAAGTGCTGGATTAAGAGAATGGCAATGTCAAATTAAGGGTTGGTTTTTTTTTTTTGTAGCTGGTTTTTATTTTTTGAAGATAGGAGAGATCTAGATGTGTTTGCAGTGATAAGCTTTGGCAAGAAGGGGCCCCACTTTATCCCCTGAGAAAAGTACAATCAAAGCAAACTGTATTTCATCAATATCTATAAAAAAAATCTATAAATAATTTTTACTCCTAGTTAATTTATATTACTTTTTCACTGACTTCAATAGAACTCCAAACTAAGTAATAAAGTGCTCATATTTAATAACAATATGAAATATTATGTGTATAGGCTTAATGAAAATTGTGAAAATTTACTGTAATAAAAAATTCCTGGTTGCCCTAGTTACTCATTCTTTTATGAGTTAATTGTTAATTGTTGCTTAACTTAGTGATAACCAAGATAAGTAACAAGTTGGTTGGAATTTTCAAAGTGTTAAGAAACCAATACCCTTTATACTCTGGGAAAATAAAAAAAAAAGTACGCCAACTCAACATAAATGTTTTGTAAGCCAGCTATTTATGCTTGGCCTTTCAATCCAAGAAGCACTTATTAAGCACCTACTATGCTAGGCAGTGTAAGTTTCCAGAGATACAAAGACAAAAATTAAATTGTTCAAACTCTGCTCTAAAGAAGCTTGGGGAAGATGGGGGCAACATACTGATCAGTAAATACAAAACATACGGAAAGTAATTCTGAGGGGGTGAACACTAACGACCAAAAGGATGAGGAAAGGCCTTGTATAAGTGGTGCTTGAGCTGAGAATGGATGGAGCTAAGGATTCCCCCAGAAGCAGAGGTGGAGAAGGAGAGCCTTGCAGGCATGTAAGACTCCCTATTCAAAGGCCCAGAGAAGGAGACTGCATGTCCTATATCAGAAGAGAGACAGCCAGTGGGTCAGCTGGGCTGGACCACAGAGTGCACAAGATGCAGTAATGTCAAAATAAATCAAGAAATATAGGTTGGAGCCAGATTGTAAAGGCCTTTACATGCCAAAAAGGAAAGTCAAACATTTATTAAGCACCTGCTATGTGCTAAGCACTGTAATAAACACAACAAAGGATACAAAGAAAGGCAAAAACCAAACAAACAGTCCCTGCTCTTGAAGAGTCTGATGGTGGAGACTACATGCAAAAAACTACATTTGCAAGATACATACAGGTTTAATTGGAAATAATCAACAAAGGGAAGGAACCAGCATTCAGGGGAAATTGGGAAAATCTTCCTGTAGAAGGTAAAATTTTAGCTGGAACATGAAGAAATCCAAGAGGGGAAGATGGGGAGGGAGAGAATGTCAGGTATGAGGGACTGCCACTGAAAATGTCCAGAGTCAGAAGATGGAGTGTCTTGTGCAAGGAAGGGCACTTCACTGGATCACAGAATACATGAGGGTGGAGTAAAGTGTAAGAAGACTGGAAGGCGGAGGGGAGGACAGCAGCTTTATGAAGGGCTTTGAATGTCAAATAGAGGAACTTATATTTGACCATGGAGATAATAGAGAAGCAATGGAATTCACTGAATAAGGGGATGGCATGTGCTTTAGGAATATCAATTTGACAGCTGGATGGAAGATATTCTGGAGTTGGAAGAAACTCATGGCAGGGAGACCAACCACCAGATTATTGTGCAGTTCAGGAGTGAGGTGGCCTACACTAAGGTGGTGGTGATGTCAGAGAAGACATGGGGCATATATGAGAAAGGCTGTGAAGGTAAAATCAACATACTGGTAACATACCTGACACAGTAGAGTGAGAGAGGGAGCAGTTGAGGATGATGCCCAGGTTGCAAACCTGGGTAACCAGGAGGATGGTGGTATCCTAGGCAGGGCTTCTTAAATTTTTTCCACTCGCAACTCCATCAGTGCTAACTAAACTGTGGGTAGCGACCCCATGGGGTTACAACTCACAGTTTAGGAAGCGGTGCCGAGAGAAACAAAGAAGTCAGAAGTAAAGTCAAATCATAAAAACAATATCCAAGGATTTGTAGTTTGGGTCTATTGGGGGGAGGAGGGAAGTATCTGCCTTGAACTTGAAGTAATTTTTAAAAACAAAAATGGCAAATGATAGAGGGATGATGAGAAGACAGGAACACAAATGCACTGTTGATAAAATTATAAACGGATCCAACCAATCTGGAATTTGTTGTAATTCACTAACCTGGCACACCGTTTTATCCAATGAATCCAAGGGGAAAAAAAAAGAGAAGAAAAGGTCCTACATAAACAAAACTACTTATAGCAGTATTTTTGTAGTAGTAAAGAAAGGAAAATGGGTGTCCATTATTTGGAGATAGCTCCATGATTTGTGATATATGAATAAAATGGAATTTGTGTGTGTGTGCGTGTGTGTGTGTGTGTGTGTGTGTGTGTGTGTGTGAGTGATATAAGAAAATGGAGAAGAAGTCAGTGAATAAAGCAAGACTAAAGATTAGGAGAAAAGGGATGTGTGAAAAGCTCCCAGGGGAGATAAGAGATGAACTCAAGGGCAAAAGTAGAAGGGCTGACTTTGGTAAGAAGGTCAACATTTTCCTCCAAGACTAGAGGAAAGAAGGAGAGAATGGAAAAGGGTGTTAAGGAGATATCAGATATAGAATTGTGGAGAATAGGGACAGTCTTAATCTTTTTGATAAAGCATGAAGTGAGATTTTCCATTAAGAGGGAAGATGAAAGTAAATAATCAGAATAGGAAAAAATTAAGATTTAAAATAATACTGGGGAATGCAACGGGGAAATCCCCAAAGGGAAGAGTGATACAGTTCACTGACTTCATTATCTTTTCTTACCTAGCAGAAGTCTTTCTAAACTTAAAATACTTTCCTTAACATAGGGAAAGGGTGAAACACAAATACATAGTAGCATCCTTACAGAATAGGGAATAAGTTCTGAACAAGAGAATGGAGGGAAAAAGCTAAACAATTTAATACCTTCTTAACTCATGTTTTCCTCCAGTTTAGGTTATTTTATTCTGCTTATAGAAAATTCCCAAAGAACTACACGTTCATTCAAATATAAATATAAAAATACTTTCTAAAGTCGAATACAAATGAATTACGATAATTCTAGACATTGTTGCTCTTTTCATTGGTGATAATCAAGATACAACGGCATGTAAAATTGGAGTTTCCATAAATAAGCACTGAAACTATCTATTCAGAAAAAAAAATTAAGTAGTTGAGAAAATAATTTAACGATCTACTAAATGGTACAGTGGAAAGAGTGTTGGATTCGGAATCAAAGGACCTGGGTTTGAATTCCAGCTGGCCACTTATTGTGTGACTCTGGGAAGTCGTTTAGCTTCTGCTGGGCAGGCCTCGGTTTCCTCTCTACTATAACATGAAAATTTTGCATAGATTCCTCCCAAGGTCACTTTAGGCTCTAAATCCACAATTTCATCCTAAATTACCAAACACATGATCTTAAGTCACCAAACTAAATGTGATTTTATGCTGAAGGCATTCTTCCTATGGTTCTGTCTGTGATAGTTGTAGATATCTACAAAATAAATCGAATGTTTTCTTACAAAACACACTCTCTGATATTAAACGGTAAGCAAACAGCAAAGCCAGAAGGTATCAGATTTCAAAGATATGTCTAAAAAGTTAAAATTAATTCATCCAAAGTGGTTACTTTAAAAAAAAAACTACTTGACAGATTGCTACTGAACAGTTAGTATCTTCTTTATAAAGTGAAGTTTTAATTCCCACCCCACCCCAGATTAGAACATATAGTTCTTTTATTAAATAATGAAAAAAGGTTTAAAAAAAAGAAAGGTAAGGCTTTCTATCTGTCAGTTTGTTTCAGAAGAATTTTGTTTCAAATTCTCTACCTAAGATGGGAAGGAATAATACCAGACCATGGCATAGAGATAACACATCAATTTTTTAAGGTCTGCAAGATACTTGATACACATCACCTCCTTTAATCCCTATGACGACCTGCATTGTTCCCAGTTTACAAAGAGGAAATTGAGGCTTAGAAGTAAAAGTAATTGCCCAGGACCAAGAGGAGTCAAAGACTGAGTAGAGCTAGGACTCTTTCTAAAATATCATGTTGCCTTTCTAGATCAAAGACAGACAATCTAATTATTTTGCATCAAAATGAATGAGGGTATGAGGGTAAACTCAATAGGGTCAAGTCAGAATAGGAAAAGTCTAAAGTTTTTGGTTTTGGTTTTTTAATGGAAGAGATTTCTAACTAAAGGGCCTCTTAACTGGATGAAAATCCGAAAATAACACCTTGGTGACACATTAAACTACTTTGCTTAACTGAACAGGTCTGATTCCATTCAGCAGTAAGGGGCCTACCTAAAAAAGTTACCAAAAACCCTTGGAACCACAAAATCAAAGTTTTCATGATTTCTGAGAGAAAGATGATGCAGATACTTTCTACAAACCCTTAGGATTTCAACTCCAATTTGTGTAAGTAATTTTGGTCTGCTGGAACTGCTTTGGTGAACTTTTGTTTCCACTAATTACTTAGAACAGTTTAATAGCGCTACATGGAACCTCACTGGCTCTATTTCAGGGGTAAAGAAACAATGTTTCCTTAAAACGCACCATGTGGACCTAGAGGATGAAGGTGACTAGAGAATCCTGCATGTTACAGTCAGCTCATATACTTACTTGCTACATTTGTCTTAGCATAGGTATACCTAGCATAAGTTTGCCCTGACCTACATCATCTAGACAAATGTCCATTTACCATACGTGTCCCACAGAACTAACCATTCTCTGTGATATTCTTTTGCCTAGCAAAAAAATTAACCAATTAGGAAGGAGTATGTCTATATTCACTTTTTTTTTAATCTAAAGAACAATGTAAGCCTTTGTGAGATTTTGAGTGTTTAAAAGATTAATGATTTTTATTAGTTAAGGAACCTGGAAATCATAGAAAGACACTGGAGAGCAAAAAAGTATTATGTACTATTTGCTAAATAATTACAAGGTCCATTTTCCTGGCATATAGGTCATACTACGCTAACTGGTAACAGTTTTTAGGTTATTAAATATTGGTCTCAGTTTCATTACCTCAAGAAATTATGTTTTACTCATTTTTACATGTATGAAACGAACAATTCTGCTAAACTATACTAGAAGGAATTTTTATCAGTATTTGAAAAGTACAACATAAACAATACCCATCTATAAAGTTGTCTATGGACTTTTTCCCATTTCTATACCAATTTTTGATATATCTTCCCTTTAAAATGACTTTTCACTTAAACTGTAAAAGAACATTTAAGCCAAGCCAATAAAACTATAAGTCCTGTGTTATTGGAGATTTGTATTTGTTTTAGCCTCTGAAGATATTTTCCTATTATGTTTGGTTCTGACTTTAAAATTATCTTCTTTTTTTTATATAAAATGAAGTCATTATGAAAATCTGAAGTCAAATGCATTGCTCTTAGTAAAGGAGGGGGGAAAACAGCTACAAGGAAGAGCTTTATATTTTAATGAAAATAAAAGCCACCTCTACAAGGGTTTCAAGAGAAATTGGGACAAATAAAGGTGAAGAGATTCATTGGGTCCAACATCTGTGAAAGCGCTTCTCATTATTAATCTCCCTCTGAAGGCAAAGAGAGAACCCATATCACTTTCTGAAGCCAACTTCATTCAAAAGACTTACCATTCTATTGTAAGAATTATTAAAAAAAAAACTTGCTACAAGGGGACTAAATTATCTTTTATTTTATATGAAAGAAGATACACTCCATGAAAGGTATTTTTTCCAGACTGCCTTACCCCTGAATTATACTTAATATCAGTATACATTAATTATGTCATCAGGTTAATTATGTTCATATCTGAAATGATGATTATGGTACAAGTAGGGAGCACCATCAAGAACCTTAAGACATTTGGAATAGTCACATGAAAAGAATTTCTCTCTTTCAAACCCAAATTGCTTATAGCTGTAAGCATCATTTGAAATAAAGCAGTGTACTGTATTTCTTTCACAGTCTCTTTATCCTAACCTACATACAGCTAGTGATAGGCACATAAAACTGAATGAGCTATGTAAACACCAATCATAATGACGTTCACAAAATTTCCTACATATCAGTTCTATTTTCCCCCAAAGCAAATGAATAAACCTCTTGACAACATGGTGTAACTTTTCATCTTCTTGAAAATGATTTTGTATATTATGTACCCCTCACACACACATATGTGTATGCTAAAATTACCTTAAATTCCACTAATGTACTTTAAAATAAAATGCCCCAGAGAAAATATGAATCATGGTAAACATGTATGAAGCAGCTAAAATTTTTTTAAAGGATCATAAATCAATAAATTCAGAAGAAATCCTAAAAAGTCCATATACACATACAGGAGCCACTAGTCTTTCCATTCCTACCAGAATTTCAACTTTCAAAACATTATGCTAAAGAGTCAGACATCCTATGTAATACATGAAGACAGTCTGTCAATAATCTGAGGGAAAAAAAGGTCTTGATGAGACATTCAAAGTAACAGAACTCACTAGAGTTTTCCCTTTCACTTGGGACTTATCCCAGTAGTGGAAAGAAGTCTCTCAGCTCATAAGAATGCATTAATCTGAGAATTACATTATTAAGTCAAGGCAGTTTTGTTAACTTACAGCCCTCTTTAACACCAATTAACTGTGTTAAACTGACAATACTAAATACCATAATCAGCATGGAAGTGTTTGAAAGTAGCAGAAGATGCTTTATGTAGTTAAACAGCACCCAGTGCCCCAAATTCATTGATAATCCTCACCTCTTTGGGGAGCAACGAAATGAAGTCTCGCTGAAACTGAGGTTCTATTACTTGCATCATATGCTTTACTTGTGTTGGTTCACAACTATCAATAAGTTCATCTAAAGCAAGCAGTTTCTCTGGTCCACTCCAGCTCTGTCAAACAGAAAACAGCCTTAGCATTAGTATTATTTTAATAGATGCCCTAAGATAATATGAATATAAAACCTGAGGTAGATTTCTATACCAAGAAGATAGAATTTAAAATGATGAAATTCTTTGAAATTTAAGTTTTACATGGTGAGCTGCCCTTTAAAAATATTCAAATTATTATACAACTCTTGTTGACCAAATTAATTTCCACCATGACAAATGTTTATATTGTAGTAAAATATATTGAAGTAAAATAAAACTATAACAAAGAATAGCTTAAAACATTTGTAAAGTTTATGGATTGTGAACAAAGAAGCTTTTATAGAATTATCTTTTCTCTCACACAAATTTAAATGATAAAAATCATTTAGTCTTCAAGTTTCACAAAGTAAACCAGAAATTTCATTTGGAATGGCAATTTCATCTCACCAAAGCTTATTTTGTAAAATGCTTTGCATATAGCTGAAAATTATTTATTATGTTATTGTGGTTACATGTTCATCTGTAACCAGGATCCTGGCTGTAAACCAAAATTTTTATTCTGTAAACATCAATTTACATTACTGAGTAAATAGAAAATTTTGATTGGTAATTTTCCTTTCTCTACATTCTTTCTAATGGGCACCATAAAATAGGATGTTTTTAATAAGGCACTCATCTGAGAGTATAGCAGATTAACAACATCATTTGCAGAAAAATTAATAACTGAACATACTGCACATCTGACACGTGTGTTTTCCACAAACTCAAAGGCTTCTGATTTGTTATTCCAAAACAACTTCAACTAAAATCTCACAAACAATAGAAAATGGTAGCTGATTTAGTTTTAAAATTAGAGCATGAATAAAAGAGTAAAAAAAACTGACATGAAATGAGAGGCCACAATACTGGAAACCAACACGTAATCACATGTTAAACATACAAGTGCCTTTATGGTGGCCTGTATGTGTACAACAACACATAAAAGGCCACTGGGGGGTTGTTAAAAGATCAACTTGTTTTTTCAAATTGTTTCTTTAAAATGAAGACCACATTCATGAGGTCCTTTGTTTATCTCATCAGCATAAAGTGGTATTGCTTTGCATGCATATGCTGTCTTCTGTTGAAGCAAAGTTTTAAAAACTCAGATCAATTAATGTAATACTCCCATTTTTGAGAATTAATAAAGTCAACAAACTAATGTCAGACAAGTCAGGGTCAAAGTTAGATATAGAAAATGAATGCTATATTTAGTTTCTGGCTCAGACAGGGAGCTTGGACTTGATCTCACAACTAAGTGATATTGTACTGCAGATAAAGCAATCTGAAGTTACAACGTAGCTAGCTCAAATACTGATAGTAGTATTAAGTCAAATCTTTGAAGAATCTCTACATATATATATGTGTGTGTGTGTGTGTGTATATATAAAAGCACCCATTTACATAATACACATATGCTATAGATGTACATATACATAATTTATACATGTATATATGCGTGCAGTATATATATCTACACCCTCATCATCATTTTAAAGCAGTTGTTCTGTCTAAGCCACTATGTTACGCAATGAGATAAAGGGAGATTATCTCTGTCTCTGTACCTTTTATATACTATTTTTCTATACCTTTTCTATACACTATTTCTTCTCATCCTAAGTTAGGAAAGAGAAGTGAGTTAAATTACCACATTTGTTGAAATACTAATACAAATAATAATAATAGCTAGCAGTTAAATAGTACTTTTAAGTTATACAAAGTATTTTATAAATGCTATTCTCATTTTATCCTCACAAAAACTCATGGTAAGGTAAGTGTAGTTTAAATAATACCAGCCTGAGACTCTGGAGACCTGGATTTTAGTCCCACCTGGATCACTGATATACTATGTAAACCTTGGACAAGTCACTTTAACTCTGGATCTCAGCTTCCTCATCTGTAACATAAGAAGATAGCCTAGACAACTTCTAAGAGATCTTCACAGATCTAACTTAACATTCTGTTTCAAATAATATTGGATAAAGCAAAAGTCAAGTAAATGAGTTTCTTAAAGTTTGTTTCAATAGGGTTTGACATTTGTCAATTATGGACAAATGATGTCCAGTTGGGACCTTTAGAAGCTCAGTCATTTGAAGCATATTTGATTTGAAGTAATGATACAACTCTTGAGATTCCTCCTATTACTTCTTGAGTGATATCGAGGAAGGACTGTGTTTTAGGAGGCAAGAAGAGAATCAGGAAAGGTAGACTGTTCTGGCACCAAAAAACTACAATGAACTACCTTTTTGGAAAACAACAATGTGAATTATCTGCATGTACAGATTTACTTCAAGGGATAAGCCTAACTCCAAATTTTACATTCGATTAAGACTTAGCTGCAATGGAGACAATTATTGTATTGAGAAGGAAAAATGGGGAAAAGAAAGTGAGCTACTGGAAGGGTACTGGACTTAGCTATAAACCATGAATTCCACTGCTATTCATTAGCTGTGTGACTTCAGGAAGGAAACTTAACCTCTCTGGGTATTGCTTTCTTCATCTGTATAGGGATTAACTGGATATCTAAGGTCTCTTTCACCTCAAAAATCCCATAATTTTATTTGGGGTGTGTGTGTGTGTGTGTGTGTGTGTGTGTGTGTTTAAGTGGAGATAATTATCCTTTGATTTTCTCAAATAAGGGAGTACTTCTCTTTGGTCTTCTATTTTAAGATATCAAGGGGGAGAAACAGATACAACTTAAGGGTCAAGAAGCGAAACAAAGCTGCAATTTGTGGAGAAATAATGGGCAACAAATGTCAATTGCAAGTTTAAAAATTCTCTACGGAATTCGTATTTTATTTCACATACTTATGAAATTTTGAGTTGGAAGGGACCTTAGAGATCATTTAGTTCAACTTTTCAAGTCATTCAGCATCCACATGAATACTGCAGTATTCAAATGCCCTCTTCCCCCTCCAAAATCTAAAGATAGATCTATCTATCTATGCACCATATCTCCCATCTCTCTTTCTGACATATTTAGTCATTCAAATACTCTTTGCAATTTGATTTCTTAGTAATACTGTATAAAATTAATCATTAAGAAAATACTTTTAATCCTCTTTCTCTATTATATTGAAAGTCTTTAAGCACTGTGAAGACAGGTAACTAACATATAAAATTAAAAAATCTAAATAAAATGGTAAGGAGTGGCAGGGAATGCTAGGGAGCATGTATTGCCACTGTTTCCAAAGGTCAACATGAAAATGGAAAAAAAACCTTTAGTACCTTAGACCTTCTATATTATAGTCCCTCGTATCTCCACTTTTAATTTCTAAAAATAAGAGAACACTTTCAATTAATTATTCTTGTAAACTTGCTTTCAATTCAAGGACAACTCTTCACTTCTCTCATGTTTGATATATTATTAAGAAAATACATGCTCTGAACAGGTGGGCTGCTTGAGAATCCAAAATGAGTGATAATATATGGATAATTCAAGTGATGCACTGATACTCAGGAAACACTAAACCTTGAGAAGCTTTCTAATTTGTTGAGAAATTGGGGAGGATTTATGGGAGGACATGGGCAAAAACAATATAGAGCAAGACAATATGGACAGGCTGTAATTTGCACCTTTTGGATAGACTATAATACAAATACATTCATGGGCAACCCCACATCAATCTTAATAAGAAGAAAAATTAAGGAAATTAACATTTATGTGTTAAACTGATCTGAATCTTTTTAAGGGTTTGGAAAAAACATATGGAACCCAAAAGAATCTAAAACTAGCTGAAGCATTCTTACTGATAGCAGATTTCTTTGTTATAGAATATTTATGTGAAGAAAAAAAGAATTAGAAAGCAGTATGCCTTTAGGGATAATTTGAAATGTCACTGTTGCTAACCACAAACAAGTTTTGCTCATTTAAACCTTTCCCCATTTGAAACAATGATCAAATAAACCTGCATATGGACAAATGGTAGCCTACCACTTCAGATTTTGTTGGGTAATATCTGTCCTTCTTGCAGGAAATTCAATTGATCTAAGCCTCAAGTTTTACATTTTTCACTAGTTTGGTTGCCAACAAAAGTAGAATTTCGGAAAACAAAAACTTGAACTATATAAAATTTCTGTCTTATTTTTGTCTTTAACATGTACTCTTCTTGTAAAATGACCTATTTTTAAAGTTTTCTCTGACCTAAAATGGTTTATCATTGATGCTTATACAATTTACAATGAGTGAAAAGGAATACTCTGTCAGTACAGATGGAGTTGGACCAAACCAGAGCTGTAGCACAGACTTAGGAGCAATAGCAAAACAGTAAGGGGACAAGATATCCCATTATGCTAGTTATGTTACAGAAAATTCAACACTAAGTATGTCCCAACAGTGTGTTCACAGAAATCATGCCATTTTAATTATCCTTTAGCTATATCACACGGGTCAAACTTTAACACAATGAATATACCTCTTTTTTATTGTAAAATTAAATCTACTAGTTGGGCATTTAAATAAACTTTTAAGAGATATGCCTTTAGTAGAGTGATTCATTTGTAAAAGCTTTGGTACCAACACTGAAGATAGAGTATGGCAAAACAACAAGATTTGTGGGGTATGTTAGAGACATGACGCTTAAAAGGATTAAAAGCATTCAGCTACTTAGCTAGCCTTTTGTTGCTAGTAGATTTCTTTGTTATAGAATATTTATGTGAAGAAAAAAAGAATTAGAAAGCAGTATGCCTTTAGGGAAAATTTGAAATGTCACTGTTGCTAACCACAAACAAGTTTTGCTCATTTAAACCTTTCCCCATTTGAAACAATGATCAAATAAACCTGTACATGGACAAATGGTAGCCTACCAACTTTAGATTTTGTTGGGTAATATCTGTCCTTCTTACAGAAAATTCAGTTGATCTAAGTCTCAAGTTTTACATTTTCCCCCCTTTTATGTACTCTGTTTTTGGAAAGCTAGTAGTAATTGCTCACACACGGGATTCTTAATAATTAATAAGATGAGACACCATCAAAACAAGTAAACACTGTAAATGATATCATCAATAAAACACACTCTTGTAAAAGTACTGCACAGATGCCAAACACTGTAGATTGATCAATGAGGAAAAATGGGGGAATACCAAATAACCAAATACAACTTTGGTTATCCATCCACAAAACAAAAATAAAATTGATTAGGTCATTAAAATGCTGAGTAAAACTTAGCCCTGGGCTGCCTTCTGACATTATGAAAACTTGGGATAATTTGCTCAAATTCAGCATTTCTTTTGAGTCTGGGTGCAGTGATGACAATTCCAGTCATCACTAGTATTACTAATTTTCCACCATGTTGGTAACAGGGTATGAAGAAAACAGCTAGTGCTCTTCTTTGAAAACAGCATAACTCAAAGAAAGAAAAGTTTAAAAACACATACATATATAATCACTTACACCCTTGTTGCATTCATCAGAGCTATACTTAAAATCTCTTACATGAATTGTTTTCCCAAGTACATTTTGAAAATTTGTAAATGTGCTTAGTTTTCACCTCTCACTATGAAGAAATGTCTGTAAAGAAATAATAGCAACATTGGGATGTTTTATGATAAAAACTGAAATCAGAGAAAAGCACAATTTCAAATTAAAAATAAGGAACATTGCCAGATAAACAGGAAAATGTACTTCTAAACAATAAACTTAATAAATGTAATTATAAATATATCTATTTGTTTAGCAAATAAGTTTGTATTAATGTTAAGGCTCAATACTAGGGCACTGTAGGTAAAAACAATAGTGAACATTAGCCAATTTTCAGAATCAAGAGAAAAAGAATCAATTTCCATGGAAATGAATCATTATTTAGCCTTTAGTTTGTTATCTAAAATAGTATATGATCACTCCTAGTTCAACTAAAATCACTTTGGTGGATGAAAAAGAGTATGTTTAAGGACATACACATGATGTCAAAATCCATATTGCTGCCTGTGTGCCTAGAAAGCAATTAAGAAAAATAGTGCACTTCTGTTTTTCTGCTTAGATTTAAGAACCCAGTAACAAAATAAATGATGACAATTTTGGAAATCTAAAGTAATCTCTTCAAATAATTACGCTATACTCTTGTTAACCACCTTGCCCTCTACATTCCTACAACCTCTGGGAATGTAAGTAGTCATAGTCAACAAGCCATGTCTGGCCTAGCTTGTTTGGTGGTGTGCCTGGCTGTAGATCCAAGAAGCACTTTCAGTTCACCTTACTTGAAATCAGTATGCCAGCAATATTCACTCCCTACAAAATTTTCACTATTTAAGGCTTGTGAGGTAGTCAGAAAGGCCACATACATACATACATACATACATACATACATATATATATATAAAAATAAAATTTAAATGTTTACAAAGCTAGTTCTTGGCTGTGAGTTTTGTACTTTTGTAAGGTGCATTAAATCCTTTGGGCCACTAGGGGAGCTAGTGAACGCCTACTAAAGAGTAGTACTACAGAAGAGCATTGATGAGGCATCTCAAAATTAATGACTGGCTATGGAGCAATATGGTCTTAAAAGCAGTGAGGCAGCACTAGAAACTAAGTATAATGAAGGCACAAACGGTAAAAAGAAGTTTTGCCAATCTAAAACCAAAAGGTTTTATGATATATATAAACAGCACTGGATAATCTTTTAAAAATTACTGTTACTCAAAAATTAAAATTAGTCTTTTATTAACTAATGACTCAGCAAAACCATTCAAAGACTATTTAGATTTGTCACCTGAAACATTTTCAGCCATTCCTGAAGGCCTGTAGGTGGCTGGACAGATGTAATTCGGCGCCTTTGCTGACCTTGGCCATTGGCCGCTCTGAGGTCCCCAAACGTGGTAGGTGTTGCTGAGCATGGCACCAGGCCAGTAGTGCTGCAAAACAAACGACAGAGGAAGTACTACACAGATAGCTGTTCTCCCCCTTGCCCTCTTTAAAATAAGAATGACAGTTTCTTAATTCCAAAAGGCAATGGTTATCTGGCACATATACATACATTTACCATTTATTTGAAAATTCCGCAGAAAGCCTGGGGATAAGTAAAACCTATTTTTCTATTCTTAGAGTCAGTTTCCTCCCTCCCACATAACCACCTGTTACTATCACAACAGTGCAGATCCTCTCAACAGAATCAAAAAAATCTCCATGGTAAAGCTGATATCACCAGTAGGGTATAAGCATACAAATGACATCAAAATATTTAATTGTACTTAGAACTCACATATCCTACTATCTGAGGCTGCAGAGGCACTTAGCATCACCTTGTGTTGAAAGTTAAAGTTACTTTTTCAGAAGAGAACTGGGAGAGAGTTTGAATTATCCATAAGAAATAATCCAAATGTTTATATTTAATAAGATGCATAGTGTGTGAGAACCTAAAAAAAATGAAGTAATGTAGCCAATGGCTCTGAATTTTGCTAACCAAATTATTTCTGAATTTTGCCCTAGATGTCTTCACAATCTTCCCTCACTATTATGGTCTAGTCTTCTCTAATTATGTATAATAACTGACAGGGAATAATATTCCCTGGTTTGAAATTTTTTTATCATTTTTATGTAGAAGGTATCTGAGTAGAGAAGAGAGACTGGAGAAATGCAAATCTAAAATACAACAGAGAGCACCTAAATATTTTGTTCAATAAATTTAAGTATAAAGAGTATTTTTTAGAAAAAAATGAATAATTCAGTTTCCTCATTTGGAAAACAAGGGTACTAGAGTAGATGATTTCAAAGGGGACTTTTGTAGCTCTTATATGTTCTCTTACATAGAAATGCCTACTGATTGTACACTGTCTTAATTATAATACTATTTTATTTTTCTAATTAAAGTATATAAAACTTGTTTGAATTTATAAAAATCAGGAATGGATGTGATCGTTTTAATCCTTCCTTATTATGGAAGCCTTCAATGATTATGTTTAGTAATACTTCTGCAAGGGCAAGCAAATCACAATAGCAAAATACATTACATTTATTCATTAACTTTTTCTTTTAGCATCCACTACATGCAATACATTATAAATTCAATTCACTATGCTACTTGTGAAGGTTTTCAAATTTAATCAATGGAAGAAATGGAATCTCATTGCTATAGATGATTATCAATGTTTTGATAACTGATGAAAATGCCAATTCATGAAATAATTCTACCACTTTACCAATTCTCATCATTTCACAATATGTCTTATTCTTTCAGTACATTTTATATAATCTCTCGTCCTATGATTTAGATCCTTTAAGACTACAAAACAAAGACAAACTTGTAGCATTAAACTGCATTGGCTTATTTCTACTAATTTCCTATTTCCACATTTCAAAGTGAAGATCCTATTTTTCTCTTCAAGAAGAAATGATTTAATTTCACTTTCTAAAATAAAAATGATCTGTACTTATAAGTCTTGTATGCATAACACTATGTGAAAAATATCTCTTTACCCATTCTCACATGTTCAAAATGGTAAGTATGCATCTTGAAAACTGGAAAATCATCCAAAATTTGCAACTGTTCTACATTCAATCTAATCCTATTTACTGAGATTATTTGTGAAAAAGCTAGCACAACTCCTACCTATATATTTTCTTGCTCTAAAATATGATCCATGACAAATAAAAAACCTTACTAGTTGCTTTTATAGTGTTCAGAAATCACAAAAGTCTATTTTTGTTCATATATCCAGAATATTTTATGAAAAACACATGAAACTAAACCCTAAAAGCTTATATTCCTAAGAAAAAGCATAGACAGATGAATACAAATAAAATTCAAGAAGTAGATCTTTCTTTCAAATAGTTAATTACTTAGGAGAAATATCATGGTGAAGCTAAGGGAGTTAGATTCAATGACCTCTAAGAGCCTTTTCAGCTTTAACCAGGTACGACACTTCTGGGTCCCAGACTCAGTTTCACTGTTTATTTGCTGTATGACCATGGGCAAGTCATTTAACTTGAGTCACTTTTTACTCACCTGTGACATGAACCATAGTAACATTGTGTGTGTGTGTGTGTGTGTGTGTGTGTGTGTGTGAGGATCAAATGAGATAATATGCTTTTTGTTGTTGCTGCTGTTCAGTTGTCTCAGTCGTGTCTGACTCTTTGTGACTCCATTTGAGATTTTCTTGGCAAAGATACTGGAGTGATTTGCCACTTCCTTCTCCAGCTCATTTGACAAATGAGGAAAATGAGGTAAACAGGGTTAAGTCACTTGCCCACGTTCACACAGCTAGTAAGCATCTGAGGCTAGATTTGAACTCAGGAAGGTGAGTCTTCTTGACTCTAGCAGGGGTACTCTATTCACTGCGCCACATAGCTGCCAAACTATAAAGCATTATAGTATTTATTCTTAGACTAAAACAGGAAAAATAGCTAATTTCTTTCATTTCACTGACCTTACTAATAAGGCAAGTGAAGTATCTGTGCTAAAATAAAGTCTTCATGATGCTTGGAAAATTAATTTGAAATACTTTTATATAGTCCAGCTCATATCATTGCTAACAGAGAACGGGAATAACACTGAAATCCATAGATACATCCCAATTCTCACTTTGACCATTGACTCAAATTCCCCCAGACATCAGATTTCTTTTTTTTTTTTAATCAATGCAGCTCATAAAAATAAGAAGAGTTTCATTCTCTTTATCACTTTATACCCTCTGGTGCCCAAAAGCAGTGAAATTGTCTCAGGGAAGGCAAGCAAGAAGAAGAAAAGAACAGAAGACATAGAGAATCTACAAATCAGAGTTAGGCAGTACCAGAAGAACTAAGAATTGGTTATGGAACAAAGCACTTTTTTTCATACTACACTGCCTTCCCTTCAGTTGTCTTATGCTGTAAACAGTCATAATTATACAGAGCTACCATACTTTGAACAGAATAATCTGTAAGAATGATGTCTTCTAAACCGATCTAAAGTAAAGATAATTTTATTGAAAGTAGATTAGTGGTAACGGAAGTAAACTATACTAAATGAGAGATGAAGGTATGTGTATGGGTGTGGGTGTGTGGGGTGTTCTGGTTTTCTTCAAGCAGCAACTTAAGGCATAAAAATAATTTCTCCTATTATTTCCCAGAGAGAGAGAAAGAGAGAGACAGAGAGACAGAGAGATGCACCAATACGAATTCATGGGCCAACTTCCAGCCTAGTAATTCAGAGAAATATGAAGACATTTGGAAAATGTAAATTTAAATTCTGAAAAGATTGATACCTTTCTTTAATTTTTAAAGGATACACACAAACCACCAAAAGTTACTTTTAATTGGCAGCTTAATAGACAGTATGCTTAAGTTAGGCTAATTAGCATGAGAGTGGGAAAAGTTTTGTAGTGACGTATAAATCCTCAAATGATGGAATGCTTCAGTAAGACACAAGAGAACAATTGTAGCTAGTTGTTATGGTAACTATTGGACTGGTATGAAAATGTATGTACTGAAAACATGTAAGAACTACTAAGCAAGTAAAATGTAGTTTCTAACAACAATTTCAAGAAATAAACTTCAGTTAGTAATTATGAGGTTTGTATTATTAGCTTAAAATTGAGTCTTCGGTTTTGCATGTATAAATTTCTACCTCAGGATCACAGTTGCTATAGCAACTTGATACTCACATTTTGGGATTTCCTTTTCAGAATTTCTTAAGAACTGTGCTTTTAAAATTGTATTCAGTTCACATTTTAGTCTTAAGTGAAAGCTTCTATCCATGAAATGCCTTGCTTCATAGGTAATTGTTGGAACAACACAAATTCTTAAATAAGAAACACTGTCCCTCCTTTATTAAAAAAAATCTTTTAATACCATTGAAATTTGGGAATATGATAATTTTAAATCATCAACAATTTAACATAAAGTGGAAAGCTATTTTTCGTCATAGCAACTGGAAAAAGAGGCTGTATGTAAGAACTATGAGAGAAAATTAGTTATTCCATTTAATTACCTTGTATATTCTGAGACTTTGCATGGTTTCTTTCCCAAAGAAAATGACCGGACCTCAGAACCATGGTCCAACTTTCTTTTCATCTACAAGATAAAAAAAAAGTTTTAAATTTTTTTCAACTATACCATTTTTAGTGAGTATCAATGAAAAAATTTAAATTCCCATCTAAATCATAAACTCTCAGAGCTGTAAGGAATCTCAGAGGTTATATGGCATAAGTAATATATTTTTTAAAAATACATAAATGTGAAAACATATGAAAGCTTCATAGTGCATGTCCAGCTAATCACAAGATGCCCAGGTCTCAAGATGGTTAAGAAATGTGGAATGGTGTTTTTCATGTGAACATGAATTTTTTGTTGCTGTGTATTTCCTTGTCAACTGTTTTCTCTAAGAAAAGGCATATTTCATGATAGCTTATACAGTAAAGGGACAAATTTAAGAAGTACCCCTTCCCTCTTGAACTGCATGTGAATTTTAAAACATTTTTGGCTCATTTCTTAAGACTTTTTACAAAACTAAGTGAACTTTTGAAGCACACTGACATTTACTATGAGGAAAAGATAACAAAAGTTATAAAATCTTATTGAAATATCAACTGTTATTCAAATAATTAATAACAAGCAGAGAGAATATTGAAAGGAAAAAAACTCCATAAAATCAAAGGGCTGTCAGAAAAAGGAATAACATTTCTAGGGGGAAAAAATCAATTGATCCATCATTAAGTTTTCATATGTACATATATACATTTAGAACTAAAATAATCTTGTACTATTTTGAAATGCCCCAAATCTTCAAAGTAAGGGATAAAATTAACATCTACATAAAGAGTTATGCTACCCTATGAGCCAAATATAGTATCCGGGCCTTAAGTATTACATCTTGCTTCATTACACAGCACTGCACAAAAAAAATTTTCAGAATGCTGTTTTTATTATGATGATATGATGTGTTCACTTTCATATCTTTTTTTTTTGGTAGAATGGTGGAATATCAAGCTTTAGGATATACTTCAATAATAGTCGGTTGAGTTTACCCAAACTCCATGTATTTGAAAACTGAAAAGAATAAAATTTGATGGTAAAAATACAACTTTTTTCCCCAACCTTAAATGTTTCCTCCTCTATGTTTGTTCCCTGATTTACTATTTCAAGGTATATGAGAAAACCCAATAGCCTCCAAAGTGATGGATAGCCTCTTTCATTTCTATGATAAAAAAAAATAAATAGCAGCAGCAGCTTACATTATAGGAACCTTGTTTTCCTGCCTACTGCCTCACATGGGAACATCACAGAACAACATGCTATGTAACATTAAAACTAAAAAGAACTCTAAGCTCCCAAAACTGACCTGCACAGCAATGCTTAGGGATAATGAGTACCATCTTTCTAACATCATGTAGGAAAAGACTGCACAAACACAGAGAGTTTATTCCTTGGTTCACGACAGCTAACTGGAAGACTACTAACTGGTCTCTGCTATCTTGGAGAAGTTTCCTTCTTCATTAAGTGTGTTTTAAAGTAATTCTTCTTAAAGAAATCATTGTTTCTCCTTCTTGAAGCAGACTTGCTTTTCAAAGAAGTAAAATAAAATAAAAGTTGGGACAAAAATATTATTTGATATATCTCTAAATACAGATGCATACACACACGCATCCATGCACCAAAGGGCCAGTACAGAATGCCCTAAAAAATGTTATGGTCTTTGGATAACTATCTCATTAGTGCTTATTTTCACATTTGCTATTAAAAAACAAACAAACAAACTTGGGTATCTGATCTAATCAAGTTGGTGGTATTGACTTTCAGAACTTCTCAGGATCACTCATAAATAATATGGGTGCAATTGCCATTTGACACACTAAAAACAAACTTTATTCCCATCTTAGGGTTCTTCCAATGAACAAATTGCCCAACATAATACCTTAAGGAAATCCTTGTAAAGGACTGCCAGAAAAAAAATAAAAATAAAATATTTACCCAGGAATTCAGAAGTCTTTTAGATGACATACAGCTTATTGAAACAGTGACTTTCAAATAAAATCAATTTTTGCATATTTTGGTATAGAAGGATACTAAATGAATTTTAAAAGAAATGCAAATCTAATTCTCAAGTGCTGTAGCAATCCTATACTTCACCACAACCAAGTAAGGGGGAAAAACCACATATAAGATGGAAAAATCACAGGTGTAAGATTCATTAAAAACCAACTAAGGTTAGAGAATTTCCAGGTCAGCATTTAGAGAGCTACATTTCAAAGTCATAATAGATTTTTGGCGATAAATGCTCAGTTTTAAAATGGCACTACTTATTCAGATCGCTAAATTCAAGCTTTTTACAGCTCATGTTCTCTTCCTTATTTGCCTTCAATCACAGCATAAAACAGAATACCAGGCATCTAGCCACCCACCAAAATTAGAGGATACTGCAGCCATCTCTGATGATACAGATTTTCCTCCTTAGCCAAGCACACACACACGCACAACACAGGAAGAAAACAGATTACTTACTTTGTAAAAAATCATTTTTAATGTGCCGTAGAACCCCATGTTTTCTGTATTTTTCCCCTTCGTGATTCCGTGCCCCCGTGTGTCCGGCTGCTTGGCAGTCTCTGACAATATAAACCTTTTTCAGGTAGGTATGTCACAGACTCTAATGTGGACATGCTCAGGCACGTCAGAAAAGGAAGATTAGGCAGCAGAACCAGCAACAAAACTCCACTGTAAAGGCAAATGCAGCTCAGTATCAAACCGCTTCTCAGGACACACATACATACATGCAGCCCGACTGAAGAGAACTCGAGGGAATAATGAGAGAGAACGGAGAAGATTATTGGAGGAGACTATGCCCTGTCAAAGCCTTGACTGAACAGATTCCTCCCTTAGCAGCAGAGGGATCAGATTACATCTTCCCTCGAACACAGAATGGTGCAGTCCAGGATTCAGCAATGCAGACTGCACATCAATTATATGGTGATCCGCTCCAGGGAGCCCGTAAGCACACAAGGCAACGAACAGAGGGAGGATGTGGGCAGGAAATGAGACAACCCCTATGCCACTGTCCCCTCCCCAAACTTTTTGTCTCTTATCTTCATATTAAAAGAGCATAGGATTTTAGGAAAGCATTAACAGGCAGATGACATTTTACCAATTCATTCTTTTTACGCGACTGAAGTAGCATGTATTTTGGGACAGTCTAACAGTAAAACAGGCTATTTTTACTATGATCACGCTGTAGTCCTGGACAAGACTGGGGAGACTGGGTATGCAGAGTCATCAATCCCAAGGAGAGAAATAAAATATTATTTGCAGGGTTAGCAACAGAATGAGCAGGTCTGGAGGGCACAACATTTGTGATAATTATGTAACACAGATTAGAGAGACCTCTGCTTATGAATTTTGTAGTCTGTAGTACTGAAGTCAATTAAAAATTTAATGAAAATAGCAACTCTCCATACTTTCCCATTCTGTACCCTACCCTCCAAGAAGAGAAGGCAGGAAAATTCGCCCTTCTCTTACATTTCCATGAACCCAAGTCAAAAGAATAACATATAAAAGTTTTACTGAAAGGTGTTCCCCCCATTCCTTTACTTTGGCATACAAATTGTGTTCATTTTATGACTTCATTCCCACCAGTTCACACAAAGAGGACAGGTCTATTTCCAAAATTATTTTTTAAAATGTATTAACTAATACAGTGAAAGTTGCCTAAAAGGTAAACTTTTCCTTGATGGTTTATATTGTATGTATAAGTACAAATCTGGACATTGTACCAATTTTCATCTTGTAAAATGTTGAAAACAACTTACTTTGGAGGTAATTAGAAGATTCCTTCGAGTAGAAAGGTCCATTATTATATAGTCTAGTTAATTAATTCCTACTCTCCTCATTAATGTACTACATTATAAGCAGAATATTGTGCTCTGAAAGTTTCCACATATTATTTGGATTTATTACTCTTAAATATCCTCAATTGCAGTAGTAATTGATTTCCTTTAGAAAAAAAAATTACTATTTTTAAAGACCATACTAAATCTTTATTCCGGATAACCAAAAAAAAAATGTTTTTACTCACAAATTTTAAGATTTCAAGACAGTCAATCCAGGTTTGAAATGACTGTTGGTACAGAATTGGTACTGCCAATTGTCGTAACTCGATTTTAAAAATATTAGGTGTGTATCACCTAATATTTTCTGTATTGCCAGCATTTTTAATAATTTGTCATTTGCTTTGTGTAATTAATATAGTATTTCTTTTAATGCAACATTAGATGAAAGAAATACAAAACCCTAGGTCAGTGATTATAAACATAAAAACAAGATTCCAAATATAAGTTCATCGAATAATAAATAGTAGTTCACATTTATATAGTGCCAGAAGGGCTTTCCTCACAACAACCCTGAAGGGTATATGGTTATTATTGTCCCCATAATATAGTTGAGGAAACTGTAGTTCAAAGGTTAAATAATTTGCCCAAAGCCACATAACTTCAGTCAGTGGTTAAGGCAGAACTTCAAGCCCAGCCCTAAATCACAATTCCCATGTTCTTTCCACTATACCACATTGCTACTCATATGATTGTCACTTGAAAATTATATGAACAGAATCAAAGAATATTAGATCATTTTGAGACTGCCATTTAAAAATCTCATTGCTGGCAATATATGATTAATGACATGATATTACATGATATGTGACACAACACAGCACAACAGAAAATAACATAAAAATTCTTGATTTTGAGGGAGAAATGTGTATAGATCCAGAAGAAGAGAATCTTCTAAATAATTTACTTTAAAAATGAAATGTCTTTGCTTTCAGCAGGAAATTAAACTGCTACAAGAATATCCATAAAGTCCTATTAATATTCTAATTATCTACAATTCTTAGAATTTTTTTTACTATGAACAATTCATTTATTTATCTAAACATTTAAAAAAAATTTATGAGGAAAAGAAATTTTTATGATAGATTTCATTGATACACACATGGAATTTAAGATGATGGCCCAACATTTTCTCTCTGGAAAAGGTAGTCAACCCTTAGCAGGATAGTCATTAGGAGATATGGTAGAAGGGAGCATACTAAACTAAATTCCTTGCTCATAACTGGTGTGACATTTTCTTACCATCTTTACACTAGTTGCTGCAGAAACTAATCTTAAATAGGTGATCATGGAGTAGATGTCCCAAAAGCTCATAGGTTATTAATGAGGTGGAAATATCACTAGGATCTCATAATTATGGCCACAAAAATTAAAGGAAGCCTACTCCCACCCTCATCATTTAGAGAACTTTAAAACCATTCATTTAACATATTTAAACATTTCTCCCAAATGTATGTAGTATTTATCTTCACCATGAAGAGGTTGAAAAGTAAAAGTTTTCTTAGCTAGCACCTATATGAATTTCAACTAAGCAGAATTCAAATCAATGAATTTTTAGTGCTATGGCATCAAGTTTTTCAAGTTAGTACTAAGTTATAATCTAAATCCGAACCACATCACTTACGGTTATGGAAGTCTCATCTAAAATGTTAATTATTTAAAAGAAATACAGGCAGTGCCCAGTCTATAAATGAGCTGAACATCAGGTTAGGCCTTTCTAAGTTTGGAACCTGTAGAATATTTCCACATAGAGACAAGTTATAGATGGTAGTTAGAGTCCTCACCAGCCCATAAAACTTGAAAACAAAACAAAACAAAAACAAAAAAACTCAAAACCTGAGGGTACATGTATAAATAAAACATTTTTCTATGTAGACTCCAGAGATTCTGTGGAACAATACTTCAGATCGTATCAAAGAAATCAACCAGAACAATAGGAGAAAGAAGACAAATCAGTGCCAGGGTTTACCATGTCCCCTATGTCATCGTCAAACTTAGAGCTGAAGTAGAAGCTCACTGGCTAGGAAAGTCAAATCCTAAGTAGGCAAGCCAGGACAGAGTAGCTTGCATTCCTGTAGCCAGTGGCCATTTTCCAGGTGGTTGCTCAATGCATAAATCCAGACTATCTGCAATTGCTAAATTACCTAAAATGATATCAATTTAATATGAAGAACACATGATTAGATCAACATGGAAGAGCTTATACCATACCTATCAAGCAGACATAAAAGTTTTCAGAGTAAAAGCAGCATTTTATCATTGTAAACTAGTACCTTATCTGATTTTTAAAAGTTAATTATATAAAATTCTATTGTTAACATTCTTGTATATAGAATTATTGGAATGTAAATAAGTTTACCAAAGGGGGAAAAAATAAATAGCTACAAGGAAAAAATGTATTCATTTCTTTTTCAAACAAATACTTATAAGTAAAGCAGTAATTATAACCTCTTCTAATACGCTTGTAAATAGCTAATTTCACTCATCTAAATACGAATTTAGCTTATCCTATATCTTAAATATAAAAGTTAATTTTTTATGTTGGGCTAAAGTCACAAAAGTTTCCATAGTGTACATATTTATTTAGCAGTTTCACCACCCATAAACCTTTTTGAAAAATTAAGTAGTTATCAACAGAGATCAAAAAATGCACACAATGCTTACTGCAATACAACTCCACTGGACTAGGTATATACAGAGAACGCATATTAAGCAGGGCTTCCAAACCAGCTGTTTCTTGATGAACTGAAGTGGGGAAGATAGCCATAAACAGGAAGGCCAGTAGAAAGGTTCTAAAGATAATTGGAGGCACAGCTTCATCATGACATTGCAGTGAACTTCTGGGAAACAATGGCAATAAATTACCCAGCTACACAGCTGTTTATCTAGTAAGAAGAAAAGTAACTCTTTTTGGAGACTGGGTTTGGGCTGGTTTCAAGCTGGACACACTATCAAATAATATTAAACAATGAATGAAAACCCAATGAACAACCTTCCTAGGATCACAGCATTAGAAAATAGTGCTAGATGAGCCATTGGTCTTTCATAGCTATACTCAAATAGAAAATTACCTTAATTGGTGGTATTTGTAAAAGCAAAGAACTCATCCACCTTTGCTATAAAAGAATAAGATAACAATGCTGATATTTGGATCTTTTAAGTACTATGCTTGCTAATCCTGAAATACTTTTATATTCCATTTTTAAACCAGTAAGAGAAAAAAGTCCTAACTCTGAGTGTCAACAATCCTTTTGGTTTTATTGTCATGACAACCTTTACTCTGCTGTTATAGTGGGAAAACCACCTGCTACAATTAAGTTTCTGGCCCTGGGCATCCTCTCTGGATACAGGAGAAGCCGTTTAAAACTTTAACCCAGAAAGAAAGGAATGTCGGGCATGTAGAGGTCATACCCAATTCTGTGAAGCTTCACTAACTCACTATCATTAACCTTCTGGTATGCAATTTCATACTGACAGGGTTACAACTGGATTTGGCAAGCTAATGATTTTGTTCAATAACAGTAATCATTAGTTAAAACAATATGTATGTCTATCATTCATTTTTTCACTTGGACAAGGAGGCATCTGTATACCTTATCAGAATATTCTCCAGGTCAGCTAGACTACTTATCAGTTAAGGAACAGATTTGGAGGAGAGGTGTCAGGGGCATTGATTTATTGTAGATCAAAATACAGAATAATATAAATCTTATAACATCACAAAGCCCAAGATTTCATATTGAAACAAATATAAGAAAATTGAAGGAGTGTGGTAAAACACAGAAACCATTTTGTTGTTAAATAAGGATTTAAGTTTCAAGAATTATTTTAAAGGTAAAAGGACTATTAGTGAAGTGGGACTGTAATTTCATTGACTAGGATATTACTTCCAATGGTGTAAATTAAGGTCTGTCCATCCTGTGTGACAGAAGTCCTCATCACAATACCACAAGCTTGTTAAGGTGGGCAGTGAGATGCTTTTTCACTTTCTACTGACACTTCTCTAGGGCACCACTTGAACACTTGGCTGCCCCACTGTGAACCCTTGCCTTCACCATGTGACTCATCCTTTTTATTCATGTATTCCCTGATGACATCCTATACCTCAGTTTTTCTCAGAAGTTCCTTATTTGTGTGTGTTGTATTCTGCTCCTATGCACCATATGCCTCTTCATTTCCCTTTGTGTAATATTTATTTTAAATTCCTCAGACACCTAAGTGTTCCATGATAATCATAAAAAACTTGGGAAAATTGGCTTTTGTTTCTGGGATAAGTCTGAGACTAGTGAAATAAGGAGAAAGAGCAAAAATAAATAATATATACAAAAACAAAAGAAAAATTGGGGGGAAAAATGTTAGAAGATGATATAAGTCATTCTCCTCTTCATACCCTATACTCTCACCCTGAAAAATATATATACAGGTAGAGACTTAGAGAAATAAACAAATGGAAAGAACAATGGTCTTGTAATCAAAGTCTTGGTTAGAACCTTGGCTCTGATTTGTTGGGCCACATCTTAAAAACAACTCTGTGACTCAGCTTCTTCTTCTGTAAAATAAGGTGGGGGTGTTGGAATAGATAAACTTAAAGGTTTCTTTTGAACTTTAAATCAATGGGAAATGGTAAAATCATGATATTTCACTACACATTAGAACTCTCATTTAAAAAAAATTGTACTTTTTCTCTAATGTCCAAGCTACTCATGCAAATCCAGTTATGGAGAGTCAGTACATGAATCTAGGTTTTCTTGATTCAAAGCCAGTCTCTATCAACTAAGCCAAGGTTGCCTCTAATTCTATTCATGGCTACCTCCCCCAGGAGGGGAAATTACAGACAGGTTTTCAGTATTAAATGCTTACCAAAGATCCTCTTAATTCAAAGAATACTGTGCACCTTGTCCTCCTCACAATGCCAAAGAAACCATTTGACATGAAGCCCCAGTAAGTCAATAGAGAATACCTCAGCTTGTCAAGAAAACCTAAAAATTCTTAAAAGTTTCAGGTTGATGTGGAAACATATTGAGATACCAAGCTTCTCATGTCCCTCCCCCCTCTATAAGTGGTCAAACTAAGAAAAATATTTAATTACTAATTTAGTTAAGAAACATCTCTTGACTTTATCTTTTTACAGATGGAAAAGAGAATTCTTAGATTGAGTCATTTAAGAGGGATTGAAAGGTTTTAGGAAAATTTTTCTCTAAGGTGTACCAAACATTAAGTGACTACTATTGTGCTTGATGAATCAAAACTGTTAATTAAAGTTTCACTTGAACTCTATAACTATGTTTTGTTTGTTGTAGGACTTTGTCCCCATTTGGGAACAGTAGACATTGTAAGTAGAAATGGCTTGGGTCAGGGATATTTACAAAAACACAGAAATGCCCCTTCTGGATTTATCTCTAAGCAGAGATGCTTAGAATTAGAATAACTCAATTAATAAATTTGTCCCTGGCAGACTTTTCCCAAAAACACAGAATAAAGGATTTTTCTTCCACACTGATAAATGAATATAACATTTCAGGAAGAATCTCAAAGATTCATGTACAAGTCTCTTAACCAAAGAAAAGAAAATCCAAACAAACATGAAGAATCAAGTTGGGTCCAAGAGAATGAAAAAGTCTCTAAGTGTGGGGCATAAAAGTTTTGTTTTAACAAAGAATAAATAAATATCCACTTGGTCATCTCTCTTAAACAGTACATTGTTCCTGATGGTACTTCTGGGACTCCAATTTGACTCCTGGCTGACAAAAAGTTTTGAGAGCTGGAAGGAATCTCAGAGAACATTTGTCTCAGCTTACAAATGAGGAAACCAAGGCCCACTCTGTACATTTCTTGTAGAAACCTAGTTATTTACATATTCTCTCCCTCATTTGAAAATGGAAGCAGAAGTGGCATTCATTTGTTTGTTTCTGCCCTTCTTTGTATCTCCAGGAGTTAGCACAGTGCCTGGCACAAATGCTTGGCAGGTAAGTGCTCACAGGTTAAGCATTAAGCTTGTCCAAGGTCACAAAGCAGCCTAGTTTAATGAATGCCAGTTCAGTGCTTTTTCTGCTATTCCAGGAAAACTCAAAGATAGGGCTCCAACTGAGTCTCCATAAGGCTGCCTATGAGTGAAGGCAAAAAAGGCTATAGCAGCAACATTTTACAATTGGCCCTTGTGAATAATGGGTAATAGTCTTGATTTTTCCAGCACTGGGTACACAGTCTAGAGATGATAAGCCAACTGCTACTTTCTCTCTTAAATGCTATGTTTATCCTCGTCAGAAGGTAAGAAGGAAAAGAAAGGTGTGGAACCCTGAATTAGCTAATTTAGTTGGCAGTGCAAAATAGGAAATGAAAAGCAATGGATAAAGAAAAACTGTAAAGTATGAAATCAACTGAGATGAAGTGTGGTGTAATGGATTGAAAGCCAGGCATGGAATCAGGAAGACGTAGGCTGAAACTCAATCTCTGACATACCAGCTATGCAACCCTGATGAAGTACAAACTTCTCAATGCCCCAAACCATAAAGTGACAGATGAATGGTCAATCTGATTGGTAGAGGGAATTCCCTAAACTAATGAAACCACAGAATCTGACCAAAACAAAACAAATTAAATCACCAACCAACATTTTGCCAACCATCTACAAAGTAATGCTTCTTTGCAGGGCTTAAACTTTTTCTACTTGAGACACCTTCAGCACTTCTTAAACAGCTAGAGTAGCAGTGTCTAAATTGTATTTACCCTATTAGTTCAAAAAAATTGGCACATATTTCCAATGTGTATATTTACCCA
This sequence comes from Phascolarctos cinereus, assembly GCF_003287225.1. Lineage (NCBI taxonomy): Eukaryota > Metazoa > Chordata > Mammalia > Diprotodontia > Phascolarctidae > Phascolarctos > Phascolarctos cinereus. The sequence goes on along the minus strand of NW_027556402.1, from coordinate 104,419,240 downwards.
TTTATAAATATATAAATGTACTATCATACTAAAAGAAGTAGTATGGGACAGTGAACAAAAAACTGCCCTTGGAGCCAAGAAGACATGGGATTCAAGCCTTACTCCTGATATATAATGGCCCTGTGATCCTGGGGCAAGTCAATTAACCTTTCAGTGCTCTAGGCAACTCTTCAAGACTGTAAGTAGAAAAGAAGGTACAAACCTACAAAGGTAAAGGAATTTCTTGACTACAGTGATTCCAATAGCAACAAGTTAAGTCCCTTACCCTACTATTGAACTAATAATTATCTACATTACAAACACCCCCCCCATATGAATTAAAGGATGAGATAAAGATGACATAATATCTGATCCTAAAACAAACAAGGAGCCACTGAAATTTATTGAGTAGGGGAGTGGCACAGTCAGGCCTGTGTTTTAGGAAAACCACTTCACTAACTGTGAGAAAGACGAATTAAAGAGGAGAGACCTAAGGCAAGGAGATCAATTAGAAGGGTATTGCCAAAATCTGGGCAAGAGATGATAAAAGTCAAAGTTATAGTAAGTGGCCATGAGAAGGGGACAGATAAGAGAGATGTTGCAAAGGTAGAAATAATAAGATTTGGTAACTGATTGGACATGTGTATGAGAACAGTGAGAAGTAGAAGATAATACTGAGGTTGGGAATCTGGGTCATTGTTAAGGATGACAGTACCCTCAATAGTATTAGGAACTCTGGAAGATGGGCAATTTGGAGGGGGGGGGAGATAATGTAATACGATTTGTGCTAAAGAACATAACCCATCCAACCTATTCACTCTGTGAGACTCATTCTGTCCCACTTAAAGTGAAAAGGGGAGAGGGAAGACTCTTATTTTCACATTACTGATGCCCAGTGATGCTCATGAGGGAATCTGGGGAGCAAAGAGTGAGGCAGATATTTCCAATGGCACCTGTGCAGTTGCTATTATGCATGTGTCCATGTAGAAACTGTGAGGCTGGAAGGTTACAGAAGGGAGTGGGAAGAATGGGGGATGATGGTAGGTATGATTGTGCTAGACATACCCCTCCCAACACATACAATCACAGTTTGAGGAGGGAAGGATATGATCTGTCTTCCTTCCCCCAAACTGACTGAAGCCATGGCCCTCACTCTGCAGACCACTGTGACTGAGGACAGAAAAGAATTGCTGGACATGATAGCTGCCTGAGAAAAAGCTTACAAACTAGTTGAGGAGACAAGAAGCTAAGATGGACAATAATATGACAATATAATCAAGTGCTAAATTGTGTAGTAAGAATTTTAGTGTTATGGGAATTTAGAAAAGATTAATATGGCCTGAAGTAGTCAGAAATGCTTGATATTGGGCATCAGCAGGGGCTTAAGAGCATTATCTGTACATTTAAACTATTTATGTAGTTCCTGTTTCCATTACTATAATTAGTAAAAACTGCATGTAGACATGCAAAACATTGAAAAAAGTATTTTAGATCATTACTTTGTTGGGGTTTTTTCCCAAAAAAAATATATACTGGAATAATTCAGTAACTAATAGGATCATAGGTTTAGAATTAAAAGGGACCTCAGATATGGACAATGATTAATAATATTACTATATGTTCACTTACTTTTCAAGAGTCCTTTCAATATACTTGATTTCATGCTTTACTCTTTAATTTCAAGGTATGTTCTCCATCACATCACGTCTCCAGGAACAGTTGGTCTAGTTAACTAATTTCTGGGAACATTTATTTTCCACTGTGAAAGACTTGTAACTGTAACTTCTGGACTTAACAGAGCTTATATTCCTACTTATTCTCTACTACTTTACCCTACTAGGTTTTAGGATAAAATGTGAGGATTATAGTGTTTTCCTCTTTAATAAAAATAAAATCATTAAAAAGGATTTTTGCATTTCATTAAGGACATTAAAAGAGAAAGATTATCAGTACAACGCTCTGAGAGAGTTAATTTTCATTAACAGTTCTCATAAAAATCTTACACATAAAAGACTTGAAAAGTACTTATTTCTTATCAGAACATCAGTGCAGTAGATACACTGCTTCTTACAAGTAGGTGGTCAAAGGTTCTGCCACCCAAAGATACTCAGAAAATCAGTAACTGGCCTTGATTTATTATTCCTCCTGATATGAGGTCTATCTGAAATCCAAGTATCAACTTGCAAATTTAAGTCACAGAATATTTCTCTATAACAGGGGTTTTTATAAGCTAGAGAGTAGAGTGTTCATAGTTTGTTGGTTGTTTATTTTGTAGGAAGATGATGGTTATAGCAGGAGCTACTACTATTATCAAGGCTCTCTTACTAAACATTGTGGTGGTAAAAGTATATAGGCAACAGTAAAATTATTCAGCAAACAAAATGAGATTTACACAAGACCTTAAAGTTTATAAAGAATTTTATATTTGTTATTTTACATGAACCAAGAAGTAACCCCTATGAGTTAAGTACAATGAGCAGAATTATTCTTATCTGACAGAACAGGAAACTAAAGGTCGGGGAGGTGAAGTAAGCTACCCAGGTGGAAGGTGGACAGCTGGTGGCAAACAAGGGAATGGAACCTAGGCCTCTGACTCTAAGATTCCTACCTCTATCTAAAGTACAGAGAATGAAGCCCTGTCCATAAGAAAAGTTAAGAAAATGTATTTCTCTTGCCTTTTTTTCAGGTGTTGTCAGAAACAGTTGACATGTTATAACTTTTAAATGTGTTAGTTTGCGAAGCTACTTTGTTTTTATTTTTTGGTTAATCTTTGTCACAAGGAATGGCCTTTGAGACAGAGGAAGGAGAAAATCAGGAATTTAAATTATGTAAAATCAAAAGATTAGGTACAAACAACAATTCTGTCCCATGACCCATCTCAATCTCAAGCCTAAATTTAATCAAGAAATAGCAAATAACATTTTATTTTCTAACAATAAAGCCAGCTCTTATAAATGAAAAAATAACCCACTAGCTTCACATGCTATAAATACATTAATTTTAAGTACTGAAAGGCCATTTTATCATTAGCTTAAAATCTTCAGGATTTATGGTTCATTAGTAATTTTTTTTACAGTGCTAACTTTCTCTGAGGGAAATGATTACAATAAATTAAGAACAAAATGTTGCTTTAAAAGAATCAGCTTTCAATCAACATCTCATATGAAAAATCTAGACTCTTTTTTAAAATGGGTTAAAATAAGAATGCTTTTTAAAATACGAGAAAAATTTGCTATAATAATTTACTAGTTAAGGTACATTTTGCTCTTAACTATTGTAACTTGAAACCTGAAATCTCTCAAAGAGTTCTTTTCACAAATCAGGATTAAATCTATTAATAAAGGATTCCAGTTTTATGGAAATGTTTTTGCGGTATGTTGTATCCTTCAGCCAATCTGGTAAAAAGCCTTCCTAAACTTAGCTTGGGGCTCAGGCAACACACATACTGTCCATCACCAGAACCACACTTGTTTTAAATGATTACACTTTATTAATAAAGAAATAATGTATGTAAAGTACCTTGCAAACATTTTTTTTAAGTCAGTAGTCTACTCGTTACAGCACAGGTGGATAAAACAACTTTTTGTAGTTGAATAAAGTATTAGGAATGTAAAGTCACCATCTACTGTAGGCTTACTGAAAGGATCTTTGGTATAACTTAAGTAGCAGACAAGAAAACAGGGATGAAATCCACCTCATCTTGTTTTGTCATGACTTTTCTTTCCTCTTCTAGGTGTCTCTATTTTGAAAGCTTTTCATTCCATATCACTTGAAGGTTATGACTTTTGGTATGGCAATATCTATTAAAAAATGATGTTCTTGAATTTTATGGATGCATTATTATGCCTGGGTAATTGTGAACATCTTTGGTCCAGGATAATGATTTGATGCCAGTATAGTTTGTTGGCAGTTATCCGGGATATTTTGAGCTCTGTACATGTATGAAGATTTGTTATTTGACAGCTTATGAAGAACAGAGAATTTCTGATGTATAACCAGCCACCAGGTCATGTCTTGCTAGGTTTTCAGCAGTTGCTAAATTTGTAAAGCCTACAGTGATATGATGCATAGTTTTTACTATTTATTATTGTTCTTGTTGTTATCATTATTATTGTTATTTATACAAAAGCCTTTGGACCTACTAGAACTTATTCTCTTCAGGCATAATCTTTAAAAACCCAGTCACCTCCATGCCACAGGATAAAGCATTGGAAGAGGATTTTTTTTGGAGCAATTAAAGAATATCTGAATTGAAATAATGGCCTCCTTATCTAAATAGCAAATTAAGGGGAATCATTTTTACAAGTTTGTCCTAATCTATATGTAATAAATGTATATAATGGCACTTCTCCCACGGGCTGGGCTACCGTGACACTAATTTAATGAGCCACATATGCAGTGCTAAGGCAAACTTCTATCAAACGAACTAAGAAAGCTTACTGACTTTCTTTTGTAACAAACTTTCCTACATGTAATAGTCATATTTTCAAGTAGAACTGATGCCTAACATCACTGCAGTGCTTAGAGTACTTGGCACATAGTAGGCACTTAATAAATGTTCACTGATTTATTCATTATTATGGCAAAATGGTAAATTTAATAAACTAAATTTTTTAATGGTTTCAAACCCAAGAGATAAAAAGTATACATGTTTTGGGCAAGAAATACTTTCTTTTGTTGAATTCCTGGATCTTAATGTGCATTCTTTTTCTCTCACTTACCCACAGTGGTCAGTTTAAGTGTGCATTATTTTTTCTGATGAAACTGTAGGGATCTTTGAAGTAGAAGGAAGTTTCTTGATAGAATGAATGACAGTAGAGCTCTACTAAGGCCATGATCAACTACTTTCTTGTATTAATTGTACTGTATTAATAAAAGATGGTGATTAACACAGGAAGAAATGTCATATAGTACGAAATCTCTTGCTATGAAGAATTCAGTTTATTCTGAGATCTCTTGGAATAACTGATAAATCTATAATTGGGTTTCTTACGTAAAAAAGTTCATTTAAACAAGCAAAAAGTTCCATAAAACAAAGAATGCCCCAGCAAGTGGGCTGAAGCACTAATGATTTAATTACTATGAGTTCAGAACAACTTTTCTCCAATCCTATACAGCAGAAAAGAATACAGGTAGCATAAAAAACAATTCTCACTCATTTACCATAAGTTATAAGTGAAGTTAAGGCAAAGAAAGGAGCTAGGTGTATACTTGAACTCTTTGCATTTCTTTTATCTGACAATAGCATTTTCATTCTTCTCATACATTCCTAATTCAAAAATCCCAAAGTTCCATTTAAACTTCCAAACTGCTCACCAAAAAGAAATATGCCACATCAACCCCACTCAAGGAAATAGAAAAGCTCCAAGAGTTTGGAGGAAGGAAGAAGAGTTAGAACAAAAGTAAGTGTTCTTCATGCCTCCCATAACCCCCCACTCTCACCTCAGATTTGGGACCTTTTTTTTTCCTCCTGCTAATTCATTGGTCCATTTAACAAAACAGGGTGCCCTAGAGGAATCAGCATTAAAAGGATTTTATCTGTGATATAACTTTATCCATAATGTTAAAATGTTATCTTTATTGTTTCTAATAATGAAAATAATCTAATAGTATATGTTGTTCTCAACTTTTATGCACTTCAAAGTGGTAGTTGATTGATTTTTTTATAATTACATCCAAATACCAGGCTGATAGGCCAATAAATTTAATATTTCTGAAGACAGATACCATAATTTAACTTTTGTCTAGTAGAGCCTCAAACATCATAGTAATATATTATAAGAGTGCAAAAACAATATCAAGTGAATCTGGGATGGGATGACTTCAAGCAAATCCTAACACATTTCAGTATTCAAATCATAAGTGAAAGTCTAGAGATTTATAAAAGTCATAAAATTTTAGAACTGGGGAAAAGCCTCTGCTTGAAAAGCTCTAATGACGGGGAATTCAGTTTAAGAAGTGTTTCTTTCTATTTTTTTGAGTTGTAACTGTAGGAAGCAAGCCTTTTCTTCTAATCCAGTTGATATCTCTTTTTAAAGAGTTTCTTCCATTACTCCTTGTTCTGCCTACATACAAACACACACACACACACACACACACACACACACACACACACACACACACATGAAGCCCCTTTTTCAGTGATGACTCTTCTTAAACCGCATCTCTTACTTAGACTTCCTATTCTTTTTTTTAAAATTAATTTATTTTTAGTTACATTCACTTCCATAAGATTTTGAGTTTTAAGCTTTCTCCCCCTCTCCCTCTCCCCTTTCCCAAGACAGCATGCAATCTGCTACTATAGGCTCCACAAATACATTCATATTAAACATATTTTCATATTAGTCATGTTGTAAAGAAGAATGAGAACCAATGGGAGAAACCACAAGAAAGAAGAAACAAAACAAAAACAACAACAACAACAAAAAGAGAGCAAATAGTATGCTTCCATCTGCATTCAGACTCCAAAGTTGTTTCTCTGGATGTGGACAGCACTTTGCATCATGAGACTTTTGGAGATATCTTAGATCCTTGCCTTGCTGAGAAGAGCTAAGTCTATCAAAGTTAGTCATCACACAATGTGTCTGTTACTGTGTACAATGTTCTCCTGGTTCTGCTCACTTCACTCAGCATCAGTTCATGTAAGTCTTTCCAGGTTTGTCTGAACTCTGACTGCTCATTATTTCTTATAGCACAATAGTATTCCATTACATTCATATACCACAGCTTGTTCAGCCATTCCCCAATTGATGGGCATCCACTCAATTTCCAATTCTTTGCCACCACAAAAAAAGCTGCTATAAATATTTTTGTACATGTGGGTCCTTTTCCCGTTTTTATATTGTTTTTGGGATACAGACCTAGAAGTAGTATTGCTGGGTCAAAGGGTATACACAATTTTATAGCTCCTTGTGCATAATTCCAAATTGCTCTCCAGAATGGCTGGATGAGTTCACAACTCCAGCAACAACACATTTGTGTACCAATTTCCCCACACCCTCTTCAACATTTATCATTTTCCTGTTTTGTCATGTGATATGGTACCTCAGAGTCGTTTTGATTTGCATTTCTCAGTAGCAGCTAGGTGGTACAACGGATCGAGCACTGGCCCTGGATTCAGGAGGACCTGAGTTCAAATCCGGCCTCAGACACATAACACTTAGTAGCTGTGTGACCCGGGGCAAGTCACTTAACCCATTGCCTAGCCCCCCCCAAAAAAAACAAACAAAAAAAACCTGATTTGCATTTCTCTACTTAATAGTGATTTAGAGCACTTTTTCATATGCTTATAGATAACTTTAATTTCTTCATCTGAAAACTGCCTATTCATATTCTTTGAACATTTATCAATTGATGAATGACTTATATTCTTATAAATTTGACTCAGTTCTCTCTACATTTTAGAAATCAGGCCTTTATTAGAGATACTGGCTGTAAAAATTGTTTCCCAGTTTTTTGCTTCCCTTCTAATCCTGGTCGCATTGGCTTTGTGCAAAAATTTTTCAACATAACATAATCAAAACCATCCATTTTGACTTCCTATTCTTCATGCACTAAATGCATCTGAGTTTTCAATGTTCTAATTAATACAGTATAGAAGCTAGAAGGAACTTGCTAATCAACCCTTTATTCCAATTAGAAAAGGGAAATATGAATATTGGTTCAATAAACAACTATTCACATTTTAAAGTGACCAATAGGTGTGTATATGTGGCTCAAAGTTTGTTTTCACTTTCTCCCTCCTCAACTCACATTGTTGAGATGCTTTCTGCCATTATCTTTACTTTCACCGCTCCCCCCCGCTTCTGACATAATGATGTGGCCATTTTTCCTGCCAGAGCAAACTCCTCTACATGCACAAATGATCCTCCATCCTGTCATCTCCAGAAGATTACCCTCTCTCATCTCCACTACCTTACCTGTACTCAATATCTCCTTGTCTATCAACTATTTCTCTACTGCCTGCCAATACATCCATGTTTCTCTCATTTATAAAAAAACACTCACTTGAAATAATACCCCTGAGAAAGCCATCTACAATGAAAGCCTATACATCCTTTCCTCTTACTCTTTTTAACTTCTGACAGTATGGCTTCCAACCTCATCATTCAACTGAAATTGCTTTCTACAAAGTGATTTAATCTCTTCATATCCAATGGCCTCTTCTCAAGCCTAAACTTTCTTTATAGCCTTCTCCTTAACACTCTTTTCTCCCTAGGTTTCTATGACACTCTTCAATTTTGGTTCTCCTCCTACGTATCTGACCTCTTCTCAGTTTTCTTTGCTGGATCTTTTCCCATGTTAGTGCTGTTAACCCTTGGCACCCCGAGGATTCTGTCCTGGGCCACCTTCTCTTCTCCTTCAATGCTATTTCACTTGGTGATCTCATTTGCTCCCATGGATTCAATTATAATCTCTAACCTAATGATTCTCAAATCTACTTATCCTGCCCTAACCTTTCTGCTGACCTACAAGCTGGCATCATCAACAGCCTACTAAACATCCTGAACTGAATGCTCCATAAACATCTTAAATTCAACATGTCCAAAATTGAACTCATATCCTCCCACTTCCCCCCAAATCTCCCCTCTTCCAAATCTCCATTACTATAAAAGGCACAACCAACTGCCCAGACTTGCAACTTTGGGATTATCCTTAATTCCTCACTGTCTCTCATCTCTCATATCTAAGTCATTGCCAAGGTCTGCCAAATTTACCTTCATAACATGTCTTGCAAAGGCCTCCTCTTCTCCTGACACTGACACCTCTGACAGCAGGAATTGTTGTTTGCTTTTCTTTGCAACTCCAGCACTTAGTCCAATGCTTTATCCACAGCACTTTGTGTTCCCCATGTCAGGTGGGGGAAGAGGAGGGGTGGTGGTGAAAGTGGAGATAATGGCAGAAGGCATCTCAACAATATGAGTTCAGGAGCGAGAAAGTGAAAACAAAACTTTGAGCCACATATACACACCTACTGGTCACTTTAAAATGTGAATGATTGTTTATTGAACCAATATTCACAGTTCTCTTTTCTAATTGGAATAAAGGGTTGATTAGCAAGTTCCTCCTAGATTCTATACTCTATTGGTTAAAAGAGCCACTTAAAAAATGTTTATTAACTGATAAGCAGACCATGGGGTAGGGCTTATTAAACTTTTTCTCACAAAGATGTTCCTATTATAATTATATTTATTGTGAAGGGATTTGATCTGTATTTGTCCCACTTGACTGGTAGTGAAATGGCATGGCTTATGTTGAAAAGATTTCAATTCTTCATACAATATTTTGTCTAGGTGAGAGGTCTGATTTTCAAGCATGTTTTCTTTAAAAGACAATAATATCTAAATATTTTGGCAAACTAACGTTTTTTAAAATGACTATAAACGGAGAAAAAAATTTAAAAATTATAGTCATGCATTATGTACATAACATATGGTTCTTTTTCATATAAATTTTTACTAAAATGTTTTGATTTTATACTATCTATATCTTGCAACGTATCGCTAATCACTCTCTCAGAGAGTCATCCCTTCATAACAAAGAATGAATTAAGAGTGATGAAGCAAAAGTTCAGCAAAACTAAACAAGACATAAAAAAAGTCCAAAATCATCAATAATGTTCTACCCCAATAGTCCCCCATTTCTGTAAAGAAGAGAGGGAGGTATCATCTCTTTCTTATTTGGGACCAAGCTTAGTAATTATAATTTGATAATAGTTTCAGTTGTTTTGTCATGGTGGTTGTTCTTTCCATTTACATTGCAATCATTGCAAATACTGTTTTCCTGGTTCTGCTCAGTTCACTTTGTATCAGTTCAGGTTAAGTCTCCACTTGCTTTTCTGTATTCATCACATCATTTCTTATATAACAGGGTAATATTCCATTATATTCATATACCACAACTTGACAAACCTGGGTGGATTTGACCATTCTCCAGCAATGGCTATCTACTTTGTTTATAATTCTTTGCTAATGCAAAAAAGTACTGCCATAAATATTTTTGTGAATATTGGACCTTTCATTTTACCATTGATATCCTTGGGGTACTTAACAGAATTGGACCAAAAGATATGGACATGTTATTGACACATAGTTCTAAAGGCTTGTCTGTGCTGGACACAGAGATATTGTATTTCTTAACCACAGGGAATAAAGTGAATAAACATTAACATAATAATAATTATAAACATTATTATATTACTGTGTCACGCATTTTACAACCATTACCTCATGTAATCCTCACAACAACTCTGGAAAATAGATGCTATTATTATTCCCATTTTACAGTTGAGGAAACTGAGGCAGACCTTTGTTAAGTCCTTTCTCAGGTCATCCAACTAGTAAGTATCTGAGGCTAGATTTGAATTCAGATCTTTCTGACTACAAACCCAGTGTTCTATCTACTGTGTCAACTAGCTGCCCTAAGAAGAAATAGAATAGAATGACAGCATAAACATATCAAGTGTATTTTTTGGTCTGAATTTATGATTTCAATGGTATAAGAAACTCCCTCTAGCAAGACAGATAAGCAACTATTCTACAACTATGGTCTTTAAGAGAATGTTCGGGGACATGGTGAGGTTAAGGGCCCTGCCCAGATTCCATAGCCAGCACTAGGCAGACAAAGGACTCAAAGCCAGGTTTTTTGGACTCTATCTCTCTATCCACTATTCTATATATGTTCCTACATTTACAGGGGACATAGCATTTTAATTAAAATCCTTGAAAATTCTGAAATGAATATACAGTACTTTTTTTATATTTTTACATTGGTAGTCAAAAGCTAGTCACTTGAAGGATACTTTTAAAAGCTTACTTCAAGCTTTTTTAATGAGTCTATTCCAGTTCAAAAGAAGAGCAATAAGAAAAAATAAATTTCTATGAGGAATAGTAAATATACAAAAGAATATAAAGACAAAGCCAATACAAAGAAATTTTGATCTTTCTGATGCTCTTAGAACTCTGATGTCAATGGTAAATATTTTGTTAAACCTTGCAATATATTCCTATGCACCTCTCTCAGGAACACATTCTTTCGATTTTATCATCATCAAGGTTCTACTTTCACCTAGGAATAAAAGACATTATACTTTCCAAATTAAGAAAAAACTTTGTAAGATTAAACAAGTAGAATAATTTCCAAGAGCTTTTAAGGGAAGAAGTGCTAATAGTTATTAACATAACATAAACAGCATAAGCAGAATGATTTAAGGTATTGCAGAAAACTGAGTTTATTGGGTAAGATGTAGTGTACCTGAAGGATATATTTTAAATAGCTGATTTTATGAAATAAACAAAAATCCCACTGTGGGCAAAGAACTATTTTTCTGATGAAATGATGAATTAATTAATGAGATTAATTCAAACAATCAGAATCAATGTATGGTTAGCTTTCCACCAAAAATTCCATTATAATATTATCAATATCATTTGTAGTTAAAAAATTGCTGAGCTATATGATACAAAAAGACACGTATTTAGTGGCTGATAAAAAAGGGAAATAATTTGAGCTTCATTTCAAAATAATGGAGCCCAAAAATGGTAATAATTTTAAGTAATTTCTTTCTTTAGAGCCATGCTAAACATAAACACACTTCAAATGGTACTAATGTACTCTAAAAGACCTAAGAAGGGGGGGGGGGAACCAAACTCATGCACATACCTAACTTGGGAAACTCATATGTCAATATTTTATGTAATGGAAAGAACAGTAGATTTGAAGTCAAAAGACCTGGATGGAATCCCGGTTCTGTTATTTGCTTGGCCTTGGTCAAGTCATTCAGACTCTGGGGTTTATACTTTTCAAATGTGCAATGAGGTGATGTACTCTCTAAGGTTCCCTTCTCGCCCTAAATCCTATGATCCTACAAGACATAATTTTAAAATTAAGATTTTGAGAAGGAAGCTCTCTGACCTTGGTACCTAGTATTTAAATTTGATTTGACTAGTATTCAATTTTATACACACACACACACACACACACACACACACACACACACACACACATCCATTGCTCTAGAAAACTTCACCTAAATTTATTAACTACAAATTTATCAAGCCCCTCATTATTTACAATGCATCGTATTCTGCCATAGAGATACTAAGGTTAAAAAAAATTCAAGTTTCCTGCCTTCAAAGAGCTTACAATCTATTAATGAAAGACCAAATATGTAGATAAGTATATTACAATCTAGAAAATGACTGCATAAAAGAATAAGGTATTCTCAAATACAAAACGAGTGAGAAATCACTTCCAGATATCTGAGTACAGGGAAGAAAATGAAAGAGGATGCTGGAAGGGCAATGTTGGAGAATTTATCTGCTTTGTGACAAAGCACTTGATGTCAATCTAGGAGTGTCACTTCTGCCACAATCTAGCCCACATAGTCTTTTTCCATTCTTAGAATTCTTACAGTATTAAAGACTATACCAAATAATAAGCATGTGACTATGCAATGTCTTGTATTGTTTTCTCTGGCCTTCTCATTAATTCACATTTCAATTTCTCAAGCACACAGTAAGCTCCACAAGATCAGTGAACAAGTTCTCTACATCTTTTTGTCCCTGCCATAGTCTGACATAGTACTTAAGTAAACAGTGATTTTAGATAGACCAACGCAGACAGAAAGACAGATAAAGATAGAGATAGACAGATAGCCTGTGGTCCTCTTTCACTCTGTGTACATGTGAAATAAATAGATGTCATCATTGCTATGACTTGAGTTCATGGGATTAGGCAATATAGTTATTCATGAGCCAATCCATCCCCATTTAATTGGTATACTAGGTTGATCATGACAAATGAATGTTTCAGTGACTCCCCCACTGCCTTTAGGATAAAATTAACATTTTAGCACTTACCGAAGGCAGTGTAATTGATAAGATCTCTGTTCTAACAATCTAATTCAAGAGGTTCATGACTTTCAGTCTTTTTTTTCTTTTAAAGGCAATTGGGGTTAAGTGACTTGCCCAGGGTCACACAGCTAGTATGTTTGGTCTGAGGCCGGATTTGAACTCAGGGCCTCCTGACTTCAGGGCCAGTGCTCTATCCACTGCGCCACCTAGATGCCCCTGACTTTCAGTCTTAAGAAACAGATTAGTAGGCTATGTTGACACTGATTACATTATTTTTTACTTTTAAATGCCTATTTTAAATTTTCCTAAAGCTTTAAAATTACTACTACCAAATAGTAGTTATATGTATAAGAAGATATTGTATATGGAACAGAAAGGTCAAAAGGACTAGGGGCCCTTAGAAAAACTCTACAATTTTGGCAGACAATAAATCATTATAAGCATTAGTACATACACTTAGACCTGGGAGAGTACAAGACATCTATTAAAATTCCCACATTTTCCAGATGAACCCGAGGTAAAGAGAAGTTAAATGACTTGCTTAAGGCCACATGATAAATAAAGTGTTGGGTCCTCTGACTTCAGATCCAGTACTTTTCTTACTATATCATGCTCACAACATACTTCTTTAACAATGAGATTCTGAGAGCAATTTTAATACCACATATATAAAGTAAATATACCATTGACATCTAATTTTCAACGCAGATATATCAAACTACCAAATGCAGATATATCAAACTACCAAAATATATAATGGAGCTAAAAATTATTAGAGTGGAAATATCTTTAAAAGGAATGGATGAATCACCTTTTAAATGTACTATCCTTCTTATGATATAACAAAGTCTAGGCATATTTTAATACTTTTATAGAACATACCCTGAAACAGTTTGCCTATATGTTCTCAGGTGAAAAAAAAATTCAGTAAATGTAACTAACTAGGAATATGAAATCCACTGCAAGATGAAGAAAAAGCCCAAAAGATATGAATACCTTCAAAATTTATTAAATCATAAAAGAATATTAAAATGAAGAGGAAACAATATGGATGGTATCTCCTCACTCCGTAGGCCATTTATCACTTTCATGTACCATAGTTAATTAATATTCTATAAAGATTTTCAAAAGGCTGAAACCTCTCAAGATTTGAATTCATGGGGCTTGACCTTCGACTTCCTTAGAATGATTTTTAATGCACTCCGTTATCAGTAAAACCCGTTCAAACACATGCCCCATCTGCTAGCACCCTGTTTGCAAAAGAGCTTCTTAGACTTGCAGACAGAGCAGCTTCTGCCTATTTCCTTCGCCCCTCTACATACCAGCTGTATGGTAATGCACACAAACAGCTGAAAAATCCTGCTCAGTAACAAAGCTGGTGCAAAATAGGCAGAACAACGCTTCTACTCAATCAAGCAATTGCAGCTCAAATTTAGCAGATTAACTATTTGGGGCGGGGGGGGGGGGGGAGAGGTTTGTGTTTAAATTAAGGGGTCTTCAGATAACTACAGAATGATAAAGACCAAAGGGACTGCAAATTCTCCCCCTCCCCCAAACGTCTAAACTGTAAATACTTTTGTTAAAATGCATGAATCAATTCTTCAGAGTTTTTTAAGTTCTTATTTCTTATGTCCTATACTGATCAGTAAAGTTTTCAAAGAAAGCAGGTTGTTCATAAATACTTGCATTCCTTAATTCACAACTCATTTGTGAAACTGCAGAAATGCAAAAGGTTTCAGCATCTAAAATTATTGTTTCATTCACAGTATATTTCAGTAACATACATTAATCCATTGGTAATATACTTTCTGAACTAACAAGTTAGGACATTTAAGAAATTTTTATGCTGAAATAAACCAAATACAGGGAATTAAATACCCACTAAAATATCAAGAAGGTATGCTATCTTTTTCATATAGGAATAAATAAGGGAGCTAAATTTAAGATTCACAATAGTTTCTCCTCTCATTAGTCTTTACAATATGCCCACAAAATAGGTCGGCATAAGTGATATTTATTATTTTTAGCAGTTAAACTCTCCACATGATTATTAATGTTATTTTTGCTTGATAAATTCAGGGGGGAAAATTCAAATTTCTGGAATTTTAGGGAAATATTCTAGAATTCCAAAATAATCAGGGAGTTGATAATAATTACTGATTAATCATAAGTTTAATTCCATGTATTTTCTTTTTTTAATGAAATCAGAGAATCACAAAAAATAGTCAAAACTAAACTGTTGTTTCAATATGATAGAGCACTATTTTCTCATTTTGCTAAACAAATTCATTAGTAGAGCCTATAGAGTGATTATACTAATAGCATATGGAAAAAGTCTAAAATGTATTTTAAAGGATCAATTTTAGGTATCCTGAGTTGAATATTTTTTTCATCTGTTAAACAGAGTACCTTATAAGACAAGAAAAATTGGTAATAATAACAAAAATAAAGATAAAATACAGAAGTTAAGATTGTTAAGAAAGTATTAATTTTATTTTTAATGTCTAGTTATAGAAATATAGTTTTATTACTAAGACAATATATTTTTTGGTTTAAACCACAAATAACAAAGTAAAGACAGTCTGTGTCAACTAGATGCTATTTTCAACTAGATACACAGTAAATGGCAGGAAATAGAAAAATACTACTCAAAATTAAAAAACAACAACAACTAATTGTACCATACACATATCCCTTGCTTTGAATAGCTGGTATACAATGAATGAGGGCAAGATTCTGCTAATTTTAAAGAGAGAGGGAGAAGAAAGGGACACATTTTGACTAAACCATTACAAGTGGAATTTGAAAAAATATGAAGCTCATTTGGATTTATGTCTGTTGTATATACATTTTCCTCCTAACATGTTTTTTGATCACAAGCAGAAATGACAGACAAAAGTTTCTATGATATGAAAACTCATGTCTAGCAGTGGGTAGCAATTATGAATTCTGTATAAAAACTGAAATTTGAAACCCTTTTTGGCTATTAAAATAGCTTTCAGTTCAATTTTAAGTACTCAAGTCTATATTTTCTTTGATATTTTTGTCAGTAATACTTCTAGTTTATATATATATATATGTATATATATATATATATGTATATATTCAGCAAAGTAGCATGAAGATAGTACAATACTGCCCCTATACGTCCATGCCAGTAACTAACAGTGCAATTTTAAAATCTGAAATAATAAAAAAAATACATTATGGTGGAATGCCTAAATTATTTAACTAAAATCACTCATATATGAATTGATACTAATTTGCCCTCATAGAACAATAATAAGATATTAGACAAAGGATAAAAAGGTCTTCCCCCCAATCTGTGGTCAAGAATAGCAAGTTAATTTTCAAAAACACTACGGAAGTTCTATTTAAAATTCAACAAGCATTTATTTTTATCAACCATCTACTATATCAGGCACTTTCACAGGCACTGGGGAAATGAAAGAAAAAAAAATGAAACAGTTCATTCCTTTAAGAGTTGATATTCCACTAAAGAAGTTTTGGAGTACAATTAGATATAAATATCAGTTGTATAAACTCGCATTACTTGGGCCTGTGAAAGGAAATACTTTTAATTGCATGGGGAAAAAAAATACAGATTTGGTCATTTTTCATGATTCTAAACCAGAGGTTCCTTTTTTTTTCTTTTTGGAGGGGGTGGTCACAGATCCCTTTGGGAATCTGGTGAAGCCTACATTTGCTTTTCAGAATAATGTTTTAAAATGCATAAATAAAGTGAACAGGATTACAAAGGAAAGCAATTATACTAAAACAGTTAAGAAAATATATTTTAAAAGTTCATCGACCCCAAGCTAACAATTTCCATTCTAGAAAAATGTTATATTAGAGAATTTAGTTCACTGGTTTCAACGAATAAACATCTCCCTCTAAATTAATTTCTCAGTAGTAGAGATGTATCATTTTTCTATCACAATTGTATTGCTATCTACTGCTAGAAAATTTTTCTTTCAGAAAAGTAGCCAGTAGAAGAAAACTGGCAACTGGCATTATTTCTATTTTGTATGTGATGTACAGTGAACAATTACATAACTTGCTCAAGTTTCTATGGCAAGTTAGTAATAGAACCCAAGAAAAATATTTAAAGATAGATTTAAAAAATGATTTAAAGAAAAAAAATCTACCCTATTCTTCTTGAAATTTGATGTTTTTAATTCAGCATAAGATAGTGAGCTTGAAGATGTACGAACTAGCCAAAAGACTACTGAACAAACAGATGAGGAACTGGTGACTGACTCCCTGGCTTTCGGGTATTCAAAGAAGATCTACAGCTATGCACTGTTATCCCAAATAGTCTCAAGTGCATTGGTACTTCCTACCCATCAGGACACCTATAAAGTGATAAGATTACTTGAATGTTCTTCTAAGGTTAAACACTTTTTAAAAAAATGTAATCAAGGCTCTGTAGAATTATTAATGACATTTAACAAAGAAACACTTTAAATATACCCATGGTCAAATGAAATAACATTTGTAAAAGTGCTTAGTACAGTTCCTGGCACATAGGAGGTATTATATAAGTGCTTATCACCTCCCCTAAACTCCACCTAAATAAAACTTAAAAAAGCAAAAGTGCACAGTCTAAATTGAAGAAAGATTCCCTGGATGGTGAAGCCATCCAGTGTGCATGTATTCAGATTACATCTAGTTCTGGAATACTGCAGAACAGGCTGAAAGAGATTCAAAACCCACTCAAATGAGTTTGTCTTAACCATCCACAGAAAAAACTAAGTGGGTAAACAATTTCTATTGCTCAGATTATGATATGCACTTGGATGGACAACCTATGGAGCTTATCCACTAGTAATATATGTTGTTCATCCTTCATTTCGAAGAGGACCAATGACATCCTAGGGTGATGCATTGGATTTAAATGAGGCAGCGTTGCACAGTTGTCAGCCTCATTCTCTCTTCCAGAGTCATCAAAGTCCAGTGACAAGACAAAAAGTCAAGACAACCAGCAATGGCTGACCAAGCTCTAAGCGCTCCACAGAGCCTACTTCAATCATCTTCATGGCCGTTGGAACAAATTGTTCTCATCCACCCATTCTATCAGTTACCCTCAACCTGGTTTAGCCCATCTGCTGAGATGACAGAGTCTGGCCACTGCCCATGCTATAGCTTCTTGGAGCCACAGGTGACAGTCTGATGGCAGGTGGACACCAAAGGGGGATGAACAGCCCCCAAAAATGTTCAGCAAACCCTTATACCAGAGGTTCTAGTCCAGGTTAAACACAGAAACATGTAACACTCCCCACCTATATACACAGAACAAATGGATAATGAGTTTTGCCAAGAATTAAACAGGAAGAGAGAAAGATAGTACAAAGTGCTTTACTGTTATCCTCAGAATTTTCTGGAGAAAGTGAGGACGACCACTACCCCCCAACCCCACTCAAACACCAATGGGCAGACCTCTTGCACGAAAGGCAAAGACATACAAGACGAACAGATATGGAAGGGTTGTATAATCTACTATCACTGTGATCTCACCAAAACTGATAAAATCAGAGATCTAGCTGTGTAGTAGCAAGGAGCACTTGAATTAGCCTGGGGGAAGTAGATCAAATCATCACAGCCTAGTGGGAAATGAAGAGATATTTGGTCTGGCCACCTTCCTTAAATGGATTCTGAGAAGTTCTACTCTTCCTACAGAGGAAGGGGGCTCCAGGGGCAGAGGAAACTTATGAGGATTGAGTTAGTGAATTACCGGGCTGAAGTGATTTTACAGGATGAAGAGCTTTCTGAGGCATGATGGAGTACAGCCAAGTGTGAAATAAACATTCAAAACTAAACTCCTTATTTTCCCCAAACTCTTACTTTTTTTCAAACTTCACTATTTCTACTGAAGACACCACTATCCTTCACAGTCTTCCAGATGTGTAACTGTGGCATTTACCTTCAACTCCTCATGCTTCTTCACCTTACATTTCCAATCAGTTGCCAAATCTTGCCAATTCTACCTTCACTGCCTTAACTATGGCATTCACCTGCTCACTTACTGACCGATCTTCCAGCCTCAAGTCCTGCACTCTGGTCCAAACTACACACTGCTGCCAAAGCAATATTCCTTAAGCACACAGTTGACCATGTTTCTCCCCTAACTCAATCAACTGAAATGGATGAAACATAGCCAACTCTGTTCAGTTTTTAAACTTCTTTACAGCTTGGTCCCAACCTATCCCCAAACTATCTTCACAACATGGTCCTAACCTATCTTTCAAGCCTTACTGAACATTATTACACTTCTAAAATAAAAACAAACTGGCCTTCTCTCCTTCATAACAGACACTCTATCTTCATCTCCTGTCTCAGTGTCTTTGCACTGGTTATCCTTAATACCTGGAAGACATCCTCTCTTTGTCCCTGCCTCAAAGAATTCCTCCCTTCCTTCCAGGTACAACTCAAGCTCCATCTTGCCCATGAAGCCTTGTCTGATTCTCTTCCCCCACCCCTCTAACTGATGGTTTTCTCCCTCCTAAATCCACTGTGCTTATTCTCTTTATACTGATACCTGTCATTGTCGTACATAAGCTCTTTGTGAATAGGGATCATTTCATTCAAAGTATTTGTAGCCCTAGGGTCTGTCACAGTGTAGGCATACAGTAGGTATTTAATAGAAGCTTGTTAATTTCAAATAGCTAGTACCTTAAAATAAAAAAAATACTACTAAAGCAACATAAGGGAAAATCAGAGCATTTAATTAAAGTGTACATTTGAATATGAAGTCATTCATTAGGATGTATCATCATATAATGTTAAGGGCTAGCATTTGTATCATGCTTTAAGGTTTGCAAAGTACTTTGTAAATACTACCTCATTTGATCCTCACAACAATCCTGACAGGTAGGAGCTATTGGTAACCCATTTTATAGATGAGGAAACTGAGGCAAGAAGACATGGAGTGATTTACCTATAGTCACAAGGCTATTAAGTGTATCTGGACAAATTTGAACTCAAGTTTTCCAGACTCCAGGCCCAGTGCTCTCTCTAATATGCCACAAAGTTGTTTCATTTTTCCCAGTGGGGAAAGACCTAGCTATTTACATGTTTAATAGTTCATATGTAAGCTATTTACCTCAAAACCATAGCATTTAATTTTATACCAACTACGCTGCTTTTGTAGATTTATTCAGGCATTACCAGGAGTTACCAAATTACATTTATTCTAAACTTTATAAACACAAAAAATTTGTCAGCATTACTTTTTACTTTATCTTCTGAAATTATAATGAATTATACTAAGCTAAAGTGTAAAACTGACAGCTTAAGTTTTTATAGTTCTTACATTAGTCATATTTCTTAAGAAGGAGACCACAGTATGTGGCCCTAAGTCAAATGACTAAAGCATGACTTAGTCAAATGCAAAAAGAAGATCAAACAAGAGAAAGTTAAAGCAAGCTTGGAAAACAAAAAAGGCATCAAAGGATCATCTGTTTAGAATGGGGCTTCTTAAACTTTTTCCACTTGTGACCCCTTCAGTGCTTTTTAAACTGTGGGTCTGACCCATAGGGTCACAACCCGCAGTTCAAGAAGAGCTGGACCTTCGACCTGCAAGGTCCCTTGACTCATTTCATCCAAACCCCTGATTTTTCAGATGATGCAACTGGGCCTCACAGGCTAAATGACTTGCCCAAGGTCACCCAAGAAATAAATGGTAAAGCCAGGAGTTCCCTGGGTTTCCAGTGCTCTTTCTAGTATGAGCTCTTCAAAGGAAACATAAGCAAATACATCTGTAGCAACAAATATCACTTATGTTGAAGGCATTTTTAGAAAACTCACATATGCTGTCATAACATTAACTGACCTTTTCTTCATTTGAGACATATCTTTATATTTTACGCTGGTTTACCACCCTCTCCCTCCCACATTATCTAATGACTAGCACAGAAAATTTAGCATGAAAGATAATTTCAAAATGTTCCATTTTGCAATTCATTCATTCCAAAATTAACATTTATCAGCGGGTCAGAATTTGCAGAATCCCTCCCTTCAAATACAGGTAGGTCAGATGATCTGGAAGTAGGAAACATTTCAAAGTAATGAAAGCATAATATGTCACAGAATTATGCTGTGAAACTCCCCTTTTCAGGCCAAAATTGTATTGTCTCTTAGAACCTGAACCACCCTATCTCACATATTTCTTGGATATGAAAAGATAACTGTTTTGTTTTAAAAGTCTTCCTACTGAGCCTGTATTATCAACTTTGCTTAACCATATTCTAAAGAATTTGAAAATAAAATCTAAATGGGTGGTCTGTAGCAAAGGCAATCCACATTGGGGGTGGGGAGAACCAAGATCTGAGACTTAAATACCACTGTATTAATAAAGCAGTTGAGTTACTGAGTTCTTACAGGATGAGAAAACTGAGACTGTTAACTGGAAGGCACTAATATTAATGAATGTACTGATCTTAAATAGCTGTTTTATTACAATTATCTTTCAAAATTACAAAAATTTTAGAAAAACTATAAATAGTCAAACATTATCTTTATACAACTTAATAATTTCTAAAATTCTTAAGACATGTAGAATGGCTTAGTGGATAGAATCAGGAACAGCTGATTCCAAATCCCACCTCTGACACTTATAAGCAGCTTCCTAAGATTTAACTACTAAGTTACTGGTTGGGATCTATCTTGGTGGAAAGAGTTCCCTACTCTAAAAACTGATGAAATCACCGAGTCTTTTGGATTCTTGGTTGTAAGATTACTTAATCAATTCTGAGTCTGTAATACCCAGGAGAAAGAAGAGAGGTAGTATAATATCGTAGGAAAAGTGCTGAGGAGGACTTGACTTTGACCTTAGTCAAGTCATCAAACTCTCATGGACTCCAGCTTCCTCCATCCGTAAAATAAGCGAGCTGGACTGCCATTCTTTCTAGCTTTAAATCTATGGGCCTGAGTTTAGGAACTTATGTTAAATTGTTACTAAAGTATAATATCAAATTTTATTATTTATGTTAAAATAATATCACACAGAACATGGCCAATAAAAATCCTTGGTAGTATAAGATAAGGCAAAGTAATTATCAGGTTCACTTTTTCTTTTTCTCCATATACATATTTCAAAACGATTTTGGTTAATAACTACTAGAATGTCAATGCATGGGGTGCTCAAGAGGAAAAAACAAAAACCACATACATATGTACAGGTGCATACGTGGCAGCAGCATGGTAGAAAAGAAAAAGCGATGACTTTGGAATCAAGATGACCAGGGTTCAAATCCTGCTTCATATACTTACTACCTCTGTGTCCCTGGGCAAGTCACTTAACCTTTTCCCTAGGCCTGGGTTTTCCTCATTTATAGGTTTGACTAGATAGATGGCTTCTGAAGTTTCTTCCAACTCTAAATGTACTTACTCAAGGGATAATGCATTTAATTTATGACACCTGCTAATTTCTAGCAAGGTTTCTTTAGTTGGTAAAATGCTTGGTAAAAACTGAAATTCAGGCCACAATGACACTAAATAATCTGGAAAGGATACACAAAAAAAGGTGCCAAGAGAATGCAGGTATGGAAACCTTGATTTTAAGTAACCTCACAAATCAATTTCTGTGACTAAATTTTCTCATAAATAATGAGTATAATTCGACATGGGATGATTTGAGAAGTAAATTTGTAGTTCTCAATTATTTTTTCCAAGAGATCTTTCAACAACTGACTAAAATTCTTGGAAATAAACTCACCTGCACTATATTCTTTTCGGTAAGCATTGATTTTTCCAAATAGAACACCACAACATCACAGGATTTTCCCTCAAACCTTTTAAATCTTTTTATATTAATTTCTTCTAAAATTGATTGTCCTCTCCACTAAAACAGATACAGACTAATTTTTAATATTTTCTGACACTCCCAGAATTAAAACCAACTAAATAAATGATTGTTCGTTTACCTTTTTTTAGTCAAGCAACTCATACTAAGTAAATTTGTAGTACTTTACAAATTACAAAATAATAATCATTTTAAAAATTAAACATCAAACTACAGTCTGAATGAAAAAATGAAAACATTTTAAAAATTCAGACTCACACCTGAAGCAATGGTTTGAAAATATTCAACAACAAAAAAGATATGTATTCTTACAGAAATTTTCTTTTGAAAACTCTCAAAATAATTTTTTTTTGAAGTTTAACAAATGTTTCATACAACTAATTGAATTCCTACTCTAAAGAAAATCACATGGATATCCTAACACTCCAGGAACTTTCAATATAGCCAGAGCATGTGAGTAACAACATTAAGACAGGATACGATCAGTATCAAGATACATGGAATAGAAAAAAAGGCACCACAGTAATTTGGAAAGAGGGCAGATTGGTGGTGACGGGAATGGTCAAAGAGGGAGGGATCTGAGCTGGGGCTTTTAAGAATGGACGTGGTTTGGCGAGGTAAAGATGAAAAGGGAGGGAGGGCATTTTAAGCAGGGGCAACTGAACAAAAAAGACACAGAGGTAGGAAGGACAAAGCATGTTTCTAGCACATCTAATAAACTAATTTGGCTAGACTAGAGAGTTTTTATAAGGGAAGCCAATACAAATAAAAAGAAGAGAGGGTCCTGAAAGTCAGGTTAAGTTGCTTAAATTTCATCCTGTAGGCAACAGGATTTTTAATGGGGGCTATGACAGGATAAAAATAAAGAGTTTTAGGAGATTAAATTAGTAACTTAAAACTATTTACATCTAAGTAGCTTTTATACTTATTAAGGATCTAGATGAGAGTGTTCCTAACATGGGGTGGGAGGTAACAACACCACCTATCTCCCAGGATTGTTGTGAGCATCAAATGAGATAATAATTATAAAGCACTTAGCACACTGTCTGGAATATAGTAAGCACTACATAAATGTTAGCTATGATGATGACGATGATGGTGTTTAACTTTAGTATCCAGCAGACTGCCAAATAATCTTTAATAATGATACTGATCTTCTGATTTACTATACAGTACAAAGTTTCCTGATTGTACTATGCATAACCCTCTCTTAAAATATCTTGTTAGGTTTCCAAAGATTCTTGACTACTTGTGTGACCTTGAGGAAACCTTACTCAGAACTTCTTGACTTCTTCCTGTACCGTTGCAATAGCCTCTTACTTTTTTTCCCCTTCTGTCTCTAGTACCTCCCCTTTCCAATCTATCTAATCATGTCATTCCCCTACTCAGAAATCTTTAGTGTATATACACACAAAGAGTCTGAAGACTAAATATCTGCTGAAGTTTACAGTGGGGGCAGATGAGCAAATTCATGAATTATTCTTGGTTTGCATATAAGAAGAATGGTTGTGGGCTATGCTTTAATGATAGGCCAACAAACATCATTAATAAATGAAAGTGAAATGAATTAAACAAACAAAAATCCTTCATGGGGGCAGTTTGAATTTTCACAAGTCATACCTTACCAGAAGAACCACGTTCAGTCAATATTTCATATGCAGAAATGTCTTAAAGACTTAAAAACTTTTATTCTGGGGTAGCTAGGGGTGCAGTGGATGGAGCACTGGCCTCGGAGTCAGGACGACCTGACACATAACACTCACTAGCTGTGTGACTCTGGGCAAGTCATTTAGCCCCAACTGCCTCGCCAACCCCCCCCAAAAAAAACAAAAACAAAAAAACCTTTTATTCTTCAATTATGTTTTATTTTTTTGGCTAGGCAATGGGGTTAAGTGACAAGTGACAAGTGTCAAGTGTCTGAGGCCGCATTCGAACTCAGGTCCTCCTGACTCCAGGGCCAGTGCTCTAGCCACTGCGCCACCTAGCTGCCCCTATTCTTCAATTATAAACAAAAATATAATGCTTGCTGTCCTCTGATATAGAGATGAAGATTTCTGTCTGATTATCTGACACTAGTAGCCAAAACAAAAAAAATACTTTCACAATAGTTCAGAGCTGCCAGTTTAGCAAAATTCCAGGCAGAGGTTTGGATCTCTGCCCTTACTTAATTTTTTGTTTCTTTCAAGATAACCACTGGCCCAGGGGTGGGGAACCTGTGGCCTCTAGGCCACATGTGGCCCTGTAGCTCATCAGGTGTGGCTCTTTGACTGAATCTAAACTCCACAGCATGAATCCCCTTAATAAAAAGATTCTATCTGTAAAACTCGGATTCAGTCAAAGGGCCACACTAGAAGACCTAGAGAACCACATGTGGCCTCGAGGTTCCCCACCCTTGTGCCCAGCCTCTTTATATTTAAGGCAAATACTGGGACATAAGAAATGTTTAGGTAAATGTACTGAGCAATTTATGTTATAGGATTTGTTACAAGACAAGCTTGGGGAAGAGGAAGACAGAGAAAGAACAAGTCTTTTTTTGTTTGAAACTACAACCAATAGCTTCAGCTCAAGTTTTCTGCTCCAAAAACCCCACATGGGCCTGACAGTTCTCCACTACTGCTCAAAACTCCTTTTACTTTCATCCCTTCAGTTTCCCCATACTTCTACAGGCTAACTCTTTCTAGGTCATCTCATTAAGTTCTGGGCAGGGCTGGGGATGCTATCTTGCTTCTTCTGAAGCAGCTCAATTCTTGAAGTCCCCATTCCTTCCCCTCAGTCTGTACCTCAAAGGTTGTGTACACTTTTAAGAACTCTCAGGACTGACTCGTTTACCTTCTTTCTCAAAATGGAAACAGACCCAAAATTTTCCAAAACTAACAGGAAATGCCTGTCAATCCAAATTACAAACCCAAGAATGGCAATCAGTTCTCAGATCTCCATTACAACAATAAGTTGAATTATACAAAACTTTACATCTATGACCTATGACCTCAACTGATTCTCACAACTCTGTGAGGCGAAAGTTATTTTTACCCTATATTACAGATGAGTAAACTGAGACTCACAGAGGTTAAGTGACTTTTATTTATGCAGCTGTAAAGTCAGTTTGGATTAGAATCAAACACAAATAATATTATTTAAGTTTACTTAAATCTTCTCTAAAATAATTTCTGTGTTCAGTTTAATTTTTATGATCTCTTTTGATTTTATAACATGTTTATTCCCAAATAAAACCCTATCCTAACCAAAGAGATAACTTTTATAACAAAGAAATTTTAAAAAGGGGGGCGGGGGGAACTAACCAATACTAGATTCAATTTCTCAGGGAAAAATACTTTAACATGTTAAATTATCAACAAAAGCCTGATTTTTAAAAAAAATATTAAAATTCCTTTGTTTCTTGTCCAGGTTGATGTTCAACTAGATGGTTTCAATGTGCTTTCCAACTCTAAGATGCTGTGATTTGTCTCCTATATTAAGAAGGTTTATGTGCTTAAGCTATATTAGTCTATCCAGTAGAGCAGTCACTGTGTGAAGCTGAACCAGGCATTAATGTAGGCCTCTAATCAGGGTTAAGATAAAGTTATGGAATGTGACAATGACTATCGTTGTCTCATTCCTGGAATTTCTGTACTGTCTGGATTAATAGGTAGCAGCTAAAGTGGAAGCTGCTGCTGCCACCTGGTGTTGATTTGGACAGAGACATTCTTGGCCTGAACCTTGAAATTCTAATTCCACTGGAATTTAGGCGTGCTCTAAGGGAAGGATTCTTAACCTGGGGTCTATGAACTCATTTAAAAAAAATTTTAATAACTATTTCAATAATCATTTTTTTAAATAATCATAAATATTTTATGTTACTGAAAGAAATTCTGAGAAGGAGGGCCAGAGGCTTCAACAGACTGTCAAAGGAGTCCTTGACACAAAAAGGTTAAAATTCTCTGCCCTGTTAGATAGAAAAACTAACCCTGTGGTTCCTGTTCTCAAGCACACAAATTGTTTCTGAGATGTTTCACCACCAAAAAAAAAAAAAGACAACTATAGCCTGCACTATTATGATGCAGTTCCTTCCACAGCTGATTCTGACACTTACCTACAAAATTGTCTCATTCCTTCTTAGTAATGGAATGATACACATACAGAAAAACAAGTCTTGACTATCACTAACCATCTGTGCAAACTTGCATAATTCACTTCAGAGGACCTCAGTTTCCTTATCTGTAAAATTAGAAAGATGTATAAAATGGTCTGTAGTGGCCCATCCAGGTCCAAAGTAAAAAATTATTAGGAACAGTTGGTAGGAAGAAGGGAAGGAGAGCCTAGCACATAGTAGGTACTTAATATATATTGAGTTCTACTGAAGAAAGGCAAACAAAACACAAGGGAAGAATCAATGCTGACAGTTGTAATAAATTACAAAATGTCTCCAAAAAAAGAGGAAGCTTCAATTTGAAAAATGTATATAAATATGCACATGACAATTTGCAATGCTACAAATTTGTTATGAATACATAGTAATAAAGTTGAGGATATATTACCAGTAGTCTACAAAACCAAAAAAAAGTTAATACATGAGTCTTCTTAAATGACATAGCTATGACAGAAATGTTAAGATAGAATGCAGTGGTGCTCTAAGAAATATGCCAGCATTCCGGTCAGCTGCTGCAGTTAATGTGAGAAGTAATCTTATGGTGCTGTTTATTAATAGCAACATGGTTGGAGAAAGGCTACCATTTGCACTGTATACACAATGCACTAAACATTCCCAAGTCCAGTAAGCAGTAAGACAATGGAAATAGAGATTGAAGCACAAAAATTGGAGAATTAATGAAAGAAGCAACCTATTCCAACATTTTAGTTGTTTCATGACAATAACAAAGCCATGCATAGAAGAGTATCAGTTCAAAAGAGAATACAATTCACTGGTTAGTTGTTTGCTTTAAAGTGATAAAGTTATTTTTTAAAGGGACTTTACTAACAATAGTACTCTCAGCTAAAAATATTGTGAATCACCTTCATCTCTTTACATGACAATACAAATAATTTATATATAAGGAAATAAAAAGAAAACACAGTATACAAAATGTTGTGATGGAATTTGTCATTCTTAAAAAAAATAGTAATAGCATTATTCCTTTTTTTAAATATCACCAAAAAGATTGTTTTTGCTTTGTTTTTGCTATAAATCTTATCTATTATCTTCCAAGGAATTTAGGGAATATGCAAATAGTAACCCCCTATACACAATTTATTTCACTAGAGATACTGATGGTTGACTTTTCATGTCCATATTAACTTTGCAGAGGCAAAACTGTTAAAAGGAACTCCCAGGATGAAAATTCCTTCCACCAATGCAGATCAGCAGGTCCTCTATAATTCTGAAGTCTATGAGAACATGCTGGGACACTGAGAGTTAAATAACTTGCCAGTGGTTATGTGCCAGAGAGAGAACTTGAACCAAGTCTTCCTGACTCTTCACTACCCACTAGACCACAGTGCTTGCACTCTTGGACATAATAACACTACTGACTGAACTTTAAAGTACTGTAACTTGAATAGTTGCTGTCTGAAATATGATCAAATCCTTTCAGTTCTTTCCCAGAAATGGGTTTCAATGGGCTGGTTGGCTGAATGCTGAATTATTGGGAAGATACTAAGGAACACAATGAGTCAAAGGACTAGAGATATTTAACCAACTTAAGATATTTTCAAATTGAGGTATGTGCACACATATTTTCAGGCCAAAAAAGGCACAATGGATTTAGATATCTCAGAGTTAGAACAAAGCAAACTGTAATTGTTTTTTTAATATAAGTTCCTCCAAGATCAAAGTAAACTTTTTCAATAATGAACAAAAAATTTCACTAAAAAGCAATCAAAGTTTGTTTCCAATTTTCTATATGAAAGTTCTAACTGTGCTTCTCTACTCATACCAGGATAGTAGAGTAGATAGGGTACTGTATTAGGAGTCAGGAAGTTCTGGACCTTGGGTAAGTCATTCAACTCTGTGCCTTGGTTTTTTCACCTATAAAATGAAGGGGTTGGACCTGATTGGCTCCAGTGTCTTTTTCAGGTCTAAATCTATCTTAAGCAATTTTGCTAAAAAGTATTAACTCAGCAACCGTGATGAGTATGGGCTATTACAGTATAAGGCTGGTTAAGATAACATAGCCCTTGGGGAAGCTAGGTAGTGCAGTGGATAGAATACTGGCTCGGGAGTCAGGAGGGCCTGAGTTCAAATCCGGTCTCAGACCAGAAACTTGTCACTTACTACCTGTGTGACCCTGGGCAAGTCACCTAACCCCAATTGCCTCAAAAAAAAAAAAAGCTAACATAGCCCTTGAAAAATCATTTGTTTATCAACACCAAGGTCTTCCAAACAGGCACAAGTTTTGAAACATTTGTAGCTTATACAAGCATGAAATTTCACCCAACACGGGAGAAAATTTTCTAAGTGCATAATGTTTACAGGAAATCTCTAATTTATATGCACATATCTGTAGAGGCTTTGTTACAAAATATTTTTTCTAAGTCAATTATCTGAAGGTCAGAATATACTCTCCAAGAGAAATATTAAGCATAACCATTAGGTTTTCCAGCTATTTAATTGCATAACATCTGAAGCATTAAACATTTGCAATGAAAATAATCGCAAACAATCCTATAAAAGTGATCAAGCAAAATTAGCAAACAATACCTTTTATTAATCTTGAATACTGATGCTTGACGGGAAAGCAAATGCTTTATTACAGAAGAACAGGGAAACAAGATGTGTAAAGGTTTTGAAGATTGACTTCTAGACACCTTCACAGATTTTAGAAGTGGAACATAAATTCCTTGAGGATAGGGACTGTTTTGTTTACATCTTTATATTTGCAGCGCATTTCACACAGTAAGTACTTCATAAATGTTTGTAAGTCTGAATAAATAAATGCTGAATTGATGACACTGATTCTTTTCATTATACCTAATTTTGCTTTAAAATTTAAGTCTGTTGGCTATTCTGATTAATACAGTGATCCAAGACAATTCCAAAAGACTCATGATGAAAAAATGTTATCCATCTCCAGAGAGAAATGATGAAGTCTTAGTGTAAACTGAAGTATAATTTTCTCACTTTCTTTACTTTCCTTGCTTTTAAAAAATATGGAAATACGCCTTTCATGATTTCATCTGTATAACTGATATCATGTTGCTTGTCGTCTCAGTGGGTGGAAGAGGGGGTAGAAGGGAGGGATAAAATTTGTAACTCAAAATGTAAAAAGAAAACGCTTAAAATAAATGGGGGGGGGCGCGCGCCCCTTTACAAGTCTGCTTTTCCCATGATACCAGTATGTTATTACCTCTATTTACCAATCATAATCTTTCTATTTGGACTTACAAGTGGGAGAGAAAAAAATTCCTGAGATCTCTAGACAAGAACTGGGGAGATGTACATAAATAACTCTTTATGAGGAATAAAAGACCGGGAGGAAGGGAGGAAGATGGAGGAGTGGAAGAGCACATAGCACACAGCACGAGCCCAAGGGGAGAGAGAGGTGGTAACTCCTAGTTTAGTTCCCTAAGCCAGCCACTAAGCAGTGCCATCAGCCCAAGATAGCTTGGTAACTGGCCTGAAGGTCTGTATTGAGATGGAATGGATAGAAGAGTCACTTCCTCCCTCTACCTGCCATCAAAAATTGTGGGCAATCAGCTGCTGATTCTACCAGCATGACATCTCACAACCAGAGACTGCTTTCCATTTGTACTATCAACATTTATGTTCAGGGCCCCTCTCATTACCTTTTACCTAGTCCTAGTCATTATGGTATCTTTCTAACTGGTACTACCTACTCCATTCTATTCCCTCCAGAATGAATGAATTAAAAAGTTATCTAAGTGCTTACCACACACCAGGGCACTGTGATAAAGGCTGGGGTCACAAAAGAAAACCAAGCAAGACAGTCCATGATGCCAAGCTGATTATACTGTAATAGGGGAGAACAACACATACAAGGATGTAGTCTAGGTCAGGGAGGAATATTCTGGACAGGTAAGACAAAGGGAATGGTTACTGGAGGGCTAAGATAATTGACTGATGCACATCTTTTCCAGAAATGGTACTGTTAATTTTTTTTGCTGTTCTCAGAGAAGATAGTATAGTAGAGAGCTGGCCAGAAAATGGTGTGGTGCGTCAGAGGCCCAGGGTCCCAGAGGTAGCGCTTGAGCTATAGATCTGAGGTGGAGGCTGGGTTCAGGCAAAACAGCATGGACAGAGTCCATTGTCCTCATCATCACCTCACTAAACTTCCTAATGTATCATTATGGTCAAAATAATTTCCAATTCAAATCTCAGTGATTACCCATGGCCTCATGAAATATAAATGACTAATTCTGCCATTTAGGACTCTTTACAACCAAACTCCCTTTCCAACTTGTACTACTTTCCTTCATGTATTCTTCCAGACCCACTTAAGCCACATTTGCTGTATCTCCACACTTTCTAGCTGTGGATCTCTCTTTATAAAGGACTTACGCAGGCTGAGACTGGGACTGGGGTCCAACCGCTCTTTCTTCTATTAGGCCTTCCTTCACTACTTGTCACTCTCTGAAATGACAGCTCACATTCTCACTCTCATCTCCTTTGTACTCCATTATTCCCCTGGAAGCTATTTCTTCCCTATATATTATAGCCACTTTAAGAACAGAATGTTTCATAACCATTTTTGTAACTCCTAGGCCTAGCACAGTGTCCTAAACATAGCACATCCTTAATGAATGTATGTTTAATTGAATCATATTATGTTCGAGAAGTTTCACATACAAGTGTCTATAATTTAGGGAATGCCTTACGACAAAAAGTGTATATTTCACATAATATAAGGCCTTTAAAATGGTCTTTAAATTAATTGTCAACTATTATATAGTTCACATAATTGTCTTCTTTGGCCAACTTTCTGTTTAGCTCTTGATAACTTTAAAATCATCATTAGAAAGTCCATCAGAAATAAACAAGAGAAAAAGACATTATTTCAGGAAAACAGCTCTGGAGAAATATGGGAATATTGGATAAGTTGAAGTTTCAGATTATCTGTAACCAAGTTCAAGTATATCATGAAAATGAGACTGTAAACCCCAATTGCACAGGAGCATGCCCCCAAATTCTTCCAAATGATGTTCAAATATTTTTTCTTTGAACGTTTTATATTTTTGATGTAACTTGACGTTGATTTTTTTTTTAACAATCTAAGTAATATATCTTGGAAAAAAATACACTTTGAGGCAACACTGTTTGCCATCCTTCTTGGCTCCAGAGCCCTGGCCGGACTTTTAGTTGTTGGCTGAGCCTCAAAGATTTCTAAAAAAGCTATATACTTAATTCTTTGCCATTCTCCCAAGTTCCCCACTGTTCTCTTTCTCTGAACTGCCTCTGTTCAGACAACACAATGAAGGGTCCAATAAACTCCAAACCCCTGCTGCGGGATCAGTATGCCCCACCCACCTTCCTTGGCCATCCTCCTCATGTTGGCAGGAAATGATGCTGATGCCTCCACTACGCATTTAGTACATGATTCATATCCAAGGGCATATGAGGCACTAAAGGGCAATATTTATCTATAAGCTATGACAGTAGACAACCCTAAAAAATATAGAATAACCAGTATTTACCAATTTTTATTCAACACAGTAATACATTAAGATAGCATTTAGAATACTTAAATATGGGAAATATGAAATTAAAAAATCTAATTTTACTTTCAAAAGGTAAACATATACTAATTTATGCAGTGATATTAGCACTAAATATAAGGAACATACTGAGTATACACCTATTTTACTATCAATTTATCATGTATGCATGACACTAAGATTATAAATTTCATGAAAATATTTCTATAAATTAAATTAATTAAGACTACAGTTGTTGTCATAGTCTGGTGTAACGCATTTTTTAAAATGTCACAGCATTAACCTTTACACTAGTCATTTCAAGTATTATTTGATTCAACCCATAAAAGAACACACTAACAAATACGTTATAGTTCAAGACAACCCAGAATCTCACTAAGTCAGTTTTTAAATCTACCACACTAATTTAACAAATGCACCCCACACAATACCACCATCAAAACACCCTCCAAATGAGAGATGGTAATACACTTTATGCACTGTGGCCATTTATAGTATACTGCTTGAGAGAAACTGAATATATTTAATGTACAAGATTTGAAGGACAAGATCAGATTAGCAAGCTCTCATAACAATCTTTTTATATACAAAGTATCACAAAATGCACTGATGAGATTTTTTTCCTTTGAAGAATTTAAAGGGAAAAACATTTCAACTGAACAAGAGAAAAAGTTATTCAACCATGCATAGCTGACATAACCAAAAGGAAAGACATAAGGAAATTATGTTAGCATACTCTTCCCATAATGCTAATACTCTGGATTTGAAATGACATAGTAGCCAGGAATCAATCTGGAAGCAAACCAGAAGTATAATCTATACATTCAAATGTCAGCTTTATTACTTAGAGTTAGCTCAATAATATTGCTGAAACAAGCTTATCATCTATATAGCACTGGGAAAAGCTAAACGGGACACTTCAGCAGCAATGTCCTTACACAAATACTTAGAACTACAAGGTTAGTTCTCACTAAAACAATTACCATATTCCAAAAACAAGATTAAGGCTCATCTTTTAAACTTAGTTTAAATTGGTACAACATGAAGGGTAATAACTTATGGTGCTTTTTAAAGATGCAGCACTAACAAGCATTCTACATTTAAAGAGTCAACAAACTTGTCTCATCAAATACTTTCAAGAATATTTTAATAATAAAACCACCAGACACACTCAAATTTAGAAAGTAAGCCAGAAAATATATAATGAAGTCTATTGTAACACAGCAGCCTTTTAAAATATATTTAGAATATTTAAAATATGAGAAAAAAAACAATTTTGTCAGAATTTCAACTCTAGAAAACAATCTTTTATTTTCTTAACTCAACATAATAGTTCTATAAGTTTTACCTACCAAAGTGATAAATTTATTATGATCTGAAACCTATGAGAAGCTTTCATGCTTAAACCACAGCAGTAGTACTCATTTACTAGACAGAGAATACCAATAATTTCTGTGAGAATAAGCAAGAGAAAAGGACCAGCAAATTCTTCAGAGAAGCACAGCAATACTGGAACAGAGAATGTGGCCAGCTAAAGTTGTAATATCTGAATCCATTCAAAACGTTTCAAACTCTATGTACATAATATTTTAACACTGTTGTAACATGGCTCCCTCCCACTAGGGAAAACAAGGTTGGGACAAGGTAAATGGGGGGAAATTTCACACACACACACACACACACACACACACACACACACACACACACACACGAGAAATATGTAAAACTGAAGAAATAATTAATAGAAAATAGATAATAATCAATAGAAATTAATAGAAATAATTAATAGAAAAAGGATTTTCATGAGTTTGTTTTATTTCTAAATATGTAAAAGAACACTGAAGTTTTTCTTTCTTTCATTTACTTTTAAGCTTATACTGTCAACACTAAAGAAACAAAAGGGTCACAACTTAACAGTTGTATGCAAACATCTACCTCAATTCCAGGCACTCAAGCTATCTTATTTGTTGAAAAATTTACTGAGCCTAATAACTTAATATACAAAGAAAACTCTCATGGTAAAAAACTAAAATGAAAATAAAATCACCATACTATTTATGATTTCTAAGAACTATTAAGTTGTTATACTGCACACCCACAAAGAGACAGATAAGAATTTTAATATGAGGGCTAGTCACAAAATAGCATAAATCCAATTCTACAGTTACTTCAGTCCAGGATTGTCTATATATAAACTGTATCACAACTTCCACAGAGTAACATGCTATTTTTATTTCCTGCAACAGCAAATATGTGTGTGTGTATGTATGTATGTATGTATGTATGTATATCTATCTATATCTTAAGGCTTAAGTTTGAATTTAAGAAATGGAATAGAAAAAATAATGCACAAAATTTCAAATATTTGGTTCCTGGAAAACCTTTTTTAGGTACCAAAACTGTAGCTTTCATGAGTAAAAAATAACACTTAATACCTTTTTTTCCCTACCAAAAAATGAGAAAACTGAAGAATTTATTTTTTTGTTTTCTACTTTCTTTTGTTTTCTTTTATTTACTTCATAAGATTTCAAACTGTACATTTAGCAGTTAGTTACATGATCCTTACCACATAAAAACAAATACAGACAAAAAAAAATATGCATTAGTACACATCCCCTCTCACTCCAACAACAAAACAATCCAAACATTATGAAATGATTAGATAGGGTTTCAAACACTTGAGTACTTTGATTTACAAAATTCTGTAATGGTGTGCTAAACCATTTCTTTGCATGTACTTCTCTTTAAATAACGATTACATGTTCATATTTCACAACCTTTCCAGACTTACCCGTCTCCGGCAAAAGGGGAGGCCCTGGGCAATGATGCTAATGCTAAATATCTTCATCACAGTTTGGTGGGGTAGAGGCTCTTTTGCATTTTTGAGATCAACAGGAACCAAGCCATGGTTTATAGTAGTTTTTCCTGGTTTTGACATTTTTAAAAAAACTCACGGTTGTTGATCACTTTAAATATAACTCCAGCACATTGCTAGGTCCACTAGCAACCGAATAAAAATATTTCTTCAAAATGCAAATAAAAGCTAAGAACCAGAGCCTGCTGCTTATGTCTTTCAAACTTCTCCTCCTAATGTCCTGACCTGTCTGCTGCTTGGTAAAGTGCAAACTATCCTAGAATAGCCAGGAATTATAAATGACTGAAGTGAAAGCAGTCTGCTACTGCCAGTCAAACAGCTGGTAGACCTCCCATTCGAAGTCAGTAAAGTACACGCTACTGAAAGCTGTGCTGAATTGCAGTGCCCACATTCTAACATGACAACCGTGAACTAGAGTGTTTCTTAGAAAATGAAAAACCTTCCTTTGCCAATACCTGGAAACTGATCCATTGTCTTCCCTACCTAATTATGTGAAATTGATAAATATTTAAAGAATACTTTTAAAATTAATCAGAGGTGTACTAACTGAAGCATCATAGTGTAGTGGATGATGGATTTGAAGGAAGTCAAAGGACCTGGGTTTGAATCCTGGCTCTGGCACTTCCTACCTGGGGACATAAAGCAAATCATTTCATGTCTTTGGCCTGGAGTTTCTTCATCTGCAAAATAAAGAAACTGAATGGAATGACCTCCAAGGTTCCTTCCCGTTCTAAATCAATGATTCTACTTATATAAACTCATAGACACAGACACACTTCCATATACAAATATGGTCAACAGAAAGAATGCTAGATTTAATGTTAAAAGATGTAGGTTTCACTCAGAGCTCCAGCACTTGGTCACTCTAAGACTGTGGATAAGTAATTTGACCTAAGCCTCTCATCTTACCTACATCATGAGCTGTTATGAAAGAAGCTCTTTGTAAAATCTAAACCATTATAATGTAAAGTATGTTACTATTAATATATGTACATACACATATATGTAAATATGCATGAATTGACAAAGTTAATTTAAACTAAAGGTCACAATGAACACCATTGTCTAAGTTTTAGAGCATGACTGAAAGATTTCTTTCTTTTTCAATACATTCATTTCACTCTTCTATGATACTAAACCCACTCTAATGAATTTAAAAATTTGATATTTATATTTCTTTCTAGATTAAATAGCATTTATAAAGTACTATGAGGTTTGCAAAGCACTTTAAATATTATCTCATTTGATTCTCACAAAAAACCTGTGGGGTAGGTGCTAGTTTTATCACCATTTTTACAGGTGAGGAAACTGAGGCTAGGAGAGGTTAAATAATTTACCCAATAATAATTTGTGTCTGTGGTATGATTTAAAGTCAGATCCTCCTGATGCAAAGTCCAGCACTGCACCACCTAGCTGCCTATAATCTCATTCATGTTATTTAGGAAAAAAATTTTCCTTTCAAACACACTCATAATACAGCTAAAATATATGTTTTTGTTGTGGTTCAGTTGTTTCAGTTGTGTCCAACTCTTTGTGACTCCACTTGGGGTTTTCTTGGCAGAGATAATGGAGTGATTCGTTATTTCCTTCTCCAGCTCATTTTATGGATGACAAAACTGAGGTAAACAGGATTAAGTGACTTGTCCAGGGTCACATACCTAGTAAGTGTCTGAGGCCAGATTTGAACTCATGAAGACAAGTTTTCTTGATGCCAAGTCCAGTGCTCTATCCACTGCATCACCCAGCTGCCCAAAACATATGCATGCATTTTAAATTTAAATATCTAAATTTAATACATGTAGCAACTATTTCTCTGTACTTGATTTCCATTTGAAGGACTCATCATGGCAACACTAGGTTCTTGAAGCTTGTGCCAGCAGAAGTGTAAGCTCTGGCAAGAGCCATCAATTAGGACTCTCTTGGAATCTAGGCAGGGGCAAAAAGGCTTGCAATCCTCACTAGGGTAGTGAGTGATCACAAAAGTGCAATCACAGAAAAGGAAATGTCTAAAGGAAATGTACTACCTGATCTACTTCAAAGCCTTCTGCTAGTCTCCCCAGCCTTCAAATGGGTTTAACAAGCATTTCCTGAGCACTAGGCCTGGAATGTGGCCAGGCACCAGAGATAAATAAACCAAGATAAAAATGAGTTTCTAAAGTCAAGGAATTTAAGTTCTACTAGAGGAAAACAATAAAGATGAAGATAAGCATAACAAAACAGAGTAAATACAAAGTAATTTGAAGGGAGAAGGTGGAAGCATTAACCACTGAGAAATCAAGAAAGGTCTACTAAAAGAGCTGTCAGTCCTAGTGTACGCAGTGACTATGCCAGGCACTGGGGATACAAAGACGAACCAAAAAAATCTTTGCCTTTGAGGCCATTCCATTGATATTGGTATGTACAGTATATTGTGTGGGGGTGGGGAGTGGATTGTAGGATAACATGTAAGAAATAAGCATAGAGATTGGACAAGTAATTTCCTTCCTCCTCTCTGTCCTCCCTCCCTCCCTCTCTTGGTACTTCAATATAGAAAATCATAAACTAAACTAACACTAAAAATGATAGGGCTAAGTAGGCCTAATACCCTTTGATTAGACAAATGACTTATAATTCTGAGCTCTTACTATTCAAATACCACTGGTGGGAGGTTAATGAAAAAATAAATTGATAATTCTGAGCAGTAGGATATATCCTTGATGTTTATTATGCCGTTCTATAAAAAGGGGGGGGAAAAAACCCAAATGCTCAACTAAAGTCGAGTTTTCAGTGACTCAGCTATAAAATAAGGAGACTGGGCAAGCTTATATCTAAGGCGTCAGAACTGCACAATGTTAGAGCTAGAAAGGACTTTAGATCATCTTATCTAAGCCCTTCATGTTACAGATGAGGAAATTGAGATCCAGAAGAAATGTGACCCAAAGACATATGTCTAGTTAGAACCAGGATTCAAATCAAAGTTCTAAGGCCAGTGCTTTCCTCTCCATCTCTAGAAACTACAATACTGTGAAAGACACATGTGTTTACATTGCATACAACCAATATGACTATTCATCAAATTAGGAAGAGTAGTAGATTTGGAGTTAGAAGCTTCGAGTTTCAACTACCCTGTCACTTACTACCTGTTTGACCTTGGGAAAGTCTCTTCACCTTGTTGGGACTCAGTTCCCTCCTCAGTAAAATGGCCTTTTCCACCCTCTCCAGTTCTAGGTCTATAATCCACTATTACTATTCTAACCTGTACCTAAACAAAAATTACCCTCATAAGATCCTCAGCCATGACGTGAAGATGCCCAGAGACAAGTATACCATCTGCTAAGATATCCCATTCTATTTCTGGACACTTTCTAAATGCTAGCAAGATTGTCCTTTTTTGCTTAAATCTGGTTCATTCAGTTGAATCTGACAATTATATAGACCTGAGTCCTAGTCCTGCTGCAGATGCTTAATAGCTGTCTGACCATGGGTCAATCACTTAACTGCTCGTGGCCTCAATTTTCTTCATCTATGAAATGGAGATAATAATAGCTCCTACCTTCAAAGGGCTGTTATGAAACTCAAATGAGATAGTAACTATTAGCTATTATTATTAACTGATACTTCTACGCCAGATTCCTTGTCCAATTAAAGAAACAGATACAGAGGAACACAGTAATGTGACCAATGCGGCTACTTGATCATTTATATCAAGGTTTTCCAACCTCTAGAATTATTTTAATTTTCAATAACACATTTTTTTTTACTTTGACAAGTATGTTTTTAAAATAAATGTGAGCTTATTTTTTTAAAAAATATATATATTAAGGGGCAGCTAGGCGGCACAGTGGAGAGAGCACCGGCCCTGGAGTCAGGAAGACCTGAGTTCAAATCCGGACTCAGACACATAATACTAGCTGTGTGACTCTGGACAAGTCACTTAACCCCAACTGTCTCACACAAAAAAATTTATACATACACACACACACACACACACACACACACACACACACCACACACACACAAAATGTGGAATAAAAGCCTTTGTATCACTCATTTCCCTGAGACCAGGTCACATTAAAAAGGTAGTTAAATTAAAAATTAGTTTTTTATATTTGCAAAGAATTAGTACCTAGAAAAACAAGTATAAAGAAAAGATGACAAATAAGGCATATGTGTGATATACACTGTGCTATAAAGGATCAAAAGTCCACAACTTTGAAGTTTCAGTGGACATAAGGGAGGTGAATAACTTGATCTTAGCAAATATCAAATTTAAATCAGACTTACTAGGTGACAACTGCCCTCAACTGGATAGAATAAAGCATTGCAATCCCATGAAATAAAAATGAAAACTAAATTGAATCATTTCTGGCCATTTATTTTCACCTATTAGAAGCCTTACAATCACTGGAGTCACGTGTGTGTGTGTGTGTGTGTGTGTGTGTGTGTGTGTGTGTGTGTGTGTGTGTATGTCTGGGTGACAATCAGGCTATGCAGACAAAACTGAGTTGGTTTTTTCCTACAAGTTTGAAGATAGAATAAGACTAGGTTACATGGGGATTTAAGTTAAATGAAAAGAAAAATAAAATGATCACAAATGGTCACTAATACTACATCAAAACATTATTACTGAAATAAATCAGGTGAACAGGTAGGGAAAGATGAGGAAATTTCCAGGAGGAATAATAAATGACCTAGAACTTAGAGTAAGGATTAAAATACTACTCTGACTGGAATTATAAATAACAGTTTTGAATAACTGCTTTAAACCTCAACAGACTGGATGGCTAAAGGCTATAGTTATTTTAAAGGTATGACCAAGTTCCCCAGAAGACAGTCCCAAAGTAGTCAGTTCTGCTTGCTGGGAACTATTTCATCTTGAGTTATTCTAGGATTATCTTGAGGGTGGACCTTGAATTTGTTTGGGGGAAAGAGTGTTGTTATTTCTACTATGACCCATTAGCCCTTTGGCATAAGCTTAAATTCTGGGTCAACAACAAAAGTTTTGCTTTACTTTTTAAATCTCCTTTGTCCTTCAATTAATTATGAACTACAACAGTACACCAGCTACCCTTTGTAATGCAGAGCCTATCCTTGGTTGGTCTTAGCATATATGGAAAAAATAAACACAACTTTTAAAACTGTCTCTTTTGTCAACTTTGACTTATTTTCCTGTTCTAGCAGTAGGCTGATGGTTGAGATTTAAGTGAGAGGATTAAAAAAAGAAAGAGAGAGCACACTACATTTTCACTAAAGGGAGCGCTAGGAAAGAACCTTCCATTACCAATGCAGATCTGCAGCCTTTCTGTAACAGACAGTCATAGAGAAGAACCTGAGACCATTAGTGACTGGAATAGGCCCCACCATCAGTATACCTAACAGGCATACTTTAACTCAAGCCTTTTTGCCCTCTATCTTCTCTGCCAAGCTACTTCAAAAGAGAGGATCTGGGAAATAGTTTTGCTACCAAATTTAAGCATCCTAGCTCGTTCGTTATAATCTTCAAAAACTCCATACTAATACACTTTTCATCATAAAGCATATGCATGAGAAACTTTCAGAAGAATACAGCAAATGGGATAAGCATGACAAAACCCTCAGCTTAAGAAAACATTTCAATGTCCATGCTGAAGTGAAAAGTGACCTCTAGGGATGGCCATTATTTATGAAAGGCAATATAAATAATAAAAAACAACCCCTATATAGCAGTTTAGGGTATTTTATATACATTATCACATCTAATTCTCAAACTAATCCTGTGAGATAAACAATTGGTATTATTAGTCCTATTTTATAGATGAAGAAATTGGGGATCAGAGAGGTTAAGTGATATGTTTGTGCTGAGTTTCGGAGGCAGGATTTAAACCCAAGTTTCTCCTTAGTCAAAGTCCAGTGGTCCTTTCACTACATTATGCTGTTTTTCCTAATAACAGCTGATGTATTTGTAGCCCTTTAAGGTTTGAGAATTATATTACAAAATATTCTTGCTTTGGGTTTTTCAGCAACCTTGTAACGTACATAGTGGAGATACAATTGGGGAGAATGAGGCTTAGAGAGTGCATGTGATGCAAATGGTCACAGAGCTAATATGGTCGGGGCAGCATCTGCGCCTAAGTTTTCCAGCATGTCTATCCCACTATGACCGTTACTTCTCAGAAAAATAAAATAAGAGTTTTCCATCAAGGAGATTATAATCTTGAATACTCAACAATAACAACAGCAAAATAAAAGATTTTAAGGTTTTCAAAGTTCTTTAGAAATATTTTCAAGAATAATTACAGCTTAAAGGTATTATCCTATTTAAAATACCTATTTCTATAACCTTTTAGGAAAATTATAAATTATCACTTCATTTACTTTATTTCTATTTCTCAATACTTATAAAAATAAGTCACAGACCTGACAATGATCTGTATATTTAGAAGTCAAACTTCTAAAATAGCAACTAAGGTTAAGGGTAAGCTACATAAGAAAGATATGCTTGCTAAAGAGATTTTAAATAAAGTTCTACCAGTTAACAGATGAAAGTCATTTCAATCCTCAGATTCAAGAACCAGTGAAGCCGCTTTTCACAGCAGTTTGCAAATACAAAAGGAAATTTTTTTTTCTTCCTTTAAAGGAACTTATTTAAAATTGAGAAATCCTTTGAGAATGAGAGAAAAGTTTATCTGTATAGTAAAGTCTAAGACCAAAATGGTAAAGGCTGAATAATCTGCAGAGTTCACTATTTGTTTCTTATTTTGACCTAGTTGAAAGTATTTGTTAAAAAAAGTAAACACATTTCATATTTTCTCTGTTATCAATACAATTAATGTTTACAAAGTGCCTTAAAATTTGCAAAGTGCTTTACAAGTATTATGTCATTTTATTCTAACCCTGGGAAGGTAGGTGCTATTATCTCCATTTTACAGATGAGTAAACTAAGGCAAACAGGCCGAGTAACTTGCCTAGATTCACACAGTCTTAAGCCTATTTCTACTTATGTCAAAGAAAATAACACATTCAATATTTCATGAGTAAACCTAGTTTTTTTGGTGACAGCTATCATTCTAAAATAGCATGCTCAAAAAACTATTAAATTATCCATAAATCTAAATTTGAATTAAATGTTCTGATTTTGAGAAATCATCTAATCTATGAAAAAGATTGAACAGTCCAATGAGCAAGGCTTTCAATTAACTGAGGTCATACCAGGCTAACATACCAGACACAGTGCTGGGGCTAACCAGTAAGGAAGAGCTTTGTTTGAATATCTGCTTCAAGATACCTAGTTGTGTGACCCTGAGTAAACATATTTTTTCCCCACTTATACTAAGATAGCCATGCAAATTTATCTTAACTTTATGGATTTTTCCAACAGTAATCAGCAGAAGTTTTATGAAGTAAAACTTTAAAAGGTGGTGAGAATAATTTATTCCATTATATGTGACATTAAAATTATTCAATTTAAGATCTTATCTGAAATGTGATTTCATTTCCGACACATTCTCATTGTTTAGATGTCCCATTTTAACGGTTATAGTTATCTGAAAGCTACCTTAGCCTGGACTATTGCTACTCAGAATGTAATCTCTTAGAGGTATATCATGGCTTGATTTTTTTACTTTGTTTTCTCAGTGCCTTGCACATAGTTGATGCTTATTGAAATGAACAGAATATATCCCCAACTTCTGGCAACCTAGAGTAGAAGTTACATGAATAGAAGTAGACAAAGCAGAGGAACAGGCATTCTCTTAGCTTACTGTCAAGTGAATAAAAGTGGAACCTCTCCCAAAAGGGAAAAATATTACTATCACTTCATTAGTCAAAAATAGTTACAAGTGCCCACTAAATGCAGAGTCCCATTCTAGCTTCCTTCCCTCTTTAACACATTCTGGGATTGGAGAAAACCCAAGCGGGCAAGTTATAGGCAGTAGGAACACATTCAAGAGAGCCAGAGTCTCTGAGGCCAACCAAAGCTGGTATGCCCCACAATTAATGCATGAGACTATGGGGATTTGTGTTTGTAGTAGAAGCACAAACACCTGATACTTTCTATGATGAATTTATATTCAAATATTCTTGAATTTATATTCAAATATTCTTGAATAGATGCCAACAGTACATACTATACCACACTGAGTGCTTTAATGAATGAGAATATTCAAGAAGCTTACAGTCTAATGTGTATGAGATTAACACAAAGAATCCAAATACTAGATACACAGCATGGACATAAATCAGCTACGTAAATTATAGCACATCTAAAACTTCAAATAAATTATAACATTATTAGCACATATGAACGGAATATTCTAAAGTAGTTTCCTTTGGTTTGGGCAATTAGTTTTTAACGAGTGAGATGTGAGTACTTTTGTTCTTGTGGCTTAATGAAATGTATATCAGCAGAAAAGAGTGTCAATATCTAAAATAAGAGGGTGATATTGATAAATTATGGGTACTGGATGTCATTATTTTAGGAGTTCCCTCCACTGATGCAGGTCACAACACATCCAAGCTAGCCATTCTGAGAAACTCTTGTACATGTCTTTCCATAAGTTTGCCAAAATTATAGATTAACTATAAAACTTTTCGGTAAGTAAAAAATGTGGGTAGGTAAGTATACAATGTCTTTGAAACCATTCTTATACTGGCATAAATTGTTGTTGTTGTCGTCCTTCACTCTCGAAGAGGACCAAAATGACATCACTGTGCTAGAGTCGAGTTTAAGTGTGTCCAACTGCGGGTGATCAGATCAATATGAGCTTGGAATGTTCTACCACAGGTCAGGCACAAATAGTCTGTGTGAACCTTTGGGGTGGACTCTCTAAGTTTGTGTATCTTGTGTTTCTCTTGAGCTACTTCCATTCTGCTTTGCTCATAGAGCACAGCACCTTTTCTAATGTGGCCATGCCATGCTGGGGGTCCCTGTGCCAGTGTCTCCCATAAATAGTTTTTTACAGATACTTAAACAAACATTCTGTGACATGAATTATTTACAAATTTAGGACTTAATTTAGAAACTTTGAAAAAAGAGAAATTGGGGCAGCTAGGTGGCGCAGTGGATAGAGCATAGGCCCTGAAGTCAGGAGGACCTGAGTTCAAATCCGGCCTCAAACCAAACACTTGACACTTACTAGCTGTGTGACCCTGGGCGAGTCACTTAACCCCAACTGCCTAAAAAAAAAAGAGAGAGAGAGAGAAATTAACTTCATTCACTAAACAGTCATACAATAATACCTTTAAGCAGGATGAAAAATTATTCTTTCAGTACTCAAAATTATTTAAATGCAGAAAAGCTACTTTACCATGACTTCTTTCACATTAGATTGTCTTTTAAAAATTTCATACTACAGTTGCAGAGTTTCCTGAAAAAACACATTCAACTACATAATAGCACATTTCTCCCATTAAAAGTAAATAATGAAGATTCTGCTTTTCAAGCTGGTTAAATGCAGGAAAATATCATCCAGCAAAATAATCTCTAATGGTTCTGTAATGGATATCTCT
Organism: Phascolarctos cinereus; assembly: GCF_003287225.1. Lineage (NCBI taxonomy): Eukaryota > Metazoa > Chordata > Mammalia > Diprotodontia > Phascolarctidae > Phascolarctos > Phascolarctos cinereus. The sequence continues at coordinate 104,374,599 of NW_027556402.1, read as the reverse complement.
CTGCTGATGGAATGGGGGGGGGGAATCTAAATATTATTAGAGCCAATTTAAAATTCAGAAATAAGTATTCCATGAAGAGAAATAGAAACTTTGAACTGGGCAGCAGGCATAGAAAGAGGAAAGTAGTATTTGTATTAGATGAATCAAACAATATTTGCTACCCATTAAAGATAATAAATATCAAAATAGCTTTTGGTCCTTTTTCCTTTAACTTTAAGCCTTTTAACTTAAGAGTTACATGGAAGCTGTGAGTCATAGTGGATAAAGTTGTAGATTTTGAAGGAGAGACTTGGGTTTGATTCTCACCTCTGAAATTTACCAAAAAAATAAATTAACTAACCTGTCAGATAAATTTCTTCATTTATAAAATGGGGACAATATTTATAGTACCTATTTTCCAAAGCTGTTATAAGGTCCAAATGAGAATGCATGTAAAGTGGTTTGCCACTTTATATAGCACTGTATAAATGTCAATTAAGTTCATCTGTAAAATGAGAGGCTGAATTAGAAGACCGCTAAGGCTCCTTTCAAGATTTCAATCAATTATATTAACCATTTCTCTAAAAATAAAATACAGATGTAGTTATCATCCCATCTGAAAGCTTTATGTTTTATCACAGAATCAGTTAACAAAGTGCAATCAGTTGTCAGAAGCATGCATAAAAGCCCATAAACTGAATTTTAAAAAACATAGGAAAAAGACATACCCATCACTTTAAACAGTCTTACATTCATTAAATAGGAAGGCAAATGGCAGTATATTCAGTGAAGGGCATTTACTTCAAGAAGTTTCACTTACAGTACAGAGATATAAAACCAACACCACTAGCTTAACAAGTAAAATACTGTTAAGATTCTCAAAACTTAGCAGTAGCAGTTTTACTTCCTTCCCACTCCTGTTGTCCATTTTATATGAAATTTCATAATCAATAAATGCAATTAAAGGCAAAACAGAAAAAAATTAAATTCTTCTTAGTTCTGAAAATAACAACATTCATTAAAAGTACTTTTCTGTTTCTAGGCTGAAGAAGCTTAGCCTAATATTTGCAACCATCTGCTGGAAGGATAAATGACATATTTAAATAGGACAGATTTGTCAAATATCTAAAAAAGCTACAGTGATCAAACATATAGTTCTTAACCTTTTTTGATCCCTGAAAATGATGATCATTTTTACTGTATAGAATTATAGTTCATACAATTAAATGTTCTTAAAATTTTTATTTGTAATATTATCCTGCAAATAATTCTTATTGCCAGAAAAAAGACTGAAGTTAAAATTATACTTCAGAAATGGCTCATAAGCGGTCCATTATTTGGAAGAATAAATGTGGTTCTATCCTAGCATCTAAATAGAGATGCTTTTAACCAGAGTGAAATTATGCATCCATTGTTAACAACTATATTTAATTACTTATTATCATCTCTATTAGATACCATGAAAATGTCTGGATAATCCTTGTTTACTATGTAATGATTCTAACAATCTTGTAAAGTTTTTAAAAATGTACAGAAAATTCTCTTTGTTTGTTTTTCAAGCCACCCTTAATCAAACTTGAAAAAAATCTAGTTTTTCTGTTTGGTAAAACAAAATGATGCTACAGGAAATATTTTCATGTGACAATTCAAAACCTCCAAATTAAGAAGTCTTGGGTTTAAGTCCTCTTTCAGATTTTTCCCAGGTGAAGCATGACCAGCCAACAGGAGATCAAATTAAAATTGGTAAAGATAGGATGAATTTCATGTTCAATAGGAATAAAGCTTACAATAAATGATTATATAACAGAGATTAAAGGAACTACTCCAACCCTCTCATTTTATAGAAGAGGAAGCTTAGGCCCCAGAAGGTCAAATGTCTTCTACAAGATCACATAGTATTAGTAAATGGCTGTGAATTAACTGAAATTTTGTTCCTTTTTATCAGCCAGTGATAAGTTTAACAGATCACTTGAACAGTTTAGCCTTTTAAACAGATAGGCATCCTCAGAGCCAAAAACATATACTAGATGGAAACAGGATACTTAAAATTATTTTAATTTACCTTTATATGATTCTGTGAGATTTTATTTGGCTTTGCAGGCATTATCTGGGCCAGTTAGCTAAGCTGGTTATAACTTGATGAGGCAAACTTGGCTGGGTTTAATTCTCAAAAAATGTCTATTAACTTCACAAAGAAAAAAAAATTAAATGCCAAACATTACTCATTGTATTAGAGTGCTAAATGTACTACTGAGGATTTTATGTACTTTCACTGCAACAGCTCAGGGCATCTGTTACACCTGCTGAAGGTACTAAATGCAATCTTGCATCAGGTGGCAAAAAGTCTATTCTTTCTTTGAGCAAGGGATATGAATCCATCATCATCTCTATCCCCAACATCATAGCATTTAGATAGTGCCTACTATACATGCAAAACACTGTGCTAAGCACTATACAAACATCTTATTTGATCTTCACAAGCAGCCTGGGAGGTAGGTGCTATAATTATTCCCATTTCACAGTTGAGGAAGCTGAGGCAAACAGAGGTTGAGTGATTTGCTCAAAGTTACACAGCTAATAAGAGTCTTCAGGCTGGATTTGAATTCAGGTCTTCCTAACTCTAAGCCCAGTGTTTTATTCACTATACCACCTAGTTGCATCCTCCTTCTGGATTTTCACTAACCTAGTATGTTTTACCACATAGAAACTTGGGTTTAAAAAGTCACCTAAAAAGATAATTGCTACTACCATGTCTTCAAAAGAGAGACTGCATCTTTTTGCCAAGTGAACATATGGTTCTTTAACTTCTTTTGGTGCTGAATAAATACTTGAGTATTTCAATGTGAGAGTATTATTTTCATTGCATAAATTATTTCCAGACAAATGCTAGGAAGACAAAGTCATGATGCTCTCAAAGAAAGGACCAATTAATTCTGATTATTCTGACACTCTCTTCCCCAATCCCTGCCCCCAGCTTCAGCAAGAGAAGTAACCCAGGAGCATGCTCCCATTCCCACGTAAGAACAGAAGCCTTGGCATTTTTGTTTCACTACTTGGATGACTTTTAAGATTTTAGTCATCTATTTAGCACCACTAGCAATGACTGTTATCCTGCTCTCATAAAGAGATCAGAATCCCACTTTACTATTGAAGTGATTATTAAACCACAAAGAAAATAATTTCAAGGGATTAAGTCTACCCCGTGATGCACAGGGAATAATCAACTCATCTAAAAGTTCCAGAAACTAATCCTCAACTTATTTTCTTAAGTAAACTCTCCTTTTCCCTTTTTGTTCCCCAGCTCCACTCCTGATTTTCCAAAACTCTGTACACACATCATTCTCTCCTTAAAGATGATTCCTCTGATTCATGATTTCTTGCTTAGCCCACTATTTTCATGAAGAGTCTGGCAGGGGTGGGGAACCTGCAGATTCAGTCACAAGGGCCACACCTGAGGGTCTAGAAGGCCACATGTGGCCTTGAGGTCGCAGGTTCCCCAACCCTGGTAGGTTATCCATGTTCCCCTCTCTCCCCCACTCCACTCCTGATTATCTGGATTCCACTGTACACCACTCTCCCCCACCCCATCTCAGGCTCCAGGTTCTATGTTGTATTCCCCTATTACAACATGAATTCCTTGTATTAGTATTCCTAGTTCATTGTATGTAGGGCACTGACTTCATGACACAATAAGTACTTAAATGTTCTCTATCAATTTATCTATCTATATATCCACCCACCCACAATATATCTTTGGGATTTTAAGAACATGAACTTAATTTCTTTCTCCAGACGTCATCTAAACCATGTTAAATGAAAGCAGAAACAAGAAAAAATGATGTAAAGACTGAGGAATTTGTTATAAGAAAATTTTGTCAAAGAATGACTTTTCTCTAAAATCTTTTTTCAAAGTGAAAAAGTAAACTTTAAGGCTTCAATTACACTAGGGGTTCTTAAACCCATGGACCATGAACTTTTAAAAACCTATTTTATGATTATAATATAACTGGTATCCTTTATAATTCTATGTATTTTATTTTTTGCACTTGAAAATACTATTCAGGGAGGGCTCATAGGCTTCATCAGACTTTCAAAGAGGTCTATGACATAAAAGGTTAAGCACCTCTGATCTAGATACTAGACATCTTTGAGGCCTAGGGCAAGTGTATTGTTTTCCATGCCATTTAAATTTGAATAGCCAAAAGAAACAAAGGAACCTACAGATTAACAAAAACCCAGGCAAATCTCCAAGGGATATATGCATTTGATTAAATAGTCCTTAAATTCCCTTCTAAAAAATCAAGAAATACAAAAATGATAAAACATAATAAGTAAACACTTTAAAATGATACTCTGTACTTGAATAATTCATCAAAATTTATTTTATACAGCACCATAAAAAAACAGAATATACTACAAATAAATAAAACCATAGCTTACCACATTTCACCTCACCAAACCCCAGGAATATGAGATTTTCCCACAAGATAACTAAGAGAATCAATTGCCAGATGTGTTAGGGATATGAGAAGAAAATTTTAGTTAAGGAAGACAACCTTACCTGGAAGAGACCATTCTAAACCACCCACTGATGTAGGATATAGGATACCAAAGAGCAATGCGCTGTCCACTGCAACAGATGGTGGAAGACTCTTAACCTGCTTTGGATAGAACTTTTTCAGTGGGCTTCATATTCCCATGACCAAAAATAGTTAGACCCAATACATACACATGCTCCAAAAACTCTTTTAATCAGCATTTGTTTTATCAAAGCAAAGTAAAGCTAAGCATAAGGGTGTCTTTAATTCCTCATCAAAACGCAGGGCCAAATGCAGTATTACGCACTATTCCAACATCCGCTTTAGAAATGTTATATTACATCAGAACACCAGAAGATGAGAAAAGGAAAAGAGCATTTATCAAACGCCTTAGGTAACTTTGAACGCTAACTATAATACGGTGCACATTTACGCCCTCTAGTGCTTAACAATGAAAAAGACAGTGCTCTAATTGCTTCCAGGTCTGGATCCATGAACCTATGACCCATAAAACATCATAGCAGAAAGGGATCTTCGAAGTCATTCTACATACACAGAAACTGGAGAAATTAAAAAAAAATGAATTATGCAATGTTAAAGAGTTAAGTTAGTGACAGGGCCAAATCCCCTGTTTCTGGTCAAATGTTCTTTCTACTACATTATAATTCATTCCTGGTTTGTTTTTGGTTTTTTAATCTATTCTTTTCTACCAACCCATGCACCCACATTAGCAGGACATTTCAGGAAATAATTGGCTATGTATATATTTTCCTTGAGAGGAGAGCAAAAGTATAAAGGCCAATTCCATAACTTAAGGAGTCATAGTGACAAGTCCTGACCCAAAGAGGCATGTTTTCTTTTAAACACCCTCCCCCCACCCTCTCACACACACATCTCAAATTTTAGTTCAAGTCATTCTCAATCATATACTTTTTGTGGATTCCCCCAATAGCACACTGAAGGCTTGGAGCTTGGGTTTGACAAACACAATTTAAAAAGCTTAGTTTTCTAACTTATACTATGTGCTGTACATGCTAATGGTAGGATCACTAAATAATTATTCGCATTACCCCAGCATAGTGCTTTGTCCATTATCATAATAATTATTAATTTTAAAAACTATTTAACAAACACTTATTTAATATATACAGTCTAAGTAAAACAGTATAAAACAAAGTAAATGTAAATGATGTAAAACAAAGCAAAAAAAAAAATAAGGTGCTTTATTGAATTCACAGAATTTCTGAGTTAAAAGGAATTCAGAAAATCTAGTCTGGCTGGTACCTGAACAAGAATCCCTTCTACAATATAGCTGGCAAGTGGCTATCTAACTTTTACTAGTAGTAGAACGTTGCACATAGTAGGTGATCAATGTCTGTTGAGTAAATGAAATAGTGGGCTGAAGGGTAACTTGACTATGATGAGTTTCTGACTACATGGTTGATTAACCAGCCTTCTATGGCCCTTCCCATTTCTAAAACAGATTTGAACCCTCAATGACATTTTGGAATTGGACTGTTCTACTGTGGTCCTCCATTGAAAATTATTTGTAAAAATCAAAATGGGTACACGATTTAGACATAAAGGCTGATAGCCACAAGCAAAACTGAGAGAGCAAGGAATAGTTTACCTGTCAGATTTATGGAGAATGGAAGAATTTGTAACCAAACAAGAGATAGAGAAACATTATGGAATGCAAAATGGATAATTCTGATTACATTAAATTGTAAAGCTTCTGCACAAACAAAGCCAACCAAGATTAGGAGGGAAGCAGAAAAATGAGAAAGAATTTTTACAACCAGTGTCTCTGATAAAGGCCTCATTTCTAAAATATATAAAGAAATGAGTCAAATCTATAAGAATACAAGTCATTCCCCAACTGATAAATGGCCAAAGGATACGAATAGGCAGTCTTCAGAGGAAGAAATTAAAGCTATCTATAGTCATGTGAAAAAAATGCTCTAAATCACTACTGATTAGACACACGCAAATCAAAACAACTCTGAGGCACCACATTACACCTATTAGATTGGCTAACACGATGAAACAGGAAAATGATAAATGTTGGTGAAGATGTGGGAAAATTGGAATACTAATGAATTGTTGGTGGAATTGTGAACTGATCCAACCCTTCTGGAGAGCAATTTGGAACTATGCACAAAGGGCTATAAAACTGTGCATACCCTTTGACCCAGCAATACCCCTTCTAGGTCTGTATCCCAAAGAGATCATACAAATGGGAAAAGGAACCACATGTACAAAAATATTTATAGTAGCTCTTTTTGTGGTGGCAAAGAATTGGAAATTGAGGGGATGCCCATCAGTCGGGGAATGGCTGAACAAGCTGTGGTATATGAATGTAATGGAATACTATTGTGCTTTAAGAAATGATGAGCATGCAGACTTCAGAAAAACGTGGAAGAATTTATATGAACTGATGTCAAGTGAAGTGAGAAGAACCAGGAGAACATAGTACACAATAACAGCCACACTGTGTGATGACTAACTTTGATAGACTTTTCTCTTCTTAGCAATGCAAGGATGTAAGACAACTCCAAAAGACTCATGATAGAAAATGCTGTCCACATCCTGAAAAAGAACTATAGAGTCTGAATGATGATTGAAGCATATTGTTTGCTCTCTCCCTCTCTCTTTTGTTTCTTCTTTCTTCTCCCATTGGTTCTAATTCTTCTTTACAAGATGACTAATGTGAAAATAGGTTTAATAGGAATGGAAATGTTGATCCTATATCAATTTATATGTCATCTTGGGATGGGAAGAGGGGAGAGATGGTGAGAAAATTTAGAACTCAAAATCTTACGGAAGTGAATGCTGAAAGCTAAAAATAAATAAATAAATTTATTATTTTTAAAAAAAGAAAATCATTTGTAAACCCTTTAATACAATAAACTGTTTCTGTCATATTCTTTCATTTCTGTATGTTGTTCTCATAATCATATTCATACCTTACACACCTTACCCTTTCATTTTGAAGTTTGAGCCCTCATTAAGATAAAAAAGTAATTAAACATATATATGCATGTACATATGTATGTACGTATACACACATATATTATCAGGAAGATAGCATCTATCTTTGATTTTTAAAAATTCTACCTGTCATTGTTTTGGTTCCTATCTTCTCATAAATGGAAATTAAATGGAATAAACAATGCATTTTTGTTACAACACACACAATGAGAAGGGAAAAAAAGGTTAATATGTAGCTTGATTTATGATATTTCCTTTATTACCATGATAAAGGAAATAAGAAAATGAATAAATGCTTCCAACTAGTGTTGTCAACCTTAAAAATATACATATTGTTAATTATTGTTCTAAAGATCTTCTCTAAAATTCACATATTAAATTGCTCCATTTCCTTCAACTTTAAAATCATAAATAATTATAAAAATCTTTTCATTATGGGCTGTTAAATAAAAACAGAAATATTTGGTCATCTTCAAGGAAAAACAAAATACCAAAATAAGTTTAAACATATCCACAACTTTTAATTGGCTGATTTATTCTGAAAGAATGAAGATAGATTTACCCAAGTCTTTTTCTGGACTAGACCATCATTCTCAAGATGTCACTCTCAAGTCCAGCAACTGTCAGAAAGGTACCTGATTCACAACTTAATACTGCATGGTTTTGGTCAACATTTATTAAGTGACTACTGTATGAAAAAGACTGTGTTAGACTTTAAAGGAAAGAAAAAATTTTTTAAAAAAAATACAACATCCTTACTTTCTGTCCTAAAGGACTTCATAGTCTAATTGGGTTTGTATCTTTTAGAGCAATGGAGTTTTCAAGTGTTGTCTGGAGGACCCCAAGACTCTTTCAAAGGTCAGAACTACTTCATAATAATACTAAGACTTTTATTTCTAATATAGTAAATACTGATAGATATAACCCACATAAATTAAAGCTCTGGGCAGAGGAGGTATTCAAGAATTTTTAAAAGTATAAAGCAGTCCTGAGAACAAAATTTGAAAACTGCTTACAAGAATGCCATAAAGTTCACATACACTTGAAAATTTAGTGACAAATTTAAGTTCAAAACTACATCGCACAATTATAAGAAAATATATTCTTATTAAAAACTATGGGAAAAATGAAAACTAGCAACTGTAGAGAAGATAGTATGTCCTGGAAGCAGCAAAGTGAAGTCCATCCCAGCCATAAGAACATTCAATCTGCCTTTAATGCCACTAATCATTTGTTTGCATTTTAAGTGTAACAAGTTATTAAAGTTTAGGGTGGACAATGACTTTATGATGAGCCAAGACTTTATCAGACCAGTTCTTAAATGTTAAAGAGGAGTTGACAACGGTTTGGACTTCAATTTACCAATTTTCCTTCCAAATTAGCCTCTTAGCTGTCAAAATACAATAGGAACCAACCACTGAAAATAAGAGATGTGATTAAAAGGTAATGAGAAAGGTGTTTAAATGAGCATAAAAACTTACACATCCAATGATTTCACTGTCATTAAAAGCAATAACCTTGTGAAGCCACAGCCTTGTGCCATGATGTTGTGATTGCTCAATATATTTCCAAAATTTATTTTTTGAAGTTACCTCCAAAGATATTTTATGAACCTTACAAGGAAATAGTTGGGGGTTGGGAGAGGGGGGAGTATGAAGCCAAGATAGCAGAGTAGAAAGAACCAAGAAAACAAAACTCCTGGCAACACCTCTTTCATCTATAAAATGCATCAAACAGAATACTAATGAAGATATATAGAAAAAGTCTGAGTTCTTTGTCCGACCCAGGTCAGCCTAGGGAGATGCAAAGAAAGGTGTGCCGACCCTGGAGACAGAGTTAGAGCAGGAGCATGTGGTGTCCAGGGAAAGGCTGCGCACCAACACAAAAGGAAGTCCCAGACCTCCTTTGGACCATACCCAGACCCACACAGGGGCACCATTTTCTTATTTTATTTATTTATTTGTTTGTTTGTTTAGGCAATTGGGGTTAAGTGACTTTCCCAGGGTCACACAACTAGTAAGTGTCAAGTGTTTGGTCTGAGGCGGGATTTGAACTCAGATCCTCCTGACTTCAGGGCCTATGCTCTATCCACTCCCACCTAGCTGCCCCAGGGCACTGTTAATAGGGACAGATTCCAACTTGCTGCTTTGGTACCCATTATTTAGTCCCAGTTCACAAATCCAGAACAGAGTGCTCCTGCAGTCTACACATTTCCTTTCCAAGGGAGGTCCTAGGTCGTGTACCAAGAAAAAAGGAAGTTCGGCAGTCAGGAGCAGCAATGTAAGGCCTCCCTTTCCAGCATCTAACTCCGTCTGCACAGGAATAACCAAGGCAGGAAACCCAGAACAAAGAGATGCCTACAATTCTGATGCTCTAAAACAAAAGAGCTTTTCAGCTGGCTGATGCAGTTGGAGTCCAGGAGCAAACTACCCTTGCTCAGATCCAAATCCAGGTTATGTATTTGCAGACTTCAGATCAGGAAGACAGCAAACACTTTGCCCTAGATTAGATTTCTTTGGGAGCACTGAAAGCTTGCAAGTCCTCAGCCTGTTCCTGAGATTCTGGAGTAACACAACACTCAATACACCAAGAAACCAGCAATAGAATCAGGCTAGACCTTCACTCCAAAATGTAGCAGAGCCGAGATCAAACCAAATCTAAAGTTGGCTGGGAAAAGCGGGTGAATAAAAAAGAACCTTAGCTAAATGATATTACTTATCATATCTCAGAATGCCTTGTGATTTTCCACTTTCATGCCTTTGCTTTTGAAGTTCCCTCTCACTAGTGTAACCACTTGCCAGTCCTGTCCATCCTTCAAGGCTCAGTCTATGTGCCATTTCCTCCAGATTTCCCTGATATCTCTGGAACATGATTTTCCCCTCCAAACCTTCTATAATGTTTTATTATTAATCTTCTTTGGAGGCACCTAGATGGCACAAAAGATGGATCACTGGGCCTAAAGTCAGAAAGACCTAAGTACAAATCCAGCCTCAGACACTTATAAGCTGTATAATTGAAAGGAAGTCACTTAACTTCTGTCTGTCTCAGTTTCCTCAAATGTAAAAAGGAGATAATAACACTACCTATTTCCCAGGGTTATTGTGAGGATATTTGTAAAGCACTGCACAAATCTTAAAGCACTATATAAATGCTACTTATTGCTATTATTAGTGTTAACACAATTTATGTTTATACATGATCCTGAAGTCACTGGAAAAATTTGAAATTATGCATTTGTATATTCCCGAGGAAGAAAATTAATAATAAATTTTAGAAACATTTTTGTTTATGAAAAACTCCAGTGCATAAAGGGCTAAATTCAATTCAAACATCAGAGAGGAAACATCCCTAACCTTGTAAATTGCAAAAGAAATGCCAATTTACATTAGTTACATGATTTTCCTATACTAATGTAATCGTAGGCAAAGTCTAAAGGAGTTCAAATTTTCTAAGCATCTGCTGTGGGCAATGCAGTGTGCTAGGTTCCAGAAGACAAAGATGAAAATAATAGTTCCTGACTGAAGAATTTACCTTCTTAGAGGACCAACTCCCAACTTCAGAGAAAAATCTCATTCAAGATTATACTGAAACAGTAGTATTATTGTGCCTACCTACAGTACAATTCATCACAATTGATTTAGTTTGTGTATATGAGACAGAGTGAAACAAAACTCTGGTTGACCATTTTAGTTTAGCAAATAATTATTCAGCTGTTCTTACCTACCTCAAAAATCCATTATTCTCACCTAAACTCAAAACACAAACAAAAAAAACCACACACACAAACAAAAAACAAACAAACAAAAAACAACGGGACACACATATTCATACATATACATGCTCAAAAAAGAAATTTGGAGAAAACAAGGTAAAGGCAAATGTACAAGATCTCTTTTCTCTATTCAATATGAAAACATTAATTTTTTTCATTTCCTAATTCTATGATACTTAATAAGATAGCTATATCCCTATTATTCTACAAAGAGTTGATGGTTTTTTTCTACTAAAACTCTGAGAATAGAATTCTAAGCACTATCCAAAATACTAATGTCCTAATTGAGTTTCCTGTATTGTCTGATGTTATTACCAATATACGAAGAACATAATTTAAATTATATAGAATGAGGGTCAGCACTGATTTGACTCAGGTCCCAGTCAATAAAGCCAAGGTCTAGGAGAATTCTGCCTCCAAGTTCCTAACTCTGTGGCTGTGAGCTGGTGAGGCCAACAGAGTATATAGAAAATGTTGTAAAGATTAACCAAGTACACTTCTCTCTCTGATTCCATTTCCATATTCTTGTCTAATACAAGAGTTCTAGGTGATGCAAGCTCCAGGAATGCAGGCTTTTTCAGGGGTGGAGAACTAGATAGCTCAAAGGTATAAGTACACACTGCCCATTCCACTTTTATTGTGAATTCCCCATTTCCTCCTCTTTCCACGTAATCTCTTATTGTAATCTCTATTCTTTCCATCTCTAAAATAGGAAAAGTGGTGGTTGTCTGTCAGAGGTGTTTATCTGACCAGCAAGACCATTCTTCCCAAACCGCTAGAGACTTGTCATTAAAGTCCTGGGTTAATATGGTAATTAGGTAAAGTAGGATAAAGCATATATATGCTCAGAATGCCTGGCTGACCCTTATAAATTGTAGGAGAGCCAAAGTCAGGCACAGCACTGCTACCATGAGAGAATGAACTGACAGCAGAATCTTTCTATAAAGTTAGAAAATGTACTTGATCCCAATTGCCTATTGGATCTACACTACATCCACTGCAACACGTCAAGCAAAATGCCTCAGTAGTAACAGGTATGGGAACAGATGTTTTTTGAAGACCATATCTGCACTATTAATGACATTGAGTATGCTCAATTGTTGTATAAAAAAACTTTAAGTAAAATAGTTAAAACAAAAGTACTAAAGAACTCTATATTATATGAGAAGAAAAAGGAAATAATACTCCAGCGAGCAAACAATATATCAGTAACTGATATTTCAAATACTTTTAAAAATTCTCATTTCATGCTGATACTTCAGAACAGATTCTTTTTGAAGTAACAGCCTATTTACTTAGGTATTGATGACTATTTTCAAACAGAGGATTAAGTTCTAATCACCTTAATAAGTGAGAAAATTTTGGACTAACCATAACAATTTATAAATCAAACCAAAGAATATAATTTTTATAAGTAATATCTTCTATGTACATAGCACTCTAATAGGAAAAGGAAATTCTAAATGATTTACTTACCAAATATTACAGATAACCTAAACTAATATTATAAGTACACATCAAACAAAATGGTTTGTAGTAACAGGTATGTGAGCAGATGCTTTTTGAAGTCACAAACCACAAGGTAGTTTATAGCATATTAAGAGCAAAGAATAACCAATTTTCTGGTTTTCAAAGAAATCTGTCAAATTACTTTACATTCATCTGTAAGATGACTGCTGAATTACTACTACTAGTATGCTCTGAAATTCAGCATAACTTGTATGATCATTAATGTTTTATTTCTTAATTTAGCAAATGATAATTTGGCAGATAAATATATACCCTTGGGTTTTAGTTCTCTGAGTGAAACCAATTAATACAACTTAAGATGATATATATTATAAGCCATGACAACACAAGATGGGTTTTCCCTTCAGTTACCAAAAGCATAGATTGAAAAATAATGTACTTACTTTTGATGTCTTTGTATAGAAAGGGGAGGAAAGTTGGTGAATAGGCAAGTCCATGATACTATTGGAATTTGTGACACTGTTACTATTTGTGTGTTCATCTTCTCTGCTACTGTCATCAGACTGATCAAAATCATCACTCTCCTGGTCCATTTCCTCCTCCTCTTCGTCCTCTTCATCTTGTTCACCAGCATGTTCCTCATCATCCTCCTGTTCTTCTTGGATACCTGTGGATTCTTCATCTACTGAAATAAACCGATTATTATTTTCTTCTAAGTGTTCTTGCTGGGAATCATTTTGGTCTCCATGTCTGGGTTCTGCACCAATAACTTCCCCGTTCCTTGCAATGTGTTCCTCCTCTTGTCGTAAATGTTGGTGCTGATGTTGTTCCTCCTCCACAACTCGATTCATCTGATCCTCATCTACCTGGCTTGAGGAAGAATTACCTCTTAGAGAGCCTCCAGTTCGTCTCCTCTTGCTGCCCACAGACAGCAGTTCTTGATTCATTTCCAAAAGCCAGCTTGCTACTTCTTGGACCTTGGTTAGACTATCTGAAGATGCAAAGGTTTTCACATTCTGTTGGGGAAATGAAAACAAAAACACAGAATATCATATATTTTTACATTCATATATTTTTCTTTCATTCTCAAACCAAAAATTTCTCGGTCATATCTCAAAAGTGTCTTTAAAGGCTATGAAGGCAATACTTGTTTGAGGGTCATCAAGGCAGCATGCTCTCTAGATAACAAGGCATTTAAATAATAGTGCTTAAGATTAACATTTCACATCTATTCTAAATATTCAACATACTAAGCACTTTTGTCTATCCTTTCATAGTTGTTGCCACTTATACATGTAATTTTCTAAGTTATTTGAACAATAACAGATACTTTCCATAATTATGAACTAGAATGCTTTAACTTTAAGAAAAACAAATTTAGTATAGAACTCTTCAAACACCAGTATAAAAAAGAGAGAATTAAAATTGAATGTGTGAGTATGAGAACATCATAGTTGGAAATATAAAACATAGGTATAACATATCTAAAGTAATCTGGTTTCAGTAACTTTTCCTACTGGCCAGACTACAAATTATACCTTTAACTGAGACAAAAAGAGAAATGCAGAAAATGATGTACATAAATTTGCATGTAAATGCTTGCTTTAGTCTTTGTATTCTCAATCTGCTAACATTAACTTTCTGTTATCCTAAAGTATTAAAACCATCACAAAAAGCTTCAGGAGGAAAAAAAACAATCCTCAATTTTGCCATCTGTCACCACTAGATGGTGATCCCATCCAGTCCATAGTTCCCTGTACAATCTTTTACGTGGATTTTATATAAATAAAATGATCTTTCACCATGCCATGGTCACAAGCTGTCTTTAACTGCTGCTTCTTCCTAAAATGGCATCAGAACATCTTTATTAAAGGCCCCATAGGAATGTTATATATACATAATAATAATTGATCTATTTCTCTGTAACATTTGGAGAATTATTTCTATTTTTTCAAAAATCTACTGAGTAAATCTTATATTCTTTAGCATCAATTTATCAAAGGGTTTTGGTTTTTATTTTTAAGTTGTCCAAGGTAGGGGGTTTGGATTCAGTCAAAGGGCGATAGGTACTTGAAGACCTAGTGGGCCACATGTGGCCTTGAGGCTACAGGTTCCCCATCCCTGGTCCAAGTTTTATCTCCAAGGGCAATCACAATACTGATTTACTAACCATGTCTACCCATAACAGATGGTTAAAAAAAAAAAAACTTTAACATAATCCCAATGAAGGCAAATACCAATAACATCATATACATTTTGAGAAGTTTAACATAGTATTTCATCTACAAATTGAAATGGATAATCACTAGAAGGATCTCCTAACTGTTAAGAGTTCATGTCTTTTTATTATCCTATCATTAACATTTCACATAGAAACAAAGTACATTTTGAAGGGAAAATGAATTTAACTATAAGTTAACTTATAGAACATTAAAAAATAAGAATATATCTGTCTACTCAAGCAAAAGAAGATGAATTACTATACATAAAACTTTTTTCTAGCTAGGAGATTAAAAATAACAAAGCTTTTTATCTTTTTAGATGTTTTACTTACAGCCTAAAAACCACTTCCTCTAATTTCTACTCTAGAAAGAACTAAGATATTTTAATACTTTTTTGCTTTTTATAAAATAGAACAAATTTCATTACTGATGAAGACAAGGCAAGAAACTACATATAGTACAAAAATTCCATTTCTTTGAAATTCAAATAAAAAATCAGAAACATTTAGTAAGCACGAACTTTGTATAAGGCAATATGCTAGGGAACACAAGACAAATACAAAATTAAGACAGCCTCTGATTTCAATGATTTTACATTACACTGAAGGTATATAAGATTCACAGAAAAGCAAACACTGGATATATGCAAAATAAATAGGGTGATGGGGGAGAAGGAAGGAAAGGATTGGAGACACCACAGTGCCAAATTTGATGTTACAAGGATACCAAAAATCAAGATCATTGAGCAACAAAAAATATCTTATATCACTAACTCTTTATAAATGTCTTTTTAATGTAGCCATGTCAACCTCTATAGAAACACTACATTTTCAGGATATAAAATATTAGGTTAGAACCACCATCAAGTCATGAGTATTATAGAATTTTAGACTTGGAAGACATTTTAGGTAGAGGCAATTCGGCCTAATCTCATTTTTACAGGGAAAGAAACTGAGAGCCAAAGAAGTTAAATGAAATTACTTGCTTAATGATACAAGGCAACAGTATTTTGACTTCCAATCATTATTTTTTTTTCGAACATTTACACTTCTTTCATTATTCATCATCCTAATCCTTTATAAATGATGTTGCTGAAATATTTGGGTCAAATTAATGCATATATTTAAGGGATAACAAAAAATCTACAAACCTCCACTAGGAGAAATTAAGTTTAGACCAACATCTTACAACATCTATCATGATTAGCATAAAATGGTTATAAAACCTGACAAAGGTCACTTTTTTTTATTTGAAGAAAATATGATTAAGTACCTTTTTAGCCATGGTTGAGGGGTGAATTCTTAATGAAACAAGACACACAGATCACAAAAGATATAACAGTTAACTGATGATGCAAATGTGGTTTTTTTGGTTTGTTTTGTTTTTTTACATTGGGCAATGGGGGTTAAGTGACTTGCCCAGGGTCACACAGCTAGTAAGTGTTACGTGTCTAAGGCCAGATTTGAACTCAGGTCCTCCTGAATCCAGGGCTGGTGCTCTCTCCACTGCACCACCTAGCTGCCCCTGATGATGCAAATATGAAGCTTTTATATTTAAAAATCAATGCAGCTATAATAGTTTTCAAATAGGAAAATCTTTGTATCAAATATTTCTGCTGATGACTGATATTCAAGAAGCATAAAGGGAACTAAGACAATTCTCTAAGACCAAAGAGCCATTCCCCAAAGGATAAATGATGAAAGGATATTTTTTTAAAATAGTTCTCAAAAGAATTACTGAAAACTATTAGCAACCAATTAAAAAATGCTTGCAAATCAAACATTTCATTTCATCCTCATCAAATTGGCAAAGAAGACAAAAGATGAGAAGAGTCAATGTTGGAGATATTATGTAAAGGTAAGAATAATTATATTTTGTTAGTATAAACATGAATCAGTCAAAACATTCTAGAAAGCAATTTGGAATTATGCTGAGTAACTAAAATGATCTCACTCCTAGGTATATGCCATAAAGAAAGGTCCCATATACATTTAAAAAAGAAAAACCTTAAATGAGCCCTTTTTTAAATCAGAAAAAAAAGCAGAAACCATAGATGTCCATCAACAATGGAACACTAAAGAAAATAAATACAATAGGATATTACTGTCCAATAAGAAATAATGAATATGAAGAATACAAAGGAAATACACTTATACTTTTTCATAATTTCAGTTTCACATAAAATCCTCTTTCATTCTCTGTATAACGAAATATTAAGCTTGCAATAAAAAAGTACCTAGGAGTGCAGAGAAGCATAGGAACATTACTAATATGAACTGATGAAAAGTGAAATAAACAATATACATAACATCAAATAAATGATACTACTACCACCCAAAACAAAACAAAGCAAAAACAATAACAACAACATCATCATCCTGAAGCTGAACACTACAATTACATTTGTCAAGCTCAACACCAGAAAGAGATAGGGTACTACGGCTACAGTAATTTGCAAATAGGTGCAGATCAAGTTTGGTGTAACTGCCCCATCCTTACTTACATTCTTTTTTATTCTTTGTTACAAGAGATGGTTCCCTGAAAAGAGAAAGAAGGAAGAAATATGCAAGGTATCCCAAAAGTCAGTGTAGTTTTAAGTATTTGGAAACAGAGGTATAGAAAAACAAAAGTTTAAAACTACATTTTTAGACTTTAAAAAAAACCTATTATTATTACTACAATGGTCCATCATTCTATCAATGTCAATATTCCATCCCCTCAAAAATGTGAGACTACTAAAGACCTTGTTTTTCCATCTATTTTTTTTTACCACTTACTTGCATTTCCATTGTCTTAATTTCTGAATTTCTCTCTCCTTCCCTCTCCACCCCAGCAAACTGCACACAACAACCAATATTTTAAAAGAGGAGAAAAGAAGCAAGTAGGTGGCACAATGGATAGAGCACTACACCTGGAATCAGGAAGACCTGTGTTCAAATCTAGCATCAGGCATTTACTAGCTCTGGGATTCTGGGCAAGTCACTTCATCTCTGTGTGCCTCATTTAACTCATCCGTAAAATGAAAATAATAATAGCACCTATCTCCAGTGGTGTTATAAAAATAAAACAAGATATTTACAGAACAATTGCTAAATCTTAGAGCATTATATAAATACTATTTGTTGTTGTTGTTGTTGTTATTACTGCTGGTTAAAAAGCAGCTTAACAAAACCAAACAATATTTACAATAGTCCAAACTCATAAAGTTTTACTTCTACAAAGAAAGGAGGAAGACATATATTTTTATTTCAATTCTTCTTTGTTATCAAGCTTGATCATTATAGTTACATACCATACAATTTCTTCTTTTGGTTGTTTGGTTGGATTTTACTGTTGTCGTTTTGATTTACATCGTCACAGTCACTGTGCAGTCTTTTTTCCTTCTGCTAATCAGTCTTCAGAAATTCATGTCTTTCCATGCTTCTCTGATTTCTTCATATTCATTTTAAAAAGTGTAATTTCCTAATATAATCACAATTCATTTAGTCATTTACTAATTGACGGTCATTGGCTTTGTTTCTGGTTCTTTGCTACCACAAAAGGTGTTGCTATTGAATATTTTGGTATAAATTATATCATTTTCTCTTTGATCTCCTTAGAAAAAATGCGTAGTCACAGGATCTGAATCAAAGTATATGGGTACTTTAGTTACTTTCCTTTTAGGATAATTTCAAATTGCTTTGAAAAATGACTGGATCAATTCATAACTCCACCAAGAGTATATTAAGTATGCCTACTGTTCCATAACCCTTCCAATATTGATCCTACAAAACTCCTTACAAAAGACATCTTTTTTCTGATATTTTCCAAAATATTTAGGTAAATAAGAAGGAAATAGCATCTAGAGATGCCATCATATATATATATATATATATATATATATATATATATATATATATATATAAAAGAAGGAAATAGCATCTAGAGATGCCATCATATATATGTGTGTGTGTGTGTGTGTGTGTGTGTGTGTGTGTGTGTGTGTGTGTGTGTGTGTGTGTGTGTAACACCTACTAGATCCTGAAGATGGCAGGATGTTTTAAGTCACTCCCTTTCAATCTGGCAGGATTCTCTATCCATCCATTCTGATTCACATTTCCTCATTTGGTCATACTTAGTATGTAATCTGTTCTTACAGCCCTGCTCTTCATTTTCCTGCTTATAAATATTTCATAAAGGTCTTTGCAGATTTCTTTTCCTTCCTCACACTCATCAATTTTAATTACATTATTTTACATTTCATTATTGTACCACAATTTAAATGGTCTCATTGGTAGACATTTAGGTTGCTTCTAGTTTTTTGCAATTACAAATAGTATTTCGAAAATCTTTTAAGTTTACTGTATGCCACCAAATGGTATCTAGGAAGATTCTATGAATTTTGCAAGTATACCAGAAATGAATAAGCATTCTTGTTTCTCTATAACCCTGTAAACATTGAGTTTCAATACTTATCAAATGTTTTTGCAAATTTCATGAGTGTGAAACACACACTGTTCTATTTTGCAATTTTCTGAGTGTTTTTCAAGAGATTAACAATGATTTGTATTTCTTGTGTTGAAAACTGGTCATAGTATTTGACCATTTATCCACTGTGCACAGGAAGTTACTACCATTAATTCTTTTTAACAGTTCCTTATAAATTTTAGAAGTCAAGTTTTTACCTGTCATAAGCATTTCTCTATCCCCATGTTCTTTTAATTATATTGCTGAAGACTATTGCCATTATTACCAGAATAATCTGCTACATCCAAAAATACTGAAGGAAGAATGTAGTAGGCACCTACTATGTGTCAGGCACTATGCCGAAAACTTTACAAATATCATTTCATATGATCTTCACAGCAATCCTTGGAGGTAGGTGCATTAGTACTACCACTTTACAAAAGAGGAAATTGAAGGAACTTGCTCAGGGTCACATTGTTAGTGTGAGACTATATTGGAACTCAAATCTTCCAAACTCCAAGCCCAGCACTCTACCTATGTCATCCAGCTGCCTAGCATAAGACAAAACCTGCCAATGCTAACCTATAACTTAATAAAGTTTAGGGAGTTATTCAGGCTAAGAGAGTCTTAAGTGATTCCAAAATCATTCAGCTACTCATTATTAGAGGCACTATTTGAACTCAGATATTCCTGACTTTAAGGCCAGTGTTCTCTTCTCCATGCCATGGCACCTCTAAGTCAATGGGTTAAAATAATACAAATATTCTCTTCTTGCAGCTATACTCAAGATATTGCATCTCTCATCATACTCTCATCCCTGTGCCCCAGTATACTGATAATGTAATATGACACACAAGGCTGTTAAAAAAAAAGACTAAAAAAGAGTCTGAGTACATGAAATATGATGATTTAAGGCAAATTGCCTGTCTTCGAGAGCTGGTGCTTATTTTTGTGGTTGTTACATTAAGGAGAGTGGATACTGCATTAGTCACTATGCAATAAATACTTTTGTCAATTACTCATGACAACATCTACTAAGTTTTTTAGTGAGATTATAAATTTTATTTCTAAACATTTGCTACATTTTTTTGGTATCCATCTAAATCATGGTTTGTCAGTTTTTTTTCTCCTCCATTGTGCATATCATTTTACTACGAGTTTTTCTGATTTTGAATGAGTTCTGCATACGTAGTAAAAATGTATTGCTGCTTGGTTGTAATTAACAGTCTTTTAAAAATATAGTACTCTATTCTAATAGCTAAAGTTTTGTTTAGCATTTTTGTATCTCTATTTAACTAGGGAATATGTATCAATTTTACCAGGTATTAAGATCAATGACATATCTGCCTGATAAATATATTGGATAGTGTTCCACCTTTCTCTGTATTTGAGTGATCTATATGATCTGCATACATTTGTTCTTGAAAAAACTGAAAGAACTCATCTATGAGTCACTTGAAGGAAAGTGGGAAAGAGGTGCACAGAACAGAAAATATGTGATGGCATTACTTCCTCTGATGTTTATTTAAATTATTAATTTCCTGTTTTGTCAATTCTTAAAACATTATTTTTTAAATAATTATTACTTTTCCTTAAATTCACAAATTTATTATTAGAATATATCTATGCATCTTATTATCTAATAATATTCTTAGTTTTATTGTTTTGTGTTTATTGTGATATTTTTTCATTTGTAATCCTGATTTTTATCCACTCCTTTTTATATTAAATTTACCAAAGATCTATCAATTTCATTATCTAAGATAACCAGTTCATATTTATCAATTCATTTTTTCCATTTTCTATACTTTTTAATTTCTCCTCAGCTTTATAATCTCTCTTAAAAAAATTTTTAACAGACATCATCATGAGTTGTTGTGGCTAAAAGAATTTATCATTTGATGGCCAACACTGTTGATGAAACTCGCTCAACTAGGTTAATGGGATCCTTTGCTGACAGACACAAAGTTTCCCAGCGTGGTGGGCCTTCTAAGAACTTATGTTTCACTAGCATGGCCTTCAGGAATCCATGGTGACCTTCATGTCATTATGAAGTACTAGAAGAGAACTGCAAGGGAAGCTAAATTATCACATAAATGAGATATCACAATTCAATTACAAGTAATGCTTTAACAAAAAAGAAGGAATTGTAAAAACGCTTGAAAACAAACTTAAAATATTACCATACACATGTAAATGAAAAAACAGATTCAGAAAATCAGATATTCTATGATAGTATATTGTACAATACTAGTAAGCACACCTAGGAAATTAATGTGAATTCACATACAAATGTTTATACAAAATATTAAAGTTCTATGTAAATAACAAAAAGTTAATTCACTAGCACATAAAAACAAACCATGTGACACCATTATTATTTTTAAAATTTAAGCCAGGCAAATGAAAAAAAAATCTCTCCATTATATGCACCAAAGGATATGGGATAATTTGGATATGAAAATTATACATAATCCATTATTCCCTTTCATTAGCAAGAAGAAAGATCATCCCGGATACTCCAAAGCAGCAGAGAATCTTGAGGGAACCAGCCTACAGGACCCATAGCATGCTGTTTCCCAGTTATGGCAGGAAAAAATTCTGAGACTTAATCCACATGCAGGCAATAGGGAATGGAACAAAAACATTTAGATATTATGATTTTCAGAGCTGTTAGTCTCTATGAATTTTCTAAATTAATTCTTAAACATATACTCTCTACCTATATATATATAGAACAATCCCTTTTTCTAATCATTCACGAGAATCTTAGTGTATACAAAATAACTGTCGTGTGTGATTATAATACCAATCAGCAACTGCAATTACTAGACTTGAGGTGTAGTTAGTGTTACAGGGGACAATATGAGTGACAAGTGTCAGAGACTAGGTATGCTTGCTAAAACTGGAATTAAAACAGTGGGAAAATGGACAGCTCTAGTGACAGAATAAGAAAATAGGAGAAGGATAGAAAACCCTCAGCTGATTGGCCAAAAGAAAAACACAATAATTTGGTAATATAATAACCACATTCTCATAAAATTACATTAACTGGGAAAGGACTATGTGAGATATGTCTTTAGAGTTTATACCTTTGAGAAATAAAACATACCATAACATTTAAGTCTGGCTCTCTTCAAAGGGACTAAAATTCTCCTCAAACTGGATGAAACTGACCTAATGACGCAATTACCTGGGATCGTTCCGAGAGCAGTGTAGAAAGACTTAGTAATTTAGCTACCCTTTACATACATACATATATGCATACACACACACACATACACACACACACACACACACACACACACACACCCCACTACATACACAGCCATGCCTGGAGAACCTAACCTCTGAGCTCAAGTGGTAGTGGGGCAAGGGTTCCCAAAGGAGGCACTACAGAAATACTGAATTCATAGAATTTAGAATCAAAAGGACATTTGAAGGGTATAATCTAATTCATTCATTTTATTGATGAGGAAAAGAGAACCCTATACAAAGTACTCTAACAATCTGTAAATTTATACATGTAATAGACTTTTATAACTTAGCAGAATACTTTGCTGGTGGAAATTATTGGCACCTCAAGACTATAGTATCTAGAAAATTTGATAATAAGCAAGTGCTTCAGCAAGTGCAATATGATTTTGTAAAATTGTAGCAAATGGAGAAAACGGTATTACTATCACTTGTGTTATATTAGTTCTATCTGGTTTTTACTGTATACTACCTTAATTTGGCAGGTAGAGAACACTGCTGGGAGTCTTGAGGCTTATGTTCTAGTGCCTCTAGTTAAATATATTTTACCCCTATTTAGGTATTATTTATATTAAACATATAGCATGTTTATATGCATTGAGATAATAGCTTGCCTTTGGGGGCAGGGATGGTTTGCATCATTTTTAGAGACTCTATTCAGAAAATGACCCACTTTGCTATTTCTCACTGGTTTGATCATTCTGGACCTTTCAGCATTAAGATCAGTAGGCTCTTCTATCCCTCCTGCAGTTGAACCTGAACACTCTTATCATATGCAAGGTCTCCTCCAATGAGAGTATAAGCTCCTTGTAAGCTCATATTGCCTCTTTTTTCTCTTTGCATCCTTAGCTTCTTGGCAAATAGTGCTTAATAAGAGCTTTATCAATCATCTTCCTTGTATTTATAATATTTAAAGCCCATGACTTATATATACATTGCAAGTTATTTTTCTCCAAGAAAATAATTTTCAATTTCACATGTCCCACTATGTGTGCATATATCAAAAAATACCATAGATAAAATGATGCACATAAGTTATTTTCAAGCCATCTTGGGCTGTCTGGTCCCATTTGCAACTTTTTCCTACTTTAACCTAATTTATGGTCAATGATGTTTATTAATTCCCACACAGATTAGATAATTATCATTTGTAGATTGTTTTTGTTAACAACTAATTTCCTGAAAATCCCTTTTCTGTTTACATATAATTTATAAGTAAAGAAAACTAGTCAGTTTTTTCTTTTTTTTCCTTGGACCTCTGATTCATTGGTACAGAGAACTCCTGAGTGAGGAAACTCCCTCTACCAATTCAGACCAGAACCAGAGTAGCATCAATGGATTTGGAGTTGGCAAGATCTGAATTTGAATCCTGCTTCAGACACTTCCAGCAGTGTGATCCTGGACAAGTCACTTAACTTCTTCATCTGTAAAAACAGAGGATTGGTCTCAATTAACTCTAAGGTTCCTTAAAGCACTGATGCTTTGAACTATGCATCTTCTCTGCAACTTATAGTCCTATAGGATTTAGGGCACTGAATGGTTAATTGACTTGCTTAGAGACACAGCTAGTATGTGTCACTGGTTGTAGGGCTTGAGTTCCTGGGGTCTTTTTGGTTTCAAAGTAGGTGCTTTATCTATTATACCATACTACCTCTCACGTTCCCCATATTTCCAGGATTACAACGGGAAACACACACACACACACACACACACACACACACACACACACACACACGTGAATATTTTACTTTGAAAGATTTTATGCATCACATCAAAAATGGTTTGTTCATTATAAATGAAATGGTATTTTCAATCTCTTCAAATAATATCTTAAATTTCTTTGAACAAATTTGGTACCATATTCAAAATTTTAAAGTCCTGTGACTTAATTGACGAGGATATTCCCTCTCCATCTTCTTAGTAGGCAGCCTTTTAGTTGCTGTGACCCTAAGCAATCCAGCCTTTGGTTTGGTGATGACTCTTTCCAATCATGGTGGGGTCAATGGTGGGTATTACAATAAGCATTTTTTGGAGCACGTGTTACATGTATGGTGGCATACTAGACGCTGGGGTTGAAAAAAACAACAGAGAACCTAGTATCATCACATTGTAAGTAAACAGTTTGCCACGTTGGTTCAAATAAAGACTGGACCATTTACCTCATCCCCATTTCGGTCTGAATAAAACCATAGTGCATCATCATAGGCATGTTATTTTGGGGTGTGTTTGCTAATGCACACATAAACACCCTTTCAAATCTTATATTTGGTGTGTCAATGTTTAGGCCAATAGGGTTATTTATTTTTTCATGTGGATTAGCTTTTTTTCTTTAAGTTTGTTGATGTTGATGTGTGAGTTTTTACCATAAATGCTCAAATCTCTCCTAAGTTTAACTAAAGAAGTATGGAATAGAGTTGGTGTATTTTTTTAAATTAATAATCAGTTTTATTTTTGAAGTTAACCTTTAGGAAAAACCACCTTTTACCATCCTTATCAAACTGCTTCCTTTCCCAACCTTTTTTATTTTTAACTTAAAAGGACATAAAAAGCAGCATCCTAAAATACTTGAAATGAATTGGTAATAGTGACAGATTTTAATATTGGAAATTTACAATTGATAATGAAATTGTTCACTGAAGTTGACCTAACCTTTTAAACAATTTAGATTTTTAAAAAACCCAACAATGATGTTCATCATACAGTTTATATTTATTCCTTGGTTTACAGGAAATGGATCCTATGTTTTGGAGCCCCTAGTATGGCTGTCTGGACCATATAGCAGTAAGCCAAAGTGGTCTGGATAGGAAGTCAGGAAGAAGTAGCATTCCCAGCTGGTCACAGACCTTGCTATTTAACCAACAATTTTTCCCACTCTAATCCTGACCCTTACTATCTACCTCCTGAGACTTTATATTGCTTTTTTTATGACAGTTTGAATACCCCTTTCCTGACACTATCTTCCCTTCCTTCTCTTTAAGGCCCTAGGTGTTGATTTCACATATATGTAGTATAATAATAATAATAAAATTACAGCAACAACAACAATAACAATAGCTAACATTTACATCATGTTTATTATGTGCCAGGCATTGTACTGAGCATATTAAATTATAATTGCATTTGATTTTCACAACAACCCTGGAGGTAGGTGCTACTCTTCTGCCCATTTTACAGATAAAGGAGCTGAGGAAAACAGTGGTTTCGTGACTCTCAGCGTCACACAGCTAGTAAGTGTCTGAGGCTGGATCTGAACTCAGGTCTTCCTGCCTTCAGGACATATGCTCTATCTACTGTGTCACTTAGCTACCACTACTACCCCAAGTTCAAAACACTCTATGGATCTGCACTACTAAAATTACAATTAAGAAGCCCTTACAGGTGAATTTTTTCCCCAATATTCAGTCAAATGACACAACTCAAAGATTTGTTGCAATGGTACAAGAAGAAAAATAGCTACAAAATACTTCTCCCACAAACCACTCTCTACAAATATATATATATATATATATATATATATGACATATATATATATATGACATCAATAAAAAGAGTGAGATCTGTGCTGTCATTAGCATAAGGAACTCTAAGAAAGGAAATCCCATTATGAATACAGATCTGCATCTACCCCACAACTAAATCTTAAGAGAGTTGCAAGGGAGAGGAAAAGTGACTGGCCCAGGGTCACACAGAGCGATTATTGAGTCATGGTTAGACTTGAACCTAGGGCCTAAGTCTTCCTGAGGTTAACTCTATCAAGTCTGCCAAGCTCTCTCTCCTATTTATTTTTTATTTACTTATCCATGTCCATATTGGCTTCTCCCAAACCCAATTAGAATGTATTTTTTTTAAGGCAAAAGACTTGAATTTTTCACTTTGTATTCCCAGGGCCAACCCAGGTATCTAGCATTTATAAATACATATGAAATAAAGCAATCTAGGCCAACCTCCTCATGTTACAGAACAGAATACAAAGTTACAGAGATATGAAATGACTTGTTCAATGGCCAGTTAAGCAGTAAGTGGTAGTGCTCTGAATTTCCTCTACTACAAAGTTAACATTCCAAGAAGCTAAAAGAAAACTGCAGACATTTAAGGAAGTACTAGATCTATTTCAAATAATTTCTTCAAACACAAAAACAAATTATATTGTATCTTGGAACTAGAAGAAATTAGAAATCATAGCATTAAGACAATAGATTCTGTAGTAATATGAGGCTTCTGTTAACTACTGCCAATTATTGACTGCCAATTATTGGTCATGTCTTAGAACCCCAAGTTTCCCAGGTCTGACAAGTGTATAATTAACTCAAATGGGCACATTACAACAGAAATGCACATTTTTATATAGTCTTAAAAACCCCAGCAAGGTAAGAGACCTGAGATCCAAGGAACAAGTCCAAAAAATAAACTGACTTCTTAATCATAAGTTAAGAAGGAAAAATAATTCAGCTAATAAATCAAGGGTGATATCTGAAGATGATCAGAGATTCAAAATCATTCCATGTTCACATCATTTGTATAGTTAGTGATGGAGAGAAGAGTTATAGAGTCATTTCAAGGACTGGTGGCAAGCAAGACAGAGCCAACTAAGATCTACCACTGAAGCTTAAGACAAGATTCTGCCTGAGGTTTAGGGTTTTCCTTAATCAGACAGACAATTTTGTCTATTCACAAGATTTAATATAGACCATTTCATAACAAGAAATCTACAACCCAAATAACTTGTTCATTAAAATGTAATTGCCACAGTCTAATTAATAAAAGGTAGCTAAAATAGAGAACACTAGTACAGGGAATGTAATTGAGCTTATACATTTTATAGGGCAAGGTTAACAGAATATCAACAGAGGAAAGGAGGGGTGGGATAGATAGAGATCAGTCAACATTTCAAAGTTAAGCAACATTTACACAGTAACAGTTACTTTAACCCAATTTTTATCTTGTTCATTTTTACATTTTACTTAACGGATTGTACACTAAATATTTTCAATCTGTTTAATTGATATGATGTGTAACACCTTCAGAGATGGCTCCCTTGTATAAGTAACTCAGTCAAAACTTTATTTTTATGAAACTGAATCTATTATATATAACTTATTTTATATATTAAAATGTAATGTGGCATTACCAACTCTGCTGTGCTTCTGAATTTTCTTCTCTTGTGTGTTTTTAAATGGTCTTTTTCTTTTCATTTTTGACATTACCATTACTACCCTCCAAGTTTTCTCCCCAACTTCCCCTACTCTCCCTAGCAACAAATAAGTCAAGTAAAAGAAAATTTATTCTTTTTTACACATTGGCAGGATCTGAAAATGTCTCATTCTATACTCATGGTCACTTCACTCAGTATAAGCCCATGCAAATTTTCCCAGGTTTTCCCCCCTTTTTCTGAATCTATCCCTTTGGCCACTTAGTATAGTACAAAAATATTACATTACCTTGATATATCATAATTTCTTCAGCCATTCCCTAAGTAATGTGCACAGATATTATTTTCAGTTCCTTGCTACAACAAAATGTGCTGCTTAATTTTTGAACATACAAGTCTTTTCCCTCTCTGATGTGTTTGGGGTATACACCTAGTAGTGGCATTACTGAGTCAATACGTAATTTAGAGAATGACAGGGTTAAAGTTCCAAATTCCTTTCCAGAAGAGTTAGAGCAGTTCAAGAATTCTACCATTTCACCTTTATTTTCAACACAAGAAAATACTAACAAAAGAGCTAAATAAAGATTACCTCCTTGGCTCAAAAAGTAAAATGTTCTATTTCATTTTTATGTACAAATTTTGTGCCATCTGATTTTTGTTCAACATGATCTATATGCAATAGCGAGCATAGAAAATAAAGTTTAAAAACTTTCAATATCTGAAATGCTGGGTGAATAATGTAAATAACCAAAAATTTAACAAATACAAAAGGTCTTAATACCAAGTACTGTTGTAAACATGAGCTCTGATCCTACAAATATCAACTTTATTAACCTGTAAAGATTTGAGCTAGATAACTGAAGATCAACTTTTCATAGATATGGCATGTTTACTAAAAAGGTTGTGATATATGATTTTTTCTATACTTCTCTTATGACAATAACAATTTAATTAAAATATTTTTTAAATACTCTTTTGCATAGTATTACATTTTCCAAATTCCAAATATTCTGAAGATGCAATCTAATGAGTTCTGTTGATGGGAAATGGGTAAACTGGTATTGTTAGACCCATTGTATTCATGAGCAAATAGGTATAGAAAGCCACAGGAACTTACTTGCCCAAAGTCAAACTGCAAATCAGTGGAAGAATTAGGAACAGATCTCCTGACTTCAGGTCGAGTGCCCTATCCAGTAGGCCACACTGCACAGACAAAAGAACAAGATTGGAAAAATGAACTGTGCCTTACTATACTATCCGACAATACTAAAATACAAATCGTGCCATGCTATGCTATGTCATGCTATGCTATGCTATGTTTCAATACCTGAAATAGATCCTGGCCATCTCAATCAACTTGACTGCCCTTTTTCCCCCACCCTTTGTTCACACCAGAAATTCAGATCATTTTGTGTCCACGTATTCTCTTCTTTCAGTGGCAAGAACATGAATTTGGCCAGTGGACATACTGAACTCACTAATTCCACATCCTAGATGCCACATTCTTTTTCCTTGACACTACAGACAAGCCACAGTTATCTGACATGCAGCTAGGGGCATTATGGACAAAAAGTGGGGGTGGTGGGTGAATGTGCCAGATCAGATGGAGAAGGGGACGTATACTGCACAAAAAGAATGATATATTAAAATTTATAATGCACGTGACAACGTGTACAGATAAACAGTACATTTCTACATTCATAAAATGTACCTAAAAAACAGTCACTAACATCATTATTACAAAACTTTCATCTGTCCTGAGGGAATACATTTCTAGTACTTTTACAGCGTCAATTAAGGATCACAAAATTCCTATGGTATTTTACTAAATAACATTAATTGAGGTAAGCTGTGTAAGATCATAGCTCTGAGGTCTCTAATCCATAATTTCAGAATCTAGAAAATATTTCAATTCCCTCACAAAATACACACAAACCAGAATATTAAAACTAGAAATTTCATATAACATAAACAATATGCTAAGTATGCCAAATGATCAGAAAAGAATGACTTCAACTGTGAACCTCTAGGAGAAGAAGGGAAAACTACTCAAAAATTAAAGTAAGGTGAGAGGACACATTTTTGTAAAATTTATAAAGGCATTAAAAGATTACTTTTTTTAATGTATCTTTAGGGTTTTCATGATGACCCACAACTAACATTTAAAATAGTATAATCTGAACTTTTCATGAATCACATTAACCTCAGCTGTACAACCCCAATGGCTAGGAAACAAAATTATTCCATTCTCTTTCCAATGGGACAGGACTAAAAGTACAGAAAAATAAATATATTCCTTCCAACTTGACACAGGCAACTTTATCAGTTCTCTAGTAAATGAGCTGCCCTGGAAATCCAAATTTGTCCACAACACTCCATTTTAAGTGCTTATCAATTGCCTAAAAGGCTAACAGGTTGCTTTTGAACATTTTGTATTTATTTGAAAATCAATTCTAACACTGAAATAGGAGACATAGGAAGATTGCTTGGTTATTATAGAAAGTAGCATGATCTAGTTCCCAGTTCTACCATGAGTACACAGTAGTCTTGAACTAGCAAATATATCTATACCAAGAATCTCCCAACTTAAAAAGGTAAAATGATAATTTTCCCTCATCTGCATAATTATAGCTATTTATAGAATTATAAAACAAATTTTTAGCAATCTAGGATATGAAAAATGACTTCATCTACAGAATACGTATGTAAATTTTACAGAAAAATATCAAGGTAATTACAGAACAGAAAAAATTTACTTAAGTTTAGCAATATTGAAAATGACAAGGATAAAAAGATAAAATATAACTAGATGAAGACAAATTGGGCATTTAACAAATGGTACTTTTCTCCTCAGATTACAATTTCAATTAAATAAATGGACTATATATGGTGGGGGAAGGGAGGGATGGTGCACACAAACACACACACACACACACACACACACACACATATATATACAACTTAGCTGCACAGCCAAATCTTCTCAAAAGTATTCCTCTTAGTATGAATTTATTTCTTTTAACTCTTGGTATGGCCAGAATTTAATATTACCACAACAATTTATAAGTTAATATCCAGTTCTTGTGGATATTATAATTTTTTTTAAATGAAGGTTACCATCATCCTTTTCAAAGCACCACAATCATTTCCAAAAGGAAATGATACTGATGATTTCTCCACCAAAATTAAACACACAAACATATATATGTATGTATGTATGTATGTATAAAACAGTTTCTGGGGCTAAAAAGTTTCTCAAATGAATATCTGCTCTCAGGCTCAAAACTAAAAGGAAACTCAGATGACATTTAGTTCAATAAATGGCAATCAAACATAAGAATTCCAGTGACAGGAAAGTTATAACCTCCAGGAACTGACTACAGTATCTCACTTTTGGAATAGTCTACCTGTGAAGAACACTTTCTTTACCTGGAGCATATATTTGCCTCTTTGCAACTTTCACATTTTATTCCTAGTTCATCCCTCCAGGGCAAAGCTGAATAAGTCTAATTCTTCCAAGTGACAGGCTTTCAAACATTTCAAAGCAATTATTATTTCAGCCAGTCTTTTTTTCCTCCAAGTTCATCCCACTACCTTTAGGCAGGCAAGATATTTTTAGAGATGAGACAAGCGATCCTCCCCAAAGGTTAAGTAGCATGTCCGAGGTTACATAGCTAGGCTTTCCCGGTGTTATGGGGGGAGGGGGGGCGCGCGGGAGCAGGGAGGGAGGGAAAGGGAGAGGGAGAGGGAGAGGGAGAGGGAGAGGGAGGGAGAGGGAGAGGGAGAGGAGAGGGAGAGGGAGAGAGATAATGGCTGAAATTCGTTCTGCTTCTTACAAAGTACTTTTTCTACTACATGGTCTCTAAGGTCTCTTCCAATTGTAATAAAAGCAAAATTTCTACTAAAATTTCCTGGAAAAGATGACCTGGAAAACATGAAACACACTGCCCATGGCCCATCCTAATCTAATAAAAAGCAGAGGTTGGAATCTTCAAATCTAAAGGATTACTAATGGCTGCTATACTATTCTCTACTCCAAAATTATATAGAACTCTTCATTGTAAATGGTTATTTTCCTGGAAAGTCTGGGCAGTGAACTTTGCAGTAACTTGCAAGAGGCCTCAGAAACCACCTAGTGCAACCTGTACCTCATCGCTTTTAGAAAACAATGGTAATAATAATAACGATGACAATAATAACAGCAGTTCGCACTTATATAGCACTTTAAGTTTGCAAAGATGTTACAAATATTCTATCATTTTATCGTCACAACAACCCTGAGAGGTAGGAACTATTATTATCATCTTTTTACAGATGAGGAAACAGAGGTTAAGTAACTTGCCCCAGGTTACAAAGTAAGTACCGGAGGCAAGATCTGGAGTCTTCCTGACTGCCAAGTTCAGCACATACACCACCTAGCAAACTCCTGTCAAAATCCTGACAAAGTAATCATCTAGTCTCTGCTTAAAAGGCTCCCCTTGGTGATAAACTCATTTTATTTGAGGCAGAAATTCACATTAAGCTAAAACCTACTTCTCTGCATCTTCTACTTATTGTTGAAGTAGTGATGACACCCATGGCTCTTGTCTGACTTACAGCTATAACTTTTAGTCCAGGATCTAATAAAGTGCAGATTTCTCACTTAAATCCAATTCACTTGCAAGTCATCACTTTCCTGATGTCTTGATTTTCTTTGAGAACAAAAGACAAACAACCACCTGTGAGTAGGGTGAGCTGCCTCACCTAGAACCCAACTGGCCAGTTCTAGTTGAGCAATGCAGCTCCCTCTTTCCTTCCACCTTTCTTTCCTTCCTTCTACCTTCTTTCCTCTCCCCTTCCTTTTTCCCTTCCCTTCCTCTTTTCCTTCCCTTTCTCTTCCTCTGTCCACATAGGATATCATGCTGGTGCTCTGCCCAAAGGAATGTAAATCTTAACAGCTGAAATCTAGCAAGATATCTTGGGGCTTATGGGATGGATTTCTTTCTTAAAGACCATGCCTCAAATCCAATTCACTCTGGCTCTCATTGATTGGCCAAAAACAGGTCCCAGGCCAAGCCCCACTTAGTGGTCATTGTTTGGGCCCAGACAGCTCAGAGTGAATGTAAATTAATTGTTTCTGTTTTGGCCAGAAACCCTAAGGTCTTCCCTTGACAGAGTGATTTTTTTCTTAATTAGGTAAAAGGGGCCATTCCTTGGTTCATTTCTTACCTAGCCTTAATCACTGAATGGGTGTTGCCTCACTCAAAGCAAGAACCTGGAAAGACCTTAGCTTAAAAAGGGCAAGGTCTCTCACTGTATCCAGGGCCACCTCCAGTCATCCAGATCTATATCTTGCAACTGGACCCAGAAGGCTCCAGAGAAGAAAGTGAGGCTGGTGACTTTGCACAACCTTCCCTCACTTAAATCCAATTCACTTGCAAGTCATGGCATCACGTTCCTGAAGTCATGGGCCTCTTCCAGAATGAAGGACAAACAACAACAAGGATGACACCCATGGCTCTTGTCTGACTTATAGCTATACTTTTTGATCCAGGATCTAACAAAATACAAATTCAGGAATATGAATTCATACATAAATAATTAGCATTATCAGTAGTGCCAAGGTGTCAGAACTTGAATTCAAAGTTATTAAGGAAATGAAAATCAGAAAGGGCTGTTAAAGAATGGTTCAAGAAAAGATTCCAAATTATATCTCCAAATTCTTCTAACTGTCCCTCCATTACCACCCCAGAAATTACTATAGGCACACTATTTCAAGGCAAGTTATTTGACTTCCTATGAGCCTTTGTTATTCAGTCATTTCAGCCATGTCCAACTATTCATGACCCCATTTGGAGTTTTCTTAGCAAAGATACTGGAGTGGTTTGCCATTTCCATCTCCAAGTCATTTTATAAAGAAACTAGGGCAAATGGCATTAAATGACTTGCCCAGGGTCACACAGCTGTCAAAGAGTCTGAGGCCAGCCCAGAACTCAGGAAGATGAGTCTTCCTGATTCCAAGTCCAGCATTCTATCCACTGCACCACCTAGCAGGTCTGATGAGCCTAAGTACCCAATAAAGTAATTTGTAGATAGCAGGTACTTAATATTATTTGTTCAAAAAAATTTGTTAGTATAGGAAATATCTGAAGGATATTTCTTAATACATTTGCAAAGGTGATTATATGAAAAATCATTGTGGCAGGTATGATTTTTTTTCTGTCCAAAAAGTCTGTTTACTCTTTTTTTTCTTTTATTTATTTTGATTTATCAATAATCACTTTCATATGCTTTTGATTTTAAAATTTTTCTCCCTCTTCTTCCCCACCACCCTCCCCAAGATGACACACAATCTGATACAGGCTATACATTTAAAATCCTATTAAACATATTTTCACATCAGTGATGTTGTAAGTAAAAATTAAAACCAAAAGGAGGACCCATCAGAAAGAGGAAACAAAATTCAACAGAAGAGAAAAAAAATAGCAATTCAATTTCCATAGTTCTTTCTTTGAATATGGATAGCATTTTCCATTACAAGGCCTCTGGAGATGTCTTAGATTCTTGTATTGCTGGGAAGGGTTAAGTTTATCAATATTAGTCATCACACAACATGGCTGTTATTGTGTACAACATTCTCTTGGTTCTTCTCACTTCACTCAGCATCAGACCATACAAGTCTTTCCAGGTTTTTCTGAAGTCAGCCTGCTCATAATTTCTTATAGCACAACAGCATTCCATTACATTCAAATACCACAACTTGCTAGGCCATTTCCCCAATTGATGGGCATCCTCTCAATTTCCTATTCTTTGCCACCACAAAAAGAGCTGCTATGAATATTTTTGTACATGTGGGTCCTTTTCCCATTTGTTTGATCTCTTTGGGATACAGCCCTAGAAGTGCTATTGCTGGGTCAAAGGGCATGCACATTTTTATAGCCCTTTGGGCATAGCTCCAAATTGTTCTCCAAAATGGTTGGATCATTTCACGATTCCACCACCAATGCACTGGTGTTCAAATCTTCCCACATCTCTCCAACATTTATCATTTTCCTGTTTTGTCATGTTGGCCAATCTGATAGGCATGATGTGGTATCTCAGAGTTGTTTTGATTTGCATGTCTCTAATCAATAATGGTTTAGAGCATTTTTTCATATGACTATAGATGGCTTTAATTTCTTCATCTGAAAACTGCCTGTTCACATCCTTTGACCATTTATCAACTGGAGAATGGCTTCTATTCTTCTAAATTTGACTTAGTTCTCTATATATTTTAGAAATGAGACCCTTATCAGAGAGACTGATTGTAAAAATTCTTTCCTTCCTTCTAATCTTAGTTGCATTGGCTTTGTTTGCGCAAAAACTTTTCAATTTAACGTAATCAAAATTATCCATTTTGCTTTTTGCAATGTTCTCTATCTCCTGTTTGGTCATGAATTCTTCTGTTCTCCATAGATCTGACAGGTAGACTATTCCTTGCTCTCCCAGTTTGCTTATAGTATCAGCCTTTATATCTAAATCATGAACCCATTTTGACTTTATTTTGGTACACGGTGTAAGATTTTGGTCTATGCCTAGTTTCTGGCAGATTTCATTAAAGAACATAGTTCCCTTCACAATCTCTCAGCCCAATTTCTGCTAACTTGAGATCCATGCTAATATTTAACACACTACCCTCATGTCTACATTAACAGTAAGTAGGCAGATGTATGGCAGAGTGGAAAAAGCACCAAATTTGAAGTCAGATGAACCTTCTTGGTTTCATATTCTGACTGTTGCCTATGTAGTCTTAGAAAAGTTGTTTTGCTGGGACTGTTTCATTATTTGAAAGAATGAAGAGGCTGGGCTACATGACCTTCACAAGTTCATTATAGCTCTAAATCTATGATACTTTAAACACGCCCTAGATGAATAATGATCTTCACTCCCAAAATGCCAACAAATATTTGACAACTTAGTTAAGCAACTCAGAGGCACAGTAAATACAGCATAGCACTTGAAGTCAGATGAGACCAAGTTTGATTGCTGCCTCAGACACTCACTATCTGTGTGACCCAGGGCAAGTCACTTAACCCCAACTGCTCTGCCCCCCAAAAAAAAAATCAAATGAGTTAACACACATAAAGTGTTTTGCAAACCTTAAAGAATATATAAATGTTAGGTGCTAGCTATTAAATTCTTATTTGAAATAGCTGGGTATGTTTTCAAAAAATTATTAGTGTTGTCATTATTTGAGATCCTTTTCAGAAACAGTACCAACCATAGGATACACATATGGACTCTTCCCTCATGTGACTGTGCATAAAGTAAGTGGTAAATAAGTGATTACCAAATACAGATTTATTAAGCAATGATTATCTCTACAAAATAGAATACATAAGTCTCAGGGTCTTCTAAGAAAAAGCAAACTATATAAGGAAAAAGGATAACAAAAATGAGTCCCTCAAGAGGTATAAATATCTTGAAAAATCATCTTAATTGTTACTAAAAAAGTAACTAGTTATTCTTGTATATTCAATATCAAATTGGAAGGGTTGGAATTATCAATTTTTTAGCATCCTCCCACCTCCTAAAATGAAACTCTTACTCAAGCTATCAAAGTGATTATTGATTTAGACTTCAATTGGTATTATCTCCCATCTCTCCATCCAAAATGAACATATACATTTTGAGAAAGGAAAAAAAAAATTAAAAGTATTAATATACACAGTGGCTCACAAGTGGCCACAGAAGAGCTAATTACTATTTGCATCATACTATATAAGGCCTTTCCCTTCCCTCCACTATTTCTGAACCTGACCTACATGTACTGGTGTTTCAGAGCCTCCCCACTCTATGCATCTACAATTGTGTCAGAAGAACTGAGCTTAAGCTGATCCAGTCACCTAAACATTCTTCCCTTTTGGCAAAGATGCTTTGTTCCCAGATCTGAAACTTAAAAGGAAAGCAATTCCTCAATATGTATTTTTCAATCACAAGTGGATCATCTTTTTATGTATAGATTTTTCATACACAAATAGAAGAAAAGTCTTAAGACTCTTTGTTCTAAATAGCAAAACAAACTAAAGGAAGAAAAAATGGGAGAGCTAAATTTCAGTTAAGTTTTCCCTAACTGCTGTGCAACTCCAGATGAATGTTTGGAGATGATCTATTGTAAGTTACTTTAAAATTAATGTCTTTCATATTCACCCCTTAAATGACTGATTCAATGATTCCTTTATGGATGTTAAACTAGACTCTTCGGTCACTAAGATACAAACTTTGAATTAAAAGATTATATATGGCTAATTAACTCCTGGTATAGTCTCCTGAAACCCAAAATGATTATAAGTATCTGTAAGTCAATCAACTAATATACTTATTGACTCTCTACTGTGTACAAGGTATAGTATGAGGCATGGATATAAGAATCCCTGCTCAAGAAGTTGACATATCTATAGATAATAAGTAATAGCTGGACAGTACAGTGGGTAGGGTGCAAGACCCGAGTTCAAATCCAGCCTTAGACACTTTTCTAGTTGGGCAAGACACTTTACCTGTGTTCTCAGTTTCCTTATTTATAAAATAGAGATACCAATAGCACCTATCTCCCATGGTTGTTGTGAGAATAAAAACAGATAATATTTAAGAAGTGCTTTGTCAACCATAAAATGTTATAGAAAAGCTATTTTAACAGGGTAAATAATTAGAAAATT
This sequence comes from Phascolarctos cinereus, assembly GCF_003287225.1. Lineage (NCBI taxonomy): Eukaryota > Metazoa > Chordata > Mammalia > Diprotodontia > Phascolarctidae > Phascolarctos > Phascolarctos cinereus. The sequence goes on along the minus strand of NW_027556402.1, from coordinate 104,337,103 downwards.
AGCAACTTGGGCAAGTCACTACCTCTCTTTGGGATTCAGTAAGTGACATCAGCTATAAAAGTAACCTAAGGCAAAAAGCTACGTGTGTAATCTACGTTGAAAGAGTGTTTTTTGGTTTTGGAGTCAGAAGTTCAGGGTTTAAATTCTGACTCTGCCATCTACTATTCAGCCTTTCTATTTGATATGCCTCAGTCTCAGTTTCCTCACCGGTAAAAATGAGATTATTGGCGTAAATGGCTTCTGAGGTCCTTCTAGCTCTAAATCTGTGATCCCATGGTCCATCTAAATATCGCCTATCCTTCAAATTCTAGCTTAGACCCTACTTTTTTGGTGACTCCTGGCTAAGATCTAGGATCACTCACTGTTCTGTCTCTCCTTTCTCTGAAATGCAAATAACATCACTGTTAATTATCTTTTCATAGGTATGTTCACTACCCAAGCACAGATGTAGGTAGCCATAAACATTTTGTAATTCAGTAGAATACACCAAGAGTTCAGTATACAGTATCTTTAAAGTTCTGCCATATAATAACTTTTCATTTGATGGAATGCATTAAGTTTTCAATAGACACATTAAGAAATTTCTGTATAATTCAAGATTGACTCCTAGATGAACTTTATATAATTTTGGCAAATCTAGATGAAAATTTTGCTAAAATTATCTATCCATTCCCATCTTCTAATGTATTATATAACAAAATAATTTTATTGAGGGTACAAGATCAATCTATACAAACGTCCCAAATGGCAAGAAAACTCCTACTTTTTGACTTCTGTCTACTTCCTTATAATTCAGATTCTACCTCCCTATAAACTGTCCCTCTACTCAACATCCCTATGTCTAAGAAGGATGCAACTATCCACCTAAGCCACTGAGGATCACTGCCTCAGAATTATCCTTGACTTTTCTATTTCCCTTGTCTCCTCTATATCTAATCAATCATCAAGCCCTATCAATTTATCTCCACTATATCTTGTTTCTCAATCCCAACTCTCTAAACTTACATAAACACTCCCTTATTACCTTTGTACTTTATAATAGTCACCAATTTGACCTCTCAGCATTGTCTTTCTTCAGTCAAGTCTCTCACAGCCAGGGCAGAGGTGGGGGGAGCTCTCTTTTTAAAGCACAGGTCTGACAACATTTTAAACATTTCAATGGCCCACCTATTGCCTTGAGGACAAAATATAAAAGCCTTAGGTTTGAAGTTAAATGATCTCTACAATCAGGATCCAAACGATCCTACCTAGCTTTTTCTTGTTGTGCTTAATGTTACTCTTCTTAACACATTTTACACTCCAGCCAAAGTAAACTACTACTGTGTTGCCTAATACAATACACAAGCCAGTCTTGAGAAAATGAGGATTCAAGGATGAAACTTAGATTAAGATCCTGGGTGACTGGGAAAATGGTGGAATTATAGGAAATTCAGGAAGAAGGGAAGGTTTGGGGAGAAAGATAATGAGCTCAGTTTTGGACATGCTAAGTTTAAGATGTCAGTAAGACATTCAGTTTGAGATGCCCCATTCAATATGTCCAATAAACAGTTGGAGATGTGAGATTATAAATAAGGGAAGAGATCAGGGATCAACAAATAGATCTGAGAATCATTAGCATAGAAATGATAAATGAATCCATGGGAGCTGATGAGACTATGAAAGGAAGTATAGAGGGAGAAGAGAAGAGAGCCCAGGACAGAGGTTTGGGAGACAACCACTACTGGTAAGCATCATCTAAATGAAGACCCAGGAAAGGATATTAAAAAGGAATAGCTAAACGGGCAGGAGAGCCAGGAGACAGCAAGTACCCTGAAAACCCAAAGAACAGTTTACAGGAGAATTAGTTTACCAAGGGGTAAAGATGAGGTTGGAAGCAGAGTGTAAACAATGCAAGGGTGCTGAAACTACTGACAGGAAAGAACTTAGGGGTAGGAGGACTGAAAGTCACAATGCAGATGAACAGAATTAAGGGATGCAAGGCAAAAGGAAAGGTGAAATGGTAACAGATTATGATCAGATAAAAAAATTTCAAAATTCATGAACATGGAAGTTGAAGACTTGTGGATGATGGCAAGATCAAGAGTATGACCAATAAACAGGATTTTTTTGGCCACAGAAGATTAGACCGAGTTATCACTGTGCTTTGTTCTTATAGAATGTTATAATTCATGATCAACTGGGTAGTTTCTCCTTTTTTTCCCCTGATTTCATAAGGAGCAAAAGAAAAGGACAGCAAGTTGTATAAATAGATTAGCTCTCAAGTTTAAATTCTACTACTAAATTTATTAGATGTCAAGGAATTAAGATCTTTATCACAATAATCAGACTGTAAGTAGTGAAGTACCCTTAGAAATTTTCTGAAAGTTTAAATCTCTTTTTTAATGTTCTCTTAATGATATGGTATCTCCACTAAGTTCTATTCTGATGCCTCATCCTAGAATAGAGGTGACTCTAGGTTTTGAAAGCTATTCCAATGAAGCAAGCATGTTTTCTTGATCTCCTTTTTCTTTCCTTTTTCTTGTTTTCCCTGAAAGGATAGGAAGGATACCCATGAGGTCCATGATTTTTTCCAAGCATTTTGTAGTACAAACTTTCAATTATTTTATTCAATTCCAACATGTAAGCCTTAAAGAAAAAAACAACAGTGTACAGTCATCTCAAAATCCTAATATTCTCTTCAGCATGAGAATGAGATGTTACAGTAGGATATTTTTAATTATAAATATATTCTGAGGAGAATGTAGTCTCATAAAACTGAAACAATGACTTCTGTAGTTAATTACCAAATTCAAACATGTAAATATATATAACAAATGACTAACTTTTTAAACCATTAGAACCCTAAAAATATAAAGAAACAACATTAAGGAAATAAAATTAGAATAAAGAATTTTTTCCTTGAAAATTAAAAGCTATATGTTTCAAAACAGAAAATTGTCTTTAAAATGAGAGCACATGTTTGTTTTTAGCACTGATAAAAAAGCTGTTAGTCTCAGCTGTTCTTTTTTTTTTTTTACAACAGACTCACCTGCATACAAATTAGGTGACTCAACTGCCACATCAAAACTCAGGATGAAGCTGAAAAAATCTAGAAGCCAGCCCACAGAGAGCTGTTGCTAGTTGTTATTGAAAACAAATCTTATTAAGATACTGACAGCCTGAGCCTCCAAGTAAATGGAACATGAAATCATTAGTTGGGTGTCACAGGATCAGGTTCATTCATCACTGCTTTAAAGATAGATAATGAACAGAAAATAATTCATTATATGGCAAACAGTACAATGTAGACAGAGAGAGGTGTTTGGTACAGGACTTAAAAAGTCATGGTGGGGGCAGCTAGGTGGTGCAGTGGATAAAGCACCGGCCCTGGACTCAGGAGGACCTGAGTTCAAATCCAGCCTCCGACACATGGTGGAGATGCTGGTCACCTGACCAATAAGACTAGACTTCTTCCTTATTCTCTATTACCATTCAAAAATGTGCTCAAAGTGGAATCATACACCAGATGTTGAGCAATTAGAGTTCAATCCACAGGACAAGATAAAGAAACCCAACAAGCCTTATGAATGAATAATGGAGAATGCTACGCTCACATAGTACCACTCTCCCATCAGCCTTAATGCTCAAGCAGGAATGCACAAATTCAACCAAGAGCTTGTGTTTGGGATCCACATAGTAATTCTCCCTCTACTGTAGAAGCTCTATAAGTAGGAATTTTCTTTTATTATTTCATACTGGAACAGGAGTGACCTCAGGGTAGAGAATGCCAAGGCTGAATAGACTCTGTCTAAAATATTACTCCCAATACTCTGGGGGGAAAAATGCTAGAGAAAGCACATAAGCCAGGGAAGAAACTGGGGCAGAGGGCCAATGAGAGTGGCTACAATAAGCCTGAAAGAGGACACACTGGGACCAGCCCTATGCTTCTAGGCCAGCGGAAAGGAAATGTTCCAATGTGGGAGTCTGAACCAGCTCTGAAGTTTATCCCTAAGGGAATAAGAAAAAGGCTAACACATTAAAGATGAGAAAAAGAAGGTAATTCAATTAAAAACCTAGAGCACAAGCTGACAAATCAAGAGAAGATACTAAAATTAGGAAGAAGTATGAGTGCAAAGTTGCTGTTGTTTACACTTTGTTTTTGAAAAGGACCAATGACATGATGGGACTTACATGTTAACTGGATTTAAGTGAGGCAGAGTTTCACAAAGTTGTCAGCCTCACTTTCTCTTCCAGAGTCATCGAAGTCCAGAGGCAAGACAAAAGTCAGGACTGGTGATAGCTTGTGATGCAGTGGATGATCTTGGCATCTTCGATGCCTAACCAAACTCTAAGTGTTCCAGAGAGCCTGCTTCAGCCACCTTCATGGCAGCTGGAACAAAGTATTCTCATCTGCCCATTCTGCCAGGGAAAGTCTTCACATGCTCAGAGTAGACATACCATACCGCAGTATAAAATAGTACATTCTCCAAGAAACAACAAAGTTCTCTTAAATATTATAGTACAAAAGAAACTGAACCCAGGCCTAGTGAAATACAAAAACCTATGGCATTCCAAGAGCATATTCCAGGTTATTTCAAAAGAGAAATGAAAAACAAAAGAGAAGTTAGAAGAGAAAAAAATTCAGAAATTAATGCCTTCATGGCAGAAATATTAGCAGATTAGAAAAATTTCCAGTGGAAGGATAATATAGAAGAATGTGGCAAGAATATTAAAAGAATATATGATCCTATACAAGAAAAACCACTGACCTCAAAGAGAGGATGTCAGAGACAACTTAAGTATTATAGTTCTCCAAAAAGAACAAGTCAAAAAAAAAAAACACAAACCAAAAAATCTAAATGCCAAAATGTAGGAAATTGTATGAAATAATAAAAGAAAATTACTGAGAACTTTTTTTTTAAGTAATTGGGGTTAAGTGACTTGCCCGGGGTCACACAGCTAGTAAGTGTGATTTGAACTCAGGTCCTCCTGACTTCAGGGCTGGTGCTCTATCCACTGTGCCACCTGCTGCCCCCACTGAGAACTTTTAAAAACAGAAAACAAAACGTTAGTCAAAAACAAAACAAAACACAGCTCATATCCTGAATAAAACCACACACATCAAACCCCAAGACATGTAGTAGTTAAATTTAACAGTCCCAATGATGAATAATAAATTCTGCAAGTAGCCTGGAAAAAGGCCTTCAAACATAACGCAAAAGAAATTTTGATAATGAGATTATTCTATACCCACTAGAAGCCACAGAAGAGAGTGGAATATATTATTCCACAAAGCAAAACAGATCAAGATACAACTTAAAATTACATATTATTTGAACCTCAGCCTATCAACGAAAAAAAAGATGAAAGCTAGATAAATGAGGACAATTCCATTAGAAAAAGAGGTACACAAAGAATTATTCAACTTGCAAAAGAAACTATTAAGTACAACCACCAAGAAAATAACTCCATCTCTAGAGATTTTCTTTTTCAAAAATAATTGACCTAAGAGATTTTTTAAAAAAGGTTATCAGGAGAATTTCTTTTAAAGTACCATTGATGATAAAAGTGAAAGCAAAATTTAAAAGAAATGGAAAAGTGATGGTAGAAAAGCAAGCCTGAGACATCATGGACTAACACTAATAAGTCCTTTACAGGTGAATCAATGTACTTCATGGTTGTATAAATGGAACAGGGAACATAGAAGACAGAGTGGAATGTGTGATATACTCTTATCAAGTTTATAGGTGAACAGCTAAGGAAAAATAACTTCTAAAGGTCTCTTGGTAAGGAAGTGAACAGGAGAGATGACAAAAAAAAATTGAAACTGGGGAAATGAAAGAAAGGCTCATCACCCAGTGAGGAGAGAGGCTTTCACTAGAGAACTTTTCCACAGTGAAAGAGGTATCTTGTTTATGACAGAAGATAGGGGACTTGTTATAGATTAAACAGGGGAGAACTGGTGATGTGTCTTATCCTGCCTTAGGAGGAAGTAAAATGGAGCTCCAGTAGGAAACTGGTACCTAGAAGGGTGTGAAACCATGAACCCAGAGAGGAGACTATATGGCAAATGGAAAGGAGGATGATCATAGGGAGGGAAGGGGGTAGAATTGAACTGCCAGCTCAACAGTTTAATATGTCAACCGAAAAAACCAGTAATGAAATCTTAGGCTAAACTGAGAAGCACAGTGCCCAGAACTAGAAAGCCAATAGTCCTACTGTATTCTGCTTTATTCAAACTCAATTTGAGTATTGTGTTCAGTTCTAGGCACCACTTTTTTTAGGACGGAGACTGAGAAGCTTAAAAGAATTCAGGCAGGCATTTGGGATGGCCAAAATTATTAATAACACGACATATGAAGATTAGATGAGGGGAATGAGGACATTTAGACTGACTGATACTATCTGAAACATACAGAAGGCTTTCATAAGGGAAAAGGAAAGGACTTGTTCTGTCTCCCACAGGCCAAAACCAGGAGTAATGAATGGAAGTTTCAAGGAGACAGTCTAGATAAAAAGGAACAGTTCCTAAAAGAGAGGAGACAACATAATGTAGTGGAAAGACCACTGGATGTTTAATCAGAGGACCTGGTTCAAATCCTGGCTCCTAAATGTTATCTGTGAGACATTGGGTAAGTAGTAGGGAACAAATCTTCCCCTCCCTATACTCCACTGGAAGTCTCAAAGCAAAATAAATGGTAGAACTGAGACTCAGCCCAAGGTTTTCTGATTGAAAGCTCAGAGTTCTTTACACTAGACCACATTAACTCTAAACAGTTATTTCAAAAGAATTGTCTGCTTCAAGTTCTTCTGTTTTTGTTTGTTTATTTTGCAACAGATTTGGTAAAATGGCTTGCCTGTCATAATATACAGTTGATACTGATGAACTTCTAAACAAATAACACTTAAATAAGATTACTAAATCTTACTAAATAAGATTTTACTTCTACTTTCTCTGTTTCTCCAATTTTCCTCCTCGTGGAGGTACAAATAAGCAGTAATAATGAACAATAAGTGATTTCAGTTGAAATGAATATACAGCCTTAAGAATGAGACCGTAAAAGGCTTATTAAGTGAATTATCAAACATGCTATCAGTGTCAAAATTCTGAGTTATAAAGTCTAAAGGCAAGTATACTTATCCAACAAAGAAAGAAGACATATAGGAGAAAGAATCCAAAATTAGGAAATGACTTAGTAAATAGAATATTGACTACTTCCTACACCTGCTGTGTACAAAAGCATTTCTATTTTAGGTGATGATGACTCGGACAACAAGCTCCTCAATTACTAAGACACTCCACTAAGTACCCCCTGTAACAAAGAACTTCCAACACCATTTCCCTCATACAAAATAAAATGTTCATGAAATAATTTCCAATGTCATTTCTTTTTGGTTGAGTTTTAAAGATTTCTATAGGTAAGCTATTTTCTATAACTTCTCAAAGAAAATTTAACCCTTTGTGTAATAACAAATACATGAATGTAAGATTTAAAGGATTACAAAACATTTTCCCTCAAAACAACCCTGACAAACAAGTATTATTCCCTCTTTCATATAATGAAATTATGGGTTAAATGACCTGCTCATATAGCTGGTATTCAAAATACTTCTCCTGTCTCCAAGCCCTATATTTCTTCCATTAAAGACGGATTAGGAGAGACCTGGAATCAAGCACAGCTGTGATCATGAACAATTCACTTAACCTCTGAGTCTCAATCTCTTCAGTGAAAGGAACATTACAGTACTCAACTTAAAAGATACTTTGTGAAACTCAAACAAGCTTTGCAAATGTTAAGGCATTATAAATGCATCGTTATTATGTATTTCATTATACTGAATGAATGAATAGATAAATGAATGAAGCATTTATTAAAGGCTTACTATGTAAAAAGAAGTACACTAAGCACTGAAAATATAAAAGTAAGCCAGTCTGTGCTTTCAAGAAGCTCACATACTGATGGAGGAGACAACATACATATGGAGAGTTTCATCTGGATGTCAGATGGAAACCCTCAAAGTCCTTAGGGTGCAGTGGCAAACTAGATGTTAATGCCTCTTTATTAATGTCATTTCCACTGATAAAATATTAGTTTTTGATGTTAAAGTGCAGAGGCCTTCAGTGGCAAGAATTTTCTTTTCTGGTTTGTCACTAGCTGTGGCTATACCATCTCAGGAGCAATTATCAGGCAGTATTTCTACAGGGGCTGCTTCCAAGGATGATGGCTGAGGGCACTGGACTAGAATCACTGTTATTCTCAAGGCTCTTAGACTCAGGGTCCTATGCTGTCTCCATCAGGATCAAAGGAGAGATGGTAGTCAAGGAGGTGGTGGTAGTTTGACTTGCCTTTCTCTCCCATCTGTCAGCTAAACTGGCTTGCCTGCCCTGTATATATCATTTGGTTGACAGTTGATGAGGATTCTTGTCCCATTCTCTACAGAAGATAGTACTCTGAATGACAACTCTGTGAGAGTTATTTACCTAGATGATGGCTGTAAAGGGCTGGGTTAAAAGAAAGACCAGTAGTCTGCAGACTACTATCTGCCTGCTACTACCAGGGCTTCTGTGCCTATCATCTAACCCCTTTCATTTTACAAATGAAGAAACTACATCTAAAGAGGTTAAGTAACTCACCCTAAGTAAAGAAACTATTTATTGGAAGCCAGATTCATAGCATGTCTTCCAGTCTTCAAGCCAGCACTCTTTCACTTCCAGCCCACTGCTTCCCAAACCTAGTTTGAAAGGCAGGCAAAAATAGACTTATGCTTTGATAGATTATTACATTCCATTTAAAATGAAGCAACACCAAAATGAATCTCCCAAGATCTGGAAGCATTAAAAAAAAATAAGTAATCTCATTCAATCTACAACTGTTCATGATCCCAAAAACATATCCCAGTTTCTCTTTGAAGAACCATGAACCAGAAAATTGACAAAGGAAAATTGGGCAGAATTGGGGAAGAGGGATATATTTCATGTTATCTAATTATTTTTGCATGATTAGAAAGAAATACTTGTGGGGCAGTTTATGTTCAACTATCAGTGTTATACGAGAATGCAAAAAGTTTCATCATCCTTATTCCAGGGAAAAGACAGAAAAGGGCCCTATTCTTATCCCAAGAAGAAAAAAATGTTGAAGATGGGAGGCAAAGCGGTTTCATGATGCCATGAAAAGTACTTTCGATTTGGAATCAGAAAAGGTTAAAATTCCAGCTCCGTCACTTTTATCTATCTGTGTAACCCACAAGTCACTTCAACTTTCTGGGTCTCAATTGCCTGGCCTATAAAAAAGAGAGATAGACTAGAGGATTTCTAAGCTTCACTCTTACTGAGTCTAAGTTCTTATGTCTTTCAAAACCTCAGGCTATTTAGGGATCCCTCCTCACCTTCCCCTCTTACAAACTCTTCCTTCCTCTCACACTGGTGTTACTTTGTACAAGAGGTTTTTCTTGATTCCCTCCATTCCCAAAAGTGTTCACCATCCTTAAACCATCTAGTATTTATTTTTGTATTTATTCTGAATATACTTACATATACATTTGTCTCCCACAAAAGCCCTGAAAGGAGGAACTATTTCATGTTTGTCTTTTTATCCCCAGCACCAAGCACAATACATAGCACACAGTAGAGGATAGTAAAGTAAACAATACTATTTGAACACATGTTTTAGACCTAAAGACACTATTTTAAAATCTAGAGTCCTTTTAATGAGGGAACAATTAAGGTATCTAAAATAACATATTATGATAATGAAATTTTGATTTATGACTTATTATAGTACAAGACAAGTACAATATCCTCTACTGTGGGTTCTAAAAGAAAACCAAAATTGTAACGTTACTAGTAGAAAAAAAAATAGCTTCAATTTGACCCAAACAAATTTTCCTTGTGCACAGATGCCAACGAGATCTAATTTCATTGCGTAAAGGAGAAAATTTCAAAAAGCTCCTTACCTATGCTTGAAAGCTAGGGCTCAGGGAATTTGCCACCTTACACCTTTTCTTGTAACACAGCAGAATTTATCTGACCTCCAGACTTAAATCTGATGTAAGTCCAAGTCAGGGTGCCATAGCTAAGGTTTTGTAAAGGAATGAGGAGAATTTGGGGAAGAAAAAACTGCAACTTAAGCACTGTTATGATTCAATTCTGCCTCATTATCTAAGCAGATTAAAAAGAGCTTCAGGTTATGTGCAAATTTATGTAACTTGTAGAAAGCTGGTTAACCTTACTCAGAAAAACCAAAACTGTTTTTTTCTCCTTCTAATCTTCTAGTTTTATATTATGGAAAGTCTCCAAAGTATCAGTTCCCTTCCAGTAAAGTCTTCTCACTAGAGAAGAAGTCTATGGATTTAACTGTCATGCAATTATGAGGAAAACTGCAAAATAGTGTCCTCAAAAACATTAGGAAGACATTTTTTAACATCTGGTTGAAGTTCAAGGGGCCATTTTAGATATTTTAATAAATTTAATTATTCTTCCTGCAATTTATAAATGAAATTCTAAAGTACCTCTCCAGTGTTTCTTTAACACCTTTGATCTTTGCCTATGCTATATTGCTATTTTCTCCCTTCAGAAATAACTATTTCTAATATTTTAGTTCTGTTGATACTTCTTTATCATAATGTCTGACTTCTGAGAGGATAATATAATTTTTAGTACAGAAAATCTGACAATATACTCTAAGACAATATTCTCTAAAACCAATAGAATCTGTCCAATACTATGTCGGAGCTTTCACTACAACAGGAGAATGAGAGAGTCTAAGAATCTAAACTATTTAGCTAGTTGTCATCTGGAAAGCAATATGTTGAAGAAGACATCTAATCTATTAAAAAAATTTCTAATCCACTAATGGTGACTACAATTACTTAGTCTTAATTAGGACAAATATCAGTTTAAGAACAAAGGAATAAGCAAGTCATCTTGCAATGTTTCATCTTTTTCTGTGAACTTTAATTCTTAAAATTTAAAACCAATTTAAACCAACATCCCAGGGAAATTTTTCTCAATTAAGAGAAACATGTCATATTATTCTCCAACTAAACCTCACAAGATAGAAAGGTAGTAAGCAAATAAAAAAATATTTTAATTACAAAAACACTAGCTTGAAAACATTCATAATTTAAAAAGGGAAATCATTTTTTAAAAGGAGTGGGGGGGCTCAAGAAAGGAAATAATATATTTGACTTCTTTATATATTAAAATTACACTTAAGTGAAGATTCAAGAACATGTTCAAACATTAGAAATGAAATTCTTTTAAAAACAAGACTTTACTTAGGATATTATTACATATGAATTTGTAAGGTCCCCCAAGTAGAAATTTTGCAATTTAATACGACTTAATTTTGCCTAACAAAGTAAACACATTAATAAAAGAGTATCTGAGTCCTCTCACCAGTAACAAAAAGAAAAAGAAAAAAACTGAAAAAGAAAAAAGCAACAATACATCTATTTCCCGCAGTTACATTTAAATGTTCAGTCCAGCTCAAGAACATTTCTATAGTATACTGGAAAATCATATGAATGGAAGTGCTGATAAAACATGAAATATAGCATTCTTCACTCAACAGTAGAAATGCTACAGAGAAAAAACTTAGATCAAGTGAAAAGCTTGCCTAAAAACCTTTTAAATAATCAATAGCTCGCCATCAACATCTGAACAATAGAAACCATCAAAATGGGAATCATTAAGCAAGAGGATGTTGACCTTTTTGTGTCATGGATCCCTTTGGCAGGCAGTCTGGTAAAGCCAAATGAACTCTTCTCAAAACAATGTTTTTAAATGCATAAAATAAAATAAACAACAAAGAAAATTATTTTTATTGAAATAAAAATGTTATTTTTCCCTCCATCCAAGTTCATGGACCCTCTGAAATCTCTTCATGATCTCTTAAGGATCTGAAGAGACCAGGTGAAGAAACCCTACATTTAATTCTAGTAGACAGCTTATGATCAAGAATTGGCGTACACGATGTCCTTATGAAACATGTGAGCATTGACCACTTGCATGGCAAATGTGAAGCATAATAGATCGACAGCCCAAGTACTCCACTAAACCAACAGATATATAAAAAAGCCTAAAAGGCCTCTAGCTATTTGGTTATGGATGGTTTGGAAGACCTATGGAAGAATTTGAAAAAAAATCACCAGGATGAAACATGGATGGGTGGTTAATTGTACCTGTGAAGGGAATACCAACACTGAATTGTAATTCAGGAGTTACTGCAAAAGTGAGATTAATTTAGCTAGAATTGCCACATGTCATGAGACCACAGTGGAAAGAATGCTGAATTTGACATCAGATCACTTGGGTTCAAACCCCTTCTGACTTGTGTGGCCTGGGGCAAGTCATTTTTACCTCCAACAGCCTCATGTTCCTTCCTGTTCTAAATCAAACGAAACTTTTAAAAAATACTACCATTAAAAAATACTACCATTCCTAAACAATTCACCCTCACCTCACAGTCCTTTAACCTCAACCACAATTCTCATAATCTCTACTCCATTTCAGTCACACAAATATTATACCTACCAACATTCTGCCTCAAAGATCTTAAACTCTAAAATTTCTCTTTTCTGAGTGACCACAAACTCCATTTGTTCCCCTCCTTCTTTTGCCTCTTCATGCACTGTTTAATAGTCTTTTCAAAGACAATTCTAGAATCATAAAATCCCTAAATTCTTTGACCATCCTCCACAACTAACAAACCCCAAATTATTTAAAAAATAAGAGAAAAAAATCAATTGAAAGCACTACAAACTCATGATAACTTCAGCTTTCCACACCCTCAGCACTCTCTAGAAATATTTTATTGGTCTCTCTTCAAATCATTCACCATTGTTTTGTTGTTGTTTGTCCTTTGTTTTTGAAGAGGATCAATGATGTCACAAAGTAATATTTTGACTAATGGGTGAACTGGATTTAAATGAGGCTGAGTCGCACAAAGTTTTCAGCCAAACTCTCTTCCAGAGTAATCAAAGTGGATGACCCCAGCATCCTCCATGCCTGACCAAGCTCTAAGTGCATCACAGTGACTGCTTCAGCCTACCTTTATGGCCACCAGAAAAAATTATTCTTATCCATCCATTTTGCTGAGAGAAGTTTTCATGTGTTTGGGTAGACACCCCCTAACTCACCAACAGGTTAGAGGCCCATAGGTTACTCTCAACCTGGTTTAGCCAGCCTGCCAAGACAATTTACTGGGGTGTGGCCACTGCGTATGCTGCTTGGAACCACAGCTGAGAACTGATTGCTAGGTAGAAACCAAAGGTAGAGGAGCAGCCTCAGAAAGCTCTCAGACCAGAGGTGCTAGTCCTCCTTGAACACCCCACACCATCCCTCACAATAAACTATTCTATGAATTTTCCCAGAATCTCAAGTGCCAGGACTTCATCTGGTCCCAACCGAATAAGCCTACCTCCTAGTTCACCCCCACTCAGAAGCCTGTCACTTGTTTCCTAATTCAATCAACAAGCATTTAAATGCCTACTTTGTAAAAGGCATAATGCTTAGGTATAGTGGAAGCAAATGCAAAAGCCCTCAGGAATTCCCCGTCCTCAGAGATTCCAACTTAGAATAGCTTTTTATCAAAGGATCTAGATTGGAGGAAGTCTTAGAGATATAGTTCAACTCCAATTAAATAAATGAAGAAACTAAGGTTCAGCAAGTTGAAGTGCTTAGTCTCAAGGTCACAAAGGTGGAAAGTATCTAACTGGACCTTAAAGAACTTGTTCAATTTGGGAAATGGGGAGAGGAAGGTCATTATAAAACATCATGAACAGACGAAAATCAGTCATGAGAAAATTATATTCATGTCTGTCTGACTGCGTATTGAATGTTAGAAAGTATAGGTGGATAAAAACCTGCTGGGTTATTAAGGATTATGATCACCAATTTTAGCAATAATACATTTAAATCCATCTTCAGTTGGGTTGGGATAAGGAAAAACTACTTGAGATAAATAATAGTAAACAGGAGATGATTGGGAGAGAGAATATTGTCTGAAATTATAATGAAAACCAATGGGCAATGATTTTTTTTAAATACTCATATGCAAACTTTGAAGGAATAATGATATTACATAAAGTGAGACAACTGTCAAGGACTTTAATAAAGAGGCAAATTTATTTATTGAGGCACGTAATATTGTACAAGTGTTGTTGGGTATATAAAGAAGCTTAAAACATAGCAACTTCCTACAAAGAATTTATGACCTGGTTAGAAAGACAATGTATGTACAAAGAAAAATAACTAATAATATAATGAAGTATAAAAGTCCAAAAAGTAGGAAATAAGTTCTATAGTATTTCAGAAGAAAGAGATTTCTGGGACCTGCAATGCGAGCAGGGAGAGAGGCATTTGCAGAGGAGATGGGCTTTGGTGGATAGGTGTGACTCCTATGGGGAGAAGTCATTGGGTATTAGCTTTCTGAAGTCTTGAGCAGATGCACTCATGTTTTTTGTTGCTTTTTTATAAGAGACAGCTACAATTATTCCAAATATGTCTTTTAAGTAATGTGTTAATCACTATATTAATATCAGTCTAATAGTTTCCCAGAAGTCTTCATCAGTTCCATGATTAGGAAATATATCTTACTAACACTTATACACAACAACACTTGAGATGGATTTGGAATATTCATTTTAAAATCTCTCTGAGATGTTCCACTTTCCTAGAATTTTACCACATACAAGGTATCCTCTCATTGTCATCATACAACAGTCAGTTTATATTTTACACTGTAAGGTTTACAAAGTGCTATGTTGCTAAGTGTCCTTTCAAGAATACTGATAACAATTGCTAACATTTATATAAAGCTCACAAAGTACTTTACATACATTATTTCATATGATCTTTACAATAACCCTATGAGGCAGGACTAGAGATACTACCTCCACTTTACAGATGAGGTGAATGAAGTACATAAAGCTTAGGTAACTTTCAATCACTAAGTCTAAAACCCTTTTTTTGTATTTAAAGATATAAATTTTATATTAACCATTGCTTTGGCTGCTTCCGACAAGTTCTGATATGCTGTCTCATTGTTATCATCTTCACTGAAATTACTGATATTATGATTTGATTTTTGACAAACTCATTCTTTAGAATTAGATTATTTAGTTTCCATGATCTTTTATTGAATGAAATTCCTATTGCATTATGGTCTCAAAAAGGAATATTTAATATTTCTGTATTCCTGCATTTGTTTGTGAGGTTTTCATACATGTATGAGGTGTTTTTTTTTAACAAATGTTTAATTTTTATGAAAGTGCCATGTATAACTGGGGAAAAGGCATACTCCTTTCAATATTCTAAAAGGTCTATCATATCTAACTTTTCTAAAATTTTATTCACCTCCTTAATTTCTTTCTTATTTAAGGTTAGATGTGTCTAGGTCTGAGAAGAGTAAATTGATGTCCTACACCAGAATAGTTTTACTTATCTATTTCCTCCTGTAATTCATTTTAATTTTTCCTTCAACAATTTTGATATGAGGGGCAGAGTAAAGCAAGCACTCCCCCAAGTTCTCACAAATTCCCCTCCAAACAATATTAAAATAACTCCTCAAAATGAGTTCTGGAGCAGCAAGACCAAAACAAAAGGATGGGTGAGACAATCTTCCAGCCTAAGACAAAGTAGAAAGTCATTAAGAAACGTCAGTCTCCACAAAGGTAAATTACATTACAGGAAAAGACAGAAAATCCTATTATAGCAGAGGGAAAGGGGGGGGGAGAATTGTTTGAACCTTGCTCTCATCAGATTTGGCTCAAGAAAAGAATAACACAATCAGTTAGGTATGGAAATCTAACTTGCCCTATGGGCAGTAGAAGGCAAAAGGGGAAAGAAAAGGGAGGGGGGATGGAAGGGAGGGAAGAAGTGGTGGGGGCGTAGGGGGACAGGGATAGTAGAAGGGAGGAGAGACTGAAAGAGGAGTTGGTCAAAAGCAAAGTACTGGTGGGGGGGAGGGAGAGAGGAGAAAGAAAAGCATAAACAGGGGGGGAAAGGATGGAGAAAAAGAAACAGATAGTAATCATAACTGTGAAAGTCAAATTGCTATCTTTTTTTTTCTCTTCTGTTGAATTTTGTTTCCTCTTTCTGATGGTTCCTCCTATTGGTTTTAATTTTCACTTACAACTTCACTAATGTGAAAATATTTTTAATAGGAATGTAAATGTATACCCTATATCACATTGTGCACTGTCTTGGGGAGGATGGTGGGGAGGAAGGGGGAGAAAAATTTTAAACTCAAAAGCATATGGAAGTGATTGTTGATAAATCAATTTAAAAAATACATGAAATTTCCCCGAGAATTAAGAAAAAAAAAAAAGAAAAGAAAGGTCTGTCTCACTGGGGTGAGAATAGAGCATAGTCCAATGTAGGCTGTGTAGACCACATCCCAGCAAATGGGAACAGCATGAATTAAAAACAGCTTCCAGAGCTCTTAGCCCACAGATAATAAGGGGGTGAAAAAACTAGTCAGAAGGAGACTCTTTGCTGGCACTGGGTGGAGGGCTCAACTGTATTCCCCATACATGGTTCTGGGTCACAGTCCCAGGGGAGGAGGAGGAGCAGGCCCAGGGACCCTGAATAGTTCAAAGGCAGAAAAGAGTACTTGCAATCACTCACAGACCAGAGCACAGGCCTGGAGAACAGTGATCACACCTCTGCTTACATCATACCATCTTGGAAGAAATGAAACTTACAAACCCTAGAACTAGCTCTGAACACATCAGCACAAAAAAAAAAAAATTGAAGCTTGGGGCAGCGCTTCCTCTATCTCAGAAGCAGAGCCCAACTTTAGCAGTAAAGTTAAAAGTTAAAAAAAAAGCTGGAAAAATGAGCAAATATCAAAAAAAAAAAGAAAGAAAGAAATGGGCCATAGAGAATTACTATGGTGACAGGGAAGATCAAAACACAAACTCAGGAGAAGACAATAAGATCAAAGGGGCTACATACAAAGAGTCAAAGAAAAATGTCAACTGATCTCAGGTTCAGGAAGAGCGCGAAAAGAATTTTAAAAGTCAAAGAAAAAAGAGGCAGAGATGAAAATGGAGAAAAGAAAAGAAAGTGATATAAAAAGGAGTCAACAACTTGGTAAAGGAGGCACCAAAAAAAATAACACCTTTAAAAAACAGAATAGGCCAAATATTAAAAGAGGCACAAAAATCTACTGAAGAGAATTCCTTAAAAAGCAAACGCCAAAAGTAGAGAGAAGCATAAAAATTCACTAGAGAAAAAAGTTCCTTAAAAAATAAAATTGGAAAAGGAAGTACAAAAGGTCAATGAAGAAAATAATTTCTTAAAAATTACAATTAGGCAAGTGGAAGCTAATTACTACATGAAACATCAAGAAATAAAATCAAAACAATGATAAAAAAGAAGAAAAATTGAAATACTTCATCAGAAAAGCTGACCTGGAAAATACATCAAGGAGAATTATTGGACCACCTGAAAGCCATGATTTAAAAAAAAAAAAGCCTACATATCACCTTTTAAGAAATGATCAAGGAAAGGCAGGTAGGTGACGCAGTAGATAGAGCACTGGCCCTGAAGTCAGGAGGACCTGAGTTCAAATCTGGCCTCAGACCAAAGACTTGACACTTACTAGGTGTGTGACCCCAGGCAAGTCACTTAACCCCTATTAGCTAAAAAGAAAAAAGAAAAAGAAAGGATCAAGGAAAACTGCCCTGACATCCTAGAACCAGAGAGTAAAATAGAAATTGCAAGAATCCACCAATCACCTCCTGAAAGAGATTTCAAAATGAAAACTCTTTCAGGAATATTACAGCCAAATTCCAGAACTCCCAGGTCAAGAAGAAATACTGCAAGCAGTCAGAAAGAAATAATTCAAATGCCGTAGAACCACAGTAAAAACAACACAAAATGTAGAAGCTTCTACATTAAAAAATCAGAAGGCTTGGAATATGATATTCCAGAGGGAAAATGAACTAGGATTACAACCAAGAATCACCTACTCAGCAAAACAGAGCATTAAGCATAATCCCTCAAGGGAAAAAATCACATTAATTGAAATGGAGGACTTTAAGCATCCCTGATGAAAAAGATCAGAGCTGCACAGAAATTCTGACATTCAAACGCAAGACTCAAGAGAAGCATAAAAAGATAAAGAGCAAAGAGAAGTTATAAGGGATTCAAAAAAACTGTTTACATCCTAAATAGGAAGAAGACACTTGTAACTCCTAAGAACTTTTCATTATTAGTTTGAAGAAGTATACAAGACAGAGAACAAGGTTGTGATTTGACTAGAACAAGATGATATCCAAAAATAAAAATTATGGGATGAGAAAAGGAGATGCATTGAGAGATGGGGGAAGAGAGAGGAAGAATGGAATAAATTATCTTACATAAAAGAGACATGAAAAGAGTTTTTACAGTGGAAGAGAAAAGGGAGAGTGGTGGGCAATGCTTGAACTTTACACTCAACAGAAATGGAATAATATATACATTCCACTGGATATAGAAGTAGGAAGAAAGAAACACAGAAAAGTAGGAAGGAGAGGGGAATAACAGAAGGGGATGCTGACAGAAGGGAGGGCAAATTGGGAGAGGTGAGGTCAAAAGCAAAACACTTCTTAGGACAAGGTAAAAGGAGACAGAGAGAGAGAAGGATAAAAAGGTGGGAAAAACAGAATGGAGAAAAATAAAGTTAGTGATCATGACCATGAATGTGAATAGGAAGAACTCACCAAAAATGAAAGCAGATAGCAGAGCAGCTTAAAAACCAGAATCCTAAAATTTTGGGGTTTTTTTTAAGAGACACACCTGAAACAGAGACACACACACAGAGTAAAGTCTGGAGGAGAATCTACTATGCTTTAGATGAAGTTAAAAAAAAAAAAAAGAAAGAAAGCAGGAGTAGCAATCATGATCTCAGACAAATCAAAAGCAAAAATATATCCAATTAAAAGAGATAAGCAGGGAAACTATATTTTGTTAAAAGGTGCCAAAGACAATGTAGTAATATCAATATGCACCAAATGATATAGCATCCAAACTCTTAAAGGAAAAGTTAAATTAATTACAGGAGGAAATAAACAGTAAAACTATAGTAGTGAAGACCTCGACTTGCCCTTTCAGAACTAAATAAATCTAATAAAAAAAAAGAAGTTAAGGAAATGAACAAAATTTTGGAAAAGTCAGATATATAGACCTCTGGAGAAAATTGAATGGGAATAGAAAGGAATATACCCTTTTCTCAGTGGTACATGGCACCTACACAAAAATCGACCATGCATTAGGGCAGAGGTTCTCAAATTTATCCCCTTAAAAAAAATTTATTCAGTGCTCCCCAGAAATGTTTCACTCTTTGACAATTTTTAAATTTGCATCATTTCAAAATAATACACTTTTTTTAAAAAAATTACACATCTTAAATTTAATAACAGTGTAAACTTGTGGGGGTTTTCCTGCATTGAAATTGTGATGATGCAACATATCACCAGATCATACACTATGACTGGAGAGGGGTGGGGATTTATTCCAAAAATGAAGGGCTGGTCCAATTATTAGGAAAACTATCAGCATAACTGACCATATCAACAACAAAACCAACAGAAATCATATGATTATCTCAGCAGATAGAGAAAAGACTTGTGACAAAATCTTTTTCTACTAAAAACACTAGAAAGCATAGGAATAAACTGAGTTTTCCTTAAAAGGATAAGTAATATCAATCTAAAACCATCAGCAAGCATTATCTGTAATAGGGTTCAGCTAGAAGTCTTCCCCAAAAGATCAGGGATGAAGCAAGGATGCCCATTATCACCAGTATTCTTAAATATTGTACTAGAAATGCTAGCTATAGCAATAAGAGAAGAAAACGAAATTGAAGGAATTACAATAGGCAATAAGGAAACAAAACTATCACTCTCTGCAAATGATATGAAGGTATATTCTGAGAATCCTGGAGAATCAGATAAAAAATTAGCTGAAATAATTAACTTTAGCAAACTTGTGGGATATAAAATAAACCCATATAAATCATAAGCATTTCTACATATTACCAGCAAAGTTCAGTAGCAAGAGGTAGAAAGAGAAATTCCATTTAAAATAATAATAACAATATAAAATACTTGGGAGTCTACCTGTCAAGCAAGACAAACCCAGGAAATAAATGAACACAATTTAAAAACATTTTTCACATGAAGTCAGATGTAAACAATTGGAAAAATGCTAATTGTTCATGGGTAGACCAAGCCAATATAATAAAAATGACAACTCTACTTAATTTACTTATTCAGTGCAATATCAATTAAATTACTAAAAAATTCTATTATAGAGCTAGAAAAAATAATAACAAATTCACCTGGAAGAACAAAAGGTAAAAAATATGAAGGGAATTAACAGGGGGAAAAATGTGAAGGAAGATAGCCTAGCCATATCAGATCTCAAACTGTATTATAAAACAGTAATCATCAAAACAATTTCATACTGGCCAAGGAATATAATGTAGAACAGATTAAATATACAATGCACAGTAGTAAATGACCATAATAAATCTAGTGTTTGACAAACTCAAAGATCCAAGCTTTTAGGACAAGGACGCACTACTTTTTTTGTTATTAATTAATTTATTTTGATTTATCAACAATCATTTCCACAAGCTTTTGATTTTTAAATTTTTCTCCCCCTCTCTCCAAGACGGCATGCAATCTGATATAGGCTATACATATACATTCCTATTAAACATATTTTCACATTAGTCATGTTGTAAGGAAGAATTAGAACCAACAGAAGGAACCACAAGAAAGAGGAAACAAAACAGAAGGGAAAAAAATAGCAAACAGTATGCTTCGATCTGCATTCAAACTCCACAGTTCTTTCTTTGGATGTGGATAGCATTTTCCATTATGAGACCTTTGGAGATGAAGGACTCACTATTTGACAAAAACTGTAATAATTTGGCAGAAACTAGGTATAGACCAATATTTCACACTGTATACCAAAATAAGGTAAAAAATGGGTACATGATCTAGACATAAAGGGTGAATCCACAAGCAAATTAGGGAAATATGGAATAGTTTACCTGTCAGATCTGTTCCAGCCCATTATTTTCTCTGTTTATCTTTCTTTTTCAAATGTCTCTGTCACAAACAACATACTGTTGGATTCTGCTTTCTAACACTTTCTGCTATCCTCTTCCATTTTATAGGCAATTTCATCCCATTTACATTCACAGCTAGTATTTCCCTCCATCCTATTCTCTCTTTGTTTTTTAACTCTAGCTTCTCCTCAAAAATCTGTTTAGCTTTTAACCAATGCCTCCCTTAATCTATTCTCCCTCTCATCCCTTCCCTCCTACTCCATTGTGTAAGATGAATTTCTATATTCAACTGTGTATATGTATATTCTTTCTTCTTTGAATCAGTTCAGATGAGATCAAAGTTCAATCATGGTCCACTCCCAGCTCCATTTTCCAAACTGTTTTTTTGCATGCATCTTTTATAAGAGACAATCTCCCCATTTTTCTTCTCCCTTGCTCCTTTTTATCCTGGGGGGGGGGAGAGAATAGGGAGAGATCATTCCCATATAATAGAATTACACCTATGTCCTCTGTCAATGTAGATTCCTTCTAATTGCCCTAATAATGATAAAGATCTTAGGGGCTACATGTATCTCTTTCCATATAATCATGTAAACAGTTCAATCTTATTAAGTCCCTTATGATTTCTTGTTCATATTTGTCTTTTTATACTTCTCTTGAGTTTTGTGTTTGAATGTCAAATTTTCTATTCAGTTCTAGTCTTCATGAGGAATGCTTGAAAGTCTTCTATTCAGTAAATATTCATTTCCCCCCTTTAAGGATTATATTTGGTTTTGCTGGGTAGGTTATTCTTAGTTATAATCCTAGTTCCTTTGCCTTCCAGAACATCTTATTCCAAGCCCTCCACTCCTTTATCATGGTAGCTGCTAAATCTTTTGTGATACTGACTATGGCTCCATAGTATTTGGGTTCTTTCTTTCTGGTTGTTTGTAGTATTAACTTTTTACATGAAAGTTCTGGAATTTGGCTATGATATTTCTGGGAGTTCTCATTTTGGTATCTCAGGAGGAGAACAGTGGATGTTTTTCAATTTCTACTTTCCTGTCTGGCTCTATGATAGCTGGGCAGCTTTCCTTTATAATTTCTTGAAAGCTGAAAATGGCTTTCAGGTAGTCCAATAATCCTCAAAATATCTCTCCTCAATCTTTTTTTTTTTTGCTAGGCAACGGGGTTCAGCGACTTGCCCAGGTCACACAACTAGTGAGTATTATGTGTCTGAGGGCCAGATTTGAACTCAGGTCCTCCTGACTCCAAGGCCAGTGCTCTACCTAGCTGCTCCCTCAATCTATTTTCCAGTCAGTTGTTTTTCTGACAGGAAATTTCATATTTTTTTCTATTTTTTTTCAGTCTTTTGATTTTGTTTTGTTTCTTGATTTCTCATTAAGTCATTAGCTTCCACTTAATCAATTCTAGTTTTTAAGTAGTTATTTTCTTTAGTGAAGTTTTGTGCCTCTTTCACTAGACTTTTAATTCTCTTTTCATAATGTTTTTGCATTGCTCTCATTTCTTTTCCCATTTTTTCCTCTACTGCTTTTATTGGATTTTTAAAGTCATTTTTGTTTATTTTTTTTTAATCTCTTTAGCTGTCCTAGGAATTTTGGGGGCACTTGTGTCCAAGCTTCATCTTTCTTTAAGGCTTTGCTTATGGATGTCTTCAAGTTATTGCCTTCTTCCAAGTTTGTTTCTTGAGGTTCCCTGTCACCACAAAAATTTTTTATGGTCAGGTTCTTTTTGTTTGTTTGATCATTTTTCCAGACTATTTCTTGACTTTGGACTTTATGTTAAGAGTTGAGATCTGCTCACCTCTGAAGGGCTTGGCCATTTTTAGCTTTGATCTGGGGGCCTTCAGGATTTCTATGCTTCCATGGTGATGTGATCCAGAGAGTGATCTGGTCACTGCCTCCTATACTCTGATTCTTACCCAAGTAGAGTCCCTGCTTCCTCACTACTATGACCATTGTCTCCTCACTGGGATTGTAACCTGGAATTGGTTAAAGGGATATGAAGCTGCCGAGTAGCCCTAGATCCTGCACTCAATGCTAGCTAAGGGGTCCCCTGGAATCTGTTTCTGACCAGGTTTTCAGCTGACTAACATCCTTGTGCCTTGTGTCTTTCCACTACTGCTGCTGCAGCTTTCCGCTCCAAGGGGCACAGCTGGTGATCCTCTACCAGAAATTGTGCTGCACTCCAAGCCAGCCCCAACTCCAGTGTCTGCAGACCTCTCTAAGTTGCTTTGCACTGAAACAATGATTTGAGTTTTTGTTGGTGTTTCCACTCAGAATTCAATTTGGTCTTTTCTGTGGTCGTTTTGTAGATGTTTTATTTGAAATTAGGCAGTTGTGACTTTCACTCTCCCATTCTGACTTCAAACCCAAAATGGTTGTAAGCTAAATGGCATATTGCTTTACAACATTACAAATTTATCTTATTCTTTTAGGAAACCCTACCTAAACTCCATAGCAGATAAGGACTAGGACTCATGGCTAGAAATGGAATTTTTAAGTTAAGTATAAAAATGTGGACCCCTGAAGTGACACCAAACCATCCTTCACTCTCCCTCTTACCTTACATAACTAATCAGATGACAACCTTTGTTAATTCCACCTCCTCTTCCACTTATTTCTATCTACCCCCTTCTCTCTACCCACATACAAACACCCTAGAAAAAAGTCCTCATGACCTCTTGCCATAACTACTTATAAAAGCCCCCTAAAATGTTTTGCTTGCCTCTATTCTCTCCCCTTTCCAGAACACACTCCACACTGAAGCCAAAGTAATATTCCTACATAACAGTTCTGAACATGTTATTCCTTGGTCAATAAAAACTCCTTATTACCATCTCTAAGATTTAATACAAACTTCTCCATTGGTCATTTAAAACTCTTCATAACCTGCATCCAACCTACTTTTCCAGAGTTACAATACAATATACTACTGTACATCCTCTTTGGTACATCCAAACTGCCCTTCTTACTGCTCCTCTTCACACAAGACATCCCATGTCCCATCTCTGGACTTTTGAACAAGGTATTCATTATGTCCTCCTCACCTCTGCCTCTTAGAATGCCTAGCTTCCTTCCAAACCCAGTTCAAGTGCTACCTTACAAATAAGGCCTTTGCTGACCCTCCACCATTCCACCCAGCTGCTAGTGCCTCCAGTAAAAAAATTACCTTGTATTTATTTTGCATATTATACCTATTTTCTTCCCTAATAGAATGTAAGCTCCTTAAAAGCAGCAACTGCTTCATTTTTGACTTTGTATTCTCAATATCTGGCAAAAAGTAGGCATTTAATAAATGCTTGTTATTTGACTGAAGCATCACAAGATAAATAAGTAGCAGGTTAAATTAATAACTCCATTATGACAAAGATGCTAGTCAATTCTTAAATTTCCGTGGTAGAATGCATGCCTCCTACTTTCTTCCAGATGGAAGGCTTCCAAATCTAGACTCCATTACAACATAAAAACTCATTTGCAAGTTTGTCACCTCTAGGCTAACTTCCCAATAATCATAACCCAGAAATTCACACAGTGCTAAATTCCAAGCAAAGGAACTGCTCAGCCATTTTGGGATAAGGCACATAAACCACCACCACCATCACCATCACCACCCTTTCTACCAAGAAATACCCTAGATGCCATTCGAAACATAAAAACTAAATTTTATACTGTCCTTTAAAGTTCATGATCCATTTTCTTAGGACAGCCCTGTAAGATAGGTTATACAAGCATTTCTTGTTACTGGTCCACACTGTGATTAAAATGGACCTTTAATCAAATAGACAGTTCCAGGCATTCCTAATGAAAAGACCAGGGCTGCAAAGAAATTTTGAAATTCAAACACAGGAATTAAAGGAAACATTAAAAGGTAAACACAAATGACCAATCATGAGGGACTAAACAAAGTTAAGCTGCTTACATAATATGGAGGTATGATACTGGTGTCCCAACTGAACCTTAGCATCAAGGAAGCCTATAAAGGGAGTCTAATTAGATAAAAGACCTGGGATTGGTTCTATTAGGTCTTGATGATCTTAAGAGAAGAACAGAAAGAAAGGAGAAGAGGAATACACTAGGGTGAGGGGCAAGTACAATTCTATACAAAGAGAAGGAGTTAAGGGTGAGTGGCTGACCTTTGAACTTCATGCTCTTCAAAACTGGTCAGAGGGAAGAACATTCACACCCACAAGATTGTAAACTCTTTAAGGGCAGGGACTGTCTTTTGCCTCTTTTTGCAACCCCAGCACCCAGTACAGTACTGCACATAGTAGTCACTTAGTAAAGGTTTGCTTACTGACACACAGAGCTCAGTACAAAATAATATTTCATTCAACAGGAAAATACAACAGAAGGGAAAAGAGAGAAAGGGAAAAGATTAAAGGATCACTTCTAAGCAAAACAATCTCCATGAATGAGCAAAAATATTTGTAGTAGCTCTTCTGGAGATGGCAAAGAAGGGAAATCTGAGAAGATATTCATAAAATGGCAGATAGTTAAACAAGTTATGTAGTATATAAATGTGACTGAATACTATTGTGCTGTAAGAAGGATGAAAGGATGATTCTGGTGAAACCTAAGAAGACTTGTATGAAATGATGCAGAGTGAAGCAAACAGAATCAGAACATCAATTTATACAATAACAATGCTGGAAAAACAAACATGTTTCAAAGATACAGGAAATATGATCTGCATAATGACTAACCACAATTCATGAAAGGACTAATCAGAAATATGCTACCCCATCTCCCTCCCAACAAAGGTAAACACTAAGCAGAAGACAATTGTGAGTGTGTGTGAGTGTGTGTGTGTGTGTGCGTGCGCGCGCATGTATGTATGCATGCATGCATATAGTGTTTGGGGCAGGAAGAAACAAAACAAATTTTTGCTGACTGAAAAAAGTAGTATATAATTTAAAAGACAAAAAAGTGTCTTTGAAATTGCCTAGAGGGTACTGGGAAATTGTGTTTAGCCCATGGTCACTGAGTCAGTATGTGTTAGAGATGGGCCTTTTAACCTTCAAGGCTAGCTTTCTATCATTACACTATATTGCCTTAACCAAAACAAAACAATAAAAAAGGTGGCCTGGTCTAAACCTGCTTATACTAACCCTAACACAAATCCTAGCAGTTTTGTTTTATACAAACAAATCCTTGCTATGGTCTTATTTTCTTCTGATTTTGCTGTGATCTAGGGGTGCTGGGAACCCCAAAATGCAGGGACAGAAGGCACGGGTCTGCCTCAAAAGAATTCAACTTAAGCCTTCTTTCAGTCAGAGACAAGGTTTATTGTGTCAATAGAAGTGGGCAAGATTTTAAGAAAGTGCAAATTTGTGACACAAATACAAGCAGGCCAGATTTTTGAAATCTGAGCATTTGGTAGAAAAGACTGACCTTTTTCATAGTGAAAAAGATCGTGTGAAGATTTGGGTGGGATCAAGGAATGGTCAAAGGCCTGGGATGGGGCCAGGTGCAAACAATAAAGGCCACAATGAAAGGGCAGTTAAAAAGATTATCTACTGGGAAGGACTGGGTGCCCCAGGCAAATACCAGGGATCTATGCCATGCAGGAAAGTCCAGGGCATTTTAAGGGTCCATCACTGGACATTTTTTCCTAAAAGTAAAATATATTAAAATTGGTTATAGATGGGATCCAATTACTTGGATTTTAGTTAATTAAGGTTTTGCTACGGTATAATTGACTTTCAAAAACAACTGGTATGTAGAATGATGCCCAAAGTATTATGGCAAGATTCTTAGTGTGAGAGATGATCTCTCAAAAGTGAAGCCTCCTCAGGGGATCAGTAGTTCTTGTTAATATTTCTTAACTGTTGCTTTCAAAACCCTCCCCCACTCAGATCCTTTTTTTTTTTGTAAATGCTTAGTAGAAATAATAGCCCTGACCCAACCTGAACTGCTTGACCTTTGAAAAACTTCCCACCTTTTCTTGTCTCTGGGATAAGGGAGAAGAGGGTTAGGGAGGGGAAACTGCAGTAAATTTTTGTTTCCTAGGAATTACCTAACTCAAGGGAATTTGGCCCTAAACCCTCTCCTGATCACCACACCACTGCTACGTCAGCATTAGGTTTACTAAATAAGGACATGTATGTTTGGATTGGCTATACCCTGTTCCCTTGCTCTTTATCTTTGAATTTTCTCCTTTAGAATGTAAGCCCGCCTCCCCGCTAATGGGACAGGAAGATTTTTCACTCTAAGAATGTAAGCCCGTCTCCCAACCAATGGGAGTAAGGGACAGTGGTGGGTGGAGGTTTGTTTGCATTAGGGTATATAATCTCATTTCACTTTCTGTGCCTTGCCTCTCTCCTCCTGGAAGTGTACCAGGGGAGCAGATGCCCCTTCTCGAGAGATTGTAATAAAAAGTAACCTTTGCTTCCACCTCGAGAAGTCTCTGAGTTTAACTGATTTAGAGTCACTGTCCCACACATTAGCTGTGATGGAAAAACTGGATTAAGCTCAACATCATCTAATTTTTTTTAAAAAAGTACATATACTAATACCTTACATAACTGTTGGGAAGGTAAGTTGTTTCACTGGACATCTTCAAACATCTGATAGCTACAGGTGATTTAGTTGCCCCAGCCAACTCAGTCACCCCTGGGAAGTTAGGTGCTATTATTGTCCACATTTTATAGGTGGGGTACAGGGGCTCTGGTCATGATGCCAGAGTGGAGCTCTTGTGGTTTATTCACAGATCAGGGCACAGACCAAGAGAGTAGTGGCCACACCTCTCTTTGGATCAGGCCACGTTGGAAGAACTGAGGGCTTACAGATCCCCAAAACTAGATCTGAAAAAAAAGCACTTAGGGGCAGCTAGGTGGCACAGTGGATAGACCACCAGCACTGGAGTCAGGAGGACCTGAGTTCAAATCCAGCCTCAGACACATAATACTTCCTAGCTGTGTGACTCTGGGCAAGTCACTTAACCTCAATTGCCTCACTTTAAAAAGAAACAAACGCTTGTCAGGAATGAAAATCTCTCTGAGAAAAGAATGAGGGAAAGTGAGGCTAGAGATGTCTGTTCTGCCTCCCTTGCAGCCACACACAAGTACAACCCTTCACCACATGTGGTTCCTTTCTTCACCTGGGGCTCCATATTCTTACATATGAGCTTATAGGAATTTTTTGGTTGCTTATGTTGAGGTTTGGGGGTTAATTTTTTTTTTGTGGCTAGGCAATGGGGTTAAGTGACTTGCCCAGGATCACTTATACTTTTCTAATTCATCTCTCTTCTCCATTCCTACTGCTACCACCACAGTTATAGCCCTCATCTTTCCTAAACTACTATGACAGCTTCTTAGCTGTTTTCCTTACCGAAAGTCTTTCCCATCCACAACCTATACTACATAATGCTATCAGAATAATCTTATTAAAGCACAGATATGATCACGTCATTACCCTGTTCAAAAAAACCCAAAAAACAAAAGAACTCCTAAAGTCTAATGCATAAACTTCCCATGCTGTATAGTATTTGTTCTTTATGCATATCTTCTTATCTTTAGAGACCTCATGTTATAGTCAAAATGAATTACTTTTCCTAAAATAGTACCTCTGTGCCTTTCTTAACTTCGCCTGGTATACAGATCCCTACTCCCTCCCTCAACTCAACTTTGTTTGGAATGTCCTAGTCCCTAGCTCAGCCAACTAAATTCCCACCCATTATTCAAGGCCCAACTTCGAATGGTTTTTCCTCTATGAAGCTTTCTTTGGTTATTTCATATTTACAGATTGCCTTTCCCTTCTCAGAACCACCAGAGCATTTTATATCACTTTCATTCAATTATGAATTATAAATGCTTATTCAGACTATTGTATAGACCAGTGTTCTTAAACTGTGGCCACCAACCCTGAAGGGGTCATGAATGAAAAAAGCTTAAGAAGCCCTAGTATAGTCTATACCTCTATGGTCTATACAGCCTAGACTTTGGGAAATGACATATTGTTTTTAATGATCTTTCCTGAAACAAAGTCCCATCATCTAACAGCAAAATTTTTCTGGTAATGTTATATAGCTACAAAGCAAGGGATACTAATCTGTGAAGAATTAAAATCAATGGAGAGTTACACAGTAGGCACAAGCAACTTGCAATATATTACCAATGAAGGACTGGTATTACTCAAATAACTCAAATTTATTTAAAGTCAAATAAAAACCTACCAAAATAGGTACACTGATCATATATTGAGAGTAAAAAATATTGTACTTAAGCAAAATTCAAGAGGCTAGAAGAAGACCCCTGTGGAAGATTCACAGAATTGTACGGGATGAGAAGTCATGGATGGGTTGTGAGGGTTTGAAGACAACCAAAGAATTAAAGTACAGATATCTTATTTCCACTACTAGAATTAAAATTCCTTAAGGGTAAGGAATTTATCATATATCATCATATCTTCCTCAGTGCCTAGAAGTGTGTGTGTGTGTGTGTGTGTGTGTGTGTGTGTGTGTATGAATGAATGAACCAATGGAAAATACTGCCAAGTGTTTCAGTTAAGACAGATTTTGTTTTTATAAAATTAGCCCACAAAATGGGTAGAGGTAGTCCTTTATTTACTAATAGGGTATAGACCAAAAATTAATGGTCTGTAAGAAGGCTACTTAGAACCCCAAATGTAATTTCCAAATGTTAACTAAGACTCCTAGGCCAGCAAACAAAAGACTATTTAAACCATAATGCAACTGAACTAAGGTACTAGTAAAACTAGCCTGAGTTCTGGTTCCTGGAAGAAGTAGCCATGTGGTACAAAACTGAGGAAAAACAAGAATTTCTTCCTACTTTTCAGGTACAGGTAGGCGCTAAGCAAAATTTCAAAATAAGGTAAGCTTGTCTTTGTTATACTCAGCTTTTTCTATATTTTCTATATCTTTAATATATTATCTATTATCTATATTTTCTACACCTTTTTCTCCCCTATTCCTCCTAGATCACAAATAAGGTTCTCCAGCTATCTAAATGCTCCACTTATATCAGCCAGCATACTGATGTGATGATAAATGAGTTCATCTGTTATTACATTTCCTGTCATC
Source organism: Phascolarctos cinereus (assembly GCF_003287225.1). Taxonomy (NCBI): domain Eukaryota; kingdom Metazoa; phylum Chordata; class Mammalia; order Diprotodontia; family Phascolarctidae; genus Phascolarctos; species Phascolarctos cinereus. The sequence goes on along the minus strand of NW_027556402.1, from coordinate 104,307,014 downwards.
ATTTTCAAATTACAAATTTTTTAAACTAACTTAACTTTGCACTTTTCTTAATTACCATAATCACTGTCTATACTGTGTTATTTATAAGTAAATACAAAATATCCATTACATCATTGACAAAAGAGTTATCTGGCAAAAACTGAAAGCAAATGATATAAATCTAATGAGTTCTGGTTAAGAATCTCATATGACAATTTTTAAAGAGCTATACTGGCAACACTTAAAAACTAAAGTAATTTTTCATTGCCAAAAGTAAAACATTTTTATAACATTCTTCTGAACCACATTTCTTTTTGTTTGTTTTTGTCCAGGATTCTGCAAGAGATACACATCCCACAGAGATATTTTAAGAAAAGTTTAACAAGTTAATATATTGGAAGAGTTGTTCTACCTACAAAAACATCAAGCCATCAGGGACAAAAGGATACTGTCACGATACCTAGTAGGAAGTTACAGTACTAAATCAAAGACAATCATGGGAATAATAATAGAATTGTATCATGTATAACTTGACCTATAGTTTGGTTTTGTGATGAGCTTTAAGTATTAGCCAAGCAGTATGTACACTAAGTTTCATTTAGGAAATCTTTGTAGGATATTAAGAAGAGTTGTACTATATCAAAGTAGGAGGATAGATACTTTTTATTTTTCAAGATATACAGTGTATTTATTTACTAAGTAATGGGAACTGAAAGAATGAAATATTACATTCAATCATATCTAAGGCAGGTAACAACATCCAGTATCTACCAACATTTTATGAACAAAAAAATGGAAAAAATATATAATTTATAACATTCCACAGAAGCCTGAATATCTATTGTAATACTCCTAGGTTTACGCCAAAACAAAAATCCTATCCTGATTCAAAAGAAGTGCTATAGCTTTAAGCGTCCAGCAGTTTCAAATCAACTCTAGGCTGAAATCACAACATCCATTAGTGTGTTGCACAGTTCAGAGCAAGCAAGTGGTTGTCAGTGCAGCCAGTAAATCACCTGATCCTATTACAAAATCAATTACTGCAGCGCATTCCCATTGCTACACAATCCGATGATGACAAAATGATATTGGATAGCTACTGCAAGGTCAAGAAAACTGCTAAGAACATTCTTAATTTATCTTTTATCATTAGTTTAAATTAGAATGCATCTGATTTAACTATATATTTTGATTTAAAATAAATCTACACAGTTACCTTTGGTTGATGGGGGCATTCGATGGACAGTCTCTGTAACTGGTCTGATGTATGGCTGCAAGAGAGCAGATCGGAGCAGCAGGTCGAACGGCCCAGCCTCTTCATGAAAGAAGAAATAATGCTGCAGCCACAGCCACACATTGACTTGCTCATCAGATGAGTTTTCTCCTTAAGAAATCAGAACTGGTACTGCCCCATATATACTCAAAATTGGCTGACTGCCTCATTCTGCAGCTCCCTAGCTGAAATAAACACTGCTAGACAGAAAAAACAACAGTGATCTTCCAGATACCAGCTACAATCTCATCATCAAGAAAACTCAAGAAACAGTCTCCCAGAGTCCTCTTTTAAAGGTAAGTTGCTTAGACGTTCCTAAGGGTTTTGTAGTGGAATTGGAGTACTTAATAAAAGAGTAAACTTATGATAAGATGCCCTAAAATTTCACTATCCACTGCTTCTGTCCTCCATCACTTTAAATCTGTTTGCTGACTCCTTCAGCTCAGCCTATCCAACCTGTTCCTTCTGTAAATGCACACAATTCCACAACCAACAGGAATGAGCCTCACCCCTCCCTTGCCATATACACACTGTTCAAGAACAGTTCAATACCTGGAAAAGAACTGCTTGCTGCATTGCTTACAAAAATAACAGGCAGTGAGTTATTGGATGGATTCTTTAACTTACCAATCAGAGCTGCTGACCTTTTATGACTCTACACTTCAAGAGACCTGACAGATACTTGACTGTGTTCAGAGTGAGAAACTAATTTTACTAGTAGGCTCAACATTAATTTACTCCATCTTTTTAACCCTACCACAACTTAAAACATAGGAATAAAAAGAAAATTATGTACTTCTAAGAAATGTGGCCAATATAAAACTAAGCATGGGGGAGGGGGAATTGGCAAACAATTGTTTTGAATATCTATGTATTTTAAACTACAGAAAAACTGTGAAAGAAATCCATAAAATATCAATGCAAATAATATGTAAAAGGAAGTGAAATAGTTAGAAAGGTATTTCAGGGAAAAACAAGATATGCATAGCTACAGCTGAGTAGATAATAATTATAACTATCAAACAGAATCAAGTGTCCCAGGTACTAAATATCACTACTGGTAAAACTAAATACTCTGTCTTACTCTCATCTAAACAGTCAAGATTTTAAAAAAAGTGGAAAAATTAGTTTTAGATAATTTAACAGAAGTAGTGAGAACATTACACATACCCTTTTACAACTGAAAAAAAACCTTTAATGTGTTCTTACTTTGACAGTAATGCCAAAAAAAAAATCATTTCCACCATCTACTTGGGAGACATTATAGTTTCCAGGGTCCAAGGGTAACATTAATAAAAAATACTCTGCACATTTATAAAGTAATTTTATTTCAAGTAAGTTTCACTTGCTGGAACATCTCCTGGGTACCAACTAGTATTTTGTCAACAAACATCTCTTTACATATTTTTTAAATTATAAGGAGAACTGCTTAATTTAAGATATATAAAGGAAAAAAATTTCTCATGTTCTACTACTTCATTGAAAGAAAGGTCCCTTATTTGTGACTCTCTCCCTTCCTTGGCTTAAAACTAAAATGAGCTAGTATTGCCTCTCCCTTCACCTTGCATTGCCCTTTTTATATTCACATTTCTGCTAAATCAATTTCCAGTAATACCTAAATAGAGGCATGCACTTGAAATTGAATTTAAAAAAAAAAAAGATTTTTTCTACATAAAGACTAGGGATACAAACAAAGTAATGCAGTAATCTTTTACTCGCCTGCTAGAGGTACTGTCTGCTGCATAGAATTTTAAATCCTGATCTGCAGATGCAATTGAGCTGGTATTGCCAAGGACTCTGCTTTTTCTGTGCTGCTTCTACATGGCTATTCACTGAAAGAGTATATTAGGTGGAAAACTTAAAGTACTATCTGCTGAAATTCTTCATAACACTGGGGGTGGGGAGTGCAGGAGAGACTTCTAAAACCCAGTTATAGATTATCCTGTCACATTTTCAGATGCCTGTCAGACATTAGAAAAGGTCTTACTGATGATATGCTTTTAACAAACATGTAGGATGGAAACTGGAAAGGGAATCCAAAAATTATTATATTGTTAATGTGCAAAGGCATTACTAGTAAAACTAGGTAAAATACATGCTGCAAAAACTGTTCCAGAGGTACAATAGCTATAATAATTAGTTTTTAGATTTATCAGTAAGTAAATACTATTTTACTAATAGGATTGATTAGAAGATAATTATTCCTAGTATAATGCAGGTATGTCTGCATAAAACTTCTCATGCATACTAATATTAACAAAACTATTAACATTTTTTAGCTACACAATTTAAACACTTTCAGAATAAAAACATAAAGCAACAACATAATTAAGAAATCAGAAGCATTAAGTACTTATGGACTATCCAGATTTTCCAACCCTAGAGTATGCTATAATAGGAATTAAATGTGAGCAGTAAAGGCTGTTATTCATTATTTATGATTTTTCCCTTTATATCAGCTAATTTAATGTACTATTGATTCTCAAGATGCATATAGATGGGGCAAGAGGCAAACCAACAAGATCATATATACAAATGAAAAAGACTATCACAAAAATAAATGCAAAATTATTTAGAAAAGTAAAGCTACTGCTGAAATTTTAGTTACCTTTGTGAAACAAAAGTAAATGAATGCCAATGCTTCAATTACCATATAATTAAATTATATAATTATTCTTCAATAAAGTATAAAAACTATTAGATACTTAAAACTTATTCCATTATTTTTTTAAAGCCTTAGGGGGAAACACAAAAATAAGGACATAATCTAAAATGATTTTACGTTCTTTAGAGAAAAATGAAAATACTTTAATAACTGGAAAGAAGTATTGAGAAATTTGCAAATAACAGACTGATAATGGTTCATCTGCAACAAAGCAAATAATAATCAAGCCTAAATTGATCTATTAGATCAGACCAGACTTATGCTTCTCTTATGTTTTAAAATATAATTTATAATTTCATTTCCATAAGGGGGGAGGGTTATCCTCCCACACTTGTACTTTCCAAACAGATACTTAAGTTGTAACCAACTTTACAGAAGTTATGCTGTGTTGCCAAAAGGTGACATATTCAGCAAAATCTAACAAAATAAAAATCTTCATCACTGTTTTATTTGATGCATACTGTTTAAAGAAAGACTAGTCATGTTTTTTTTAAGATGATGGTAAGATGTTTCTATCATAACTTAAACTACATATTTTATTATGCCCTTAAATTTAACAATTACGTCATTCATTTCAAATACTAAATATATTTTCAGTAGTTTTTCTCTTCTGTGTTGTATGTGTGTGTGTCTCTCTGTCTGTCTATAGATAAATAAAAGCACCATTAAGTAGCAAATAATTGTTCTGAAAAATTCAGTTCTGACTTCCAAAAATCAAAGTGAAATCACTCTGGCTATACAAAATTTTTGAAAAAAGTAACTGAGAAACAAGGAAAAATTCAATATAACACAAAGTTCTTCTGGAAAACCCAAATGAAATACAAAATTATGTCCCATAGGAAAGATAGAACTCTTTATGTATTTATAAATGTCGACACATTTAAATGTTAAATAAGGCTTGAAAGAAATATGAACTTTATATTAGAAGTTGCAAAGATCCCTTATCTTCTCTCTTTCCCCCTCAGGTCCCCTACTTCCCTGGCACATTGTACATTAACATGCCAAATTTTAATTTTTTTCTATAAATTATCAGATTAAATCTGTGGGATACAGTTCATCTAAACCTTAAGTTCTCTACACACAGCCAAATTTTAATTATTCATTTCAAAATATTTATTAATCATCTTTTATTTATATGATATCTTGCTAGGTTCAAGGGGTTTATAAAGACTTTGACTAAGAGGTGAGACTATAAGGTAATAACTGATTTTGACACATGGCTTGTAGAACACTTTTAATTACTTTAATAGTCACACCCTGTACATGACTCCTATGCTCAAGGAAATTTAGAATGGAGAAGGGAAGGAAGAAGGAAGACAAAAACATGTTAAAAAGTTGAGTAGTTAATTAACACTTTAATTGTGCTTTCTTAGATATTCTCCCATTTCATTTTCACATGACCACTATGAGGTAGGTAGGGATACTATAATCCCTTATATTTTATAGTTGACAAAACAGGTTCTGAAAAGTGACTACCTGAAAACAATCACACAGCTGGTAACTGGCAAAAGCATGACTCAAATCCAGGTCTGCTTCTCTTAGAGTATAATGCTGTCTTCACTAGATTGCACTCTCTCTCTCAATAACGATGAAGGACAAAAATATTAAAGGTGCCAAGAAACAGTACAGAACTAAGACCCAAATAAGTGATATAGTGAGCTTTATAATTTCAGGAGAGAGGCCACCACATGAATTTGTAAAGCAAATGGTATTTGGGCTAGGCTTTGAAGAAAAGGCAAGATTTGAGTCGACCATAAAATAATGAGGGGATGGCATTATATTCACAGAAATACATATGGCATGTTCAAGAAACAGGGAGTAGACTAGACTAGCTAGAGTTGTGGGTTGATATATGGAAATAGTAGGAGAGAGGCCAAACTGTAGAGAGCCAGGAATGAAAAGTTAAAAATTTTACACTTTATTTTGTTGGCAAAGAGGAGCCAAAGAAGCTTTTGAGCTAGGGAGTGATATAAATATTTTAGGAAAATTAATCTTGTAGCAGTGGACAATGGAAAAAGGGAGAGAGTGAAACAAGATACCAATTAGAAAACAAATGTAATAATCCAGAGAGTGGTATGACAGGCATATGAATTAGGGTAGAAACAGTACAAACAGGGAGGGAAATAAAGTGACAAACTTAAGACAAAAATAAATATAACATTGCTTTTTTGATTATAGGAAATAAAGTAGAAAAAAGAGAATGAAGGATGACTAAATCATTATGACTGACAGATTTATCTACATCAATGCTACAAATGTTCTTTTATAAATAATATTTATAATTCATATTTAGATTTATTTAAATTCTATTCAAAAAACATTTATTAAAGAAACAAATATAAATAGAACATACCTTCCTTGAAGGAGTATACAATCTATTGGGAATATGAGAAAGCAAACATGCACATAACTATATTGAGTTATAGGGGCAGCTAAGTGGCACAGTGGATAGAGCACTGGCCCTGGAGTGAGGAGGACCTGAGTTCAAATCCGGCATCAGACACTTGATACTTACTGTGAGGCCCTGGGCAAATCACTTAATGCCATCTCTCTCTCTCTCTCTCTCTCTCTCTCTGACACACAGACACACAAACACACACACACACACACACACACACACACACCCCAAAATAAGTTATAAAATAATTAAGTACAAAGAATTCAGACAATGCCCTGAGAGAAACTCGAGGAGGGAGAAAATGCATCTTGCTGGATGAAAGTTCATAGTTAAGCTAACTCTTAACCCACAAAGTATGTAAAAAGGCAGTGAAGGTAGGACAAGTCTGCTCCATGGTTGAGGACTGTATAGCCAAAGGCCAGCTTGGTAAAAAGCAGAAGATCAGGATTTAAATTTAAGTTGAACAAGAGTGTTCAAAGGGCAGTACAAGAACTAAGACTACAAAGTTGAGTTAAAATTAGATCTGGAAGGCAACAGCTCCTGGTTTGCCCCATTAAGGTCATGTCATGGAAGTCCAAGTGCTTTGATTCTTTCCTGCTAACAAACCCAGAAAGCATGAAAAACAGATACTGAGAGACCTATTTACTCATGTGGAATGATAGAGTTGGCAATAGATGTCAGGACAGTCTATGAGATGGAAGCAAAAAGAAAAAAAATTAACTATTTAAATGAGAACAATATGATGTTGTTGTAACTCATTATACTTCAAACATAATAATCCAAATTATGAATACTTAACCCTGGCCACCCTAGAATTAGCCTCTAAGATGCCCTAAACCTCACTTTATAAGTTCCTTTTGAGTCACTTCTGAGACTGAAGTTTTAATCTAAAGCTAAGTAGTTTCAATGAGTTTACTATGTTTCTGACTATCATCTTCCATAAAGCAAGAATGTCATGGTTTTAAAAGCCTTACTTCCCAGTTCCTGGTAAACTCTGGGACTGGATTCAGGAGTAAATTTAAAAAAAAAAAAGGAAGAAAGGAAGAATAATGATGCTCACAAAGGGTTTATATAAGTAGCAAAATTCTTTTATTTTGTTTATTTACATGGATGAGTCACATTATTCATAACTGAAGGCAGGAATTTTTACACATTGAATTTAGGGAAGTGCCAGTCAGAAGTACATGCCAAACTTTGATAATACAAAGTAGAGTGATACCAATAACAAAAAGAAACCTACACACTGAGGCAGCAAAGTCTGGATTTCTTCTTGAGAGCTCCAGGGAGTCACAAAGCAATTTAGTACTCTATTGGCCACACTTTATGGCATTTCTACATAATGATTTCTTGAACTGAATTTCAAATATTTTATATGCTGCAGTATGCCACAACAGACAGAAGAGGGAACTGTGTTATTCAGAATCTCAAAGCATGTGTAATTTAGTTTGTTTCAACCCCATTAAAAACTTAACTGGGGAGAGGGAAGGGAGGTTATCTATGTAATTTTAAGCATGTCTTCAAAGTACTTAATTTCAGAGACATCAAAAAATGTCACAAACTTTAAAATGTAAAAATTACACATACTACATATTTGCACAGCACTACATTCATTCATACTGTTACAGGCAAATAAATTAAATTTCTGTTTTTAGGGGAAAGTAAACAAAAACAGCATCAATTTCCAGTGATGGGGAATCCACTACTTCCTGATAGGGCTCATTTTCCCTTTAGGGAGCCCTAACTTTTAGAACATTGTCCAATTTTCCGAGAGGAAGATGAAAAAAACTTAAAGAAAAAAAAGAGGAAAAAAGTTAAAGTGTTTTATGAAAAGATGGAAACATAAAAAAGGGTCTTACTTTGATTATGGAAGCTATAAATTTAATAGGATTGATTAAAAAGTAGATCATGCCCCAAATCTGAGATCTCTTGAAAAAGGAAATACATAACACAGCTTTACATTGAAAAATCGATTTCCTGTGCCCAGAAGCAACTTAGAGTTGCTTCCAAATCAAGCAGAGCTGGATTCAAATCTTGCCTTACATACTACTAGTTTGTGACCTTGGGAAAGTCACAATCTATCAGGGCAACTCACTTAAGGAGGTAAGGAGAGCACCCTTGGTAAAAGTTGCCTATTTTTACAGGTCCAGTCCAAAACAAAAATGTGGTGGTGGTGGTGGAGGTGGTGGTGGTGGTGGTGTTTAAATTCTGTGAACAGAAAATTCCCGTAAACAAGTTTTCTGGGTGTATCTTTTACCATATCTTTCCATTCAAATAAAGATTATAAAATCTCAAAGTTGAAAGGCTACTAAGAGATCACTTGATGCATCTAGTCATTAAAAAGAATTTGCTCATCAAGAATTCTCCCACAAGTGGGTACCAACCTCTGCAGACTATTAATGGAAAATTCATTACTTCTTGGTACAAAATCATTCTAGTCATGGACTCCTGGAATTGTTGGAGAAGTTTTTCCCTCTTATCTAACCAAAATCATCCTCATTTGCTCTACTTATACCTGGGTCCTCTTCTCTTCTTCTTCTATGCCATTTCATTTGATGTTCTCATCAGCTCCTATGGATTTACTTATCACATCTATGTTCTCAAATGTACTTATCCAGCCCTAACTCCTCTGTTTACTTCCAGTCTCCTATCTCCAGCTTCCTACTGAATATCTCCAACTCAATGAGTTTAAGCTCAGTGTGCCCAAAACTGAATTATCTTTCTCCCTAAATCCTCCCCTTCTGATTTCACTATTTCTATTGAGAGTACAGCCATATTCCCAGTTCCCAGGCCAAAAACCTAGGTGTTACCCTCAACTTATCACTATCTCTAACACTCCATATCCAATTTGTTTCCAACACCTGTTGAATTTACCTTTGTAGCATCTCTCAAATACACTCCCCTCTGCCACCTCACCATGGTGTAGGTCCTCATCATCTTACACTTGAACTATTAAAATAACCTTGCTGGTTGGTCTCTCTCTGCTTTAAGTCTCTCTCAGCTATTAAACATGATCTTTCTAAAAAACAGGTTTGACCATATCACTCCTGCCCCTATTCAATAAACTCCAATGGCTACCTATCAATGCCAAGGACCAACATAAAGGCCTTCCTAATGTGGCTCCTTTCTAATCTTCTTACATCTTACACCCACACACACATAATTGCTGGACAAAACAGCCACACTATCTTCTCACCCTGTTCTCTAGCGGGCAGATCAGCTCTAAGACCCCCAGGGAGACAAATACTGGCATTATACATCATCACCCATCCCTACTCTCAACACTGTACTAAAGATTCAGCCCTGGATGGACATTCCCTCTTTCTGTGAAAAAGACAAACCTGCCTCCCTCAGTGGATACTGGGGCCCAGTCAGAATGGCACTAGTTCTCCATGCTGCTTGTTTAGATATAGGACACTGTCTTATTCCACTTTTAGCATCCCACCCCCATCTGCCTCAAACCTGTACCCAGGGAGGGAGGGGAGCAACCAAGCTTGTAAAAAAAAAATATAGGACTTTCAGGAGTGGAACCTTGGATAACACTCAGTCTTTTCCATCTCAGACAGGCATTGTTTCTATTTTATTTTTAATTTTAATTTAAAAACAAAAAACAAACCTGTACTAATTTACCTGATCTCACTGGAAAAATTTTTTTTTGTTTTTTACATTTTTGGAGTGTTCATTTGTGTTGAAAAATTTGGCATTTTGTATTGAAAAAATTGACAGGGTCATTAGCTTCCTTGCCATTCCTTGCACAAGAAACTGCATCTCCCAACTCTTGGCATTTTTATTAACTTATCCCATATGCTTGGAATTCTCTCATTTTTCATCTCTGCCTCTTGGCTTCCCTGACTTCCTTCAAGTCCCAACTAAAATCCCACCTGCTACAGGAAGCCTTTCTTGATCCACCTTAATTCTAGTTCTTTCCCTCTGCTGATTATTTTCAATTTATCACACACACACACACACACACACACACACACACACACACACACGTAAAGTTTGGTTGTACATAACTGTCTACATGTTATCCTCCCATTAAACTGCGAACTCCTTGAGAGCAGGGACTGTCTTTTGCCTTTCCTATTCCTAGTTCTTAGCACACAGTCTACACAGAGTAGGTGCTTAATAAATGTTTGACTGACTGTTCCAAGGTCAACTGTCAGGGGCCAAGCAGAAATATCTATTCCTTCTTTCATAAACAACCCTTTGAATATTTGCAAAAGTTTTCCTGACTCCTCTGCCCCTGCTGCTGGTGCCTTTGCTCTGAGATTACCTTTGCACTGTGTGTGCACATGTGTGCATGTGTGTATACTATATATCTTGTATGTACACTATTTTACATGTTTTCTTCCCATTAGACTATGAGTTCCTTGAGAGTACAGACGATGTTTTCGTCTTTCTTTTCATCCCCTGAGAGAGTATCTGAAACATAATAAGCACTTAATATTTGTTCTTGTCTGCTTCCATGTCTCTCCCCCCAACGCACCTGCTTTGCTTCTCCAGGCTAAACACCCCAGACTTAATCATCCACTGTCTATCCATCCATACAGTATTTCTCTAGTACTCTCCCTAAGCACATTAGTTCCTATTCTACAGATATGCTCAAGTTCATAAATGCCTTTCTAAAATATGGTTCACAAAGCTGAAGACAATATGTCAGTTACGGACTGACTAGAGCACTCCCTGTAGATTCCAAAGTTGAAAGCCCTAGCCCGTACTGTGCCACAAAAAAAGCTGGTGGCTTCAATTTAATGACATCCTAAGCCAAGAGGAAATCAAGAAAGATTAAGTGGAACCTGAGACTTCTGATCCGTCTAAATCATTATTTCTTGGATTGAGCTTCACTTCCCAAATGAATTCTCAATTTAAAATTACTACAAATAGGGGCAGCAAGGTGGTGCAGTGGCTACAGCTCCGGCCTTGGAGTCAGAAGGACCTGAGTTCAAATCTGATCTCAAACACTTGACACTATGACTTCTGCTTCCAGGAGCCAAGATAGCGGAGTAAAAAGGTAGTCGCTCTCACTCTCCCCTATCAACCTTTGAAAACGCAGAAAATATCACCCCAGGGAAAAAACAAAAAACAAAAAACCCTGAAACAGCTGAACTAGAAGAAAGATGAGGAACAGCAGTGCAGCAGCCCAGCAAACGGGTCTCCCAGTGCCTCAGCAAAAATAAGGGAAGCAGCACTACAAAGGGCCCCAGGCGGATAAGTACCCTGCAGCATTCATCTGAAAGGAACTGAAGAAACCAGCCTAAAGTCTTCCTAAAGTCCCAGCCTTGCTGATTCCAGCCCAACTCCAGGTAAGCTGTCAGAACCTCCCACTGTCAACCAGGAAGTGATCCTGAAGCCCAGGTGGTAGAGCAGGCAAATACCAACACCTGGACCTCTGAGTGCCTCAGTGAGGGCGGGGGGGAAGTGGTGGAAACCAGCTCAGAAAACCACTAGGTGCCTCGGTACTCTACCCGCAAAGGAATCTCCCAGTGCATTAGCAGAAACGAGGGAGACAGCACTGCAAGGGGCCCCAGGCAGATAAACACCCTGCAGCACCCATCTAAAAGGAGCTGAAGAAAGCTAAAGGAAAGGAAAAGCAGGCAACCTAGAATTGCCTGAAAGTTCCAGCCTTGCTGATTCCAGCCCAACATGAGGTAAGCTGCCAGAAACCTACAGCCTCCAATTGCCAACATAAGAGGCCCCAGCACACAAAGCCAGTGACCAAGACCTAGGCTCCCAACACAAGAAGCTTGGGTCAGTGCCCTCTGTTCCCCAGCAGGAGAGCTCAATCTCTTTAAAGGCCAGGGAATAAAGAAACACATGAGTAAAAAGAAACGTACCATAGATTCATATTATGAGAAGAGTGAAGATCAAGACAGAAATTCTGAAGAGGACAACATTGTCAACAAACCCACATCTGCAACATCAAAAGGGAATATGAACTGGTCTGAAGCCCAAAAAGCCTTCTTAGAAGAGCTCAAGAAGGATTTTAAAAGTCTAATGAGAGAGGTAGAAAAGTCCTTAAAAAATACAATTGGAAAAAAAATACACTCAAGAAAACAAGTCCCTAAAAAGCACAATTGGCAAACTGGAAAAAAAGTACACTGAAGAAAACAAATCTCTTAAAAATACAATTGGCCAATTGAGAAGGAAGTACAAAAACTAACAGAAGAAAACAATCTGTTAAAAACTAGAATTGGACAAATGGAAACTAATGTCTCTATGAGAGAGCAAGAATCAGTCAAACAGAAACAAAAAAAAGAAAAATAGATGAAAACGTAAAATACCTCATTGGTAAAACAACCGACCTGGAAAATCGATTCAGGAGAGACAATTTAAAAATCACTGGACTACCTGAAAATCATGGTGAAAAAAAGAGCCTGGACAGTATCTTTTGGGAAATCATAAAGGAAAACTTCCCTGAAGTCCTAGAACCAGAAGGGAAAATAACCATAGAATACACTGCTCACCACCTCGAAGAGATCCCAAATTGACAATGCCAAGGAATATAATAGCAAAATTCCAAAATTACCAGATGAAAGAGAAGGTGCTGCAAGCAGCCAGAAAGAAACAATTTAAATATCATGGAACCACAGTCAGGATTACACAGGACCTTGCAGCTTCTACATTAAAAGACTGCAGGGCGTGGAATATGATACTCCTTCAGGCAAAGGAGCTTGGATTCAGCCAAGGATCAACTACCCTGCAAAAATGAGCATGATTTTTCAAGGAAGATGGATATTCAACAAATAGGGGACTTCCAAACCTTCCTGATAAAAAGACCAGAGCTCAACAAAAAATTTGATCTTCAAGTACAAGGTTCAAGAAAACATAAAGGTAAATGGGACAGAAAATAATATGTTGTTAATAAGGGTGGACTGTTTACATCCCTACAAGGGAAGATGACACTTGCAACTCTTGAGAACTGTATTTTATTACACCATGTTAAAGGAGTATACATAAAGGGGTGGATATTAGTTGACTTTGATGTAATGATAAAAAAAATCTAATCAAGTGGGTTAAATGGATCCAAGTAAGTGGATTAGTCTGATCTTAGAAAATGTACTGAGAAAGGAGGAGGCAGACAAGGGTAAATTACATTACAGGAAAAGACAGAAAATCCTATTACAGCAGAGGGAAAGAAGGGGGGGGGGTGAGCATTGTTTGAACCTGACTCTCATCAGATTTGGCTCAAGAAGGGAATAACGTAATCAGTTAGGTATAGAAATCTAACTTGCCGTATAGGCAGTAGGAGGGAAAAGGAGAAAGGAAAGGGAGGGGGGGAATAGAAGGGAGGGAAGAAGCAGTAAGGCTAAAGGGGAAGAAAAGGGAAAGGGAGGGAGGGACTGAGGGAGGTGGTGGTCAAAAGCAAAACACTAGTGAGAATTTGTACTTACAACTTCACTAATGGGAAAATATGTTTAATAGGAATGTAAATGTATAGCATATATCAGATTGTGTGCCATCTTGGGATGGCGGTAGGGTGGTAGGGAGGAAGGGGAGAAAATTTTAAACTCAAAAGCATATGGAAGTGATTGTTGATAAATCAAAATAAATAAATAAAATTTAAAAAAAAAACACTTGACGCTAACTAGCTGTGTGACCCTGGGCAAGTCACTCAACCCCAATTGCCTCACCAAAAGAATTTACTAGAAATAAAAAAAAATTCTTTGTATATCCATAGAAGTTAGTGTTGTTACAAGCCACCTAAGCAAAACATTCACTTCTTTTATAATAGCATTAATATTTTGATCCCAGATGGTCAAATATAGCTAAACTATCTTGTCTTTTCATTTGCGCTGAAAATAAGTGGAGCCTGAGCCCAGGGATGGGGGAAAGGGGAAAAGAAAAAAGGGTCCTAAGACCTGGGAAAGGGAAGAAGAAAGGATAGGTCAGGGCAGAAAAGTGGCCTTAAAATCAGAGAACAAGTTGTACTGGGAAACAAAACAAAAAGTGTAAAGAACGATGTGATGGAGTCTAATGTGATACAGTAATAAAATAACACTTTGACTCCCCCTTTCCTTTTTGAGTCACCTACTTCTATCAAAGGTTTCAAACTTTGGCTGCAATTATTTCCAAATCCAATCTAAACTAATTATTCAATGTAGTCAGATCCTTTGAGTTTTAAGGGTAAGTCTACCATAAAGAACTACTCAGCAGGAAGGAAATCAAATCTCTTGGTTCATTTCTCTCACCAACAAAATGAGGGGATCAGATAACAAGATTTCTAAGGTCTCCTCCAATGTTAAAGAGATAATATTAGCTAATATTTAGCATTTTAAGGGTTTTAAGGGCAACTAAATGGCACAGAAGACAAAGCCTAAACGTTGGGGTCAAGAAGTCTTGAGTGCAAATCTAGCTTCATTTACAATCTGTATATATGGCTCTGGGCAAGTCACTTAACTTTCTGTCTACCTCAGTTTCTTCATCTGTAAAATGGAGGAAATGACAGCATCTATCTCCTAGGGTTGTTATAATGATAAAGATGAAATAATACTTCTAAAGCACTTTGCAAACTTTAAAGTGCTATATAAATTCTAGATATTATTTCAAGGCACTGCATAGACACATACACACAACTCCTATACACACACACACACAAATGTATAATATCTTGTTTGAATCCCACAATATTATAATATTATCCCAATTTTACAGATGAGGTAACTGAGGCTGAGAAAGATCAAGTGATTTGTCCTAGATCGGGGTGGGGAAGCTGTGGCCTTGAGGCCACATGTGGCCTTACAGATCCTTAATTGCAGCCTTTTGATAGAATCCAAACTTTTTTATTTTTGGTTGGGCAATGGGGGTTAAGTGACTTGCCCGGAGTCACACAGCTAGTAAGTGTTATGTGTCTGAGGCTACATTTGAACTCAGGTCCTCCTGAATCCAGGGCCAGTGCTCTATCTACTGCACCACCTAGCTGCCCCCTAGAATCCAAATTTTATAGGAGGTTCTATAAAATTTTGATTCAGCCAAAAGGCCACACTTAAAGATCCAGAAGGCCACATGTGGCCTCAAGGCCACAGATTCCCCACCCCTGTCCTGGGTCATACACCTAGTAAATCTTGAAGTAATCAATCAAGCAAGTAATAAACATTTATTAAGTGCCTACTACATGGTAGGCACCCATGTTTGAGGCAGATCTTAACTCACAAGTCCACCAATCTATCCACTGTACCAAACTGCCTCTTAAATATATAAAAGACTTGCCACCACTGAGGGTATTTAAAAGAATAAGCCTCAAGCCTTTAAATTTAAAACCAGAGTTTCAAAAAGGTTTCAGGCAATGGTTGCATCTTTGAGATGACAACATAGCTCTGGTATTTTGCTTTTGAAGTCATATCTTATACCTACTGAAAACTTAAGCTTATTCAAGAATATAAGAAAACATAATACAAATTCTATATTTAAGTGATCAATCTAATACTTCTTATTCTCTCATCAAAGTGAAGTGAGATTACTTAGCCAAGGCATATAAATTGAATGGGTCTTAAAGCAAGAAATAGGGGCAGCTAGGAGGCGCAGTGGATAGAGCACCAGCCCTGGATTCAAGAGGACCTGGGCTCAAATCTAGCCTCAAACACATAACACTTACTAGCTGTGTGACCCTGGGCAAGTCACTTAACCCCATTACCTACCCAAAAAAAAGGAAAGAAAGGAATGAAGGAAAAGAAAAGAAAGAAAGAAAGAAAGAAAGAAAGAAAGAAAGAAAGAAAGAAAGAAAGAAAGAAAGAAAGAAAGAAAGAAAGAAAGAAAGAAAGAAAGAAAGAAAGAAAGAGAAAGGGTAAAAAGCAGATGGACATTATATTCTCACACACACACACACACACACACACATACACACACCCCCCTTTCCAGTCTTCTTACACCTTTACTCCCCATCACATACTCTTTGATCCACTGACACTGCTCTCCTTGCTATTCCTAGAACAAGAGAGTCCATGTCTTTATGTCTGGGCATTTTCTCTGGCTATCTCTGATGCCAGATTGTAAATGGCATTAAAGGACAAGCAGGGAAGTTTATAGGTTTTCCTGGAGGCAATGGGGAGTCACTGAAGTTCTTGAGAAAGGAGGTGACGGTCTGGCTATGGATTTCAATTAGAAGGTGAGTACAACAGCCCAGGAAAGAGGTGATGAAGAGACTTTACAGCCCTATGGGTAGAGAGAAGTCAGACACCAGAGATGTGGTGGATATAAAACCAACTGATCCACAAACATTTATTAAGCACACACCACATAGGAAGTACCATGGTAAAACACTGGGAATACAAAAACAAAAGAGAAAGTCACAACATGGAGGAGACAACATGCACATATTATATTATATATACACACATGCACATACATATATACACACAAACACATATATATGCATATATATGTACACACACACACACACACACACACACACACAGAGCACATAAAAACAGAAAACAATCTCGGTGAGGAAGAAACTAGCCACTAAGCAGACCAGGAAAGGCCTGATGCATAAGTTGAGCCTTGAAAGAAGATAGGTTTCACAGTTTTTGCACAAAGCCAATGCAACCAAGATTAGAAGGGAAACAGAAAACTGGGAAACAATTTTTACAGCCATTGTCTCTGATAAAGGCCTCATTTCTAAAATATATAGAGAACTGAGTAAAATTTATAAAAACACAAGTCATTCCCCAGTTGATAAATGGTCAAAGGATATGAACAGGCAGTTTTCAGATGAAGAAATTAAGCTATCTATGGTCATACGAAAAAATGCTCTAAATCACTATTGATTGGAGAAATGCAAATTAAAACAATTCTGAGGTACCACATCACACCTATCAGATTGGTTAACATGACAAAACAGGAAAATGATAAATGTTGGAGAAGATATGGGAAAACTGGAACACTAATGGTTGATGGAGTTGTGAAATGATCCAATCATTCTGGAGAGCAATTTGGAATTATGCACAAAGGGCTATAAACTGTACATATCCTTTGATCCAGCAATACCACTACTAGGTCTGCATCCCAAAGAGATCATAAAAAAGGGGAAAGGACCCCACATGCACAAAAATATTTATAGCAGCTCTTTTTGTAGTGGCAAAGAATTGAAAATTGAGGGGATGCCCATCAATTGGGGAATGGCTGAACAATGTGTGGTATATGAATGTAATGGAATACTATTGTTCCATTAGAAATGATGAGCAGGCAGATTTCAGAAAAACCTGGAAAGATTTGTATAAACTGATGCTGAGTGAAGTGAGCAGAACCAGGAGAACAGTATACACAGTAACAGCAACACTGTGCAATGACTGACTTTGCTAGACTTAGCATTTCTCAGCAATGCAATGATCTAAGACAATTCCAAGACTCATGATGGAAAATGCTATCCACATCCACAGAAAGAACTATGGAGTCTGACTACAGATTGAAACATATTATTTTCTCTTTTTGTTTTTTGTGTTTTCTTTCTCGTGGTTTTTCCCTTTTGTTCTGACTCTTCTTTCACAACATGACTAATGTAGAAATATGCTTAATACGATTGTACATGTATAGCCTATATCAGACTGCATGCCATTTTGGGGAGGGGGGAAAGGAAGGGAATTTAGAGCTCAAAATTTTTAAAAAATGAATGTTGAAAACTATTAATAAATTAATTTTAAAAGAAAAAGTAAAAGAAGATAAGGATTACAAGAGGCAGCAGTAAGGAGGGACCAAATGTCTTCCAGGCAAGAACGCGCAGAGTAAAGGCTCAGAGACAGAAGTGAGCAAGACTTGGCAACTGATTGAACAATGTAATGAGAGAATGAAATAGAATGACTCCAAGGGCTGAACCTGTGGGTGGCTGGAAGGACTTACTTACTCAGCCTTTCAGAAGAACTCAGCCAGAAGAAGTTATTGGCAACATATGTCAAAACAAAACAATATCTAAGGAAGATTTTTCTGACAACACTGTTCAAGACTCAATGAAGCAACAACACTAGCTGGGAGACTATTACAGCAATCTAATATGAGATTCCAAGGCTGCACAAATGGCTAAAAGTGGTCACTATGAAAATGAAGAAAATAGATAGAAATTAATCCAAAATATACTTCAAAAGAAGAATCAGACTGGACAGTTCAAAACTTTGGAAGGTGAAAGAAAGAATCTAAGGATGAGTTCAAGAATAACTCAAAGGTTTTGAGACTATAGGAAAATAAAGACAGGTGACTCAGAAGGATTTCTTAAGTGTTATATATGGACTACAAAAAGGTCTTCTTGCATAGCAAAAGAATACATATGAATGAGAAATTCGGATCAACAGGTTTATTAAATAAAGCTTAATTTAAAATAAGCCTTATTAAATTTAGTCTCACCTATGGATATAACCAGTCACCAATCCACCTATGGCAATAATAAATGGCCAAGCAGAAAAGAACATTTGTTATTAATTTCATGCAGGATAAGGGATGGGAATGGAAGAAAGATTGGAGTAACATGTATTGAGAAAACAAAGAAAGATCACAGGATCACATGTTCAGATCTGGAACGAATTTGAGAGCTCATCTAGTCCAAATCTCTCATTTTAAAGATGGGGAATTTAAGTGCACAGTTAAGTGAGCTGCTCAAGATCACAGAGTTAAAATTTAGCAGAGTTAGGATCTGAATCCATGAAAAAAGGTAAGGAGAATTTAGGCTTGAAAACATTTCACATATTCTTAGCACAAGACAAACAAGAAGTGCCCACCACTGGGGCAGGAGAAGGGCTAGGAGAGGTAAAGAAAGACTAAGGAAAATTACCTCACATAATCAGGGTGCAAAAGCAGAAGTCCATATAAACAAGAAAGAGGAGGTGGGGTTAAGAGTAGAATAGTTTACACTTGAACTTCACTCTCACTTGAACCCAAGGAAGGAGGAATATATACATATACACACAAACACACACAAATGAAAGGAATGCTACTTATTAATAACAGAAACAAAGGACAAAAGGTATAAATTTTGCAGAGGTATGAAAATAATGGAAATAACCCATATCATGAGAAACTGACAGTGAAAAAAAATTTTTTTATAAATCATTAATAACTTTGATGATATGATTATGTGATGGAATAATTACAATGTTATAAGTATGACAAAAGAAAAAAGCTCAAAGTTAAGGAATTAACAACAAGCTTTCATATTTTTTTTCAGGTAGCCAAGGTG
Organism: Phascolarctos cinereus; assembly: GCF_003287225.1. Lineage (NCBI taxonomy): Eukaryota > Metazoa > Chordata > Mammalia > Diprotodontia > Phascolarctidae > Phascolarctos > Phascolarctos cinereus. Next base: position 104,287,540 of record NW_027556402.1, on the reverse strand, counting down.
TTATTTTACATTGTGTTAAATCATCACTCACTAGAAAATAACATACATCTATTTCATGTGGAATTTAATGTTCTATGTAAAAATGCAAAAAGCTTAAAAAAGCATATAGCTTTTATAAGTGAATTTTCCACATATTGTTTCAATGAGCCCTACTGGACCTTTTACGAAAAAATTAACTCAAACCATAAATCTAGAATCTTTGCTATCTCTTCTTGGAAATAAGCAATTTGTACAAGTTAAGCAACAGTTTTTGGTTAATATGGAGGCCAAACACTTGTTTCATAGAATCATAGATTGAGGGCTAGAAGGGAATTTAAAAGAGATTACCTGGTCCAAACCTGAAGCCCTAAGAATTTAAGGTTATGTACAGACAATCATACAGGTTTTCTAGTTCCATAGCTGAGATTTAAATCCAGGTCTTATGACTGAATTCAGTCTTTTCATTAGACCAGTGAAAATCCTTAAGTTGGAAGGTTACTTAAAAGTAGCCAAACTTCAACTGAACATTCTGACAAGAAGTGATCTCTTCACTATTTGAATTCAGAAAGGAACCATTACCTTGCAATGAATGAAATAAAAAAGCAAGTTGGTCTCCTTTTCTACCAATGAACCTGAAATAAATTTTTGACTTCCTGTTCCCCATGCACCATCCTCTAGTACATTCACCCTCACCAGGATTAGCCCCAGAATTAGTCATATCAATCTAAAATCAAGTCGACAACAAAAGGAGAGGTGGAGCTGAGGGGGAGAGATTACCTTCTCACAGTAAGTGTTAATTAAAATAAAAATGAAGCAAATTTAAGTTACTTTAAAATAAAATGAGTGAAGTATCCTAGCCTAACTCTGAGTTCACAGTTCCTGAGGTCAAGAAACTAAATGTCTCTTTGAGATTCATTTATCATCATTTTTAGTTTTACTCCCAAGACCTTAAAAAATGATAGATAGTCTTAAGTCTGTAGGAAAATACAACCAGTGCATAAAAACAAATTAGCACTTACCAAAATGAAAACAGCAACTTTAGAAATATCAAAGGCAGCAAAATAGGTTGGCTTAGTAAATAATTCTGTGGAGTTAAATGGGAAAACTATCCCATCAATTCTTAATTTTTAGTTTCCATTTAAATCAATACCATGAACCATCTTCATTGTTAAAAGTAAAGAAAAATAAGGTTTAAGTGTGACATTTATACCACATTACAAGGCTGTCTCCAATACATTTCATGTTCTAAACAAATCACCCAATCTAAATTATTAGAACTCCTAAACGTAAATGATTGATTTCTTATCAGCCTCTCAAAAAGTCAAACTGTTGCAAATAGAGAAGACATATTCTGAGACCACTTCTACTACAATTTAGATCAATAATTTTCATTTTGTATTGTGTATCATAAAAGACATCATACCCTCCTTCTAACAGAAGTTTGTTGATGATGTGTAAACTAAGATATCTGATTTTAGAAATAAATGACTATTAAAGCATTCTCGCCTGACTGAAATTCCACATCTGAATAACCATACTGAAGAAAGATGTTTCAACTAAATCCCTTTCATCCACTCCTAAAATTACTAGGGAAAAATCAAAAGGTATCAAAAAGAAAAAGAAACAGATAGCTGTAAGGTTAATATGGTAACAACAGGATGACAACATCTTGCTATGGCATTTCAAGTCAAGTTTTTAATACTAATCACTGGAAATTTAATTAATACTAACTAATGTTACTAAGGCACAGGTCTATGTTCAGAAACCTTTAATGTGTCCTCATTGCCTACTGGAAAAACTCAAAACTTTTGGAATTTAAGGTCTTCTACCCTATTTTTTTTTAACTTGGTACTCTCGACTCCTTTTTACTCTTTTTTTTTATAAGTTCCAACCAAACCGGACAACTAGCTGCTGTTCCCCAATCTCTTGATAACTTCTCCTGCCTCTAGGCATTACAAAGGCTTTCTCCTGTGCAGAGGCTTGAAACATTCTATCTACACAAGATAAACATCTCCTCCATAAAGTCTTGCCTCATGTATTCCTTGGCCCCAAGCAACTAAAAATGACTTTTCATTCCTCTTTTTTACACCATTTTCCTATATTATGCAGGTATTATATATATACATATATAACATATATGTTATATATGTGCATGTATATCTATATCTATCTATATCTATATCCATATCTATCTATCTATCTATCTATCTATCTATCTATCTATATATATATATATATATATATACATGTATACCATTATACCCAATGACTTCTTCTATTTATATTCTGCCCTAAATATTTACTTGTGGATATGTCTTAATCATTCTTATTAGAGTATAAGTTATCTGAGGATAAATACCCAGGTGTTGACCTCTGAAAGAGTGCCTGCCACAAAGCAATCACTTAATTCAAATCAATTAAATGAGCATTTATTAAGCACCTATTACATACCAGACAGGGTGCTAGGCAATGGGGTTAAACAAAACTTAAAACAATATCAAATCTCAAGGAGTTACATTAATATCTGTTGAATTAAATAGTTTGATTTCCCTGGATATGACCCATTTCTTCCAAACAAGGCCTCTGAAAACTGCAGCAGCCTAGAATAATCCACATTTTGATGTTACTTAAATAGACGGTAACACCTCAGATTTCAACATTATACACACGTGTTCCATTTCCATAATCAAAAGGTCTTGATATTTCTCTCTCTTATCATAACCTCCTATAATTCTCTTTCTCCCTATGCTTTACTCCTCCTAAGTCTAGTTTTTACCTTCAATTTGACCTCCAACCACTCCATCCCCAAGTAGTTTCACAAGTCATTTCCCCTGAGTTGGCTTCTCTTTCCTTCCTTCACAATCTAGACCCTATAACTAACCAATTCAATTCTATACTGTCTTCTACTCTGGAGTCCTGTTCTCTCATACCAAATGAACAGGGTTCATCTAAGACACCTTGTTGGAAGATAGCCTTTAAGACAAGATTTTGCTCTAAAGAATAAAATGCTTTTTCACAATCAAACTATAAGGCTTTTATATTCTTTACATCTTGCAGTCAATTGAAACATGATAAAAGATGTGGTCCATTGTTGAATGTTGCTTGCAAAAGCCTCTCTTGTTCCCTACTCCATGTTTTCACTGAGAAAGCAGTGAGAGAGAGAGAGAGAGGGAGAGGGAGAGAGAGAGGGAGAGAGAGAGGGAGAGGGAGAGAGAAGGAGAGGAGAGGGAGGGAGGGAAGGAAGAGGGAGGAGAGAGAGAGAGAGAGAGAGAGAGAGAGAGAGAGAGAGAGAGAGAACAATTCTCAAAGATTCTATAGAGATGGGAAAGAAGCAACATCATTTAGTAGTTGTTAGTGTTCTCTTAGTTCTCATAGTTGTTAGTGTTCTCACCTTTCTATTCAGTATTAATAACATTTAGATTTGTTTCCATATTTTTGTAGGTCATAGGTTCAAAGGGAAGAGTTAAAAGTTCAAAGGGAAGAAGATATGACATCAACAAGTAATGACAAGAAAAGCAAACAATCAGAACTAGACCAATTGGTCTAAGCTAGAGTGCTTTTTACTGCCTCTAATAATTGAGTTTATGTTTTATGAAGTTTTTGATTTCTTCGCAATCATCTCATTTTATCCTCACAACAACCCCATGAGATAAGTGGTGTTATTATTACCACTTTAAAGATGAGGAAATTAAGGCAAATGGAAGCTGAGTGACTTGTCCAGGGTCACATGCCTTTATCAGCATCTGAGGTCAAATTTGAACTTGGGTCTTCTTGACTCCACGTCCAATGCCCTGTCCACTAGCTGAGTCTGTCAATCAATCAATCAATTAACAAATATTTATTAAGTGCTTACTTTGTCTAAGTACTGTGTTAGGCCTTGCATACAAAGAGTAAAAATAAAACAGTCTCTGACCTTCATTCAGGAGCTTATAGTCTATTGCAGGAGATACCAGGCACACATTAGTATATATAAAATATATACAAAATAAATGGAAGATACATGAGGGGGGCACTACCCTCCTCTTACAAGATAGCAACTAATCAATATTTTAAAGAAAACAATGGATTTTAAGCAGCAGAGGTAAGGTAGGTGTACATTCTGAGCATGAAGCATTTCATGGGTAAGAAATCACAGAAAGATAGATACGTTGGTTGGACCATAGAGCTCTGGAAGAGGAATAATGCATAATAAGGCTAGAATAATATTTTGGGACTGTAGAAGCCCAAGAGAGGTGTTTTATTTGATCCAAGTGTAGTTTATAGGGGAGGGACACAGTTTACTTGTACTTTAGTCACTTAAAATAGTGGCAGATTTGTGAAGAATGTACTGGAGAGTGGAGAGGAAGCAAACTTGAGGCATGGAGACCAATTAAGAGAGTATTACAATAGTTAAGCAGAGAAGTGATAAAGACCTGAACAAAACTGATGGCTAAATGAACAGAAAGGAACAGATGTATATGTTGCAGAGATAAAAACTGTAAGTAACACGTGACTGGATATGTTCAGTGAGGCAGCCTGAGGAACCAAAAATAATGGGAAATGTAAGGGAGAAAATAATAAATTAAATTCAAGGAACTTGGGATTTGGTAGGGTAACAGGGTAGTTTTATTGATAATCTAGACCAAAGATAAATAAGGTGACAATATGTAGGCTCATCAAACTCCTTTTCCAATCTTAAACCTATCAGTTGTTCCACGTTTGGTTCTAACTGTTGCCTTCTTGGCCCTCATACACTTTTCTCGGGAGAGCTACTCCCATCTCGTTAAGGACTTGCTATATTTTGCTGTGATCCACCCAGTGAAAGGCTTTAGTGTATACTCAATAAAGCAGAAGTCGATATTCTTCTAGAACTTCCTTCCTTTCTCCATAATACAGCAAATATAGGCAATTTGGTTTCTTGTTCCTCTGCTTCTTCAAAAACCAGCCTGCTCTTCAAAAACCAAGTAATTCTGGGCTCACATACTGCTGAAGCCTAGCTTGCAGAATCTTATGCATAACCTTGCTGGCATGTGAAATAAGTGCAATTGTTCAGTAATTTCAACATTCCTTGGCATCACCCTTCTTTAGGATTAGGATATAAACTAATCTGTTGCCATATGAAGAAAAAATGCTCCAAAACATAGAGAAATGCATATTAAAGCAATTCTGAGGTTTTATTTCACACACATATTAGGGTTGTAAATTTGAGAAAAAAGGAAAATGATAAATGCTGGAAAGGACTGTGGGAAAATAGATGCATTGAAGACACTATTGGTGCACCTGCAGAAGGGTACAACCATTCTGGAAAGCAATCTGGAATTATACACAAAAAGTTATTGAACAGTAGGCACTCTATGACCCAACTATAACACTGCTGGGTCTAAAACCAAACGAAATCAAAGAAAGAGGAAGAGGTGCTTTATTTGTGAAAACACTCTTAACAGCTCCCAGAAACTAAGGGGATGCTCATCAGCTGAAGAATGAAAGAATAAAATGTGGTGCATGAATGTGATACAGTATTATTGTGTTGTTAAGAATGGATATGAGCAAATTTAGAAAACTCAATAATGGCCACCAACCTCATGAGAGATAATGAACTAAATAAGCAGAATAAGATACTCATTTTTGGATATGACCAATAAGGAAATGTTTTGCTTGATTGTGAATTTATAACACAAGAGTTTTGCATTTATTTATTTTCAGTGAGTAGATGGAGATGGAGGTCTAGAGGGAAAAAAAAGAATGCTTGATCATTGAAAAAATAAAATAATTTTGCAAAAAGAAAAGCTGCAGAAAACAAAACCAAAAAAAGAAAATAAATGAACATTACAAATTTATGAAAGAGAAAATAAAAATAATTATCACAAATGACTATATACAATTATAAACAAGCAAAACTGAGACTTAAGATGAAATAGAAGAATCTCTACAAAAATCAAAAAACATTCTAATTAACAAAACCAGAAACAAAGATCTCAATGCAATCTCAGAAAGTGAAGCTAAATAAAACAAAAGAATTGCCAAAGTGGGATAACGGTAAAATTGGGCTAGGTGAATTTTAAAATGAATTCTAGCAAACATCTGAAAAGCAATTCCTATGGTACAAAAAACATACTCAAAAAGAGAAATTAACAAGTTCTTTTACAGGACAAAGATAGTTTTGCTATTCAGATCAGAGAGAGACAAAACAGAGAATTATAGACCAATTTCACTAATGAGTAATGATGAAAAAATTACAAATAAAATCCGAACAAAGACGCAACAATAATATAACCAGAAAATAATTCATTATCACCCAATTGGGTTCATAATAGGTGCACAAGGAAGGGTTTTTCTAGAGCAGGGAAAAGGCATCTTCAATCCCATAAATGACTATGTAAAAACAAAAGGCACATATAATGATATAGAGAAGGAACCTTGCACAGGTTGGACTAGAACATCTCTAGATTGAAATAATAGTTTATAATTCTGCTGAAGTGCCATACCAAGACCCTCCTTCCTTCAAGATCCAAGTGCTTTCTTGCCCATCCCAGACTATCCAGTGATGGAATTTTATTTCACTACCTCTGCATGCCACAGGGTGTGATGCTCAATCTCTGACATACCCAAAACATCCACCTAATGTTTACTGTCAAACCTCACTGATTATCTGAGCTCTCCTCATATATCAATATTACTTTCTAAGACATCTAACTGGTTCAGAAGGCATACCCTCTCCATTTCCTCTTTTATAACCTACTGTTGTAACTTTACCCAACTGCTTACCCTGCACATAGAGAACTCTAGCTCCTTTGCAGATACTGGCCTGCTATAATCTGACCCATCCCACTGTCAGTATACCTTCGTTATGATGATGTATATTTATAATTCTTCCTATATCATCTGTCTTCTTGCCTTTAAATGAGAATATGCATTAGGGATTCTAATTTACTTCATTTCATTGGATTTGAAAGTCAGGAAAATGAGGCTAGAATATGGCTCCTATCCCTTGTTAGCTGTGTGACTATGGGTAAGTCACTTACCCACTCTGGGCTTCAGTTTATTCACCTGTAAAATGAGAGGGTAGACTAAATGATCTCTATAGTTCCTTCCAGCTTTGAATCCTAAGATCTTCTACCAGTAAAACTGTCATAATTCTAGGGGATTGGTGGGGTGGGGAGGGGTGGGTGGGGACATGAGGTCATAAGTGAAAAGAACATCCGGGATTGGGAGAAACAGGAAGACTTAAGAAAATGTGGCTCTACTTTGGTGATTCTTCGATGGAGTCTCTTAACCTGTCTACTAGGCCTATGGTCCTCCTTCCATTTAAGAATCAATATTCCAGAACTCTGGGCTCCGGAGTGGCAAAGAAGCCACTGATGATATTGGAGCACCTGAACCTGATCTTTTTTTTTTTTTTTGTGAGGCAACTGGGGTTAAGTGACTTGCCCAGAGTTACACTGCTAGTAAGCGTTATATGTCTGAGGCCAGATTGAAACTGATCTTAAAGACAGAACACCATAACTGCCTCACCATTGAGTTATTAAACCAAACAAGATAGGAAAGGATAAAGGTAATGATCATTCACAGTCATGTCACCACCATCCACCCTCCTCCAGAACAACCCTGAGTACTCTTTTCAAAAGTAGAAGGGGTACTTCTGTCTTTAAAAGTTCATTTTTATCTTTCCTATTTTATGCAGTTTCACAGAAAACTAGTTCCGCATTACATTCACTTAAGCAGATTTCTAGGTAGGAAAAATGTGATTTCAGCAAGTATTAATTGGGTGAGTAGTACATAGATCTAAAGAAGTAAAGAAAAACATTTTATCACAAATTTTAAAATGAATTATTCACAATCCTTCCTAACCAACAAATTAGCTATGTCTTGAAATTCTTAGAAACAAAAATACTTAAAGTCCTTAAGAAGAGGTTTAAGAAAACACAATAGAATTCGAAGAGACTTCAGAGGTCATCTAGCACAACTCCCCCCCCCCCCACTCTACAACAAGCCCAATGGGTGTTCATACTAATTTCTTTTGAACACTTCTAGTGAAGGAAAAACTATTCCAGTTTTTTAAATCTCTAATTGTTAGACAGCTTTTCTTTGCTGGTGAGTTGAACCCTCAGTATTAGCAGTTTTTCAATCTTTCCTCTAGTATCATCTAGAGTTCAGGACTGAACTGTCTGCTCTTCAGCCTGGGCAAACAATATTTTTGCAGATCTAGCCAGAAGGTGGGGGGAAAGGAAACAACTTTGACCCCTACCTAAGATTCAATTAAAACAAACTGATAAGAAATTCTACCAGAATCTTCACAACTAAAAGCGTTGCTGCCACCATTGATAAAGACAAAAATCAAACTCACCTAAAATCTGCTTCCAAAATACAAGCAGCATTATCCAAATGTAACCTAAGTATCCAAATGTAATCCTAAGAATAGCAACTTTAGTAACCATGAAGCATAGCAGATTCAGTTCTAACGTCAAGTAGTAAGATGAAAGTAGTTCTTGGGAAAGAAGTAGTTTCTTGGGAAAGTTCTTGAGATTAAGATAAAAGACCATAAGATGTAGAGCTAGAAGAGATATTAGAGATGATCAAGTTTAACTTCTTCATTTTACAGATAACAAAAGGAAGCCCCTGAAGTTAACAAAAGTATACAAGGTCATACGTGTAGTACCAGTTCCATCATTCAAGCCTATGTCCTCTGACTCCAAACTCAGTGCCATTTAAACAACCACACTGTCTTGGTTATTGCTGGTAATTACAAATCGTGATCTAACTGGGGAATGAAAGGAAAATAAAAATTGAAACTGAATTCTTTTAAGGTGATTAGAATTTTAACAAGATTTGGATGTTGACTGGGGGATGGAGGGGGAGAGCTAGGTGGTGCAGTGGATAGTGTGCAGGGCCTGGAGTCAGGAAGACTCATCTTTCTGAGTTCAAACCATGCCTCAGACAATTACTAGCTGTGTATGACCATAGGCAAGTCACTTAATCCTGTTTACCTCAGTTTCCTCATCTATAAAATGTATTGGAGAAGGAAATAGCAAACCATTCCAGTTATCTTTGCCAAGAAAACCTCAAACAGGGTCAAGAAGAGTTAAACATTACTGAAAAATGTCTCAACAACAAAAGATGTTGATGGAGCGGGAGGTGAATCCTCTTCTCCTAAAAGACTCTCGAGACATTTGCAAAGACTGAAAATAAAACATAAAAATAGAAAAATATATCATATGGTCAAAAGGATAAAGGCAAGTAATAGGAATAGGATATACTTTTTTCAACCTAATAAAGCCAAGGTCAAATCCTATCTCTGTCAAACAGGTTTTCCTGCCCTTTTCTAAACAAAAGTGATCCCTCCCTCCCAAGACCTACTACAGTACTTAATTATTTCTCATACTGTCACAATTCACTTGTATAATATGTGTATATTTCTAATTACTTTGAATTCCTTCTGAACAGGGGCAGCTACACAGTGCCAGGCCTGGAGTCAAGAATTTAGATCCAGTTCAAATCCAGCCTCAGACACTTCCTAGCTGTGTGACCCTGGGCAAGTCACTTCACCCTGTTTCTCTCAGTTTCCTCATCTATAAAATGAGCTGGAGAAGGAAATGGCCAACCACTCCAGTATCTTTGCCAAGAAAACCCTAAATGGGGTCAAGAAGAGTTGGACATGACTGAAGTGAATGAACAACAACAACAACTCTCTGTGTCTACTAAGCATCATACCTTTGGACATGGTAGACACAATTAATATTTATTCAATCAAAAAGCCCAGTTGAGTATGATAAACAGAAGGGAATTAAACCCAGTTCTCAGGAACATTAAAAACCAAAGAAGCAGAGACTTTAGCCAAGCAATTTTATTTGCCATACCTACATATGATTTTTTCTTGCTTCTGTACTCTTTTGCCAAAAACAGCCTACATAACTGAAATAGCTTGTATTCTACAACTTGGGAAAGTCTTTTGAAAGGGGGAAGGTCAAATCATCATTTGCTCATTATAGGTGTGGAGAAATTTGACAGAGATTTCTAAATAGATAGTGATCACTGTTGAAATTACATACTACTACTTCTTTCCTTATAAAGGAAACTACTTCTTTCCTTATAAAGAAAGGGTGGCCTGAAAGAATTGGAAATTGAGAGGATGGCAAACAATTGGGGAATGGCTGAACAAGTTGTGGTATATGAATGTAATGGAACACTATTGTGCTATAACAAATGATGAACAGGCTGACTTGGGAAAAACCTGGAAAGACTTGTATGGTCTGATGCTGAGTGAAGTGAGCAGATCCAAGAGAACGTCGTACACAATAACAGCCACGTTGGGCGATGACACATTGATAAACTTAACCCTTCCCAGCAATACAAGGATCTAAGACATCTCCAAAGGCCTCATGATAGAAAATGCTATCTACATCCAAAGAAAGAACTATGGAGTTTGAATGCAGATCAAAGCATATTATTTGCTACTTTTTTCTTCTATTGAGTTTTGTTTCCTCTTTGTGGTGGTTCCTCCTATTGATTCTAATTCTTACTTACAAATCACTAATGGAAAAATATGTTTAATAGGAATGTATATGTATAGCCTATATCAGACTGTGCGCCATCTTAGGGAGGGTGGTGGGGAGGAAGGAGGAAAAAAATTTAAACTCAAAAGCATATGGAAGTGATTGTTGATAAATCAAAGTAAATTTTTAAAAAAGAAATTTTTTAAAAAAAAGAAAGGGGGCCTCGTAGAGAATTCCATCTTTGTAAGGGTAGGAGAGATTTCAGCAGTAGAGGGCACTCCCGATAAGTTTGAAAATAGAAGGTCTGCCAGGGGTAAGTACAAGAAATAATGCTCCTCAGCTCCAGGCTGAGGAAGAAGAGAAGAAAAGATCTGGCATGGTTAAAAAAAAAATAAGTAAACGATGTTCAAGTTTTTGTACTAAATTTATCACTAACAAAGTTGTTTGATCCCAAACAAATCTTTGAATCTTCAAGTCCTTTGTTTCCTCATCAAATATAGGGCATGATATTTTTATTCTACCTGACAAGATTGGAAGAGGATCAATGAAACCACATATTCAATATATTCACAGAAAGCACTTTTCAAACATTAAAGCACCATGTCAACTATAACTATACAATACAATACAAAAGAAAGGCCAAATAATACACTTTATTATCAGAAGGCCCTTGCATGGCTGAGTAATGGAAGGCCTTTGCCTTATAACTACAATGAAGTTCCTTAGAAAGGCAAGGAGAATATAGCTTTGAAGAGTTGAAGATTATGTAGGAGAGAGCTACAGTAAAAGAGGGTGGGGCGGTGGGGGGGGAGGGGATATCAGCATGGCAGCAATAAGGTGAAGGGATGGGATCTTAAAGCAAAGAATGACTAAGGAAAATAGACTCAAATGAAGTATTTCTAGTGAGCAGCATGTGGGGAGGGAATGCCTGAGAATTCCAGGACTAGATTCACCGAAGCTATCTATTTGCTGTTCACAATACATAATGGTTTTATGCCATTTAAGGAACTACGAGTTCCTCAATGCAATCTAGTAATTAAAATTTAATCCAGGGCCTAAATAAAGTACAACTTCTGCTTCAGCAAAATCTGAAATTTTCACCAGACTGAATAATAGTCACGAAATGCAATAAGAAATTAAACTAAGTGATTTCTTCTATTCTAGAACTGCACAAAAAGGCAACCAAAAGTCCATAATAGAAAAGGCAAAGCCAGCACAAATCTAGGCAACAAGCCCACCTTCCCAGGACACCTTGTGATGGGCCACAGAAACAAACATAGCCTGCAGGACTCTGTGTCAGAACGACAGAGAGTGGAGGGCCCTCTAAGAAGAAGAGATAGGAAAGTCCTGGTTTGAGGACCTTTGAAGCTTTAGGAACCTGTGGTAACCAGAGGAATTAGTGTTCAGAAGGGTGCAGGGGCTATGAGGTGCCTAGTGCTCTGTCCAAATACACCAATGGGGAAGAGCCAGTGCTTTGAACATCAAAGCTCCAGGAAGGACTAATCTTTCTAAATGGTCATCAAAAACAATTAACCTGGAAAACAAATCAAGGAGAAAAAAATGCAAGAATCATTAGACTATCTGAATGACTTGACCAAAATACTTCAAGAAATCATAAAAGAAAACTGTCTAGAACTCTAAGAAACAACAGGCAAAGTGGAAATAGAAACAATCCACCCCAAATGAAAACTCCCAAGACCATCATACTCAAAATCCAGAGCTTCCAGGTTAAAAAAATATATACTATAAACAGCCAGAAAAAAAAATACTTCAAGTACTGAATAGATACAATCTGGATCACACATGACTTAGCAGCCACTACCATAAAGAAGTGAAAAGCATGGTATATGACATTCCAGAAGTCAAAAGATATATATGTTTACATACAAGAATAATTTATCCAGCAAAACTAAGTATAATATTACAGGGGAGAAAAAATAGACCTTTAATAAAATAGAGGACTTCCAAAACATTAATGATAAAAAATCTAGAAATGTAGAAAAACTCTGAAGTACAAATATTAGAACATAACGTGGTAAATATGAGTAAACAATCAAATGAGACTAAACAAGAGTAAACTGCTTACATTCTAAAATGGGGTGATAATACAAGTCTCCTCTAAACTCTATGATCATTAGGAGTATATACAGTATATGACTGAACAACAACAAAAAAGAACAAAAGACGCAATTTCAAAGAATCATGAGCAGCATAAATCGATGCAGTGAAGTGAGCAGAATCAGGACAATAATTCAAACATTTTAAAAAAACCCTTTAAAACACTTATGGACTCTGATGGATTCAATGATGAACTATGTCTCCAGAGGATCTATGGTGAAGGATATGACACCTCCTGACAGAAGTGACAGGACTCAAGGTACAGAAACACATTTTTGGATATGGTCAATGTACATATTATTTTGACTTGATTATGCTTATATATTAGAAGGATTTTTTCTTGCTCTTGATTTTTAATGGGGGTGAGGAGAGGAGAGATTAGCAATAATGACATCCAACCTCAAAAAAAGGTCTCTAAAAGATTTTTTTTAAATAGAAATTCAGAAGGAAACAGTCCAGCAGGGCAGAGTGTGTCATTAAATTACATTTAATCTTAAGGAGGACTTTAAGTATGCTACTAAGTATACAACACAATACGAGACATAAGTATTGATTGAGAGGACTTTTTCCAAGGAACAAAAATTACACCCTGTTGCTGAAAGGCTTATAACTTGTGAGAATGGCAAGATAGAGTATTCATATTATCTATAAAGATAACACAAATAACAAAGAAATATGCAAGTATATAGCATATCCTAGCATCTGTGTACATATAAATGTGAGAGGAAATCAAGTAAAGAAACAATTAGAATACAACAGCAAAGGTATCTTGGGGAAAAAATAAGCCATGTCTGGAAGATGGTGGCAAAGCATGTGCAGGGACATTGGGGTCATAAAATGGTAGAGAAGTATAATATATGCAAAGAATCACAAGGGGACCAATATGGTTAGAACAGAAAAGGAATGTTACACTAAAGGGAAATTAGGTTAGGCAAGCACAGTAATTTAAAAAAAAAAAGGAGGGGTAGGGGAGAGTATGTACCTGAATGACATGATGAATACTGATGAAGAACGATTATTTTGGAAGGTATGTTCAAAATGGTCTACAGCAAGAAGATGCTATATACAGAAAGAAGATCTAAGGAATAAAGATTTGAACTAGGGCAAATGTTACTGGAAAGATGAACTAAACAGACCTGATCAGAAGATTTCATGATTAATACAATATGAAGAATAAAGGGGAGATTTAAGTTAAAGATAATTCCATTGGTACAAGTCTTGGAGGACAAATCTATTCTTATGCCTGAACATAGATCAACAGAAATCTGTGAGAATAAAACCAATATTTGACTGCTATTAGAATCTCAAATTTTTCACATTGTAGTAAATTAACTCCCTATATATATATGAGAACAGTCTAGGTTCATGGTATCCACTCAAAGAAAGAAATTATGATACCTCAAGCAAAAAGAAGTTTCCAACTTTACTATTGTATTCAAACAAAAACTTTACATTTCTCATAGGGATCTGATACATACTATATCATGTAGATGCGGATGCCAAACGACTTGCAGAAAAATTATTTCATGACTTAAAAATAAATTTTAAGTGACTTTATATGATAAAAAAGACTAATAGAAATTGTTTTAGTTTAATAATGAGAATATGAAGATGTCTACATTCTACTACAAAAAGTAAAAATATTTTTTCAAGTATATATATGTATGTATGTGTGTATATATATGTGTGTGTGTGTATGTATGTGTGTGTATATATATATATATATATGAAATGTATACATGCATAGACATTATCTGAAATGTTCATAAAAATAGTGTGGAGATCTTTTATTTAAAAGGTGCCATCTATTTAAAATAAGAATTGAAAGAACATTATTCAAAATGTACATATTTTATTTCCTTGAAAATTAGGAATATCTATCACTGTAGGGGATCACTATATTTCTATAAATTTATATCAAAGAATATTTTTAACCAAAAAAGGAACACCAACTTTTGTAATATTTTACTTAAGGATTCAATAAAGTAATTTATTATCTACATGTAATGAATCAAAGAATTCTATTATTGTGAAATATGCATGCATTAAGTAGTCAAATATGAATTAACATGACAATATAGATCTAGTCTACAGGAATAATATTTATGAGCTATCAGACTACTCAGGAGCAAAAACAACAAAGATCATTGAAAATCAAAATGGGACTCTATGATTGAGTTGTAAGGACTGTCAAATGTACCTAACAACAATACACTTTAAACCAATGACTTTAATTTGCATTTTCACAGGCACTGAAAATACAATCAGAAGTTTAAAATTTGCAACATATTATTATTGCCTCTGATATGAAAATACAGATTGAATGTTACACCTAGTTGCTATGACTGAAATAATACAAAACCAAACATAGCAGGAGGTAATACTAGATCTATCTGAACTTGAGGTAAAAATCTGTTATAAAATCAGAAATAAAGCAAACTCTTTGAGCAAAAAAAGGCTAAAATATATTACTGATGCTTTATAAAATAATGTCTTATTGAACATACTCATTGTTTATACTGTAGTGAAAAAGATATACTTACCAAATATTTGGATAGCCTTTTCAAAGTTCTTTTGATGGTCTAAGATCTTTCCTAAATAATAAAAAATCCAGAAAAAATACTTTTAAAAACTTAAAGTTGAGTCAAATTTAACAATCCAAGATATCATTTACAGTTCATAAGAACAAAATGTCTTCTACATTGCACTTTAAAACACAAAGCACATTCTGAAACATGGAAACATGATAAATACAGTACATTTAGATAACTTCCCCATCCTATGAATAATTGAGACTTATTACTACAGATCTAGTGGAGCAACTCACATCATTGGGTAGATAATGCTTACTACAGCCAGGAGGGAAAACTACCACAAATCAGGTGGGGAAATTATTGACTCTGGCACCAGCAAGCTGACTGTGCCCTTAGAGCAGCTTTCATAAATCAGGAAGTCTGCTAGAAACTGCTGTACATGAGCATTTTTCTCCAGTATGGCTGTCTAAATTCCACTTCCCAAATAGCACCTAGCAGTACAAACTGTGGAGTCCAGTAAGTTTAAAGAAATACACTGCAATGAGAGGACCTGGCCCTTGGAAAGCACATCCAAATTAAAATGTTCTATTCAAGGGAACATTAAATATGTGTGCTTAGCACAGTGTCTGGCACAAGTGTGTACTTAATAAATGCTTGATGACTTACTGATGTTTCTTTGTTTTAAAGGGATGGCCTGACTCTCTAATAATGTTTTTCCAGTACTGTTGTATGGTTTTCAGCCATGTTATGCAACTTTTTAAAAAATTAAAATTCAAGGTGATCCAAAGGACAATGGATGGACATATAAGGGGTGTGGGTAGACTGCAATACATTTGATTAACTAAGAATTGTTCAAGAGAAGTGGCATAAAAATTGTAATCATAGAGATATGTGACTGGAATATTAGGTTAGTTACTCACATGACAAGTAAGAGATAAAAGATGGACAGTTCACATGCTCCAGGCAATGGGAAAAATACTCATGCACGCACGCGTGCGCGCGCCGCACACACACACACACACACACACACACGCCGCAAGTATGTTCAAGCATTTATTTACAGGAGAACCTCCACAGTACACTTAACTGCTCACACACACACTTGCCCACACATTCAAATCTTGACATTTCTACCTCTACAACATTTGACTTTCAACTCCTTCACTCACTCACAGCCACTACTTCAGGCCTTTTATCACTTCTCTAGACAACTGGATTAGCCTCTTTCTTAATTGATCTTCCAGCCATAAGTCTCTCTTCACCTCAATTCATACCTCTACACAGTTGCCAAAGTAATTTTTCTAAGTGTAGCTATAACCGTGTGACTACCCTACTTAAACTCCAGTGGCTCCCTATTGCCTCTAGAACCAAATAGAAACTCTTATGTTTAACTTTTTAAGCCCTCCTTAACTTGTTCCCAACATGCCTTTCCAGCCTCATTACACATTATTCTTTCCACTTTCTACACTCCTGGCAAACAAGCTCACACTGGGCACTTCTCTTCTATGTCCATGCCTGTGTACTGGCTCTCCCTCATGGTTGGGGGAAATGCCCCATCCCTTCTCATTTCCACATCCCAAAATTGCTACTTTACTTCCAGATTTAGCTCAAGCTACCTTTGAAACAAAGCCTTTCCTGATGCTATTAGTATACTCCTTCCCAAACCACCTTGTGTTTCTTTCGCATTTATTCTATATATGCTGTGTATAAATCAAAATATATATTCTGCATATAACAATAAGTATATATACCATATACTCTCTCTCTCTCTCTCTCTCTCTCTCTCTCTCTCTCTCTCTCTCTCACACACACACACACACACACACACACACACACACACACACACACACACTCTATTTCCCCAAGTAGACTCTAACATTAGGCATTGTTTCATTCTTTGTGTTTATATCCCCAATGCCTCCATGCCAGGCACAGAGGAAGAGCTTACTAAATGCCTGACTGATTGAACATGGATGAATATCACAGAGAATGAGAGAAATGTACCACAGGAGAAAGAACCTAGACTAATGAGATCACAGATCAAAGTATCACAATAAAATTAATTATGGATTTATCCAATCATTTTTCATTAAGGATTTCAGAAAAATTTGGTTTATGAATTTAAAAAATCAATAATAAAAATACTTCATAAGCCTCTACTAATAACAAAGGAATTAATGAATTAAGTGAAAATTATGTCCCTTGTACTTAATTTGGATTAGTTCAAGTTGGTTCTCATAAGTTTGCTACTTTCAGACAAATTATTAGTATTAATAACTAATGCAGAAAATACTTTGAAATTAATTTTATTTCTTCAGTTTCAAGGATTTTTCCTCACCTCCCCCATACTGAAAAAAAACCCTTGTAACAAATATGCACAAACAAAGTAAATTTCCATACTGCCATATTCAAAAATACACCTCATTCTTGGTTAGTCCAGCAGCAAATGACTTTAAAAGCACTGAAAAAAACCTAATATTTCTGTTCTACTATGAAGCTCTGTTGCTCAATAATGTTTGACCTAAGGGCAGCTAGGTGGTGCAGTGGATAGAGCACTAACCATGGATTCAGGAGGACCTGAGTTCAAATCCGACTTCTGACACATAACACTTACTAGCTGTGTGACCCTGGGCAAGTCACTTAACCCCACTGCCTAGCTAAAAAAAAATAATAATAATAATAATAATAATAATAATGTTTAGCCTAACATAAGCCAAGTATGGTAGGCAGTTTACTGAAAAATTGAAGAAGTTACTTGAAATGTCTCAACTGCAGTTTTCATGATAGCTATACTCTTTTAGAAAGAAGCTGGATGTTATAGAAGGAAAAGACTGGAAATGAGGTGTGTGATCAACAATTAAGAAATGACCAAACAAATTGCATTCTATAAATGGAATGTAATACTACTGGGACATAAGAAACAACAAATAGAGGAATTTGGAGGAAACTAAAGAAGGTATGAATGTTAGGGATAGGGACTAGACAGGCAACTCCTTCTGCCAACATTGGTCTGCAACTTACAGCATTAAAAATTACCTACAGCTGTAAGAGGTTAAAAACTTCTTCAGAGTCACATGGCCATTATGTGTCAGAAAGAAACTTCAACCCTCACCTTCCTGACTCTATGGTGATAACCACTCTTTTAATGTAATAATGTAAAGGAAAACAACCCTGAGACATCAGAATTAAGATTAATATAATCAGCAATCAATCCCATAAAGATTAATGACAGATCATTTCTCCTTTCAATAAAGAGGCAGGAAACTACAGTTATGAAAGGTACCATTCACTGTCAGAAATGTTCGGTGTGTTGGTTTTGCTGACTGTTTCTTCTGTCAAATATATTACAGCAGGGATTTCTTTCAGGCACAGTTTGAAATAGAGTGATGTTGAAGTACTTTTCAGTGCCTAAATTCTGTGATTGCAGTTCCATGATTCTTTATTACAAAGGAGGACTCTATAGGGCCAGAGAGCTATTGGAAAAGACGATGATTTTTTTAAGTGTTTTTTTTTTACATTTAATAAGCTGACAAGAGATTTAACAGGATTCCAAGTAAATATTCATACAATTCTGAAAATAATTTATTGAGCACATATTTGTATAGCTATGCTTCATTTTGTGTAATAGGCAAATGGATACATCAAGAACAAGTCATGTATAAATTGTGTTTTGAAAAATTATTTTTATTTTTCAATTAACAAACACTTTAAAAAATTAATCCATACATCCCACTACCCTCACGCTATTCCCATTTTCAATGAACAAATAAAAAACAAATACAAAAAATAAAGCCCTCAATATAGAGTTACAGTCCAGCAAAACAAATTCCCACATAAGCCATATCCAAAAATGCCTTTCTCTTTTTAAGTTCATCACCTCCCTGCCAGGAAGTGAATGCCATATTTTATCTTCATTCTTTTTGATTTATGACTGATTAGAGTTCAAAGTTGTTATTCTCTACACTGTTGCTGTCATTGTATAAATTGGTCTATTTCTGCTCACTTTACTCTGTATCTGTTCATAGAGCTCTTCCTAGTTTTATCTGAAATTCTGTTTCAATATTTATTATGGCATAGTAATATTCTATTACCTTGACCTACTACAATTTCTTTAGCCACTCCCCAACAGGACTTCCTCTTAGTTTCCAAATTTTTGTCTATCACAGAAAGAGCTGCTATAAATATTTTTGTTCATATAGATTCTTTTCCCCTCCCTTTTCATTTCTTTGGGATACAGGCCCGGTTGTAGTATATATATAGTTGGGTCAAAGCATATGCAGTTTGGTGTAAACTAAATCTTTACTAATAGTGTATTTACTAACAGTATTGGGACCTATGGCCCAATGGGTTCAAGCATATACATATCAGGACCACTTTTGTAAAAAAAAAAAAAAGATAGACTTTAAGGAAAGGGTAAACTGGCAGTCTTTAACATTATTAAAAAAAAATCTCTACAAGAAGGAATTAAGTTTAAATAAAATTGAGTTGGGTTTGCATTTCTCTCTATCTGTGTGTGTGTGTGTGTGTGTGTGTGTGTGTCTTTCTCTCCCCTCACTTTCCCTCCTCTTCCAAGAACAAATGATGAACAAGATACTAAGCTGTAATCTAGAAGAATTGGGTTCCTTTGCCACTAGCTCTCTGTGTGACTTTAGGCAAGAAAATTCCCCTCTCTCGGGTCTGTAAAATAACAGAGTTGAACAAGGTGATCTCTGTAGTCATCTCTAGGTCTAAAAAGTCTACCATGAAAACAGATCTGTAAAGGAACCTTAGAGAAACCAAACTCCTCTTTCCCTCCTAATGCAGGAATCCCTTTTAAAACATTCCTGACAGGTAGTTATTCAGTCTCTACTTGAACATTTTCAGGGACTTTTCAATTTCTCAAGTATCTATCAAGTGCTTAATGTACAAGACACTAAAATTACAAAAATGAGTAGTATCTGCCTCTACATTTAAAAGAACTTAGAACTGAGAAGGGACAGAAAAGACAAAACTAAGGTGCAACAGTATACAATTAGAACAAAGGGGGTAAAAGTCACACAAACTTATCAACAATCATATGCCAAGCATTGTGCTAAGGGCTAGGGACACAATGAAAAAGCAAAGTTCACACTCAGAGAGGGAGACTACTTCAAATAGTTACTTGCAAATAGAAAGAATAGATACAAAGTAGAGAGGAAGTCACAAGCAACTGGGTAAACCAGGAAATGCCTTGGGGAAAGGGGTGGAAGAGAAGAAATTCTAGAACTGACTCAAAGAAAGCCAAGGATTCTAAGAACAGGAGTTGAAGAGGCTCAAGAGCATTCCAGGCACCCTTGGGAGATAGTTAGTGCAAAGCCATAGGAATGGAAGATGAAGTTCAAGAGTGAAAAGCAACAAGTAGGCCTGCAGGACAGAGCTTTAAACTGTGAGGAGGGGAGTACCGCATAAGAAATGTGCTAAGACATGAAAGAGCCAGAGCACTGAGGTACTGTAAATGCCTAACATACAAATTTGTATTTGATCTCAGAGTGGGTAGGGAGCCACTGGAGATTACCAATTTGAGAGATGGCATGGTGAGACCTGAACTTTAGGAAAATCATTTTGGCAGTTATGTGGAAGATGCACTGGAGTGGGGAGAGACTGGAAGCATGGAAATCCAAGAGAAGGCAATTCCAATAATTCAGGCAAATGTGCTGACGGCCTGAAAAAAGTTGTGGCTATGTGAGAAGCAGGTCCTATTAGAAGAGATACAGAAGGAGAAATGACAAGATTTGAGAACAGATAGTAAATACATGGAAAGAATGACACCAAAACTAGGTCACCATCAGAATTGGCAATTAAGGGACAACTGGTAACTTTGACAGCAGCAGTTTCTATTGAATAATGTCAGGAAGCTAGATTTGATATTGTTACAAGGATTATATGATAAAATATGTGTAAACAGCTTTGCTAACCTTAAAATTCTATATAAATACAGTAGTACTCCAGATCTTTATGTTGGGAAGGGGACAGGGTTTTTGTTTTAAGGAATAACAAGAGAAGGAATGTTATTATTTCTGTTTTGGACAACTTGAGTTTGAGATGCTGAAAAGATATCAAGGTAAAAATATGAAGCTACAAGTCAGGAAAGACATAAGGGTTGGCTCTATTCATTTCCAGGTAGCTGCTGGCACAGTAGACAGAGTGCCAGGCCTGGAGTCAGGAAGACCTTAAGTTCAAATCCATTCTCAGACACACTTAACCCTGTTTGCCCCAGTTTCTTCATCTGTAAAATGAGCTGGAGATGGAAATGCAAACCACTCCAGTATCTTTGCCAAGAAAATCCCAAATCTGGTCACAAAGAAGAGAACACAACTGAACAACTGTGATAGTTAAGACAACGATAGTATGATAGATCTATGAGAGAATTTGAGGAGAGAGAAATCAACAAAATCAAAGACTTAGGGAATTATTCACCCATTGGAACTTAGTAGGCCAACACACACACACACACACACACACACACACACACACCCCCTCTGAAATCAGCCAGACAAAAATGAAAGCAACCAGAAGAGGGCAGTATCAGAAAAACTGAAGAGAAGAAGAAATACAATCAAGAAGGAAGTGGTCAAATTTTTCAATTGCTTTATAAAGGCTATGGAGAACAAGGACAAAGAAATGGCTTAGGAATTGAAATAATTTACCTTTAACTTTTTTAAGAAGCCCACTACAATGCTGCACAGATTTCTAAAGCTACTGTTTTTAAATCACACAACTATAGCAATTTTTTTTTGGTTGACTGAGAATGACTTAGATTACATAGATGTTCATGTTTGTTGATTTTTGTGAAATTCAGAACAAAAATCAAGTTTGTTTTGTTTAAAACAAATCACAGTAGTCTGGATGAGTGTCTAGATCTAAACAAATACATACAAAAGAAATCTGCATTTGAGGTGACAATTTTGAAGCCATTCAAGGACGGATTTTTCCAAAGCTCTCAAAATTTGTGTTCTGACAATGCCAAAAGAATAAAAAAGATCACTGACAGTTCTTTTACCCAAAAAAGCCTACCAAGAATATATCAGCAAGTACTGAATGACATATCTATTTTTCCAACACTACAAAAACTTTTGAAAAAGGTCTACACATGCAAAGAGGGTATCCTTGGTTAAAAACATGAGAAACAAACAGGCAGACTTTTGCAGATAATTTTCAACAAGAGACCACATCTTTGGTATAGACAAAATAAAATCTCATTGTGTCCCATATTTGTTGATTAAAAAACAAAACAAAATATTGCAAACAAATGCAGCCCCTAAAGACTATTCTCAAATAATAACTGATATTTATATGACAATTAAAATTTTAAAGGGTTTTAAATTTATTATTTCATTTGATCCTTACAAAGACCTTATAAATAGAACGGATATGATTTATTCCCATTTCCCACATGAGGAACTGAGAGGTTAAGTGACTTACCCAAATTTATATATTTATATATGTGTGTCTGTGTGTCCGTGTGTGTGTATACACACACATAAACAAAAGTGTCATTTGAACCCCTCATATCTCAAAATCAATAGGTCTCTCACAACTGAAAGTCCAATGCTCTAGTTACTACACCATACTTCCCTATCATAGTGTCTCCAACACAAGTTAAAATCACAAAATACTATGACAGATAGGATCACAAAGATTATTTTTCTTAATCCTATGTAGAATCAACATCAAATGGGGGGGGTGAGGGGAGAAACAGGTAAACACATGCATAACTAAGGTGTTTACCAATGTTGTGAAAGATATCTTCAGCAGAGTCTAAATAGAAGACAGAGTCCTATCGATAGCAAAATTCTTCTACTCAAAATGTTTGCAACAAATACTAGAACACTATATTGCCTATACAATGAAATCTACAGACCGAAGTATTCCTACTGAAAAAAAAAGAATAAAAACCATATATTACCCAGATTACTGTGACAGGAAGTTGGATGGATTGTCTCTAATAAACATATGCATGAATGTATATGTGTCTATATATGTATGTGTTTGTATGTATGAGTAGACAAGCAATGCAGATGGATAATGAGCTAGTTCCAGAACAACAGAGAGAGATAAGAGTGGATCACATTAAAGAAACTGTAGCATTTTCAACAATCTCAAATTGCTCACTATCATAGAAGCCCATCTTCTTAATACCAGAATTCCTCCAGTGATGCTATTATATCTTCAAGTCACACCACAATTTCCTTAAGACTGAAACTCACAAGTGACTCAAGACAACAGAAAGGTCAAAGCATACTGCAAACAACCTGCAGACAAAGACATGTGCAACTGTGCAAAAAATATTACAGAAGATGCATATGACTGGAAAAGAAGACATACAGGCTGCAAAACTGAGAGATACAATAGCTGGACTAAATGCTATAGTAGCATCCATAAAATATTAAAAGAACTATAGAAAATCATCTTGTACAATGGATAATTTCACTACGGAAAATTTATGGAACATGGAAGAGGTAGAATAAAGTTTGGGAAAATTCTTCTACATGCATAATATTACCTATTAATGAAATCCAATTCCAGAAAGATCTTCCAATCTCACTTTCCAGATACTTAAATATAATAATCTATTTTCATCTGAATAACTTGACAGATGAAAAACAAACAAAAAAAAAGGATAAGTAAAAAAGGAGTAAGTAGCACAGTACAGTAGAAAGAGTCCTGACTCTGGAAATAGATGACAAGAGTTAAAATTCCTCCTCTAATGGTTTACTACCAACTGATTTACTCTCCCTGGACCTCAATGTTCTCATCTGTAAAATGAAGGGATTGAACTAGAAGGCCTTTAAGAATCCTTTCAGATCTAAATGTATGATCCTAAGATCCTAAACTTGAAAATGTGGCAAGAACTCCTAAAAATATACATGCCCATTTCTTCTGCCCATAGACCAGACATCAATATTTTAACTCAATTCTATCATTTCTGTCCACTATATTAAAAAGCTTCACATAAAATAGTTATTTCATTTAAAAAAATACCATCACTTTAGAGTTAGAACTATTATTTCACTTATGCTACTTCTGAACTCAATATTTTTGTGAGTTAAGAACATCTTCACTGTCAGTGCAGATGAGGAATCTGATACAAGAAGCCAAGCAGCATTTACCAATGCCTATTATGTGCCACTGGGCTAAGTGATGGAAATAGACACAAAGGCAAAAAGCAGTCCCTAAACTCAAAGAGCTCAGAGTCTAATAGGGGAGGTAAAATGAAAACAACTATGTACAAACATATACATATATGGGATACATTGAAGATAGTGACAGAGAAAAGGCACTAGCATTAAGAGAGATTTGGAAAGGAAGGCTTTTAGCTAGGGCTTGAAGGAAGTTAGGGAAGCCCAGAGGCAAAAATAAAGAAAAAAAAGAATTCCAATATGGAGGACAACCAATGGAAAAGCATGGAGGGAAGGGGAAATTAAGTTATAAGAAGACTGAGAAGGGGACAGGTAAAGAACTTCAAAAGGGGACTTTATATTTAGCTAACATTTATACAGTGCCTACTATGTGCCAAGCACTATGCTAAGCACTTTACAATTATTATTTCATTTTATTCTCACAAAAACCCTGCAAAGTAGATACTATGATTATCCCTATTTTAAAAAGGAAACTGAGGCGAACAGTGGTTAAGTGACTTGTGCAGAGTAAATATCTGAGGCTGAATTTGAATTCAGGTTTTCCTGAGTCCAGGCCCAGAGCTCTATACACTGTACAGCCTTATTTGATCGTGGAAATGATAGGGAGCTATTGGAATTTATTGAACAGGGAGGTGACATGGTCTAATCTGCACTTTAGAAGATCAATTTGATGCTATGGGGAGGATGGACTGAAGTAGGGAAAGACTTGAGGCAGGGAGACCAACTAGTAGGCTACTGCAATAGTCCAGGAGTGAAATGATTGATTGAGGGTTTGTCTGCAGCAGTGTGGTGGCAGCATCAGAAAAGAAGGTATATAAAAGAGATGGTGCAAAGATAAATCTGACAGGCCTTGGCAACAGGTTGAATATTAAGTGTGAAAGAAATTGAGGAGTCAAAGATGACAACAATATCACAAACCTGGATGAATGGGAGGACAGTAGTACTCTCAACAGTAATAGGAAAATTAGAGAGTGGGAGGGGGAAGATAATGAGTTCAGATTTGGATAAGTTGCGTTTCAGATGTCTACAGGACATCTAGTATGAGATGTCTGCTAGGCAGTTGGAGATGCAAGAATAGAGGTCAAATGATTTAGCCATGGTCACACTGATGCAAATCTGAGCACTCTGCCAACTAAAGCTACACAACTGTGAGCTGTTCTATCCATGAGCTATTGCTATCTCAAATCAGCTTTAAAATGGAGAAGGCCCAGAAGTTTATAATGAGTTTAGTCAACAGATTTCAGAACTTTCTGCTTATAGGAATATATAAAGAATGTCCTGGTTGCAGTATATACAACAGGTAGTCAAGCCAGAAGCCATGAAAAAAAAGAAACATTGCCATTTATTACCTGTGTAATCACGGACAAGTTATTTCACCTCTCTAGGCCCCAGTTTCCTCATCTATAAAATGAGATAGGTGGTTGAACTAGATGATCTCAAGGTCCCTTCCAGTTCTAAGTCTATAATTCTATAACCCTTCAGGGACATATGTGGTGATTGCTGAAGCCAAATATCAAACATATTGTCAAATTAAACCTGCATCTACATGGTCTCACTTCATTTTCCCCAAGATATGATTTACTACCAACTTTACTTAAATTATAGCATAACAAACTTAAAAGGTCAATATCTCTTCCAATGCCAAGTAATATATGTTAACTTTTCTGCAAAGGCTTACAATTCCAATAACTGCATTTCTTCTGTTTTTTAGAATTAGGCACAAATGAAATATTTTTTCTCTGAAAAGTGAAAAGGGCAAAACAAAAAATTGGGAAAGGAGTTTCTTTAAGTATTAGACTTGTGTCACTACCGGATAATGCTTTAATTCCTTAACATTTCTTTTCTTAACATACTCCAGGGCCAATTTTTAAATGGTAGTTTCTTTTTATTTTTTTTTTAATTAATATTGAGGGGAAGAAGGGTGTATAGATTTGTGATTGCTTTGTTGTAGGGAATTCTCTCTGTGGAAACTCCTCTGATGTGGATCAGCAGGATCAGCAAATCAGCTATAACTAAAAGTCTTAGAAAATTGGTCCAGTCATGGAGAGGTTAAGTGATTTTTCCATGGTCAGAGAGTCAATGTGTCAGAATTAGGATTGGATCTTAGGCCATCCTGATTCCAAAGCCAGCCCTCTATCACTATGCCACAGTCCAACTCGCACTTTCTCAATAGGAATAAGGAATCTATAGTTATTAATAGAGGCTTAGAATTATAGCAGACCATGAAACATATAAAGAAAAAAAAAAGTCCAAAGAACCCACAATCATCAAAGCACATGATCCAGTTTCAAATTCAACAATTCATATATACTATGCTAGCTTGAAAAAAAACTTAATTTTTTTTGGTGGGAGGGTAATATGAATGAATCTATTACATGGGATTTATGTTTTAAAAAATTACAATATATCCCTCCACATAAGCAACAGGGTACCAGAACATACATACATAAGCATATTTGGGAGAACAGGGACAGAGAGCAGTTCTGAATTCTTGGAATTCAGTTTGGTGAATGCTACATTAAGACAGAGTTCTAAAAAGCTCAGGAAATAGAGAAGTACAATGAGTAATTTTGTAGAGACTAGATTCTATAAGATAGCAAACTGCCCAAAATAATAAGAATTACTTTCTGAACTACCTATTACCCACTTAGTTTAGGCTGCAGTTGACAAGTTAATCCAAGCCATATCACAGATTATCAGAGACCTTAAATTGACCAGAACCCTCTTATTGATAGTAACCAACAACTTCAATAAGCATATTCTACTCCAGAGTCAAAACTACATTTGGGCCAACTTTGTGAGGAAAAATGCATAAGACAGTCCAACAGTCACCTGCTGGAGGGCAAGTAGGTCAGCCTCGGAAAAAGTACTAAGGGAGAATGAAAGAACAATTCAGCAGCAGGATACTTTTGGACAACTTGCAAAGAGATACACCATCCAGGATGGCATTGCCTTAAGGCAAAACTCTGTCACAGATTGCCCTACTGTCTCCCAAACAAAAGAAAGCTAAAATATATGAGTTGGAAAAAATGCCTGATTTTATTAACTATCTCAAATTGTATTCCAATGCATTGATAGCAGACAGGCATAGCAATATTTACCTTCTCAAGAAGGCTGTCTAAACTCCAACAGATTTAGTAAAAGTAATCTCAGATAAATCATTTGAAACAGTAGTTATCATTCTCCTACAATAGTCTGTTAACAAGGTTAAAGAGAGAAAAATTCATTTATTTTACATTTTTAAAATTAGCTAAGGCATAATAATAAGAATAGCTAGCATTCATGTAGTGCTTTTAAGGTTTGCAAAGCAGTTTACAAATAATTACCTCATTGGATCCTCATGACAACCATGGGAGGTAGATGCTATTATTATCCCCCTTTTATTGATGAAGAAACTGAGGAAGACAGAGATTAAATGATTTGCCCAGGTCACAAAGCTAATAAGACTGATCTGAACTCAGGTCTTCTTGACTCCCCATTCAGTGCTCTATCTACTATACCACCTAACTGCCTCCCATAAAATTTTAAGCATACAACTAATTTAAATTTTTGTTTGGTACCTAGTTATCTAGGCTATTTCATAGCATATCTATATTAGGTGTGTTCTCTTTTTTTCTGGTTTTCTTCACATTTACATGCAATTAAACATTCCTAATTTTTCAAGGCTCTTGTCAGCTACCAGTTCCTAGAGATGGTCAATCTCTAGATGAGATCACTGAGATACTTAAGTGAACTCAACCCATCAGTTCAAAGGATCAAAGATCTAAAACTAGAGGAGACTTCAGAGGCTATCTAGCCTAACTCCCTCATTTTCCATTTAATAGATAGCGGAAAATGACTTTCCAAATGCCACACATATAATAAGAGTCAGAGAAAGGAACTGAAGCCAGACTATGACATTAGTCCAAGGATTCTAAAACCCATCCAAGAGAGTTTTATCAGGAAATATACAGCTATCCATCCTAACAAGAACATTTAGAGCACTGAAGAATTGTATGAGGTTTGCAAAACACTTTACATACACAGTATCCCAAAAGTCTTAGTGTAGTTTTAAGCTTTACTACCTTATAATGAACAGTTGAAACAGTTTAATCTTTAATAGCTAAAACTGCACTAAGATTTTCTCTTTGATTCGATACAGTGAACTGTGATATGAAACTAATTATTCAGATAACTATCAGATTCTCAAATTCCATCCTAAGCCTCCATTATTAAGTAGCCTATCAGTACATAAATAGTTACATTTATAAGTCTTTGGCTTAGAGAAAGTAAAGGCAGAAAAATCGGTAGCTGATGTGGTAAGGGCAGAGAACAGAATGAGGAGTTTAATGCTAAAGTTGAAACTACACCTCTGTCTCTCCATCTTTCCTTACTTAAGTGAACATAGTTCTGTTCAGTCATGTTGGAATGGGAAAGGACAAGGATAAGGAATATAAATGTCTTTTCTCCAGGTTTTTATGGCAGTGGGAAATAAATGATACCAAGAAAACAGGATCCAAAGGATGTTCTTAGCCATTCAAGAAACTCAGATCATACATAATAATTGAAAAAAAAGCTCAATAACCTTCAGTTAATATTCTGCCATTCATTCCCCATGTAGCCATACTTGAATCTCGAGCTCTCTGGGCCTTAGTTTCACCATCTACAAACAAGGGGGCTGGACTACTAGATGACCATTACAAAGTGTTTTCCAGCTCTAAGTTCATGATCCTGTGATCCAACAGCAATTGTATCCCAACCATTCCATATCATATTACAACATCTTAATAGCCAGATTACCCCTGTACTCCCTACCCCTTTAGAAAACCAAACCATCTAAGAAGTCATTTCATTAAAAGGATAAGCTTTACACTGAAGCAAGCAGAACAGTGACTACCTTAACATGAACAAAAATAAGAAAAGAAACAGGAAAAGTGAATATAATGATCAATCTCACCCCCAGAAAACAGATAATGAAACTATTTCATTTAGGTGGAGATGGAGGATTACAAAGGCATAATAATGTATACATTGTCATTCAGTTACTTTGATGACTGACTATGCTTCAACAAATTTTTTTTCTATGTAAAAAAGGGAGAAAGTCTATAAAATAAAAAGTGACAGGAATAAAGCTTTTTAAAAATAGTGATACATTATATTCTGGCCAAATCTTTTCCACCATTTCAATACGCAGGAATTTCATCACTAATATCATGAATTTTTTCAGCCTACAAATCTTTCAGATCTTTACATAAATAATCTAAACACACATAGATGTGTACATAAATATACATATACAAAAAGCCACCAATCACCATCATACTGAGGAAATATTAGACATTTTAAAAATAATACAAACCAAAGGGAAAAGCCCTGAAATATAGATAGGGCTGAAGATAGATTATACTTCTTGTCTCCACTTGCCTCACTCACCTCTCAACCCTTAACAATCAGCATTCCAATCTCATCAATGAACTGTAACTGTTCTCCCCAAAGTTACAAATTACCTCTTCATTACTAATTCTAATGCCTTTGACTCAGTCTTCATACTTCTTTATTTCTATGGCATAATTTGGGTTTTTTTAAATATTTTTTTGTTTTAATCAACTAAGAGAGGTGTGGAGGAACCTGTGGCCTTTTTGTTCTGTGAAGTGGCCTCGAGGCTGCAGGTGTCCCACCCCTGAATAAGATCTACCCCTTTATCCTTTTACCCCAACACTCTCCCCCCCCCAAGTGAACACAAGAAAAACAAAACCCATTACAAACACGTGTAGTCAATCAAAATAAATTTCTACATTGGCCATGTGCAAAAAATATTTGTCTCATTCTATCAGGAGGTGTGTAGCATATTTCATCATTAGTCCTCTGGAACCCTAGTTGATACATTGAGTTGAGCACATTAGTATCCATCACATTTATATACCATAACTTATTCATTCATTCCTCAATTTATGGGTACAACCTCAGGTTATCATTCTTTGCCATCTCAGAGTAGTATTTTTTTTATATCCTTGGAGTTTGTTTTGCTTAGGACCAATTTCTCCCTTAATCTATCCTTTCTTGAATTCTCCATACCACCCCACATCTCTGGTCCTCCTATTTCTCTACTGAGAGAAAGGTATTTCTGTGTGTATTTTTTCCTTCTTTTAACCAGTTCAAATGAGGCTCCAGGGTCAGCCACTCCCCTCTCTCCCCCTTATTTGTATACATGTCTGCTTGTGCACTCTGATCATGTGAAATAATTTTCCCTAACCTTACCTTACCTATCCCCTTTTCCAAATGTATTCCTCTTACCCTCTCTTTCCATTCTTTTCTTAAAATTGTCAAGAGCCACTCTCAGACAGTCTGATTCTCTCTATGAACCCTAATGATGGTAGGGATTCATAAGGGACACATATCTCCCTAAATTTGGATGTATGCAGGTTATTCTTATTTAGTCCTTTATTCCTTCTTTTTTTGTTTCTCTTTACTTATGTGTTGGAACTTCAAAGTTTCTCTGCAGCTCTAGTCCTTTCACCAGGAATGCTTGAAAGTCTCCTCCTTCATTGAAGACCTATTTTTTCCCCTTTATATTCAGTTTTGCTGGATAAGTTATTCTTAGCCATAAGCCTATATATCTTTTGCATTTGGGAATATCATATCTACAAGTTCTCTGCTGCTTAAAAGTTGTGACTGCTAAATCATGTGTGTTTCTGACTATGGTTCCTCGGTACCTGAATTCTTTCTTTCTAACTATTTGCAATATTTTTTGTTTGCCCTGAAGCTCTGGATTTTGACTATGATGTTCCTGGAAGTTTTCATTTTGGGATTTCTTTCAGGTAACTGGTAGATTCTTTCTATTTCAACTTTGCCCTCTTACTTTAAGAGAGCTGAGCAGTTTTCTTTCAATGTATAGAAATTTTCTGGTCATGCCACTCAGGGAGTCCAATGAGTCTTAATTCTTTTCTCCTTGATGTGTTTTCCAGGTCAATTGTTTTCGCTATTAATTTTCTTCCTTTTTTTTCAGTCTTTTGACTTTCTTTTAATATTTCTTATTACCTCATGGAGTCATTTACTTCTACTTGTTTCATTTAAATTTTCAAGGAATTTGTTGCTCAGGCAAGGTTTTGTGTCTTTCATGCCAGGTTAATTCCCTTTTCAATTCTTTCTTCCATAACTCCCATTTCCTTTCAAACTTTTTCCTCAGGCACTCTCACTGCATTTAGGGGAAAAAAACATTTTAAACTTTTTTTTAAACTCTTGCTTCATTTCTTCCAGGAATTCTAGTTGCGTTCGTGATTAAACTGTATTTTTCTCTGAGGCTTTGCTTGCAGGTGTCTTGGAATCATTTTCTTCTTCTCGGTTTTGTCTGAAGCATCACTGCTACCATAATAACTCATTACTATGAGGTTCCCTTTTTCATTTGCCCATTTCCTGGCTTCAGATTTGATATTAGGGCTGGGCTCTTCAGTGCTTCTGGAAAGAAGTTTTAGGTTGGTACTATGCTGTTTTCTTGAAGTGTTGACTTTATGTCATTACAAGAGCTCAGGGACAGGCTGGAGACCTGTTAAGTTTTCCATGCTCCCAAAGTGATTTCATCCAGGGCAAAGTCTGTTTGCTGCCCCTCTCATCTAAACTGTATGAGTTCTGAGCTGGGTTTGGGTCTGTGTGAGAGTAGGCTACTGCTGGACTCAGTTCCTATCAGGTAGCTGGAAAGCTATATTGGTTCAGAGTGGCAGAATTCTATGTTCCTCTTTGCTCTGGGATTCCTCCCTTAGTTACTCCTCTGCTGGCTGTGCAAGATGCTAGAAGTGAGACTCTGTTCTGCTTCTGGGGTATGAGCCCTACCACTGCCAGTACTGGCTTTTGAACTTCCTCATTTCTTCATACATGGTCCAGTGCTTCCCTATCCAAGAACACCACTCCCCTGCACAGGTACTTTTCTCAGTCTACCCTGGATCTGTGACCTGGAACCAGAAGGTGGGGCAACAAAACTGTCACTTTTTATACCTGTTCCCATTGCAGTGCCCTGTCCTCTTGCCCTAGTGCACAGCCTTTCCTCAGGAGCTAGAGCACAAGATCCATGGTGTGCTCCTAGCCGGACATCATCCCCAGAGTCTACAGACTTCCCTGTTCCTTAATGCCACATTAGGCTGGACACCGTGACTTTTTCCTAAATTTCTGCATCAGGATTTGGTCTGATATGTTTTCTGCATCTATTTCTTCTTTTTTTTTTTTGGTGGCAATTGGGGTTAAGTGACTTGCCCAGGGTCACACAGCTAGTAAGTGTCAAGTGTTTGGTCTGAGGCCAGATTTGAACTCAGGTCCTCCTGACTTCAGGGCCAGTTCTCTATCTACCGCGCCACCTAGCTGCCCCTGCATCTGTTTCAAAGAGACTTGTAGACAAAGATCACTGCACTGCATCCTACCACTCTGACATCTCTAGAGTAGTATTTGATATTGTTAACCACCATCTCCTCTGTGGGTTTTCCCAAAAACTAATCTGTCTAGGTTTTCCTCCTGACCACTCCTTAATTTCATCTTCCATAGCAGATGTTCTAACTATTGGTGAAGCCCAAGTGCTAGACCCTCTTCTCTTTTTTCTTTATATTCTCTCTCATTGACCTCATCAATTCCCATGTGTTTAATCATTATATCTATGCAGATGACTCACAGATCTATATATCCAGCCCCAGTATCTCTTCTCCTGAGCTCCCAGTCCCAAGTCACCAAATGCCCATGAAATATTTCAAAATGGATGACCTGGAGACATCTCTTTCCACAAAATCCCAGAGTTCCCTATTTCTCTCAAAGGTACTATTAATCTTGAGTTCATTAGGCATTTATTTCTAATTAAGCATTAATCTTCAATCTCACATTCTTCTTTACCCTATGTTTAATCAGTTACCAAATCTTGACATGTCCACATCTCTCACTTCCAATCCCTGCTCTTTTCATTCAAACAGCCAACATCAGAGGCCTTCATCATCTCTTACCTAGACTACTGGGGGCCATCTCCAGTTGTCCAGATCTATATCTGGACCCAGATGGCTCCAGAGGAGAAAGTGAGGCTGGTGACTTTGCTCAGTCCTCCCTCACTTAAATCCAATTCACTTGCAAGTCATGGCATCACCTTCTTATGTCAAGGTGCTCTTAGAGAACGAAGAACAAACAATCACCATCCACTACTGAAAAGATTTCTTAATTGGCTTCCCTGCCCCCTGCCTCATGCCTCTCCCTACTCCAGTCCTCTTCCATACAGACGCCAAAGTGATTTTCCTTAAAAACCAACCATGTTGGGGCAACTAGGTCACACAGTGGATAGAGCTTCAGCCTTGGAGTTAGAAGGAAATGAGTTAAAATCGATCTCAGACATGACACTTACTAGCTGTGTGACCCTGGACAAGTCACTTAACCCCAACTGCCTCACCAAAAAAGCAAAAGCAAAAAAACAAAAAAAACAACCATGTTATTCCCTTAACTTAGCAAACTCAAGTAGCTGCCTACTGACTTTAAGAGTCAACACAAACTCTTTTGTTTGGATTTTTAAAGCTAGAACCAACATGTCTTTCCAGCCTTATTATGCATTATCCCCCATCTGTACTCCATTATCTACCTAAACAGGCCTTCTCTCTATTCCTCCCACACAGGGCTCTATCTCAGCACCTGTACCCTACTCCCACCCCCTTTGCACTGGCTATTCCCTGTAAAGCACTCCCTTTTCATTCCACCTCATAGAATCACGCACTTCCTTCAAGACTGAATTCTACACAGAGCTTTTCCCAATCTCCCAAATGCCAGCTGAAGACCTCCCTATAACTACCTTGTCTACTTATTCTGTATACACCATACTCTGGTGGAATGTAAGCTCCTTAAGAGCAGGGATCATTTCATTTTTTTGTATCTTTTATGTCTAGCACATAAAAAGAGCTTAATAAATGTTTATTGACCGACTGAACAGGATGCCTATTCAGGCAGTACAACTTCAAAACCAAATATCTTTTTTTACATATACTACATATGCCTTGATGTGTTTAGTGTTAATAACTTATAGGTACAAATTTTTTAAAACATCTTAAAGCCCCTCCACAAAATGGAGCCACCTACTTTCATCTGAATAAGTTCTGAATGTAAACTGACACATTTTTATTTCCTTTCTGTTTGTTAAATCCAGATGGTACCTGTGATAGGCTGATCATGAATTGCTGAGGCTGCCTAATATTTTGACTAGATGAAGGAAAATAGAGATACAATGATAAAATCTTATCATAGAGAAATGTTTTTCAAAATAGTTCATAATAAAACTCTATGCCTTAATGAGAGGCAGCTGATGGCACTGGCTAGAATGCTGAGCCTAGCATCAAGAGACTTGAGTTCATCCAGCCCCAGACACCTACTGTTTGCCTTAGTTTCCTTAACCAAAAAACGGAGACAATAGTAAGACTTACATCACAAGGTTGTGTGAGGATCAAATGAAATAGTATTTGTGAAAAAAAAAACAACCCAATAACAACAAAAAACCAACCATTTAGCACAGTGAGTAGCACATAGTAGGCTCTATAGAAATGCTTGTTCTTTTTCCCTTCCCTTCCCCCTTGATAATATTATGTGGTCATTATGTGGAATCCCAAAACAGGACTGTACAAATTTAAAGATATACAAAATACAAAAATATAAACAATTAAAAATATAACTGACAAGTTTACAGAGTGTCTGAAACTACAATTTATACAAACTACAAAGTTCCAACAAACTACAACTTGTCAAAAAAAAAGTATCTAATAATATGGAATCCAGTTTAAGTGTAATAGGCTTTCTATAATAATGATGTATTCTGGAAGAAATGTCCAAATTTCTAAGATAAATAAGCACATATTAACCTTACCCCCAAAAAAAGCCTTAAAAACTCCAGAAAATAATACATCCACGTTCCTTGAACAAAGCATTTATTTGAAGTCAGAAACAATCGTGTCATTTTATGAATCTAATCACATACCCATTTACATACACATATATGTTAAATAAACTGAAATGATAGTTATTAGAAATATGCATATAAGATAAAAAAATTTTAATGGAATTTAAATTAAAAACAAGTGTTTGATCTCACCCTAAAAGAGGCCATCACTCAAGTCTTTATCACACTATATCAATCTCTCTCAAAATTTACAATTAGCCTGCATGTCAAAAGCTGCCCATTTTAGCAATCATTTTTAAAGTACTTATTAATGATAAACAGTGTATGTTTCAGGAAGATTCCAATCATACAACATAAGTATGAGGAATAGCTGTAAAAGAAGATGCTGCTAGTGTTGATAATAATCTATAAACTTTTTAATTGAAAAACAAAATTAGCTAAATAAGTAACTATTTAGGTCTAAGTCAAAAGATGAGAGGAACAATGTTCAAAGAGGCAGAAAATACAGAGGGACACAAAAAAGAGCATCAATACAAATTGATACTTGTCTCTAAATGGATACATTTATAACGTGTATAATTATACATTTATATTGAGCCTATTTTCTTCATACTTCTTCACCCTCTGAATTCTCACTTCCCATTTCATTCCTAAGCTCAAACTGCTCTTTCCAGAGTTACCACTGCTCTCTTAATTGCCAAATGTAACAATCTTTTCTCAGCCTTCAACCTCTACCATACCGTTTCATATGACAATGTCAATCACCTTTTCTTCCTGGCCACTTTCTCTTCTCTGGCTTTTTGTGGCACTCCTCCTATCTAAGATTTTTCAGGCTTCTTTCCTGGTTCATCCTCTGGCTCTATGCCCCCAAGTGCTGGTTGCCCAAGACTGATCCAGCCACCCTATTTCTCTCTTTCTATACCCTCTCTTGATGGCATTATCAACTCCCATAAGTATAATTACCGACTTTACACTGAATATTTCCACTTAAAGATCTACAGAATAAACTATTTTTATGTGTTAACTGGAAAAAATAAAATATTTCTAAAAGCAATAAATAAACAAATGAATGAATGAATAAGTGAATGAGCAAATAAATAAATAAATAAATAAATGGATGAATGAATAAGTGAAAAGCTTCATACAAGTAAAAGCTTCATACAAGATCTATAGAGACCAAGTTTCTCCTCCTCTGAGCTTCAATCCCATAATACCAATTGCTCATTGGACATTTCAAAATAGATATACCAGAGGCAGCTCAAACTCATTATCTTTCCTTCACCAAACTTCACCCCTACTCTAAATTTCCTTACTTTTGTCAAAAGCACCATGGTTCTTTCAGTTACTCAGATTCATAACCCTGGTATTATCCTTGACTCTAATCTCTCCCCTCACCCAATATACTGAATTAGTTGCAAATCTAGCCATTTGTATGTCTGCAACACATCTTCCATCTGGACTTTTATCTCTTCTTATACAGCTCCCTACCATTTTAATTCAGGGCCCCATCACCCTTCCATAGCCTTGCACAGGCTGTCCTATCCTACCCACGTGCACTCCATCTTCTCACTTCCACATTTCAGAATCTCTTTTTCCTTCAAAACTCAGCTTAAGTGCCACTTCCTACATTAAGTTTTCCCTGATTCCCCCCAGTTGCTAGTGCCATCACTAATAAAATTACCTTGTTTTTATTTTGTATATATTCAGTATACATTCATATGTATACCATTTGTCTTCCACAATATAAGCTCCTCGAGGGCAGAAACTGTTTCATTTTTATATCTGAATCTCCAGTTAATTATTAACACACAGTAGGTGCATAATAAATGTTTAATGACTGATTTACCAAAGCATTTTTCAAAGTAGCAAATAAAGTAGTAGTCTTACCCTGAACTTTGTAAATGTCAACTGCAAATTATTCAGGATTGATAATTTACATTATGGTCTCTTAGACCCAATTACTTTCCAATTCATTTACAATTACCATCTAATGCACTTAATCACCATTTTTAAGTCAAGACAAATAGTATTTATTATACATCTACTATGTGCTGCTCTAAGTGTTGGGAATACAAAGAAAGGACTCAATCTAATGGGGATGAGGACTTAAAAACAACTACATACAAATGATACATACAAGATAAACTGGAGATAATCAACAGAAGGAAGGCACCAGCAATAAGCAGAATTAAGAAAAGCTTCTTGAAAAAGGTGAAATTTTAGCTGGGACTCAAAAAAAGCCAGGCAAGCCAGGAAGTGGAGATGAGGAGGGAAAGTATTCCGAGGATAGTTAACAGTCAAGATGATGGAGTGTCTTGTGAAAAGAGCAGTAAGAAGGCCAGTATAATTGCATCACAGATCATGAAGCAGAGAGTAAGGAGTAAGAAGACTGAAAGACAGAAAAGAGTCAAGTTGTGAATGGCTTAAAAATTCAAACAGGATTTTATATATGATCCTAAAGGTGAAAGGGATCCACTGGAGTTTGCTGAAAAAGGAGGTGACATAGGGAGGTGACCTGCACTTTAGGAAAATCAATTTGACAGCTCAGTAGAAAATGGACTGAAGTGGGGTGAGACCTCTATCAGGGAGATCAACTAGCAAGCTATTATAATAGTCCAGGTGTGACATGATAAGGGCCTGCACCAGGGTGGTAGAAGTGTCAAAGAAAAGAAGGGGATTTATGAGGGATGTTATGAAGGAGACAAGCCTTGGCAACAGATTGGATATGGAAAGTGAGAGTGAGAAATCAAGGATGACACCTAGATTTGTAAACTTTGGTGAGTGTGTGGATGACGGCGCCCTCAATAGTAACAGGGAAGTTCAGAAGAGGGGAAGAGTGGTGAGGGAAGAATGACTTCAGTTTGAGACATCCAATTTGAGGTGTTTAACAAACAGCTAAAGATATGAGGTTAGGCCTGGATAAACAGAGCTGAGAATCATCAGCATAGAGATGATATTCGAATTGACAGGAGCTGTAGAGATCACTCTCCCCCCAAAAAAAAGGATAGAAGGAGGAAAGAAGAGAGCCCAGGATGCAATGCACTGTGAGCATGAATGACCTAAAAATCTAGGCAAGAATACTGAGAAAGAGCAGTCAGACAGGTAGAATGAGAAGCAGAATAGGGTAGCATCAACAAAAACCTATAGAGAAGACAATACTAAGGAAAAGGATGAAAAGAGAGTGTCAAAGGTTATCAAGGTCAAGAATGATGAGGCAATTAGATCTGGCTACTAAAAGAGCATTGGTTATTTTGGAGAGAGTGGTTTCAGTTAAATGATAAAGTAGGGAAGCCAGACTGTAGAAAGTTAAGAAGAGATAGAGAGGAAAAGAAGTGGAAGCAACTATTACAGACGCTTCAAGGACTTTAGCCATAAAAAAGAGGAGGAAAATAGAACAATAGTTAGTGGGATTTGATGAATCAAGTGAAGGTTTTTTTGAGGATGGGGGAAGACATGGGCATGTCCCTGAAAACAATAAGGAAGTAGCCAGTAGAAGATTAAATGAGAATAGGGATAATGGGGGGAGGGGGGGTAACCTACTGGAGGAGGCAGGATGGAATGGGATAGCTTGTCCATCTAAAGGGGCTTACCTTTTCCTTGACAAAAAAGGCCTCCCCTTAATGTGAGATGGGGCAAAAGACTGATATAGTAAGGAAGGCATCTGAGCAAGGTGAGATACAGAGGAAGAGACAAGAAGGAGCTCTTGGTGAATGACCTCAATTTATTCAGTGAACTATTCAGATAGGTTCTTAACTGAGAGGGAAAGGAAAGGCAGAGGTTTAGAAGAGATGAAAAGGTTTTTTAAAACTGTAGTGGTGGATTAATCAATTAAGAAAACAGAATGAATTCAAGCTAATGAATTAATTAGGAAAACAGGACTGCCTTGCTACAGTGAGGGCCCCGCTGAGACTATGTAACATAAATTTGTGGTGGACCCAATCAGCCCAATTTCATTATTTTTTCTATTTTCACTCAGCAGAGTATGTGTAAAAGTAAAGGCAGAAGATGGTGGGAGTAATCCAAGACTGAGGCAGAGCACAGAAAGATCTCCAATAGGATAAGGGGGCAAAGGACTTTAGAGAAGAAGACAGATGAGGAGGGAAGAAAAAAGTCACTGTAAGGGTAATAGCTATTAAAGAAATAAGGAAAGAAGAGATTCTGCAGTGACACAGAAGAACATGGTTAGGGGCTGCAAGGCAGAGGGAGAGTTTCAACAACAAGGAACTTCAGAATTCATGGATATAAATATTTGTTTTGTCACAAATGAAGTCTCTAAATACAATCCCCTCATTTTTGAATACAGCTAACTAATGGCAGAGCAGATTCTCTAACATTTAGAAGAAGAAAAAAACACCACTATTTACAGCTCAATAAGTAAATGCAGAAGTCTATTAAAAGAAAGTATCACATGGTAGGTGTGGAATCCATGTAAAAAAAAATTTGGAGAGCTTCACAACTTAAAATTTTGTATAATCAATTTAACAACTTATCCTATAACTATTTCAGAAATAGAAAACAAGTCAGGTTCTCTTTAAAATTACGACTTATGAAAACTCAAAAAAGAAACAAAGAAATCATAGTAAACGAAATACCACACTTACTTGATATTTCCCAAGTATCATAAAACACCAGGAAAGTATTTTAAAACCAGAGAATATTTGAGGTCAAAAGCTCTAATGCATGAATCCTACTTTAATTAAATCAAGCTTGATTGTTACTTTCCCTAGATTAAAGGATCTGAGTAGGCTTCAAAACATTAAACTAATGAACCACTAGTAAAGGATGTTGAAAATCTGATTACAAGGATACTAAATAAAACTGACTACACCTCAATACCACTAATAGGTTTTGTAGGTTTGATTTTTAATTTTTTTTTGAAGTAAACAACTTTGGCAGTTAGTCTTTCAATCTTTAAAAAAATTACTGGTATATTTTATGTGTGTGTTACCTTCATTTCTAAACATGTCCTTTCCCTTCCCATACAAAGTACCTTTCTTTACAATGAAGAACAAAAAAGAAACAGAAGAAACGCAGTTCAGCAAAACCAGCCAACAATGGTGTCGAATAAAATACTCAATACCCAGCCCTATGGCCTCATACTCTACAATGAAGAGAGAAGTATATTTTTCCAACTCTTTTCTGGAGCCAAGCTTGGTCATTATAATTACGCAATACTGGGCCTGGTTTTTTTGTTCTTTCCACCCATGGCAGTCGTCGTGAATTTTTTTCCTGGTTCTACTGATTTCACTCCATCAGCCTGCATAAATCTTCTCATGTTTCCCTCAAGTCTTTAATTTCATCAAATCTACTTATCAAGCCCCAGCTTCTCTGGAATCTGTTCTTGTATCTCCAGCTGCTTATTACACACTTTGAACTAAATATCCCTTTGACATCTTAAACTCAACATGTCCAAAACTCAACTCATTATTTTTTCCCCTCCCCGAACCTTTTTCTCTTCTTAACTTACCTATTACTGAAGAGAGCACCATCATCCTCCCAGTACCCTAGGAAAGAGATCTATGTGTCAATCTTCTACTCCTTACTCTCTTCCCACTCATATACAGTATATTGCCAAGGCCTGCTGATTTTGCCTTTACAACATCTAGATGCCCCCAACACTCCTTCTCCAACACTGCCACCACCTTATGCAGTAGACAGGTTAATCTCCCTGCCACAAATTTCTCCCACTCTAATCCATCCTTCCCTTAGCTGTAAAGATGATCTTCTGATCATATCAAATCTGATCATGTCACCCCCTATTCAATAAACTCTGGTAGTTCTCTATTACCTCCAGGATCAAATATAAAATCCACTGTTTGACTTTTAAAGTCCCAAATAACATTGTAACTTTTAAGTCACAAATTTCTTCCTAGAATGTTTGAACCAAATTTCCAGATCCACCAACACTGCATCAACATACCTGTTTCATAAAAGTTTCTAACTGGCTTACACATGCTTTTCCCCATGGAGAGATTTAGACGTCATTTTAGGATTCTGAGATTTGCTTCTGATAGGTCTTTCCTATGAGATTTTCCCAGAAGTAAGATAATCTGTTCTAAAATAACAACAGTAACTGACATTTGCCATAGTTGTTTAAAACCTTCAAAATATTTTATCTACATTTATTTTACCTAAATCATAGTAACCCTATGAGGGAAGATCCTACAGGTATCATCATCCCTGTTTTACAGACTAGAAAACTGAGGTTCAGAGAGGCTATGACTTGCCTCTGGTTATATATCTAGCAACTGTCAGGTGAGCCTCAAACCCAAGTCTTCCTGACTCCAAGTCCAGCACTCTTTCCACCATTAATTCTGGACTCACCAAGATTCCTGTCATCTGAAGTTCTAGAGTATGATTGAAGTGAAAGAGGGAGGTCCTGGTTGTCATTAGTGTCATGATTTAGAGTGTGACTGGTAAATGAATGAATGCATGTTATGGAACCAATAGTAGGGAAAAGCAGCAGGTTACTAATATCTGTGGAATAGCTCTGAGGAAAAAAAATTATCTGAAAAACAACAAATTTGTAGTGCATGTCTATTGTAGAAACTTTGGAATACGATTTGTGGAAAACAAAAACAAAAATTTATGCATTAAAAGTTGGATTGAAAATAATTTCATATCCTTCTAGGAATCAGCAAAATACTACAGACTAAAGTGGTTGCACATAATGTCCTGTCTCTTTGCTGTGCTCTTGTTCCTCTAAGGAAGGAAGGAAAAGAGACTGTTAGGTGTTTCGATGAGGAATTATATGGGTGACTGAGGATTCTCTATCTAGATAAAAATACTTGGAGGAAAGATAAGAAGGATGGCGAAGGAACTAAACCCTCTAAAGTATAGAGTCTTACTTTTCTCCTTGGTTTTATTCTTAAATGTTTTCATCTAGAAAACATTCAAATCATTTTGTTGAAATTTATAAAGTCTTCTATACCTTATTTTTAAATGGATAAACTTGTGACATTATGAAGCCCATTCATAGTGAAAAGTTCTGATGAGTATCTCTCTGTGTTGGGTAAAGTTTATGAAAACTGAATTTTGGCATTTGAGTGACGTATACCATAAATCGTATTTTTATAAACTGTACTTGATTTTAAAAATTACATGTTCTTAAACAGATGATAAAATATAAAAATAAAGATAGTCTATAAAGAAGTAAAGAATATGCCATACTTAATTTTGCAAAGCTGCAAGAAGTTAATGAAACACTAGAGTCCCATGGCAGTGTAGGAGGTACGGGGTGGGGAGAAGAAGCAAAAGTGTAAGAAGAACAGAACTACAGGGAGGGCTAGGTTATCCGAGGCTTTGAATGCCAAACAGAGGATTTTCTATTTGACCCTGTAGGTGACAGGATGCCACTGGTGGTGGGAAGTGAGGAGGGGACAGTTGATGGGGTACAATGTTTGCTTTAGGAAGATCACTTTGACCAATGAATGAAGGATGAAAGAAGAGATTTGTGCCAAGGAGATAAACTAGCAGGCTATTATTGCAACAGACTAAGTGTGAGGTGATAAAGGTATACATCAGGTTAATGGCACTGTCAGAGAAAAGAAGGGAGCAAGGGATGTAGTGAAGGTAGAACTGGTAGGACTTACAAACATATTTGATATAGGGTTGGGGTGGAGAGGTGAGAGACTGAGAAGCTGGGGATGAAGTCTTGGAATCTAGCATAGGAAACTGGAAGGATAGTGGTACCCTCAACAGTAATAGTAAAGTTAGGAAGATGGATGGTTAAAGGGAAAAAGCAATTAATTCAAAGGCCATTGGACATGTTGAGATTAAGAAGTTTAAGGAACATTCAGTGTAAAATGTCCAACAGACAGTTAGAAACGCAAGAATGGAAGGCAGCAGAGAGATTAAGGCTAGATAAGTCAAGTTAAGAAACATCAACAGACACATAACTGAATCCATGGGATCACCAAGTGAAACAGTATAGAGTAAGAAAAGAAGTCCCAGGTCAAAAGCCCTGTGGAACATGTAGAGTTAGCAGACATGACTTGAATGCAGACATGACTTGAATGAAGATCCTGCAGAGAAGACTGAGATGGACTGGTCAGATCGATACGAGGAGAACCAGGAGACAGTGTAACAAAAACCTAGAAAGAGAATATCAAGGACAAGGTAGGTGGTAGAAGGTTGCAGATAGGTCAAAAAGGAGGGGGACTGAGAAAAGGCCATTAAATGTGGGTATTATTAGGTCATTAGTAGCTTTGGAGAATACAATTTCAGTTGAATGATGAGGTCA
Organism: Phascolarctos cinereus; assembly: GCF_003287225.1. Classification (NCBI taxonomy): domain Eukaryota; kingdom Metazoa; phylum Chordata; class Mammalia; order Diprotodontia; family Phascolarctidae; genus Phascolarctos; species Phascolarctos cinereus. The sequence continues at coordinate 104,244,164 of NW_027556402.1, read as the reverse complement.
GAAGCCAGTTTGTAGAGAGTAAAGAAGAGAGTGAGAAGGAAGGGGAGATATCTATTGTACATAGCCTTCTTGAACAGTTTAGCCACAAAAGGGAAGGGAGATGTAGGATGATAGATAGGGGAAGTGAAGATTCACAGCAAATGAAGGAATAAAAAGGAAATAAGAAATTAATTTGCTCAATTATATGCCAACAAAACTAAGAATATAAATGAAATGGATTTATATATATGAAAATATAAGATATCCAGGCAAGCAAAATAACCTAATCTCAATTTCAAAATTTCATGAAATTTCAAAAGCTACTAACTCCTAAAGACAAAAATCCTAGGACATGATTTACAAGTAAATTCTATAAAACATTCAAAGAACAATTAATTTCAATATTAAATAAAATGTTTGCATACACAGGATGAGAAGTAATTCTATCAAAGTCCTTCTATAATACAAATAGGGTATTGATACCTGACCTAGGGAAAAAATTCCAATTCTAAATTGCCTAAGTGGACCTTTCCTTAGTATGATAAGTAGTATCTAAGGATATTAAAGGAAGGAGAAAAAAAGAAGAGTCACTGAAGCTCCACTTAGAGAGAAACAGACAAGTAAGACAACTTTGAAAACAAAAAGATGAATATATTACAAACTTTTTTAAAAATAGCAAGTTGTACATAATAGGGTCATGGTTTCATATGTAATCTGTTTTATTTTGCATATGGACACGTTCTCTCTCACTTGGGGCAGGAACGTATTTATTAAATTTGGAATTTTAAAAAAGTTTTTAAATCGAAAAGGCTAAGATATTTCCTTACTCCAATCCCAAGAAAGGTGAGGTAATAGATGCATGTTAGAATATCCTGAAAAGGTGCCTCTTCTAGATTTCTAGAGGTATGTTCTAGTTAATAATTCTTAATTTACTCTCATCTTCAATTCTTACTTAGGTTTTTGGGAGATGCAATTGGAAAATTCATAACTTAATTTTCAATGTGATAGAATATGCCAAATGAAAATTGAAACTGCAAAAGAAAAAAAAAACTGAAGTATACAGAAAAACTAGACAACTAGTTCCATGGCCTAACCTCAATAAGCCATATAGTGCAAAACAACTTCTATGTCTAAAAATCTAGGTTCTGTATCCCTCACAGTATTTAATTGGAAAAAGTGTTTTTAATTTTTTTTGTAGGTATACAGCATCTAGCATACATCACTACAATTAAATAAACCCTTAGAAAAAGGTTTCTGAAAGTTTGTCATTTCCAGCAGTTTGCAGTACAAAACGTCTAGTTTCATTGGATAGAGAGAAGCTTTAATGTGAAGCTAGTGTTTCAAAAAGTACCTCAGAAGTCTTATCTCCCATGCCATCCTTCACTAATTTCCCTGTAGCCTTCTTTAAGCTCATATGGTTATTGCCTAAACAGGTGAAAAATCATTCCTATTTGCTACATGTTACAAAGTAAGCTTTTATAAAGTTAAAATATTTCTATCAAACCACAAAGTACTTTACAAATTCCAACCAGTCTACTCTCAAATCTAGTCCTCTAAAATTTTTATGTAATAATAATTATTAAAACAATCATTTTTCAACAAAAGAATACTCTTTATATAACTGATTGAAAGTTGATGTCAGAAGACACCTAAAAAAATCATCTAGTGGGGCAGCTGGGGGCACAGTGGATAGAGCTCTGGCCTTGGGGTCAGGAGGACCTGAGTTCAAATCCAGCCTCAGACACTTAACACTTACTAGCTATGTGACCCTGGGCAAGTCACTTAACCCCAATCATCTCACCAAAAAGCAAAAAAATAAAAAATAAAAAATAAATCATCTTGGTCTAATGTCCTCTTGCTATACACAAAGAAACTGAGATCAAAAAAAGGTTTTAAGATGCCTGTCTAAAGTCACCCAACTAATAAATAGCCCAGAATAGGACCTACATCTTTGGATTTCTAATCTATTATTCCTTCAGAAAATCTCAGACTGTGTGCAAGAGAACACAAAAGTTACCCCTTTAAAACCAAACCTAAGCAAGAATACCTCAAAAAATGGTAAACTAACGTCTGTGCTTGAAGACCTTCAGTGAGAAAAAAAAAGACCAACATCCTCAGTCTGTTCTACCTTTGGACAACTCTATTAAGTGGTTTTTCATTACTTCAAGCTATTATCTTCTTTTCTGTAAATTCCACACATGGTTCTTAGCTTTGCCCTCTACGGCCAAATAGAATAAGTTTAATCTCTCTTTTACATGAAAAACTGTTATTCCCTCCCCATGTAATCCTATCTTCTGCAATTACTTCAACAGATCCTAATATGGGATGGTCTCTAATCAATTCACCATTCCAGTTGTCCTACCTGGCCACACTCTTAACTTATTGATATTCTTCCTAAAATATGGTAGCCAGCACTAAATGTAGTTTGAGGAAAACAGTGTACAATGAAACATTAGGGGGAAATTTTTACATCAAGTTTCTCTGAGAAAGGCCTCATTTCTCAAATATATAGACAACTGAGTCAAATTTATAAGAATACAAGTCATTTCCCAATTGATAAATGGTCAGAGGATATGAATAGGCGGTTTTCAGGAGAAGAAATCAAAGCTATCTATGGTCACATGAAAAAAATACTCAATCATTATTGATTAGAGAAATATAAATCAAAACAACTCTGAGGTACCACCTCAGACCTATCAGATTGGCCAATATGACAGAAAAGGAAAATGATAAATGCTAAAGAAGATGTGAGGAAATTGAAACACTAATGCGTTATTGGTGGAGTTGTGAACTGATTTAACCATTGTGGAGAGCAATTTAGAACTAAGCCCAAAGGGCTACAAAACTGTGCACACCTTTGATTCAGCAATACCACTACTAGGTCTGCATCCCAAAGAGATCATAAAAAAAGAAAAACAGACCCACATGTACAAAGATATTTATAGCAGCTCTTTTTGTGGTAGCAAAGATCCATCAATTAGGGAATGGCTGAACAAGTTGTAGTACATGAATGTAATGGAATACTATTATGCTATAAGAAATGATGAGCAGGTAGATTTCAGGAAAACCTGGAAAGACTTACATGAACTGAGTCTGAGTGAAGTGAGAGAACAGGAGAATGTCGTACACAGTGACTGCAACATTGTGTGATGATCAACTATGATAGACTTGGCTCTTCTCAGAAATACAATGATCAAAGGCAGTTCCAAAAGACTCATGATGGAAAATGTTATTCACATCCAGAGAAATAACTATGGAGTCTGAATGTAGATCAAAGCATACCATTTTCACTTTTTTAGATTTTTTTTCCTTTCTCGAGGCTTTTGTTCTCATTCTTTTTTCACAACATGACTAACTGGAAATACATTGATTGTAGATGTATAACCCATTAGATTGCTTGCTGTTTTAGGGAGGCGGGATGGGGAGGAGGAAGAAAAATTTGGAACTCAAAATCTTATAAAAATGAGTGTTAAAAACTATCTTTACATATAATTGGGGGGAAAACAAAATACTATTAAGTGGGGGGAAAGGAGCTACATAAATGCGATCATTATCACTGTCATTTTATATGATCATCTATCATAACAGTCATGAGACTATTGTCACCATTTTACAAATGAGTTAGTAAGCAAATGAAGCAGGATTTACACTCAGGTCTCCTGACATAAATCTAGTACCTTAGCCACTAGGGCATGCTACCTACTCTAAAACCAAGACTATAATTATTATACATGTGGGTTAACTATTTTCAATAATGGACTCCAATTTATAGAATCACTGCCTTATACTTGATCCATAATGGGAAAAAGTAAAGCAAAAAAAAAAATCAATGCATGTACAATGAACTCATATTCAAAAAATAATTTTAATTTGGAAACCTATGATACTATTTCCAATATGGGACAAACCACTCACTGGTTGTGTTCATTTAAAAAATGGATAATTAGGGAAAGTTAATTGAATCAGTATGGCTATACAACACAAGCTCCTCTGATTTCCTAGCCTAAATTAGTTACTCTGCTCAAAAAGCTTCATAAAACCTTCACATAGAATATCTGAATACAAGTCTAAAAGAGAAAGATCAAAGGAGTCTTTTGATCAATCAACAAGCCTTTATTAGGTAACTATTATGTGTCAGGTGCTATATGCTATGTCCTTGGAATATAAAGACAAAAAATTCAACAATATCTACTTTCATAGAGCTTACATTTTATCAAAAATGGGGAGGAGGGCACTTTCAGGAGTCTGTGGTTTCACTAATCCTTATTTTAAAAGCTAATTACTGGAAGTTTTCATTAAACTGATAAAACTGAGCTTACAGTATAGTTTTGAAGAGGTGTGATAGAAACAATTTCTCTCAGCTCTTTTTCATTAAATTAATGAGTTAACAAAAATTAAATTATTGCTTCTCAAACTGATTCCAATAAGCAGAATTCACTATATTAATCCAAAAAGAATTTTTAAAGCTGAGAAGGTAAATCTGCTGCCAAGAGATTGGCAGTAGTCTGGGGGGACTCAAGGGGAAAAAAAAGCCCTAATCTTAATAACCCTGAATCCTCTCTACTAAATCAAATTCTCTAAGCTTCTATAGTTTCTCTTCCTCAGGTGAGAGCAGCAATAATGTATCATGTACTGAAAGTTTCACACTATCACTAACATTCTTTGAAGAATCAACAATTTAACAACATTTCAGTGGATCTCTAATCTTTAACAAGTATGTGTTTGCTGGTTATTGCCCTTCAAATACAAACTGTTTGAAAAAAGAAAAGAAAGAATGAAGGTTTGAGAGATTTTGCATGCAACTGAGTCATGTGAGTCTGCAAGAATAAAAAGACACAAGCTTGTTTTCTGCAAATGACCAGATAGCCAAGAACTACACTGCTGTGTTCGTTACATGTTTTACTCCGTACAAAAAAACTTTTTATTTTGTGCTTCAGAGAAGGTCAATGGCTATCACTTCTCTACTCTAACACAATCATGAATTGAAACAAGAACTCTTAGCTCTCTGGACCGACAAAGCTACCAGTATGCCTAAGCCAGTAAAGCGATTTGTTCATTAATACTACTAATAAAGCAACCTTTTGTTACTCTATGAAACATCAAAAGCTTGACAAACTATATCGACCATAACAATTTTTTTCCTGTTTTTGCCAAACTAAAAAAAAATCCACAAGCATTTTGCTTTTATAATTTGATGATTCCAAAAAAGAATATCCCCAACAAAGGGCTCTAGGTAACTTAGTAATGCACATGATAGTCAACACACAACATTCTCTTTCCTAATAAGCCCAGGAACGCTTCTGGAATCTTTTTCTAACTTTTTGCCACCCACTCCAGTTTGGATGGTGCTTTATGATTTGCATCCTCTTTAGAACAGAAACAGCAGCCTCAAATTATTTAGCCCTAGATAGTTTCTACCCAGTTCTCTGACTCCTACCACAAGATACAGGATGTCAGATATGAAAGGGACATTAAAGACAAACTTGTCTAAGCCCTTTATTTTATGAATTAAGACACCTGAAGAAAAATTGTATCTTTTGAATAATTTCATGATTCATTTTAGAATCTTCATTCTAACTTTTGATGTTGCTAACACAGTAGACATTTCAAAGGTAAACAGAACATCCAAGAGAAAGGCAAAGCAATTTTCCACAAGAAATGGCACAAAACAGCTCTAATACAATTCTTCTATCAAGTGACAGCTGTTCTAAAGGGCAACAAGTGCACACTGTGCAGGCAGAAGACCTGAGTTCAGTTCAGACTTCACTAACTCACTATGTGACCCAAACAAGATACTTAATGTCTCTGACCCTCAGTTTCTTCATCTGCCAAATGAGGTTAATAGTACTTATACCACCTACCTCACAGGGAAAGTGTGAGAATTCAACATATTCAATAGATTACATTAAATTATAAATACAATGTTTATATAATTCTTTAAGGTTTGCAAACTATTCTTATAAATACAATGATTCTTTTATTATACCCAAAGAATCTGAAACATCTTAAATTAATACCTTTGTAGCCATATTTCCAAATGTTAACCTGACTAAACAAACATATATACAATATCAACTTCTACATATTACCAATTTTAATTTAATAATTCCTAAAATAACTAAAGAGAAACATCTTCAATTAATACCTCATACAACTAATGCCAATCTTACCCCTTACCTCACAGGGTTGATGTGAGGATCAAATGAGATAATATTTGTAAAGAGCTTAGAACAGTGTCTGGCACATAACAGATATTTAATAAAAGCTTGCTTCCTTCCCTTTTATTTAAAATATCCAAAGCATAGTTATGTACAAATTGTCTCCCTAGTTAAAATGCAAGCTCATTGAGGGCACCGACCATTTTTTGCCTTTGACCCAGTCAATCAAAAAGCATTTATTAATCACTTGCTATGTACCAGGCACTGTGCTAAGAGCTAGGAATACAAAGACAATCAGAGAGAAAGTCCCTGCCTTCAAGGAGCTAACATTCTACTGGGGGAAGACAACACAAAAGCCGAATGGGGAAGTAGGTGAAGAATGAAGGTACCCAACTCAGAGAGCACAGACTGTAAGATCCAAGGTTTAGTCTGAAGAGGAATGAGACATAGCTGGCCTGGGTGCCCTGCCTAAATAGAGGTTCTCAAAGAAGCTATCTGATCAGAGGGAAAAGTTACAAAAGAAAAGTCAAAAGTACTTCCAATGTCTGAATTCCAGGACTAGACTAAAATTCCAGGATGAAGAAGTTTTTGAGGGATGGTATACTCTGGAGTGCAGCCTGAAGAGGAATGAGGTACATACTCCAAAGGTACAGAAGACAGAAAATGGCCCGTATAGACAAAAAAAAAATTTCTAGAAGCAGTTTTTTTATACTAGTTTAAAAAAAAACAAAAATGAAGCAAAAAGTATGCCCATCAACTGAGGAGATAATTGTGGTTATATGAATGTAATAGAATACCATTAAACCATAAGACAAACATGAAGCATTCAAGGACACCTGGGACGATAGTTTTGAAGTAAAGCAGAATAAAGTAAGCAGAACCAGAAAAAAAATTAAACAATAACCACAACAATGCAAAAGAAAACAATATTGAAAAACATCAGAAGTCAGAGCACTGCAGTGGTGAAGCATGATGATGAAGCATGCATTCCTTTTCTTAGCAAACAAATGGTGGACTACAGTTGCATAATGAGGCCATATCTTATGAGTTATCATCAAGGGAAGAAAATAAGTATTTATATAGTGCCTACTGCGAGCCAGGCACTGTGCTAAGCACTTTTTTTCTTACAAATATTAACTCATTTGATCCTCACACCTACAAAGCAGCTACTATTATTGTTGCCATTTTACAGTTTAAGAAACTGAAGCAGAGGTTAAGTGACTTGCTAAGTGACAGAGTAGTGTCTGAGGCCAGATCTGAGGTCCTCCTGACCCAAGTTCCAGCACTCTATATACACTGTGTCAACAACTGCCTCACTAAAGAATTGATTGGTTTTACTTAACCTTGCTTCTTTGTTAAAGGGAGAATTATTTTGGGAGGAGTCATTGTGAAATTACAGTAATTTTTAAGAGTATCAATAAAATATTTATTTAAAAATAAAATAAATCTTCCTTCAACCTTGTCTAAAGAGATTATTGAAAGAAGAATCATAAAAATTGAAAGTAGGCCACTATGCAACTGAAAGAAAGAAGCCACAGCTCAAAAAAGTCTCCTGCTTTACTGAGGAGACTGACACCATACAATCTGACCTCCCTCTAACTGCATCTCTTCTCCACTCTTTCCCTATTTTGAGACTGAAAACAAAGGGAACTTTCCCTTTGCAAGAGTTAACTCCTCCACCATCTCTGCTCTTTATTCTACACACCGCTGTCTCATCTATCTGTTACGTCAGTCATCAGTAGTAGATGCTTAATGTCTAGAGAAATTAAGTTAATTCATAATATAAAATTATATTTAAGTAACATCAGAGTTTTTTCACAGCCTATGAATCCAACTTCACTAAGGGCCTCAGTATAAAGTATCATGTATTTTTGAAGGTTATATCAGGAGAGAACAAGCACTAGCAGATCCTACCAAGCTGTAAAGACTTTCACTAAGAGCTTAGCAACAGACTCTAAACTCATCACCTAAGGATGAACCTATATTTGGAAAACTTCATTACTAGAAGTTTGACCATGCCCAAGTCATGAAATATTTTTAGCAGCACTCCTTAGTTAGGGTTAGATCACAGTTCTTCTAAGTCAGAGTGTAAATCATAAGTGAATTCCTACCACCCAGAGGTAGCAGCAGGTGCCAAAGGTAAAAAGAGATTCTCAAATTTAGCAGTAAGGTGTGTTCTGTAAGGCTAGAAAGCTATTAAGTTAATTCTGAGCAAATGTCTTTACTGAATTTGCACATGCTTCTGAGTAGGCACTAAATTCAATTCAATAAGAATTTAGTACAAAGACAAAAGGAAAAATGATCCCAGATCTCTAGGAGTTACATTCTACTCTGGAGATACATTTATAGACAAATAAAATACAAAATAATTTGAGGAAGAAGAAAATACAATTAGAGGAATCAGGAATGGCTTCTTAGAAAAGGTGACACCTAAAGTGGACCTTACAGAAGGCTAAGGAGTCTAAGAGACAGAAGTAAGGGAGAGAGTACAGGATGCCAAAGTACAGAAAAGAGTTCTGAGAATAGCTAGCTAGTTTAGTCAGATCACACACAGCATTTCTTTTCTCTCCCACCAAAAGATGGAGACAAATATGGAAGCATTCCCATATTCCCTTTTACTGTGAGAAGAGAAAAAACATATAATTTACAAGTGCTATCAAATGAAATATATATCTTTGATGCTAACAAAATCATTAAATATCCACACATATATAAGAAGTATCTTGCAGACACTGGAACTTTTCATGGGGCAAGGGTAAAGAAAGTGCAAATAGCTCTAGTTTTCTCCGTTTTTCAGTTTTCCTACTAATGCAATTTCTATAATAGTCATACAGCAAAGGAATGACCAACCAGCATCCTCAAGTAAACAACCATTGCAAACAAGTGCATGCCCAAAACTCACTGGTTTAATTTGGAAACAACATTCCTGAAGAGCAAGGTGGAAAAATAAATTTTACATGACCAGTATATCCGAAAATCTAACTATCAATAATTGAAAATGCCTTAGGGGGAAGGAAGGGGGTTTTTTTTAATTACTAAAGACAATAAAAAACTATTTGTCCAGCAGAAATCCTTTGACTAAGTCTCTTTTTAAAGTCAGAATATAAATGCGAAATTAAATTTGTGGCAAGGAGGATTTAATGACACATTGTGTTTTGCAATACTTCCACCAAATAGATGAGCAATTATTCACAAAAAACACTAACTTGATGATACCTCAACTAGTTTTGTAAAAAACCCTGGAGACAGGAGAGGACTGCCCTCACAAATAGATCAGCTGTAAAACATGTAGTTCTATAAAGGATAAGGGAGAAAATTATTTGCTTTGCAGAATGATGTGAGCAATGTGAAAACAGCACAGAGATCACAATGCATAAATATGTACACATCACTGCACTAAGATATATCTCTCATGAACTAAATCTGCTTCTTAATGACACTACGTAAAAGATTTGCGGATAAACAAATTGAAGTCATCCAAGTAAAACCTCTGTCCCCACCTGTCCAAGATATTGGAGAAATGACTTATGAAGTGCCTTTCATTTCTCAGAGTCAATTGGATTTTGCAACTCTATATTAATACTGTAGCTGTCCTTAAGAGCAAGAAGAAAAAGATACAAGAAATAAAATAGAGACACAAATATGTAACAGATCTGGACAGGATTAGGGGGCAACTCTCATAAAGAATAGTTTAAAATATTTAACATCAATTGGTATAAAAATGTTATTATAAGAATTTTATTTGGAAATAAAAATTGTCACCTGTTTTCTCTGCCTTATATCTAAAGAAAAAAATGTACTGTGTCAATTGACACAGCTTGGTCCTTCAATGTATTCTTAAATTCTAGTCCTTCTAGTGCTAAAAGACCCATCAAGCCTAAGGAATATGTTTTTAACTAAATTTTTTTATTGATTTAATTCTTTTTATATATATATATCACCTACATTTTCTATTATATCCCTCCTCTTTCCCCATTCCTCCCAGGTAGCCATTAGTAAAGAATTTTTTTAAACAAATGGAAAAAAAGTTCCAAAAAACTAAATGACATGTCAAAGAAGTCTGATATTATATGTGGTCATCACTCCCATAATTCCCAACTTCTGCCAAGAAGTTAGGAGGAGGTGGGGTACATTTCATTTCTCTTCTTTGGATACAAGCTTAATCACTATAATTTTGCAACAATCGACTTCAGGGTTTTTTTTAATGTTCTTTCCATTTACATTGTTAGAATCAATGAACATAGTTTTCCTGGTTGTGCTTATTTGACTGAATAAGTTCATCTAAGTTTTTCCACACTTTCTTTATATTTATCTTACTTGCTATTTCTTATACCACAGTAATAAATGTTATGCTTGGTTGGGATGTCTGAATTTGACTGACATCCTAAACCCAAAACAAACAAACAAAAAAACCCTTTGGTAATCACTGCATCTGCTTATATTTTATATTTCTTACCCAAAAAGCTACATAAAATCACTTCTCTTTATGATTTAATTATAATTCCACTTGTAAAAAAGAAAACAGTAAAAAATTAAAATTAAAAAATCATCAGGAAATCCATGCTTCATTAAATTTCATATAAAAATACAAAGGCAGAAATATAAATAATGATTGAATTATAAATGTATTTGATTAGAATACAAAATAAGCAATATCTTAGGATTTTATTTTGGCAAAGTGTTTTTCCAATGTTGTAGAATTCTAGCGTTCAGCATAATAATATGTTCTGGAATTCTGCCAATATTATTCCCCCTATAATATGAGGGCAAGGCCTATGCACAGCAATGTCTGAAAAGCCTCTTGCTTTTCTCATCTGCCTCAGATCCTTTTTCATCCTAAACAAGTGTGAAGTAATATATATTTGAAAATTCACCAAATCAAGTATCATATACACAAAAAGAGACCTCTGGAAGACCCAGAAATATGACTCAACAAATTTCTTAAACTATCAATGCACTCAGGAAACTCTGAAATTATAAACTGCATTGGCAGGAGAAGCTTCATCACTAGAAGTGTTCCAATGAAGGTAAAAGCCATAAATATGTGCACATATCTACACATGAAAAAACAGAAGTTTGGATCAATCTGGTTAAGCTTCCAGTTTTCAAAAGAATGCAAAAATTACAAAAATGAAACATCAGAAGCAGAAAGAAGAAGTCCACAAGGAAAACATTATATTCAATTTGTCTTTGTGCCACAAGGTAAAAGTTACAGTCAATATATCTTTGTTCTCTGATTTTAAAAATACTTTCTATAACTATCTGACACTACTACACTATTTTATGGGGGGGGGGGGGCAATTAGGATTAAGTGACTTGCCCAGAGTCACACAGCTAGTGAGTGTTATGTGTCTGAGGCCAGATTTGAACCCAGGTCCTCCTGACTCCAAGGCCAGTGCTCTATCTACCCAACCACCTAGCTGCCCCTGGTACTACACTACTTTTAAAGTACTTTCTATAACTATTTTAAAAGTATTTTCTATAACTTTCTATCTGACACTACTACACCAAATCTATATATACACATACATATATATAATATATACATACATGTGTTCATACACATATATGTATATTGTAAATATATATGTATATAGTATATAGTAATGTATATAGTAAATATACATATATTTACTATGTTTCCTGTACAAAGTTTTACTGCCTTCTCCAATAAATAAGTGATGCTAGAGCTGTAAAAATATATTCGATTTCGCAAAGCGAAGCAAATTGTACCTTAATTTTTAATAAGAATTTAAACTATTCAAAAGCTTAATTAGTAATGTATTCATTACACTTTAAATTAAATTAACTAGGTTTAAATTTCAACTATCAAACATTAAGATTTTTTAAATAAACAATCCAAATTAAACATAATATTTTTACTTTCCTTCATTATGATAACTTCGCAATTTTTAAGCATTATGCATAAAAAAAATATTGCCCAAAGATCCAATTTGCTCAAAAAAAAAAAAACCAGATTGTCAAAGACCCTAAATGTCAGGTAAAAAGAGTATGGTTCTTCTTAAGCAACCAGTACAAAAAGATCACTAAAAAATTTAAAAGAGGAATGATATAACCAGATCAATGTAAATAGAAGATAAACTTAGCAGAGTGAAAAAAGATTTGGAAAATGAATGGTAGGAAGTGGGAAGATGGGATAGTAAGCAATTGCAATAGTTCAAGCAATGTAGCAAAGAGGACCTATTATATTCTCGAGTGGTGAAAGTAAGAACAAAGAAGAGACAAATGATATACACAGAGGTAGGGTCTAGAGTAATTGGTAAATAACTAAATATACACAAAGTGAAGAAGAGAGAAGTATAAAAGATATTTTTTAAAGGAGTATTAAGAATCAGAAGCTCTCTAAGATGCTTTGTAGCTCTAAATCTCCAAGATTTACTTATTACAAAAGATTTCTATCACTGGAGGCTAGTGAATAGTTTTAGCACTGACAGAAACACAAAGTCAGATGGACAAACTTCTCACTTCGTATTTCTGTCAGTGCTTGTCCATCAAAAATCACTTGTCAATCTATGGATAAGGGAAAAGTTTATTATCAAACAATACAGAGAAGATTATGGGGGAAGGAGGGTTAAAACGGATAACTTTGATAATATGAAATTTAAAAGTTTTTACACAAAACCAACACAGCCAAGATTAGAAGGAAAGCAGGAAACTAGGAAAATAATTTAACACAAAATTTCTCTGATAAAGAACTCATTTCTCAAACATATAGGGAATTGAGCCAAATTTATTAAAAATAAGAGCCATCTACCAATTGACAAATGATCAAAGGATATGAACATGCAGTTTTCACAAGAAAAAAAATCAAAGCTGTCAATAGTTTGAGTCAAAAAATGCCCTAAATTATTAATAATAATAATTAGAGAAATACAAATTAAAACAACTCTGAGATACCACTTTATACCCATCAGATTAGCTAACATGACAGAAAAGGAAAATGACAAATACTGGAGGGGATGTGGAAAAATGGGGAGACTAATGCACTGTTGGTGGAGTTGTGAACTGGTCCAATCATTCTGGAGAACAATTTGGAATTATGCCCAAAGGGCTATAAAATTGCATTAATTCTGACACAGCAATACCATTACTAGATCTATACACCAAAGTGATCAAAGGAAAAAGGAAAAGTACCTATATGTACAAAAATATTGATAGGAGCCCTTTTTGTGGTGGTAAAGAATTAGAAATTGAAAAGATACATATCAATTGAGGACTGGCTGGACAAGTTGTGGTATATGATTGTGATGGAATACTATCGTGCTGTAAGAAATAATGAAATGGATGGTTTCAGAAAAATTCAGGAAGACTTATATGAACTGATAGAAAGTGAAGTGAGCCAAACAAGAGAACATTGTACACTGTTAACAGCAATAAGAATAATCAACTGTACCAGCTACTCTGACCAATTAAAAGATCCAAGATAATTCCAATGGACCCATGATGAAAAATGTTATTTACCTCCAGAGAAAGAACTGATGAACTCTGAGTGGCAGATTCAAGCAACCTTTTTTCACTTTATTTTTCTTGGCAACACGGCAAATATGGAAATATGTTTTGCATGACTTCACATGAATAATGGATAGCATATTGCTTTTCTTCTCAATGAGAGGAGAAGGGGCTGGGAGAGAGAGAATTAGAAGTTTAAAAAAATGAATGTAAAACAAAACCGTGATTTTTTAAAAATTTGTCCATTGATGAAATGTTGAGTTGGAAGGTCTGGTAGGCTTTCCAGGATGAAAGAAGGAAGGGAGAGGAAGGGAGATGAATATTGCCACGTGAGCTTTAGGAAGAATAATATGGCAGCCAGAAAAGAGTTAAAGAAACTTACCTCCTTCCTTCCACTGGAAAAGGTACTACATATATAAAATGTTACAGACATTGTCAGTCATTTTTTCAGTGAGTTTTACTTAAGTACTTTTTTCTTTCTAACAAGAGAAGGCTTGGTGCACATGATTATAATTATAAATGAGTATAGTATGAAAACAAAAGATATCAACAAACTTTTTTTTAAACACAGCAAAACATGTGAAAAACTGGAATGAGGGGAAAGGCTAAAAGCATAGCAAGCTAAGGACACTAGTTAAATTAATGCAAGGTGAAATAAAGAAGGTCAGAGACTATGGAAATAAAAGGAAACGTTGCAACAACAAAAATTAGTAAAAAGAGTTGATTCACTTGGGTCTGCAAATTTGTCCTTTTCAATATCGTGTTTACTATTTTTTATATGTCTGTTTGATAATAAACTTTTCCCTGATCCATAGATTGGCAAGTGATTTTTGATGGTTCACCCATTTGACTTTGTATTTCTGTCAGTGGCAAAACTATTCACCTAACCTCTGGTGACAGAAATCTTATTGTAATAAGCAAATCTTGGAGATTTAGAGCTGGAAAGCATCTTAGCTTCTGATTCTTATTCCTCACTTTAAAATATAAAATGTTTTATATATTTACTATGTTTTAGATTTTAATTGATTCCCTTTGTAACCTTTTTTTAAATTTTATCTTATTTTTGTTTTATTTTATGCATTTGAAAACATTAATTATACTGAGTAGAGGTCCACAGGGTTCACTATATTGCCAAAGAGGTCCCTAACATTATTAAATATACTACAATTACTGAAAATATCTAGAATTAAGGATGAGGACTAGACCTGTGATTTCACTGGCACAGAGATTTCTCAGCTGAAGAAATTCTACTAATTCAGGTCAGCACATTCTCTGTAACCTAGAACACTATAAGGTTGGTTAAGTCAATCACAGCCAGTATATATAAGAAATGGGACTTAAACCACAGCCATCAATACTGTATTGTCTCTCACTTAAGAGTAACAAAAAATACTTGACAATATGATAACACAGAAGCAAATGCAAGAAACTGCAACAATTTCATGGCAATTTCTAAGAAATTTTTCTCATTATGAAATCTGTGAAGTAAAACTAATCTATCATACTAGGACAAAAAGTTTAGGATCAATTTTTGAAGGAATGCTTATCTCCCAAACTTAATCTTTCCTTTACTCTATATTCATGTGTGTGTGTGTGTGTGTGTGTGTATAAAATTCATATAATGAATTTTAAATTATATGCAAATACTGAGTATGATACCATTGTCTTTAATCTCAAAGATACTAAAAAAGAAAAATAACCCCAAAAAGTCAGTTTTTTTAAAAATGCCAACAGTGAATACCTAATAAAAATGGACACCACCCTATCATAAGGGCTGCCAAACCATGGAATATATACAAATGCTAGCATAAAAGAAAGTGAATGGCACTTATAATGCTAATCCAATTAATAGTCCAAAAAGAAATGTATCAATTATATCGATTACTTCAAGAAGTTATCTTGCATGCATCTTTTTCAATGTAATTAAGTAATTCTGGGATTAGCCACAGGTACTTTCACCTATAGCCAAAGAAACTTTTTCACTATACCAGTTTTGTTAAAATTTGCCTTGTGGTTCCATTTCTTCCTGCCTCCAAGAAATGATTGTTGCAATACATTATTCAAGCCAAAAGAAAGTAAATCAAAGTGGCCCTGGGAAGGGGAATGGGTTAGAAAAGTTTTACAAATTTCTCCCCTACGCAAAAAAAAAAAAAATCATTATGCATTGAGGACCTCCAGGTATAATCATGTGAAAAACCAGTTGACAAACATTTATTTAAAACCTACTAGGTTGCCAGGAACTGTACTAGGGGAGAAGGATACAAAGACATAAACAAAATAGTCCTCACTCTCAAGGAGCTTATAGGTGAGATGTGTACAAATATATACCCAAAAAAATGGTAATGGGGAGGAGGGGAGACAGAGAGAAATCGTAAACAGTCTTATGTAAGAGGTAGCAACTGAAATGAACTTTGAAGGAAATGAGAGATTCTAAGCTGTAGAGGTATAAAGGAAATCCATTCCAGACATGGGAAACAACCTGTGCAAGAGGAGAGACAGAAAACAGAATGTTATATGTGAGGAATAGCAAGAATGAATTAGAATGAAAAGCATTTAGGTGCTTACTACTTGCCAAGAACTATGCACTAAGAATACAAATAGAAGAGCTGGAAGGGACTTTAGAGGTCATGGAATCCAATTGCCTTGTTTAACTGAACACACAGCTAATAAGTGTCTGAGGCAAAATCCAGAAAGATACCCACTGTGGCACATAACTATAAGACAGTCCCTGCTGTTAAAAAGTTCATATTCTGGGGGGAGCTAAGAGGCACAGTGGATACAGCACTGGCCCTGGAGTTCAAATCCAGCCTCTGACACATAACACTCACTAGCTGTGTGACTCTGGGCAAGTCTCTTAACTGCAATTGCCTCACCAAAAAAAAAAAAAAAGTTCACATTCTAACTATGGGAGGCAGCAGATAAAGAAGAATTCAGCTGCCGGCCAGAATTTCAGGGTCATATACAGGGACAGAGTTGAAGAATTCAGCCACAGAGCATTTTATTTATGGCTTGCCCTAAACTCCATATCCAAAATTCCAAGGCTCTTGGTAGAATCCACTCCTCTCCAGGCCAGACCCCAAAACGCAAGGTTCTAACATCTAAAAACAACATCTCCATTTTATTTTACTTTAGGGGTGAATGTCCTGGAACATTTTTTAAATCTCATTTCATTTACACGTGATGACAATTAAGATATGTTATAATACCTTTACATTAAAAAAGTATTATTAGCATATAAAATCTAACAGTAAATAAATGAACACTTTTGGTAAACCACTTAAAAAAACGTTAAATGATCTTTATTAATCAAACATTTCCATAACACTCTGCTTGTTACAAGTTACTTAGCATTATTATTAATCCAGACTCATAGCTATAAGTGAATACTGTTCAACTCTGCAAGTGAAATACTAAAAAAACAAATTTTGTACCTAGATGCCTGTGGGGGAAGGGTAAGAGCGGAGAGGTGAGGTATTGCAAGAAGGAATATTTTTTTTAATTACTTTTTCAAGGGCAGCTAGGTGGCACAGTGGATAGAGCACTAGCCCTGAAGTCAGGAGGACCTGAGTTCAAAGCCGGCCGCAGACCAAACACTTGACACTTATTAGCTGTGTGACCCTGGGCAAGTCACTTAACCCCAATTGCCTAAAAATAAACAAATAAGTAGATAGATAAATTACTTTCTCAGTCCTCAATACTCTACCACATAAATTATGCTTTAAAAAAATTTCCCAGTGAAAATATTCCCTAATTCTCTCCCCCTCAAATTTCTATTCCTCTACTACTTTATTTTAGCCTTGTTATCTTCAGCAACTGATAACCGCACAGCAAAGAACTATTTTGGAAAGCAAGGATTTGAAGATGTTATTGGTCAACATTTGACAAAAACAAATGAAAATAAAAACAAATTCACCAATGGAACATGAGTTCTTACTTTTAATCTAATAAATTCCATTACTTTGAGTAGAATAAGATGTGTGCTATTATTGAACATGAAGGAAGTAGCGACAGTAGCAACAGCTCTGGAGGATACATAAGAACAAAGTTTAGGCTCTTGGCAGACAGCCAAGACCAGAGGCATAAAAGGTAGGATACATTCTTAGCCATGACCAGCATGTTTGTTTTGCCTAGATATATTTATTTGTTGGAAGGGAGAAGTTGAATACTAGGAGGCTTGGGGAAGTGAATTAATATTTAACAAAAGATGTGCCACCCAAAAAAAGGGTTATCAATAAAGTATTAAAAATAGAAGAAAAAAATTGTAAGAAAGTGTTACCACTTTGTTAAATTTGACATATACTTTTTAAAAACAAAATATTTAATAAAAGTTCATGGTTTCATGTAAAAAAAAGTTCATGGTTTCAAGGGCTTTGGATGGCTAAGGACTTTTTTTGAGTTTTGACAATCTCTTTGGTTGATACATATATATACGTATGTATATATGTGTGTGTGTGTGTGTGTGTGTGTGTGTGTGTGTGTGTGTGTGTGTGTGTATACACACACACACATACATTAGAAGTTCTTACTTTCTGCCAAAGTGCTAAACGGTGCTTATGTACATTTTGAGTTAAAATGAATATATTTCACTAATAGTTTTTCAGAATTTCATGACATTCTAAAAAAGTAGCCACACTACAGAGTTCCAAAAGGAGGGGGGGGAAAAAAGCTAAAATTCAGAATTGCTGAGGCATTTCCACTGTGGAAAAACCACCAAATGTTTATCATGTATATTAACTATGTATAAGGCAAAATTGCCAACCCTATTCTTAAGGTTTGCACTAACTTTTTAAAAAATTACAAAATTTATCATCTTTGGGACATAGATCTTATTTCAGATTTTTTTAAATTAAGTTTTTTTCATCTTTTATTCTAATATCATCTAGATTTCCCTATGATTTTCTCCTCTCTTCATCCTAGAAAGCCATTCCTTAAAATTTTAAAAGAAAAAGAAGGGGGTGGGGTGGATCAGCAAAACTAATCAAAACTTCAAAAAAAAATCTAATCTTTATATGCAATGCTCCACACCCTTTTCCTCTGACCTCTACACTACAAAGGGTAAAAGAGGTAGGCTGTTGGGGTTTTTTTAAAATAACTTTACAACATTAATCTAGTTGTTTTGTGGTTATTTTTTCTATCTGCATTGATAACACCAGTATGCATATTGTTTTCCTGGATCTGCTTACCTTAATTTGAATCAGTTTATGTAAGTTTTTCCAAGCTTCTCACACTTGACATGTCTTACGGTACTGTAATATTCCATTACATGCAAGTACCACAATTTGTTTAACCTTTCCCCAATGTGTTACACTAACTTTTGATGCAATTTAACAAACTCTAAAATAAAAACATCTAAAATAAAAACAGCATCAAAGTTTAGGTATATACATACTATAACTACAGATCTCAAAATTCATAAATCCAATGAGAAGCACTTTCAGGAAACAAGACTTTCCAAAAGTCAACAGAATTGCATGTCAACATACTAGGCCTCTTTCATTTTTCTTCTTCATTGGACTTTTGAGGTTTTCTTTTTGTTTTATTTTGTGTTAGGTATGAAAGCAAGCCTTTATAAAAGTTCTGGTTAGAAATAGGATATTTCTACTCAATGAATAAGAGAATGATCTTTCGATGCTGATACTCTTATAACTTCCAGAAATAGATTTATTTCTGCTGCATTTACATAGCAATAAGTCAGTCATTTAACAAGCATTTAGTAAGTACACACACTACCTGCCAGACCACTGGCATTAAGTACTGAGAATACAAATAGAAGCAAAAAGAAAAGCAATCCCTGCCCACAAGCACTGACATTCTAATGGGGAAGATAATACATAAAAAGAAGCTAAAAAGGTTGGGGGGAAGGGGAAGGGTATCCAACAGTGGGGTATAACAGAGGAGTTGGAACTGCAGCCTGATGAGAAATTAAGTAATAGCTGGCCCAGGGGCAGCTAGGTGGCACAGTGGATAGAGCACCAGCCCTGAAGTCAGGAGGACCTGAGTTCAAATCCGGCCTCAGACCAAACACTTGACATCTACTAGCTATGTGACCTTGGGCAAGTCACTTAACCCCGATTGCCTCACTTAAAAAAATAAAGAAAGAAAGAAAGAAAGAAAGAAAGAAAGAAAGAAAGAAAGAAAGAAAGAAAGAAAGAAAGAAAGAAAGAAAGAAAGAAAGAAAGAAAGAAAGAAATAGCTGGCCTGGGCACCATCCTTAAATGGAGGTTCTGGGAGAAGTCATCTGATCAGAGGGGATAATCCTAGGAAATGTCAGTTGGTCAAATTAGCATTTATTATGCATCTACTCCAGGTACGATGTCATCATAAATATAGTAGGCAAAACTTTAAAAATATTTCCTCATTCTTGGTGAACATATAAATAAATTTTCAAAATATATAACTGGCAATAATCTTAATGTTAGTCTCATATATATATAAATTATTCTAAGTAAAAAGTGTCCAGGATAAAAAATTTTCCTCTAATATGCACTGGAATACATATTATATAGAATACCATCCATTGTATGGACACACAAAGGAAAAATTGAAAAGGGGAGAGGAGTAATGACAAATAAGTTGTCAGATACAAATACATATTTGAGAAAAAAATGTCTGTCAGAATATCTTTTTGCTTGGAATAATTTATATGCATAAGGCACTAACACTGAGATTACTGCCAACCACAGATTTTGAAATTTTCTATTATGCCCACCAAGAAGGACAAAATACTCATTTTCAAGTGCTACTTGAAAATATTTATGATGGCAGTGTGCCTGGCATATAGTAGTATCTAGTAAATGCTAGCTGATTAACATTCTCTAGGATAATCTACTTCAGGACATTTCAAAATTATCTATAATTTTTCTTGTTTTATAGATATAAAAATAAAATATAGCACTTTGAGGTTTGCAAGTCATTTTACATACATTACCTCATCTGAGCCTGAAAACAATCCTCTGAGATAAATTCTACAGGTATTATCATTCCCATTCTATAGATGAGGAAACTGAGGCACAGAGGTTAAGTGATTTGCCCATGGCTATACAGCTAAGTGTTATACTAAAAGAACTGGGGAATTATTTCATTTTGTAAGTCAGTTTTTCACTTCTTAAATGAAATAAATTCTTAAATTGAATTTTCAACAGCAACTGAAGATACAATCAAGTTTTACAAGTGACACTGGGTTCTCAAAACTATGCCATCAGAGGACAACCCTAGCTCAGCACAGTACCTTGCACATAGAATGTTAACACTGAAAAGGATCATCGAACTCTTTCATTTTCTAGATGAATGACACAAGGCATAGAGAAGTGAAATTAATTATCCAAGATCACACCAAGTTCTAAGTGGTAGAGGATTTACAATGTGCTGGTAATACAAAAGCAAAAAGAAAAACAATCCCTACTGCAAGGAGCTTCCAATTCTACATGACACTTCAGAGAAGTAGTATGTTTCAAACCGTATTTTGTTCTCATCCCCCTGACTACCCCTCCCCTTCTAGTCAATATAATAAGTTTATAAGTCGCCAGCATAAAGGAGCAATAGCAGGAAATACGATTGCAAAGAGGAACCTGGAAGTCACGTACAAACCACCCCAAAGATCAAAGGAGCATAATTTACAAATTGTATCATTTACTAACTAAAATTCTCATCCTAGTAATATGTGGGAATCAGGGGAAACCATCTGGCACTGCTAGTCAAGGTTCTGGTCCTATGATATGTAAATTCCAGACAAAATCCAGACCTCCACAGCTCCAGATCAGCAAAACATCAAAAAGGCACTGCTACCTTTGAGACGATGACTTTGAAGTTTTACCAATAATTCTGATTTTTTTTGATACTTTGATAACTTGGATATGTTAACGAACTAAGCCTGAGGTGGCACAGAAAAGAAGTTCATCCTCTTCCCCAAAAAATCCTATAAAAATGAGACCTCAAACTCCTCTCCTCTCCCCAACCCCTGCATTGTTTCATCTCCACTGGGCCCATGCTACTTAGTACTCCCAATTCTAACCCATTGTTATATAAGAAATATTCTGCCTCTTTTCCTCCCTGTTCTCTTCCAGACACTACCCGCCTGCCTTTCTTTCCCATCCCGTTCCCTTTCTCCACAGGGCCATCTGTCTCTATCACTTCTGCAGCTTTGTCTCTGCCTTTCTGGGCTTTTTGCCCCCATAACCTGGTTTCTGCCTGCCCCCCCCCTCCACTCCTGCCAATCATGGTCTTTCTTAGTGAGTACCAAATGAACCTGGAAGGCGTGCCCCTATTTCATAATTTCATAAATAATCAATTCAAGTAGATATGGAAGAAGATAGCACTAAAGAATGATGAGATCAGGAAAGGCTTCATTCACATAGGTGCTGGCACCTTACCTAAGCCTGGAAGAAAAGATTCTAAAAGGCAAAGGTAAGAAATACATTCTAAGGCAGAGGTGTCAAAATCACAGCCCAGGGGTCCAAAACTCCAGCGTATGACCAGAACTAAGTCAAAATGTAGCTGGGAAATGTTTAACAAGGTAAATAAAAATACAATGCAGCATAATGTTATTTTTTGGTTTTCTAAGTCAAAATGCAACTCACAGAGATCCTATTTGAATTTAACCCCCACTCTTCTAGGGCTTGGAAAGACAACTTGTATGAAGGCACAGATACAGGAGATACAATGTCAAGTCTGGAAAACAAGTAGACCACTGGCAAGTATGACAAACACTTGAAGGTAGTAGTGTGAAAAGTCTAAATTGCAGACAGCTTTAAATGCTGGGCTAAGGAGTTTATAATTCACCCTAGAGGCAATATGGAACCACTGATGATTTTTAAACAAGGAAGTAACAAGATCATATCTGTGGCCTAGAAAGATTATTCTGGCAACAGTTTAAAAAATGGACTGGAAAAAAGGGCAAGACTGAAGCTGGGAGACTCCTTAGGAACCTAGGTCCAAAGGAGCATCTGCTGAGAAATGACAGGGGCATAAACCAGAGTTGGGGTGATGGCTGTGTAAGTAGAAAAGAGATAGATGCTCAAAAGGTTATGCAGGTAGAAGCTATAGGACTTAGCAACTGATTGGATATGGGAGATGAAGCTGAGAGAAGATTTGAGGATGACTCTGGAAAGATAAATAGTGTGCCCTTAAGAGAAAAAGATCATGACTTCTGCTGATACTACTTATCGGCAGCTGAGACTAATGGAAGAACTGTCAACATTACACAATGTTATCACAAGTAGATATAAGCCCCAAGATTTCCCAAGAAAAATTGCATTGATACAACTTGGATAAATAGTTAAACTAATTTGTAATTAAGATTCCTTTGCATACAGTTAAAGTGCTAATATACAAAAAAAATTAAACACTATTATGATGAAATTATTTTTATCATAAACCAACTCCCACTCCCAAAATGTAAGCTCCTAGAGGGACTACTTTGTTTTTAATCTAATTCCAGCACATTCCACACTACTTTGCATAAAGCACATTGATTTATATATAATGTGCTTCAACTGAATGTAGCACAGTGCCTAGCACTTAGTAGATGCTTATTAATAAATGCTAAATGACTGACTAAACAGTTTCTGAGCTATCTACATACTCCCTTCCCTCCTCAAAAGAAAATGTGTCATCTGTAAGACGAATTTTCTTAGCAAACCCTTTCTTCACAGAGGAATAAACTTCAACCTGGAAATAATTGTTTAAAATGCCAATTAAGGTTCTATTTTAATGTTAATTCTCTTTTAAGTTAAGTATTTAATGTCAGCTTTGGACTAGTAGCCAAAATAAGAAGACTCAAACATTGGAAATCCATAAACCCTTTAAACAACACCAACCAGGGTCACCAAAACCCATAAAAACTCTAATGCTGCAGATCAACTACTTCTAGTAAGCCAATCTCCAGAAAAAACAAAAAAGGTACCTGTAATATACACAACAAATAATTCTTGCTGATTTCTTATTGAAAACCCTTACAAAATCTCAGGAGATTGAAAAGCAAAAATGGAGCAAGTGAAAGAGACATCAAGACTTTAAGAGAAAGAAACCCTGCTCCAGAAATTTCCTTTGCAAGAGCTTGGCCTTAAAAGGGCAAGCAAACTGTAGGTTCTGGCTCTTCTAATTTTAACCCATTCTGCTCCAAGTTCAGAAGTAAGGATATAATAATCCTTTATTTTCACAATCCAACACAATTAAAAAAGATCCCAAAAAGGCAACAGGGCATAATTTTAACCTCTTAACACGAAAAAGGGTTTTTTTTGCCTGTTACTCCACTGCCCTCCATAAATAGTATGCCTTAATATACATACGTAAAACACCAAAGTCAGTAGTCATTTATGTTGCCAAAGAAAGTTCCTCCAGAGCATTGAGTAAAACTTGACTACAGTCCTTGGCCCAACAGCCCTAGAAACTCTATGCTCCAGGACCCATATCTCATCACGGTGCTGGTATAATCCATGGCCACAGTGAAAAGCAGACACTCTACAGTATATATTTATAAATATATTTATGATGTATGCACAAAGTTCACATGGGATTTCCTACCGATACAAAGATTTTCCATATGGCCTTAACTGCAAATAATAGCATACTAATTGCTTCAAGCCCCAGAACCCCACAAAAGCCTCCTTATCCATATTAGTACAAAAAAAAAATTAGTGGAATCATCCAGACTGAAAAAACAAAATGGATGGAAAATGAGTATTGCTCAAATTAAAATATGCAGTCCAAAGTAAAATATGAGTAGGTACATACATGAATATATAAATTTGAATGGTTATATAACAATGTATTTTGTCTGAAAAGCAGGTAAGATTAATAAAAGCAAAAGCAAAAAAAAAATCAATAGTTAACTTAAAAGCCAGGAGCTGCTCTCTAAAATAGGAAGAAAAAAATGTTTTCCACACTTCCTCTTCAAAATTTCAAGCCCTTCAGAGCCAGAGATTTTTTTCTTTTATCCCTGTTTTTAAACAAGCATTTATTTTCTCTCCTTTTGCCTCTCCCTCTCCCCAGTGATAAAGTAAAAATGAAAAATAAAACCTTTGCAACAAATATGCATAGTCAGACAAAATAAATTCCCTCAAAAACCATATCCAAAAATACTTATATCATTCTGCATACAATATTTATTCCATCACGTCTGTGAGGAGGTGGGTAACATTCTTCACCATTGGTCCTCTGAAGCCAGAGACCATTTTCCTCTCCCAGAAGTGTCCCATAATTTCTAGTCGACTGAATGCTACTCATGCAAAAATCCCCCATCACATCACCACACACAGTAATGCCGCAAACATCTTCTACTGCTTCTATCAACCACATATAATCAACTAGTCTAATTTTAATGTGTTTGGTCTCTGTAATCTTGAGCCCCTATCCTCAACTTTAGACAATTATTTAAAATTTACTATTAAAAAGAAAATCAGTACAGATCACTCTTAACTATTTTTTCATTCTAAACAAGAAAGTTCTCTGCATCCCTCTGTTCTGATTGATTTGCTGTGCCATACTACTGAAAGGAAATGATAGTGACAACTATGAGCTTATCTTCCTATTAAAAAAAAAGTGTGATTTATCCATTCTTGTCTCTTGTTCATGTTACATATGACTAATTAAATTTTGCACAGCATTTGTGCAAGTATACATGGTACTCAAATGTACACTGATAGCATAGTTATCCAGAGCTTGAAAATCCATGCTTTTAATTCTATCAGGAATCATGCAAATAACAATATGCTCCACATGAGTCACTATCAATTAAATTGTCAACTTCAATTCAATACCTCATCAAGTATTTGCTAAGAACCTACTGTATACACAGAAAGTATGCAGAAATAAGAAACAGAGAATATGGTACATGTGCTCAAAACCTTAAAATTGAATTAGAGACAAGATAAATGTAACAACTAAATATTGAGTAAATTATACATAACAAAGTACTAACTATGCATAAGAAATGAAGACTATCAAACAAAAGGTGAGCAGTATGAAGTAAGATTAATGGCAAGAGCACAGGATGTGGAGTCAGAAAATCTGGGGTAAAATTCCAGTTCTAATTCTTACTAGCAATGCGATCATGGCCAAGTAACTTCATCTTTCTCTGTCTCAGCTTCCTCACCCATTATAAAAAGAGTTAATACTTCAACTACCTACTTCACAGGGCTGCAAGAAAAACACTATGCAAACTATAAAACATTCAATACATAGTAAAAAAAAAATTTATTAAGAACCTACTATGTGCAGGCACTGTGCTGAGTTGGAGTCAGCTGCTGGAGCAGTAGATAGACTGCTGGGCCTGGAGTTAGGAAGACCTAAGTTCAGATCCAGTTTCAGACACTTACTAGCTGTATAACCTTGGGCAAATCACTTAATCTGTTTGCCTCAGTTTCCTCAACTGTAAAATGAGAATAATAGCATCTACCTCACATAGTTGTTGTGAGAATTAAAAGTAATATCATTTGTTTAAAAAAAACACTTGAAATTGAGGAGATGCTCATCAATTGGGGAATGGCTGAACAAATGGTGGTATATGATTGTAGTGGAATTTTATTGTGCCATAAGAAATGACGAGCAAGGTGATTTCAGAAAAACCTGGAAAAATTTATATGAACTTCATACAGAGTGTAGTGAGCAGAACCAGAAGAACACTGTACACAGTAACAGCAATATTGTACGATGAACAACTGTGAATGACAGCTATTCTCAGCAATACAATAATGTAAGACAATCCCGAAAGACTCATGATGAAAAATGCTACCCACCTCCAGAGAAAGAATTGATGTCTGAATATAGACTGAAGCATGCCATTTTTCACTTTATTTCCTTTTTTGTTTTACATGATTATACATGTACAATCTATATCAGACTGCTTACTGTCCCAGAGAGGGAGGAGGGGAAAGAAGGGATAGAGAATTTAGAACTCAAAATCTAACAAGGAATGTTAAAAATCATTTTTACATATAATTGGGGGAAAAATTAAAATTAAAAAAAAAAAACACTAGGCACAGTGCCTGGCACATACTACACACCTTACTCACTTTCCTCCCTTCAAGGATACAACTGTTCATTAAGACATTTATCTATTTATTTAGGCACACAGATATACACACATATGTCTGTAGTGTGTATGTATGAAGCTGTCTTTATAGGCTGTGAACTACAACTCTCTCCCCCTCCGGATGTCCTCACATAATATTTCACCTCTAAGACTAAGGCGGTCTATCATGAGTTACCCGATTCCACACTTCAAATCATCTCACCATCATTCCTCATCTTTTCATCCTTTGCTCCTGTCTCAGAGACGATGGTCTACCTCATTGCCAAGGCCAACCCCTGTACTTGAGGCTTTGATCCAATCATTTCCTTCTCCTCTATCAATTTGCTTCTTGATCACATCCCCTCTTCCCCCAATTTTCAACTTCTCTTTACTCATTTACTCCTGGGAAGACTTATATGAACTGATGCAAAATAAAGTGAGCAGAACCAGGAGAACAAATTACACAGTAACAGCAATGTTGTGAAGGTGATAGCTACGACTTAGTAACTGATCCACATGATAAATCACCAGAGTTCAAAGGACTCATGATGAAAAAATGTTAATCCACCTCCAGAGGGAGAACTGATGGACTCAGAGTGAATAATGAAGAATATTTTTTCTCTTTATTTTCTTGGGGTTTTTTTTAATAATAGCTAATGTAGAAATTTGTTTTTTCATGACTTCATGTTTGTTTTATATTTCTTCCTTTCTTAATGGGTAAAGGACGAGTGGGGAAGAAACAGAATTTGGATGATGTGGGAATCTGTTTTGCTTGACAATACAGATTCATCACAAAGGTTTTGTTTTTCTTTGTTTTCCTTCTCAAGTGGGGAGGAGGGAGTGATAGAGAGAGAAAATAAGTGCTTGTCAATGGAGATAAAATAATTTTCTAGAGTCAAAGGATCTGGAATCAAATCCTACCTCTGATGACTACTACCCATATATAATACTTTCACATGGGAATTCCTGGAATTTCCTGGAAAATGTCTATGTTCTTCCAAATCCCAAGAAAAATCAGTCAAGAAATTGGGAGAAAATTTTATAATTTTCCTGT
Source organism: Phascolarctos cinereus (assembly GCF_003287225.1). NCBI lineage: Eukaryota > Metazoa > Chordata > Mammalia > Diprotodontia > Phascolarctidae > Phascolarctos > Phascolarctos cinereus. The sequence goes on along the minus strand of NW_027556402.1, from coordinate 104,216,494 downwards.
AAGAATTAAAGGTTAACAATCAGCATTGAGATACGTTGCTGGTTCAAAGTAATAAACCGACATGTAGTCAAAAGCAAGAGCTGAAAGCGTTGACATGAAGAGTCAAAGTTTAAGTAGACTTCTCTGGGAACTCAAGAGGACACTGGAGAAAAGCATCCATGATCTAATCAGTCAATCTTGCTTGTAACTGTTGCCATATTATAAATGTATATTTATGGCCCTGTCTGCTTCAATGGCAAGTCATTCTTCCAAATAAAGTAAATGGTAATAAATTTATATGCATAATACAAAACAAATCCTGTGAGTGTTATTCCAAAGTGAATACATCCTTAAATTAGCAATTTCAACACATGATTCTATATAGTGTATTAACCTAGCTATACGATCTGTTATGTTCTATTATTTGAATACTACCCAATAAGGTTTGCTGTTTTTCAAACACTGTTTTAGTGTTTGAATATTTGCTACAAGCTATAACTCTTTGTAAATGCTACTAAACTTAACATTTATTGTTTGTTGAACAATTTTTAAACTATAAAGAATATAAAGAATGTTGAAAGTACTTCGAGAAAGGTATCTTTTTCAAGTAAAGTTACCTTTAAGAAATGTCAGTTCAAGGGGGCAGCTAGGTGACACAGTGGATAGAGCACCAGCCCTGGAGTCAGGAGGACCTGAGTTCAAATCCAGCCTCAGACCAAACACTTGACACTTTATTAGCTGTGTGACCCTGGGCAAGTCATTTAACCTCAATTGCTTAAAAAAAGAAATGGGAGGGGGAAAAAAAGATAAAATTAGAGAATTATCAGTTCACTGCCAGATATTTTAAATCACTGTCACAATATACTGGTTCATAATAATAAGATCATGCATTTATTATTATATCAGATTTCATTTTTATGGGGTTTATTTTTTTTCCAGAAAACTCTAAAACTTTTAGCACAACCCTATCACAGGAAAATGATTCACTACTCATTATTATTGATCACTCATTATTTTAAAACCCATAAATAAAATGTTATGAAAAAATATGGAATAACTAATAATTCCGGGAATTCCCAAGAATTCCTGGGAATTTTGCTAACTCGATTTAGAATCGTAACAATTATTATCCTTCAATAATTTGGACACACAAACTGCGTGACTTTGGGCAAGATTCTTCAGCCTGTCTGGGCCTTTGCTTCCTTATGTGTAAAATGAGAGGGTTGGCCTAGATGGCCTATGAAGTTGTCCATCTGGGCTCTAAAAGCTGAAGGCACGATCCCCAGCCTCTCTAAAGCTGTGCTGAGGTAGGGCCTTCCTCTTCTCCCCTCATCTCTTTAACTTATTCTTCTCACTCCACCAAACAAGTCCCACTCCCTCTTTAATATACCTCTTAAATAGCCATCATACAGAACTGAAACACATTTTTAGTATGTCTATATTATGCTACAAGTTAGGTTCTTAGTTCTTGATTTTAAAAATAATTTGAAAGCTTTTTATTTCTCTAAGAAAAAAATACTAAAACCAGGTTGATTGTACTGAAAATCTTTCTGAAGTCCGTAATAAAAGCTTTCCATTGATTTATTTCCTTTATATCCAAATGTGAGAAAAAAGTGGGGGGAAAATATGCATATCTAATATATAAAATATATCTAAGTATAATACGTACATTTTTTTTCCCGTCCTTGGGAATCTCTTCCATTTGTATTTAAGACAGAGTACTATAAAAGTATATATAAATAAAATAATACATATGTAAGTGTACATATACACACACATAATATATGTAAAAATATAGATAAATTTAGGCTGTCCTCAAAATAGTTATCAGAGTTATATACCTCCTATATGTATACTGTTACTAGTTTTCACTAATGATGAGAGGTTTTCTCTGATTTCCTGGAACATCATGTTCTGTTTTTTTGATTTTCTAAATTTGGGGGTATATCAGTAAACCTGAGATTGCTGTGTCCTGATCTATATTCCAGGTCTATCACTTGATCCTACATGCTCAATTCTCTGGATAGTTTTGCTTTTCTGAGCCACTATAGAAAGTTAACTATTAGTTAGTTCTATTGACTTTTTTTAAATTTTCAATTATGTTTTCCATATTGCTTGCCATCTTCAACACTTCCTCCCAATATTTAAGCATCTTAATTCTTGCTTGAGTGCCTCCCATGATTTTCTAATTTTTGACAAGCTCTTCTTTTATTTGTTTTGTCATTTTCTTACCAGTATTAATTTCTCATTTATTTCTTTAAATGTGCCATATTTACTTAACGATGTCCCTCAGGTTATCTTGTACTTATTTTTTATCTGAGCTGTTTCTAGTACTTAAGCTTTTTCAGTAGCTCCATAGCAATTTCTCAAACTGTATTTATTGTATGAACTTTTCTTCACTTTTCTTATTTTCTACACTTCGTTTTATTTTTATATGTAATTGTTTTAGCCATTTTTATGTGTAATTGTTTTAGCCATTTTTATGGTATTTTACCTGTTGTTTTAGTGGGTAAAGAAGAATATTAAGAAGAGAAAACTGAGGCTCAGAGAGAGAGGCTAAGTAGCTTGATCACAGTCATACAGACATTACATGATAAGGATGGATTAAAAACCTTATAAGTCCAGAAATCTATGTAATGATACCCAATCACTACAACATACTGCTTCTCATATATTTGTTATAGAGATGAGCAGCTAGTTAATATTCAGTTGTCAGTTCCTATGAGATGTAATTATTAATGGATTATCTACATCCTATCAATATGCAGAAATAATCAATCTGTTCATTCTAACTTTGAATTAACTACTTCAGGACACTAGGAACGCACATAAAAGTTACCTTTTCTAAAGTCTTGAAAATCCACTAATGTTTTATTCTAATGTCTCAACATGGCATACAGGATCCTGAACCTTCAAAAACTATCAAAAGAGAATTCAGACTCTCACAGGTCCTGCAGTAACCTGAAAAGTCTCCAAGTATGGGTCCAGCCATAGAGTTCCTATTCTTCAAAAATTATCCTAGCTAAGTAGGTGGTCAACTGGTAAAGGGTTTTTTTGGCCACAGCATTTTATGAAACTACTTAGTAAGGATGTGGAAGGGTTTTGAACTATGTCAGTGATGGAAGAATCCATGTAGTGAAATAATATATCTTTTGAAATATTGAAAAAATATCCTGAATTTTATAGGCCTATCAAAGAAGAAAACGTAGTTTGCCACCACTCCTCATTAGTAAGATCATGCCTGTAAACTTCTTCACATTTGGCATTGACACTTTTGTTGGCAGGCTGCACCAGGATGTTGTAGACTAAATAAAGAAAAAGCTACCTTCTTGGCCAGAGGTAAAGAAAGGTTGAGGTACAGGTTCTGATGGGCAAGCATGCATTATTACAACTTGCTGAGCTGACTGACCAAAAATAACACTCTCCAAAACTGTCAATCCTGTTTCTAAAAGCTTTTTAGAAAAGGGACAGGTAAATCCTTTTTAGAATCTTTCATTAACATAGTCTAAACTTTAGATGTCACCAAAGGGGTCAGCAAATTTATCTAGAATAAATGCTATTCTCCTTTCTATAGTAACCTGGATTTCTAAGTTATTTTTCAGCTATAAAGGTGGATGGTACATCTGAAGGGTTCTATTAGTTCTCCTTTAGTTATGATTCCACATATGGAACACTAAGTCCTACACTTCAGATACTTAATTTCTTAAACTCTCTGAAACTCAGTTTCCTTACCTGTAAAACAGGGATCTAGACTTGTGATTTCACTGGTATAGGGAACTCTCAAATGAGAAAACTCTCTCTACCAATTCAGTTCTCTGCAACTTATAGTTCTCAAGAGAACAGTCTAGGGCACTGAGAGGTTAAGTAACAACCAGTATGTGTCAGAAATGGACCTCAAACTCAGATTTTTCTTGGCTCAGAAGCCAGCTCGCCATCCACTATCCCATGCTGCCTCTCATCCGAAAAACTGAGATAATGATATCTGTAGTATTTCACAGGATTGTTGTGAAGATCAAATGTGACAATGTACATAAGGCACTTTGTAAATCTTATAAGCAGAACTATCAGCTTCTTTCTTTCACAGAGCCAAAGCAGAGGCAAGAGACTCAAGACAATTAAGCTGGCTTTGTTGCTGTTACTTTTCAAGGTCTTACTTTAAAAAGGATTAAATTGCAAGTAGATTTGCTCAGAATATCTACTTGGTATCTATACTAAATCACAGTGTAGGCAAACATTTTGAGGGGAAATTTATGCTACATACTATTCTTTCTTCTAAAATGTATAATATGTATCTTAATTATAAAGAAATAAACGGCTTCTCTAATAACAAGTCACATGGACACTAACAAATGCAGATGATTCCCAAAGTTTTTCATAACTGTAAAGCAGAAATATAATTTTATATTTTTTATCTACAGAGGAAAATAGTTATGTGAAGAATCCATTATCATAAGCATTGTTAAAACAGTCCCAGCACATTTTAAAACTAAAGTCTAGATGTAAAGCATATTATAAAAAGTACCATAATCAAGCATGGTACTGATTATTATATTAATATGCTGGCTATTGCATTAATATGTTACGCATAATTATAAAAGGTACCATAACCAGGCAACATTATTGGGAAGAAGGTAGTCAGTTCAGTATAAAGTAGAACAATCCTACATTAGAAGGAAAAAATTATCTCCTCAAAAAAAAAAATACCCCCAACAAGTTACAAAATAGTTCAACAGAAATGTCTTCTATTTGCAGTAATTTACTATCAACTGGAAAGAAAAATATGATTTCCAGGTTCCTTTTCTCTGATCAGCCAACATGTCACAAATGTAGAACATGCCTACTTGAATAATTTTCAGATGTAAAGAGTATTTTATGTTAAATTGTCCCCTACTCTGACAAAATAGGATTGCTTCTGTTTCTCTAAGACAACATCGGAAAATGACAGAATTTTTTAAAAATAAAGGGAAAAAGCCTCAGATATCTAAATGGAAAACTATACTTTTGACAAAACATACATGAAAGGTTAGAATCTCCTAAACGTCTTTGGAAACCCTTTGTCTTAACATAAGTTAGGTCTCAGGAAACCTTTCAAAAAAATAAACTATAAAAGGAGTACCCTGAAAATAAAAATGTAAAAACCTAGAATGGAAGATATTCAGTACAGATAAATCTTTGACATACTTTGACACTTTAAAATAGTCTCTAAGGTGAAATGCTGCATAATGAACCTTATTTTCCCACTAGTGAACTAGAGAGCTATTCTGAGAAACTGACCAGAAAACAATGAAATTACACTTAAGAATTCAACATACTTTAAAGAATATTTGCAAATGAAATTTGCTATAAAAATATGTATATAATATTCCAAATAATAGCAACGTAGAAAACACTGAAATAAAGTTTCCAGAAACTGGTAATCATTATTTGAGTAATAAGACATGGTAGTATCAAGCCCTAATCTTCTTACATGACTAACTCACTTGCTTCAAACCCACTTTAAACAATTCTTATTTTAGAAATAAGGTAATTGCTTTGGTTTTTAATGTGTTTGGAATGTTGTGTGTTTTTATCCTTTCTATCATTATTTAAAAGCTTCTTTTCAGACAAATTTGGGCCCCAGAACACATGCTGTTACTAAGATTTTCACCAATAATCCCCAGTCTTCAGGTGATGGACTCTTGTTCCTTCCACATTACCTAATAAAGAAAACTGATTAAAAGCAACAGCAGGTACAAATTTTCATTATGGTACCTGTATAGTCAATATTTTGCATCATGGGTACAGATCTACATTAAGATATGAGTATCCATGACTACACTATATCTAAAAGCAGAAAATACTAGCATCAATGGAGCAGCTAGGTGGCACAGTTGGCTTGGAATCAGGAAGACTCATCTTTATGAGTTCAAATCTGGCCTCAGATACTCATTAGCTCTGTGACCCTGGGCAAATCACTTAACCCTGTTTGCCTTAGTTCCTCATCTATAAAATAAGCTGGAGAAGGAAATCGCAAACCACTTCAGTATCTTTGCCAGGAAAACCCCAAGACTGAAAAACGACTGAATATCAAAACTGGCATCAACGAGAGCTAAAAGCCCCAATTCCTGAACTCTGTAATGACAATGGAGCCTACTCTACAAGTAAGGGAGAGTAGGACACTGTGCAGGTACTTACCTACATGATATGTTATAAGAGACACATTAAGGCTGTATCCAGAGGTAGCCCATAGGTGATATGGTCAACCTGAGTTACTACTTGAAGAAAAACCGCTGAAATGCTCTGGTTGACTTCTGCAGCTACATCCCAAAGCACCATCCCCAAAGGGCCATCTCTCCTTTTATCACAGGAGAAGAAACTCTTCAGGGTTTAGACACACCTCCAAAGTGTTTCTTAATATTACTTGTCAACAATTCATGGGGCAAGCCAGGAGTCAGAAGGTTGGAGGAAATGGAATTTAACACCTCAGATTCATTGCATATAATTGACCACAGAGAAGAAGCTGCAGCAAAATGTATAGAGAGCAGGACTTGGAATCAGGAAGACCTGGGTTCAAGCTTGACCTCTCTCCACATACTGGATTTATGGATATAGCAAGTCACTTGAGACTGTAAGTTGAAAGCAGATCTGCATTGGTGGAGAGTTCCTAAGAGCTCCTTACAAAAATGAAATCACAGGTCTGATCAAAAGGGAAAAAGTACTATTTTTGTTTGTTTTAGGCAACTGGGGTTAAGTGACTTGCCCAGGGTCACACAGCTAGTAAGTGTCAAGTGTTTGGTCTGAGGCTGGATTTGAACTCAGGTCCTCCTGCCTTCAGGGCCAGCACTCTATCCACTGTGCCACTTAGCTGCCCCGTGAAAAAGCACTATTACCATCACTACTAAGGCAAAGTGGTTAGGGCAAACTACCCCTCCCTATTTTTACACATCCACCCCTCCAGTTGCACTTGATATTCATTTCAATTCTATAAAGCTGATCTTCAATTCAATTCCATTCAGACATTCATTGAGCACCGGGATAAAAAAGCTTTGACACAGACTGAGGCCTATAATGTGACATGTCCCAAGCCCTGAACTCATTTTTCTACCAAGCTAAAAATACATGCAACCTTGCTTTTCTTTTTCACCTGGCCTGAAATTCCCACGTTATAGTCTAATGTCCCCAAACATTCTAGATAAGGAAGGCTAGGGCAGTAAGGCTAAAAGGTCATTACTGAGATACAGATACTACCAGGGAGAAGGAAAGGTATCTAACCTACTACATATAAGAACAGATAAGTTAATTAAATGTCACCTGGGAGGCAAAAAAAAAAAAAGGATCTCTGCCTGAAGTAATACAGATTTGAATGGATGGAGACAAAAGATATTAACAAGCCTCAGGAAGGCAGAAGTGGCACTGGATGCTACAGAGAAACAAACTTGAAAGCATAATGGTGTCAAAATGTGTTGGGATGAAGATAACACTAAAGAAATTTCACTTATCTTAGTTCTGCTAAGGTCAACTGGGAGGCTGGTGACACTATATGTTGGTTCCATTGCAGCAGAATATTTTACGGTTCCCAAGTATCACATAGTTAACATTTTAGAAAAATATAGAGAGCCTGCAGCTAAGTCTTCTAATATTTTTAATTTTTGAAAATTTTTTGGATTACATAACATTTATTCCCTTTGTTATTCATAAATTCCATACCTCTGAAATCTCAATCACACAGATTTGATCTTCACTATAACATATATAATATATAATGTATAATGTATATATATCAGAATAGTACCAAACATGCAGTTGAGACCTTTCTGATTTGGCACTAAACTTGTGAGATGGAAAAGTAAAGAAAACTGACCAGGCATAAGGGCTTTCTTCATTTTCATCTTAAAGACTTCTTTTCCTATCACTAATATATACCTACTCTTGTAACTTTCACATTTTTCTAAACCCCACTTCATGCTTTCTCCATTTGACTGCTCCCTATCTTTGCTAGCTGTAATTCTGGATGTTACCATCAAAGTTCATTACCCAGCCTTTGTCTCTTACTCTCTACCAGGGGTGGGGAACCTGCAGCCTTGAGGCCACATGTGGCCTTCTAGATCCTTAAGTGTGGCCTTTTGACTAAATTCACTTAAGGATCTAGAAGGCTGATTTATTAGAAAGCCTCAAGGCTGCAGGTTCCCCACCCCTGCTACCTATACACACTTTTAGGAACTCAAATGATTTCAATTAGCATCTTCTGTCCACTGGAAGCACCTGTTTCAAGACATATCTTGTTCAACCTGTATCTAAAATTAAATGTCAAAATAAGTTCCTCCCCATATTGAAACCATAGGTTTGTATATCTTTCATTCTATTCTCTTTCACTCCCCATGAACACTTTTCCAAAACCATACGCTTTGTTGGGGAGGGGGGGAGTTGCTAGGCAATAGGGTTAAGTGACGTCAAGTGTCTGAGACAGGATTTGAATTCAGGTCCTCCTGACTCCAAGGCTGGGACTCTATCGACTATGCCACCTAGCTGCCCCAACCATATGCTTTTAATGCAGACCACCAACCATCTTAATGACCACATGAAATAACTTCCAGTATGTACCCTTTTCAATCACCTTAAACAATATAAAGAATTACCCTCTTGAAACAAACATAACAAAAGTCTAACAGATTTTTCTATAGGCTTTCACCTCTTAGCATTACATGTAATCAAGTTTTAAGGCAGAGCCCCAACAAATTTGCTGTGGATCTAACAGCTAGCTCACAATTTTAACAATCAGATGAAGCTTTTGTTTGCAAAGACCACATGAATGACTGTAGAAGGCCCTGGTTCCAAATTTAGGTTTTTGAACCAAAAGTCTACAGAACGATCTTATTGACTTAGAAAAGCCCATATTATCTATGTTTTGTTATATTTTAGCTTATTTTGTTAAATATTTCCCAGTTACATTTTAATCTGGTTCTGAAGTACTCAGGAGTGCTGTGGACCAACGTTTGACACTTCTGCTGTAGAAACCTCAAAGTAGCTGAGCACATCTGATCTGGGTACTTCCTGGTTCCCTTCCAGTCATATCTATCTTCTTCTTCTCCAAGCAAAAGCAGAAAGCAAAATCTCAATTTTAACAATTTTAAAGCCTCAATTCTAAAGCATTGAGAGCTTGAGACTTTAACAGTGTCCACTGAGAGACAATTTTTGGTGCTATAAACCTTTTAAGTTATCCTGACATTTTATAAATACCCAGTCAAAAAGAAAAAAAGTATACTTCTACAACTTGTCATGATTGTTCTGAAAAACCCAAAGACCACAATGAAATTACTAGGACCCCCCCATGACAACCAGGGACCTGGGATAAGCTGAACACTATTCTATTCTATCACATGAGATAATAATTGTAAAAGTGCTTAGCACAGTGCCTGGCACATAGTATTATTGCTATATAAATATTGGTTGTTTATTATTATCATTCTTATTATTACTGCCACATAAACTTCCACAATGCTTCCCTATTTTAACTTAATCCTTTGAGTCAACATAATTTACTAATTTATATCCACCTCAACCTTTTTTTTCCTGCTTTCAGCCTTCACCTTTTCATTGAAAATATTCAGTCAATATATTTATTATAAGCTTACTACGTGCCAAGTACTGTGCTAAACACAGGAGACAGGCAAAAAAACAGTCCCAGCCCTCAAACAGATCACATTCTACAAGAAGACAAAAAGGAAACATGTGCATATAATATATGTACATCAAATTGGAGGTAAGCTCAGAGGAAAGGCATTAGCCTTGGGGAGGAGTCTGGGAACGGCCTCTTTGCAGAAAGTAAGATTTATATGGATTGTATTCTTTTTCCTTCAAAATATTAAGTTTGGTTGTAATGTTATTGTTGTTGTTGTTGTTTTAACGTGAAGAGTTCTTAATCAATCAGCAAGCATTTTATTAAGTATCTACTATGTGCCAGGCACTATACTAGCTGATGATGATACAAAGACAGACGATGCAGTCCTGACCCTCAAGAAGTTTACATTATATTGGAAAAAAACAACATGGACACATATAAATGGATAAGAAATAAATACACCACGATTGGGGTGGAAGGAGCTTAATTGGGAAATCAGTAAAGGTCTCTTGAAAGAGATGGTACTTCAGCTGAGTATTGAAGAGAGCTTAAATAGTCCAAGAGACAGATATGATGAAGAAGAGTATTCCAGGTGAGGAAGTCAGCAGGTACAAAAGCACAGAGTAAATGGACCCTTGCGTATCAGAAACAAGTAGGTTGGTTTAGCTAAAGCTTAAAGTTCATGAATGTCAGTAATGTAATCAGCCTGAAAAGATTGGTCAGAGAAAGATCATGAAGAACTCTAAATGACAAAGAGGTTTTTATTTTATCCTAGAAGCAATAGCGAGCTAGTGAATCTTCTTAAGAAGGAATCTATTACCTCTGTATATGCTAGAACTAACAACTAGGTATACGCTTAATAAGCATTTCTGTTTCAACGAATCTATGTTTGTCAAGAAATAGGATCATATCCTCTTTAAAAAGTCCTAATATTTTTACGAATAGTTTGACAATAACTGAAAATGAGAAAAATCATGCTTAACACAGTATACATCTAATCTGAAATACCATTTAAATGATAGTGAAAATAAAATAGTAAACAATTCATTCTAACTTACAATGAACTCACTACACCCATATGTCCTTCTAGACAGAATGTACATATTATCCAAATACAGGCTACTCTCCAAAATAAGATGCCTAAATGAGATCTTAGAAAAAAAAATTAAGGTATACACTGATGACCACCTCCAATTTAGGCTATATTAAGGTTTGATTTAAAGCTGCTTGGGAGGGGGAGGATGGAATTTCTAGCTTTATATGGACTAAAACTATCTACCATTTTTCAAACCATATAAAACAATGCTCCTAAGTCTTATTGTTTATTTGTCCTAAATAGAAAGCTATAGTAGTCTAGAATTGTGTTGTTCTTTTACTTTTGTATTCCCAACATTAAGTTCAGGGCCTTGCACATAATAGATGCTTAATGTTTACAATCTGCAAGCCTAGATGTGCCTACTATATACTATAGCTACACAAAAAACATGATCTTGCTGAATCATGAAGTACATCTACTTCATAGATAAATAGAAAGAACTATTTAATGCTTTTCTGAAAAACTAAACAAAACTAGAATATTGCATGAAATTCTCATTTTGGACGCTGAACCTCAAGACACAAATGTAGAGCTGGCAAAGTTCTAGAGGATAAAATGATCAGGCAAAGTGGGAACGGCAAAATGGACACCAACTAAAAACAGAACATTCAGTCTGGAAAGATAAAGACATTGAAGGAATTAAATCAGAGCATATAGTAAGAATAACTTGTTTGTCATATCTCAAAATAGAGCATCTCTCTTGAAATTTGAAGATGATTCTAGAGAAATAAAAGGAGCATGCTTTACATTTTGCATATCACACAATGAAATTCATTACACCAAGCCAAACAAATTTGTTTTAGATAAATTAATGAAAGATCTTGAATGAGAAGCTCATGATGTTGACTGTAAGTACTTAACTTTTTGAAGACATTCAGGGTAACCATATACGGGAACAAATTAGAGACAGAATACTGGACTTGACGGAGCACTATTCTGTATTCAGTCTGAATGCTCTGTATGGCATCTCCTACATTCCCTAGATAAAGACTCATGCAACAAAAATCTTACAGATCGGGTAATTACATAACATTAAAATTCATGTATTAAATGGTTATCTGGTCAGAACTCCACAATACAAAGTTTTCCACATATAAACACTATTTTAAAATACAGAAACAATCTGAAAAGCTTGTTCAAAAAAGGAATAAAAGCATTCTTGATTTTTAAAAAATTTCAGCATCTAGTAACACAAAAGAAAGTGTTTAAAGGGGAGTGGAAAGGTGGAATCAAGCCATTCTGCCTAACTAAAAACGTAGTGGCTTTTGGAATAGGACGTGTCATATTAAGTCATTTACATTAAGGAGGAATGGCAACAACTGCTCATGAAATGACAAGACTTACTACAAAGCCCTCCCTATTAATGAGAGGACTTCCTAAGGATTCAGAATTTAAGTGATTTTCAATTGAGCACTCAAATTCCATTGCAACAAATGACACTGTTGTCTAACACAAACAATAAGAGAGAGAATAAGACCCTACAGATTCGGAAAAATATAAGCCATGAAAAAAATTGGGCTTTAAATATATCTCCCTATTACCTAGTGTACACAAGCCCAACTCCACCATCCATTCATACGGGGAGCTAACATCCAACAATAGCAAAAATCAGGAGGCAGGGCACAGAAAAAGGAAAAAATTTCACTTTCAGGTGATCGCCAGCAACAATGTTAAGGGGCAGCCCACTTCCCACACTCTTGGAAACCATCTATTTTCCTCTCGTTTTTCTGGAACAAGAGTTACGGCACTGTATCCCAATCAATATGTGGAGACACTAGTTTTCAGTCAAGATGTAATAGGATCATAGAATTAAAGCGGTCTTAGCCTTAGCGGTTTCGCCCAACTCCTTATTTTACCGATGAAGAAAAAGACGCAGAAAAGGTAAATGACTTGCCCAAGGTCACATGCAAACGCAGCAAAGTAAGGATTTGAACTTGGGTCCTCAGACTCCAAATCCAGCACTCTTTCTACTACACCAAGCTGCCACCGGTGGGTCCAAATATTCTCGATTTCAAGTCCCACTACCACCCCCACCCCTACATGTCAATTTCTGAACAGGAGGACTCGTGGAGAGAAATGATAGAATAATTGGTGTGGTGGGGATTTAACAGGTATTTCATGGCCTGAAAAAAAGTTAAGAAATTCTAAACTAAGGAACCTCGTCTCCTCGTCCTGTGAGAAGTAAGACATGCTTCTCAACGCCCCACCACCACCATGCCATCCATCCCCAGCAGCAGCCGCTGTAAAACACCAGCAAAGGCGGGGGGGGGGGCAGGAAACACCCCCCCAACACCGCCCAGCACCTTTCTACCTCTTCCTTCCCTCCCAATGTGCTTTCCCCAAGATCACTCACGCCTTCGGATCCAGGAGGGCCGGCAGGAGCGCAGAGAAGGAGCGTAGCCCGTCCGCCTCCCTGCTTGCCTTCCTTCCTCAGTCGGAGGTAGCAGCGGAGGGCAAGGACACGAACACGTTGCCGTGGAAGAAGCGGTGGATACTGCGGCTCCTCTTGCAGGCGACGGCCGGTGCCTCTTCCTGTGCCGGGGAGAAGGCTGCCAGCCCGGCACCCTCCTCCGCTCCTCGCCCCGCTTCGGCTCGGGCTGCGGCCCCCGCCCGCCCGGGGCCGCTCCCCCGGGCACAGTCACGTTGGGGAGCCTCCCGGCTTTGCTTTTATAAAAAGTTTTCTCGGGGCGGAGGAAGAGGAGCAGAAGTCGGGTGCGGGCGCTCCCCCCCGGTCGGTGCCCCCGGCCCCGCCGCCCTCGGGGCTGGGGCGGGGGAGGGGGCGCGGAGGGAATCTCCTCCCCCGGGCCCAGGCAAGGACGCGGAGAGGGGGGCCGGTCCCGGAGCCGGGGTCGGGGGGCGAGCCCCCGGCTTCCTGCTCTGCCCGCCGCCTCGGCTGCCGCTTCACATCGGGCTCCCCGCCCCCCCGGCCTTGGGGAGGCTGCTCGGGCCGCGGCCCCGGTTCATGCGCTCCCTCCCGGGGCGGGATGCTACGGCCCCGGGCGGACAGCGGCGAGGAGGCTGGGGGACCAGCCGGCTCCCTTCGGCGCCGCCCTCGCTCCGGGCTCCAGCATGTGTCCCCCTCCGCACCCCGGGGGAGCCCCCTGCCCGGAGACGGTCCCTCCTCTCCCCGGGACAGCTACCTGACACGCCCCCGGCCGCGGCCGCCTCGCTCCCTGCCTCCCGGGCCGGCTCCGGCTCCGGCTCCTGCCCCGGCGTGTGCGGCGGCGGCGGCGGCGAAGCGAGGTCGGGGGCGGGGGGCGCTGTGGAGAAGGACGGCCTCGGCTCCCGCGGGCCCGGGCTCAGCGCGGGGCTCAGCCAAGTGGCAAGGTCTCGGTCCGGCTCACTCGCTCGCTCTCTCCCTCCCTCTCTGTCGGCGGTGGCGCCGGGAGCTCCGCTCGCTCTCCCTCCCTCTCAGTGCGGGACTCTCTCGCCTCACTCCAAAGAGAGAGCAAGCGAGAGGGGAGGGGGGGCGACAGGGGAGCGGCGCACACGGATGACGCAAATCACCTAGCAACAGTTCTTCCCTCCTCTCCTCTCTCTCGCCGTTCCCTGCCCCCCCCCGCCCTTTTTCTTCTTTCCATCTACCCACCCCCAAGCAGCTTGGGCGCCTGCTGATGATGCTGAGGTGGAAGAGGAAGTCGCGGCTGAGGGAGACTAGGGGGAGGTGGGTGCGCCTCAGGCCGCTGCCACTGCCGCCGCCGCCACTGCCGCCGCCGCGTAAAGGGAGGAGGGAGAGGAAGGGGAGGAGTTGAAGCGGCTACAGTTGCCGGCTCTGGCCCCACCCCCGGCCTCGGCGAGGTGGCGGAGGCCGAATGTTGATGGTTGAGGTTCCTCCACCCTGGGGGAAGGAAAGGGGGAGGGGGAGACGCCGGGTGTGCGGACTGGAAGGACGAGGGCCCCCTCCCCCTCCGCCGCGGGAGCGCGCGCGCACGCAGAGTGCGCGCACGCAGACGTCTTGGCGGCCGGAGGTGAGAGCGAGTGGCTTCTGTTGGAGCTCCGAGCCCCTGGGGGATTCACCCGGGTCTCAGCCGACCCGAAAGGAGCCGCCAGGCCCCGTTGCTGCCGCCCTCCGGGAGGGGTGAGTGAGAGCCACCCAATTGGGGACTTAAGGGAGCGTACGACACGGTGTGCGGGAAGGAAACAGGAATTTCGGGGGTGGCTCTCAACCTCTGGGCACCCCCCACCTTTTCTAAATGCGGCCCAGAGAGCAGTGACTTGCCCAAGGTCACGCACCACTGGCGCTTCAGGAACCTAGACTGTGGGTCTTCAGAGGATTGCAGATTGAGACCGGGCAGGGGGGGAGGGGAGCTTCGGTGTGGGGGGGGGTGGAAAAGGATGCTTTTCATTTAATAGATGAGGAAGCGGAGGCGCCGGAAACGTCTAGGGAGCTCCACTTGCCCAAGGTCACTACCGAAGAAAGCATAGCTAAAAGAACATACTCGGTGACTAGGTTCGAGAAGCAACAAAACTAATCAAATTGCAACAGTGTTAGCACCAGACCATAACATTAAAAGACACATTGCTCTTTGCTGTTAACAACATAAATTAACTGTTTGAGGAGAATGTAATTTTTAAGGGAGGGCATTTCTTTGGATGTTCGGGAAATGCATTTGTGTCCAAAATGTATCTTTCTTTTAAAAAAAATTGCAATGCAAACATTTAGCCACGATTGCCTTCAAGGCATTCTTCTGGGGGTGGGGGGAGAGGAAGGAGAGGGAACAGGAGGCTGGAAGGATACAAAATTGCGTAAGCTATTGTCCTTGCCTTTTTGGGATTTGAGTTCACAGCGAGTATAAGACTAACTATAATGCATGAGATCTTATAAGTACATTAGAGAGGTGCAAAAGAGTGCTATGTAAGATCTAAGTAGAGAAATTATTATCAGGGATAATAGTAATAAATAGATAATCAGGGTAATGAATAATAATAAACAGGATAATCTTCATGGAACAGATGGTATTTGAATTGGGCTTTGAAAGAGGTATAGGAATTTAACAGATGAAGAGGGGGAAGGATGAATTCCAGGCATAGGAAATGGCATTATGAACAAAGGTATGTTTGTGGGAAGGCTTGGCGTTAAGGATATGTAGTAGTCCAATTGGGCTACACTGTTTAAAGAGTAGCATAAGATAACACTGGAAACATAATATACCATACAAACCATAATACAAAATAACATACAAGCAAAATGCAACTGACGTATCCACTTAACAATAAGACATTATAGTTTCGTTTCTTTTTTTTTTTCAGATGAAATTGGCTTTTCCCAAGTAGCACTGAGACCTGCTTCCAAATTAGACAATCCTGTGGGATAGCATTGTGGGAGACTGGTGCTTAATGGCAACGAAGGAGGTGAAGATATAGGAAATCAGAAATTTGGTCAACCTGGGACATCTCAGCCATTGAACTAAAAAAACAGAGAAAACTGGAGCAGGGTGGCAGTGTGGAGTGCTACACCAGGCAGGAAGGAAAGGAGGCTAGAATCTAGCTGGAGGCAGTTCTGTACTCACTGAAGTCATTTGGTGTAAGGACTGAGGCTAGTGAAAAGTGAATTCCCCAGTGTGGTGTGGGAAGAGCCAGAGACACCTTAGAATTCCAACCTTCAGGGGATCTGCCATCAAAAGAAAAGGAATCAGAAACTGAACGATAGGGGAACAAAAGAAAAAAGACTGAAGTTACCAGAGATCCCAGAAGAAAATTCTCTTTAAAAAGTTGGGTGCACACAGATATATCAACAGTTTAGCTATTAATAACAGAAGGGAAGATGGCATCTAAACAAACCCAGAAATCTCTGAGTAAATATAACAAGACAAAGAAAAATGAAGCAACACGTGATGAGGCAGCAAAAATTTGGGGTTCCCGGGAGTGTATGGAATCACAGCAGGATGTTCCTGAATGGTACAAGAGAGAAATAAGAATCTTCAAAGCAGAATGTATGGCATATACAGGAGAAATAATTGACAGAATTGAAAAACTTGAATCTGCCTTAGCAAATCTCTCCAAAGAAGCAAAAGAGAAAAAGCTTTAATTTTGAGGAACACCGACTAAAGAAGAAATAAAGATGTATAAAGACCATGAATGAAAGAATAAAAGTTTAGAATAGACAGAAAAGAGAATTAATGAAGATAAGAAAGCAAAGAAACCTTTTTTTAGAAAAAGATACAAAATATTTAAAAACTTAACATAAGTTAAAGGAGAGAAGAGGAAGGGAAGATTTTAATTAACTAATGGAGAAAGAAAAAAGAAGAATTAAATTATGTAAAAGGAAGAATGAAAAAGGCATGAATAAGTAAACTCTAAAAACTAAGGCGTATGCAGAAGGGAAGAATATTTATTTATTTATTTGGTGCATTCCTTTTTTGTATTTTGAGTTCCAGATTTTCTCCCTCCCCCACCCATTGAGAAGGCAAGCAATATGATAACCTATTATACCTGTGAAGTTATTCAAAACATTTCTGTATTAGCCATGTTGGAAGGGGGGAAAGGGGGAGAGCAAAAAAAATAATGAAAATGAGAAACAGTATTCTCCAATCTGCACTGAGTTCATCAGTTCTGTCTCCAGAGGTAAATAGCATTTTTCATCATGAGTCCTTTGGAATTACCTTGGATGATTGTATTGATCAGAGTAATTAAGTCTTTCATAGTTGACCATCGTTACAGTACTGCTGTTTCTGTGTATAATGCTCTGCTAGTTCTGCTCACTTCATTTTTTTATCAGTTTGCTAATGTCTTCCTAGGTTTTTCTGAAACTGCCCTGCTCATCATTTCTTAAAGCACAATAGTGTTCCATCACAATCATATACTACAACTTGTTCAGCCATTCCACAATTAATGGGCATCCCCTAAATTTCCAATTCTTTGCCACCACAAAAAGAGCTGCTATAAATATTTTTGTACATATGGGTCCTTTTCCTTTTTCTTTGATCTTTTTGGGATACAGACCTAGTTAGTGATATTGCTGGGTCAAAGGGTATGCTCTTTGGGCATAGTTCTAAATTGTTCTCCAGAATGGCTGGACCAGTTCAAAACCCCGTCAATGCATTAGTGCCCCTATATTTCCACATCCCCCCCAGCATTTGTCATTATCTTTTTCTATCACATTAGACAATCTGATAACTGTGAAGGGCTACCTCAGAATTGTCTTAATTTGTATTTCTCTAATCAGTAGTGATTTACAGCTTTTTTTCATCTGACTATTGATAGCTTTGATTTCTTCTAAAAACTGCCTGTTTCCTTTGACCATTTATCAATTGGGAATGGAGGGATTAATTTAAGGGTGAAGAGAACCTATGGAAATAGGGTTTCCTTAAAATAACTTAAACAAAAAGAAAGTCATATCAGAGACAAGGATAAAAATATTAACCTAACTCAACTTTACATATGAATTGATCAAATAATCCAGTAAAACAAGAGATGCAAATTGAATAAGAAAACAAAACCCCAAAATCTCTTAATCAGTTTTGTTAAGAGTTTTTCCCCTCTTCATTCTTTTTTTTTTCTTTAAAAATAGTCTTTGTTATATGGAGTGACTCCTGGTGAAAGGAGAGGGGTACTAGAAGAAATAAGTTAATGTAACAACAAATTATATCAATAAAAATTTTAAAAGGAAGTGTTGTGGTAATCAGGTAACCCATGTCCTATCATTAATAACTGTGTGGCTTTGGACAAATCATTTTGCCTCCTCTAGGCCTCAGCTTTCTCACCTATAATCGCAGGGTTAGGGACTTCATGGTTTGGTGGATATGCCACTGGGCTAGAAGTATGAAGACCTGGGTTCAGATTCTACCCCAGATATTAGTTATGTGACCCTGGACAAGTCACTTAACCTCATTGAACCCATTTCTTCATCTGGAAAGTGAAAGGATTGGACTAGAAACCTCTTCGATCCTTTCTTGCTCTCAATCTGTGATTCTATTATCCTTGAAACAGCATGTACACTGAAAAGTACTATATAAATATAATTTAAATGGAAGCACTAGAAGCTGGGGAAATCAAGAAAGAACTTGAAAAAGGAGGTGGAATTTAAGCTGAACTTTAAAGGAAGCTAGGAGTTCTAAAGAGGAAAATAAATGTATTCTAGGCATGGATCAAGCACAAAGGAAAAGAAATGTATTTGAGGAGCAGCAAGAGGGCTAGTTTTTTTGATGAAGTGCTTGAAGAAGTGTAAGGTATAGTGAGGCTGTTGATGTTCCCTTGAGCCTACTAACCTCCCAGTTGACAAGTTTACTTAATTCCTGTGGCATACTTCTCTACTTTTATCTCAGCTACACACAAAGGTAGTCCATGGACGTCCTATTAATATTGCTACAAACAGGGGCACTAACAGGTCCTTGAGGTGTTATTAATTGTAACATACGGATACCTTAGCACTTACCTTGCATAGATATTTCCCCAGCTGCACCTTCATATGGAATCATCTAGTCAAGACAGCAGAGTGTGGTAAGTTCAGAAATCCAAGTCAAGGGCTCCCGTGTAGATGGGGCCTTTTATGCCCTTGGGTTAACATAGCCAGAGGCCACCAGTTAATTGAGTGAGGAAGCACAACCTGAGACTTTTGTCAGCTCTGGACCAATTTAGTCCTGGTTTTGCTGCCTTTTCCTTAGCTGGGAGGTAGGTGGTGGGTGGAATAGAGTGGAACACTGGTCACTATTAGTCCTGTTATATACTACCCCTGCGATATCAACATCCTAAGATCTAGCTGATCTTTTGCTATTTAAGTGCTTTTACTCAACAATCTTCTTGGCATAGGTGTGACTTTCTAACAGGCCAAAAAAAAATGCCCCTTGAAGAATCACCATAAAGGGAGAAAATGTGGAGATCAAAAGCCAGAAATCCTAAACTTTTCCTCTCCATTTGGAACGGCTGAATCTCAGATCTCAACGATCTGGTCCATTGGTAGGAGATTCCTAATCCTTGAAATTCACAAGGACTAATGCAGGTTGGTGATGATGAGTCAGCGCAGTACCAGGAATATCAGGAATACAGCACAGATGACAATACCTCCAGCATAATCACAGACTCATCATGAATCAGAGTCATCTGATAAATTGGCTAAGAGGCTATAAGTCTCTGCATACAACCTGTCATATGATCTAAGGTGATGTTGAAGCTATCCCAATAGTGCTACCTACTTGCTATTCCCTAGCTCACCTGAGAGCCTCCTTAGGTGAATGATAGTTCTTTGACCCCCTAGAGGCTTCTGCCTCTAAGGAAAGGGATGAATGAAGACTCATCCCTATCCAGAGACTATCCCCGAGCTAGTTGAGATCCCCTTCCTTCCAAGTAAATATACATTCACCATAGCTATATAAAAATTTTCACCTCTCCCATGCTTAGAAAGTAAGGCACCTTCTTGATTTCTAAGCTTATAAAACAGCACCACCTCTTTGGCCTTATGGTGTTAGTGCCTTTCACAAATTGTTGAAAACTAATCTGGAGACTAAGGCCTCTTCTGGAACCCTACCTCTTCTGCTAGCTCAGTGAGACCTCAGCTATAAGGATCTGAGGGTTCATGAGGAATGTCGTTTTTATCTAGTTTACTGTTTTAAAAACTATTTCTGGAAAGGAGTCACCCAAACCATCCCAGAGTAAAAGAAGCCTGCCAACTGAGGTGAACCTGAGCTATTTCTCCAGGGCATGTAGAGCCTTCTAAAAGGGCAAGGACCTAGACTACTGAGGAAGGAAAAAAAGAAGGGCTGGAGAGGGTCATCCAGAAAGCCTTCCTGGAGACAAAAAACGAGAGGCTCAGAGAACCCTTTCCTTTTCCAGAGTGGCATTGATTTGTCACAGATACAGCTTCTGGGAGGTTGGGCACCTGACCCACAAAGTTAGCTGCATGGTGAAGCAGCTCTTAATTAGGAGGATCAAACCTCTTTGTACTGAGATGAAAGCACCATTTTGATAAGTGAAAAGTTAAGGGACACAGGTTATGTGAGTGCTTCACTAGGCACAAAGAGACCAGTAGTTTTGTCTCTATGAGAATCACATAATTGTATACCCAGCATAAAACATAACCTCCCTAATGTCCATATTGGCAATGGATCCATTCCCCAAACTCGACTGTTCTTGTAATAAAGTCAACCTGATTGTTTAGCATATGATGTCTTTGATGGGTGCTGACATGTCTCACAAATAACTGAATTCAGTGGAAGGCATCAGCAAAATTTCTCCATTGGTCTTAACCCCATGGAGACTAGCCTTTTTCTTTCTAGTCCTGTTCTCTCCAGACCCCAGGCCACTTGGCCAGCCCTGTAGTGTAAACAAAGATCTGTCCCATCAGTCAAAGCTCTTGCATGCCGGTCATGCAGCTCACAGCTCAGCCTGCTGAGGAGGACTAGCCACGACCACGATTAACCTAGGGTGTCCCCTGTCACTGGCTTAGAGGCTGCTAAAGTCCAATTGCTTGTGCCTCATTTTTTTTTTAAATAGCAGATGGAGCTTTTGGTAAACCAGCAAAAACAACATTCGATCCTTCTAGGTGAGCTAGCAGAATAGGCTGGGTTCCAGGGCCTGGACTGTAGGCTTTAGTCTCTGGCTTAGCCTGTTTGTGACAGGCACTAATTGTGAACACTCAGGCAAACATGATTTTTAATGTACCATTGCCATTTAGTGACAGAAATCTCCTGTGCCCTTCCCATCTTGTTAAGAAGACCATTGTGCATCACCCAACTCAAGAGGCAACTATGGATAAAAAATGATTGTATCACCCTGCATCATTGTTCAGTAGCAGGTATGGCTCAGTAACTGATTTTAACTGCTTTTATACAGAGATATAGTGAATCACCCCTTTGGAGAACTGGCATCTTCAGAAGTGTAATAGTTGCTTATTCTTGCCATCCCTTTGTTGTTGTTCATTCATTTATATCTGACTCTTAGTGACACCATTTGGGATTTTCTTGGCAAAGATACTGAAGAGATTTGTCGTTTCCTTCTCCAGCCCATTTGACAGATGAGGAAACTGAGGTGAACAAGGTTAAGTGCCTTGCCCAGGGTCACACAGCTACTAAGCACCTGAGGTCAAATTTGAACTCAGGTCTTCCTGACTCCAAGTCCAGTGCTCTAGCCACTGTACCACCTGGCTCCCCTGGCCACCCCCTTGGCACCTACCAAAGTCTCCACTCAACTTGCTCTTTCTGGACAGAGACATCCAGAAATATGGGCCTTGCAGGGTCATAAGGGCCAAAAGGGAGAGACTACTGAACAGCCCATTCTAGATATTCCAAAGCTGTATTGCAGGGCTATATTGTTCTGGGTCCTATTTGACAGAGATGAACTTATAGGTGACTTGGTAAATGGAGCCCATCAGGATGTCCAGATAGGGAATAGGAATTCTCCAAAATTTGAAATTTAATAAGTCTTTGGGCTTCCTTCTTAGATTTTGGAGGAGCAGGTGTCAGTAGTTTATTCTTGACTTTGCCCAGAAACCTCTAGATGTTCCCTCCCAGTATATTCTCCAATGCTTTGACTGAGGAGGCTGGATTCTAGATTTTCTTAGGTTTCATTTCCCATTCTTATTCTTTATATGTCCCAACCAATCTAGGGTCTCTGGCAATCTGGCCTCATTTACTGAAGGCAATATTATCTTATCAGTGAACTGGTTTACACCAATGTCCCCAAGAAGAAAGACTTTTCATGTCTATGCCCACCATAATGTGGCAATAGAAGGGAAAGTTTAGATAATCATGGGGAAAGACAGTAAAAGTATACTAAACTTCTTCCCAGGTGAAAGTCAACTTCTAACTAGACTCAGCTACAGGAATAGAGGGAGAGAAAGAAATATTGGGTCAATAATCCCATACCACTCCCTCTGGGCCTGGGCTACCTTGCCCTACGAGAGATCATAGATCAGTAACAGCTGTCGTGATGGGCACCCAGCTTCCTGAAGTCTCTCATAAGCTGCCAGGGGCCACATGGCTTTTTCATGTGCAAAGAAGGCTTGGTGTATGAAGTACTCTAATTTCCTTCATCTGCACCAATGAAAAAGAAATATTTTTCACACACACACACCCCAGGGCCCTATTATTATTTGGTGTTAACTGCATAGGATGGTTCACGCAATTCCGAGGGTTTTAATTTGGTCCTACTTGCAATAACCTACAAAGGAGTTGCTGAAAGAGCCTGCACAGCTACTGATTCCCAAAGGAGAGGGAGGGAACAAGCATTTATTAAGCACCTACTATGTGCCATGCACTATGCTAAGCACTTTACAAATATTATCTCAAGAGCCCATGAGGCCTCTTCCCTCCATGATCTTCCATCTGTAGCCTCTGAATGATCTACACAGTATAGGGGCTTTTTAAAAGTGCCTTAGGCTTGAATGGGGCTTAAGGGCCTCTAATGCCCTGGTGCTGAATTTCTCAGTACAGTTTTACTAGCATCCCCATGGGCTGGTCATCAATTACTTTCTTTTTTTTTTCTTCATCAATTACTTTCTTAACCCCACATTGCAGGAGTTTGAACCTTGCCCCACCTTGGAACTATCAAGTTGGGGCTTTGCGACCTTTTCCTAACCTGTATTGGACACAGGAGCTGAGAGGAAGCCTAGTCAGTATTGATCAAATCACAATCCAGGATGAAAGACTCTAAAAAATTCTTTACTCAATCATAGTCTCCTATCATTCCATCTCTCCTTATACCTTATTCCACTTATTCTTTAGCTTCAAAGAGACCTCCAGTCCTGGCCCTCGCTCCTACTCAGGCTATACCCTCCTCCCTTCCCAATCTCTACCCCTTAGTACACCAGTCAACTCTATACTATTTTTTAACTCTCAAATTCCTTACCCCATGTCCTCTTGCATCCCACACCTTGTCAAATCCTAACCCTAACCCACCATCTAATTCCTTTGCTTCTACTCTTGTGCCGAATGGGGTTGGAAGAAGTCATGAAACTGATGACTGGGTCCACTGCAAATTTATGTTCTCAACTGGGCCCTCAGTGAATGAGGAAATCTTTTTATCCCACCATTGTGGCCAGCAACACTCCCTCTCAAGTTTGGCCTTAACCAGATTAAAATGGCATTAGGAAAGAGTCAGCAAAAGTTATAAAAATACAGTAGAACATAGGTAATATTAACAGATGGTTTTCTAAATCAACACATGTCCATGAGGATATTATGTATAGTTTAGTGGCCCCATTTCTATTCTAGTTTGACACCACAGCAGCTATTCCAAACCTCTCCTCAAGTCTCTTACAGTAAGTACCTCCACCCACCTTTCAGATGAGGGACTCACCTCATATTTTACTAAGAAAATACAGGATATGGCCAATCTCAGAATGTGTTTTGTTTAACTATGCTCATTTTTTCCTTTACAAGGGTTTTGTTTTTTCTTGTTCTTTTTCTTTTCCCAGGCTGGGCTGGGGTTGGGGGGAAAAGGGAGAAGAAGAAGTAGATGAGAAGAAAAATAATTCTCCCTAGATCCTACCATACATACTCGCTATTATCCTATAGCCCTCTCCACACTTTTCTAAACTATCTTCAATCCGGCTTTTGACTTCGTTATTCAACTAAAACTGTCTTCTCTCTAAAATCGTCAGTGATCTCTTAGATGCCAAATCTCATGGCCTAGTCTCATTTATCATTCTTATTGACCTTTCTGCAGCATCTTATACTGGCCCTCTATCCTCCCATGCCTGGAATGCATTCGACCCTCTCTTTCACTGCTTGGAGTCCCTAGTTTTCTTCACAATTCATCTCCTATGCTGCTATATGAAGCCTATCCTGATCCACACCTCCATCCCATTGCACCCTCCTAGCTAGCAGTTTACTGCATCCTAAAACCACCTGATATTCATTTTGTAGTTACAGGGTGTCCCAAAAGTCTTAGTGAATTTTAAAGCTTCAATAGCTCAAAATTGCACTTTTAGGACAAAGACTTTTGGGACACGCTGTATTGTGTATAATTTTGTATAGTTGCATATCTATTGCCCCTCCCCTTGGAATATAAGAAACTGTTTCACTTTTGTTTCTGTTATTCTCAATGCTTTGCATAGTGCCTAACACATAGTAAAAACTTAATAAATGCTGGTTGACTGACTATATCTTCTCCAAGGTCATCTTGTTTCTGGTTTTGTTGGTTTTGTAATAACCTGTATATGTTCATATTGTCCTCTACTTAGAATGTAAGTTCTTGAGGGCAGGGACTATTTTGCCTCATCTTTGTGTCCTAGGGTACCTAGACAGAATACATGCCTGGAAGGGCTTTAAAATGCCAAACAGAGGATTTTGTACTTCATCCTAGAGGCAACTGGGAGCCATTGGAATTTTTGAGTGGTAGGGTGACTAGTTCAGCGATGTGTTTTAGAAATGTCACTTGGGCAGTTGTTTGGAGAATGGAGTATCCAAGGAGGAGACTTGAGTTGGGAATGCCAGTTAGTAAGCTTTTAGGAGAGTCCAGGAGATGGGTGAGGAGGGCCTGAGCTGGGGAGGGGTCAATTGTGTAAGCAGAGAGAAGATGACAGAAACTAGAATCACTTCCAGTTGTACTGATTCATTTTTTGTTATATTACATACACTTATTAAGATGTGTGGGGTGTTCAAGGAGGACTAGTAACTCTGGCATGAGGGCTTGCCAAGCCATTTTCAGGGCTGCTTATGCACCTTTGGTGTCCATCTGGCACCCAGCTCTTATCTGTGGCTCCTAGAAGCTGTAGCATTCACGTCAGCCACATCCTGGTAAAACCCTCTTGGCAGGCAGGTTAAAGTAAGTTGAGAGTAACTAATGGGCCTTAAGCCTGTCAGCCGGTTAGTGGATGTCTGCCTCAAGCATGTGAAGACTTTTCCTGGTGGAATGGGTGAATGAGAACAATTTTTCTGACAGCCATGAAGGTGGCTGACAGGGGAAGTGTGGAGCACTTAGAGCTTGGTCAGACGTTGAAGACAACAAGGTCATCTACTGCATCTTAGGCTGTCACCAGTCATTTTAACTTTTGTCCTGCCACTGGAATTTAATGACTCTGAAAGAGAGAGTGAGACTGATGACTTTGTGTAACTCTGCCTCACTTAAATCCAGTTCACTGGAGAGTCAAGACATCACCCTATGATGTCATTGATCCTCTTCAAAAACAAAGGACAAACAACAACAACATTTACTCATTATTCCCATTTCACAAGAGGTCTTTTGTAACAAAGTACAACCGTTAAGTAAAACTAATAAGACAGTGAACTCAGCTCAAAGTTCATGCAACATTTCACATCTCTGACACTCTCC
Source organism: Phascolarctos cinereus (assembly GCF_003287225.1). NCBI lineage: Eukaryota > Metazoa > Chordata > Mammalia > Diprotodontia > Phascolarctidae > Phascolarctos > Phascolarctos cinereus. The sequence continues at coordinate 104,190,614 of NW_027556402.1, read as the reverse complement.
CCACCTGATATTTTTAATCAACAGAAATGTCCCCTACCCCACAGCCCATTGAAAAAAAAGAAAAAGAAAGGGAAAGGGAAAAAAGAAAAAAGAAAAAAAATTCTTATAACAAATATCTGTAGTCAAAACAAATTCTCCCAAGGGCTCAACAACAACAACAACAACAACAACAACAACATGCATACATATATACATATATATATATACATATATGTATTATTGAGCACCCTGAATCCATCAGCTCTCTGTAATAGATAGGAAGTTTCATCATTGCTCCTCTGCAATCATGAATGGTCAGTGTATTGATCATAGTTCTTACAGCTTTCAAGGTTATTTTTATAGTGTTGTTATCAGTATATACATTGTTCTCCTGCCTCTGCTCATTTTATTTCTTATCAGTTTATAAAAATCTCAGATATTTTTTATTTTTGTAATATTGATATATATTCACTTTGCATCAGACTTGGCAACTGACTGGAATGGACAAAGAGAAAAAGTAAAGATTCAAGAATGATTCAGATTATGAATCTGAGTGACTGGTAAGATAAATTAATAGGAGGAGTGGATTTGATGAGAAAGATGAGTTCTGTTTTACACGTAAGTTTGAGATATCTAGAGGACAGCTAATAGGAACACTATGCCTAATGACCATAAAAATGTAAGTGAAAGAACTACTAAGAGGAAGTTGAGCTCTGAGTAATGAAAAAAAAAAACCCATCAATGAATGTCCCAAAGAAGAGAAATTGGAAGATACTTCCTTCCTTACAGCAGGGTGATGTAAGACTACCAGGAAAGAATATTGTACACATTTTTGGGTCCAGTCACCTTACTGGCTGCTATCTGATTGGGAAGTGGGAATGACTGTGATATAAAGACAAAAAGAATCAATAAAAAGCACTATTTTGGAAAATGTCCAATAGGCAGCTGAAGAGGAGGGATTTGAGCTCAGGAAGGCAACTAAAGGAAAATATCTAGATCTGGGAGATATTTGCACACAGACGATCTTTTTTTAAATACGATTTTATTTTTTCCAATTACATGTAAAGATAATTTTTAACACTCATCTTTTAAAAATTTTGAGTTCCAAATTTTTTTCCCTTGTTCTCTCCCCTCCCCCCTCCCTAAATACAGAGATGTTCATTGAACTGTACAGAGGTAATGAGAACACCAAGAGGTCAGAGGTTAGAGAGAAAAGAAGAGGGCCCAGAACCAAACCTTACTGTATACCTACTTTGGTCCAAGACCTAAATAATTATTCAGCAAAGGAAACTCTGCTGAACATGTACAAGAAGAAAAAGTAACATCACAAAAACCCAGAGAGACTATTTTACAGAAGGATAGAGTGGTCAAAGGACAGCTAGGTGGTAAAGTGGATAGAACACTGGGCCTGGAGACAGGAAGACTCCTCTTCCTGAGTTCAAGTTTTGCCTCAGACACTAGCTGCATGACCCTGGGCAAGTCACTTTACCCCATTTGCCTCAGTTTCCTTATCTGTAGAATGAGCTGGAGAAGGAAATGACAAACCACTCTAGTATCTTTACCAAGAAAATCCCCAAATGGGGTCACAAAGAGTTGGACATGACTGAAACAACTGAACACACACACACACACACACACACACACATACACACACAGAATTTCCGATGATACAGGAGTTCAAAAGAATAAGAACTGGAAATCATAGCATTTAGAAAGAACTTCTTAAAATGAACTTCCTTACCTTCTCTCTCCCAGTTCCCTTCACCCCTGCTCCAAACCTAGCCAACAGTCCAGCTTTTTTACAAATGAGCAAAAGGGAAATGTCTCAGACAGATGCATTCCTGAAAACGTTAACTACTGGAATTCCTCAGAAGCTAAAACTTAGTAGTTGAGGGGACAGAATCTGGGTGGGAGCTCATGGCTCCTCAGAGGTCTGTCAGGACAATAGTGGTTCAGGGGAAGGCACTGACAGAGGGGATGGTAGAAGAGCAATGCTTTTATCTTCATCATCAGTATCCCCCAGACATGTGTATCATAAGTGTTCTCATGCAGCCTGGCCTCTTCCTCTTTCAGTTATTCTGGCCCCTCCTGTATCCTTGATGTTGCTAAAAGCTCCCTCAGTGGCATGAACACAATAGCATGACCCTGAACTCCCTTGTAACAGCAGCACCAGTAGCTATAGTGTTCTCACCAAGCAGAATGCGCCAGCTTTGGTATGCCACCTCTAGGCATGGGACAGGAAGAGTGTGGGGAAGGGAGGGAGAAAAAGAATCACATATTCTCAACTCTATCTGCTTTTGGTATGAATACTTCCTATTGTTTCTAACCCAGATAGGGGGTAGCCAGAGAGGTTTTCAGCAATTCAGTCTTTGCAGAAGAATTAGATGAATCTATCAATGCTGAAAGCAATGAGCCCTTTTATTTATTTGGCTTATTTAAGGGAAGCTTAATAGGGGATACCCAAAGGTGCACAGAGAGGGAGGTAAGAAAGAGAACCATACCACCATCACCCCCCTCCCCCATCACCATGGAACTGAGACTGATACTTCCAGGATGGGCTGAGGATACAAAAGGGATATTACAAAAGAAATTGCCTCAAGCACAATGCTCTTTAGGAGGAGAGAGAGAAGGAGCCCATGACGGTCAACAGAGGGTCTGCTCCTAGGAAGTGGAAAATCATTACACCAAGCTCCTACTTGAATCTTAGAATCTCAAGTCTATTTTCATTCTATGCATTAGGGTCAATTCAGACAACTCCAAGAGTTCATACACATTTAGGGAGAATAATCTGGATTATAATTCAACAAAATGAACTGAGAATCAGACAAAAAGCAGAACCAAGAGAGAGATCAGCACTTGAAAACCGAGAGAGGAAAGATAATCTTAATAAGAGTCAAATGCTACAAAGAAATCAAGAAGTATGAGAACTGAGAAAAGGTCATCACATATACTGAACTATACTTAGTATAGTTCATAAGGTTTGTAGGCAAAGTAGGGTCCCACTTAGATGTGTTTGATTGGGTGTGTACCTCTGAAGTCACAAGCCTGGAGGTACCCATAAACTAGGAATCTGGAAGTTTCTAGCCTAGAAGTTTCAAGAAATGGAAGATCCAGATATAAGGGGTTCCAGAAAAGAAGTAGGGTAATAGAAGGAGAAGTGGTGAGACAGCTTGTTAGGGAGAAGAAAAACTAGGCTAGAAAGAAGTTGTTCTAGAATATGATACAGACATACTAATAGTTCAAAATTTCATAAATGTGTATTTTTAGGTGACATAGAGTTTATTCTCTGACCTATCAGTTCTATGTGGGTGAAATTCTGCATACTGTATTAGATTTCAACATAGCAAGGGATATCTATAAGGAGGTTCTTCCATACTTGGGATATGATTCATTTATCTATCTATTCATATAAATCTATATCTAGATATATGGTGATACTTATCAATATGTCTATATTTGGGAGTGTAATGTTAGTCTGGACCTATAATTTAATCAGTGAAGGGAACTCCCAGTATAAAATTCCTGCAATGACACAAATCTGCAACCTCTGGTAACCTTTAGTTTTAGAAAGCTACGTGTACAACTGAAAAGTGAAGTGCCTGGCCCAAAGTCTATCAATCAACCAATAATCACTTATTAATCATCTATAACCAACCATTGGGCTAGGCATTAGGGAGACAAAAATGAAACCATCTCTGCCTTCAAGGAGCATATATTCTATCAGAGGAGTCAGCTTGTACATCTAGACATATATACAAAATAAAAGTAATTTTAATTAGGAGAGAGGGAGAGGAAAGAAGGAGTAACTAGAAATAGACTGGATTGAGAGTTCAAATGTTGGACCTATCTGACCTTGGACAAGTCAACTGACCTCTTTAGTCCTTAGTTTTAACATCTGTAAAACGAGAGGGGATGAAGTAGGTATCCTCCAAGGCCCCTTTCAGTTCTAAATATATGATTCTAGAGCTGGCATTTAAACTAAGCTTTGAAGGAAACTGGGGGTTCTGAAAGATAAGGAGGATTTACATTTCAAGCAAAGGGGACAGACTATGTAAAAACAGGGAGACAGGACATAGAACAGTGTGTGGGGGGAGTAGGAAGCAGGCCAGTTGAGCTGGATTGGAGAGTGCATGAAGGGAAGTAAGGAGCCACGTTCTATAGAACTTCAAATGCCAAACAGATGAGCTTAGATTTGATCCTAGAAGTAACTGGGAGCCACTGAAGTTTTAAGTAATGGAGTGTGTGAAGGATGTATCGAAGAAGAGAAATACATGAGATAGAGGGGACAATAGCACAGATGAGAGGTGACATAGAGGCTGAACTATGGGCATAGCTGTGTGAATTGTGAGAAGGAGGCAGACAAGAGAGATATTGTGGATGTAGAATCAACAAGCCTTGACAACAGATAGGACATGTGGGGTGAAGAGGAAAGAAGAGTCTGAGATTATGAACTTAGGTGACTAGAAGGATGATGATATTCTCAACAGAAATAGGAAAGTTTGGAAGAAGGGTGAGTTTACAGAGGAAGATGAGTTCTGCTGTACACATGTTTGGTTTGAATTGCCTGAGGAAATCCAGTTCAAAATGCCCAATAGGTAATTGGCAACATAGGATTGGAATTCAAGAGAAAGAATATCTGGGAGTCTGAAAACTAAAACATTGGGTATTCCATATTAGAGATTCTTTTTGTATGGGGGTTGTACTAGACAGCCACTGAAGTCCTTTTCAGCTTGAAAATTCCATAATTCAACAATACTGTGAGCTCATTGGAGCTGCTGAGGTCATCAAAGGAGAATGTACGGAGAGAAAAGAAGGGGGTCCAGGAGAGAACCTCAGGAATTACTGCACATTTAGGGAGAATAATCTGGATTATAATTCAGCAAAATGGACTGAGAAGAACTGATCAGACAAAAAGCAGAAGAACCAAGAGAGATCAGTATTTGAAAACCCAGAGAATAAAGAAAATCCATGATAAGAGTCAAATGCTGCAAAGAAATCAAGAAGTATGAGAATTGAGACAAGGCCACCACATTTAGCAATTTAGAGCTCACACTAACTTTAGTTTTAGTTAAGTAATGAGGTTGGTAGCCAAACTACAAGGGGTTCAGAAATGAATTAGAAGAGAGAGTAACTCATCTCAAATCTAGAGTTTATCAGAGTCTGCACTTTATGCCAGGGCCTACTGACTCCAAGACTAGCCCTCTATCTACTCTGGCATGCTACTTATTATATTTCTTATATATTCAACAAATTACAGCAAACTGAGAAACATTTTAAATATCCTCAAAGATGGGTCCTTAGAAAACTATTTTCAAGCCTATGGTGGTTTTAAATTTTTTCCTTGAAAATCCAAATTATCACATTAATTTGGATTAATAACATTCCTTGCATTATTTCTATAACCACAGAATGTCAAAGCCAGAAGGGACATTAGAGTCCAAATACAGTACATTTTGCAAATGAAAGGACTGACCTATTATTGCATCTTCATGAATGAACATTACATAAATTCTTTTATCTTTATTTTTTACACTACTCTCCAAAAGGTCTCCAATTTGTCTCCATTTGGGGAGTATCTGGGTTCCCTATTTTGAACAGCATACTATAGATGAAGTGATCACCTTAGAAATAAATAATATTACCAGATTATCATATTTATAGCAAGGCATTATTTTCACAATAAGCATTTGAATATGTATTTACCTCTCTTGAGATGTAAAGCTACTCAAAGGCTGGACTAGGTATATTTCATGTTCTGTACCTCCTGCTGTGATACATTATTGAGCCACTAAAGAATTAAATAGAATTATTGTTGCCTTTAAGTATTGTGACCAATGTACATTGTATAAGCATTTTCAGATTTTTTTTTCAAGTATATGGAGGCATTTTCCCCCTTAAATTTACTTAACTACAGCAATATATGCCAATTCTCTTTCCTGCTCTGTGTGTGTGTGTGTGTGTGTGTGTGTGTGTGTGTGTGACAGGCAACTGTTGTAACAAGGTTTGTATAATTTCTTTACTGAGTTAGATCCTGAAACAGATTTTTTTTTCATTTTCCAGAGGACTTCATGAATTTTTTGAAAAACCACACTGGACATTGTTTCCTCCCCTAAGGACATTAGTATCCTGTTTTAATTTGTTTCCTAAGGTGTTACAGTCCTGGTTCACATTTATGGGTTCTAATAATTTTGCCATGTTCCACTAAGGTTTACTTTTCCTTTTAATTTAATTGAACTCTATCATGACATATAGCACCCTTTCCATTCTAGTTTCATTTTATCCACACATTATGTTAAATTGGAAAATTTTATCATTGTTTCTGTGTTGTCTTAGAAATGAATATTATAGTTCTTTATTTTGAAAGGACGTTATAATCATGCCTAGATATATTTATTGAACCTCAGATGTAGACATAAAGTATGAATATTAATAGATATAAATTCCCTAATAATGGGCTCTGTTTCACAAAATTATTTTTGTAGAATTTATCTTCCAATCAAATGCTCTGTAGCAAGTCAATGTGCCTCCCAATAGTGGAGCATGTACATTGGGAAGAAAGATTCTTAAAATCAGATTCTATACTAAGCAATGTATAGACAGTTGGTCTTGACCAAAATAAGATATTCCATTGTTATAGGATAACACCTACTTTTACAAAAAAGAGGACAATGAAAATTAAGAGTGTCTTCATTCACCAATTTACATATCACTTAACAATATACAAAGAACATAATCAAAATGTAGTGAAGATTCCTAGAATAATTTCTTTTCTTATCCCTGGGAAAACTTATGGATGACAAAAATAAAACAATGGCCTGATTATTTGATTGGAAGAAAACACTAACATAAATGAAATGAATTCATCTTTTAGGGGGGAAATGGTAAATTATTTTCCAAGTAGTAGTAGCACATGGTTCTCAAGTGCTTTTAAATGTTGCTCCCTCCTCCAGAGTAAATATCTTCCTCTCATCAAAGGATCCAGTTATTTTGCTTTAGGTTCTGATGGGTTTAAGATAGAATTAAAATAATGTCCAAAATGGTACAATAAAGTGAAATTAGGTAGAAACTTTGCTTCCAAAAGATTCTTCTTTCACTGCATCCTCTATACCCAATCTGTCACCAATTCCCATTGCTGCTTTTTTCTAAATATGACCATACTGCCATGAAAGGAGAGAATGTTAGGAAAAGTATTGGAGTGATCAGTTGTATTTTAGATGGGAAGAACATCTCAAGAGAGTGAAGATAGAAAAGGCCACTGGGTTTGGCAAATTGATCCTTTTTGACGGTGTCATACATGTGATCAAAATTTCCCTTTCTATGCATGTCATAGAATTTTAGAGCTAGTAAATGCTTTAGAGAGCTTATTTTGCAGATAAAGAAATTGATAGCCAAAGAAAAATGATTTGCAGAAGGTCACACAATTACCTAGTGGCAGAATCGTGATAAGTACCTAAATTTCCTCACTCCTCAGCTTGCTCTCATTTTCTCTTAAGTCTCTGCAACCTGGCTTCTGATCTCATTCATCTGAAACTTCTCTCCCCAAAGCTACCAATGATCTCTTAATTGCCAAATCTAATCGTCTTTTTTTTCAGTCCTCATCCTTCTTGACTTTTCTGCAGCCTTTGACACTGCTGATCATCCTCTTCTCCTTCATGTTCTCTTCTCTCTAGTTTTTTTGTATTCCTGGTTCTCTGCCCAGCTGTCTAACCACTGCTCAGACTCTTTTGCTAGATGTTTATCTAGATCATGCCCAATAACTATAGGTGTTCCCCAAGGCTCTGTCTTGGGCCCACTTCTCTTCTCCTTCTAGGCTACTTAGCTTAGCTTGGTGATCTCATTAGTTGCCATGGATTCAATTATCATCTCTATGCAGATGACTCTATGATCTATTGATCCAGCCCTGGCCACTAGTCTTGCATCTCCTGATCTCTATTTGACATCTCAACTAGACATGCCATAGATACAATAAAAATCAACATGTCCAAAACTGGACTCATTACCTTCTCCCCACCCAAATCTTTCCACTTCCTAACTTCCCTATTACTATTCAGGGCAACATTGTTCTCCCAGTATCTTGGGCTTCAAACCCAGATTTCATCCTTGACCCTTCACTCTCTGTCTCACCCTGCCCCCATAGCCACTCTGCTGCTAAGTCCTGTCAATTCTATATCCACAACATCTCTTTCATATGGCATTTTCTCTTTTCTGATACTGGCACTCATCTTAGTGCAGGCTCTCACCACCTCAAGTTTGGACTGTTGCAATAATCTGCTGGTTAGTCTCCCTGCTTCTGGTCTTTCCCCACTACAATCCTTCCTCCACTCAACTATCAAAGTGATTTTCCTAAAGTACAAGTTAGAGCAGGTTGCCCCAACCCCTAGTCAATTAATTCTAGTGTCTCCCTATTGCTCCTAGAATCAAATATAAAACACTTTTTCTGGTTTTTCTGGTCTTTCATAACCTGCCCCTCTTCTAACTTCCCAGTGTTCTTATACCTTACTTCATATACTCTGCAATCCAGTGATACTACCCTCCTTTCTGTTCCTTGCACATGACCCTCCTCTCCTCGCTTCAAGCAGTTTCCCCAGCTATGCCCCATATCTGGTACTCTCTTCCTCCTAATCTCTACTTTGGCCTCCTTCAAGTCTCAGCTAAAATTCTGCTATCTCCAAGAAGATTTTCCCAGTCATCTTGAATGCTAAAGCCTTCTCTCTGAGATCATCTTCAGCTTGTCCTGTTTCTATATTATTTGCACTTAGTTATTTGCATTTTGTTTCCTCCAGTGTATTGTGCTTTGCCTTTCTTTGTATCCCTAGAGCTTAACACCACCCCTGGAACATAGTAGGTGCTTAATAAATGCTTGCTGATTTGGCTTAGCTTGCTATTCTTTAACCTTACATCATACCACTATTACAAGCTATCGGTTACATAATATGACCATTTCCTAAAAGTATCTCAGCAGAATATTAAGACATTAATACCAGAAAAATTTGAATATAACAAACATTATTGCAAAGAATCATTCTTTTTGATTTTTTTTTCTTCTTTTCCTAGATGGTCTACAGAAACAGTGTAAATCCATTAAAAATTCCTTAGGTTCTAAATTCACAGAAACCATTTGGATGGCTTTACATTCTGTCTTCTGTTAGCACTGAAAAATCATTGCAGTCTAGAAGGACAGAGAATACATTTATCTTTCCCATTTTAACCCTCTGACATCATCACAATCATTATCATTGTCATCATCATCACAGACATGGACACTCTCTTTACCAGTGCAAATCACTATAACTATGCAGTCTAGTAGACGGTCTTGGAGATTTGTATTGCCTGAGAAATTTCCTCATCCTAAAGCCAACCTGATGTTGAGTCACCTTGTCCAAATCATTTAACTTCTTTGAGGCCTCAATTTCTTTAGCTACATAATCAGAGGACTGAACTAAAATATTTCTAAGATCTCCTCTAGCTTTTGATCTAAAGTGTGAATGAACTTCTTAAAAGTCTCACTGTATTTAATGAACAAGCTGGAGTTTACATTTCATCACAGATGTTTTTCAGCAGTAGATCACTTAGTTTGAAATCATGGACCAATTTTATCTAATGAAACTCACCTATGGGGTAAAAAACATAATATTTAAGGAAAGAAGAATTGTTGGGGCCCTTTATATAAAAGGCAGCTTAAGATGTAATTTGAGATAAGGAAAAAAAACAAGAGATTTTAATTATTCTTTACAACACAAAGGAATAGAATGATCAAGTTAGCAGTAAGAATTTACTCATGGAACTGATGCCCCTAAATAGGAGTTCATGGTTACTTTAAACAACAAAAGATGGAAAAATAGAAAAGGAAGAGAGAAGAAAGAAGAGAAGACAACCCCATAACCTTTCAAAATTGATGATAAACAGAAAATAGAGACTGGCTGTTTATAAGATTTATCATTGAGCTCAGAGCCTTTCACACTTAGCTCACCTTTGCAAATGTGACAGATCAATTCTGGCTAGAAGTTATTATAATCTGATGATGTCATCTCTAGTGTTAAATGAATGAGTGGCATTTTTATCGGGGTCTATAAGGTAAACATGTCACACATGTCAGTCATATATAAAAGTAGATTGGACTTAATAGAGAGGGAAGGTATTATGTTGTCATATAGATTGAAGTGCCCCATTGCTCTTGGATTGCCCTTTGGTGTAAGTTAAGGCACAGCAGTAAACTAACATCTCTAAAGTTTTCCTATACCAGGATTTCTGTCATTTCATTGGTGCAGAGAATTTCAGCAAGAGAACTCCCTCTATACTGAGGATTATCACCTGGTTTTCAAGTGTAGTCTCAGAGAGGTACCTGGGACAATCGAGAGAAGTGAATTATTTAGGGTAACGCAACCAAAGATGGGACTCTGACTCATCTTTGAGTTAGAAAGAATGGAATGAGACAAGCTTTCTAGCCACCACACCAAGCTGTGTCTCTTGCTCTAAAATGGATTCTTATATTTTTTAAATGCCCCTTGAATACTAGGAAGATTAAACATGCCATTCATTTGGAGCTACAAAGGATTTCATCAGTCTTTTTGTCCTACTCTCGCATTTTACTGTTGAGGAAACAGGATAAGAAAGGTGGAAAAACCTAGCCAAGGTTACCAAAGGTAGTAAATGCCAGTGCTGAGTTTGAACCCAGATTCCTTTTACTCTAACTCCAACATTCTTTGCATTATATTGGGCTGCCTTTCATGATAGATGGTGATGTTCTTTTCTCTGAAAAGCTCCATCAAACAGAATCTTGGATTTAGAGTCGAGAAGCCTGGGTTTGAATCCAACATCCAACATGTATTAATTGTATTACCACATTACGAGTCATTTCACCTCTGTAAGTCTGTTTTCTCATCTGTAAAATGGATCTATCTGTGGTATCTTTCTTACTGGGATATTGTAAGAATCACATGAGATCATGGATATACAATGCTTTGTAAAGCTTGATATCTAAATGTCAGATCTCAGTTTTTGTTTGAAATGCATTTTTAAGGTTTTAATGATGCTTTTTTTTCCTGTCTCAGGCATTTATAAATATATATTTCCATCATCCTCCACCCAGTAAGCTTTCCCTTGTGACAAAGGAAAAAAGATAGTCAAGCAAAACCAACTACTGACAATCTGTCACAGCATGGATGACATTCTACACTCACAGTCCCCTACCTCTCCAGCAAAATAAAGGAAATACATTTTTCTTCTATTCCCCATACCAAAACATGGTCTTCAGTTCACACATCATTTAGATTTATTTTATTGTTCTCTTTATTCATATTGTTATAATATACACAATGTTTCCTTATTCTTCTCAGTACATTTTGCATCACTTCATACAAATCTTCCCATACTTCTCTGATCCCTCATATCTGCCCCTCTTATGGTTCAGTTATATTCTATTATATTCATATAGATTCATATACTATAATTTGTTTAGCCATTCCCTAATCAGTGGGCACCTATCTTGTTGCCAAAACTGTTATTATTAAAGGGCTCCTTGTTACTAAACCTGACACCAATTCACCTTGCTCCAGTATAATGGGAGCAACCATTCATTGAACTAGAGAGGGAGGCACTTACAAATGCAGTCATAGCATGATAGATTTAGAGTTGAAAATGAGTTTAGATTTAGATTAAGAACCTATTGCAACAATCCAATAGATGAGTGGTGAAGGCTTCAACCAATCAAGGTGGTTGTGGTGAGAGTAGAGAGAAGAGGACCCACAGGAGAGATGTTGTGGAGAGAAAATCAATGTGACTTGGAAAGTGATTGAATCTAGACCATTAGTGAGAGGGAAGAGTCAGGGATAACTCCTAGATTGTGAACTTGGTTTACTGGAAGAATGATGGTAGCCTCTTAAAAAAATAAAGATGCTAAAAAGGTAGGTTTAGGGAGAAGGTAATGAGTTCAGTTTGGACACGTTGAATTAGAGGCACCCATGGGACATCCAATTAGAAATGCAAGTCTAGAGTGTAGAGATTGGCATATAGATGCAGAAGTCATCTGTACAGAGACAATAGTTGACCACATGAGAGACAATAAGATCACTAGGATAAATATAGATGAAGAAAAGAAGGTGGCCCAGGATTAAGACCAATGGTACAATCACATATAAGGGGCAGGGTACAGTTGATGGTCCTGAAAAGAAGATTGAGGATTTATCAGACAACTAGGGGGAGAACCAAGATAGCATGCTGTCACCAAAACCTAGGGAGAAGAGAATATATAGAAAGAGAGAATGGCCAACAGTGTCAAATGCTACAGCAAAGTCATAAAGGATAAGAACTTGGATAAGGCACAGATGACATGCTTAGCAAAATTTTAGGTGACTCAAAAAGTAGGAGAATTAACTAATGCATAGGATGACAAAGCCAACAAAATCTTGATTAGCAAGCGTATTGGACTAAATACAATACGATGAAATTAATTAGGTAAAAATAGTCATACACCTGGAACTTTAAAAATCAACTTTCCAAGCATAAGATGGGGTATATACACTGATAAACAGAAGTTCATGTAGGGAAGGATTTGGCCATTTTAGTGGAATGTATGCTCAGTAGGGGTCTACTCAGTCTGATACAGCACCCAAGAAAACTAATGTGATCTTAAGCTATATTGAGAAGCACAATCCAACACAAATGAGGTGAAAGTCCTGCTATATTCTACTATATTCAGACCAAATATGGATTCTTGTATTCCATTCTGAATACCCCGTCTTCTGAATGGCACTGATAATCTGGGATTGTATCCAAGGGAGGGGAAACGAGGATGGTTAAAAGGCCTTGAGATACAGCCTTATGAAGATTGGTTGAAGGAACTGGAAATGTTGAAGCTAAACAAAAGACTTGAGGGAGAAGTGATAGAGGGCTGAAGTTATCTGAAAGGTCATCACCTGAGAGAAGGATTAGACTTTTTCTTCTCATCCCTAGAAGCCAGAACTTGGAGCAATGCATGGAAGTTGCTAAGAGGTAAGTTTAAGCTTTATATGAGAGAAAAATCTTCTAGACAATTAAAACTCTCCAAACATAGAATGAGCTAACTAAGGCGTATAGGAAAAAGACTAAGGGAGAGAGATGACAGACAGAGACAGAGACAGAGACAGAGGGAGAGAGACACAGAGACAAAGACAGGGAGTGAGTGGGGAGATTGACAGGCAGAGATGGATAGATAGACATAGCTAGAAAGATATACAAAAATATAAGAAGAAAGATAAATAGATAGGCAGTGAGGCAGCTAGGTGGTGCTAGATGGAGAGAGCACAGGACTTGCAGTCAGGTAGAACTGAGTTTTAATCTTATTTCAGTAACTTATTAGCTACATGACCCTGGGTAAGTCATTAACTTCTCTGAGTCTCAGTTTCCTCATCTGTAAAACAGGGATAATAAATAGCACCTACCTCATAGGGCTGTTTCGAGGATCAAATGAGTCAACATATATAAAGTGCTTTACAAACCTTAAAGCGCTAAAAGAGCTGAAAATAGTGGAGAGGTGACCAAATCAGAGTCAAGAAGAAATCCAGGGAGTCAGAAGCAGAGCATAGTGGGCTTGGGCACTTCCTCAAATGGAAATTCCAGAGAAGAACTTCTGGAAAGAGATTGGGATTTCCCTTCCCCATTGGTAGACTTCAAGTAAAAGCTCCATGACTCCTTATCACATATGCTGTAGAAATTATTTTTGTCCAGGTTTGGGCTGGAGTAGATGATCTCTGAGATCCCTTCTAGCTCTGCGATGCTGTGATTCTCAGCTGATTAAAATTTAATTGTAAACCACACTTTTGTTCATAATTTGTTTCTTATGATATATACCTTTTTCTTCCTTTTAAACATTTATGCCTAACAATAGTCACACTCAATTTCCTTTTAAAATTGAAAATAAGTATTTTGAAAGAGCAACTTTAAATGGAAAAATAGCAAGAGTGCCAATTAAGAAAGGCATTACATTGGGGGTGTATGGACAAAGTCAAGGCCATTGTAGAAAGACCAGTCATGAGCAATGATTTGGCTCCTCATACAAACACAATGATAAGATACGTGGGGAAGTGTCTAGCAGTCGGTTGCTGAAGTACTGAAAAGAGGAAGCAGGTTACATGCATTTTATAAATACTCTCTTCCTCATTGACTTCCCTGCCACTACGCCTGCTCTCTCCCATACAATGAGATTATAAGAGTGAATTTGGTTAGATTTTTTAAGAGCACTGAATTTCTCAGAAATAGGTCTTGTTTAAGTACAAAGCATGACTTGATAATCACAACAGCTGCAGTTTATTAGTAAATCTGTGAACAGGAGGCTTCAGTAACAGAAAATCTATTCAATTGAGCATACATTTGTTAATCACCCTCTACATTCAAAGCACTGCCCTAGGTACTGGAAATACAAAGACAAAAACAAAATAACCCCTACACCCAGGAAGCTTATATTCTACTGGGAAAAGTCACATGTACACAGACAAAGCAAGACTGGATAATTTGAAGAGGAAGAGAGACCTCATACTGGGGAATTGGGGAAGGAAACATGATCAGAAAAGGCTTTCCTATGGCAGGTGGCACCTGAGCTGAACCTTTAAAACATAAGCTCATTGAGGGCTTATGGTTTTTTTTTGTTTTTGTTTCATAGTGCCTTCCAAACAGTAGATTCTTTTTTGTGTGAAATAGTAGATTCTTAATACACTTTCAATGAATTGAAGAAAAATAAAGATTCTGAGACACAAAGAGCAGGCAGGAGTATATACTAGACATTGGGACAATTTGTATAATCACAGGGAATGGCAAATTCAGGGCACTTCTAGAACATAGAGTGTGTGAAGAGAAGTACTGTTAAATGTCTGGAAACATGTGAGGAGGGAAAAAGAAAAGAAGAAACTGAAGTGAATTGCACAATGAAAAATGTACACATCAATTGATTCAGTCAGGCACAATTGTGAGAGTTCAAGAAGACATTAAATGAAATTGGAACAGAAAAAAGAAAAGTACATGAAAGTGAAAAATAAGTGGGTAGTTTGGGCAAAGGTAATGGATGCCACTAATGGCAAACAATGGCCATGATGCAATTATAATTTATTTTAAGACAGATTAGTTCATGTTTGCTCAATAATATGGGTTCTTTTTATGTTGGATATAGTAGGGTACCTGAAGTACAATACTATTACATTCAAAAATAATTATTTAATAGGCACTTGACTTAGATGGTATTATTGACAGAGAGAGAGAGAAAGAGAGAGAGAGAGAGAAGACCTGGCAATAAATTGATAGTGATATACCAATTATATAGTATATGTTCAAATGTTACAAGTTCTAGATGACGAAACTTTTCTTTAATTCCAAAAGGGTCATAAAAGAAATAATTGCATGAGCCACTCTCTTTTTCATGTTGTATTTCTTGCTGCAAAATACATTTGCTTCTAAGAACCTACATGCCTCCTATTCAGACATCAATAAAAATCTTTGCCACTTTATATCATTACATTGAAAATACAAGGTTACTTGTCTTGTGCATCATTCATTCTAATTTGGATCACCATCAATGAGCTTTATCTCTCATCAGATCAGCAGCAGGCCTTTCTAACTATTTGTATCAAGCTTGCCAGACATTTTTTACCATTAAGAACATTCTTTAGTTCATTTTCCTAACTGTTCTGTAAGCAATGCATATTTTCTCATTCATATCTTAGTATTTAAAATGGTGGGTTAATTAGGGTTTTTTCTTCAAATGAAATTTAGTATCTATTACTGATATTGAACACAGTTCCCAGAATTTAAAAAAAAACACGAAAGTGAAAAAAAATCCCCAAGTATCAAGGCTATCTGTCCAGTCTCCCACAAAAGACCATAAATACACTAGTCAAATCCCATTACGTCTAACATTACAATAATTTCCAAGCCCTAGTTTATGACCTTCCTTGTATTTGAATATAATTTTGCAAACCTATCTTCATTCATTCAGTTATTGGCTCCCCTGTGTCTAGGTCATTCTTAGAGCTATGTCAGGCACTATAAATGGCCTAGAATATATAGTCAAGTGCACATGAGCAATGGCCTTCTTCCCATTCCACAATCTGGTCCCTTTGGCCTAAGGACACTGACAAGAATGAGAGAAATGATCCACTCTTAGTGCCAGATCCACTCTTAGCCCAAAAAATATATAGTCAGATGAATCTGTTACATCATATGTCTGAAAGAATGGAACTAAATGTTTGTGATTTTCTTCATATAGCAAATAGTATGGTGTCACATACAAGGAGCAGAGCTATTGATAATGGAGTTTTGCCCTCCCCCCTAATTCATTCTCCAATTGAAGATCATGTATCCTCTAGACCTTGAAGAGAAATTGGCAGCTTATCTTGTCCAACCTCCTTATGCCTTCCTGCAGAAGAAATCTTGGAAGTTACATTCTTAGACATTTAGAGTTAGGAAAGTGGCAACTTCTTATCTCTTTATGAGCATTAGAGGAAAGGTAAACTCTTAGTAAAAAAAAATTTGTTTGTTTTAGGTAATTGGGGTTAAGTCAGGCAGCTAGTAAGTGTCAAGTGTTTGGTCTGAGGCCGGATTTGAACTCAGTCCTCCTGACTCCAGGGCTGGTGCTTTATCCACTGCACCACCTACCTGCCCCGCAAAAAAAAATTTTTAAGCATATACTGTGTGGTATTTTCTTTTTGTTTTTAATTTCCCATGCTTTCCAACTCTATTTCTGTGTGCCAAATACTTCAGAGAGTGAAGGTTGCAAAACAGGACTACAAGAGCTAAGGTTCTGGGGGATGGAAGGCTGTCAATGCAGTGACCCTTTAAGGGGCACGTGCAGACCAGACATAGAGACATGGAAACCACTTCCCTCCCTTCTCAGACACTCCAGCCACCTCCCACCACATCGCACAAGCAAGACATCATTCTCTACAAGGCTTTGGTGGTAGCTTCCCCTCACTGACACCAAATTCACCCACAAGAGTTAAGGAGCTGTTGGGTGGTTTTCAAGGGTCTTCCTCATTTGTAATTGAAAAACTGACCATTGGACATGCAATGGAAACCTTCACTCAGGCAGAAAGCCATTATGACAGAAAGTGCTACCCACCTTATCAAAGAGGTCTTGGCTACTGAAGGAACAGTAGTTTAAGTTACTACTTTTTCTCCCAAAAAGCTTACAACTGCAGCATGAGAAGGTGAAACAAATGCCAGTCCATTTAAAGGAGCTGGTGCCTTCTCCCAGGGATCACAATGACTGTATAAGAAGATTCTGAGCTTTAGAACAAACCCATTTCGGTAAGATTATATGAACTAGTAAGGATTTGGGCCTGAAAATGAGGTTCTCCAACTGACCGTCATTTTATGTTTTATGGTTTATAGCAGTGATTTTCAAAGTGTGGTCTAAGACCATTTCAGGGAGTCTGTAAAATCAAAATTATTTTCATGATGATACTAAGATGTTTTAATTTCCATCGTAGTAAATATTAATGGTTATAACCTACATAAACAAAGCTCTTTGGGGAGTCCACAATAAATTTTAAGAGTACAAAGGATTCTTGAGACCATAAAGTTTCAGAACTGTTGGATGGAAGGACTTCCAACCACCTCATTTTAAAGATGAGGAACCAAGTTTAATGACTTGAGAAACACATAGACTTTTTTTAAGTAAATCATTTGTCTTGGCAGATAGAGGGAATTTGACTTTTTAGTAGATTTTTTTAATTTAAAATTTTTTGTATAAGTTTTATAGTACCACCTAGTAAGTATAAAAATATGCCAAACTCAGGCTCATTCTATCTTTATCCTTGTCTCATGGGCCCTGATTTGTGGCTGCTGAACCCCTTTTCTCCCAGTGTTCTACCATGTTCCTATAGGACAAACCATACTCATAGAGTTAAAGCCTACCCTTGCCACATGTATCAAAGCCAATCAGTTCTGGGGGTACTCAACTTTCAGTTCACATACATTAGGATTAATTTGCTTTTGTTGATTTACGCTTAATTTATGTTTCTAAGCTGAGGGGTTGTTCACCTGTTGAAGAATAGCTAAACAAATAGTATAGCAATTAGTGGATTGTTCCATAAGAAATGATGAGACATATGCTTTCAGAGGAAACTGTGAAAGCCTTTACAAATGAATGCAGATTGAAGAGAACAGAAATGAAAGAACAGTTTATACAATGACATTATCCAGAAAAAAAATAAAAAAACTTTAGGAGACCATAGAACTCTGGTCAATGCAATGATAAAGCACAAGTCCAGTGGTATGAAGATAAATCATACTATGCAGCCCCTTCCAGACAGGTGATGAAATTAAAATGCAGAAAAAGACATGCATTTTTTGGACATGGCCAATGTGGGAACTTGTTTTGCTGAACTATGCATGTTTGTTATGAGGATTTTGTTTTCTGTTTTTATCATTCAACAGAGAGTAGAATAGGAGGGAGAGAAAATAAATCCTTGTAAAAATAAGTGAATAACTAATTTTAAGAGAGAAAAATATTTCCAAAGATTATGTCAACAACAATAAAATTATACTCCCCTAGGTTGGACTCTCCTTTAAAAAAAAAAGATTACTTTTGAGATTTTTCTTTCTAAAGCAGAACTTCAGTTGTCTGCTATTCATAAAAATGGACCACAAAGTAATTTGAAGTTTGACTATTGTTTTATGGCTCACTGAAACAGAAAAGCTATTGTTTTAGATGTTTCTCACTTTTGTAAGACATTTTCCTATCAATGGTCATCCACCCCAATAACTAAATTCATCCTCTCCTTCTACCTCACAGTCTCTACCCTGAAAGTAGAAAAAAAGATCCATTAGAAATGGCTGTGAATTATTGGTGTAAAATTCATGCAAGCTATAGGTAGCTCCCTATTGTCTTACCATTGCCCTGGAGACCAAAGCCTCTCATTGGGTATGAAAGGCACTATGTCTTCCCAGGCATCTGAATGTTTTGTGTCTTAATAATGCTTTTGGCAGACCTGTTTTGTAGCTTTAGCACTTAATAACAATAAAAGTGTTGAGCAACAAGTGGGATGTCTTTGCATTATCACTGTTCTAGTGGGTTTAATTGGACTTCGTGATATCATAATCCACTTTGTCTCAGAATAAACAGTCTCATGAATCTCTAAATAAAATCATATTAAAATAAAACATATAATAGTTAGCCAGAAATTTGGCTCTGAAAATAACTCACTCTGTTGAATGTTTTTTTTATGCTTTCTTAGAAGTATTTAACATATGGTTTCTGTCTGCATATAGGATGCAAGTTCTGTGATTGGTAATTTGTCATCATTCAGTATTTCTAGTCAAGGAATGCAGGAAGAGCCAAAGTCCTTTCATATCTGAGTATCAGATATCAAATATTTATGTAGTCAGAAAATCTCTATTAAAGTTCCAGCTCTTACACTTGCTGACTGTATGAGTATGAGTAAATTGCATTTTCAGTTCCTTAAAAGAGAATAGAGAACACTCTCATTAACTCTCTCATGGGTTGTAGTGAGGGAAGTTTTCTAAAATGTGTATAAACAGTACTAGTTGTTGTTACCATTATTGTGATCACTTCCTCCTTCTGCTTTACCTTCATTTTTCATTGTTCATCTTTCTTTTCATCTTTTTCAATACAACTTAAATATAAATTATCCAGAGATAAGCAATTATCTGGTTATTATTTTTATATTTAATGTTCTACATACTGTTGCACAGGTAGATAAAATAATTGCTTTCTATGTTTGAAATAAGTATTGGAGTATATTATTGTTATTATTATTATCTCATCACATTTTATGAGATTCAGATATAAACAGTCTGAGGACAGGTTACCACCATCCTGCTATTATTTGTTTATATTTAATGTTCTGAGGGCTATTAGATCAGTGGATA
This sequence comes from Phascolarctos cinereus, assembly GCF_003287225.1. NCBI lineage: Eukaryota > Metazoa > Chordata > Mammalia > Diprotodontia > Phascolarctidae > Phascolarctos > Phascolarctos cinereus. Next base: position 104,170,778 of record NW_027556402.1, on the reverse strand, counting down.
AAATGAATGCTTTTTGTAACTAAAAATATTAGGATGTAAGCTTGGCTTTTAAAAATTAATAGTATTGTATTTTTTCCAATTACATGTAAATTCATTTTTTAAAAATTCTGAGTTCCAAATTTTCTCTCTCTCTCTCTCTCTCTCTCTCTCTCTCTCTCTCTCTCTCTCTCTCTCTCTCTCTCTCTTTCTCTCTCTCTCTCTCCCTTTTCTCCCCACTCTCTAAAACAATGAACAATTTGATATATTATATATGTGCAATCATGTAAAACAGATTTCCATATTAGGCATGTTGTGAGAGCAGAAACAAGACCAAAAGGAAAAAAACACACAAAAATAAAGAAAGTAAAAATAATACATTTTGATCTGTGTTCAGACTACATCAGTTCTTTCTCTGGCTGTGGATAGCATTTTCCATCATGAGGCCTTTGGAATTCTCTTGGATCCTTCTATTGCTGAAAAGAGCTAAGTTATTCAGCTTTGATCATCATGTAATGCTGCTGTTACAATGTTCTCCTCTTTCTGCTCATTTCACTTTGCATCAGTACATGTAAGTCTTTCCAGGCTTTTCTGAAATCATCCTACTTGTTATTTCTTATAGCACAATAGTATTTCATCATGATCATATACCACAACTTGTTCAGCCTTTCCCCAATTGATAGACATCCCCTCAACTTTCAATTCTTTGCCACCACAAAAAGAGCTGCTATAAATATTTTTGTATATGTAAATCCCTTTCCCTTTTCCATGATCTCTTTGGGATACAGACCTAGTAGTGTCTATGGTATGGCTGGATCAATAGGTACACACAATTTGATTGCCCTTTGGGTATAGCTCCAAATTGCTCTCCAAAGTGGTTGGATCAGTTCACAACTCCACCAACAATGACTTAGTGTTCCAATTTTTTTCACACATGATATTGGAAGAGAAAGTTTGATACTGTGTGTGCCAAAATAGAATCAGCCATGGAAGAAAAACTCCAGTAGAAACACAAGTAAAGAAAAGGAAATTTTCTCCTTCATTTCTATAACCTTTTCCTCAGAGTCCCCCTTCCCTTGGTATACTTTAGGGACCTCTCTATAATCTGGTTCATTTTCCTCCACCAAGGTAGAACCTAGGAGTCTTGATATCTGTCACTCCCTTGTTGGCAGCACAAGCTCTATTTATAATAACTAAAGCTCACAAACTGTCAGACATAGAACATGTTTACTTACACAGTAAAAGAAAATGAAAGGACTCATATCCATGACCATAGAGAGTCGAAAAATACTCTTTTTTCCCTTTTCCCGTCCCAAAGACCATTGCTCAGAGTGGCACCTCTTTGAAAATGAAGAATCAACAACAGCAACAACCACCCTGAGTAGGTTTCTAGAAAGGGTGGAGATGCCAAGATTGGCTCCTCCCTCTACCATAACTTTGGTCCTGGTGGGTGCTCACTGCTCCATTGCCACTCTGCTTCAATCACATATGCACATAGCACAAGAGTCCTTCTTGTCATAGTCAGTGCCTTCTAATTCTAAAAGCTGGTGTTGGTTACTTCCAGGAGTCTAGTTTTCTCAAATATCATTGTTCAGTCATTCAGTCTTGTCCAACTCTTTACGACCCCATGAGCTTTGTCCATAGGGTTTTCTTGGCAAAGATACTGGAATGGTTTGCCATTTCCTCCTCCAGTGTGTTCCCATTTTATAGATAAGGAACTGAGGCAAATAGGGGTTAAGTGACTTGCCCAGGGTCACACAAGTAGTAAGTGTTTGAGGCCAGATTTGGACTCAGGTCTTCCTGATTCCAGGCATGGTGCTCTATCTGCTGTATGACCTAGCTGCCCCTCTCAAATATTAGGTCATTGGAATGAGTCCATAGATACCTCATTTGGTGGTGTTGTAGCTCTTTTGCTGTCTAGGGACCAGTAGCACAGATAGGTGGAAGGATACTTCCAACACTGGACTACATTCAATAAGCAGCTTAAAGAACATCAGCCAGGAAATGTTTAACCAGAAAAGCCGGGTGCCTCATTATGGAGTTTGAGAGATAATTGGTGTTATTGTTATTCAATTGTGTCTGACTCTTCATGACCCCCTGCACCTTACTGTACATGGGGTTTTCTTGGCAAGGATACTGGAGTAGTTTGCCATTTCCTTCTCCTGTAGATTAAGGCAAACTGAGATTGTGACTTGCCCAGCTAGTAAATATCTGAGCCCAGATTTGAATTCAGGTCTTCCTGACTTGAGGCCCAATGCTGTCCACTGAGCCACCTAGCTGCCTTCCTGTGAGATAATAGATAACCTGAATGCTATTCTGGTACCCAGAAAATTCAAAAGAAAACGAAGGCTTCCCAAGTATTGAGTAGCTCCTCTCTGTGGCATTTATAGGAGAGTATGGATAGGAGTCACAGGATGAAAAGGCATGGGTAGGAAACTAATTTCAAGGCTGAGCTACAGTGGCTGCTCAGGTCTAACCATGACACAGCCCCAAGCTCCTCCTGATTTCGCTCTGGGGCTAGGCATTCTTTTGCATCTTCCCTCTTTGTTTTTCTCCCTGTGTTGAATACAACCTCACTTGCAATGAAAATGATAATTCGTCAGCTACCTGGTTGAATAAGTTTAAGAATAAAGGGAAAGACAGACCAAAAAATGAATTTTCTGGTGTTTTGAAGTGAATCTAGAAAAGGAAAATTAAGTAAGATTACTAATTGCTTAAAAGAAGAAATGCCAGCACCTTTCCTAATGATGCTAGTTTTCCTTTCCAAGAGAAATTAAATAACCAGGGATCTGCATTTTGGTCTGTTGGAGAAATTGTCAAAGAAATAATTGGTAATAAACTGTAGGCAAGCCAAGCCACCAGGAAACTCCTCTCTAGAGAAACACAGCCCTTCTCCCCATAGAACAAACAATTGAGGTTTGTATGATTCCAAAGTTTGTAGGTTTCTTGGGCAGGATAGACTGTCATCTTATTCAATATGAACCTGTTTGGGCACTTAACAACATTGCTTCTGGGACATCAGACCACCAGTCTTATCCACCAAGGCTGTGGTAGACAGAGATGCTATACTTGAATTTGCTCTGTTGGCTTCTCCGGATTCACATACCAGACGGGCTGTATGCAACTGATGGTTCAGCCTACAGAGACTTGGTAATCAATTATGCCATGATAGTCCTTCCAGCTCTGTTTGCATTTCCTGATGTATCATCATTAGCATGTGATTATTTTAGAAATCTTTCCTGGATGCTTTCAAATCGTTCTCACATCAAGAATCCTGTTTTCCCTGTGGAAGCTATGAAGCACATTATTTCTATGTTACTTTACCTCTTGTGTACTGATGATCCAGAAGTTCTGGAAGATAGTTTTTTTGATCATTTCCTATCTTATGGGTGGCTTAAATGACCACATTGAAGTAGTTGTCAAAACTGGAGCTGTCCTACAAGGAGCAAAAATATCTTACACATTACCAGTAGTGACTCCTTCCTTAAGGGCTGTAGGAAATATCATCACTGGTACAGATACACAAACTCAATTAAGAACCAACTGAGGAGCAAAGCCAAAAGACTTGCTGTCTTTCCTAGCTTACTTGTTTATCCCTAAACCAACATACAGAAGGAGGATGCATGGACCATGTCAAACATCATGGTTGACTGTTCTGACCAAATATAGCAAGTTATGAATCATGGACTAGTTCTGTACCTGGTTAGAACTCTGTTAAAGGGAGACTTTAAATAACAGAAAGCTATATGGTTTGCTGCAAATGACACATATTGGGGAAACAATACAACAGATTGTGTATATTGTCCAAGACAGCATTCTGAAATCCTTAATCAACTTTTATCTGCAAAAGAAAGCAAAACTAACCTGGTTATTCTGGATGTGATTTCTTTTTTTAAAAATAACTTTTTAGTGATATCTTCTGTTTCTCACAACATTATAGTTTTCCCAAGTATCTCCCTCTCCCCTTCTCTCCCCTCCTAGAGAACCATCCTACATAACAAATAGTATTATTTCAGAGAGAAAAAAAAATCAACATAACTGATCACTATATTGAAAAACTTTGAAAACATGTGCAATGTGTAACACTTACGGACCTCCATGAAAGGGGTCTGTAGAAGATATATTAACTATTTCTACCCTTTTACATTTGTTTGCAATACCTCTGTGCCCTAATACATGATCATTTTTTGCAAAAGTTCTATGTAGAGCTGAGACATATATGTATATTCTTTTGCTATACTATTTAGAAAATACTAAAAGTCTTTTAACTCTAATTCCTTCAGCAATTTGTTCAGTTCCATATTTCCCATTTTCCTTATTTTTTGTGTTGTTGTTGTTTAGTCATTTTCAGTCATGCCCAACTCTCTGTGACTTCATTTGGGGTTTTCTTGGCAAAGCTACTGGAGTGGTTTACCATTTCCTTCTCCAGCTCATTTTACAGATGAGAAAATTGAGACAAACAGGGTTAAATGACTTTCCCAAAGCCACACAGCTAGTAAGCATCTGAGGCTGGATTTGAAACCAGGTCTTCCTGACTCCAAGCCTGCGCTCTATCTACTACCCCACCTACCTGCCCCCACCTTTTTTGTTAGACTTTTCCAAAACTGAGAGAGGGATATTGAAGTATCCTATCCCTATTGTGTTACTGACCTTTATACATTTGGATGACAAAGCATTTGGAGCCTTTATTACTGATAATATTTTAATTGTTTATAGCTCCTCTCAGCATGATGTGGTTTCCTTCTTTTTTGTCACTTTATTTTTTTTAAATGTTTGTTTTTTGCTTTGTCAGCTAGCATGACTGAAGCTCTTACTTTTTTGGATTCCCTTGATTCAGAGTAAATTTTTTTCTGCCCCTTCAGTTTTATTTTGTATGTGACTGGTTTTTTTTAAATGTGTTTCTTGCAAGCAACAAATTGTAGGATTTTGTTTTCTTATCCAATCTGTTGCTCTTTTTTTCATTGTATTGGATTCTTTAATCCATTCACATTTAATGTAATGAGTTAGGTTTATCTTTTTCTCCATCTGTCTCTAATATTAAAGTTTTTTTCAAGTTTTGATTTTGTCCCTTTTCTGCTATAAACACAGCACTATGTTCCTTCAGTTACTTTACCTTAAATTTTTTTTAAGTGACTCTGTTCCCATTGGCTCACTTCACCTTCCTCCTGGGATCTCCATCTCTGGTTTGTTACTCCCTTTCCTTTGGAGTTTTATTAGTTCCTTTTTCTCTCCTGCTTTTATCTGATTATATAATTCTTCACCCCTTTTTTTCCTCTCAGTAAGTCAAGTGGATTTCCCTTTCCTATCTTCTCCTTCAACTAGTTCTGTTCATTAGTTTTTTAAATTTCATTTTTGTACCCCTTTGCAAAAATGATTTCTCTCACTTTTTTCATTATCCAACCTCTTTTTCTGTCTATTTTAGGCCTTTATGATCTGATTCATAACTCTTATAATTATCTGGTCTCTCCCTTTTCTCTGCATTCCTTGTGCAAAGTTTTCAACTTAACCATTCTAGGCTTCCCTCTAGGCAGTTTCTGCCACTTCCTTGTAGAACTTGCCCCATGGATTCCACCTTTCTATTTTATCCCACTCCAAGAACAATGCCAATTATTGCAGGTGCCAGAGAGGACACTGCCTCATAGCAGGGACCTTCCCCCACCATGTCCCTAATTATGCAACCTACCACTGATCTATACTCTCCCCTCTTTACCTTATACCACTATCCCACCCTCCCCCCCCACTTACCTCAAGCTCTCCTCTCTGGGTCCATGCCCTCCCACTCTTCCAGGTGCCAGTTGCCTCCAGGAGTTCCAACTCCCACCAGCCAATATGGGATGAGTAGACTTTGGAAGCCTCAAATCTCCCATGCTATGCCCACAACAAGGTACCATCCTTCTCCATGGGAACATACCTCAGTGGAACCCCCTCCCACCACTAAAGCAAGGCCTCTTTTTTCCCCTTTTCAATCCTTCCCCTCCTCCTCCTCACCAACTCCCCTCTAGGCTCTTTCCTTTCTGAAACCACATGGGTTACCTTCCCCTCATTTCTATCTTTATGGATGTTGGTGGTACACTAAGATTGATTTAACTGGCACCCTGTTTTGAAACTTTGCAACTTTATAACTTTGAAACTCTATAAAAAGCCTTCACTTGGAGGCAAAATGTTTACAAGGTCAATCTTTTTCTTAGGAAGTACTCTCAAATATTTGAATGCATGCTTTATTTCTTTATTATAATTTATTATACAATTTGTAACTCACCATAGTGGAAATTTAAAAACAATAACTTTAAAATATAATAGAAAATTATATATGGTTAAACTTATTTTTAATAAAACTCCCCACTGAACAATTTTTAATTAGACCCTTTTTCATTACCTTTGGAATCCTTGATTCCTGAGTTTGAAAATGAGTTAGGTGTCAGTACCAGGTCATGTGTGGCAATAGCACCACTGTAAAAGGGTGGGAACTTGAGGAAAATCAAGTTTAAAATACACTAAATATCTACAACCAGATTGGCTGCACAGTGATGAATTCTTCTAGCCTGAATAGCTCTCAAAGACCATCTACTAAAGAGGGCCACGGCCTGCATAAGTGGAAGAGTTTCCAACAAAATCACTGATCCTTAAAGTGCTGAATAATAAACATCCTTCCAATATTCTCTGAAAAAAAAATTTAGCAATACTTGTTTCTCTAATTTTTACCTTGCAGTTTTCAGATTTTGCTAAAATAGGGAATATTATTTATCATTATTTTTGGAAGAATTTTTGCATACCAGGGTATTGCCATTTCAGAATTTTACCTTCATTCTCACCTCTATTTTATTTCTTCAATGAATCTGTAATTTCACTGATATGGGAATTAACTCCAGTCTTTTATATGACAATACCCTCACACTGTCTTCCTGTGAGACTTTGGTTCATGAGTAGAGGGAAGCATTCCTTTAATTATCTTCACATCACATGGATTCTTTATTATGACTAGTTTTTATTTAAATATTTATAATTCATAAGAATTTATGGTTTAACCTGATGATGGGGTACAGAATTTTCATATTGACAGGCAACAGAGAATAATGGGGAAAATAGTAGTTCTGGAGTCAGAGGAACTGGGTTCAAACTCTACCTTTGACTCTTAATATTTGTTTGACCTTGGACAAGTCACTTAGTCTTTCTGGGCCTGACAGTTTCCAGAGCCATAACATAAGTGGGCTGTATTAGATAATCTCTGAAGTCATTTCCAGATCTAAGTCTCTAGGTCTAAGTTCCTGAAGGGCAGGGAGCATGTCTTTGTGAGTACACAATATACAAAATCAACCACATCAATTACTACATATTGTGAACTTGGACTCATGAAATTGACATGATTTTGCACTGATGCAAACAATGATCTAATAAGGAAGCAAATGAAAGGGGGATGAAAAAGGAGGGGGAGATGGACATAGAAGGGGAAGGAGAGAATGGAATAGAATCACAAATCCCATACATTTTTGTTATAATATTTTTAGTTAATCAACTAAAATCAACTAATATCTCCCCTTAGATTCAAAGGGAAAATGAAAAGGACCTAATGCCTTTGGCTTTTAAACCATTAAAATCTTAGGGGAAATGTACATCTGCATTGGATTCACTTTAAATGAAAGAAATATCCAGGGTAGATGTGGCACTGAACAGAGGCAGAAGGTGGGTTTCAGAGGGGAAAAAAAGGAAAAAAGGAAGGAAGGAAGGAAGAAGATGAAGAAGAAAAAAGAAGAAAAGAAAAAGAGTGGGGATAACATGAGAGAAAGAAAGAAAGAAAGAAAGAAAGAAAGAAAGAAAGAAAGAAAGAAAGAAAGAAAGAAGGAAGGAAGGAAGGAAGGAAGGAAGGAAGGAAGGAAGGAAGGAAGGAAGGAAGGAAGGAAGAAGAAAGAAAGAAAGAAAGAAAGAAAGAAAAAGAAAGAAAGGGAACAAGTATCACAGGTTGTAAAAACAAACTCCTAAAGTGAATTTAGATATTATAACCAATATTTTTTAAAATGCACGCTATTGTAGGCTAAGGCCATCATTTGAGATTTAAAAGGTTCTTCCTCTATAAACATGTTAGAAACTAATGATTTGGGACTCTAGCTCTTTAGAGCAATGTATTCTGATCTGGAGACAGTTGTGAGCTTATACTTCTGACCTGATTTCAGACGTGAACTCACCACTCACTACCAACCCCCTAAGACAGCAGAAAGGTTACCCATTAAATTCTGCAATTTATTGCATTAATTTACAATCCTTTCAAGTCTGGGCAGGGGATGGGCTGCTCTGGTTTTATAGAAGGACCTTTTTGTCCCTTGTTGGGGACTTTTCCAGAACCTTAACAATTGACTCTAATAGAATCTTATGAATAAAACTAATGAAAACATAAAGAAATGAACTTTGCAGCTCAAGCATACAGTAGCTTATTGTTCAATTTCTCAAGAATAGAAATACCTCCTCCAACAAGGTACCATGGTCCAACCAGTAACACAAGGGCTTCCATAGAGAAGGTGCTCAGGGTCAGAATGAGGCTTAATATTTCTGAACACAGACCTCAGTTAGGTAATAATTCAAGGAGGAAAACAAAAGCTTTTTCAAATAATGAACTTATTTGGCTAATCAGACTGTGCTTTAAAAAAAAAGATAAATAAGAGGAAAAACAACCCATTTTTATTTGGACCAGTTCAGTTTAATTCAACAAATATTCATTAAGTATCTATCATATACAAGTCATTGGGTTAGCCTCTAGGAAGGACAAATTCAAAGATAAGACAGATTCTGCTCTCAAGAAGCTTATAGTTTGGGAGAGAAAGGGTGCAGCAAATAATTATACACCAAAGTATAAGTGTGAATTCTATAAAAACCTACAAAGCATTGAGTGTTCATTCACACAGTAGAGAGGGATCTCTTTTAGCTGGGGTGTCAAGAAAAGTTACAGGATCAGAGCTTTAGACCTTAAAGGTATTTTCTTTTTCTTTGCTTTTTGGCAAGGCAATCAGGGTTAAGTGACTTGCTCAGGGTTACATAGCTAGAAAATGTCAAGTGTCTCAGGCTGAATTTGAACTCAGGTCCTCCTGACTCCAAGGCTGGCACTCTACCCACTACACCACCAAAAGGTGTATTTTCTATAGCATTTAGGCCGTTCCCCCTCACCCCGATGATTTTATAGGGGAGAAAAGGAAGCCAGAGAGACTAAGTGACTTGCTTAAAGTCACACAGATAGTAAGTCATAGAGCTGTAATTTGAACCCAGGTCCTTCCTATGACTCCAGACCCAGGACTTTTTCCTGTTGTACCAATGAAGGAAGTAATATTTAAGCTAGACCTTGAAGGAGGGAACAAGATTTCAAATCGTAGTAAGATTTCAGGTAAATGGGACTTTTCCTGCTTTCACAATAGCAAATACTAATTTTCTATTGTAACTGGGTTGAGCAGGTCAGGGAGTTGGTTCAGAAAGGAGAAAATAGGGAGAGGGAAGGAAGGAAGGAAGGAAGGAAGGAAGGAAGGAAGGAAGGAAGGAAGGAAGGAAGGAAGGAAGGAAGGAAGGAAGGAAGGAAGGATGGAAAGGAAGGAAATGAAGGAAGGAAGGAAGGAAGGAAGGAAGGAAGGAAGGAAGGAAATGAGGAAGGAAGGAAGGAAGGAAGGAAGGAAAGAAGGAAGGAAGGAAGGGAGGGAGGGAGGCAACAAGCATTTGTTAAGCACCTACTTTGTGCCAGGCCCTGTGATAAGTGCTTTACACATATCATCTCATTTGACTGTTGTAACACTCTAAGAGACAAGTGCTATTATTATCATCCCCATTTTACCATTGAGGAAACTGAGGGAGACAAAGGTTGAATGCCCAGCCTCACACGGCTAATAACTGTCTGAGATAAGATTTGAAATCAGGCTGACTTTAGGCCCAGCCCTCTAGCCACTGTATCACTTAGGATAAGTGTATAAAGGAAATATACAGATAGTTCAAAAATTAAGCCAAAACCAAATGCTTCAACTCACCAAACCTTTTCCTAAAGCCATAGACAGAGTTCCAATTAGAAAAGAGAGGTCTTAGCTCCTCTCTCTGCCTGTGTCCCATTAATCCTCTGATGAAGAAGGCAAAGATCAATGAAATGGGCAGGACAGAACAGCAGAAGAGGGAGGAAGGAAGGGAAACAAAAGACTGAAATAATTCACATAATAAATAGGCAGCCCAGAAGTAACCGAAAGCAGATCATGTTACCTCTAATTTCAATTTGGGGGCTAATGAGGCAATACTAACTAAGTGAATCCACACAATTGCTAACGCAGCAATTAGAGAAAACTTGTACGTAGGCCTTAAAGAGCAATGACACTGACTGGGAATATGAAGTTCTGCTACTTTGCTGCCTTCGGGGAGTCACTTCACTGTCATTGGCTTCAGTGTCCTCATCTATAAGATAAGGGAGATGTACTAGAACAAGGGTCTTAACATGGGGTCTGTGGATAGATTTCAGGGAGTCCGTGAACTTGTATGGGAAAATGGTCATCTTTATTTCAGTATAATTGGTTTCCTTTATAATCCTGGGTGTTTTATGCTTTCAAAAACATTCTGAGAAGGGGTCACTAAGCCTGCCCAGACTTCTTGAGGGGGTGGGGAACATAACACCAAAAAGATTAAGAAACCCCGGGCTAGAAGATCTATTTCTGCTCAAAATCCATGACTATCTAAAGTCCTTGGTTCAACCCTAGTATTCTATGATTTCCAAAATCAAGGGTTTTTATGCTGTATCTAGCCACCTGGATTAGTGTTAACTTTTAAAATATACTTGTCTCAAGAAAAGCGATATAGTTAGGAGCTTTAGGGCTGGTAATGTTGGAACCTTACTCTCATCTGTGTTGAAGAGGAAACATGTACATCTGGGGAGGTTTAGAAGTCTTCTAGACAGTGTTAAAAACAAAACAAAACAAAACTGGAAACTAAGATGGTGTCCATCAATTGGGAAATAATTGAACAAATTATGCATATGAATGTACTGGAATACAATTGAGCTGCAAGAAATTAAGTCGATTTCAGAAAAACCTGGGAAGATTTATATAAGCTGACACTGGATAAAGTGAGCATAACCAGAAGAATAATTTATTCTGTAACATCAACATTCTAAAAGACTTAAAGAACTCTGAAAAACACAATAATCAACCATAACTCCAAAGGAAAGTGATGAAGAGTGCTAACCACTTCAAGAATGAGAGGTGATGGATTATTAGTTCATGCAGAATTAGACACACAGTTTCAGCTGTGTCCGATGTATGCATCTGTTTTGCTTAAGTATATTGTTACAAAGTTGTTTCATTTTTTTTTCTTTTTGCCAGTAAAGATAGAAGGAGGGCAGAAAGTGAGAAGGGAAAAAATGCTTGATAATTATAAAAAATTAAACAATAATTTTTAAAAAGTAAGAAAAAAAGAAAAAGAAAATAATGTCCTTAAACAATCTGCCCCCACATTATGGCTTTTAAAATTGTCCAAAAAGAAGCTTTTTGGAGAATTCAAGTTCTTGCCATATAAACTTGGGAGATCAACTGGAAGTGAATAGAACATGAGTCCCTTTCTGACTCATAACACTGTTAGGCAGGTTGCATAAGTAGCATTATCCCTGTTTTATGGGTAAGAAAACAAAGGCTTAAAAAGGATAAATAATAAATAATGGTGTATATTCCCATAGAACTTCTAGGCTTTTAAAATTCTAGTCTATTGAGAATCCTAAAGATTAGGATTGTTATCTTGAAATGAATCCATTATATTATCATGATCTAGTGAATAGAATGGAAGATTAGTGCATAGGATTCCAGAATTAACAGCATGTCATACTGAGCTATCTCCTTCCTTGGCTAACCCAGTTTGAAGTTTCTTTAGATCTTAAGCAATGATATCACTACAATATGTAGTTCACTGGATGATACACCTAAGCAGTAATGAAATAGCAGAATGAGATTTGTGGAAATTATGTTCCTATAAACACAGTAAGAGAAAATAATATATAAAGGCAGTGACATAGATTTGAAGTCCTAGCACACAAACAGAAAATTGGGAAAGGTATACTTCCAAGCAAAGTACTTACATGTTGCAACTATGTCATGTCTTTCACTAGGTGAGAAGTAGTTGGGTTGAAGTGGAGAGCAGACATCCAGGGAATTCTTAAGGCATCTAGTTGGTGTATTAGATCCAGTACTAGGTTACCAAGACTCGAGTTCAAATCTGGCCTCAGACACTTACTTTTGCTATGTGACCCTTTGTAGGTCTCCTAAAAAATGCTCATTTACTTCAGTTTCCTAATCTGCAAAACCGGGATAATAATTGTACCTGTATCCCAGGGTTGTTGTGAGATAATAATCGTAAAGCATTTAGTATAATAAAGTGCCTGGCATGTAGTAAATGCTATATAAATGTGAACTATTATTATGATGACTGAGAAATTGAGACCAGGCCCATGCCTGATTTTCTGAGGCAGCCACTCCTGTGACAAAAACAAAAACGAACAGCAACAACAACAACAAAAAAAAACAACAGTAACAGAGCCCTGGGTGCTACTCTGTAAAATCAAGATACAACCACCATAATAAATCACACTTACAATGCACTTTAAGGTACGCAAAGAACATTTACTTTGCAACAACCCTAAGAGACATATTGCACAAGCATTATTACTCCCATTTCATGGATGAGGAACCTGGGTCTCAGAAAAGTTAATAAATTGTAGCTCCTTCTGCAAGCTTCCAAGGACTCAGATCTTTGTCTGAGGGGATAGAATTGGTGGTAGCTGCTGAGTGGAGACTTGGGGATGAGAGAATGAAATCTGTAGCCAAGTGCTGAAGTTTGGGGTACATAAACCAGGAGATGGGCAGAGAGAAAGAGAGGAAAAAGACTGTTCAAATGAGAGCAGAGTCCACTATGAGCATTCTAGGCAGCAACACCAGAAAGCAGCAATCAGAGTTATAGTGGACATTTTCTCCACTAGCTACATTGGCAAGCAAATGAGGACATCTCATGTATTCTTCTCCCTCCCTTCCATCTGAGAAGGGAGGAGTTTTTTCCTCCCTAGAGCTTTCTTTGGCAGCTGGATGGTACAGTTGATAGAGTGCTAGGCCTGAAGTCAGGGAGATTCATCTTTCTGGGTTCAAATCCACTTTCAAACACTTACTGACTATGTGACCTTGGGCAAGTCGCTTAATTCTGTTTCCCTTAGTTCCTCACCTATAAAATGAGCTGGAGAAGGAAATGGCAAACCACTCCATTGTCTATGACAAGAAAACCCCAAATGGAATCCCGAAGAATCAGACATGACTGAAAAAGCTACTGGATCTTCTCTAGGATCTTTCCCTGGATAATAATGGGTTTCACTTTTTTGTGGCTAAAGGTAGCTAGGTGGCACAACAGATAGAACACTGATCCTGAAGTCACAAAGACCTGAGTTCAAATCCAGCCTCAGATACTTGCTAACTGGACTGACCCTGGGCAAATCACTTAACTTCTCTCTGTCTCAGTTTCCTCCACTGTAAAATGAAGATTAAAAATAGCATCTACCTCCTATGGTTGTTGTGAGCATCAAATGAGTTATGATTTAGCTTGTGCTTTGTACATAGTAGGTACTTGATAAATGTTTTTTCTGTTCCCCTTTCTCCTCCTAAACAGTATATTTCCAGGAAGGGCAAAGGCTCTTAACTTATGATTTGCAGAATCCTCTCCAGTTCTGCTCCCTTAGTATCCCAACTAGGAGGCAGATTTATTACCAACAGACAGGAAAAGAACAGAGGTTAAGCTTTCACTTTTAACAGTTCTTCCTGGTTCAGGGTTAGGTCCTCTCAAAGAGAGACTGACCCTACCTTATAGAGGCATGTAAGACATTTCCCAAATCTCCATCTTTGCAGACTAACCCATAACTAGGGAATGGCCATTTGCCCAATAATCACCAAAAAGCTCTCTAGGGTTCAGGGTTCTCTGGCTTTTATTTTAAAACTCTAAGATTCTTACAAATGAGTGTTTTGGGGAAAGGCACAAAAGCAATCCCTGACCTGGGGACAAGCTCATCGTCTCAGCTAGCCTTTTCACACGCAAATGATTGACTCAGAGTGTTAGTTTTGTACAGGGTATAGAATGGTCTACTCACATATGAAGATAAGGTCGCCCTCTACAAAATGCAAAGGCAGTCTAAGTGGAATGCACCCTTATGTAATATTGTTGTTGCTCGGTCCTGTCAGACTGAACAACAAAGTCTAAGAAGTATTAACCCCATTTTTTAGATTAGAAAGTTGTATCGCAGAAAGGGCTGGAGACCGGCTCAAGGTCACATAGCTGGTCAATAGCTGAGCTGGGTCTCAAGCTTACATCTAAATCTAGTGTTCTTTCCATTCTGCTGCACTGCCTTGGCCTTCCAAGGTCACACGGCTAAGAGAGAAGTTTTGGAGGATGATATTATTACGTCCCTTTCTTCTCCAATCCCAACATTTGGGCATCATTTCTATTCCTTGGAGGCAATGGAGTCTCTTCTGGGCCTCTGGAATTCCATGGGACCAGATATCCTGCCTCCTTTGCAAAGATTTATTCACTGTCTTCCTTATCTTTCCACACTGCCTTTCTCACATTCCAGGACCAGTCCCTTCACTTCTTCCTAGGAACAGCAGCTAATCTCCTCTCAGGCATCTCCCACTTGCCTCTGTTTCTGCTAAGGCAGTTGCTTCAGACCAAGAGCCAGAGAAGTCCTTTTCTTTTTTTCTTTAAAGGCTATCCTGCCAGGTTGTCTTACTTTTTAAAAGTTCTGATGTACTAAGCACAAATGTGTTCTATCCATTTCCTGATTTGGGTTCTTTTTTTTTTTTTAGGGCAGTTGGGGTTAAGTGACTTGCCCAGAGTCACACAGCTGGTAAGTGTTATGTGTCTGAGACCCGATTCGAACTCAGGTCCTCCTGAATCCAGGGCCGGTACTCTATCCACTGCGCCACCTCGCTGTCGCCTAAAGGGGAGTCACTTTGGGACATAGAAGAGTGCATCTCTCCTTCCCTTTTTACTGACCAGAGCAGGATCTTTTGAAATTCAGAAGCTGGTGGATTTTGAGCTTCCCATTAGCCTCCTAGTAGCAGCTAGCCCTCGTCTCATGATAGCAATAGCTTTTGGCAGTATCTGGCTGGCTAAAGGGATATGCAGTTGATGATTGTGGTACTCTGGTAGGAGCTGCAAAGCTATAGCATTTGAAATACATGCCCTAGCTCTCTCAGTGTACCCCTGGAACCCTGAGGGGCTGTAGCAGTGGCCAGCCAGAGCCCCAGTCTGCAGGTGTGAATTGGAAAAATAACTCCCAAGAGCTATGCTACACTTATTTATGCACATGCTATTGAGCCATTTCAGTTGGAGTTTTCTTGACAAAGATACTGGAGTGATTTGTCCCCCCAGTAGAATGTAAATGTTTTGAAAGCAGGGATTATTGCATTTTTGTCTTTATTCCCAGGGCCTGCACGTTTAGTGGCACATAGGAGGCACTTGATAGGTGTTTATTGATTTTTGGTTTAGAGAATTGCTTGGGGCACCAAGAAGGTCAGAATTTTGCCCATGGTCACCTGGCTTATGTCAAAGCCAGCATAGGAAGCTTTTCCTTCCTGAGTGCAAGGGCAGCCTCCTCTATTGACTTTGCCAGCTACTTCTTATCAGTTTAACTTGCTGTAGATCTGCGTGTAGCTTTTAATAAGCCATGCTTTCTTTTCTACAATCCGTTCTGCAAAATCCAGCCATCGGCCCCCTATATATTGAAAATAGGATCACCTCCAATACAACAAACATATACAAAGATTCAATTAAAAACTTTACTTGCCCTTGGGAAGTTGACATTGAACTGGGACAGTACAACATATATCATGCTAATTTGAAGAGAGTTAGAGGGATTCAAAGGCCATCTCTGGAATTAATTATGAAAAAAAATGAAATTGGACATTGGCAAACATTTTCTTTATCGATTATGCTGAGTTTTTCATTTCCTTCTTCTCCCCCCAGAACAAAAGGTAAGTTCCTTGACTGCGATTCATTCCCCTGGGTTACCAAAGACCTGAGTTCAAACTCTGCCTCAGATACTTATAGTTGCACAACCCTGGGCAAATAGCTTAACTTCTTTTTGCCACAATTTCTGTATCTGTAAAATGAGGATGATGATAATAGCATCTACCTCCTAGGGTTTTGTGGGGATCAAATGAAGTAACATGCATAGCACCTTGTAAACCTTAAAATGCTAAATAAATACTATCATTGTTGCTGTTCTTATTATTAAAAGCTAGGTGGTACAGCGGATAGAGTGCTGGGTCTGGAATCAGAAAGACCTGAGTTCAAATTTGGCCTAGGATACTTACTAGTGTGACCCTGGGCAAGACACTTAACCTCTGTTTGTCTCAGTTTCCTCATCTGTAAAGTGGGAACAATAATAGCACCCACCTCCCAGGGTTGTTGTGAGGCTCAAATGACATAGTAATTGTAAAATGCTTAGTACAATGCCTAGCAAGCACATAGTGAGCATTAAATAAATATTAACTATTATTATTAATAACAATAAGTTATAATTATTCATCTGTCCTTATATATTTGATCCCATTCCTTCCACTCCCTCAAAGTCATGCTCAGCTGACCTCAGCCCTAAAAAGGGAGGGCCTCCATTGTCTCTAAAATCATGCCACTTGAGAGCAGAATACAGGCAGGGCTGGCACCCCTAGGGTGATTTGGGGCAGCTCATCCATATCATAGCCTGTGTTCCTGTATTGAGAAATCTCTTATTGGTGCACAAAAGGTCGCCTTTATACTTTCTTTTATTGTTAGAATGTCTTATGCGGAGACACACTGAAAAACCTTTAAGAAATGATCTGAATAAGCATTTGCCATATAGTCTCAATCTAGCAGCCCTGTAAGGGATCAGATTAGAAAGTCTAATGAGGAGGATCCTTAAGGATATTTCTTGCCAAGAACATAGCCTCGAGATTTGTTGCAATGGACATTACAACTTATCCTGACTCTCATGTGCCTTCACTGTTTTCTGATCTAACATCCCAGCTTTTACATGTTGATGGGTGTCATGTCAACTGAGAAAAAGTTGATTCAAAAAAAACCCAAACTAAATTGTGTTAGGAACTGAGGAGCCTTTGACTTAAGCAGAAACAAAAAGAAAAAGGGCTTCCAAATGAGCAATTCATTTTTATGTTTCAAAAAAAGCAAGAATAATATGTTCATCTTTCAGAATGTATTGATAGGAGTCACCTATTGTTTCAAGTATTAGAGCTTCATGTCATTAGCAATGAGCTGCAATTTGCCTGGTAGTGCCTTTTACTGGAAGCAATAGGAAAACACTGGAGCTTCTTGAGTGGGAGCTGGGGGTAACATGGTCAGACTTTCAGTTTAGGAAGATTGCTTTAATAGTTGAGTGGAGGATGACCTGTAGTGGGGAGAGGCTTGAGGCAAGGAGACCCCTGCCCCAGCAGGCTACTGCAATAGTCTAGGCATGAGCTGATAAGGGCTGCACCAGGGTAGTGGTGGTATCAGAGAAGAGAATGGACCATAAGAGAGTATATCAGATTGGCTAGGGGGTGTGAAGAGAGTGATAAGTCAAAGGATGACCCCTAGGTTTGTAGTCTGAGTGACTGAGAGGATGGTGGTACTCTCACCAATAACTGGGAAGTTTGGGAAAATGACAGGGAAGGGGGAGGGAAGAAGGATAATGAATTCCGTTTTGAACACATTGAGTCTGTTGCATGTCCAGTTGAGATGTCCAATAGCAATTAAAGAGACTGTCATGAGAGAGGGTGTTTTTGGTCAGTCATTTCAGTCATGTCCAACTCTTCATGAACCCATTTGGGATTTTCTTGGCAAAGATACTGAAGTGGTTTGCCATTTCCTCCTCTATCTCATTTTACAGATGAAGAAACAGAGGTCAGCAGGGTTGAGTGACTTGCCCAGGGTCACACAACTGGTAAGTGTCTGAGGCTGGATTTGAATTCAGGTCTTCCTGACTCCAGACCTGGCCCTCTATCTCCTGTAGCACTTAGCTGTCCAGGGACCTGGCCTTCTATCTACTGCCTCTCCAGTGGTACCTCTCCAACCCAGGAAAAAAGCTAGGGATGGATAAATAGATCCAAAAATCATTTGCATAAAGATGATAATTGAATCCATGGGAGTTGGTGAGATTACCAAGAAAAATAGCATGGAGCTTTAAATTTATTATCTTACAGTACAAATCCAATATTTCCCTTAATAACTACACATGACTTTGGATCTATCGCTTTAACCTTTCTGTACCTCAGTTCCCTTACCTGTAAAAATCCATTGCATTAGATGATCTCTAAGATCCTTTCCAGATGTCAAGGAATCTATGAGAATACAACTTCCATTGATCTTGACCAAACTTTCAGAGATTCAACTACCACGAATACTGCAGTCCAGGGGGAATTCCAGTTTCATAGTGGGGTGGCAGACTTCAGTCAGAGGAAATATTATTCCGCTAAGTACCAGAAGCAATTGACCTATAAAACATCTTCCCAATGACAGCAAGGGGAAAAAAGAACTGGTGGGTGGTAAAGAGGGAGAAAATGAAGGGAAAGTTTGCTTATACATACAGTATTTTCTTTCTTAAAAAAACTTCATATTGCTATGTGTTGTTTGTAAATTATTGCCTGTACCCTTCTGCCTCCCAATGAGGCATGACAAATAACAAAGAATTTTTTAAAAATAGAAAAAATCAACAAAACTAATCAACATATTAAATAATAATAATAATCTAACAATACACACAATGTTACATACCCATGGTTCTCCTACCCCTACAAAGGAGTAGGGGGGAAGTTTTCTTCCCATAAGTCTTCTTTGTAGCCAAGCTTGTTCATTGTAATTTTGCAACATTCATTTTTTATTTTATTTGTTATTCTTTCCATTTGCATTGTTGTAATCATTACGTATGTAACACCAATTGCTGTGGAGGAGGGCAACTCTATTTTGCTTCCTGCTTGCTCCCTGTGAACCTTGATTCTGGATTGGTACAGAGA
Source organism: Phascolarctos cinereus (assembly GCF_003287225.1). Classification (NCBI taxonomy): domain Eukaryota; kingdom Metazoa; phylum Chordata; class Mammalia; order Diprotodontia; family Phascolarctidae; genus Phascolarctos; species Phascolarctos cinereus. Next base: position 104,151,786 of record NW_027556402.1, on the reverse strand, counting down.
ATGCTGACTTAACCCTCTGTGACTGCACAAGGACTAGAGCTGGTATAAGAATTTTGGAGAGGAAAGGTTTTTTCCCCTTTGTTTCAAGAGAGAAATGTGCAGTTTTAGAATCTCTTCAGGGAGATAGCTGTGGAGTAAGAGAAAAGCTTTGGAAAGCAAGAGACATAGAGAGGAGCTGGTACTTCAACATGTCCTTGATCCCCAGTTTCCTTTCCTAGAGACTTTGGAAATTTTCTCTTTGGAGGAGATGGGGCTTCTCTGGGGGTTGAGCTGAGATATATCACTCCCAGCAGGACAGCTTATTCACTCTGTATATTATCTGACATATTCAGCATGCATCATTTCTCTGGTTTCTGTTTTCCATCTGCTTGGATAAATGTGTTTATGAGTCATTTACTATTTGTAATACTATTTTGTGTAACTAGCATTTGACATGGAGTCAAATCTGCAGGTACAAGCTTGGGATTACCCTTTCCCCTTCAAAAGAGAGTGAATAAGCACTTAAACCTGAAAATGATCATGCCACTGACCAGCAATATTTAAGAGGGCAGATATATGCCTATTTATATTATCCACATAAATATGTATATAAATATATACATGCACATATTATATATATATATTATGTATATATATACGTACACACACACACACACACACACACACATATATATAACATATATTTCAAATCTAGTACTCCTCTTTCAGAGAAGAACAGAACAGAGAGTATTGGGACCTCTTCTCTTGCTCCTTTCAGGGCAGGAATCAAAGTTTCTCTTGGTGAGGGATAGGCGAAATTCCAGAGATATCCCTCTTTGCCACCTCTTGACCATATTTAGAAAATCCATGTGGATATACACATCTTATGTGAACAATGCACACCTTATATGTATTTTGTGTTCTTGGCTTTACTTATTTTATTTTGTATCTTTTCAAGTAAGTCTTTACATACTTCTCTACATTCATAGTTTCTTATGGCACAGTAATATTTCATTATACTTGTATACCACAATTTGTTTCACCATTCCTCAATCAAAAGGAATCTACTTTGTTTCCAGTTCCTTCCTACCCAAAGTGCTGCTGTTAATATTTTGGTATATATGAGGCTTTTCTTTTTATCAGCGATCTCCTTGGGATCTATGCCTAGCAGTGGAATCTTTGGGTCACAGAGTATGGGCATCTTGTCTACTTTGCTTGCATAATTCCAAATTGCTTTCCACAGTGGTTGCATCAATTCACAGCAACAACAATGCATTAGTGTGCCTAACATGCCACACTTGCCCTCCAACATGACCATTGTTTTTTGTCATCGTTGCCAATTTGCCAGTTGTGACTATGGTCAATTCTTAGCAGATTGGCCATCTTTAAGAACAAAACCCCGAAAGGTTACAGGAGATTTTTATTTGAATTTTTTTGCTAAGGGAATTTAGGGGAGGGGAGGAAAGCTGAAAAAGCTTAAGGAATTCCTTAAGGGAAAGTGGGAAAGCTTAGGAGTACATGAATGAGAATTATTCTATGAAGGACAGAAAGTCCTGTAAAAGAAATAGAAAGGAGGAAGGCAAACAGAGGAATAGGAGGAGAAAGATATGGGCTAGGAAAAGAACATTCAAGAGAATGGGAAAGCCTACACTAAAAAATTTTACCAGCTTTTGTGTAAGTTTGAGAGGAAGCCTTAGAAGCATGAAGTGTCATAGAAAACTATAGGAAGTATTCATGAACATATTATATAAATCTTCATATTCATTTGCCCAAAAGGTAAATGAATAGAAATAGAAGATTGGTCTGAGAGTCAGGGAGACCTGGGTTTTCTATCTGCCTCTGACACACACTAGCTAAATGACATTGGGTCAAGTCAATTTAACTCTTGGTGCCCCTAGGTAATCACCTGCAAATTGCATCTAACATAGAGGGGAGCAGAAAAAATAGTTCCTGATTTTCTGTATAAAAAATAATGTTGCATCAAAGGGCTGGGCTGGGGCTCACTAGGGCCATCACTCCCTGCCCTACACCCAAACATTTCTGTTTTCTCCAAGGTCATTCATTGGGAAGCCTTACCCCTCATTAGGAGAAATCGGCTTTCCAATTCTCACACTTATTGGGTCATCAACCCTGCCCCCAACTCTGCCAACCCAAGTACAGTGCCCTTTTTGGTTCTGGTCCAAGTTTCGCCCCAAAGTAGGGGCAAGTAACAAAGAGTACTCAGGTTACACTATGAATCAGTATAGGCTCTATTATTAACACATACACAGAAAGCAATGCTAAGCCTAAGAGATTCATAACACATCTTAATAGAATGATTAGAACAGAATTCAATAACTCAACTACTGTAACAGTCTTTTGGAAGGCTGGTTGTTAAGCTTCATAGGAACACAAAAAGCTTTTGTAACATTACTAATTTACCATTGTACATTTCACACTGATCAATTTTCCTAGAAGCCTGCTGGTGAAATGGGCCAGGCTTGGCCCCTCTGCTGGCAGTGGCCACTCTTTCTGATGCAGATGCCTCCTCAGCTTCTCCAGCTGCTGCAACCACAATTGGTTCTGTAGATACTGCTGACACTCCTTGAGTACCTTCTGAAACTCATGAGTCATGTGCTAAAGGACAGGAAACAGAGGCGATCATAGCCAGGGGCACCTGGTATAAGACCATTAGTTGGGGCGTAGTGGCAGAGTCAACATTATATTGAGCTGTAGAAGGATCTTTCTTTTCCCCTCATTGCTAGAATGACATATTTTCACTTGGAAAGCTGCAGTCCAAAGAAAGCCAAGTGGAAACTATCTCTGTCTCTCTTTTTATGTTAGTAAGGTTCCCTTCCCACTTGCTCCTGTCACAGGAGGCGGGCAGGGTGGAAACAAGAAAGGAACCACTCAGGCACCCTCACGTCATCCTAGAATGACAAGTTCTTTCTAGCACTAAGCCACCAGATGGCCAGGAGCAGCCAGGAAGTTTGTCATCACAAAAGACCCAAGTAATGACTCACCTTGACTTTGGAGACCCCAGAAGTTTCCAGGGGAATTCTGGTGCATGCTCTGTATGAAATCATGTTATGTGCAGATGAGTGGTTGTTTTGCTCGGGGGCAGGCAGCTTCTTAGTTCCCTACACTGCTGAAATCACAAGTCCAGGTCAAAGAAGAACATTAGCCATATGCTGGGTACAGAAAACTGGGTTCCTTTCTTTTTTGTAGATAGATAGATAGATGATAGATGATAGATAAGTAGGTAGGTAGAAAGATAGATGGGTAGATAGGTAGATAGATAGATAGATAGATAGATAGATAGATAGATAGATAAATAGTTAGATAGATATACCTGTGAAGTACTTGCTAAGTGCTAAGTGCCATAAGTGTTGATCTTTGCCCTTAAAGAGCTTGTATTCTGATTGGGGAAGGCAATATATAACATGGAGCTGGAAAGCGGGGAGGGGGAACCCTTGTAGGACAGCATAGTATAGAGATGATCAGGAAGTGTGGTGAAGGCCTGGACCCCAGCAAGATAAGGCAAAAGTTCATTTATCACATATGGGGACTCAGTGGGCAGAAATCATGGTTCTCATGGGGAGGAGATGATACCTAATCTTATTGAATAGTTGCTCAATAGCTTCCTCAATTTTCAGTGGATAGTCTGACTAGAGTCAGAAAGATCTCAGATACTAGTTGTGTGATCCTGGACAAATCACTTAACTTTTGCCTGTCTCAGTTTCCTCATTTGTAAAAATGAGGATAACAAGATAATACAGTTGCATTTATCTCCCAGAGTTGTTGTGAGGATAAAACAAAATGTTTGAAAATCATTTTGCAAGCTTTAAAGTTTTATATAAATGCTAGCTACTGTCATCATCATTTAATTTTTTCATTTTGAAATAAGGAAACTGAGACAGAGAGAGGGTAAGTAACTTATCAGAAATCCATATAATAGTTGGATTGGGACTAAAACCCAAGTCTTTTGACTAATAATCCAGTTCCCTTTCCATCTCACTGTGCTGAATGGTTCATTAAGTGAGTTTATTAAGCAACTATGAATGTCATTCTGGAGAAAATTTAACCATCTTTTGAAGGACTTGGATAGGATTTGTGAAAATATGTCCTATTGATTCCTTTTGTCACCCATTAGATTAGCAAAGCTGACCAAAAATGGAAAATGACAAATGCTGGGAGGATCTGTGGGAAAACAGGTACATTAATACACTGGTGGTGGAACTATGAACTGGTCCAGCCAGTCTGGAAAGCAATTTGAAACTATGCTGCAAAAGTTATTAATCTGTAAATACTCTTTGATCCAGTGAGAAAACTACTAGGTCTCTATACCCAAACAAATTAAAAAGAAAAAGGAAAGGGATCAATATGCACAAAATTATTTATAACAGCTCTGTTTGCAGTAGCAAAGAATTAGAAATTGATGTGGTGCCCATCAATTAAGAAATTGCAGAATAAGCTATAGTATAAGAATGTGATGAAATACTATTGTGCTGTAAGATACAATGAAAGGGATGGTTTCAGAGAAACATAAGAAGACTTGTGTGAACTGATGCAGAGTGAAGTGAGCAGAACCATCAGAATATTTTATACAATAACAAAATAGTAAATATATTCAAAATCACATGCAAAGGGGATTTGACTCAAGCTCAATCTATGCCTACCCCACAGAGTTCAAGTCGAGTACTGGGAGTATTCCTAAGCCTGAATAACATGTGTAATTGATCCTTAGTTATACCTGCTTCAACAACACTGGGATGGATAATCTGAGTGTCATACTGCTATCAATAGACCATCAAAACAGCTAGAATATTGGATAGACTCAGTACTGAGAATTTATGGGAGGACACGGATAATATCCAGACAAAATCCAGATGGGATAAGAGGGTATAAATAGATGAAGTCTTTCCTGGTGGCAGGATCACACTTCCATTTTAGCTATGAATTTGTCACTAGATCTCACAAAATGAATAAACAGCAGAGGGCCAGGAAGAAGGATTCAAGATCCCATGGGAAGATAAGAAAGTTGTACTCCTTTGCCATTGACAATTTCACTTTGTGTACATTCTGGTTTACTGGTGGCTTTGAGCTTTTAGCAGGACACATGCCTTTGACATATTACAATGATACGGAAATATTGGTGTTCAATGAAAAGTGGAAAGAGGCAGTGTGTTGTAATGAATAGCACCCCAGGCAACTTGACAAGACTAGAAGTTGCAGAGAAAGTGCCATTCTATACCGGTAAAGCAAATTCCTCACCAGGACCTTCCAGTGTGAAAAATCCCTCTGTTGATACAGATGAGCAACTTGTCTAAAATGTATAGTTTTAGAAAGCTGTCTTGAGGCACTGAAGGGTTAATCACATTACTCACACAGCTAATATGTATTAGTGGAAGCACATAAATCTAGGTCTTCCTGTCTCCACATCTGACCCTCTACCTACTGCATAATGTTATCTCTCCAGATGACTATTAGTATTGCTTTCATTTACTTTAGAGTAATCAGTCATTTTGTATATTTTTCTCATGGTTCTCTTTTCTTCATTTTGCATCATTTCATGTAATTCACCCCAAGTTACTCTAATTTCTTTGTATTTTGTAATTCTTTCTATCTTATGGTACAACTATATTCCTAAGAGAAGTGTGGCGTAATGGATAAAGAGTTGGCCTCAGGGTCAGGAAGACCTGGCTTTATGTTCTGGTGCTAATATATGTAGGCTGTATGATTCTGGAAAAATTACTTAACCTTTAATTTGTTTGGGTATAGAGACCTAGTAGTTTTCTCACTGGATCAAAGAGTAAAATGAGGATTATAATAGCATCTATCTCCCAGTGTTTTTCTGAGAATCAAATGAGAGAATATTTGAAAAAGTGCCCAGCACAGTACCAGGCACATTGTAGGAGCTTAAGAAATACTTGTTTCCTTCTTTCCTTCCTATGACCTTACACCATAGGGTTGGGAGAAAGGAGGCCCTAGGAAAGCAGTGCTGAAGCAATGGGTCTATCTGAGAGTAGTGGGCAGGAGCCAGGTGAGGGAGCAGGGCAGATTGCCATCCAACACGCACAGGTCTGGCACAGAAAGCTGAGATGAGGAGATCCTGTCAAGGGAAAGGAAGCTCATCTTCCACTGTTTGACTCTTCTTAGACGAGCAACTCCTTCCTGGTTCCAGCTCTAGTCTTCCATTGCACTTAGCTCTCCATTCCCCAATATTTTATCTTGGTTTTGTAATGGAATATATGTCCTGAGGAGCAGCCTAGGTAAGTTCAGCAAGGCTCATCACTGGAGGGTATGGCTACAAGGTGAAGACTCTGTGTGTGTGTGTGTGTGTGTGTGTGTGTGAAATCAAAGATACTTGAAATATTAATGTAAGAAGGGACTTGAATTGTTCAGATGGGGGAAAAAGGTTAAGTCACTTTAATAAATCTCCAGCACAAACTCATAGTGAGATATGAAAACCCTTTATCATGGTGGGGGATACAGGGAGGGAAACTCCTGAGTGACCCATGCAGGGTATTTTCATTATTACAGGAAGAATGCCTCAATCCCAAAGAATGGTGGCTAGGGTCTGTGTTGCCCAGAGTAATTTATTTCTGTGATTAGGGATTGGTTCGTTCCTTGTATTTGTATCTCCAGTGCCTAGCACAGTGCTTGGTATATAGCAGGAATTTAATAAGTGCTTGTTAGTTGATTGATTGTTTTATGGCACCCTGAAAATCATACCACAGTGGTGACTTTCTATTATACTTTAAGAATATTCTCTGAACTTTAAAATAACCCAGAATGCCTTCCACATGTGAGTGACTGACATTACCCCACTTCTGGCTAATGGGATCAGATCCCATTTTTTCTAATAACTATTCAATCAATCCATCAATCAACAAGCATTTATTAAGTACCTACTATGTACCAGGCACTATATCTCCAGGCACTGGGGATAGAAAGACAAAAGTGAAAACAATTCCTGCCCTTCAAAGATCTTACAGTCTAGGGTGGAGCTTACAAACAACTTGTGTGTGTATTGTGTGTGTGTGTGTGTGTGTGTGTGTGTGTGTGTGTGTAGTTTACATGCATAATACATAAGTATGCAAATTATATACATATACACAAGTAGATATGAGATTATTTGGGTGGAAGGCAATACCAGCTGGCAGATCAGAAAGGGCCTCATGTAGAAGCTGGTGCTTGAGCTAAACCTTGAAGTAATCAAGGATTTCAAGAGGCAGAAATGAGAAAGGAGGATATCCCAGCCACAGACAGTGCAAACAAAGGCACAGAGGAGGCAAGGATGCCATCTGCTTTCTGATGGAGGGAAGAGACAGGAGGGCAAAAGAAATTCCAGCTGTCACTGGGGTGAAGTGGTCGTGGGGGGAGTAGAGGGTTGTTTCTCACTTCCATTTTTCTCTATGAATACTCAAGAGGAGAGAGAAATACAGCAAATTTCTGGAAGATCCCAGGCCAAATGTGTGGAGGGGGGGAGGGAAAGGGAAAGGAGAAGGAGAAGGGAGAGGGAGAGGGAGAGGGAGAGGCAGGGATGGGGACAGAGAGAGAGAGAGAGAGAGAGAGCTGTTTAAAAATCATTTTGTAGTCCTCTCTGCCCACCCCTCCTCTCTACATTCCCCTTTATGCAAGAGCACTTTCATAGTGAATGAAAAGAATATTGATGGCATAGGGTGTCAACCTGGGATCCATATGATTCAAATGGAATTCAATTCTCAGAGTATTGGCCCATAGCCTCCAGACAGCTAAAAAGGCTCTTGGAATCCTCCTGAGGGCTGCAGAGTTCCAACTCTGTCATCCTATCAGCTGACGTCATCCCAGTTTAGGCAATGAAGAAAGACCATCAGCCACCCAACAATGGCCTTCCAGAATCCTTAATTAATTAATCACCATAAATCAGGGCTGCAGGAGCAGGGCATGTTCATGCAGTCATAGTCACCTTTTGCTCAATTCTTTCCACCCTCACATTCACCAATCAGCTTTATGGGCATCTCATTTCCCTGCCAAGGCCTCCCATAAAGGTATTTATCACCTTCTGCTCTGCTTGGCCAGAAAATTCATCTGCATCTCCCAGGAGAGTTAAAGACCAATTCCAGCAAATCCTATTCTTCTCAGAAACACCTTTCAATGAAGTGGGAGGGAAGACTAGGTGACAGGTTCTAAGTCTCCTGCTGGAGGTTTGCTGTAGTTCCCCCTACTTGGTAGTTCTTCCTGGCTTAAACTGACTGAGAATGCCCAGACTTCAATTTGCTTTTGGATACATGAAATTACAAAATCTAGAGGTGGGAAGAGACCTTGATATTGCCTGTTACAGCCTTCTCATTTTTAAAAATTTTATTTTCGCCTTTTGTTTTTATGCCACAGTTATTTCCCCTTAACTTCTACCCCACCACACACAAATGCTATGAATTCTTCTTTGTTAAAAAAAAAAATTCAGCAAAATCAACAAATACAGTGACACCATCTGACAATATCTAAAGCACATTTCTCGCCTTTAGCTCCCACTTGCCATCTAAGAGAAAGGAGTATGCTGGATTGCAGTGGAGTATTGTGGAAAGAATACTGGCTTTGGGGTTGGAGGCCATGGGTTTGAATCCTGTCTCTGGTCACCCATGTGACCTTGAGCAAACCAACCTCTCTTCGCCTCAGTTTCCTCATCTGTAAAATGAGAATAGATGAGGCATCACGGTGCAGTGGAAACCTTTGGGGTTTGAGATCCTGGCTGCAAACTCCAGTTCTGCCCCTCACTCTCAGTGGGAAACATGGGCAAGTCACTTTATTTCCTTAAGCTCAATTTCCTTAACTGAAAAATAAGGGAGTTGGACTAGGGGGCATCTAAAGGTCCTTCTGGCTCTAAATCTGTGACACCTCTAGGCACTGGATTCCTTGTGGGAGGCTGGTCCTTCTTAGCGTTGTTATTTCCATTGTTGTGATCACTGTGTGCATTGTTCTGGCTGATCTGCTTTCCCCTCTGCATTACTTCATAGGATTCTGAGTCCTTACTGTGTTTCTCTGAATTCCTCAAATTTGCCATTTCTCATGGCTCTATACTGCCACCATTTTTTCAACAATTCTCCAGTCAGCAACCTCCTCATTTTACAGAAGAAGAAATAGGTGGACCCCAGTTCTAGGCTCATCCCATCTTAGTTGACTTTCCCACTGTGCTGCTGCTGCCACATGGCAATTGGGAGCCCATAATACTACACTTAGTTCAACACTTAAAGGGTCCATAGTTTCATGGGGGATGGGAGAGGGCATCCAAGGATGTAGATCAGACCTGATACATGGCCTTCATTCTTTTTTTCTTCCATGACCTTCATTCTTACCCATAGCTTTTTTAAAAATTATCCATACTATTGTTCCATAAGAAATCATGAATATGAGGGATTCATGGCAGACTTACATCAACTAACTCCAAGTAAAATATGGAAGACCAGGAGAATAGTTTACAGTAACACAAATGAAAATAGCACTGAAAGACATCTAAATTTTGATCCACGAAGTGTCTAATGGTTGCCTCTTGCCTTTGGTCAGACAGGTGGCGGTAGGTGCAGAATAAGGCATACAGTACCAGATATGGGCAGTTATGTTCGTTTGTTTTATGTGTTTTATGGGTGTGTGTGTGTGTGTGTGTGCATGCGCACGTGCATGTGCAGTCTTTGGGATGTAAAAAAAAGTCAATAAAATTTTTTTTTTCACAAATTCAGCCTTCTCATGATGAACCTCTCTGAACCTGGCTAAGCTGAAACTCTGGCAGCAGACACCGCAGCCTAACACAACCTTTTTCCATTTTGGTAAGACCTGTTAGAGCTTCTCTGCTGGTATAGCTTCTCATACCCAGTGTCACCTCCACATCCCAGCAAGGTACCAAAGCAGGGCTTCAGGAGAGGAACGCTGCTCTAAATTAGGGAAAAAAACGACTGTGTGCATCTGATTGAATTAAAGTAATTATTCCCTCCCTACTTAGCAATCCTTTCTCTCCAAAGAACTAGGGCAGCTGCTGCCACAGCTTTAAAAATAAACTTCTTGGGACCAGAAGCTGGCTCATGAGAGAGCTCTCAAAATTAGGGGATAGGACAGTTGTGCCTGTGAGGCAAAACACCTTTTAAGATGTGTGCCTTGCCTAGCCATTATGAATATTCCATCCTAGGTTGGTGTTGGGAAACCTACTCTTTACTTGAGTACTTTAAGAAGGCACATATTGACAAATAAAATTCAACAGGAGTTGTGAAGTCATGGGTAGAAAGCTGACCTTAGTGTCACCGGCACTTACTAGTTGTATGACTTTGAGTTAGTTATTTAACCCATGTGAGCTACATGTTCCTTACCTATAGAGTGTGGATAATACAAACAGGACCTACTTCATAAGGCTGTATGACCCCAGGCCAGTCACCTATCCTCAGTGAGACTTTGATTTCTCATCTGTAAAATGGGTTCCAATACCCCTAGAAGCTATCTTATAGGAGAAAATAAGAGAATCCAAGTACATTTCTTTGCAAACTTTAAAGTGTTCTCTCTCTCTCTCTCTCTCTCTCTCTCTCTCTCTCTCTCTCTCTCTCTCTCTCTTCTCTCTCTCTATCTCTCTCTCTCTCTATCTCTCTCTCTCATCATTACCAGGCCTGACAAAATATGCTGGCATATCAGTAGGGCTGATGCTATCTCTTTCCAAAAGCATGCACTCACCTCCTTGTCTCTGGATCACCCTGTGTATTCTGAGAGACAACAAAGGTCCATTGTTTTTGTATCCATCGCCCCCTTGCAAATGAATCTGTCTCTTCTTCTCTCAGCAGGAGGTATCTTGATAGGTCCTTTCCAAAGTCTTAAACCCAGGCAGACAGAGTAATTACCCGTGAAGTTGCATGAACAATAACATAATTACAAGAATGTACTTGGAAGTTAAGAAAGAAATAATTCCCTGTTTGCAACATTTTCCATTGTACTAATTGACCTTTCACTACCTAATGTGGAAGTTTAACTCTTTTTCACAGAAGTATCCCAACATATCATCCGAAAGCCTGGGCAAACTTTCCTCCCTTTAGGCTCTCCTGATGCTGTATGGATTACTTCAATTATGAATCACGTCCAAATAAATAAACATTTTTTTTATAGAGCAGTTGGGAATGTGCAAGGTGCTTTCCTCACAATGGCCTTATAATATAGTAACTCTCATGCCCATTTTACAGATGAGGAAACTGAAGTCCTAAACCATTTAGTGGTTGGGTCTGTTGGCCCAGAACTATAATTCAGGCTACTGAGAGGAGCTGAGGCTGTAGTAGCTTTGAGCTTCAGTAGGACAATTCTGGTGTCTGAACTAAGTCCAGCATCAATATGTGGAGTCCCCAGGACAGCAAGGCACCAGGCTGCCTAAAGAAAGGTGAACCAGGCCAGAATAGATCAAAGATTCTGTGCCAGTCAGCATTGAGTGGCTACTGCATTCCCAGCCTGGGTAACATAGGGAGATCCAGTCTCCAAAAAGAGGAAGGGAGAGAGAGAGAGAGAGAGAGAGAGAGAGAGAGAGAGAGAGGTTAAATGACCTGCTTATCATTATACAGCCGTCCTTTGATTCTGTCCCCCTGCCATCTGCCAGAATGAATGAGCACTCAGTTAACAATGGCATTTTTATAAATGGCTCTGGCTGCATAAGCTAATAGAAATGATGAGTTCCCTGATTAATTTCCTTTTTGTTGTGTTAAATAGAAGGACTTCTTTTTCCCTGCCTCCAAATCCTGCTTCTGAAGCTGTGTGACCTTGGGTAAGTTACTTAACTCATAAGGGTGTGAAGCAGAATTCTTACTGGGGCCTTCTGGCTCCAAGTATAGAATTCTTTTTATTATATATGCCGTACATTTCTTTTTCATTTGAAAACTGTAACTACCAAATGATAAATTCAGGTGGCTCCTACAGAGAAGATTTATTAAAACTGTCTTCAAGTCTTTGCAGGAATGACATATGGAAGAGAGATTCATCTTATTTGCTCTTTGAGGGAAGAATTAGGAGAAAAGAGTGAGCATTACAAAGATGCCAGATACAAGGAACAGCTTTCCTAATGGCTATGGTTGCCTCAAAACATGGCAGGTGCCTCCCTTTCTAGACATCATCAAGCAAAGACTGGATGACCACTTGTTGAGTAGGCTATCCTGGCTCATGAGAAGCAATTGTTAAATTTTTGATGTGAGCATTTATACCTCAGAAATTGGCAAATGTTACAAGTAAAGGCTTGATTTATTTATTACTTATTATTTTCTGTTATGTTATTTGTTATTTTTGATTATTTGTTATATTTGACTATTTTGGATACTTTGTCATTATTGACTATTTATACTTAAGAAACTAATGGAGAAAATGTTAATAATTCAGATTAAACTTGAAAGTATGTCCTGGTTTTAAGAGAGCTGGTTGTTAATCATTTACAAGCACAATCCTGGTTGACAAGATTTTTTTTTCTTGTTCAAATTCTAAGGATTTTAGATCTAGGTCTGGAAAAAACCCTAAAGATCATTTAGTGTAATGATTTTATAGATGAGGAACCCAAAATCTAAGGTATTTAAATAACTTGTCCCAAACTCCAAAGGTAGGATCCAGGGCAGGACTGGGGCTGTGGTCCTTTGAATCCAAGACCTTTCAAAGGTCCCTGGCCTAGTTAATTGGTCACTGAGCTCCCTTCTGGCTCTAAAACAGAAAAGCTGAGCCTGCCTTTGCAAGCCAAGTGAGACTTTGTGGGGAGGGATGACCTTCCCTTCCATGTTGTCTATAGGGTTCCTACATCCTCCTGTCTCAGCTCTCTCGACACCCCCAAAGGCAGGTTATAAAAAGAAGAAAAAAAGATCATCAGACCTTCACCTCTAATACAAGGAAAAATGCAAACTGTAATAGCTTACACTCATTTCTGTAGTGCTCATGGAATTCCACAGCTTTTTTCTTCATAGCACTCTGATGTAGGTAGTGAATTATCCCCATTTTTCAGATGAGGAAACTGAGGTTCAGAGAAGCGAGATGGCTTGTCTATGGTCAGAAGTATCACAACCAGGACTCCAAAGCAGGCCTGTCAATGCCAAGGCCAGTACTTTTTGCACTACACCATGTGCCCTCTGTGAATTGACACACTATATTTAGCAATCTGTGCTGAGTTTTTATTAGTGGAGACATTTTTACTCAGCATCATCATCTCTACCTTCATTTCCCTTTCAAACACCTAGCCTAATTATTTATCCTCACATTTAATTTCTCCCTGGAAAAATGGACACTTCCAACCATGAAGAAGCATGAATCCTTTATGCCTTTTTCCTATAACCCAGTAATGGGGACTTCTCTGGGGAAAATTTGGTGAAAGTGAACTCGTGAATAAAAGAAAAAGCATTGCTCTATGAAGAAGTTCCTTCTTTTTTCTTCCCCATAGATTTCCACTACTGGGAACTCTGTCCTGACCCAGGAAAGCACAGAGGACAGTCATTTGGGTCTGGGAGAGCAATGAGTAAATGCTGTGTCCTTATCTGGACACCACCAATGGTACCAATAGCTGCATTGCAGAAACAGGCATTCTCCTAATCAGTCAATACTACCAACCTCATCTGGGACATTTAGGCCAATGAGCTCCTTGGGAGAAAGAGTATGACTAGAGTTAGAGGGTCTGGGTCTCTGATGCTCACTATATATGTGACCTTGGATGAGTCACTTAATCTCCACAAGCCTCACTTTCCTCATCTGTAAAATTGTGTCTCAGTTTCTTCATCTGTAAAATGAGTGGGTTAGACAGAAGTCCCTTATAACTCTAGATCTCTGATTCAAAGGTCATTTGTTTGGTTTTTCTTTTCTGGGTATATTTATTTAATTCTAATTCAAAGCACTTTTTACAGACTTTCTGTGATGTTTCTCTGTTTCCCACAATGCTAAATCTTTTTTTTTCCTATTCTACTATAGTATGAAAATGCTTGTTTTATTTCTTAAGTTCAGAATAAAATAAATTAAATTTAAAAATATCCAACTGCAAAAAAAATTAAAAAAAATAATCTAATAGATTTAAGAAATAAAAAGCCCAGAAACTTAGGTTGAGGTCCTGGTTCTACTACTTTACAGGTATATAACCTTGGGCAAGTCATTTAATTTCTCTCAGCCTCAGTTTCTTCAACTGCAAAATGGTAATAATACCTGTAGCATCTACCTGACAAGGATATTGTCAATGAGCTTAGGATCCCAAATCTAGAGCTGGAAAAATGGTCGTTAGAGGCCGTCTAATCTGGCTCCCTTGTTTAACAAATAAGGAAACTGAAGCCAAGGAATGTTGACTAACTCAAGGTCACAGAAGTAGTTTCAGAGGCAGAATTTGAACTCAGAGCCTCTGACTCTAAAGCTAGTGCACCCCCCCAAAGCACCTAATTCACTGTAAGCCATTGTATAAAGCCAGCTGTGATTTCTGTCATGGGCATCGCCATCCTTCCAGGCACCCACGTTCACAAATTTGATATCATTCCTTACTCTCTCACTCATTCTCACAAGTACAGTCCCCTTCTCTCCACAATGCCTGGTACCTAGTAAGTGCTTAATGAATGCTTGTTGACTGACTCTTGCAGCCATCTCTCTAATCCAGGCCCTTAGCACCTCTCACCCAAACTATTTTAATAGCTTACCAATTGGTCTCGCCTTAAGTCTCTTCCTTCTCCAATCTCCTTTCTACAGAGATGCCAGCATGATATTCTTATAAAGCACAGGGCTGACAATGTCACTACCCTACTCAATAAACTCTAGCTGCTATAACCTGGAGCCGAAGTGGGGAGCCCTCAGCCTCGAGGCCACCTGTGGCCCTCTAGGTCCTTAAATGCTGCCCTTTGACTGAATCCAAACTTCACAGAACAAATCTAAAAGATCTGGATTCAGGCAAAGGGCCACACTTAAGGACCTAGAGGGCCACAGGCAGCCTCAAGGCGGAGGGTTCCCCACCCCTGACTAGAGTAATAGTTCTCAAAATGAGGTCTAGGGACCCCTGGGAGGCCCAGTGACCCTTCCAGGAGATCTGTGAAGTGAAATCTGTTCTCAAAATAATAGTAAGCCATTTTAATTTCTAGTATAACTATCAATAGATACAGCCCACATAAACAAAAGCTCTTCAGGGATACTCAATAATTTTTAAGAGCATAAAGGGGTCATGAGGCCAAAAAAGTTTGAAATTGAATGGACTTGAGAGCCAACTTCAAATTCCTCAGGCTGGCATTGAAAACCCTTCACAACTGAGCTGCAGTCTGCCTTGTCGGACACATTTCACATTCCATCCCTTCACTCACTCTACATTCCAACCAAACTGGCCTTTTTATTTTATTTTTGTTTTGCTCTTCCTCATCCACAGTGTTCCACCTTCAGTTTCAATGCCTTTCTATGGAAAAGGGGTCTATCCCTGGAATTGTTTTTCAGTCATGTCTGACTCTTTGTGACCCCATTTGAAGTTTGCTTGGCAGAGGTATTGGAGTGGTTTGCCGATTCCTTCTCCAGCTCATTTTACAGATGAGAAAATGGAGGCCAACAGAGTTAAGTGACTTACCCAGGGTCACACAGCTAGTAAGTGTCTGAGGATGGTTTTGAACTCAGGGAAGACTAGTCTTCCTGACTCCAGGCTCGGCACTCTATCTATGCCACCCAGCGGCCCTCTGACCCTGGAATACTCTCCCTCATTCCCTCCACCTCTTAGAATTCCTAGTTTCCTCCAAAGCCCAAGTTCCTTCTTTTACATGGGATCTTTCTTGATGCCCCCCAGATGCTTGTACCTCCCTTCTCAAAAGGGGGACATGTTTGCTTTATATATGTTTATATATATTCTATGTGTTGTCTCCCAACGGAGACAAAGTGTCTTAAAGGCATCATCGTCTCCATATTTCTAGAGCCTGGCCCAGTGCCTGGCACACAGTACATGCTTAATAAATGCTTCCTGAGAGGGGCAGCTAGGTGGCACAGTAGATACAGTACCAGCCCTGGGGTCAAGAAGACCTGAGTTCAAATCTAGCATCTGACACATAACACTCACTAACTGTGACTCTGGGCAAGTCACTTAACCCCAATTACCTTACCAAAAAAAAAAAGCTTCCTGATTATTACTAAAGTATCACTTAAATATCAGCTATTATTATAGCACCACATACATGTCAGCGATGATGATAGCAAGAGCCTGGGTTGGGCAATGCCACTTACCACCTGTACTTCACTTACCATCTCTGAGACTCAATTTCCCTCCTCTGTAAGATCAGAGAGCTCTGCCTGCTTTAGATCCATGATCCTAGGGCTAATTCATGTGTGCAAATGATCACAAACAATACTTGGTTCAAGGGCAAAGGGGACAGTTTGACGACTTCCCACAAGCCAGGTTTTGAATGTGGCTCAGGTCTATGGCAGCTCAAATCTATTCCCAACTGCTGATTTATGAGATGACTGACTGGCTGGCTGGGTGACGGGCATGTATTTCTGCCCCATGGAATAATTATGCTTTATTGTCACTGGTTGAAAGTTTCAGCGGAAAGGCCTGGCACTGAGCAGTCTTGAGGTCTGGATGGCCTTCCTGCCCCTCTAGGGAGTTTCCTGCTGCTGCCTGAAGTGGAGGAGATCTCAGGATAATTGAAGCTGGTTCTCTGGAGCTGTCAATCAGGATCACCGTGAAAATTGGTCAGGGCAGACGAGTACCTGCACAAGCTGGTTTTCCCTCTGAGATGAGTTGTTGTCCCTTAGCTGGAACCCACTAGAGGGGATGTTGAGGTTGAACAGGAAAAGGAGGATTGAATTGGGCTGATTACTCTGAACATCTCCTATAGATAAGTAGGCATGACAAAATCCCAGCTAGCATGCATGTAGTGCTTTAATGTTTGTAAAGCATTTTACACATTTACCTTGTTTCGTCTGATCCTCACAAAGTACCCCATCAGGTAGTTCCTATTATTATTACCCCCATTTTACAGGTGAAGAAACTGAGGCTCAGAGAGGTTAGGTGACTTGCCCAGAGTTGCATAGCTAGTAAATATCTGACATGGGAGCTGAACCCAGGTCTTTCTGGCACCGAGTATAAAGCATCATACACTGTTGAAAGCTGTTCTGGGCTAGTAGTTCCAGCTTGATATTGGAACTCAATGGGATACCTATAGGCCATCCAACATTTCACAAAAAACAGTGGGCTTAACAACTACCTGCAAAGGATAGCCAGCAAAGACACGGCACTGATTCAGCTGGGTGCTGCTCCCCAGCCTCCCATTCACTGAGGGTTGTGGCAGTTGGCCAGTCAGAAGCCAGTGGGGTGAAGTATAAGATGCCCCTGCCTCTTGGAGCCCTGAGCTTTTATACTTGAGTGACCAGGAGGCTACTTCAACAGTTCAAGCTTTAGTTCCCCTGGACCAATTAAGTCTCAAGGTCATTTTCATTGATCTGAAGGGAAAATCATGGCTTAATTTGTGTGGCAGGGAACTTAGTAGATAAGATTCCAAACACATTAGGAAGAAAGAAAATAAGCATTTATTGCACACCTCCTGTGCACCAAGTACTATAAGCTACTTTACAAATATGATCTTATTTGATCCTCGCAACAACCCTGGGAGATGGGTGCTATTATCAGCATCCCCACTTTATAGTAGAGAAAACTGAGACAGACAAAGCTTGCCTAGGGTCACACAGCTAATATCTAAGGCCATATTCCTGACTCTAGGCACGGTGGGTTATCATTTTCAGTCATTTTTCAGTTGTGTCTGACTCTTCATGACTCCATCTTGGGGTTTCCCTGGCAAAGATACTAGAGTAGTTTGCCATTTCTGTTTTCAGTTCAGGAAACTGAGGCAAAGAGGATTAAGTGACTTGCCCAAGATCACACAGCTAGTAAGTGTCTGAGGCCAGATTTGAACTCACAAAGATGAGTCTTCCAGGCCCAGCACTCCATCTGCCGCACCACCTAGCATAGCTTAACTTGTGACATGGTCGAACATATGCTGGATTTGTATCAAGGCACCTGGGTTCAAATCTCAGTTCTGCTACTTACTACTTGGGCAATCTTGGGCAAATCCCTTTATCTCTCTGCACCTGGGTTTCCTCATCTATAAAATGAGGGAGTTAAATTATAAGGTCTCTAAGATCCCTTGCAGCTCTGACATCTATATTCCTGTCTGCACTTTCCTATTTTACAAAGATTATTTCCCTTGGCTTAAATAACCCTAGGCTGCAATACCCCCAAGCTGTCCACAGCCTCCGGTTTTCAGCCTGTTTCCCAATGTGTAGGTGCCCCTCCTTAAGCTGCTTGTAACATCAGCAGTTGTGATTGATTGCTCCGGCTCAGGCAGTGCTGATGTTACAAAGCTCGAGTTAGGTAATGCAGCCTGCATCTCTGAGGGCAAGCCCCAGCCTGACATTTGCACATCCAGCAGAAATCATTTCTGGCTGCAGATAAGAGTTTCATCGTCTAGCAGTATTCCATCAGAGGAAACTGCTCTCCCCCTGTGCGCTGTCCACTTCTGTATTAGAAGCACCAAGCCTGCCTCCTCCTTCCTTCTCCCCCTCCCTCCCTCCCTTCTCTCTGAGTGCCTCCCCCTGCCCGCAGCTGTTTCTCTTCATATAAACAGGGAGCCTGCAAGTAAATGAGTGCCTGTTTATATATGATTGAAGATAGTCTAGATCCCAGACTCCCTATATGGGGAATATTTGCTATGTGATGCATCCCAGAATTTCCTCTTAGCTTTCCTACTTGGATGAACATTACCATGTATTATGCTTAATCAAAACTTAGAAAACAAAAGGCAGGGACCTTTCCTTTCCTTCAAACATGTGACTCCATTGGTATAGGCAAATCTCAGCAGGAAATTTCCTCTACCAATGTAGATCAATTATTTGTTTTGTTTCAGGTGTGTCTGACTCTTCATAACCACATTTGGAATTTTCTTGGCAAAGATACTACAGGGGTTAGCCATATCCTTCTCTGGCTCATTCCACAGATGGGAAAACTGAAGAAAATAGGGTTAAGTGACTTGCCCAGGGTCATACAGCCAGATTTGATTCTAGGTCTATCCTGACTCTAAGCACATTGCTCTATCCACTGGGCCACCTAGTTATTTGTCTTCAGTTTATAGTCTTAGAAAGTTGCCTAGAGCACTGAGAGGGTAAGTGACTTGCCCAATGTCACATAACCAGGATATGACAGAGGAAAGTCCTGAACCCAGGTCTGAGACCGGTTTTCAAATCACTATCTTACATTACTTTTGAGGGACTTTGCATTTTTCTGTAAACCATGGAATCCAATAATTTTACAGCTAGAAGAGGCCTTACTTGATATTCGCAAAGAATCACTGGATTTGGAGTCAGAAAACAAGGGTTCCCTCCCAGCTGTGCTACTTACTAGTTGGGTCACCCTGGGTAAGTTCCTTACATTGCTTCACCTTCAGGGCCTCAGTTTCATTATCTATAAAATGAGAGTGTTGGATGAGATCATCTGGATCCTAGTCCTTTCCAACTCTCTCTGTCTCTGTCTCTCTCTTTCTCTCCCTTTTATCTCTCTGACTTTCTATCTTCTCATCTTCTCACTTAACTTTCTCTCCCTCTTTCTCCTTCTCTCTTTCCCTCCTCTCTCTTTCCATCTTCTCATTTCTCCTTCCTCTCTTCCTCTCTCCTCCTACCATTCCCCACTCTCTTTCTCTCTTTCCCCTTTATCTGTCTTTCTATCTTCTCATCTTCTTATTTTCCCTTTCCCTCTCTCTCCTTCCCTCTCTCTTTCATCCCTAACTTCCTCTTTATCTCTTTCCATTTCTCATCTCACTTTCCCTTTCTGTCCCTCTCTCTCTCTCTCTCTCTTTCCCCCTCCCTGTCTTTCCATCTTCTCACTTTCCCTCTCTCTTCCTCTATCTCTCACTTTCTCTTCTCCTCCCTCTCCCTCCTTTCTATACATACTACATGTATGTAACCAAAGTCCCAAAGCCCATTGGCATGGTACTCTCTCCTCACTGGTAGAGGACTTTGGTGAGAGTGGTCAAGAGGTGAGTCCTGCTCTCTTCTGACTTTCTTGGTCTCTCTTCAGTCTCTTCAGGCTTCAGGTCCTTCTGACTTCCAGCTTCAAGAGAGAAGATCAAAGATGCCAATCCTTCTTCAGGGTGCTGAAGGAAAAATCTTTGGGAAGAAGCTGATAATCAGAGGAGCTGCCAGCCTCTATTATGTCCTATTCCCAGATTGCTACATGAGGAACTGTGGGCAGTTTCCCCTTGGGTGAAATCAAGGACTCTCAATTCATTGCTTCACTCCCAATGGGAGAGCTCCTTCACTCTGTATGGTCTGATATATATTCTTCTATGTATACTTTCTTTTGTTTCTTCCTTCTTTTCTTTCTTTCTCTTTCTTTCTTTCTTTCTTTCTTCCTTCCTTTCTTTCTTTCTTCCTTTCTTTCTTTCTTTCTTTCTTTCCTTCTTTTCTTTCTTTCCATCTTTCTTTCTTTCTTTTACTTTGGACATGGATAAATGGGTTTCTTTGCTATTTCCTCTGTGTGTTCATTGTGGAACTGTAGCAGGAAGGGAGTCAGGCCTTGGATATAAATCTCAATAAATGCTTATTGAACAAATCTTGGGATCTTTCTCCTTTCCCCATCAAAGAAAGAGTGGTCAGAAGTTAGCTTGAACCTGAAAATCACATCCCCTAGACTAACATCATTTAAAAGAATGGACATAATTCAGTGACTCAGCTTTGGATACTCAGCACCCCAGCTTCCTCAGCCTTGTTGCCCCTCTGATTGTCGGACTGGAGGCTGGAGCACCAAACTCTTCCCAAAGCACTCCTTTAGAGAGGGCTGGGATCTGAACTTTCCAGCTAATTCTCCACTTTCCATCAACAACTCTGCTTGGTTTGGATTCCAGGAAACATCATACCCACTATTCCTTGCCCCCCTCCCTATTTTTCAGGTTCCCTTTGTATGTTGTTTTCCTTCTGTAGAATATAACTTCCTTGAGGGCAAGGACTATCTTTCTTATTATTATTCATATCCCCATCACTTAGCACAGTGCCTAGCACACAGTAGGTACTTAATAAATGTTTATTGAATTGAATTATTGTTCCACACCACTTCTCTCTTAAGAGAGCAGAATGGCCAAACCACCAGGCCCCAACCTTCTGCTTCCTCTCCTGGCAGGAAATAACATCTCCCTTGCAGAAGGGTTCCCCAAGGAACTAGCCTTTGAGCATGTGTTTTAGGTGGAGACAGCCCAGAGAGGGCACTGAATATTTATTATGTGCCAAGACAGTCCTACCTTCAATGAGTTTATAGGGGTGGAGGAGGGATTAGGGAGGCAACATGTACATAGGTAAATCAATACAAAACCTATCTCAAATAAATGGAGAAT
Organism: Phascolarctos cinereus; assembly: GCF_003287225.1. Lineage (NCBI taxonomy): Eukaryota > Metazoa > Chordata > Mammalia > Diprotodontia > Phascolarctidae > Phascolarctos > Phascolarctos cinereus. The sequence goes on along the minus strand of NW_027556402.1, from coordinate 104,130,490 downwards.
GGCGGAAGGAACAGGGGAGAAGCCATGAGTGGAAGAATCAGGAAAATTTTGTTTTCAAAAATAACACTTGAGCCAAGACTTGAAAGGAACTAAGAATTCTGAGAAGTAGAGATGAAGGGGGAGAGTGTGCCAGGCATGAGGGGATGGGGAACAGCCCGTGCAGACACATGGAGGTGAGAGATGGGGTGTCACATCTGGGGAATTTCATGTAGGTCTATCTGTCTGGAACACAGAATGTATGGAGAGTAATGCTGTCCATTATCTGTCCTCCATTCTCCCCATATTATCAGCCCACCTCTTTTTTTTTTTAATCATCCAGTGGAAACGTCATTCATTAAAATGTCATCTCTGGAGCCAGGTAACTGTTTGTAGACACCAGCTCACACACAAATGACAGTATCTGAAGGCAGGGGCCACCAAAGCCTTAAGGAATTTTTGGCCACATACACATGGGGAAACAAAGTCATGAGTATCTAGAGTGCCCCCCAGTAAGCTGTGGGTTCTCTTTTCAGATCAATGCCTTTGGGGTTTGGTGGTGGGGTATGGGACAGCTTTTCGCTTTTGCTCAGTTTCTTCACGTTAATTGGCAAACACTGTAAAAACAGTAGCAAACGAGCCTGCTTCCTGTGGCAATGACTTAACAATGAATAAATGTAAATGAAACCAGAAACAAGGAAGTGTGTGCCTGTTTCCCATCCCAACCCTTGAGAAATCCAGATGTTCTGCTCATTCACTTCCTTGGCTAAATATTGTTCTTATTAGTTTCATACATGTCTGTTGAACAAGCTTTCTAATTGAATCAATGGTCAGTCTCTGTCTAACTTGACATGTTAGACTGGTTTGAGGCTTTTATATCTAGAGCCAGCAGGGACTTGAACTCCATGTCAGACAGTTCATTGGTGGATACACATTTATTAAGCTTTCAATATGTGCCAGGCACTGTGCTAAGCGCTGAATACAAAGAAAGGTCAAAATAGCTCCTGCCCTCAGGGAGCTTACATCCTAAAAGAGGGGATAGTATGTAACTAAATCGATAGGTACACGAGATGTACAGGCAAGACTCTCTAAGCAGTACCACAGCAGGGAGATGAAGAGAGAGAGGGCAGGAAGGCTGGGAAAGAGGACCATAGGTAGAAGTTGCAATGAGAAGGATGTAAGCTTGATGTCATGACAAAGTCCCAGTTATTAGAGCTAGGTCAAAGCAGAATAAATTGTCTCTGGTATTTCTGGATTCCCTCTTCTGAGGGATCTGTCTTTAGACAAAAGCACTTCATGTTAAAGGTCTCAGTCAGGTAACAGGTAGACTAAAAGGCCTCTGAGGTCTCTTCCTACTCTGAAAATCTGTGATTCTATGGGAGGAACAAGAAAAAAGAGGCAGCAGTGAAGTGGGGAAGAAATACAAGTGAATCAGGGTAGGTAGTAAAAAGATTTCAAGTCAGAGGACCCAACTTGAAGTTCAAATGTTAATTCTTGCCCTTATTCTCAGGGTGACCTTGGGCAAGTCATGTCATTTCTCTGTGCCTCAGTTTCTTCATTTATAAAATGAAGAAATCTCCAACGTCTCTTCCAGTGCTCTGACCCATGATTACAACAATGAAATACTTGCTGCATGTGAATTCTGCAGAGAGAAGGATAACCAGGCAGTAAGTAAGGGGTGAGGTTGTAATGTCTCTCTGCTGGGCCAATGCCAAGTGATTAACTGCCCAGACAAAAATCAGTCACCCACCCTCCTTTCATGCGCTCTGGGCTGCCCTCCTTTTCCTGAGCCCAAGCAGGGGAGATGTGCCAAAGTTTTAATAGCAGCCCATCATCCCTAATGAGACATGGCCAACAAATTCAAGGACACAGAATAGAATGAAAAAAAGAGCATTCATTGGATTCAGAATCAGAGAAACTGGTTTGAGAATCCCATTCTGCCCCTTACTGTTCATGTGACTTTAGATGAGTCACTTACCATCTGTGAGCGTCAGTTTCCCTGTCTATACAACAAGGTAGTTAGTATGACCTCTGGGGCAGGATTTTTTAAACTCTTATGTGCCATGGATCCCTTTAGCAGTCTGATAAAGATGGCAGACCCCTTCTCAAAATTATGAATGTTAATAAATTAATGTGTGATATTAAAAAATGGTATAAATATTTAAAATGCATTAAAGTAATAAGTAACATGTGTTTATAAATATATTAATAATAAGTATAATTAAAATGCATAATACACATAAAATTAAATGCATAGAATCACAAAAGAAACCAATTATACTGAACTATGGTTATCAAAACAAAACAAAACACCAATTTCATGAACCCCAAGTTAAGACCCCCTGCTTTATAGGCTCTCCCATCTCTAACAGAGGTTGAAATGAGCCTATCCGTGAGTTGATGAAGTTAGAGTTTGCTCATGACACCACAGGAAAGGGAGGCATCTTCCTATAATCCACGGTCTGGACGATGGCCTCCCCGCCTTCTCCACCCATAAATAGCCCCAAACAAACATATAGGGTGCTCCAATACTATCTGTAGTTATGATTGGAGACCTGGTGAGAGAGTGCTGATGGCTTCTTTCTTTCTTCTTCTTCTTCTTCTTCTTCTTCTTCTTCTTCTTCTTCTTCTTCTTCTTCTTCTTCTTCTTCTTCTTCTTCTTCTTCTTCTTCTTCTCCTTCTTCTTCTTCTTCTTCTTCTTCTTCTTCTTCTTCTCCTTATTCTTCTTCTTCTTCTCCTCCTCCTCTCTTCTTCTTCTTCTTCTCCTTCTCCTCCTCCTCTTCCTCCTCCTCCTCTTCCTCCTCCTTCTCCTCCTCCTCTTCCTCCTCCTCCTTCTCCTCCTCCTCCTTCTTCTCTCCTCTCCTCCTTCTCCTCCTCCTCCTCCTCCTCCTCCTCCTCCTCCTCCTCCTCCTCCTCCTCCTTCTCCTCTCCTCTTCCTCCTCCTCTCCTCCTTCTCTTCCTTCTTCTCTCTCTCTCTCTGTCTCTTTCTCTCCCCCTTTCTGGAAGTAATTGGGGTTAAGTAAGTTGCCCAGGATGACACAGCTAGCAAATGTCTGAGTTTGGATTTGAACTTGGGTCTTCTTGACTCCAGGGCAGGTGCACTTGAAATGAGCTGGCTCATTTCAAACCCACTGTCCCAGCAAACAATTTCAAGGGCTGTATATACTGAGGACAGCATTTTAGAACTGTTATGGGATGGGGAGAGAGGAAGCTCAGCAGTTTGCTGCTGTACCCTGAGGGAATATAAGGAACCTTGGATCAAAAGATCCAGAGTTGGGGCAGTGAGGTGGTGCAGTGGATAGAACACTCACCCTAGAGTCAGGAGAACCTGAGTTCAAATACAGCCTCAGATACTTGACACTTACTAGGTGTGTGACCCTGGGCAAGCAAAAAAGAAAAAGATCTAGAGCTGGAAGAAATCTTAGAGAGCTTCTGGTCCAATCCACAGAGTGGCCTGGAGTGGAGTGACAGAGATAAGATGATTCCAGGTCTTCTAACTCCCAAAAGTGCTCTTCTAGCTCCTCTATGAGGTAGGTGGCAGAGTGAATAGAGTGCTCTAATTGAAATCAGGAAGACTTGAGTTCAAATCTAGCCTCATATTCTCATTCTTTATGTGACTCTGGGCAAGTTACTTAATCTCTGTCTGCCTCAGTTTCCTCATCTGTAAAATGGGGATTAAAAATAGCACCCTCTTCACAGGGTTGTAAGACATTTGTAAACCTTAAAGCCTTATATAAATACTAGCTAGTAGTAATAGTACTAGTATTTCTGTGTAGTTTTAGTTAGAACTATTACTACAGTTGGGATCAAAATTGGAGGAATGAATGAGTGAATGAATGAATGAATGAAAAAGCATGTATTAAGTACTTACTATGTGCCAAGCACTATGCTAAATGAAGCAACTTCTTTTTTAAATGGGAAAAGCATTTCTGTGGGCTTTAAAAGGCCCATATTTTTTCATCTGGCAGGGTATTCTTCTCAAGCCACAGCACTTAGCAACAGCTTCATCCCTCCTGATTAGAGAGCTGCCATTAGAGAAATGCTCCCCAAAGCCCAGTGAGTCATCTCAGAGCTTGACAACTGTAACCATTCCAGATGGTGAGAGCATCACTGACCATAATGGTCCTTCCTGGCACTGTTCTCTGCATATTGTTCTCAGAATCACAGGGGACAGATCATCTTGTAGCCTGGACAGTGGGAGTATAAAACAATGAGATGAATACCGGATTCTACAAGACACACATGAAAATCTGTCTCGCTGCTCTCCAGACTCGTCTTATAGGAGAGAGAGAACATAGCCTCCCCTCCTGCAAATTGTCAGACAGAAAGTAGAAAAAAATCCTTGAGAACCAGCAAAATGGCAAGTGAGTGCCTCATCTGGGACCCCTCGAACCTGGCCCCTTGCTGCTTACTCCCAGGTCTATGGTACTCAAGGGGTAACTGTCCATCTTAGTCCATAGCTCTCAAATCCTTGTTTCCACTAAATCTCTCTAACTAAGCTATAATAAAACATGTGACATCATAGTTATAGCAAAGAACATTCACTTGAACAGAATGCAAAATAAAGAATAGGGAATTAAATCAAGAAGCTAGCATTCCCACTATCCATTTCCTACCATATCTCATCCCTCCAGGGACAGAGGCTGTTAATCCAGTCTTCATCTATTGCCCCCCCCCTTAATATCTTCGACATAATTGGAGAGTGATACAGTCAGCTTTATTCATACGTGATTTATTCAGACAGAGGTTAGTACACATGGGAAGCTCCAAAGGATCACTTCCTTTCTCTTGAGCTGGCTTCATAGCATAGTGTTTCAGGTTAGTGAATGGATAAAAGTGGTAGAGGCTGGTCAACTGGATAACACTAAGGCTGCCATGTCTGGAAAGGGCTGATGATCAGCATGGAAACACAAGACACAAGTCTTAGTTTATTGAAGGAGCTGTTTCTGGGCACAAGAAGGTTAGATTGCTATAGAAAGCCTTATTTCTTCCTCTTGAGTCTTGGAAGGAGAAAACTTCTGTTGCTATTTTGACAAGTGAGTCCTAGCTCTGGCATTCTCTAGGCATAGTCCGTATTTCTTTTTTTTCCTCCCTCTTGAGCTCTGTGGCCTTGAACTCCAGTTCATTTCTTGTCCCCTGGGAGATATCTTTCCAGTTCCCAACCAGTGCACATAGGAAGCACACCTATCCAACCAGAGTTCATTCTGAGGATAGCGTCATTACCTTCTGAGCCCAAGCACTGGCCCCTAGGGAATGCAGTTCTCAGAGTGAACATGGTATTCATGCCCCTAAAGCATTTCCTTTTACTTAAAACAAACAAACAAACAAACTAGATGTTTACATATCTCAGCTACTGTGTTAGTAAATTTCAGGTATTTTTGTGTTCCATTCAATCCAACAAATATTTCTAAAGTACTTATTAAGTGAAAGGCAGTGTATTGAGCATGGAAATTCAAAGAGGAAAAGGAGACCATCCTTACTTTCAAAGAATTTACATTCTGCTGGTGGATTGCAATGTGCACGAAAAAAAAGTACCATGCAAAGTAGAATGTGACAAAGGTAAAGGAAAAGTCTCCTACCACCCTACTGCAGCAAACACTCCAGGAAAATTTGAAGAGAAAGAAATCATTTTCAGCTTGGAGTGGATCTGGGCAGACTTGATGGTGAAGGTGGTGCGTGAATGGGGCCTTAGAGTAAGAAGCCTTTGACAGATATTGATGAGAAACAAGCATATTCTTTGTTTTGTGCACTAGAAGTATTAGCAGACTTCATAAGGAAAAAAATGATCTTTCTGCACTAGGTTAAAGGAACTATCCCAGTGTCCCTGAAATAGTTCCCAAAGAGTCCACCTTTGCTGACATTTTAATTTGCCGAATGTTTTTTTTCAGCATTGGTTGTAAGAAGGTGTCCCCACTTGACTATTTGGGTTATTTTGGAAAACTCTAAGAGGGAACTCCACAGAACAGGTTTGGCTTAATCTGAGAACTTGTAACATAAAGAACGTGGGGGGGAAAGCCTTGTCATCATTACAGTGATGAGGACTACTCATTTCTCAATGGATTGTGTGAAGTTACTAGTAAATCAACTGAGTAACTCCTAAAAAATGATCCATTGGTTTAATTCTATGTTGCTCCTAAGCTCAGCTGCTAAGTTAATATATACATGGAGATGAGACGTTGGCAGAGGGTTCTTTTGGTAATAATATTCATTTCTATGTACGGCTCATTTATTTTTTATGTGTTTCTCTTTAAAGCTGTCCTCATTTCTCCTGCAGTACTGAGCACAGCTCAGTGTTCTCAGAGAAGAATCCCTAAACAAGGGTAGAAGGAAGGAAGCTGTCTCACAATTTGAATGGCAAGACAGAGTCTGCTTAGAATAGCCCTGGAGGAGGGGCAAATAAAGGCAAGAAATTAGAGGAACAAACCAGTGGCAGAAATTGATTTCTAAAGTGCAAGTCAGTCCCTTCTTTGCTGGATCATTCTCTCACCCTGAACCCCATATGAATGGATATGCATTTGTTTCCTACTCAGACAATGATGCATCAATACAAGGAATCTAAGCCATCATCTCCTCTCATGCTCTTGGGACAAACTTTTAGACACGTGAGGCATTTTGCAATTTTAAATGGATTGCCTGAAGAATCAACAATGCACACTGATTGGGGGGGTGGGGGGTGGGATAAAAAATTCTCAAAGGAAGACAGCCTAGGACATATTCCTGTGAGGGGGAAAAGATTTTAATTACTCCTGCTACCTTTGCAATGCAGGTCTAATTATTGACACTCTCTCTAGGGCCTAACCATGAAGCCAACTCCCTGACTGTTTCCTGTGCCTACCAGGCATAGTCTGGTCCCAGGCTCCAGTCTGATTTTTCACCCTACAGCTCCAAATGGATTGCATTTTGTCTCATTTCTCAGAGAGTTTCTTTTCAAATATTTAGTTGGTTATCCTTCTAGGCATTCTCATAAGCCAGTGCTAGTGAGGAAGTCAGGTTGGGAGGAAGGCTAAACAAGGGACCTGCCAGAGATTACAGATCTCAGTTGCAATGCTGGGAATAGAAAACCAGAGCTTCTGACTCCAGATGCTATCTGCAGTTTTTTACCCAAATGTCAACAAGTAGGCATTACTCCTGACCTGTCTTTGTAAACAAGAGATAAGGACATTCCAATGGGAAGGACAGGATCATCCCTATCTCTGGATGCTATGCAGAGATCTGATCTTTAAGCACACAGAGACTAGAAAGAAAATGCTTTATAAAAGTCCTCCTCCGCCTCTTCCCATCATTTTCACATGAGAGATAGTGTGGTGCAGTGAAAGATACTGGGTCTGTATTGGAATCCCATTCAAGCTGTGCTGTCACAAGGGACATAGCCCAATTGTTGAATTTTCACTGTGTGCATTTGCCCCTTGAAAACAGGTAATTGCTACAAATTGGGATTTAATTTGTTGTTTGGTTGATTGTTGAGGCCGCCTCGAGGCCACAGGTTCCCCACCTCTGGTCTAGATTCAGCAAAATGATAGAGGAGAAAGTGAATAATGCAGATTAAAATTAAAGCATGTGGTACATACATTATTTTTTTCAGAGTTGGATATTAAACATTTATCAGCAAACCTCTGATCCCTTCACTTCTGTGATGCTCCTGGTGGATCACAGATACGAAGCTGAGATTTCATCCAGTCCAGTGTTCTTCAGATGATAAGGAAATTGATGGGCAGAGTGTTTTGCCTAAGGCCACGAAGAAAGGAAGTGGTAGAGATGAAATCCAAAGGCAGATCATCTGAATTCAGGTCCAATGCCTTTTCACCATGTCATCCACAGATTTCAAGTTGGAAGGAACCTTAGGAGTCATTGAATCTCACCTCCTCATTTTGACAGATAAGGAAACTGAGTCTCTCACAAACTGGGCTTAAGTGATTTGCCCAAAGTCACACAGGTTTATTTCAGTAAAGTATGAGGTGAGGTCTTCGGCTGAGACTGTGGGAGGAGGGATGCAACGAGAGGCTTGAAGAGAAATGAAAAGGCTTTGAAGAATGGCATAGCAAAATAATTAGAAAAGAGTAGAATGTTTGCCTAAATGTAGTGATGGCCAGTTGAGATTATGCAACATAAATGTATAACTAGCCAGAACTGCTTTATTTCCTCCAGCTGTTCAGCAGCTCATAAATAGTAGTGGAGACAGATGGGGGGAGTATTTCAGGGCTGGGGTTTGGCAAGCTGTGCTCAGTACCAGGTCACAGGAGCAAGGGAGTCATGGATAGAGGATAGCATAGGGTTGAGTTAGTTCTCCAAGGAGTTGAGATAGTAAGGTGAGGAGAGCGTAACTAGTATAGGGAGGTAGCCTGGGAATGAACTTGGGGGTGGAGGGAATGGAACTTGCATTGACGCTAGAGAACAGAGTTAAGAGTCATAAGGCAATGCTGCTGCTGCTGTTAGGCCTTCATTCTCTAAGAGGGCCATGTCATCCAGAAGGGGTTGTCTTGACTTGCATGTGAATTGGATTTAAGTGATGCAGGGCTGTGCAAAGGCATCAGCCTCACACTATCCTCCAGAGTCATTGGGGTCTAGTGGCAAGACAAAGGTCAGGATAACTGGCAATGGCCCCAGAAACAGTGGGAGACCTCAGCCTTTTCAAGCTAAGGTCTTTCCCAGATCTCAGTTACTCTGAGGCAATGCCCATTCAGTAATTAAAGGCTAGGTAAGAGTTGAGGTAAAAGATGACCTAGTTTGCCTTCACAAAAGAATCAGTCTAGGAGGGGAAGACCCTCAGAGCCTCTGGCCAGAACAGAAACAATTGCTATTTATACTCACTCTGAGCCATCATAAAGCATAGGGAAAATGAAATGATAGAGGATTATGATCAGATAAAGGAATTTCTGAGCTCATGAACATAGAAGTGGAACACTTGTGGGCAAAGATCAGGGTATGAAGATCTTTGTGCATGATTAAGGTAGAGCAGAAGAGTAGGTCATGGATTGAGTAGAAATGGAAATGGATTGAGGAAATGGAAAATCATGGTATTGGAGGGAATATCAATACATATATTGAGAATAGGAGCTGGAAAGGAGAAGAAGGTTGTGACCTCAACGAGACACTGACCTCATTAAGTAAGAAATCGGGGTGTCTTATGAGGCTAAAATTACCAGCATCTAGATTAGGTGATAAATTTGGATTGCATGAACTTCAAAAGAGATATGCTTAGTAATGGTAGTAAACACAAAGTCTGCAAGTGGCAATGGAGAACAAGGAATATTCTGATTTTCCCACCATTACCAGTGAGCGATGGGATATAAGAAAAAGGAAAGTGTTGGAATCATTATCATTATCAGGAGAGAGTCAGGTCCTGGTGAAGGCCAGAAGAGAGAAGGATGAGAAAGGAAGAGTTTAAAATGAAAGTAATTAGGTTAATTATGGTACAAACATTCCAGATAATATAATGAAAGGAGTAGAACATGGTGGAAAGGGGAGGTTTCAGGTGGACAGAAGTAAGAGAGTGGCCATTTGGGGTTGGTGAAAAGAGCCTGTGTATCAAAAGCCAAGGTATCAGAATCATTGTGATAGGATGAGTACAAAAGAATATGGAATGGGGGGCAGCTAAGTGGCGCAGTAGCTAGAGCACCGGCCCTGGAGTCAGGAGGACCTGAGTTCAAATGCAGCCTCATATACTTGATACTTATTAGCTGTGTGAGCTTGGGCAAGTCACTTAACCCCATTACCTGCCAAAAAAAAAAGAAAAAAAAAGAGTATGGAATGGGCTAACTATTGAGAGGTGAGTCAGATCAGCGGTGTGCTAGTAAATGTTTAACTAGTTAAACTAGTTAAGCTAGTTAGCTGCCCTCCCAAAAAAAGTATGAACATATATTTCTTTTAAAATAAGCTTTTATTGATATTTACTGTTTCTAACATCACCATAGTTATCTCAAGTATCCCTCTCTCCCTCTCCTAGAGAGCCATTGTATGTGATGAATTTATACTCTTAAACTTAATTTGCATTATCTATATTTTCTTAATCACTTCCTTTTTTAATTAATTGATTTTTAGTTTTCAACATTTACTTCCACAAGATTTTGAGTTCCATGTTTTCTTCCCATCTCTCCCCTCTCCCCACCCCAAGACAGTGTGCATTCTGAATACCCCTTCCCCCAATCTTCCTTCCCTTATATCACCTCCCCTTTCTCTTATCCCCTTCCCCTTCTATTTTCCTGTAGGGCAGGATAGATTTCTATACCCCATTGCCTGTATATGTTATTTTCCAGTTGCAAGTAAAAACAATTTTTAACATTCATTTTTAAAACTTTGAGTTCCAAATTCTTTCCCTTCCTCCCTCCCCACTCCCACCCCCACTGAGAAGGCAAGCAATTTGATTTAGGTTATACGTGTGTAGTCATGCAAAACACTTCCATAATAGTCATGTTATGAAAGACTAATTACATTTGCCTGTATCCTATCCCACCCCTTATTTATTCTATTCTCTCCTTTGACCCTGTCCCTCCTCAAAAGTGATTGCTTCTGATTGCCCCCTCCTCCAATCTGCCCTCCCTTCTGTCATCCCCTTTCTCTTATCCCCTTCCCCCCATTTTTTGTAGGGTAAGATAGATTTCTATACCCAATTGAGTGTATATGTTATTCCCTCCTTTAGCTAAATCTGATAAGAGTAAGATTCACTCATTCCCTCTCACCTCCCCCCCTTACCCTCCGCTGTAAGCTCTTTTTCTTTCTTTCTTTCTTTCTTTCTTTCTTTCTTTCTTTCTTTCTTTCTTGTGAAGCAAATGGGGTTAAATGACTTGCCCAGGGCCACACAGTTAGTAAGTGTCAAGTGTCAGAGGCTGGATTTGAACTCAGGCCCTCTTGACTCTATCCACTGCACCACCTAGCTGCCCCTGTAAAAGCTTTTTCTTTGCCTCTTTTGTGTGCGATACCCCATCCTATCTCTCCCTTTCTCCTTCTCTTAGTACAATTCTCTCTCACTCCTTAATCTTATTTAGATATCATCCCTTCATATTCAACTCACCCTGTGTCTTCTGTATATATACATGTATTTATGTGTGTGTGTATATATGTATATGTATATATATGTGTGTGTGTGTATATATATATGTATATGTATGCATATATATATAGATACATACATACATATATATATATATTCCCTCCAACTACCCAAATACTGAGAAAAGTCTCATAGTTACAAATATCATTTTTCCATGTAGGAATGTAAACAGTTCAACTTTAATAAGTCCCTTATGATTTCTCTTGCCTGTTTACCTTTTTATGCTTCTCTTGAGTCTTGTACTTGAAAGTCAAATTGTCTATTCAGCTCTGATTTTTTCATCAAGAATACTCAAAAGTCTTCTATTTCACTGAATCTTCATTTTTTCCCCTAAAGGATTATACTCAGTCTTGCTGGGTAGGTGATTCTTGGTTGTAATCCTATCTCCTTTGCACTCCGGAATATTATATTCCAAGCCCTGTGGTCCCTTAATGTAGACGCTGCTAAATCTTGTGTTATCCTGATTGTGTTTCCACAATACTTGAATTGTTTCTTTCTGGCTGCTTGCAATATTTTCTCTTTGACTTGGGAACTCTGGAATTTGGCTATAATATTCCTAGAAGTTTTCCTTTGGGGATCTCTTTCAGGAGGTGATCAGTGGATTTTTTTTTCAATTTCTAGTTTACTCTCTGGTTCTAGAATATCAGGGCAGTTTTCCTTGATAATTTCTTGAAAAAATGATGTCTAGGCTCTTTTTTTTGATCATGGCTTTCAGATAGTCCAATAATTTTTAAATTATCTTTCCTGGATTTATTTTCCAGGTCAGTTGTTTTTCCAATGAGATATTTCATGTTGTCTTCTATTTTTCATTCTTTTGGTTTTGTTTTATAATTTTGATTTCTCATAAGTCACTAGCTTCCATTGCTCTATTCTAATTTTTAAGGAATTATTTTCCTCAGTGAGCTTTTGGACCTCCTTTTCCATTTTGGCCAATTCTACTTTTTAGGGCATTCTTCTCCTCATTGGCTTTTTGGACCTCTTTTCCATTTGGGTTAGTCCATTTTTTAAGGTGTTATTTTCTTCAGTACTTTTTGTATCTCCTTTAGCAAGCTGTTGACTTGTTTTTCATTATTTTCTTGCATCACTCTCATTTCTTTTCCCAATTTTTCCTCTACTTTTCTTACTTGCTTTTCAAAATCCTTTTTGAGCTCTTCCATGGCCTGGGACTGATTCATATTATTTTTCTTGGAGACTTTGGATGTAGGAGCTTTGACTTTGTTGTCTTCTTCTTGTTGTATGTTTCGGTCTTCTTTGTCACCACAGTAAGATTCTATAGTATTGGGGTTTTTTCCACTGTTTGTTCATGTTCCCAGCCAATTACTTGACTTTTTAACTCTTTGTTAAGGCAAGGCTCTGCTTCCAGTGTGGAGAGTGTACTGTCCCAAGCTTCAGGGGTTTTGTGCAGCTGTTTTCAGACATACTTCTAGGGACCCGTAAATTTTCAGTTCTTCCACGGTGGTATGATCAAAGGAGGGTGTTTACTCCTTTCCTGGCCTGTGCTCTGGTGTATGAGTGACTACAAGCACTCTTTTCTGCCTTGGAACTGTAAGGAAGATTCTCTCTTCACTGCCACCACAAGCTCCACCATGCCAGCATTCTTCCTCACCCCAGGACCACCACCTAGGACTGTGACACAGATCCAAACACAGGCAAAGCAAGAGAATCCTCCCTCAGTGCCAGTAAACAGATCCCTGCAATCCTCCTCTGATCAGCCCCTCGATTCCCCCTACTGTCTGTGGACCAAGAGCTGTGGAAGCCACCACAGTCATTGCAGGGTTGTGTCAGGGCTGGGGTCCAACCATGCTCCTCTCTCACCCAGGTCTGACCCACCTTCCCCACTGACCTTCTAAGTTGTCTTTGGTATTTGTAGGTTGAGAAGGCTGGAAATCGCCATAGCTGCCAGAGATTCAGTCCTCTGAGGCCTGATCTTTGCCTGCTTGGCACAGACTGAACTGTGCTCCTCTCCCAGCCTTGTGCAATAGACCTTTGTCATCAATCATCCAGGTTGTTTTGGGCTGGAAATTTGTTTCACTCTGTCTTTTTGTGGGTTCTGCTACTCTAGAATTTGTTTAGAGTCATTTTTTACAAGTATATGGAGGGGTTTGGGGGAGAATTCAAGCAAATCACTGCTTTTACTCTGCCATCTTGGCTCCACCCCCTCAATCACTTTCTTACGTCTAGATGATCAACAAAACAATAAATCAAGCCCTGATTTGCAGCAATTGTTGATTTCCAAGGTATAAATGCTCACACTGAAATTTTAACAATGGATTTTCAGGAGCCTATGGGAGCTGACTCCATCATATTCATTCACCAAGTTCCCCCTGGTTGGCTCTCTCAGAGTGGGAGATAGTGTAGCCCTCTTCCCATATATTCTACCTTCACCAGGGAAAACAAGACTAGGAAAAGCATGTCAGAGGGCTATTGGAGTTATAGAATTTCAAAGTCAGAAAAGAGTTTGTCAGCCCTGGAGTCTGAAACAAGAAAATCCCCAAAGTGATGCTCAAACTTCTGCTTGAAGACTGCCAGGGAGAAAGACCCTAGTATCTCCTTGGCAGCTTATTCCAGTTTGGGGGTGGTGCAGTAGAATTAACACTGAATTTGGATTCAGAGGACCTGAGTTCAAATCCTGACTCTGAGCGACTCTGTGACTCTTTGAGCTTCTGTTTCATTACCTGAAAATAAAGCATTGAATTAGATATCTACACTTCATTCCAGCCCTAAACCCATAATGCTCAGTAGCTTCTCCCTTACATCAAGCCTACATTTGTTTCTTTATGACACCCACCCAATGTTTCTGGCTGTGTTAAGCAAACAAGTATAATACCTCTCCCATATGACAATCCTTCATATACTTATGAAGAAAGCTATTGCGGCCCTCACCACCCAAGTCTTTCCAAGGATAAGCATCCCCCTTTTCTTCAATTGATCCTCAGAAGACAAGACCTCTAGAGGCAGCTAGAAGACAACCAATCAAAGGCCAGGTCCCAAATTCTAATTCTGACTCATTCATTTTAACAATCCAATAAGCATTTGTCATGCTTAAAATGTACTCCAATACTAAGCTAGAGCTGGAGGAGAGAAGCCAAAGGGGTGAAACTCCTTCTTTGCCACTTTAGGGGAGAAACAAAAACAGCACAAAAGTGTCCGATGGAGGGGCAAAAGGTGTTACTGGGGAAGCAAAGGCCCTAGAAATCAGGAAAAGGAGAGGTCAATGAATAACCCATTTCTGGCCAGCTAAGTGTTTTATTTTTCAGGCTTCTTATTTTCAGGGAGATGAATATTGTGCTTCTGAGAATTGGTTATTCAGAGACTAAATGAGAACTTCAGGCCTGAAAATGACCTTACTGTTCATCCAGCCACCCTTCCTGATAGAACAGTGTCCAGCTTGGAATTTGGAAGACCTGGATTCAAATTCTGTATCTTACTCTTACCAGTCATGTTACATTGGGCAGGTCACCAACCTCTCTGAGCTTCAGTTTGCTCATCTTTGAAAAAGAAGGGATTGGACTAGACAGACTGTGAAATCCCAACCAGCCCTAAATCTGTGATCCTGAGTCCTCTCCGAGCCTCAGTCTCCTCAACTATAAATGAGTATAATAATAGCCTGTCTCTCCACGAGCAACGGTGAGGATCAAATGAGCTGATGCATGCAAATAAATGGGAGTTCTTTTAAAAAATGTTTATATATGCTTTTTTTGTTGGTTATTTCTATATTGCCCTCTGCTCCCTGACCTTAGAAAACTCTCTTTTAACAAAGCAATATATGGTTAACCAAAACAAGTAGGCACATGCCTCATTTTTAATTACAAACTTAATAATCAGAATTTATGAACTTTATGAAATTGTGAACTTAATAATCATGAATTTTAATATACAAAGAAAAGAACAAAAAAGAATTATATATGAAATGGCAAACTGTTATACGAGGTTTTTAAATTATCCATTAAATTTAAAACAGTAACAAAACTAACCTGTTTGTGTCCCCTCCTGAATTTCTTTTGTTTTCTTTTTTTTTTTTTGTGAGGGTCCAGAGTCACACAGCTAATGAGTGTTATGTGTCTGAGGCTGGGTTTGAACTCAGGTCCTCCTGCCTCCAGGGCCAGAGCTCTACCCATTGTGCCAGCTAGCTGCCCCTGTTTTCTTTTCTTTAAAAAAAAAAGTTTTGTTTAATCTCTCTCCCCTTTCCTCTCTCCCTTTGTCTCCCTCTGTCTCTCAGCCTCTCTCTTTCTCCTCTCTCCCCTCCCTCTCTCCCTTCCTCCTCTCTCTCCTTTTCCATCATTACCCACTAATTCACCAATTCACCCACTGACTCCACTGTCTTAAATAGAAGCCCTCCCTTTTAACAAATAAGTATAGTCAAGTAAAACAAATCAATGCATTGGTCATGTCCCAAAATGGGTACCTGATTCTGTGTTTCTAGTGCTTCCCTTCTCTGCCAAGATACCTCGCTCATTTTTCAAATATGAAAACTGAGGTTCAGCAAGGCAATGATTTATCTCAGATCACAGAGCCCTAGACCTTCTCGCTGGGGGCAGAATTGGCACCACGACATTGGTTTCCTGGGCATCTCTGGGTTCTTTCTTTTATACCACAGAGCACCTCCAAAAATCCACAAGGATTTTTCATAGTTTATAAGTTGTTTTTTTTTAATCAGCAAGTTTCTGTAATAGCTTGACACTAACAATGGAATCAGATCCTAGCTTTACTCCCAACTCACTCTGTCACCTTGGACAAATCACTTCCCTTCACTCCCATTGGGCATCATTCCTCACCTGTCCAGAGAAGGAGTTGGAAGGTACCTTCCAGCCCTGAAGCTCTAATTATCGATAAAAAGGGAAACACTATTTCCACATCTTTCTTGCTTTTTTTTTTTAATTGCTTGACAGGAAAGAAAGGCTATGGGCAAGTCCTGACTCTTTAAAAAAGTTGTCCAGGCTTTCAAAAAGAAAGAAAAGTGAATCCCATTTCCTGTCCACAGGGTCTACAGTTTTCATTACAGTAATATGCTATTTATCTCCATATTATACAACAATAAAGATGAGTGCAGTGCTAGGCAGAACAAGATATCCAGTAGCTGCTCAATGAAGGTGAATTAATATTTTTATGAGAATAGTGTTTACTGACTACTGCATGTTTAAATCAGTAATTTAATGTTTTTGTACCTTAGGCACTCATATTAAGTTTCTATAATTGTGGTTTTTTAAGATAAAGAGCAAGAAATAGACCACTAATCTAGCCATAATCTTACCTTTTAAGTTCTACCGAGGATTTTAAATACCTGTCTAAATAATTATGGAAGAGTGTCTGAGGAAGAGCTGGGGAACATGAGGGAGAAAGAGGTTGACAAGTTAATGTATATTTAGCATAGTTTCATAGGGGAGCATGGGCCTTATACGCCTGGAGGTACCAGCATACCCTGGGGCCAACATTACCATTGGTCCTTCCTCCTCAGGGGGCATATCTCTCAGGTGGCAAAATTGGCTCTTCTCCTTCCCCTGGGGAATGGGCTAAAGGTGATGTTCATATTACATGCATTGTGACAGGACCACGTTCATCAGGGGTCCCTCATTCCCCCTTTCCCAATGTGAGTTAGAAGATGTTGACAAAACCAACAGTGATTGGCCCTGAGTGGAGCTTCCCCGTGCTTAGGTTCACATGGGGTCTGTCAACATAAGTCTCACTTATATAGGGTTCCAACCCTCCAATTTGGTGGACATCTGAGGACTATGTGAATAACCACCCCTTACCCGGCTGTCCTAGGTGTAGGATGGATGCTCTATGGATGCTGTCGCCTCTATACCCTTTTGCATATCTTTGCTGTTTTAGAATTAAGTAAACCTCTCCTTTTGTTAACTCTTCTGTGACTTATGGGTGCCTCCATTCCACTCCAAGCCCTACGTTGGATGCCAAAGAAACCTCTTAATCTTGGAAATTCACTCTAACTCTGAATTTCTTACACTGGTAGTACCCTTCTCCCTGTGACCTCTTCCTCTCAGAACCTTTGTTTTAAGGAGGGCTCCTAGGTGAGTCATGTACTCAGGACTCTGGAATCTTTCTACCATTCCCCCTGCAGCTATTCCCCCATCTACTCCTCCCTTTTCCTTTTGTGTGCTGCCCTCCCCTACCAAACTCTAAACTTGCTCTTTCTGCTCCTATTTGTATGCCCAGCTTTTAGCACGGTACCTGGCACACAGTAAGTGCTTAATAAATGCTGGTTGACTTGACTGACTTGCCTTATTTCATTCCAACATCAATCCTGAATTAATAGAGTACAGGTATTAGACCACACACCTATACAAATCTGTACATAGACATCTAGTCCTGTGGATACCTATACAGAAACATTTTTTTCAAAGGAGAGGTTGGAGTCAGAAGATTTGGCTTCAAATGCTGAATTCAGAATTTATTAGCTATGTCCACAAGTGGCCTAAGGACCCTGACACCTTTTATTTTTCAAATTGATTTTTCACTCTGAATTGACAAAGATCCAATAGAGTGGGCCTTGGTGTACACCCAGGAGAACAGAAAAAGAGGATTTAATATGAAACTTGAGGCCTACCTTGGGTATAGCTCATTTTCTTTTGAGCTATTTTTTTTTCCACTAGGCAATTGGGTTAAGTGACTTTCCCAGGGTCACACAGCTGGTAAGTGTCAAATGTCTGAGGCCAGATTTGAACTCAGGTCCTCCTGACTCCAGGGTCAGTGCTCTATCCACTATGCCACCTAGCTGCCTCCTCAGTACTTTTTAAAAATGATGTTTCATTGATGCCTTTTATCTTTATACCATCACCACTACTTTCCAATAAATGATCCACCCTTTTACAATAAAGAAAAATTGCACAACAAAACAAATTGTCACAATGACGGCAACTGAATGTGTGTTCTGGGCCAGGCATTGTGCTCAGGCCAGTTCCATGATCCATGCTCAGGACTGAAATGTGGTGAAATTCTCATGGATCATAAACTACCATCAGAAAACTTGATTTATAAAGAACTTAAATGGATATAATTACTTTAAAAAAAAAGAGGCTGCTCCTTTCTAGCTCTTCATTCACCAGGGCAGCAATCCTGGATCGAAATGATGTTCTGTAACCCTGATTGCCCCACAAAAAGAGAGAGAGAGAGAGAGAGAGAGAGAGAGAGAGAGAGAGAGAGAGAGAGACAGAGAGAGAGAGAGACAGAGAGAGAGAGAGAGACAGAGAGAGAGAGACAGAGAGAGAGAGACAGAGACACAGAGAGACACAGAGAGAGAGAGAGAGAGAGACAGCTAGGTGGTGCAATGGATAGAGCCAAGTGGCCCTGGAGTCAGGAGGACCTGAATTCAAATTTGATCTTAGACACTTGACACTTACCAGCTATAGGACCCTGGGCAAGTCACTTAACCCCAATTGCCAAAGAAAGAAAGAAAGAAAGGAAAAAAATGACATTCTGCAAAGCAGTAGGAATTCCACCAGACCTTAGGAACACCAACTATCTCTCTATAGATTGGACTTTTGCTGCCTCTCGTCTTTTGGCCCAACCAAATCCTGAGAGTGGTCTCCCTAAAAGAAAGCCATTTCAGCATACACAAAATAAATACCGTTCCTATTAATTCACAGTATATGCAGCATTTTGCACCTGCATTCTATCACCTTCTTTACTAAGAAGAGGCAAGTATGTTTTTACCATTTTTCTTCTGGAATCAAGATTCAACAACACCCAATTCTTCACATACTCCCTGTGAGATTCAATGGCAAAATGGTTGATGCTACTTCAGGAATAACTGAGTAGCCTTTAGTAAATATCGAGATAAACAGATAAATCATTGCCGTATTATACTTGGGTTATACTGGCAGATACTGGCACAGAATCAGTCCCAAAAGAATTGTGAAGCAGCAGAAATGGTCATTATTGCGAGAGCCATCTTGTCTTTTCTAAGAGGACCTTACCCTCTTTCTCAGAGAAGCCTTCCTGCCTCTACCATCTTGCTCTTGGCTGGGTACCCACTAATCATGTATAGATGTTAGCTGTTATGATTCCTTTCAGGGCTCCTTACATTTTGAAAGAGTCAAAGTTTTCAAAACTCAAAATAAATATGGTGATCAGAAGACTGATATAGAGGAGGGGGAAGGGGGTAGTTTTAGGGTAAGACTTGTGCTATAGAGTAAAGAGCACGGAATCTAGAGTAAGAAGACCTGAGCTTGAATAATGGCTCTGTCTGTTACTAGTCACGTGACCTTGTCTCAGTCATCTTACTTTTCAACCAGTTTCCACATCTCTAAAATGAGATTGAACTGCATCCTTCCAAGGTCCTTTATATCTAGTAATTCTGATTTTATTACGATCCTGTGACTTAAAAAAAAAAAAAAAGAAAGAAAAGAAACTATGTCATGTGTCCATGTTAGAGAGAAAAAGCAGGAGACTCAGCATTAGGGAAGTTGAAGTCAGATCTAGAAAGCAGCTCACTGGAACTGCTCAAGGAAGAATCAATCACCTGTTGATCCTGAGCCACCTGGGCAGAATCTAAAAGGGAACTATTTAGGAATGGCTTGTGAGCAATAGGGCAGCTAGACAGTACAGTGGCTAGAGTAATGGACCTGAAGCCAAGGAGACTTATCTTTGTGAGTTCAAATCTGGCCTTAGACACTTACTAGCTGTGTAAGCCTGGGCAAGTCACTTAACCCTGTTTGCCTCAGTTCCTCATGTGTAAAATGAGCTGGAGAAGGAAATGGCAAAAACCATTCCAGTATCTTTGCCAAGAAAACTCCAAATGGGGTCAGAAAGAGTTGGACATGAGTGAAAAATGACTGAATTCCAAGCAATAAGTTGCTAGTGTTGACCTCATTCTGTGGAGGGAAAGTAGCGAGTTTTCTCTCCTACTAGGCTGCTAACATTAGTTCTTGGGATCCTGTTGGCCTCTCCTTCTGTGGAAGCTCTCCATGCCTCACTATGAGATTCCTCAGCTGGAGAGTCACTTGCTGTGTACGTCCTTGTGTATACGTACGTCCTTTGGACGTATTTTTGGAAACACTACTTATCTTGACTTTGTAGCAGCTGGGGTAGTGCATATACCTACACAGGATAAATACAAAGAGGCCCAGCTACTTCCTTATAGACTTTTCACTGAGTCTTCTCACTTTTTCCTTTTTCCAAAGGCTATCTCTACGATAGAGGTCTTACCCTCTTAAAGTAAGGCGCTGTTAACTTCATCTACTTGTAGGGCAAGTCTTATGTGAGCCAGCTAGTTAAATGTAGGTCAGACCAGTGAGTATTCTGGAAGAATCATAGTATAGTGAGAATATAATTTATTACCTTAAAAAAGAAAATAGTAAGAATGTTTATCAACTTGGCATGTTGTTCAATTGTTTCAGTTGTGTTTGACTTTTTTCTTTAACCCCACTTAAGGTTTTCTTGGCAAATGTACTAGAGTGGTTTGCCATTTGCTTCTCCAGCTCATTTTACAGATGAGGAAACTGAGGCAAACAGAGTTAAGTGACCTGCCCAGGGTCACACAGCTATTAAGCATCTGAGGCCAGAGTTGAACTCACAAAAATGAGTCTTTCTGATTCCAGGCCCAGCTCTCTATCCACTGTGCCACCTCACTGCCAACTTAGCATAACTGAATCCATTTTGTTTTAAGTTTCCATTTGGTGATCAAGTTGTTTTGAGTAAGTTGCTTTTTAATAAAACAGTAAACCCTTGTATAACAAGATGTAGTAAATAATGTGTGTGTTCTTAAACAACTGATATGCATATGTAGATGATATTTTAAAAACTTTATCAGTAATTCATGTAACCCCAAATTATGGGGTAAGGAACACCCATAGCTAGAACAATAAGAAACCAATGAGAGGCCCTAATCATTCACCTACCCCTGGGTCCTGACTGAAACTGGCTCCTGGGGTACTTGAGACTTGGGCAGCAAGGAGACTTGTCAAATGACCACCTTGGAGGGAGACACATAACCTCTGGTTAGTCAGAGAGAGAACTTTATTGTCTAGTTGGTATGAAGAAAGGTGATCATCACCTCTAAGACTTAGCTTGGTGTTTTGTTTTTAGAGGGGGGGTATTGTTTGCACATATTGATTAATAAAGTTTGATCAAATGCATTGAGAAGTGTATTTCCATTTATATATATATATATATATGGTAAACACATGCATAGTGTATTTCCATCACACTTGTTAGCACATGAGTACATGTAGGTGGCATAGTAGAATACCAGGCCTGGAGTCAGGAAGACTCTTCTCCCTGAGTTCGAATGTGGTCTCAGACACTTACTGTGTGACCCTGGGCAAGTCACTTAACATTGTTTGCCTCAGTTTCCTCATTTGTAAAATGAGCTGGAGAAGGAAATGGCAAACCATTTCAGTACCTTTGCCAAGAAAACCCCAAATGAGGTCATGAAGAGTCAGACGTGACTCATATGACTGAACAACCACGAAAGTTAGCACATGTGACAGGAAATCAGCCAAATGTGTTACACATAGGATCATAGATTTAGAGATGAAAGGGGCCTCGGTCATTGAGTCCAACCCCTTCATTTTACAGTGGAAGAAACTGAGGCCAAGGGAAGTTAGTAGAGTTGCCAAAGTTCACACAGGTAAAGTAAATGATAGAGTAAGGATTTGAAGTGAGGTTCTCAGGCTCCAAATGCAGTGCTCTTCCCATCGAACCAAGGCTAAGACTGCAAGAAAATACCACAACTTGAGAAAATTACCCCCTACCACTCCATAGTCATAGAAGTGTATGGGGAAAAAAAATTTTTAATAACTAAAAAAAATTTAAAAAATAAATAAATAGAAGAAGTGCATGGAAACGTGCTCAGCCTAGCAAAAGTGTTTTAAAAGATCTGTCCTGCAAAAATTATATCAGACCTAAAAATTAGGATATTGCCATATCCCATCTCTTAAACACCCTGCCTGTTTATTTGACACTTTTATCCTGTGAATATGGCTAACTTATCAAGAGTTAGAAGGATGCATAGATGCAAGGAGAGAAAATTTATATGGATTGTGTTTGTCCAGGCTGGAGGGTGGCAGCAGTGGGAAGTGGAAAAATCTCTTAATTTATTTAAAAGGAGGGAAAGAACTAGGTTATAGAGAGAAAAGTGTAGGGCCTGAGGGGGACTCTAGAGTCGATTTGGATTGGGGCAGGGGAGATGCATAAACAGAAAGACACATTCATTCTATCTAAAAAGTCTATCAGTAGCCCCTGGCAAAAGTCCTCCCTGAAAAACCACCATAAAGATGACAATCTAGTATAATTGCTATTGTTGTTTGTCCTTCGTTCTCTAAGAGGACCATAACATCAGGCAGGTGATGCCATGCCTTGACAATTTGGATATAAGTGAGGGAGGGCTAGGCAAAGTCATCAGCCTCACTTTCTCCTCCAGAGCTATCCGGGTTTGATACACAACGAGGCTGCTTTGGTAAGCAGCAGACTCACTCTTTATCAGAACATTCCTCTACTCTCAGGGCTGCCTGTGCTACCGCTACAGATCAATCAGTCAACAAGCCTACTATGTGCAGACACTGTGCTGGTATTGGGAACATAAATATGAAACTGCCCCCGCCCTTGAGGAGCTTACATTCTCTCTCAAATAAGCCTTCCTTCCTGTCTCTTAAGCCTTATGCTCATTTCTCTTCCTTCCTCCAGAAGCCTCAGCCCAGGCCCAGCCCCTCTTGCCTCTAACTCTGGAGAAGAGTTTCTATCTCCTGTTTAGCTCCTCCTACAGCAATGTTTCTATATACATTGTATTGACTTATCCAAGTACATATTGTATCCACCTCCCCCAAGTAATAGGCAAGACTTGTTTCTTTGTGTAATGAGAGGAATGCAGTACTAGCCCCTTCATCACCCAGCGGCTGGAAACAAGCTTCCAAAATTCCACGTGGATTGGGATCAGGCAGGGAGTAGCTATACATGCCCTGTATATTCCCTCAGAAAGGACAAATCTGAGCCTACTCTAAGGACTGAGCCCTTACTGGCCATTCCACTCATTACCTGAGTTTTGTCTTTATATCTCCAGGGCCTAACACAGTAGGTGCTTGACAAATATTTGTTTAATTTAATCAGGAGTGAGTCAGTCAGAGGAGGTAGGGTCAGTAGATGTAGGTGGAGCCAGGACTACGGACTGGCTGAGTCAGACAGTTATATAAACTAGGGTTGGAGTACGACAGGTATCATATTTCTTGCCTTGTCAATGAGGGGGGAGGCCTGGAGGACAGGAAAGAATTTGGAAGTGAAAATAAAAATTAAAAATAAGAAAAATAAACTGGGGTTGCAGGAAGGAATCCACAAAAGAGGACCAGAACTTAAAGGAGAGTTGAGCAATCGCTGCTACCTAGTGATGGAGCTAATGGGAAATCAAACAACAGGTGTCAGAGACAAGCAATCTCCTGGGGGACTAGAAAAAGCCCCACAGACACTTCTTATGTGCCCTCGGGCCATCTGACTTCTCCAGGCCACAGTTTCCATATCTATAAAGTGAAGGGATTAGACCAGATAACCTCTAAGATCTCTTCTAGCTTCAACTCTAGGATTCCATGATCTCATGAACAGGTGTCAAAATTGGGAAAATACAAGTGGCCTTGGGGTAGATACTTGGCTGAGTCCCAACAGGCCAGCTGAGGTGAGATCACAGGCAGAGGACAGAACAAAGGATGTAAGTGTGACCAACTGGACAAAGTAAGTTATGAGACAGGAATGGGAAAAGCCAAGGCCAGAGTTGGAGCCAGCCACTGGTTTGGCTGCCAGGAGGTTTGGTTTCACAGATGGAATACGTGTCCTTGAAACTAAGGAGGTTCAGGGTGTGCCTCAGCCGCTCCGCTCCAGGTTGGCCAATGTATATCTTCAAGGGTCCACCCAGCAGGGTGGGTCCTGTTACTTCAATTTGTGGTTGTGCTTCCTTCCTCTATGAGCCCTTCCTGCCTGTCTCTGAGGACAGTGTTATGACTTTAGAAATTTTGCTGACAGAGACACAGTCAAGGAAGAGCTGATAACTAATTCTTCTTAGTCTCTAGTGCTATGTCATCATTATCCAGGAGCCCAGCAGCTGACTTTTTGACCAGCACCCTGATATATCTCTTCTCTCAGGGAGTAGAAAAGAGAATAACCTAGAGTAGTGGTGGGGAACCAGCAGCCTTGAGGCCACATGTGGCCTTCTAGGTCCTTGGGTGTGGCCTTTTGACTGAGTCCAAGTTTTACAGAACAAATCCTTTTATTAAGGGGATCTGTTCTATGAAGTTTGGATTCAGTCAAAGGGCTGCACTTGAGGACCTAGAAAGCCACATGTGGCCTTGAGGCCACAGGTTCCCCACCCCTGATAGAGCCTGAGAACAGAGTCCCTGTGGGAATTGTAACAATCTTCTCAGTTCATTTCTCTTATGATCCCTTATATAAGAGAAACTAGGGGCAATGTTTGAAAATAAGGGAAACATTTGAATTGGGGCAAGTTACTCTGTGGGCAATTAGGTGGCACAGTGGATGGACTGTTGGGGCTGGAGTCAGGAAGAGTCATCTTCCTGAGTTCTTATATGGCCTCAGACACCCATTAGCTGTGTGACCCTGGGCAAGTCACTTAACCCTGTTTACTTCCATTTCTTTATCTGTAAAATGAGCCAGAGGAAGAAATTACAAATCACTCCAGTATCTTTGCCAAGAAAACCCCAAATGGGGTCATGAACAGTGAGACATGACTGAATAACAACTGTCTACCCATAGTTTCCTTCCAGCAGACATTCTCGGGTCACTCTTAGTAGAGAGGGCAATGATATTAGGAATCATAGGATGATAGGCTCTAGTGTTAGAAGGAACCTTAGAGTTCATAAAATCTCGGAATCTCATAGCTGGCTGGGACCTCAGTGGCCTTGTAATCCAATTTGTGCCTGAGAAAGGATCTGCAGGACAGCAACCCCCACAAGTGGTCATCCAGCCTCCTTGCTTGAAACCCTCTAATGACAGAAAATACATTGATTGCCTCTTGTGGTTACCTGTCCCACATTTCTACCATTCAAACTGCTTCAGTTTTTCTTGCATCAAGCCTACATCTTCCTCTTTGTAGCTTCCACTCATTTCCTAGTTCTCAAATCCGCGGTCAAATAGAAAGAGTGGGACATCTGTGACGCCATGGGAGAACCCCTAAAATACTTAAAGATGGCTCTCAGGTTCCCCTGCAGCCTTCACTATTCCAAATTGAACATCACCTTTGAAAACTTCTTGTATGGCATGGAGTCAAGACCCTTCACCATTCTAGTTGCCCTCCCTGGATATTGTGTAGGCCATCAATGTCCTTCTTAGATCATATAGTCCAGCCTCCACATTCCACAGCTAAGGAAACAGTCCCACAAAAAGGCAGTGAGTTGGGGCAGCTAGGTGGCACAGTGGATAGCGTACCAGCCCTGGAGTCAGGAGGACCTGAGTTCAAATCCCACCTCAGACACTTGACACTTACTAGCTGTGTGACCATGGGCAAGTCACTTAACCCTGACTGCATCACCAAAAAAAAAAAAAAGGCAGTGAGTTGCCAAGTTCATATACAACTAGTAAGGGGAAGAAATAGAATTTGAACCCAGATCCTCAGATTTCAAACTCCAGGCTTTTCTACTTGATAAGTAACTTAAGTAAACCTTACTGCTGATCCCTTTCTATACCCTCTTTACCCTCACCAACTTAGTTTCAGTTCCAGGCATCCTGAAGGGCCCTTAGAGGCCATCTACTTCACCCTATACCTGAGCAAGAATCCTTTCTATAATACCCCCTATAAATGGCCACCAACCTTTCCTCTTAGACCTCTAGTGAAGGGATGCCTGCCACCTCTTAAGGGCCTGTGACCAAACCCCTAAAGGATTACTTGCTATTGCCTTGCTTCTCATGATCCCCAGAAATATCCATGGTGAGTACTAAGGACCCATTGGGCCCCAAGGAACCATCCTGGTTGGCACTGGGTAGTGTGAGAACTGAGGTAGGAGCTGGTTCAAAACAAACCAAAAAAAAATATGTCTGAACTCCAACAAGAGGCTTTTCCATTTTTTATTACAAACTTGAAAAATAAAGTTTCTTCAGACAATTACAATGTCATCCCCCAGTTAAAAAAAAAAACACAAGTATTGCTTAGGACAGGTAACAACATAAGGACAGTGACAAATTTGCCAAATTCCATTTGCTTTCCAGTCTAGCCCATCTCTCAGCTGCGATTTCTTCTTTCTGACAAGAAAATTTTTCTTATGTCTCCTGGGTATTGCTTCTCTATCTGTATTGCTATATTACCTGAATGTAATTGTAAAGTCAAAACTCTTCCAGAAAGCAAAGAGGATTCTCTCTGAGATGTAAACATCCTTTACCCCCCACTCTGAGGTTTAATAAGTGGCCTTGCTTGCTGTCTGGTGTTTAAATTCTCTTTCCATTCTAAAGAGCTAGTAACAACAAAGAAACTGAAGGACCAAGGGTTCCTTCCTCCATATTCACCTTTGCTTCTCAATTTGAGATGTAAAATTCAATTCAACAAGAATTTATAAGTACCTACTATGTACAAGGCGCTGCAGTGGCAGAAATGAACAGCAGTCCCTAACTTCAAAGTGCTTTCATCTGATTGGAGAGGGCCAAGCATCCCTCCTTGCTCTGCAACTGGCAGTTCTTGACCTACTAGTGCTCAGCTACTCTTAATCAAATAAACAGCTGAGGTTAGTCTGTTTTACAACATATGGCAATCTGGCAAACAGTTGGGAAGCTGGAAAGCAAGATGAAAATGAAAAAAAAAACCATAATTATGCATATACAAATACATTCTTTGCAGGTATACTATAAGGGAAGAGCCCCCATATCGTCCAATCAGTGCTGAAAATCATCAATAGTTCTCAGGACTGTAATTAGTAGTAATGTTGAATGGCATGCACAATGTGAGGTCAAAGTAGACTGAATTACCATAATAGCAGGATTTTAACCTTTTCCTCCAGATGATCAATTTCATGTTTGATTGGCTCGCTGAACTAATGCGTAGGATTTTCCACTGTTTGTAAGGCTAAAGAGTACAGAAAGTCTCCATCTTCCTAAGATTATCTTTCATCTGATTTTAAACAAGATTCAAGATTTGGCGAGTGTATATTATTTCACATAAGATACCATGCTGGCCACTGAGGAAGACAATTATTCTTATCGTGCCAAGTTTTTTTTGTTTGTTTCTTTTTTTTTCCATTCCAGGATTATGTGATTCCCAGTCTTTCTGCAGGCTGGTATTTATAAAACATGCTGAATTTTCACATCTGTTCCCAATGTTGCAGTTCCAGCAATTTCACCTCCATTGACAACACAAGGCCTCTTCTTAAGTGGTTTTCTCAATAGAAAAATGAAGCACATTATGTGCAGGCATGCCATAGAAAACAAACTGCTTTATGTGCAGACCCAATAGACTACTTAAAGAAATGAAAAAAAATTAAAAAAAAATCTAGAGATCTGAGAGCTTTTATAAATAATCCAGTGTACTTGTGTCTAAGGAGCCATATTCTCCTCTTTTGCTTATAAATTATGCTATCTATTTATCAATTAACTTCCTACAGTACCCTTAATGTTGTACTTTCACAGAAATTTAAGATCATAATGTTTCCTTAAGCCACTTTGTGCCTTGGAAATGTTGGCATTTTACAAGAACATCAGAGTAAAGGGTCCAGATCATCTTTTTGAGCTGAAAAAAGGTTCTGCTTCATGTGATCCTCTGGCTCTTTTATTGAATGTGCCACCCAGAAAAAGGAAATAGGACAAATTCCAGAAATGCCCCCTCATCCAAGGCCTAACTGGAGAAATCAAATGATGGGCTAGGAAAGGACTATGTGCTTTCGCCTTCCCCATTCTTGCCCCATATGGAACAGACTGGTTGTTGAGGACCATGAAGAAACAGCTCTAATGTCAAAGTTGCCTTGGACTCCCTTCCACACAAGGACCTGTGTTGTCATCTTCTGGAAGTGAGAAATCTCCCTGAGAGAATTTAATTTACTGTCAAATCCAAGTGCATCTCCTCCTTCCCTGAACAAAAATTTCAAAATGAATGACAGAGTAACAAGATGTCCGTGTTGGAAGGGAGCCCAGAGGGCAGCCAGCCCAACTGATGCCTCTGCGATAGCCCTAATAGGTGGTCATCCAGCCTTTCTTTTTCAGCTTCTAGTGAAGGGGGACCTATTGCATCCTGAGGCAGCCCATCCTTCTCTAGAGTGACTCCAATGATTGAGGAGTCTTTACAGTTATATTAACTTAAACATTGTGCTTGAGAACTTACATTTTTCATTCAACTTCTATTCTTCATTCCTAGTTCTAATCTCTGGAGCCAAGCAGAAAAAAGTCATGTTTTCCTCCCATTTGCCCTTCAAACACAATAATCAAGTCTTCCTTAAATCTTCTCTCCTTTAGGCTGGATATTTCTAGTTTATAGATCTAAAGCTAGGTTTCTTCCCCTATTCTGTGTCCTGGACACTTTGGGCAGTCTGGGGAAGCTTGGGGACCCCTTCTCCAAATAATGTTTTTAGATGCATGAGATAAAATGCATAGGATTGCAAAGGAGACCAATTATATTAAAAATAAATGTGTAATGATTTCCCATCCAAGTTCATGGACCCACTGAAGTCTATCTATGGAACTTCTTGGAGGTCCATAAACCCAGATGAAGAGCTTCTCTCTGATCTAGAACTAGAGGGGACCTCAAAAGCTGCTAGCTCAATCCCTTCATTTTGCTAAATCTCAAGAATATTAAATGACTGGTCCAGGCCACACAGGTAGAAAGTATCAGAGGTGAACACCCCTTCCTATGGTATGAACTCAAAACTCTTTCCCGTCCTGGTTGTTTTATTCTAAATCCCCTATACCTTATCTATGTCCTTGTTTTCTCCAAGCTAAAGATCCCCATATCTTTTAGCCCCTTCTGATGTAGCCTGATCACCAGTCTTTGTTTGCTCTGCAACTTATCAGTGTCCTCCCACCAAGTACCAAGAGATAGTCCTTTTATTTTGTATTTTGCTAAGTCTGCTGTCAGAAGATGAAAGCATCCACTATCGGCCTCTTTTGATGATTCATAGTGGCATGAAGGTGATCCTGAGTTCTCAAAGCTTAGGCTGGCTATGGGCAAACTACGGCATATCCTACCGAACTAGAAAACCCTTTGAACTCAGACCCAGCAACAGACTGTGCATCTGTCCTCTGAGGACCAGCTCAAGAAATTCAGAAGAGGTCACCACTAGAGGTGACCACCAAGTAGTGAACATCTTTGGCCACAGTAAATCATGCAGACATTCTACTAAGGTGTGAAAGGATTGGTGACTGCATTGGTGATGGGTATACTCACACTGATGAAACATACAGATTTCTGTCATGCTGATCTAGGTAAGATGAGAGTCTGAAAGTGATTAGGCAGCTAGATGGCACAGTAGATAGAGACAGAGTCAAGAAGAGCTGAGTTCAAATCCTGTCTTAGACACTAGCAGTGTGACCCTGGGTAAGTCATTTGACCTTTCTCAAATTTAGTTTTTTCATCTATAAAATGGGAATAATAAAGGTACCAACCTACAGGGTTGTTGAGAGAATCAAACAATAGAATAGGTATAAAGTGGTAAAGTGCAAACCTTAAAGAACCATAAGATGCTTGCTATTACTACTATTATTAACATTCTGCTACACTTAGTATTGGTCAAACACTTATTTGACTGTTGCCTTCACTTCCAAGAAGAAGTAAAAAAAACCACAAAAGAACATTTTGAGGGAAAATACTGCATTTGGAAAAGACTAAAGAAATTGGAGTTGTTTGGCCTAGTGAAAAGGAGGACTAATTTACTAACTGCCTTCTAGGATTTAAGGAAGACTGTCCAATAGTCCTCCTTATATCTACAGAGGTAGCAAGGTGATAAAATGGTTAGAATGCTGGAGTTGGATCTGAGAAGACCTGAGTTCAAATCATGCTTCAGACACAGGGCTAGGTGGCCCTGGACAAGTCACTTCATCTCTCTGTGCTTCAGTTTCCTCATTTGTAAAATGAAGGAGTTGGACTGGATGGCCTCTAAGTTCTCTCCCCCTACCCCCAGTTCTAAATCTGTGATCCCGTGAAACAGAAAGATTCTTCCATTGCAGCAAGATGAGGTTTGGTTCAACCTAGACATGAACTTCCTTATTACAAGGCTGATGAAATGCTGAATTTCCAATGGAGGTTATAAAGAATCTATCCCAAGAGATCTTGAAAAATACGTCCTGTCTTGGATGACTTTAATATTCTTCTCCCTAGAGGCAAGAGGTCTGGACCAGATGGCTTCTTGAGCATTGTAACAGGTTGAACTATTAAATAAAGAATTTAGATACTTGCCTAGTCGCTTGGGGGCAGCTAGGTGGTGCAGTGGAAAGATAACTGATCTTGGAAACAGAAAAACTCCTCTTCCTGAGTTCAAATCCAGTCTCAGGCACTTACTAACTGTGACCCTGGGCAAGTCACTTTATCCATTTGCTTGTTTCCTCATCTGTTAAATGAGCTGAAGAAGGAAATAGCAAACCACATCTTTTTCCAAGAAAATGGGCTCAGAAAGAGTCAGAGACGACTGAAAACAATCAAACAACTGGTGACCCAGAGTTTTTTTCTCTGGGGGAAAAAGTAAGAAGTTATAACCATCTATTAATTTTAGTTATTCCCTGTCAATGCTGATTCCCAGAAGCCCTCTAGAAATCCCCTCCAGCTGGGAGCTCCACCAAATGATGTGGACTCTTTAGAACTTGCTTGGCTTACTAAGAAGGAGATAGTCTAATCATAGACCTATACTTTCAGTTCTGTAATTCTATGACGTAGATATGGAATGTAAAGAAAAGGAAATGCATCACTAAGTGAAAAGAAGAAGAGAAAATGTTATTGAATGAATTCTCTAAAGACTGCAGAAAAGCCCTACTTTTGGAGTCTGAACATCTAGGTCCAAATCCCACTTTGGATGACTATTACCTGTCTGATCTTGGGCAAGTCACCTCCTGGGCTTCTGTTTCCTCAGTATTAGTAAGAAGAAGTCAGGTTAGATGACTTCTGAAGTCTCTTCCTTCTCCAGATCTATGATCCTATGACTGTCAAAACCAAATGGAAATCTCAGATAATATCTTTTGGTTTCTATTCCTGAGCAGCTTTTTTGCCTCTTATTCTCTTCTTAAATTGGATTTAAGGCAGGTGTTGGTTCCTAAATCCAATCACAGACAGATCGTACGTCCCATTTAGAACCTTATGGCAATGAACTGACATCCTGGAATCTCTCTGTCTATAGATGGACTGAAAGAGAACAGACGAGTCTGAGGATTGGGGAAAACTGAAGGACAGCTGTGTGGTTTAGAATAGCAGGGGAGACTGAGGCCACCAGTAATCTGGGAACATGGTAAATGGACCAAGTAGAAAAGGGATTTTTCCAAAGGTGTTAGGAGAGCACCCAGACTTGGTTTTCCTCCAAGTCTGAAATGACACAATATGCTCTAGGTCATTTTTAGAGCAAGTGATGAGCTTTCAGTATTGACAGTGTGACTGTGGGCAAATCACTTAAACTTTCAGTGAGCTAGGCAATTCTTTAAGACAGCAAGTGGTAGAGAAGGTACACCCCTGCATTGGTAGAGGGTTTCCTCTATGAGTTTACCATGCCAGTGAAATCATAGATCTACATCATTTCCTTAGGAGTTTCCGCACTTACTAATGGAAAAAAAAAAGTCTTTTCTTCAAAAATGCAAGACAGAGTTTTTGAATGCTTTTGCAGCTATTGTCCATAAGATTCTCTGAATAAATTAGACCTGGTTGAACAGTCAGGAAGAAAAAAAAATACAGACCTGGACTTGGGGATTTGGCTTCAAGAGAGGGGAAAACAATTATGCTAGAAACACATCCCCTGTTGAGTAGAGAGAGAAAAGGATTATTAACCTCCCGGCATGCAAACAGACAAGACACCATGGGGTTGGAACGCTGCCTTCAAGTTCTCAGCATAGTTAGGAATGCAGGTACTTGTGTGGGCAATGAAAAGGGGGCAGCTGCCTTGCTATACCTTAAGGCAGCCTTAGAAATAAGCCCTAAAACTCCAGCAGCCCACAAGAATGTTTCACCAGCCCACCAGCCCCTCAGGAGGTACATGGATGGCAAAACACATAAAACTATCATTCATCATGACTTGCCTCAAATAAATTGCTACATATTCTAGGAAAGGGGCAGGTCACATGACTACTTTGAAGGTCAAAGTTGAATCAATTCTTCCTTCTTTTTTTCTATCTTTCTTTTTCTTTCTTCCTTCCTTTCCTTCCCCTTTTCCCTTCCTCCTTCCCTCTCTCTTCCTTCTTTCTTTCTTGTGTAAGTAATAAAATTAACCCTCAGCATTTTTTCCTCTTTGCTTGTTATAAGGGAAGAGTTCATTCATTCTTTTCTACTTCTCTTCCCCACCAATATAAACACCAAGAGTAAGTAATGCCTTATGAACCTGCCTGTGTTTTAGGGGAAAGTACGGATCAAAGCTGAAGGTGATTTCTGCTTCAGGGGAAAGCTCAGCATGAAAGGAAGTGTTAACATTACAAGCTCCTTCCTGAATCCTCAAGGACTGTTTAAAGGAACTTGGCTAGATATGGTGATGGTAGGATACAAGCCACCCAGCACTTTAATAGGGTTATGAGTTACCCGTGAACTATGGACAGATTTATCAGTCCTGAGATTACGTCTTAAATTGAAACCCTGGCTTTGGCTACAGCCACTTCCATGGCACAATTAATCTATCGATGGATGCCTCATCTACCATCAGACATATATGGTTTACAGACACATGCGAAACAAGTGAGGCAATGAGTTTACCCAAAGGAATTCATTGAGATGTAAAAAGAACCAAGGAATGAATTCCGGCCCATGAAGAAATGAGAAAGGTGGACAAGTAAGGTAGTAAAGGTTTCCTACAGGTGAGTACAGTGAGGTAGAGTCACATGCCACAGTCAATGAAGGTTGAGAAAGAGAAGTGGATAACCACAGGCTGCAGGTCCAGCACTAGGGAACTTCAGGGATTTGTGGACTGAAGCCAGAGCTTGTTTCCAGCGTGTCTGCCTTAGTACGTCCCTCCAGGTCCAGGTGAAGTCATCAGCATTATGAAGAGTAAGCGCAGCAAGGGAAAGGGAAAGGTTTTTGTGTCTATAGTTATTTGAAATTGATTAAATTTTTATCCACTTCATCCTCTGTTGTCAGGCTTTGCTAACTCCCTTGTGGGCTGTTCCTCTTGGAAAAACATGTGCACTGTTCACCTTCAGGATTCAGCATCACTGTAAAAACAAAACAGCAGAGTAGGTGAGCTAGATCTGATCCTTGTGCAATGGAGGAAGCCAGAGGAATGTCAATATCTCATTTAAGATTACCACTTACTGACACCACCAAATTCGATTAGCCATCATTCAATCAACAAGAATTTGTTAAGTATTCACTAGGCACTGTGCTAAGCACTGGAGATACAAAGAAAAGCAAAAACACAGTCCCTGCTTCCTAAGAGCTCATATTCAAATGGGGAAGAGAACAAATAATTAGCTATGTATATTCAAGACATACATGGAGTAGATAGAAGGCAACCCCAGAGGGGAAGACATTAGCATCTGGGGGATGACTGAGAAAGATCTATAGAGTGTGGTATTTGATCTGAGTCTTGGTGGAAGCTGGGAAAGCCAGGAGGTGGCAGTGAGGATGGAGGGAGGACAGTCAGTAAAAATGCATGGAGTAGGGAGATGAAGCATCATGTTTGGGAACTGAAAGTATACGGGAGAGATGAAAGATTTGGTACAGCCTGTGGGGTGAGTGAGATAGTGAAGCAATCAGGAAGATAGAAAAGGATTTCCTTGCTTCTGTGAGGGCCCAGTTGAGATTATATGACAAATACATTTCTAAATGGCTTTACCGCATACAAAGAGGTTTCACGGACCTGGTCTTATTTGAACCTCACAAGAAGGGAGGGTAAGACACCCTTTTTAATCTCTGTTTTATAGTTGAGGAAACTGAAGCTCAGAGAGAAATGGCTTGCCCATGATCATGTAAGTTATAAGTGGCAGAATGGGAACTCCAACCCAGGTCTTCCCTCCAAAACAGACCTAGAAGCAAAGGTTTCTTTGGCTCTCCTTTTTGCTAGCCAAGGAAGAAATCTGTAACAGAACCAAAAGGTGGCTATTTCCCTCACTCCAGCTCACCTCCTTCTCTAGCTTTGATGCTGAGACATCCAGATGGAGCTGAGGGTTTTTTTCAATTTTAATTAAATCTAGCACAATTCTTTATGAATATATGCCAAATTGTCCCTTAAAAAAATTCCATGTGTTGTTTTCCCTTCAGTGCTGGAGTTTCTGGCATGTTTTCAATAACCTGTTTTTAGCATATCCACAAATGATTTAAAGGTGGCTATCGCCTGTCACATAGAAGCCCTTCAGCTCTGAATCCCCCTCCCAATGGGAGCAGATATGAATGAATATCTTTCTCCTCTTCCACTGTGGTGCTGTTGACTGATATGTCTGTTGTGTTTCTCACTTTAAATTTGCTTTCATTTTTCTCATTCCTCTTTCAGCAGTTTTTGTGCAGTTGGGTTGTACATCTAGCTGCCCGTCCTGGAAAGCTGGCTTGGGGAGGTCTTGAGATAGCTTAGCTTTAACTGATGAAACTAGGGCCACTAACATATAGATGTAGACAGTAATTCTAGCATCTAAGGTAAAATTGAGTTTCCAAGAGTGGCAGGGAGTGGGGGGAGGGGAGGAGGAAGCACAGGGGTGGGAGGGTCTAACCATTCCCACATATGCAGACTGTAGGAAGAGAAGCCAGGTTATTCAAAGTGGGAAGGTATTGGGACAGAGACATTAGTAAACTGGGGTCTGAACTTAATGGGTAAGAAGGGAGAGTGACCTGGAGGTCCATGAATGACAGGGATCTGGATCCTTGGATCTGGACAAAATGGAATGAGGAGGAATGACGGTAGTGGGAAGGTCTCTAATGTGATGGAGGGGAACAACGAGCTGGTCATCTCTTCCTGGTGGTCTTGTGCATTGGGTGATGCAAGAGTAGCCATCCTTGGAGAGGGCACCATGAGATATAGTGTCTTCAAGAAGAAAGCTTGGGTTCAGTGATCATCAAGAGATGGAAAGGATTATGACAGGAAGAGGTCTAGGATCAGAGAACCACAGAATTGGAGAAAGCAAACTCAAAGGTCAGGAAGGTCAGCCCCCTCATTTTACTAATGAAGCCCAGAAAGGGGATGTTTGTTACTTCCCAAGGTCACACTTGCCAGATATAGGGCTTCAGAACCTTTTCCCAGGCAACCCACCTCAGCTGCTAGTGGTTTTCTCTGCAGGGCTACCTTGTAATTCTTGTATATGTATGTATTCTTGTACACAAATATTTATGTATGTGTATCCCCCATTAGAATGTAAGCTCCTAGAGACTGGGGACTGGTTTTGTGTTTGTTTTTTCTTTGTATCCCTAAGGCTTATCACAATGTCTATCATCTAGGAAATATTTGATAAATGCTGTCAATTGACTGATTGATTGAATGGTTTTGCTTCAACCTTGCTTTCTCTCTGACTTTTAGAATCATAAGAAAATAAGTAAATAGTTCAAACCAAAACCGCTCTTTCTTCACATGGCCAAAACATTCACATCCATTTTTTTCTAAAACCAGATGTCTAAATGCCTGGGCTTGACAATGTTTTAGTTCATTAGAATACAAAAGTTGGCAAAATATGGGCCAGTCTCCATTACCAAGAATCCATGGGTTTAGGGCATTAAGGAACAAGATGACAATTGCTCATGAGGCACATTATTTCAAGCCAACGAGAGTAGGCCAAAGTGAAGGGCATCACCACCTCATATACAGTACCAGCATGGGCATAGAGTCTCTTTAATTATGGGAGACAAGGACGTTTCTAGTGTCTATTAATTCTCAAATGCACCTTTCACCAGGAGAGTGATGGGAGTGGGGGGGTGGTACAAGGCTATTGATGAATCAAAATTGTTAGATTGTTGGCTGATTCAGAGCTGAGCCTGGAGGCACTTTCTCACACTCCACTCCTTCTATTTACTTAGGTGTGTTCCTTGGTTTCTGGGTCGCTATTTATCACCTGAGTGAACTGGTCAAATAAGCCCCAGCCAGCCTCAGCTTTAGCAACCTCCGGAGCCTCCCATTCAGAGCGCCAAAGCAAACTGATATGGGGCCAGCCCAAGGCAAACTTGGGAGAGCATTTCCAAATCTCTCTCTGTTTCCCCCCATCTACTCCCAACACTATCATGGGGTTTTAGCCAAAAGTCTGGGCATTGGCATTCACAAATATTTTTTCAAAGAGTGTGCAACACGAACAATTAAGAATGGAAAACATTTGAATCTAAAAGATTATACTGAAGTTTTACGATAAGTGGAGTCACTAACCCAATGTTGGAACTGGAAGGGACCTTATGGGTCAGCTAGCCTAACGCCATTTTTTTCACTTAAAAAATCATTCTATTAACGGTTTTTATTTTACATCATAGCACTCTCTCTCTCTCCTATACATATGTATGTACATATATGTGTGTGTGTGTGTGTGTGTGTGTGTATGTGTGTGTGTATGGGCCCCTCTTATTCCTGACTCTAAACTTCTCATATTAAAAAGAAAAGAAAAAAACATTTCAGCAAAAGTAACCAACCCTGGACAATGTATGCAACATCCTGCCCTCCCTATTACCTCCCCTCACACAAGGGGGAAGAATGTTTCACTATTTTCCAGGCCTATTATTCCAGATGAGAGAACCAGCCTACAGAAGAGAAATGACTTCTCTAAGCTTACAGAGTTAGGAAGTAGCATAATTAGGATTCAAGTAGGACAGTGTGTCCACTATTGCTAAGAAAGCATATGGCTAGAATGGGACAAAAAATGGGTGATAGAAGAACAGATCCAACCTTCTATGTAAATTCATTTCTTCCCCTTGATTGCAATTCAGGCCCAAATAAGTTATGTGGGCTCTCTCTCATTGATTCAATTTGATAGGAATTCACTAAGTGCCCTGGAGGAGTTTACATTCCACTGGGGGTTGCAACAGGTAAACAGAAAAATAAACACACACAGTACATGTAATTTGAGGAGGTTTGAGAAAGCGCTAACAGCTAAGGGATCCGGATTCCTATAGGGGATGGCTCATAAGTGGAGCCTTAAAGGAGACTCGAGATTCTAAGATACAGAGCTAAGGATTCCAGCCATGGGAGACTGACTGCCTTTACAAAGGCATGGGGTGGTAGATGATGTGCTTAGTTCAGGAAACAGCCAGTGCATAGGACATAAAGGGCATGAAATGGAGCACAGTGAAATCAACTTGGGAAGGGAGACTAGAGTTGGGTTGTGAAAGGCATAGGGGACAGCATGTGCCAAGGCACGGATCCAGGTGGTATGTGGAGCGCAGAATTTTGGAAAGAGAAAACAGGCCGATTTGGCTGGAAAAGAGAGGGAAGGGGAGTAACAGGGGGAAGTGTGGGAAGGCAAACTGGAGCTAGATGATGCAGGGCTGTACGCCCCAAACTGAGGACTTTGGGTTTCCTCTTTGAAGCACTAAGGAGCCATGGAAGACTTGAGCAGGGAGTGATATGGCCAGACTTTTTCTTCAGGAAGATTATTTAGACAGCTGTTTATGTTGCTCTCATCTCTGAAGAGGCATTCACTAACAGTCTGCCCTATAGATGGGTTGTGGAAGAAGGGATCCCTACATTGTAAGCTTACCACATTAATGAAGTCGCATGAAGGAAACGAACATTTATTAAGCACCTGTTATGCAACAGGCATTCTGCAAGCATCTACAAATGTTAACTCATTTGATCCTCACTATCCTAAGAGCTGGGTGCTATTGTTATCCCCATTTTATAGATGAGGACAGTGAGGCAAAAAGAAGCTAAGTGACTTGCCCAGGGAAGCACAGATAGTAAGTGTATGAGGAAGGATTTGAACTCAGATCTTCATGACTCCAGGTCCAGGACTCTATTTCACCACCTAGCTGCCTCATGATCCTTGACGCGTTTGTGAGTCCCTTACTTGCAAACCATCTTATTTCATTCAGGCTCTGCCTCCACTATCACAGCAGTCTCCTATATAAAAGTGTCCCCACTTTGGTCTCTCTCCATTGCCTACCAGATAAAATTCAAACTTCTTATCCTAGCATTCAAGGCCTTCCAAGATCTGACTCCAATTTCAGGGTCAAACGTTGCCTCCCACGACTCCCATTTTCATTCCCTGAACTACCCTGCCTCCATCCCTTTCCTTACACCTTTCTAGAGTGCATTCCCACTTTTATCTCCTCCTAATGAAATCCTACTTGTCCTTCAAAGCCCAACCCAAGTGCAGACTTCTCTGGGAAGCCTTTCCCACTTTGTCCTCACCACTGTAACCCAAATTATGAAAGGGACCGAAGTATGTAAGTCAGGAACTGCCTATTGACCAAGTAGATAGACAAAGAAAGCCATAAAATAAACTCTTACTTAGTCCTCCCTATGCCTGTAGAATAAGATCAAGTAAGTCCAAAGGATATAATGAACTGGTAGGGTGTTGGACTCAGAACCATGGAGACCTGAATTCCAATCCTGCCACAACATCAGCTATGTGACATGGACCTCAGTTTCTTCATCTGTAAAATGGGTCTGTAATGTCAACTCCACCAAATGGTTTCAAGGGTCGAAGAAAGTAATGTTTATGAAGCAGTTTGCAAACTTTGAAAAGCTCAACTACTGTTAGTGGGCAAGTCATTTCCCTTTCGTGGATCTCAGTATCCTTATCTGTAAAGTGAGACAGTTGGAATAGATGATCTCTAAGGTCCATGTGGGCTCCAAAATTCTATGATCTGATGATAACTGTATAGAACTAGTCCTTCCAGAACATGGGAGAAGGGGCAGCTAGGTGGCACAGTGGATAGAGCTCCAGCCTTGGAGTCAGGAGGACCTGAGTTCAAATCTAGCGTCAGACACTTGACACTTATTAGCTGTGTGACCCTGGGCAAGTCACTTAACCCTGATTGCCTCATCAAAAGAAGCAAAAAAACAGAACATGGCAAAGAAAGGTCTAATATAGATGGTGGGAAAAGAAGAAAATAACCTATTCAACTCTATCACTAAAATGAACTTTTTTTTTCCTTCTGATTCCAGGTACCAATAGATTGAGCCAATTCAGTGAATTCAGTAGGGGAAGAAAATGAATCCAACCATTTGTGTTTGCCATCTTGCAATCCAAATAACCAGTTGGTTTTTCAACTCTTTTTTTTTTGGTACAATGTAAACATAGTCCAAATTCTATTTTTGCAGGGAAAAAAGAGAGTGAAGGGAAGGGAGAGGAAAAAATTAGGCAGATCCTGTGTAACCGCTGCTTGAGTTATCCAAGAAGCAGGGAAATCATCCATTTTAATAGTGCTCTTGAGTTTGGAAACATGAAGCAAAGAGTGGCAGAAAATGGCAAGCCACACAGCGAAAAAGTCATCCTTCCAAAAACTGTGATGATGCGTGTACGGGACCAGAAGGATTCTCTCTCAAATCTGCATTCCTGGTGCTCAGTACAGTAGAATCTAGCAGCTCACATTTATATCAAACTTTAAGCTTCGCAAAGTGCCTTACTTATATTAACTCATTTGGTCCAACATCCCTGTGGTGTTCAGGCATTTTTTCAGTTGTGTCTGACTGTTCATGACCCTGTTTGGGGCTGTGTTGGCAAAGAAACTGGAGTGGTTTGCCATTTCCTTCTCCAGCTCATTTTATAGATGAGGATACTGAGGCAAACAGGGTGAAGTGACTTGCCCAGGGTCACACAGCCAGTGTCTGAGGCCAGATTTGAACTCATAAAAATGAATCTTCCTGACTCCAGGCCATACACTCTATCCACTGTGCCACCTAGCTGTCCCAACATCCTTGGGAGGTAGGTGCTATTGTTATATCCATTTTATAATTGGTGAAACTGAGGCAGACAGAGGTTAAATGACTTGCCCAAGGTCATAACAGCTGGTAAGTGTGTGAGGCAAGATTTGAACTCATATCTTCCTGACTCCAAGGGCTGAGCTCTATCCACAGCTCCACCTAGCTGTCTCTGTACATTGGTACAGTAAGTGAATGGAATTCTGTAATTCAGTGACAGGAAATTAAGGGAATAAAAATTTAAAAATAACAACCACAGCTGACATTTATATGGGTTTATGTATAGCTTTATGGTTTGTAAAGCACTCTGCATTATCACTCCTAAGAACTTGAATATATTTTCTGATCCACTTTGTCGTTCTGTCATTTCACTTGTGTCTTACTCTTTGTGACCCCATTTGGAGTTTTCTTGACATGGTTTGCCATTTTCTTCTCCAGTTCATTATACAGATGAGGCAAACAGAGTTAAGTAACTTGCCCATGGTCATACAGCTAATTAAGTCTCTGAGGTCGGATCTGAATTCAGGTCTTTCTGACTCCAGAGACAGAGCTCAACCTACTGCACTATCTAGCTGACACAAGTTAAATTAGGAGTAATTGACAAAAAGTGATGAACATAGGAGACAATAGGGTGCTGAGGAAAGTCTCAGGATTTGTAGTCAGAGAATCTCAGTTCAGATCTTGGCTTTATACCTGGCTAGGTAAGCCTGAATTTCCTCTTTCTGGGTCTTTATTTCCTTATCTGTAAAATGAGGGGATCCTATTAGGGGACCTCTGAATTCCCCCCCCAGCTCCAAGTGTAGAATCCTATGACCAGCTGCATTCTATTTTTACTCAAAGTAGAAATAAGAAGTGGGCTTAATGCACTGTTTTGTAGCTATCTGATGCACTTTTGTGTATTACTATTATAACTTGCAACCTACATGTCATCCTTGACTCCTCACTCTCACTTATTCACTGCACATGGCTAATCAGTTGCTAAGTAGTGTCCTTTCTGCCTTTCTAACATCTCTCAAACAGCCTGGTCTCTCTTCTGGCACAGCTGCTACACTTATCACCACTCACCTTGACTATTATCATTGTCTTCTAATCAGCATCTCCACCTCAACTGTTTCCCCAACTCCATTCAGCTGCCAAACTGATCTCCTTAAAGTGGTAAGTCTGACTATGTCACTCCCCTACTCAGTAAACTCCAGTGCCTCCCTCTTACTTCCATCATCAAATATAAAATCATCTGTTTGGCTTTTAAAGTCCTCCACAGCCTGACCCCTTCCAACTTTTCACTCCTTCCACACACTATTTGATCCAGTCATGTTGGCCTCCATGCTGTTCCTCACAGAGAATACTTTACCTTCCAATGCTGTTGACCCCTGTGCCTGGAATGCACTCCTTCCTTATTTCCTTCTTTTGGTTTCCTTCAAGACTCAGCTAAAGTCCACCAACTG
This sequence comes from Phascolarctos cinereus, assembly GCF_003287225.1. NCBI lineage: Eukaryota > Metazoa > Chordata > Mammalia > Diprotodontia > Phascolarctidae > Phascolarctos > Phascolarctos cinereus. The sequence goes on along the minus strand of NW_027556402.1, from coordinate 104,089,154 downwards.
CAAGAAGCCTTTCCTGTTTTTTTTCCCCTTTGCTAGTGTCTTCTTTCCATCTGAGATTATCTCCAATTATCTGTCTGTCTGTCTATCTATCTATCTATCTATCTATCTATCTATCTATCTATCTATCTATCTTTCTATATCTTTATCTATCTTTCTATCTACCTATCTATATCTTTGTCTGTCTATATCTTTATCTATCTATCATCTATCTATCTATCTATCTATCTATCTATCTATCTATCTCTCTATCTATCTATCTATCTAACTACATACCTACCTACCTACCTATCTATCTATATCTTTATCTATCTATCTATCTATCTTGTTTTTTATATAGTAGTTCACTTATCACCTACTGGATTAGAATGTGAGCTCCTTAAAGAAAAGACTGAGTTTTCCTTTCCCAATGCTTAGGCACACAGTAAGTGGTTAATAAATGCCTGCTGACTTGACTTGACCATAAGATTCTTAAGGACAAGGATCATATCTTAGATAATGTTTATAGGAATGTAAATGTAAAGCCTATATCAGATTGTGCACCGTCTTGGGGAGGGTGGGGGAGAGGAAGTAGGAGAAAAATTTTCAACTCAAAAGCATGTGGAAGTGATTGTGGATAAATCAAAATAAATTAATAAGATTTTAAAAAAAGACAGTGTTTAACATTGTCAATCTCTCATAATGCCCAGAAGTGCTCTCTGCACAAAATAAATGCTTAATAATTGTTGATGGTTTTAATGTTCAACGGAAGTCCAGACAACTTCCTGACAGCAGGGAAAGACAAACATTGGTAGGACTTCCCTAGTAAGGTTTGTGATCTGCACTGGAAATATGAAGATATGGGTTAAACTAGATTCAGAATTGTCCAGGACATCGACATTGAGCTCTTGACTGTGCTCTGGATGTAAGGTAACTCTTACAGTTTGTTGGTCTTTCTCCTTTTAGCAGGAGGGAAAAGGAGCAGGTTTTCCACTAAGGTTCTATTTCTAACTGCTTTTCTGAAGAGTTCAGTTGACCTAGCATCTGGGAAGAATTTTGGAATTCAATAATAGTTCACATTGACATGCAAACCTTAAAGTGATTTGCATACGTGATCTCTTTATGTCTTTACAGATATAATATTTTACATGCAAGATCATTCAGCTCTCAGCCAGAGTAAAATAGACCCTCACTAATGCTGTTCGATTGATTCTTATAACAACCATGTAAGGTAGTGCTATGGATACCATTATCCCCATTTTGCAGATGAGAAAACTGAAATCTGGATTTTCTCAGGATCAAACAACTAGCAAGCATCATAAATAGGACCAGAAGTCTGGTCTTCCTGGTTCCCAGTCCAGCAATCTATCCACTACACCATGCTGCAAATTCATTAAGGGTAAGGAAAGATAGGAGGGAAAGTGCTTGTAGGAGAAAATTGCCAATCTAGACTCTTACCTTTTGGGGGGAAAACTACTGCAACAGAGCCAGATCATGACCTCCAATAAAAAGCTAATCCTTCTCAACTTCGATACTGGTTTTCACCTGTACTTAAACTACCTGGGGGAAATAACATCAATAAAACCAGCTCATAGATGTAGAGTTGGAAGGAGTCTTAGAGGCTGTTGAGTCCAACCTATAGCTTTTACAAAGGATAAAACTCACATAGAAAATAGTCAGGATTTGAACCCAAGTCCTCTAGCTACCAGTACAAAGTGTTTTCCACTGTAGCACTTGTCTCAGAAAAGCAGAAGCAAAAAATAAAACCTATAGGGAAGCTAATAACTTTGCAAAAAAAAAAAAATGAATGACAAGGGTGGGGGTGGGTAGAGAGTGTTTTGAAATTGAACTGCATTCAGGGGTGATACACAGGTAATTTGGAAGAGCTTATAGCCATAGATTTGGACTATCTTATCCCAGGAAAACAAGCAAATTCCTCATTTCTTAGGATGGGTAATATTTTGCAACACATCTTTAGGGGTCCCAAGCTTCCCTCAATACCCCACAAGCTTGGTTTAGCCTGGGCCAACAACATAAAGTCTGAAAGCTCTTTGGGGCAGTCAGACTCTCTATTCATACTCATTTTCAACTATGCTAAGAGAAGAAAAAAACTCTTATGATATTAATCCTTGTAAATCCAAGAATAGGGCATTGACCTTTAAGTTCATGGAATGTATAGGAAGAGACACAGTGAGGGAGCAGGCGTACCATTTTCAGAACTAGAGATGATCAAGAGTATCTGATGCTTGAACTAACCTGTCAAAGTTGGACTTTGCTAGACAACTGGTAACTGGACAGATGCTCAATTTTCTCCTTAAATAGGAATTTCTGAGCTTCTGGAACACTTGTACAAATGAAATCCAACTGATTGGCTTCTTCCCTCATTCCTGAAATTTGGCTTTTAGGGAACATATTAGTTTCCCCAGGATGGCTTCCTCTAACTTGATTCAGTTCTGACCTTCCATTCCTGGGAGGCCAGAGTAGGTATATTCGGCACAAAATTATAAGTTGTCAATTATATACTGAATCTGGACTGTGTTGACAAGTAACCTGGGACAGATAATCAGTATAAAAGAATATTGTAATGCTAGAGAACAATTCCCTAAAACATATGGGAGAAAGCGGGGTCTCAAGTGGAAAGAGCACTGAATTTGGAGTTGGAGATATAGGTTCAACCCTAGCCATGCTACTTATGACTCCTGAGTCTTCAGCAAGAGATTTCTGCATTCTGAAGTTTTGTACTCCCATCTATAAATGAAGGGGTTGGACTAGATCAGGAGTTCTTAACCTAGGTTAGGTGGAGAGATTTCAGAGGATGCCATGACCTTGGATGGGGGAAAATGACATCCTTATTTTCACTAACCTCCAACTGAAATTTAGCATTTCCTTCAATTATTTAAAAATATTATTCTGAGAAGGTATCTGTAGGCTTCACTAAATAGCCGAAAGGGTCTATGATACAAGAAACGTTAAGGAATTTTGGACTAGATGAGCTGATCTCAAAGGTCTTTTCTAGGTCTGACATCATCTGATGATCAGAGATTTTGACATACCGACAATGAAAAATGGTACTCTTTTTCTTCAGCTAATTAACAGTGACATTTGGATTTGAACAGTCTAGCTTTACTCTCAGTCTTTTTTCTCTTGAGATATTCTCACTGAACCCTTCAGTTCAGGATTCAGGATGAACTGTTATTTCCTCAACTTTGCTGAATGGCAAGCTTTGGGCAATTTCAGCACTAGATTGCCTGACTTGGGGGCATTCTTCAGTCCCCCTTCTTAAAGGGGTTTTATGGCATATGTTCTTTTTTAATGGTTTTAAAAGAATGTTTTAATTGTATTTTATGGCATATATTCTAAAGGAAAGAAAATGAAGATCAACTTTGTTTTACGGATGTTAAGGACATTGATATTCTCCTAGATAGTGTCTTGCACATAGCAGGGGCTTAATGCATCCTTGTTAGATTGGACAGAATTGGACTGGAGATATCTGGAATCCCATAAAGCCAGAGTTTGGAATGATTGTTATACAAAGATTCTTGTTGTTCAGTCATATCTGACTCTTCATGACACCTAATGATTTTTTACTCATTTCGAAAACATAAAAATTTTTAATCAACAAACTCAAGGTGAAGGTAGCATATAAGCAATTTGGGAGCAGGAGCTCATTTTCCTTTTGTCTTTGTATGCCCAGCATTTAGCCCAGTGTCTTTGTGCATGTTCATTTAGACAGACTCTTGTGATTTCATTGTATAGGAGTTTGTGGGAAGAAACTTCCTCTCCGAAATCAGATTTATTCTCTTATAATTTATAGTCTCAGAGAGTTGCCTGGGGGCTCTGAGAAGTCAAGTAACTGGGCCAGGGTCACACAGCCAGGATGTGTCAGAAGTGGACTTGAACCCAGGTCTTTTAGATTCAGAAGACAACTCTGTAGTCACCATACCAAGCTCCTTGTATATAATAGGTGCTTAATAAATACCTTTTGGATTGGGTTTATATATGCTTTGCATTTACTTGTCTATTCTCCTGGAAGGAAGGGATTTTTCTCTTCTTTCTAGGTTGTTTTGTTTTGTTTATCTTTGTATTGCCATCACACAGCATCCTAGCACAGTGTCCTGCACATAATAGCTAATTAATAAATGTTTGTTGAATTAAACTGAATTGAACTTCCCATCAGTAGATTAGAGGAGCATCATAGACCGTTGATGAGACTACCTCCTCTTGATTAGACCATGCACAAAGAAGCCCTCACCCACTGTATAGGTAGTAAGCTGGAGCTTTGTAAATTACTTTTCTTAAGAGATGGAAATTTTGAAAGATGTTCTGGAATTTCTTTGTCATAGGTAAAAGTAAGGCTTCTCAGTAGCATTATGTTTCCTTTCTATATTACACACTTCTGGAGCTGGGATCTCAGAATTAATAGTCACAGGAATAAAAGCTGGAAATGTTTTTAGAGATTATCTAAATCTGACCCCTTCTTTTTATAGATGAGGAGATGGAGGCCAAGAGGGGTCAAGTTTAAGTAAGGAATGTTTCTCTCTTAAAATTTCAGAAGATGAAATTTTCTAACTAGTCCTACTGTTTATAGTAGGATTTTATTTTGTAGTTAAATAGGATAAAAATCTAGTTTGATGAAAAGCCTCTTTTACATTCATTATAGAATTTTGGCAAGGGGGAAGGGTTGTTGTTTTCAGCACGAGGAATCACTGATTTGTTCAAGGATGAAATAATCTATTTTGAGATCCTGCCTTATTCAGTCTAGGGTCACAATATGTCTTGATATGATTCTTGGGGCGGTGAAATCCTCCTTCTCTTTCCCACAAATACTTTCTCTGTAGCTCGCTAGCATTTGAACTGCCTTTAGCAAACCTTCCATTCCACAATTAAGAGATAACCTTTAAAAAGCAAATACCAAGAGGGAGCGATTCATTGACTTAGATTCACACCACTACAAAGAAATGATGAAATCAGATTTCCCCTCTTCCACTTCTTCAGGAACAGGGTTGATTGGAGAGAACAGAAGGAGGCCTTTCTTGGAGGGGAGGAAAGGGAGTGGAGGGAAAAAGAAGCATTTAAGAGTTTAAATATTGACTTTCCAGCCCCCTTAATCATTGATATGACCAAAATACTGCATTTCCCCATGCTTCTGGGTTGGGACTCTGCAGCTGCTCATTAGCATGTAGCCTGAAAGATGTAGAATCATCAAAATGTCAGCTTTGGCGGCAGAAAATCTTAGATTCATCGTAGCTGTCATTTACTACCTGTATGACCCTGGTCATTACTTTCTGGGTCTTGGTTTTTTAATTTATAAAACAAGGGTGTTTGATCATAAATGACTTGCAAGGTATCTTCCCTATTTAAGGCTATGATACTATGATTCCCCCAAGGCCAAGGTAGGCTGACTCTCCATACCCCAAACTAAGCCTATTTCCAGGGCCTCAGCTGGGTAAGTTTGGATTCTTTACATATCGGAACGGGCAAGCTGAATGCAAGAAAAGATGAATCAAAGCAATTATAATTAAAAAAGGGTTTTGGTTGGGAAAATGAAATTCACTCTAATCAGAAGGATTGGAATGTGTGTGGATCTTTCTATTTCAACAAAAGACAAGCATGATGAAAAGCTCTTTAAGTTCCCTGATTTAATGTTTCATCCAAAAGCACCATCTTCTGGTAGGGTCTCAATTCCACGGCCTTCTAGATCACCTGTTCTAATTTTTCCAAGTGTTCCACCTTTGGGCAAAGTATCTCCTCAGTACTCTGACCAGACAATCCCTGTCTACAAATCAGCTTTAAAGATTCCAAGATCTAAGTACCTTCTTTCTATACCAATATGACGCTCAGCAATACCCCATCTTGGGTGGGCATAAGATTCTCAAGTAAGCAGAGCCACCTAGTGGCAGAAATAAAAACGTTTTTGTAATGCCCCCATCTCCTAAAATAATCTGTCCAGGTGTTGGCTTTTTTTCTTTTTTTTTTTAATTATTAAATGTAAGGCTTCATTTTTTTTCTCGCTGTTGTTTACATTCACCCCCTTTGGAGACTGTTTCTGCCATCTGTTTTCTGTACAAAACATCCGCTTCTCTGATACACACAAACTACAGTTTAGCATAATTAGGGCGACTGAAATAAAACTGGAGCTGAACAGTTAAGTATCTACTTAGAAGGTCTGGGAAGTATAAGTACTGATTTTAAATTTTTTATAAGTGGCCACTAGGTTATAGACTTATAGATCCAGAGTTGGAAGAGACCTCAGAAGTCAATTAGTCCAAATCCCTCATTTTACAGATGAGGAACTGAGGCCCACAAAAGTCTAATGACTTGTCCAGGGCCACACAAGTTATACATGCCAGATCAGAGCCCAAGACCTCTAACTCCAGAGCCAATGCTCTTCCCACTGAAACACATTGCCCTGTATGTTTTGTGCAGCTTTTTCTTCACAGTCTCCACCTCCACAGGGAGCACCTTCATTATCTGCAATTACCTTGGGTTGTGGCTTGACTCTTTCTCTTCTTCTTTGACTGTAGGTAGACATTCACATTCAGCTGGAAAGGGTGAAAGATATTTTGGCCATCATTAGTCAACGTCACTCCATTTCACAGACATCAGAATAAGCACAGAAGAATACAGCCTCATCCTTTGGATGATTTGTTCAGACTCTGTGTCCCTGGGGAGCTCTAGAAGTCGAAGGCATAGCTTTGGCGGGACCTTTTAGAGTTCTTTCAATGAAAAGTTTCTCACAACACCAACCCAGTGTTTTTAAACAAATCATCTCCCCTTCCCTCCACTACTTCCACCCAAATATACTGAAATTCTCAAACTACATCAGTGACCACACCAGATCCCCAGCCTGGTTCCAAGATTGATGATTTGGGTATTTCAATATATAAAATGGATGAAAAATGGCTTTCTGCTGTGGTCACAATGGTAGTAGCCTAGCTGCCACAGAAGACAAAATGCAATACAAACATTTAGGAATGAGGATAAAGACAGCTTACTAATTTTTTGGTATAAGGAACTCCCAGATGAGGAAAGTCCCTCTACCAATGCAGGCTTGCATCTTCTCTGTAACTTACAGTCAAAGAATTGCCTAGAACACTGATGGGTCACACATGTGTCAGAAAATCTGGACTTGAACTCAGGGCTTCCTGGTTCCCAGGGTGACCCTCTACCTACTGTACCATGTTGCCTTTCTTATAGAAGCATTAAGGCTATTAAGGGCATTAGAAATCTATTTTAAAATGGGATTAGAGATCTCTACTACCACATAATTGGATGTTTTGAAGAGTGAAGAAAAAAATGTATTGGCTATTATGATTAGTATTTTAAATTTCTTTTTGTCCAGTTGCTACCATGCTTTGGCTCCCAAATAGAAACATCCTCTCCTACTGAAAAAAACTTGGTTATCTTTAGGAAAACTCATCTTTGGTTATCTGGAAAAGCTCTTAATCTCATTACAAAATATAACTAGGAGTTACCAATACCATTTCTGTTTATGCTGTTCATCCATTTATCCAGATCTTCCATTTCTATTTCCATGACAGAAGGTGTATCTTCTTCAAAAATGGGGCTGGAGAGAGGACATAAAAGGTAGGTTAGAAGAGAAACTAAGAGTCTGGTAGGCCAAGCTTTTCTCCAGGAGTCCCCAACGTCTTAGTACCATAAAAACAATGCTATTTATGATTCAGTATCTGATGTTCAGGCTAGGGACTCTGCCTCATTCAGTGAAGTTAACCTTCACTCAAAGCTAAGGATACAGGAAACATCAATCTCTCACTGGACCAAAAAAAAAAAAGTGAACATAATATCAACATGTGGGCTATAGGGAGAAAACTACAGGGTGGCCCAAAAGCCAGACCAAAGGTGGAAAATGCAGTCAGCTAACACATCAACCAGAAGACTGTCTTCAGGAAGGTAATTCTTCATGTTTTAAGCCCTGTGAAGTCTTACTTCCCTTTTCATCAAAGCCTTTCTGAAAAAAAAATCCCCTGAGGTCAAGAAACCATCTTTAATCCTCTACCTTCTCCTATCTTTTTCTCTCCTCTGAAAAAAAAATGGAACTTTTCCATTTCAGAAATCCATTGCAACCAATTCTCAGATTTCATAACTGACTGTAGAACAGAATCGGGGAGAAACTGTCTGGGTATTATAGACATAAAAAAAAAAAAGAAAAAGAAAAGCCCCAGCATCTGCTTTTTGCAGGGTTCAGACCTCTGATTTCATCAGTGTAGAAATGTTCCCCACAGATACAGCTTAGCAGCTCAAGTATAACTGAAAATCTTAGAGTTTCCTGGACCATTCAGAGGATAAGTGATTTGTCCATCACACAACTAGCATGAGTCAGAGACAGCATCTGAATCCACGTCTTTCTGATTGTAAGAACACTTTTCTAACCACTATGTTGTGCTGCTGCTCCCATCCCTGGTGGTATGGACATTTTATTAGACAAGGGACAAGTAAATTGTCCAATCAGATAATAACTGGTTGATCTTGGGAGAGTGGGCTGCTGGGCTTTGTCCAGAAAAGCTTCTTCCTGGAGAGGGAGCAGCATGGTGGATAGGGGGTTGGACTTGGAGTCAGGAGTTCTTGAGTTCTAATCTTTCCTTAGACTGGATGTGTGACCCTGGAAAAAGTCATTTAACTTTTCTCAGCCTCCATTTCTTCATCTGTAAAATGGGAATAATAATAGCGCTTACCTCACAGAGCTGTTGTGAGGCTCAAATAATATACATAAAGCAATTCACAAACCTAAAACTCTGTATAAATGCCCACTATCATTTTGTGAGGGTTATATTTCTGCCACTGTCTTTTTGGTTGCCACTATTCCTTTGTTTCAGAAGGAAAATTAATTGCTAAGGGGAAATTGTTTGGTAAGAATAAGACTACCTAACAACATGAGAAATAGATAAGAAAACATCAAGATTGGGAGATATCACCCAGAGTATGAGTTTTGATTACCCATCTTGCCTTTAGAATCATTAGTAGCAAATATAAAGGGGTTGTTCATTTGACAAGAATAATCAAACCGATGAGATTCTTAGCTTACTGAGAATGTGGTTTGGAGGGAAGGAAATGAATGCCTTTCTTTTTGCTCACCACTTAGGGACTATCTTTTGGGTTATAGTGCTAAAATGCACACAGAAATCCCTCACCAGAAGAAAGGAACTTCCCCTCCCTTCCAAGGAAAATCAGGAGAAAAGAAAGACTTGACAACAGGAGAATCCTAAGGATCTCCAGAGTTGTGCTTATCAACAATTGAGCTGATTTGAGAACTTCAAAAGGCTTACCTTTTGACGTTTTCACTGCCTAGTTCATCTGAAATAAAATAGAGATGAAATAAATATTCTCATAACTATCAATCACTGCATTCTCCCCCTCTTTCTAAAATCAGACTCTTCTACATAAAGAATAAAGAAATCAATTTAAATAAATTCTTCTGGAAAAAAAAAAACAACAGAACTGAACATCTTGTAACTATAATGACCAATTTTAACCCTGGAGAAGAAACATACCTTCCTCCTCTCCTTACAGAAGTGTAATACTCAAACTTAGCAGATGTGATGGTTGGTTTTGCTTACCTGGTTTTCTGTTTTGTTTTGTTGCAAGGGAAGGCTCATGGGGAGAAGAGGAAAAGGTGTATTTGAAAATGATTGTAATGTGACAACAAAAGGCATCACTAAAATTTTTTTAAAACAAATAATAATTAATCTATAAGTCAAAAGAAGCATTTCATTTCAATTCAGAAAGGACTCATGAAGCCCCTATTGTAGGGGTAAGGAACCTGTGGCCTCAGTCTAGGTCCTCAAATACAGCCTTCTGACTGAATGGAAACTTCACAGAACAAATCTCTTTACTAAAAGGATTTGTTCTGTAAAACTTGGACTCAGTCAAAAGCTGCACCCAACAACCTAGAGGCCACATGTGGCCTCGAGGTCGCAGGTTCTCCACCCTGCCCTATTCTGTTCATTGCAATGTGCCAGGTGCTGGGGATATAATAACAAATATAAAACAGTCCCTGCCCTCAACAAGTTCACATTTCATTGTAAGGCAAAGCACTATAAAACAGGAGCCTTTGGGGTCTGGCTACTTCAGAGGTTAGTTTAATTCGGGCCTCCTTCACCCCACCCCCAACTCTGCTTCAGACTCACTCTTCAACCTAGCCTCATTACTAAGAAAAGGAGGTCATAAAATTACAGAATGGTTAGAATTAAAATCTAGGGCATGCTGTTATATGTTTAACAATCTGGCTGGGGGGGAGGGGCAGAGGGGCAGATGGAGAGATGTATGCACTCACACTTTTAAATTTAATCTGCATTATTAACACTCTCCTAAGTCTAGTCAATCAACAAAATAATAAATCAAGCCCTGATTTGTAACGATTGCCACTTCCAAGATGTAAAGATTAACAATTGGGCCTTACAGCAGGCTGATTTGAGCTGGCTCCAGCTTCTTCCTGATTTTAAGGGATTTCAGAGACTAAGTCCAACCCAGAGCTGGGAAAAAAAGAAAGAGGGTGACCTTACAGTGCCTCTGAGAAGCGGTCAAGCTTTGCCTGAAAACCTGCTAAGAGGGTCAAGAGCATGGAGAGAGGAACAAGAAGAAGAAATTCAATCCAATTCAACAAACATTTACTTAGCCCTTACTGAGGGCAGGACATTGGGCTAGAAAACTGGATTGAGTAAAACTGGAGAAGACACAACATTTAGAAAACACATGGTACCTGCCCTCCCAACCAGCGAGGATAATGGATTTCTAGTCAAGAGACTGTCTCTTTGAATTCTGTCCCCAATTCTGCTCTCTCTGAGCCTCAGTTTTGTCATCTGTGAAAAGGGGGGATTTAAACATTTACAACACTTACTGCACAGGATTATTGTGAAGAAAATGCTTTGCAAACCATAAAGTGCTATAGAAAAAAGTGAATTATTTTTAGAGAGGTGTAAACAAAGTGCTGCAACTTGGTCGAAACCACATAGGTATCAATAGCACACTTATCCAATAAGCAGATAACATACAGGTGGTTTCATGTGGTTATTATGAGGATTAGAAAACACAATGTAAATAAAGCACTTTGCAATCGTTAAAGCACTATATAAATGTCAGTAGTAGTAGTAATAGTTGCTGTTGCTGTTGCTGTTGCTACTACTACTGATATATTGGATGACAGAGTCTGGATCCAAAAAATATCAAGACATTGGAATAAAGCTAATAGAATGAAATTTAATCAATTAGAATGTGCCTATGAAGAATAAGAAGACTCTGTCTGGAGCCAGAAGACTGCTTTCATATCTCAGCTCAAACACTTTCTGTCTACATGACCTCGGTATGAGTCACAACTTCCTGGGACTCAGTTCTATAATCTCTAAAGCTGAGAGGGTTGGACTGGATAGCCCCCAAGGTTCTGCTGTAGTAAGACGTATAGCTTGGTGCAAAAAAATCAACTTCAAAAATACAGCTTAGAGGCAATCACAGACAGACAGTAGTTACATGCCTACTGTGTGCTAGATGTTGGAGATACAAAGAAAGGCAACAGATAGTCCCTGTCCTCAGGGAGCTTACGATCTAATGAGAGAGAAACATGCAAACAAATATATACAAAGCAAGCCATACTGAGGATAAATAGGAAATAATTAATAGAGGGAAGGGGCTAGAATTAAGAGAGTTTGGAAAATGCTTCCTGTAGAAGAGGAGGTTGTAGTTGGAACTTGAAGAAAGCTAATTCATCTGAGGAAAGGGGAAAAAAATGGCCAAACACTGGGGAGAGGTGAGCATTTTAGGTCTGCTATGATATATATGCATACATATATGATAATGTACATATGTAGGTGCATGCATGCTTTTTTGGTTTAGGTGATTTTTTAAGGCCCAGTGTGGTTAAGTGACTTGTCTACAGTCATAAGGGATACTTGCTCTGAGATATAATCAAAATCCACATCCTCTGCTTCCAGATATCCCATTGAACCATGCTAAAGGATGGGTAGAAATTCAGCACATGGCTATAGAGGGTGTGAGGGATAGCAGTCAGGAAAAAAAGCCAAGCTAAATAGAAGTCTCAGAACCACCTTAATGTTATTGATCAGAGCAGGAAGAGACCTCATAGGTGATTTAGTGAGAGCCCCTCTGTTTGCAGACATCCAGAAAAGTTGCTCTCAGACACATGGTAAGTCAGCTAAAGAAGAGGCTTCTCTGGGCACTTGCCCTTACATTCCTTCCTAATGATGCACCAGTTCAACAGCATAAGTTGAGAGCAGGTCTCCACATGGCTTTAGTATAGCTCTTCTCCACACGCAGGATCCCAGTCCTGAAGAGGAGGCAAAGTATTTCTGCTTCCTTACACCCAGAGTAAATCATGGAGCAACTGGAGGCAGAGAATTCTTTACAATGACTCGCTCCCAGCTTTGGCATTTCTTCATGGTGGCCCAGCAAAGTTCTTGGCTTGCCCATAAGTGTCCCACGTCTTCTCAGTTTGTCCTGCTCTGCACAAGTTCTTCCCCTATTCCCATTTTTTTTAAACCAGACTTGTAACTTCATTATAATGAACTCCTGGTAAGAGACTTCCACTAACAATGCAAATCAGCACCTTCTCATGAATTTTTAGTCCTAGGGTCACTTTGAGATTGAAGTGACTTGCCCAGAGTCACTAAGCCTGTATGTATGTGTCTGATTCTTCCTGATCCTTAAAGCTAGCCCTCTTCTCACTGCTTCACATCACTGCTTCTCAATGTTACAGTATTTATTATCTGCCTGTAATGGGTCAAGCACTGTGCTAAGCGCTGGAGCTACAAAGATAAAACAAGAACATCACTCCTGTCAAGGACTTTACATCCTATATTCTACTATGGGATTCAGTTGCAGAATGGTAATAAAGTAGATCAGGCTCAGAATCTTGTCTTTGTATTCCTAGCACCTAGGACAGTGCCTAGCATACAGTAGATATTCCTGGGAGGAAGGTACAACTTTCCAGATCCTGGAAGCATAATTGGGGCACCTCCAGCACAGCAGCTTGGAATGCTGAGCTTTGTGGAAGTGGGCTCCAGCAGGCCATCGAGAGACACTACCTACCATTGCAATATGAACTTGTTGGGAATTCCATCCTCAGCACCTAACAGAGCCTGGCACATAGCAGGCACTTAAAAATGCTTGCTGATTGAGGGATTTCAGACAGCCAAGGTGCACAATTGGCTTTTTATCTTCTGAGAACCATTTAGCTGCAAAAACACCAAGCAGTGGGATTCACTGCATAGAACCAAATATTGGTGATCTCTAGCAATTGTAGGCTGCTATTTGTCCATTGCCTGCAGACAAATGCAGGTCCCAAGTGGGGAAAAACAGCCAGCAGGCACCTGGAATTGTGTTCCTGGCAGTCATGAGCTGTTGTTATAATTTCCTGTGAGCTGGCAGGTTCTAATGCCATCTCTAATCCAAGGAAATCTGGCACCCAATTTTCTGGTCTTCAGCATTAATGTCTGATTGCTTTCACAGAGCTGAAGGGAATTTCCTTCTTCAGCAGAATAAGGTTGTCCCAAATTCCTACAGGTGCTGGATTCTTACGGAACCTAGGCTGATATGGAAGGCGTGTTTGTCCTGGGGGTGACTGTTAAATGATAACTGTGCAAGCTGTAAGAATAATAAGAATAATAACAAATCCATTTTTGTGGTGTTTTTCTTTTTAAAATTTACTTATTTTTATATGCATTTGTAATCTGTTCTTTCTATGAACCCCTTAACTAAACAACAACAACAAAAATACCCTAAAAAGAATACCCTCCTCATAAACATTCATAGTCCAATAACACAAATCCCACATTGGCCATGCCCCAAATGTATCTCTCTTCATTCATTGTTCGGCCCCTTTCAAGGAAGAGCTAAGTGGCATGCTTCATCTTCAGTCTTCTGGATTTGTGGTTATTGTCACTGATTAGAGTTCTCAAGTCTCTCAAAGTTGCTTTTCTCTATAACAGGGGTGGGGAACCTGTGACCTCAAGGCCACATGTGGCCCTCTAGATCCTCAAGTGAGGCCCTTTGAATGAATCCAAACTTCACAGGCTTGGACTCGAAGAGCCACATTTAAGGACCTACAGGGCCACGTGTGGCCTCAAGGCCACAGGTTCCCCACCCCTGGGCTACACTAAGCATTTTACAGTTATTACCACATTTTATCCTCACAACAACCCTGGGAGGCATGTACTATTATTTTCCCCATTTTACAGTCAAGAAAACTGAGGCAGACAGGCATAGGACTTGCCCAGGATCACACAGCTAATAAATGGTACAGTCACATTTGAACTCAGGTCTTCTCAACTCTAGACCCAGCTCTCTAGCCATTGTACCACCTACCTGCCCTTCCGTTCAGAATATTACTATATTGCTTTAAAGATAGACCCATTCCTCCTTCTTCCTTTTGAATATCCCTTTCCAGAGGAAGCTTGTCTTTGGAGGGAACTGTCTTTGGGGCAGTTAGGTCCCCTCAAAGCCATGAGGTTCCATCCCTGCATGATAACCCTCCGGCACCGCCCCTGAGAGCATGAAGTCATCTATGACTTCATGATGAGGATGTCAGTTTCTCTTTCGATGCCCCTTCCTCCCTTGGGCTCTTTGGCACCCGCGAGCTGGCTCTGCGTACAGATGATAAGTAAGTTTTAAAAACCCATTAATGATGTGCTCCGGAGGAAACTCACGTGAAGTGACTGCAATCGGCATTAAATCAGGACGGAAAGCCTGTTATGGACTGCCCGTCCTTGCTCTGTAACCTTGTCCTGGATGCCATGGTAATAGGGAAAGATGGAGGATGTGAGTGGGGAGAGAGAAGAATTAAGCAAAGATGACCAATTACTTGTCCTCCATTTTCTAGGTTTCTAGACCATTCTACCTGGCCTACCTTTCTTTCTATATCTCCTCCTACTCCCTTATCTCTGTCCTTTAGGCAACTTGGACCCCTCTCAAACTTATTGATTCTAATGGCTCGTTTTTGTCTCTGCAGCCTCCCCTGATCTGACCTCTCATTCCATAGCCTCCAGTGTCTCTGGTTGTCATTGTTTCACTCTATTTAGGATTTAGAGCTGGAAGAATCTGAAGTGATCATGGAATCCAGGGGTTTTTAACCTAATGTTCGTGAACTTGCTTTTGATAACTTTATTTCAATATGAATGGTTTTCTTTGCAATCCTATGTCTTTTATGAATTTGAAAATGTTACCCTGAGAAGGGGTACATAGGCACTTGATCAGAATGCCAAAGAGGTCCATGGCAAAGAAAGGGTTAAGAACCTCTTCTTTAGTCCAACCCATTTATTTTGCAGCTGAGGAAACCAAGGCCCAGAGGTTGGGAAGGATTTGCCCAAGAGCATTCAACTGGCAAGTGACAGCTTCTCTGGAATTTTCTTCTGACTTTCTAGACTTGGACACCTTAGTTTCTATTTCACCCTGGAACTTCCCTTAGAGCCTGAGGCCTCCTCATCCTGGAACATCCATCTTCTCTTGTGGTCTTCTCACCCTGACATCCTCCATGCTAGCCTCCTCCTCCTCCTCCTATTGATGAGTTCTTCCCAGAGCTTCCATTTTGAGGAAGAGCCCAGATCAGTCAACCTTCATTCTCTTCCTGGCTCTGCTTCTGATGTTCCAGACTTTGACACCATGCTTCAGCGGCCATCTTACCCTGGAACTTACCTCAGAACCTCACCCTGGAATACCTTTTGCCATACTAGCTATCTTCTCTCATTGGTGAGTACTTCCCATGGCCTCCACTTTGGAGGAGGGGCCTAGGCTGGCCAAACTTCATTCCTCCTGGCTCAATTTCTGATTTTCTCATCTTCAACACCATGCCTTTCTAGGAGTTTCTTCTTCCTCTCCTCTCTTGCTTTTCAGCTCCCTTTAATATATTGTCTTCCCTCATTTGAATATAAATTCCTAGAGGTCAAGGAAAATTTGCCTTTTTTTGTATCCCCCATACCTGACACAGTGCCTGGCACATAGCAAGCATTTGATAAATGTTTATTACTTTTTCTTGTCTTCAGGAACAGGATTCAAATCTAATGCACTGAATGGGAATCCTCTGATTTCAAACTGGGTTCTTTCTACTTCATCTCACTGATGGTACTTAGTGCAGGAAGTCTTTTCCTACGATACTTGTCTCCTCATTCATTTTCTTTTTACATTCAGGTGGGATTTTTGAGTGTGCTCAGAAGTCAACGTAGGAGCCAGGTGTCAATGGATCAGAGATTTCCAGGTCATTTAGGCTACCACTCAGATGAGAAAACTGAGGTCTGGGAAGATTTAGGGACATGCTTGAGGTCACACACTCTGAAAGTGGAGAGGTTGGGATTTGAACAGGGCTAGAATTTGAAGCAAAATCTCCTAACTCCAAACCTAGCAACCTTGTTTTTTTCAATACTGTGCTGCATTCAATTCCACAAGCATTTCTTTCTTTCTTTCTTTCTTTCTTTCTTTCTTTCTTTCTTTCTTTCTTTCTTTCTTTCTTTCTTTCTTTCTTTCTTTCTTTCTTTCTTTCTTTCTTTCTTTCTTTCTTTCTTTCTTTTTCTGGCAATTGCAGTTAAGTGACTTGCCCAGGGTCACACAGCTAGTAAGTGTCAAGTGTTTGGTCTGAGGCCAAATTTGAACTCAGGTCCTCCTGGCTTCAGGGCTGGCACTCTATCCACTATGCCACCTAGCTGCCCCTCTACAAGCATTTCTTAAAGCCTATCATGGGCCAAGTACTATATTAGGTGCTGGCAATAAAGACAAAAACAAAATAAACTGCCTTCAAGTAACTTACGTTTTACTGGATTCAAAGAGGTAGACATGAGGAAGGAGAGCATTCTAGGGATGCAAAGGTGTGGAGGCTAGAGAAGGAATAAACTGAGTCCTGTTCTTATGCTGACCACTAAGAGAATGAGCTGTGCTCTTTGTTCGAAGATTCCCTGCATGGAGGCTGACACCATGCTGGGGCAGCCCCATTCAAAGGGAGCTTTCCTTCTACCTATTTCACTGAACTGGCATACTGAAGTGTTTAATAAGTAAATAATACCAACCACAGATTTAAATGCTCAAATGCTCACTGTCTAGAATGATCTCAGAGCATCATAGTGCTACATAATGTCTTTCTTTTCTTTCTTGATGATGAAGGGGGAAAGGAGCCCTTAATGAGGTGAGATTGACTTTCTGAAAGGTTGGACCAAGGGCTTTCAATAGTCAACTTTAAAATCTTCTTTCGTGAAAACCTAGGAAGATTTACATGAACTGATGCGAAGTGAAGTGAGAACATTGTATACAGCAACAGCAGTACTGTAAGGATGATCAAGACACTACTCCAAGAGAATTCCAAGGGAATTCTCTTGATTGATGAAAAATGCTGTCCACCTCCAGAGACAGCTCTGATGAACTTGAAAGCAATTGAAGCATACTTTTTTTTTAATTTGGGGGGTCTCTGTTTTTCTTTTGTAACATGGCTAATGTGGAAATATGTTTTTGCATCACTTCACATGTATCACTGACGTCAAATGGCTTGCCTTTCTTCTCAAAGAGTAGGGAGGGGCAGGAGGGAGAGAATTTGGAATGAAAAAAATTTAATGAATAAACATTTTTACATGTAATTAGGAAATATTTAATGAAATAAGTAAAAATATATTAGAGAAATTTTTTTTCTATCATGGTTTGACTAAAACAACATGTATGCTACCAGGTACATATTCCCTTTAGGATAAAGTACAAAGTTCTCAGCTTTGCATTTAAAGCCTTTTACAATCTGGCCCTTTACCTACATTTCCTGGTTTTAGTTCATGTTTCTCTCTTTTGGGTATGTTCCTGCCAAACGGGCTTCCTTGCTGTTTCCACCTCTATGTCTCTGCATAGGCTCTTACCCCATGGCTGGAACACACTCCCTCTTCAACCTATACTTCCCAGAGTCCCTAGCTTCCTTTAAAGCTCCAAAAAGTGTGCTGTCTCCTACAGGAAGTCTTTCTCATCTCAGCCATTAGTGCTTTCTTAAGCCTCCTCCAATGATCATATAAATACTTTCCTTTTCACCTTGTGTGTCTCCCGGTAGAATGTAGACGTCTTGAGGGCAGATACTGTTTTTCACTGTGTCTTTGTACCTCCAGTGTCTAACACAGTATTTTGTATATGGTAGGTCCTTTATAAATACTAACTGGACTGAATGGTCTGATATAAAAGAATAGTCAAGAACTGGCCTCCAACAAACAGGACTAAAATGCGACACCAGGAATTTTTTTTTTTTAACTATCAGCTAGATGGCCCAATGGATAGAGTACTGAAGTCAGAAAGACTCATCTTCCTGAATTCAAATCTAGCCTCAGACGCCTACTAGTTGTGTAACCCTGGGCAAGTCACTTAACCCTGCTTACCTCAGTTTTCTCATCTGTAAAATAAGCTAGAGAAAGAAATGGCAAACCACTCCAGTATCTTTGCCAAGAAAACACCAAAATGAGATCACAAAGAGTCATCAGGACTAAAAGTGACTGAGACATATTATGTTGTCTTATCTCTAAATTCAGAGTCTTCATTTCCCATGGAGTTTACAAGTTATGGATCTTCCCTTTTCTGTCAGATCGGAAACATGACCCAAAGAAACAGAATGTCAGGGCAGGTGAAGAGAACACTAGGGCCAGCCTTGGCGAAGCAGTGAGCTTATCACCAACCAGAGCCAAGCAACACAAAAAGAGCCAGCTGATGTTGCAGATTAGGCTGGCACCATGTTGGAGCAGAACAGGCAGCTGTCCATGTGGTGATATGAGAGGTGACAAAAGACCCCACCTGCCCTAAATCATCCCCCTCTCCCCCCAGGTCTGCTGTGGTGCATTAAATTCCTGTGTTACTTTGGGTCAGGAACTAGAAAGTCCCTTTCAACATGCAAAAGTCACCTAGCCAGTAAGGCACAATTGGTCATTAATACTCAGATAGAATTACTTTCTCAGATTGGCCAGCCAGTCACTTAGCCAACAGCTTGGCTGGTCTCATCAAGAAGGCAGTACAAATAAAATCACGTCTTCTACATCTATATGCCCACTGCCTCAGGATCAGTGCCATGCACAAAATAGGTGCAATAAATATTTCTAGCCATGTGAATTTTGGGAAGTCACCTAATTTCTCTGAGCCTCAGTTTCTTCATCTATAAAATGCATCTATAAAACATATAAAATACACTACATACTACACAGAGGTGTTGTGAGCAAAGTACTGTGTTAATCTGAGGGGTTTTTTTTAGTTATTTGTTGAATGAATTAACATAAATGAATGAAAATAATGCCTTACTCTTGTATAAAACCACAGTATTCCTGTACCTGTATTATTGAACGTTAGTCTGAGAGTAAGAGGTTAAAAGGAGGTTGATTTCATAGAAACACAGTAGTTCAGAAGTCAGAAGATCAGAATTCTCATTATATCCTTGCCCTTAACTAGAGCTAATTGCTTCTTTTCTTTGGGCCTCAGTTTTCTCTTCTCTAAAATGGGAGTATGAGGGGAGAGTGGGTTTTGGACTAGACCATCTTTAAGATTCCTCACTTTGAATAGTGGCTTGCTTAAGGGCTTACTGTTTGCAAAATTTAAATACCTCCCACCTCTAAGTGTAAGTGGAAAAGTGCTTTAAATTACAGAGATTTCAAAGTAAGTCAACTAAAATGATTAAAGAAATTGGAAGAGCCTTCATATGATTACATGCTTTTAAAAAAATTACGGCCTTTTGGTCTAGAAAGGAGATGTGACTGAAGTTTGTAAAATCGTGAAAAGTTCTGCGTCAGATGAACACAGGTATCTACCCCAAATCATGGGGTGTACTGAGGGTACTCAAATCTCAGAATATTATTGTTGTGTTGTTCAATTGTATGTGACGCTTTGTGACCCCATTTCGGGTTTTCTTGGCAAAGATGCTAGAGTGGTTTGCTGTTTTCTTCTCCAGCTCATTTTACAGATGTGGAAACTGAAGCAAACAGAGCTTAGTGACTTGCCCAGGATCACACAGCATGTAAGTGTCTGAGGCTGGATTTGAACTCAGGAAGATGAATCTTCCCGCCCCCAAGACCAGTGCTCTATCTACTGTGCCACCTAGCGGCCCTTCTCACAATATTCACTGGTCATAAACTTATCGAAAATCATTACTTAGAGAGAACTAAGTACTGGTACTGGCTAGCAATTTTACACAGATTCAAGAAAAGCTTAATTTATTGATAGGCAGGGATGTGCTGGTAAATGTTTAGCAACCAGCTATCCAAAAAAAAAATTAGGCATGACACACACTTTTAATTTTGATCTGCATTATTGATCCTTTCTTCATCACTTTCTTAAATCTAGGCAATCAATAGAACAATATATCAAGCCCCAATTTGCAGTACTTTCTGATTTTCTGAGTGCAAATTCTAATATTGAAAATTTAACAATCAGCTCTCGTGGGCTGGTTTGAGCTGGCAAGTACATGAGGCAAGCTGCCAAGTCCTGTTTATTCTTCACTGGCAAAATCTTCTTCTTCTTCATTTTTTTCTAAATCTAACTTCTTTTTTCCATTTCCTCTGCACTCATTCTAATTTGGGGCATTATTTCTTCTTGTCTAGACTAACAATATAGTTTCTCCATTGGTCTTCTTACATCTGGTCTAGAACTGTAACTAGCATAGGGAGAAGGGTCCTTTCCTATCCACCAGGAGGGCATACTTCCACCCGGCTTTGAGGGCAATTGCCACAACTCACCTCATTGTACTTGGCTAGCCTGTATCACTAGGTAACCACCCCTAGGTTGTCACACCTTTTCCTCCTACCTGCCCTGGGGATGAAAACCAGGTTACTCTCTGTCTTGGCTTAACCGCACCTTAAAACAGACTATCCTTTATGCTTTTGCTCCAACCCTATTCCAAACTGGTTTTGCCCTAGACGAAAAAACTCTTAATTATGTCTCCATTGTAATCTCTCCCCTCTCTGATTCTGATTCTGGCATTCAAGGCTTTCCAGAATCGTGCTCCTGTCTAAGACGGAGGAAGAAAGAAGAAAATTGGATTTGTATTTAGAAGGCTCTTCCCTGCTTTTCCCCTTGCAGTTTCTGCAAGAAGCAACAAGGTTCTCTGCAATGCTCCAAAGCCACTGCCTTCAGGCATTCAAGGTCTCAGGGTTTGTCTATTTGGCACATTTCTAAGAAACTTTCCATTTTCTGTAGTGTGCAGTGCCATGCTGAGAAGCCAGAGATGGGAGCAGAGACAGGAGAGAGGTTATTCAGTGGAGCTCTTTGCAAACATTCACCTCTGTAACAAACCTATGCATGAGTGAAATTGCCCGTTTCACTCCCTTTGTGCTGAAGATACAGAGAGAGCATCTGGAGGGGGGCTGGATTTATAACCTCCAGACCTTTAGGAAATCAGCACTGAGAGGGCTTGCTACTGATTCAAAGGAATCTAGATCTCTAGCTGGAAGGAACTTTCCAGGCCATCTAATCCAGGCCCCTCATTTTATCAATGAGGAATAGAGGCCAGTGTCACACAGATAATAAGTAGCTAGGGAAGAATTTGAACCCAGGTCCTCTGACTCCAGATCTCAAACATTACTTATTATCTGCCTTGGATTCTGCTCAAGTAAATGTGCTTTGTTTACCATCATGTGTCATTCTGGCTTGGTCGGGGAGATTCAATAGAAATTCGGACTCATCAGTTATGAATTGAGATGCATAATTATGCCTTTGAATGCTGTGGACCTGGGAGTAGTCCATGGGAGCAACATTAGGGAGTCCTCAAAGTGCCACATTTAGGGCTAGCATTTCCAAATCCACTAAGGCAGGTAGGTGGCATGATAGATCGAATGCCAGGCCTGGACTCAGGAAGACTCATCTTCCTGAGTTCAAATCCAGCCTCAGACACTTACTAGCTGTTTGACCCTGGGCAAGTCACTTAACCCTGCTTGCCTCAGTTTCCTCATCTGTAAAATGAGCTGGAGAAGGAAATGGCAAACCACTCTAGCACCTTTGCCAAGATAACACCAAATAGGGTCACAAAGAGTCAGAGGTGATGGAAACAAATGAACAATTGCCTGACTCCCACGCCATGTTAGTGTTCTCTCCCTCCCGAAATTGCCTTTTATTTACCTATATCTGAGCTATTTACAACTTCCCTCTCTTCCCAGAAAGACCTTCACTGTAGAGACTGTTTTGTGTCCATCTTTTTGTCTCCCTTCCCCAGAATGATGCATTGCACTTCCTAGGGGTTTTTTTTAGTAAATGTTGATTTGAACTGGACACACTCCCATGTTTGAATTTAAACTTCTATAAATACTTTTTCTCCCATCTCCCCAAATGCGAATGACAATTGTAATGCTACTCACACGACTGTAAAGCACTTTGAGATCCTTGACTCGAAGGCACTGAGTGTAAGAACAAAACCAAACAAATCATTATTACCGCATTCTTAACATTTAAAGTAGTTGTCCACAGTGGAAACACACACTGAATGCTTACCTGGCTTGGATTTTCTTCTTTTCTTGTATCTTACAAGGAACACCACTATCAAAGACAGCAGGAGCAGTAACAGCAGCGGAATGCCCACCATTAGCAGCAGCTCTGGGCTCATCATACCCTCCCCCTCTGACACAGCTGAGGGAGTCATAGTTGAAATTCGAAGGTTGCCCTCTGTCCCTGCATCATTTTCTCCTTGTTCTGGGGTAGAGTACAGCTCTGTATGCACTTCCACCAGGAATGGAGGGATTATTTCTTCCAAGACAAGTGGCTCATCTCCAGAATATTCTGGAGGTGTAGCAAAACCTGTAGAAACACATCTACATTGGCAAAAAGACAGGGCTGATGTGTTGTTTTTTGTTACTTTAAGTGATCTTGTCCACACCCACTGAAAGCTTTTCCCTTTACTTCAATATGGCATGGGCAGTGATTTCCAGCCTTTTCAAGGATGAAAGCCCATCCATTTTTAAATAAAAAGATTAATTTATCTGAGAAAAACATTTTGATTTTGCACATAGGATTATAGATTTTAAAATGAAAGAGATCTTAGAAGTCATCTATCCAAGCTGATTTGTCCAAGGTCACATGACTAGTAAGATGCAGCCTCTTTTATGGTCGCCAGTCTGATCCTTTCCACTGGGTTTTGGGTAAAAGTCATTGGTCTCTGACCAGAGGGCATTGGTTTAGCTACTTAATACCCCAAGGTTTAATATCACCTTTGAATGCAACTTTCTGGTCTAGGGGCTTAGGTCTCTCTGGACACCTCACCCAGCTTATGGGAATCATTTCCTATGTCTCCTGATTTTCAGTTAGGGTGCCCCTAGGTAGTTGTTCATATAAGGGCTATTCACCTCATAACTACCAAACAGTTCTCAAGTTTCAGGTCGCCCAGTTTTCCAATCCCAAACCTCTTCATTCTCCCAGATAGGTGAGTGAGCAGTAAAAGGCACAGGGACATTAGCTTTTCTTTTTGCCCGGTTGCATTCTTAGCCTTTTATGGCCAAGCTTGGTCAAGCCTTAAAAAAAGTTTTGGGCTCAGTTTTACATTTTTTTCAATTGTTATAGTTTTTCCTGCTTGCCTCTCTTGCTATTGATACAGCAACAGCAGCAGCATCCAAGCTGGACCATGAGGGACCATGGCTGAGAGAAGTAAAGCTTCTGGCTTCTCAACTCCCTGGGAGCAGTGGCTTCATCTTCTGTACTACTGCATGTATTTTCCCCTTCCATATTTTGTTCTGAGAACTATTATAACTATGTGTGTGTATATATATATATATATATATATATATATATATACACATATACATATATATGTATGTATATATATGTATGTATATATAATAGATATAGATACAGGTATGTTATCTGAATAATAACAGTTTATAACAAATTTGTTATAAGGATCAAATAAGTTAGTATATACTAAATGCTTTGTAAACCTTAAATCATTTTAAAATGGCAACAGTAATTATTATGATTATTAGTACATTGGTTTAACATTAACTTATAACATGAGAGACAGCATGGCATCAGAGACAGACAGCTACCAGTCTCTGAATCAGGAAGATCTGAGTTCGAGTCTTTCCTGACATATAAGGGCTGTGACCCTGGGCAAGTCACTAAAGTTCTCGATGCCCCAGATAACTCTTTAAGATTTTAAGTTGCAGAGATGGTGCTGAGCTTCACTGGCAGAGGGAGTTTCCTCTTTAGGAATTCCCTACACTGCTGAAATTACTAGTCCATCCGACCTAAAATTGATTGAACATATAAGGAGAAGTAACAGCATATTTGAGTATACAGAATAGAGGGAGAGACAGACAGACACATACAGAGACAGTGAAACACATAGAGAGAGACAGAGACAGGAGAGACAGTGATAAAGACAGAGGAGATAGGAGAGAGAGAGAGAAGAGAGAGAGAGAGAGAGAGAGAGAGAGAGAGAGAGAGAGGAGGAAGAGGAAGAGGAGGAGGAGGAGGAGGAGGAGGAGGAGGAGGAGGAGGAGGAGGAGAAGAAGAAGAAGAAGAAGAAGAAGAAGAAGAAGAAGAAGAGAAGAAGAAGAAGAAGAAGAAGAAGAAGAAGAAGAAGAAGAAGAAGAAGAAGAAGAAGACAGGAAGACAGAGAGGACAGACAGAAAGACACACAGACAGACAGAGAAAGAGAAAAAGAGAGGAAAAGGGAAAGAAACACACACAGAGGGAAGAGAGAGGGGGGAGAGACAGAGAGGCAGAGAATGAGAGAGACAGAGAGAAAGAGACAGTGAGAGACAGTGAGAGACAGAGAGAGCAAATAGATACTTTAGACACATTTAAATTAAGAACACTGAGAAACTTTGTTGATTTAATACAGCAATTCTCAGCCCTAGTTTAGAAGTACTGTAGGCTGTCTTTAATCATTTCCTGTTCAGATTTGGGTTAGACTTCCATGACCTCCAAGGCCACTTCTAGCTCTGGGATTTTGTGAATCTATTTCAAGGGGCGTCATGAAATTCTCTGAAACCAAGTAATTTAAATTCTGTGATGACATTAACATATGTCATGCAATACTTTGAGAAGTGGAGCAGGAAGGATGCATTGTGAAATTGAATAATCAATTATAAGGGATCCAAGTTCTAAAGGACTGGGAATTAGTGATAGAGAATGAATTAAAACTGAACTGTGTGTATTGGTTTACATCTCTGAAACCAGTGACTCACAATTTGTAGAACTCTGTCTGCTAGACTGAGATTATCTGACTGCAATCCTCCTGGGTATTTAATGAAAACAAGATGCATATCACATGAAATTCTCTTGGGGCAGCTTCATAGGAACCAGGAAGCAGCTTCAGTTACATTATGTTAATTTAGTAGAATATTTAGAAACTTTTTGCTATGAAAAACATGCAGGAAAACTATCCCTTTCCCAGAATCCAGGTATTTGATTTTTAAATGACCGTGTAAATTAGGACTTATGACAGGGTAGATCTGCTTACCAGCATTTGGTTGGGGGTGGCAGGAATGCTGTTACCCATGTAGAATTTTTTTTTTGTCAGTTGATTCATCTTTCCATGTTGCTGTTGTTGATGTTGAGTTGTTTCAGTTGTGATCCCATTTGGGTTTTTTGGTTTTTTTGGGGGGGGGATGATACTGAAGTGATTTGCCATTTCCTTCTCCAGCTCATTTTACAGATGTGGAAACTGAGGCAAACAGGGTTAAATGACTTGCCCAGGTCACACAACTAGTAAGTGTCTAAGGCTGGATTTGAACTCAGGTCCTCCTGACTTCAGAGCCCATGCTCTATTCACCTAGTTTTCTATACCTTTGTGATAAACTGAAGAAGAGCTAAAATGTTTCATTTCTACCAGTGGTAGACTGGTGCCCATAATTTAGTGAGAACCAATTTGAGAAAATTTCATTCAGCTATGCAATTCAAATCTGGCCTTAGTCATAAATTAGCTGTGTGATCCTGGATATGTCATTTAAACTCTGTTGCCTCTGTTTCCTCATCTGTAAAATGAGGATAATAATGGTACCTATCTCTCAGGGTTGTTGTGAGGATCAAATAAGATAAAAATTGTAAAGCTTCTAGCACAATGCTCAGCACATAAATATTAGCTATTATTATTATTATTATTATTACAGGATTCATGGTCTCCTTGGGAACTAGAGTCCCAAGAAGCCTGTGTGGAGAACAGCAGGTAATGATGATATCCAGAACGGAATCTGATTGCCAATGCCAAGTCCAATAGATGGTGAACCCAGCCAAATTCTAGGAACTTGAAGATAGCAGTACTACAGAAGATTGGGCTGTGGAAATATCTTGTCATCCTGAAGATCAAGTCATATCTCTGTCTCTAAAGCAATCAAATCCTGGCTCTGCAGCTAAACTGCCTATTATAACACTTAGCTTTCTCGCTTTCAGTTTCCTCATCTAGAAAATAGGATTTGGCTTAGATGATCTCTACGATCTTAGAGCTCTCAATCATATTGCCTATTGTCAAACTGGACACAGAACTGCCAGTTTTGCCTTCTCTTTTTTGACACTGTATATCAGTTAATTACCCCAATTTGGGTTAAAATTACCAAGAGAATCCGGTTGTATTGGTTATATGACAAACTCTTTTTTCAGCCAAGTCCTCCTCCAATGCTTCTTCCTGGTTTAGAAGTAATCTTGGGTTTTCAAAGTCCATGACAGTAGAGTGAATTTAAACTGTAGCAGGTTCTACCAAGGCACAAAGACTTTGATTCCAGGCTTAGTGATGGAACATATATATATGAAATGAATATATATAGTGATGGAATATATATGTGTGTGTGTGTATAGATAATTAGATAGATAGATAGATAGATGACAAACCTAGTTAAGTTTGGAGAGCTAGATCGACAGGTTGGCTGTAGGTGGACACATTTTTCAGCTATTTCAACTCTTTTTTAAATTGTATTGATATTTTTGTTTTTATATTACCAATACTTCTTCCTATTTCTCCTCACCTCCAAAAACCATAACTTATAACAGAAATTTTTTTAAAGAGATGAGAAATAGAAAAAAATAAGCAAAACTGGTCAACACATTGAAAAAATATGGCAACATATGCAGTGTGCACACCTGTGGACCACACCGCCACTTCTGCAAAGGATTGGTAGGAGATATCTTCTTATATCTCTTCTTTGGGAACAGGATTATTCTTTGTAATTTTGCAGCATTCATTTTTGATTGTTTGATGGTTGCTGTTTTTTTCCTTCCATTTACATGCTGTAGTCATTATGCATATTGTTCTCTTGGCTCTGCTTACTTCACTTCGCATTACTTTGTATAAGTCTTTTGATGCTTCTCTGTATCCAACATATTTGTCATGGCTTATAGCATACTAATATTCCATTGCATTCATGTATTATTAGTCATTCCCAATCAATGGGCATCTATTTCATTTCTAGTCCTTTGCTACCACAGTAAGTCTTTTTAAAAAAAAAATTGACCATTTTTTCCCAATTACATGTAAAGAATATTTTCAACATTCTTTTTGTAAAATTTTGAGTTCCAAATTTTTCTCCCTCCCTTCCTCCCATCCCCCTCCCCAAGACAGCAAGCAATATGATATAGGCCATACATGTACAATCATGTCAAACATACTTCCACATTAGTCATGTTGTGAAAGAAGAATTAGAACCAAAGGGAAAAACCACAAGAAAAGAAAAAACAAAAAAAGAGTGGGGGGGAGGGAAGGATTGTTTGCTTCGATCTGCATTCAGACTCCATAATTCTTTCTCTGGATATGGTTAACATTTTCCATCATGAGTCTTTTGGAATTGTCTTGGATCATTATATTGCTGAGAAGAGCTAAGTCTATAATAGTTAATCATTGTACAGTGTTGCCCGCAGCAGCTCTTGAAGACCATTTACTAATTCAGTTAAATTAAAAAAGTACTTAGCAAGTACCTATTATGTGCGTGGTGAAAGAGGTTGTGTGTCTGTCCCTACAGAGAAGAATCTTCAAAACAGATTCATTCAGTAACACATGTGCCTATAGAGCCAACTGATGTCCCTTCCTTTTGAATAATACAAGAATGTGTTTTGCCTAATACCTTCGTCTCTTTCTTCTAGAGTTCTGACCTCACGCTAAAGATCGAGGTGATTTGCTTACAAGTCACTTTGTCTTAAGGTAATTTCCTTGTGCCATGTCTCATGTATTTACACATAAAATGTTTTGTGGTGCACTGGGTGTTTTTTAAGGAGCAATAATGCTGTGATTTATAGGCCTATTCTTCCTTTAGTGATTGATAGCCAGCAATGAAATCTGCTTATATTTACTTCCCAGGATCAGGTTATGAAATTCACACATCCAGGACAAACTCCCATCCTCACCGAGCCTCTCCTCTCTCTCCTATTACTGAAGCCTATAGTCATGTAGTTCATTGAAGATTGCATGGTCTGATGGGAAGAGCCAAAGATTTGGGTTCAAATCCTGACTGTGCCACTTACTCCCTATATGACATTGGGCAAGTTATTAATTTTTCTCTCCCTCAGTTTCCTCATTTTTAATTCAATTGTCTGAGTATTTATTAAACACCCACTATTTACAATCCCTAGATGCTAGGGATTTAAAGGCAAAATGGAAAATTGTTCCTGTCCTCAAGGAGCTCACGTTCTTGGGGTGGGGGGAGGGGAGGGGATAACATGTAAACAAATAAATACAAGATAATTTGGGGAGGAAGACAGCATTGACATAAGGGGTTAAGAAAAGATTTGCTGCAGGAGTTGAGCCTTGAAAGAAACTAGGAATTCTAAAAGGTGAAGATGGGAAAGGAGTGCATCTCACACATGGAAAACAATATATGAGAGGTGCAGAGGTAAGAGATGGAATGTCAAGTTTGGGAGATAGCAAATAGAACAGCTGGGCTGGAATGTAGTTGATAATTAGGGGTGATATGATGTATCTGGAAACTAGGCTAGAGTCAGGGTAAGGAGGATTTTAAATGCTTTGCCTTTTATCCTAAATGCCAGAAGGGGCCATTAAAGACTCTTGAGCATGGTCAGATGTGCGCTTTAGGGAGATTATTTTGTCAATAAAGGGAGACTGGAAACTGGGATTCGAATTAGAAAGCCACTTCAATAGTCCAGATAAGAGAACCTAATTTAGGGTGTGAGTGTATTGAAGGTGGTGAATGTGAGAGATGGGGTAGAGGCAAGATTTGACAACTGATGGTTAGGGTGGTTAGGGATAGAGAAGAATTGGGAATGATTCCGAGTTTGCAAAACTGTGTGACTGGAAGGATGGTGGTACCCTTAGTAGAAATAGGCATGTCTGGAGAAAAGGTAGGTTTAGGAGGAAAGATAATCAGTTCTATTTTGCACATGCTGAGCTTGAGATACCTATGGGCAGCTTGATAGTACAGTGGATAGAGTTCTGGGCCTGGAGTCAAGAAGTTGAGTTCAAATACAGCCTCAGACACTGACTAGCTGTGTCACCCTGGGCAATTCACTGAACCTGTTCACCTCAGTTTCCTCATTTGTAACATGGGGAAAATAATATTCTTTACCTTCCAGGGTTCTTGTGAGGATCAAATGTGATAATAATTGTGAAGTGTTTAGCACAGTGCCTGACATGTAGTTGGCGCTTAATAAATGTTTATCCCCTTGTTTCCTTCCTATAGGACCTCCAATGAGAGTCTGGAAGTCGGTGATGCAGTACTAGAACTCAAGGGATTTGGGAGTCATCTACAAAGAGATGATAAAAGAATCCAAGAGAGGATGTAGAGAAAAAGGGCCAAGAGAGAGACTTGGAGGACACCAATGGTTAGAGAATGGGACATGGGTGACTAGCTTGAGAAGGGTATTGAGGAGTGATCAGACAGGTAGGAAGAGAACCAGAGAAACTGACAAGGGAGAATATATCTGGGCAAGGGGAAGGGTTAACAAGGGTGGGAAACCTGCAGCCTTGAGGCTACATGTGGCCCTCTAGGTCCTCAAGTGTGGCCCTTTGACTAAATCCAAACTTCAAAGAACAAATCCTTTTGGATCAAAAGGCCATACTTGAGGACCTAGAGGGCTACATGTGGCCTTGAGGCCATGGTTCCCTACCTCTGGTTTAATAGTATTACAAAATGTAGAAAGGTCAAGAAAGATGAGGACTAAGGCAAAGCTACTGGATTTAGCAGTTAAATCTGACGGCAGAAAGTGAAGAGCAATTAAGAAGCCTCTAGAGGAGTGTGAAAGAGGAGTAAAAGCTGGCTTGAAGCTTAACATCAAAGAAACTAAGATCTTGGCAATTGGTCCCAACACTTCCTGGTAAATAGAGGGAGAAGAAATGGAAGCACTGTCAGATTTTATATACTTGGGCTCAAAGATTACTGCAGATAGTGATTGCAATCATAAAATTAAAAGACACTTGCTACTTGGGAAAAAGCTATGGCAAATCTGGACAATATATTAAAAAGCAGATGCATCACCTTGCCCGCAAAGATTTGTATAGTCAAAGCTATGGTTTTTCCAATAGTGATGTAATACAATGTAGACTACAAGGAAAGCAGAGTGTCACAGAATTGACACTTTCGAGTTGTGGTGCTGGAGAAGATTTGATCCAATCAGTCGATACTTAAATTAATTCAGGCTATTCACTGGAAGGTCAAATACTGAAGCTGAAGCTTACTTTGGCCATATAATGAGAAGATGGGACTCAGTGCGAAAAGATCCTGATGTTGGAAAAGATTGAAGGCAAAAGGAAAAGGGGACAGCTGAGGATGAGATAGATAGATAGTATCATGGAAACAATACTCATGAATTCAACAGACTTTGAGAGACAGTGGAAGATAGAAGGGCCTGGCCATGGTATATGGGGTTACGAAAAGTCAAAAACAACTGAATATTAGTAGTTAAGATACTACTGGTAACTTTGGAGAGGATAGTTTTAGAAGGGTTGGAAACCCATGTGCAAGAGATTGAGAAGAGTATGCAAGGTGATGAAGTGGAGGTGATGAATATAAAGGGCTTTTTCTGTGAATTTGGCTGCAAAAGGGAGGGGAGATAGAAGACAGCAGTTTGAGGGAACGGTAAAGCCAAGGGAAGGTTTTTTAATAGTAGAAGAAATCTGGCCTGCTCTCATCCCCCAATTTCTTCTTCGAGTCCTTACGTCTGTGCCTCCCCCACCATGGGGTAGTGTCCTGAAGTCTCTCCTCCATCAACTCCATTGCCCTCAAAATGCTAGCTACAGTCCCATAAGAAGCTCAGCTCTGGTACTAACACTTTCAACCTGCTGCTGCAAAGCTCTTTACCCCCAGAGGTGGGCTGTGAGCCAAGTGAACCGCAACAGTGTCATAATGAGGAAACTGAAGCAGACAGAGGTTAATTAACTTGCCCAAGGTCACACAGATCTAAGTGTCTGAGGCCGAGTTTGAACTCAGAGCTTTCTGACTCCAGGCCCAGAACTCTATCTACTTCACCACCTAGCTACCATTTTTCAGGAAGCATAGTGTGGCAATAGTACTTTCCCTTTTGCATGAGTCTCCTGCTGTACCATGAAGCCAGAGGATAGGTTATTTCCTATTTATTGTATAGACAGAAATGGAAGCCCACTAACAATCGGCTCCAGATACACAGCCTTTGTCTCTCTCAACCCCCAGATGAAGTCGTGCAAGATCAAATCCCCCTGCTTTTCATCTTCGAACATTCTTGGGGAATGTAGGTGAAACCAGAAATTAGGAAGTGAAAGCAGTTAGGGGCCAAGACCCTGCACCCCAAATAAGCACCTTCTCAGCTTTGCAGGTGTTGTTTCCTAGCAGAAGCCAACAAAGTGAAAATGGGCACAGAAAGAAAGACTGAGCCCACACACACAGAGGAGTCTGACAAGCCCACCTTTTTGAATAAGATGAAATTCAAGAGGATCGTAGTTAAATAAGATGAATATATACATACACATATACAATACAAAGATATGCATATATAAATATTTATTAAGACGAGCATCTTCATTAAGGAGTAATATAGTGAAAACATAACTAGATTTGAAGTCAGGAGACCTGGCTTGCAATTTCAGCTCTGCCTCCACCTATGACGCATTGAGTAAAGCTTTGCTTTTTTCTTAACCCCTATTTCCCTATTTGTTGGTTTCTTCCTGACTTAAAACTGACAAGCTGGTGTGACAAAGCATTTGCCGGTTAAGTTGACTTCACTAAGTATTTCCCAATACTATGGAAAGAACTCTCATCTGAAGTCATGAGACGCAGCATCTATTTCCGGCTCTCCCCTAAGTTGCTATGTGACTTTGAGTAAGTTACTTGACTGCTCTGGACCTCAATTTCCCCATTTGTAAAATGTAGGGATCCATGGATCACATTGGGTCATATATTAAGAGCTGGCAGAGGACCTTCGAGATCATCTAGTCCCCATCCCTCATTTTAGAGATGAGGAACCCGAGGTATTAGACCAGAAAACCTCAACAGCCCCTTCCAACTCAAACAGTCTTCGAATCTGTGCTCAGACATTAACTAAATCAATTATCATTGTAATTGGAACCTGTGGCCTTAAGGCCACATGTGGCCCTCTAAGTCCTCAAGTGCGGCCCTTTGACTGAATCCAAACTTCACAGAACAAATCCCCTTAATAAAAGGATTTGTTCTGTAAAACTTGGACTCAGTCAAAAGGTCACAGAAGAAAACTTTTGGAAGCAGATATTATCCCACCACATGGAGATTATGCTACAGGATTTGGCTGTGGGGCATCCAGAAAAATAACGGCCTGAACTAACTTATTATTATTGCATTATCATTAACGAAAATCTTTAAGGATTTCAGGGGTTATCTAGTCAAACCCCTGATTTTTTTTTTTTTTTTGGTTTTTGGTTTTGGGTTCTTTTTAGGCAATTGGGGTTAAGTGACTTGCCCAGAGTCATACAGCTAGTAAGTGTCTGAGGTCAGATTTGAACTCAGGTCCTCCTAACTTCAGGGCTGGTGCTCAATCCACTGTGCCATCTAGCTGCCCCAAATGCCAATGCAATTTTTTTTTGGGGGGGGGCTAGGCAATGGGGTTAAGCGATTAAATCACACAGCTAGTGTTATGTGTCTGAGGTCAGATTTGAACTTGGGTCCTCCTGAATCCAGGGCCAGTACTCTATCCACTATGCCACCTAGCTGCCCCTAGAACCCCTGGTTTTACAGATAAGGAAATAGAGGTCCAGAGAGGTTAATTCATTTATTCCAGGTCACACAGACCCTAAGTGGGAGAGGTGGGATTTGAACCCAGGTCCTTTGTCTCCAGTTGCAGCCCCTCTTCCAATGCATGAAACTATTTCTTAGATGGCATTTCTACAGTTCTTTAAGATCTGCAAAGCCCTTTCCTCACAACTGCCCTGTAAGGATGAAAATATTATTGGAAATCTTGTTATAGAATAGAATGTAAGCTCCTTGAGGGCAGGGATGGTTTCCTTTTTTTCTTTGCATCCCCCACACCTAGCACAGTGTCAGGTACATAGTAGGGACTTAATAAATGCTTGCTGAATTGGATACAGAAAGCAACTTAATGCAGGGAGTAGCTGGATGGTGCAGTGAATAGAGTGCCAGGCCTACAGTCAGGAAGATTCAGCTTCCTGGGTTCAAATCTGGACTCAGACACTTACTAGTTGTGTGACTCTGGGCAAGTCACTGAACTCTGTTTACCTCAGTTTCCAAAATGAGCTGGAGAAGGAAATGGCAAACTACTCCAATATCTCTGCCAAGAAAATCCCAAAGGGGGTCACAAAGAGTCAGACACTACTAAATGACTGAACAGCAACTTAATACAGTG
The DNA here is from genome assembly GCF_003287225.1 of Phascolarctos cinereus. NCBI lineage: Eukaryota > Metazoa > Chordata > Mammalia > Diprotodontia > Phascolarctidae > Phascolarctos > Phascolarctos cinereus. Next base: position 104,055,500 of record NW_027556402.1, on the reverse strand, counting down.
CTTTCTCCTTAAACCCTCTTTCTCCTGTAAACCTTAACTCTTCCAAACTCTCCTGTTTCTGTTGAGGGTACCATCCTCCTCCCATACAGACATCCAGCCTCACAACTTGACTCCTCACTTGCATTTACCATTTGGGGTGCAGGGTCTTGGCCTCCAACGACTTTTACTTCCTAATTTCTGGTTCCGCCTACACACATAGTCAATCTGTTGAGAGGTCCTGTCATTTCTGCCTTCACAGAATCTCTCCTCTGTGCCCCTATTTCTTCACTCTTACAGCTGCCAACCTGGTTCAGGCTGTTTATCTCCTCAAGGTTAGACTACTACAATGGCCTCCTAATTGGTTTCTCTGCCTCAAGTCACTCCCCAACCAATCCATGCCAAAGTGAGGTTCCTAAAACACAGGTCTGACCATGTCACACCACCCCCGTACTCAGTAAACTCCAGTGGTTCCCTATCACCTCCAAGATCAAAGAAAATCTATTTAGCTTTTAAAACTCTTTTGTACCCTGCTTCCTTCCTACCTGTCCAGTGTCCTTACACTTTATTTCCCTCCATGTCCTCTACAATTCAGTGACACTGGCCTTCTTATTCCTCTAACACAATACTCTATATCTTGACTGTTCCTTTTCACAGGTGTGTCTCCCATGCCTAGAATGTTCTCCCTCCTATCCTCTGCCCCCTGGAAGCCCTGACTACCTTCCACCTCAACTCTGAGATTATCCCCAGTTTTTCCTGTATATCTTGCATGCCTATATTTTTTTGAATGTTGTCTCCCCCCATTACAATGTGAACTCCCTGAGAGCAGAGGCAGTAGTTTTGACTTTCTTTGTATCTCCAGCATTTAGCACAGTGCCTGGCACATACATAGTAAGCTTGTTGACTGACTGACAGTATTCTAAAAATAGTAAGTGCTTCAAATGTGTATTAAGTTGAACTAGATTGCTGAAAGCCAACCCTCACTTTTGCTTGTATTCTTCAATTTGACTTTATTCTGGACTCTGAACAAGTTTTTTTGTACTTATCTTTCCCACTCCCCCAAATCTCTACTCAGCATGATCCCTACAATGTATGCCTTCCTCCTTTCTGAGTCTTACGGTTCTCAGTTTCTTTCCAGGCTTAGCTCAGGAGCTCCCTTCTCAGCTATTTTCTCCCACCCCTTCCCCCCCAAACCACCACACACCTGTTTGGTATAAGTTTTCCAGATTCCTGTATATGTACATGCTGCCTCCTCTGATCTAATGTAAGCTCCCAAATGCTTGACTTATTTCATTTTTTCATTTGTATATCACTCACCTACCTGCCACAAAGTAGGCTTGTTGACTGACACTGTCTTGTTTACAAATGAGGAGAGTGATGATCAAAAAAGTGAAATGATTTTATCCAGTTATATGTCTGGATGAGACAATAGGTACCCCAAGCCAGGTCTTCTACCCTCTACTCAGCTGCTGTTTGCACCAGTCTGCACTGCTCAGCACTTCTTTCAGGCCACATCCCAGTTGTTTCTGGTGGGTAAATATAACAGGGGTATGCTAGTAAATGTTTAACAACCAGCTATCAAAAAAACAAACAACAAACGTGCAGGGGACATGCTTTTAAGTTCAATGTGCATTATTAACATTTTCCCCATTATTTTATTAAGTCTACACCATCAACAAAACAATAAATTAAGCCCTGATTTGTAGCCTTTGCTGATTTCCAAAGTGTAAATGTTCACACTGAACATGCTGATGTGTCAGTTCTCACCAGCCAGGAGCTGGCTCCAGCACACGCATGGGTATATATTGAGAGTTCTATTGCTGCTACAAAGTAAATGAATGCTTAAAGTAAAAAGCAACTAAGGCAAAGAGAAGGAAGTTCTCTCCTAGGCCACGTGGCAAATCTGATCTTAATCAAGAGCAGTCCAGCCCTATCTGAGCTCAAAGCAGAAGTGGTGAAAGGAAGGAAGGAAGTGAGTAACAGGCAGAGTCACCCTATGCAAAAAGCATGACATCAACCAAGGGAGCTCTCTCCCAGCCCTTTTCTTCTCTCTTTTGTGGGGCCATCCACCCAAATAGCTCACTCTGGGAGCCAATGCTATCCAGCCAGCATTAAGTTCTTGCTATGTCAAAGGTACTATACTAGGTGTTGGAGATACCAAAGTCAAAACTGCCTGTGGAGCTTCATTTTCTTAGAGTTGGAGTCAGCATGAGATGCAACAAATATAGGTCAGTTTCAGGCAACATAGGATGATGGATAGAAATCCAGCCTCAGAGCAGGTAAGACCTAGGTTCACGTTGCACTCAAATTGTCTGCATGCCCCTAGTTGTTGTTGATGCTGTCGAGTCGTATCCAATTCTTCGTGACCCCATTTGGGGTTTTCTTGGCAAAGATGGTTTGGATTTCCCTCCCCAGCCCATTTTACAGATGAGGAAACTGAGGCAAATAGGATTAAGTGACTTACCCCATGTCTCACAGCTAGTAAGCATCTGCACCACCTAGCTGCCCTTACTTTGGGGTTTTGTTGGCAGAGATACTGTAGCGATTTGCCATTTCCTTCTCCAGCTCATTTTACAGATGAGGAAACTGAGGCAAACAGGGTTAAGTGATTTGTCCAGGGTCGCACTGCTGAGGCCAGATTTGAACTCAGGAAGATGAGTTTTCCTGATCCCAGGCCTGGTGCTCTATCCACTTTGTCACCTACCTGCCTTCACATGGGCATCTCACATAATGTTTCAATAAGGAAATGTCTAAAGTGACAAGTTGCAGTAAAAGTGCTGATCAGCTTTGGTACAAGGAGTTTCCACACTTGGAAGTTCTCTATAACAGTGAGCTCACAGGTCCAGTCACTCTCTTGCTAATTAAAGGGAAATAATACTAGTAAACTCACAAGCATAGGAAAGGCTGATCTGTCTCTCCTCTCACTGAAAGTACTATATTCCACTGCATAATCATTGTCACTGTATAATTGCCGTACCCTGTGTTTTTCAGTCCAAAAATTGGTTTATAATCTTTCATTATGTAATCGTCACATGGTATAATTCTATTCATCATGCCACCTAAAAGGTAAACAGAGTAGCAATGTATTCACCAGAGGCATATGGGTAGGCATTTCTCTCTCCATGAGCCTAGAATTCTCAGCCCATGTGCATTGTCAGTCAATTTTAATGTATATTCACCAGAATTCCATGCATTCTAATCTTGCACCAAAGACAGTTTAGTAATAAATTATTTTTAAGTACTACTGGCACAATTTTTTTAAAAGCTTCATATAATGGTCATATCCCATTTTTTTTTTTGCAAAAAATTTTGGCATAAAATCTGTAATGATCATGAGGTGAAATCTGGTAACCTGCTAAATGTCTTTTCAGGATGGTGTTTGGGACTTAAGATCATGGACTTAGATTGGGAAGTGGCCTTAGAGGGTATCTAATCTAATCTCCTAATCTTATAAATGGGAGGACTGAAGCTCAGAGTAGCTCAACCAAAGTCACCCAGGTAGTAAATGATAGGACTGGAAGTTGAACCAAAATCCTTTACTCCAAATGCAGCATCCTTTCCCCAACACCACATTTTAAATTTCCAGTTAGTGAGGTAATATGGAATAATAATGTGTGTGCCAGACTTAGAGGTACCTGGGTTCAAAAACTATCTCTCACCTTAATTAGCTGCATCAGTCAACAACAAACATTTTTTAAAATTAATTAATTTACTTTTCGTTTTCAACATTCACTTCCATAAGCTTTTGAGTTGTAAATTTTCTTCCCCTTTCTCCCCACCTCCCTCCCTAAGATGGCATGCAATCTAATATAAGCTCTACATATACATTCCTATTAAACATATTTTCACATTAGTCATGTTGTAAAGAAGGATTAGAACCAATAGGAGGAACCACAAGAAAGAAGAAACAAAACAAAACAGAAGAAAAAAAGAGCAAATAGTATGCTTCGATCTGCATTCAAACTCCATAGTTTTTTCTCTGGATGTGGATAGCATTTTCCATCATGAGCCTTTTGGAGATGTCTTAGATCTTTGCATTGCTGAGAAGAGCTAAGTCTATTAAAGTTAGCCATTGCACAACATGGCTGTTACTGTGTACAACATTCTCCTGGTTCTGTTCATTTCACTCAGCATTAGTCCAAACAAGTCTTTCCAGGTTTTTTTGAAGTCTGCTTGCTTATCATTTCTTACAGCACAATGATATTCCATTACATTCATATACCACAACTTGTTCAGCCATTCCCCAATTGACGGGCATCCCCTCAATTTCCAATTCTTTGACACCACAAAAAGAGCTACTATAAATATTTTTGTACAGGTGGGTCCTTTTCCCATTTGTATGATCTCTTTGAGATACAGACCTAGGAGGGGTATTGCTGGGTCAAAGGACATGCCCAGTTTTATAGCCCTTTGTGCATAGTTACAAATTGCTCTCCAGAATGGTTGGATCAGTTGAGAATTCCACCAACAATACTAGTGTTCCAATTTTCCTACATCTTCTCTAACATTTATCATTTTCCTGTTTTGACATGTTAGCCAATCTGATAGGTGTGATGTGGTACCTCAGAGTTGTTTTAATTTGCATTTCTCTAAACAATAGTGATTTAGAGCATTTTTTCATATGACTATAGATACCTTTAATTTCTTTATCTGAAAATTGCCTGTTATCCTTTGACCATCAATTGGGGAATGACTTGTAGTCTTCTAAATTTGACTTAGTTCTCTGTATGTTTTAGACATGAGGCCCTTATCAGAGACATTGTAAAAATTCTTTCCCAGTTTTGTGCTTCCTTCCTAATGTTGGTTGCCTTGGCTTTGTTTGTGCAAAAACTTTTCAATTTAATGTAATCAAAGTTATCCATTTTGCATTCTATAATGTTCTCTATCTCTTGTTCGGTCATAAATTCTTCTGTTCTCCATAATTCTGACAGGTAAATTATTCTTTGCTGTCCCAGTTTGCTTATAGTATCTGCCTTTATATCTAAATCATGTACCCATTTTGACTTTATGTTGGTATATGGTGTAAGATTTTGGTTTATGCCTAGTTTCTGCCATACTCTTTTCTAGTTTTCCCAGCAGTTTTTGTCAAATAGTAAGTTCTTATTCCAGAAGCTGGGATCTTTGGGTTTGTCAAACAGTAGATTACCATAGTCATTGACTACTACGTCTTGTGTACCTAACCTATTCCACTGATCCTCCACTCTATTTCTTAGCCAGTACCAAGTAGTTTAGATGATTGATGCTTTATAATACAATTTAAGATCTGGTAATGGCTAGGCCACCTTCCCCTGCATTTCTTTTCATTAGTCCTTTGATATTCTGGACCTTAACAACAAGTATTTATTAAGTGCTTACTATGTGCCTGGCACCAGGGACACAGAGAAAGGCAATAACTTGGTCAAATGAGATAATATAGATATCATATTATTATGGATAATAAACTACTCAAGATTAAAACTGCCCTAAGAATTTTGGGTATGCTAAATATTTAAAATACTATGTAAATGTCTGCTGTTGTTATAATTACCAGGCCCTCATTAGCTTTGCCTGGATTATAGCTTAAGAAATGACTTTTCTGCCAGCAATCTCTCTTTTATTCCAGTCTATCTTTCATTTTGCTGTCAGATTAATCTTTCTAAAAGATTCTGGAGTTGCCTTCAAATATCTAAAGGACTGTCACGTAGAAGATGGATAAGAAGTGTTTGGCTTAACCCCAGAGTCCAGACTTAGGAGCAATGAGTACAAGTTTCAAAATGGCAGATTTAGGCTCTACCAAAAGAAAAAAGTGCCTATCAACCAGAGCTGTCCAAAAGTGGAATGAGTTGCCTCAGGAGGAGCTGAGGTCCCCCTCCAAGCAAAGACTTGAGGATGCTGGAGATGCTGACTATGGGATTCTTGTTCAGGCACGGGTTGGACGACAAATGGGTTAGAAGGCCTTATGGTTTCTTCCACCTCTGAAATTCTATGACCAGTCAAGGCTCAAGTCCTTAGCCAGTCATTCAAAACTTCCCACAATTGGGCCCAAATCTTGTACTACTCCTTTTCCTGTGTTATTATCCAGTCAAACTATACTAATTCTGTTTTCCCATTTCTGTATCTTTGTAGTTACTATTCCCAGAGCTTGCTCTCTTTCCTTATCTCTGTGGCTCTACTGCTCATCCTTCGAGGCCTAAGGACAAAAACAATCTTTTCTGTGAAGCTTCCTCCTATCCTTTCTTACAGTAAATGATCTTTCCTTCCTTGGAATTCTCATAGCATGTTGCTTATATCTTTCATGTACTATTATAGTGATATATTGTTATGTCTTAGCACCTCTAATCAATTATAAATTACATGATATAAAACCCTGTCCTTTGTTTCAGAGGAAGTATTGCCAGAATGGACAAGGAGTTAGCTTGGAAGTCAGAAAATCTGAGTTCAAATCCTACTTCTGTCGCTTACTACCTGTGTGACTTTGGGTAAGTCACTTAACTTTTCCGAGACTGGCTTTCACTTCTATAAAATGGAAGGACTTCTAGCTATAAATCTGTAGTCTCAGTATCTCTGTCAGATCAGCAGATAACATAGTCCTTTGCACCTAGTAGGCCCCAATAAACATTTGTTTACTTTATGTGTTTCCTTTCCCAAGGGAGTACTTGAATTTAAAAATAATTCAGAAGAAGAAAGGACTAATAGTGGAATTTCAGGCATTGTATAGGGTTGTTTTTCCCCTGGTGGAAGGAATGGTTCTTCCTTATGACTCTGATATCCTGTGTTTTTGGTCTTACGTTGTCAATCAAACATGATCATTAATTAATATGGCTTAAGATCAAGGCTGGCCCTATGGAGAGTACCCACAACCCCACCCTTCGGCTACATTCGCCTCATTCGCACTTATTAGAGGAATTACATGAGGAACAAATTATGCAATTATGCAATGATAATAAAATATTAGGCAATTATGCAGATGTGAGGAAGGCTAAATGTCAGCTTTCTAATACCACAGGTGTTCTAACTGCCCGAATAACGATAGCTATATTTGGAGACCTATGAAGAGATTGCTTAACCTAGCAAGTATTAAAAACAGAGAGTGTATTTTAGATACAATCATTGGCCTTGACATAACCAGAGGGAGTCATGACTGATGCTGGGGGAGTAATCGACAAAAATGTGTCGATGGTGATCTGCTTAACTCTCTGCATTCCACCTTGGGGACAGATGATGGACTAGGAAAGCAGTCTTAAGGGACAATTAGCTGTGAGGTTTCTAGGGAAGCTGCTCCATACTCGTGCCCTTCAGTGTTGTGTCCCAGTAAGAGGCCATCATTTGGATATTAGAGTGAGATAGGAAGATTTGTGCAAAGCAGCGGGAGATGTGGGAACACATATTCACAATGACCGTTGAGGCTTGGAACACACATTTTGGAGGAAAGTGTTAGCCAGCGCATTCTCTAGGGAACTAGGGGATGGGGTTGGGAACTAAATGCTATCTTGCCACTAACCAGACACATGACTTTAGGCAAGTAACCAAGCCTCTCTGGGCCTCACTCAGTTTCTTCCTCTATAAAATACAGATGCAAAACCCTTGGATGGTCCCTAAGATTTATTCCGGCTCTGCCATTCTTTCTTTTAGTTGCTAAGGTTGCCCCTCGGTTTCCATTTGGAAACGTGGATTCGTTTTTTCAGGCCACTAGGGTACCTGTGAGTGCATCATCCTAATCCAAGCCTCTTGGATGTTTTAAATGATTCTCCCTTCTCCCTTGAACATGGACATGCATAAAACATCTTAACATCATTTTTTGGTTGAAATTTGTGATTTCATAAGTGTAAAGAGCTCCCAATGAGGAAATTCCCTCAACCAATGCAGAACAGCATCTGTTCTATAATGTGCTGCCTTAGAGAGGTTACATTGCCAAGCCAGCCTCTGTGAAAAGGATCGCTTGAGTCTAAGCCTTCCTGACTCTAAGGTCTGTCCACATCCATTACTGTCTTAAGACCTATACCAACTTCTGTCTGTAACAGGGGCCATCCCATGGGGCATGTATGGGGATGAGCCTGGCCCTGACCTTTTCCATGGGCAACATGTGCTCTGGTTCCCTGCTAAAAGACATATACCAAGTAATACCCCAATTGATAAATGATCAAAAGGTATGAACAGGCAGTTTTCAGATGAAGAAATTAAAGCTATCTATAGTCATGAAAAAAATGCTCTAAATCACCATTGATTAAAGAAATGCAATCAAAACAACTATGAGGTATCACCTCACACCTATTAGATTGGCTAATATGACAGAAAAGGAAAATGATAAATGTTGGAGAAGATACGGGAAAATTGGGACACTAATGCATTGTTGGTGAACTGATTCAGCCATTGTGGAGACCAATTTGGAACTATGCCCAAAGGGCTATAAAACTCTGTATACACTTTGATCCAGAAATATCACTACTAGGTCTGTATCCCAAAGACATCATAAAAAAGGGAAAAGGACTTATGTGTGCAAAAATATTTATAGCAGCTCTTTTTTGTGGGGGCAAAGAGTTGGAAATTGACAGGAAATTTAGGGGATGCCCATCAATTGGGGGAATGGCTGAACAAGTTGTGGTATATGAATGCAATGGAATACTATTATTACATAAGTAATGATGAATAGGCAGATTTCAGAAAACCTGGAAAGACTTACATGAACTGATACTGCGTGAAGTGAGCAGAACCAGGAGAACATTGTACACAGTAACAGTAACAGTAACCTTGTGTGATGATCAATTTCGATAGACTTAGCTCTTCTCAGCAATACAATGATCCAAGAGAATTCTAAAAGACTCATGATGGAAAATACTGCCCGCATCAAGAGAAAAAACTATGGAGTCTGAATGCAGATCAAAGCATACTATTTTCACTTTTTTCTTTGTTTTTATTTTTTTGTTTTTTGTGGCTTTTCCCTTTTGTTCTGTTTCTTCTTTCACAACATGACTAATGCAGAAATATGTTTACATGATTGTACATGTATAACCTATATCAGATTGCTTGCCATCTTGGGGAGGGGGATAAGAGAGAGGAAGGGAGGGAGAAAAAAAATTTAAACCCAAAATCTTATAAAAATGAATATTGAAAACTATCTTTACATGTAATTGGAAAAAAATACTATTTGCCAAAAAATATATATATAATAAAATAAAAGATATCTACAACCAGGGACCTCAAAATATCATGTGATTCAAGCTCTCTGCCTTCAGGAAGTTTAGTTATTACTATCTCTTGTTTTATACATGAGATAACTGAGGTCCCTAGAAATGAAATGACTTGTACACACCTAGTTAACTTCCTTATTTCCTATGATACTAGCCATTTAAATTAAATTAAATTCACCCTTCCCTCCCATTACAAATGTCTGGTTTTAAAACTGTAGCCCCAAATTAAGTAGAAAAGAATCGATCCCTGGTCAGCTCCTGTTTTCAGTTTTTGTGCCCACCACCTGGCCCATTTTTCACTTTTACATCCCCATGAGAAATTGCCTTTCCAATTTTTCTGCAAGTGAAAATAAGCATATGCCCCAGGTCACAAAGTTAATGGGCAAGCTGGGACAAAGATTAAGGCCTCTGGTCCAGCTTCAGCATAATTCCCTCTAATCAATACATGCCCAAAACAGCCAAACGAGAGAGTCTGAAAACCAAGGGCTACAGGCCAATGAGAAACACAGTGACCTGCTCCCCCTAGGTGAGAGATTCTTCTCAAAGTTCAGGAAAGAAGGAAAAGTCAAATGATTTCTCTAAAGTAATAGTGGGAAACAAGCTAGTCTAGATTAATGATTAATGACTGGTCACACAAGCCAATGTCTACAGATAACATCCTAGAGGAAAGGAGAAGGGAATGACCAAACAGAAACCACCGCAGAAGAAAAAGAATGAGTTGATTGTAATATAAATGAAACTTAAAAAAAAAAACTCTGGCTTCATTGCATTGTCAAAATGATTACAGGAAAACAACAGACAATCCAATGTAGTAGCTATGAGATATAATGGTATAATGCTCAACCGGCAGTGTGGTATAATGGTCTTCTGGATTCCCTGGGATTGGATAAACTGGAGTTCAAATCCTTCCTTATATGCTTAATAATTGGGTGATCCTAGGCAACTCACTTAACCTCTGGACATGTCTCCTCATCTGTCCAACAGGCATAGCAATTTACACATTAACAACAACTTTGTGAAAACAAACAACTTTGAAAGCCATAAGAACTTTGATCATTACCTTGACCAACCATGACTGAGAGAGGATCGATCACTATTAAAGCATGTTCTCACTTCTTGACAGAGAGGTGACAGATTTAAGGTGAAGAGCCAATACTGTGGTTGTTAGAGGGATTTTGTATGTTTGTTTGGTGGGGTGGGAAAAGGAGAAAAAAATGGATTTTGTTCATTGAAAAAATTGTAATTAAAAAAATTAAATTGTATCTACCTCACAGGAGTGTCAATTTATATAACGCATGTAACAAGCCTTAGAGCACTATATAAATGCCAGTCACTGTCACTATTGTGCTGACTTTATTTCTACCATGAATGTACAAGTGCCACTTAATCACCGATCTGGATGTCTTTTTTTTCTCCCAAATTTTGATAAGGTAAAAATTAAATAAATTATAACCAATTTGAAAAGTTTGCTAATTTCTGCCACTTCTTTACCCTTTCCATTCATGCTTATATATTTTTAGTAAGTTTTGGGTAAGATGTGAACCAAAATGGGGGGGGGGAGTAGAATTTGAAAAGATTCTCGATGGTTAAACTACATATGATTTCTAGAATGCCATCACCCTGCAGCTGATCTGTTGATGAGACTTAACGCTTGGCTGATCTGGGCCTTGAATATCAGGTGTATGGTCCATATGTACAGGGTTGTGCTTGAGGCTTTTTCAGATTAGACAGGACCCAACAGAACTTCCTCTGTCATGGCACACTTCAGGAACCTATGGCCACCTCCATACCACAATGTCACTTCAGAAGACAGCTTCAGTGGAGGGATCCCAGAAAGCATCAAAAATAAATTCAAACTTATTTTAATTAAATTTTTTTCAATGAACAAAAACAACCCCACCATTTTTTCTCTGCTCCTCCCCATCACCGAAAAAGAAAAACAAAATGCCAGGAACAACAATCACACTGTCTGTATTCCTTGAGTCTATCGCCTTTCTGTAAGGAGGTGGGTAGCATGCTTCAGTTGTGATTGGGCCTCTCAGACTCATGATTAGTTATTCTTTGTTTTTACAATGCTATTCTTATTATATAAATTGTTCTCCTGGTTCTGCTCCCTTCACTCTTGAATCAGTTTATACAAGTCTTTCTAGGTTTTTCTGAAACTATTTTTTTCACCATTTCTATGGCACAATAGTATTCCATCACATTCATCTACCATAAAAATGTTTTTTTTTTTTGCCATTAGGCAAGTACAATCCTAGGCCTTTGTACAGAAAGTTCCTCCTTTAAAAAATAATCATTGGGAAAACATTAAATATTTATCCTTACTATTTCTTTTAATCTACGTGAAAGTTTCAGTTAAAGATTTGTGACTTCCTTTAAAAAAATCTAAGATTTTTATTTTCATTACCTTCTTTGGTTGGACTTTCCATTTGCCTGAAAGTCACCTGAAATTTGATCAGATGACTTAAAGTAGATTTATTCTTTTATCTTTTATTCCCTACTTATTCTTTGTTCTCTCCTATACAATCTATTATAGGGCAATGTGAGGCAGAGCTTATAGATGGAAGACCACTGAGCTTACTTAGGCCATCGGATTCCAGCCTTTTTTCTGCCTCAAGGAGTAGCTATACAGACTTGGCAATTTAGTTAGCTCCTCTGCCTCCAGGTTGGCTTAACTGTGTAATGGAGATAAATAACATGTGTACTTCTTATTGCACAGGATGTTTTGACAGACAAAAATGGACATGCAAAGCATTGTGACACCGTGTTCTGCTCTTCATGTGACTGAACTTCCTTTGAACGCTAAAAATAAATTGATGGTTGCAATTGATAAGCAGGTGTTAAAAGAAGCAAAGAATCTCTAGACCAAGGTTTCTTAACATTTTGGAAGGTGTCATATCCAGATCCCTTTGGCAGTCTGGGGAAATCTATGGACCCCTTCTCAGGAAAATGGTTTTTAAAAAATTCATAATTAAAAGAAATGTTAAATTTCAGTTAGAGGTTATTCAAAATAAAGATGTGATTTTTCTCACCCAAATTCATGTGCCCCTTTGGAGTCCCTAGGCCCCAGGTTAAGAACTCTTGCTCTAGACTAATGGTGTGTGCAGAAATATCCATTTCAATAACAAATACTCCTGGCCAACTATCTCAGGGAATCCCCTATTTTTATATGGTGGCTATGGAAAGTGACCCTCTAGTCAAAATAGTTTTTATAACTAAGGAGGTAAAGGTCTAGAAAATCTAATTTTTAATAATAAGCAGTTTATTGAAAGAATGATTAATGAGCAGATCTAGTACCAGAAGTGGTCTATGAATTCCTATCTCTCCTTTAAAGCCCAACTCAAATGGAATATACCTCTTCCAGGAAGGCTGCCCTGGTCCTCATGGTAGATACAAAGCTTGTCCACCTCAGACCTTAAAAAGCACATTGCTTTACAACTCTTTAATGCATTTAGCATGTAATCGTATATATCATAGTTAGCTGCCATTTTCTTTGGGGGATGGATAGGCTATTTTTTTTTGGGAGGGGGGAACTCTGGGTAAGAAAATTCCTTCGAAGCACCTTGTTTTGCAATTCTCTAATACATATATCATGTAATACTGTGTGTCATAGTTATCTCATGTTTTCTTTGGTGGGGGGCTATTATTATTTTGTGTGGGTAACTTTGGGTAAGGAAATTCCCCCTTATTAATGAAGATTAACACTTGTTTTACAACTTACAGTCTTAGAGGGTTGCAGGGAGGCAATGAGAAGGCCTTGATACACTTGAATGCAAATATTCCTGACTCCCAGGCAAGCTTGTTTTTTTTTTTTATCTCATCCTGCCTTTGTATCCATATTTGTGTCTTTATTCTCCTACTATATCATAAGATCAGGGATTAAGCCATAGCCAAACCTCTGTATCTCTCATGAGCCCATGAGCCATAGTGCCTATGGTCTGAACCTACCTTTAATCAACATCTGTGGAATTGTTGTTCAGAGAAGTAAAATGACTGATCAAGGTCACACAAGGTATCAACCTAGGTCTTCTGATTCCAAGTCCTATGCTCTTTCTCCTACACTCTTGTCAGATCTAGAAATGACCCAGAGATACCCAGAGTCACATGAAAGGCTAAGGTGCTATGGACATTATGTCACCCTTCATCATGCTCTCCTAGAACTCAACCTTTCTTGGGTAGTAAATACAATCTGATTCAATCCAATCTAACAAGCATTTATTAAGCACCTACTATGTAGGAGGCTTTTTTTTTAAGGCTTTCTGCTAGGGGCTAGGAACACAAAGGAAAAATAACAAAATCCCTGCCCTCTAGGAAATTCCATTCCAATGAAGAGATCCAGCGTATGTTCCTTTGTCTGCAAAAAGAGGGGATTGGACCACATAAACTCAAATGTTTCCTCTCTAACTCTAAAGCTGATCATTTGAGGAGGGAGAGACCACTAAGCAGGAGGGGAATATAGGAAAAGTTTCCTGGGAGGTGGCACTCAAGGTCAGTGAGCCTTGAAGTAAGATAAGGATTCTAAGAGGTGGAAGAGAGGAGGGAGTATATTCCAGGCACAGGTACAAAGGAACGGTGGCAGGAAATGGGACTTTGAACTGGAGGGACAGCAAATGGGACAGTTCAGTTGGAATGCAGGGAACCAATGTGTGGAAAGCCTGGAAAGGTGGGCTGGGCTTACATTGTGAACCTTAGAGAGAGATGAAATGACAAACTGGAAGACAAAATTTCTAAATTTTCATGAGAAAAGTCTGAATTAGACAAAAAGCATTTATTAAACACCTACTACAGGCGAGGATTGTGCAAAATGCTAGATGTAGAATATTTATAAGGAATCTTCATGTTAGAGGAACCTATGGCATAAAGGAGAGGTTTACTTGGAGTAGCTTCCCACTTAGTGTCAGAAAATTATAGGATTTGGAGTTGGAAAAAACTTTAATGATTATCTAGCTCAAACCCCACATTTTACACATGAGGGCACTTAGCCCTATATTCTTGAACATCCCCCTCTAAACCCAGTATACCTTCTCTATTAAATGACTTGGCACGCCCACACAGCAAGAATCACAAAATCTCTACCATCTGCCCCCACTCCCCACAAAAGCTTTCTATTACCAATAGGACCATACTATTCATATGTTAGTAATGACAGCTGTACCTGGGAGCTCCCTTTAAGCCAGAATATATTCCTGGGAGCTGACATGAACTGACAGACAGGAGCATGACTGGGCGGAACAGCAGCCACATCATGAGAGGCCAGTCTGGGTTTAACTCCACCTTGGGAGTTTCTGTCTGGAAGTTCTGTCATTAGAACTAATGGGCCCTCTAGGTCTAACCTGGATCTGGTTTTAAGAAGTAAGGGGAAAAACATGAAACAAAACTAGCATTTCCTAGTGAGTCACTGTGAGTCAAGTCTCAGAACCTCATAAGCAAGTAAACGACTCAGAAGAGGCCAGAGGGTCCATGGAAAAGGGCAGTTCTGGTGTCGTGGCTTCAGTCAGCTCCAAGGTAGCTCATCGGTCATGAGAATCCCAAAAAGAGAGTGCACTCTCTGCCCCAAAGGCACAAATCTGTTGAAGATCAGCACTGTGTGCCTGATTCAATCTAAGATGTCTGTGATCAATCCAAATGTATCCCACTGTAAACTTAAACCTGAAGGTAGCCAGCCCAAGTATCCTATTGAAGTCCTTTTCATGAAGAATGATCTCGTGCTTAGCCAAACCTCCTCAACCAGCATTCCATGCAAGAGTTTTATAGGATCATAGATTTAGAGCCTGAAGAGGTCTTAGGGGTCACAGAGTCCAACCTCCCTCCTCCATTTTACAGATGGGAAAACTGAGGCACAGAGAGATTAAATGAGTGCCCAGGGTCATACAACAAGGAAGTATCTGAGGCAGGATTAGAACTCAGGTCTTCCTGACTCCAAGTCTAGCACTCTAAACATTGTACCACCTAGCTAGAGTCGGGTTAGAGGTTGCTGTTGTTTGTCCTTCATTCTCAAAGAGGACCATGAGGGAAGGATAGGGTGTGGTCCACCTGTAGGAGGAAACTCCTGAACTGTTAGGTGATCAGTGCCCAGCCAGATTTACACAGTCCACTCATGGCTTGTGAGTGGACAGCTGTGAGCTTTGGGGAGAATTTGCCATTATCCACCAAGTAGCAGAAAAAAAATCTGGTACAATAAAGCCAGCTAAAAGTCACTGAGAGAGAAGTAATGCCTTCTAGACCTCTCTTCTTAACCTCATCTGTGTCACGGACCTCTTCGATAATCCAGTGAAGTCTATGGACCTCTTCTCAGAATCATATTTTCAACTCAAAAAAAGAAAACACAGAATTACAAAGGATTTATTATCAAAACATATTTTTAAAAAAACAATTTCATGAGCCCTAAATTAAGAACCCCCTGGTTTAGAGGGTGGCAGCCTCCAGGTCCAGAAGTACAAAACTCACCAAAGCGAGACGGCAAAACTCCACAGCTTTCAGCATACTCACAAGATCTTTGATTATCAGGCTCATGGCCCAAATGGTGGTTACTCTGACACTGGACTACGGTTAGAAGGTCATCTAAGTGAGCAGAGTGGGCATCTCTAGAATTTCTCAGAGAATCAAGAAAAGAGATCAAGTATTGGCAAATACGTAGATTTGGGGTTCCTTCATGGAGGCTAGGACGGTGCCAAAAGACAACATGTCAAGGACAGGTGATGCACGAGAGAGGCGGAGCCAAGATGGCAGAGAAGAGGCAGGGACATACCTGAGCTCTCCCAAATTCCCCTCCAAACAACTTTAAAATGACACCTCAAAATGAATTCTGGAGTGGCAGAAGCAACAAAAGGATGAGGTGAGCCCAAGATAACTTGGAAGGTCTGCAAAAAAAGGTCTGTCTCACTGGGGTGGGAGTGGAGCCCTAGTCCAGCTCAGGATGTGCACTGGCAAGCTGGCAGCAGGCCTTCGGGGTGATTGAATCTGCAGTGGCAGTGGTGGCTCCTGGAGCTCTCAGCCCACAGACATTCAGAGGAGTGGATAATTTGTCAGAAAGAGATTACAAGGCCCTTTGCTGGCCCTGCATGTCCATATGAGGTTCTAGGTCACAGTTCCTGAGTGAGGAAGAGCCCTAGCATGAACAGGGACCCTGGTCACAGTTCCAGGGCAGAAAAAAGTGCTTCTGGTCACTTATAGATCAGAGCACAGGTAAGGAGTGCAGTGACCACATATCTCCTTAGATCATACCACCTTGGAAGAATTTAAAATTTATGAACCCCCAGAAGTAGCTATGAAAACAGTGGCATGAAAAAGCTGAAGTTTGGGACAGTGCCCCCTCCACCCTGGGAGCAGAGCCCAACTTTAACATAAAGTTAAAAGTCAAGAAATAGGCTGGAAAATTGAGCAAACAACAAAAAAAGAACTTGACCATAGAAAGTTACTATGATGACAGGGAAGATCAAAACAAACTCAGAAGATGATAACAATGTCAAAACAGATACTTGCAAAGCCTCAAAGAAAAATATGAATTGGTCTTGGGCCCAAAAGAATTGCCAGAAGAGCTCAAAAAAGGATTTTAAAAATCAAATAAGAGAGGAAGAGAAATAATTGGGGAAAGAAAGGAGAGCAAGGGCAAGAAAATCATGAAAAAAGAGTCAACAACTTGGTAAAGGAAGCACAAAAAATATACTAAAGAAAATAACACCTTAAAAAACAGAATGGTGCAGGGGTTAGGAACCTGTAGCCTTGAGGATGCATGTGGCCTTCTAGATCCTCAACTGTGGCCCTTTGACTGAATCCAAACTTCACAGAACAAATAAAACAATAAAACAAAATTAAAAGAATGAATAAAAGAAGAAAATGTGAAATATCTCATTGGAAAAACAATTGATCTGGAAAATAGATCCAGGATAGATAATTTAAGAATCATTGGACTATCTGAAAGCTATTATCAAAAAAAGAGTCTAGCTATAATATTTTAGGAAATTGTCAAGGAAAACTGCACTGATATCCTAGAACCAAAGGGTAAAATAGAAATCAAAAGAATTCACCAGTCACCTCCTAAAAGAGATCCCAAAATGAGAACTCCCAGGAATATTATAAACAAATTACAGAGCTCTCAGGTCAAGGAAAAAACATTGCAAGCTGCCAGAAACAATTAAAATATCATGGAGCCACAGTCAGAATTACACAGGGTTTAGAGGCTTCTTTGTTAAAGGATCAGAGAGTGTAGAATATGATAATCCCAAAGACAGAGAAGCTAGGATTACAACCAAGAGTCACCTACTCAGCAGAACCAAATATAATCCTTCAAGGGAAAAAAACGGGTATTCAATGAAATAGAGGACTTTCAGGCATCCCTGATGAAAAGACCAGAGCTGAATAGAAAATTTGAGTACATGGGAAGTTAATACTCGTAACTCCAGTGAATTTTATCATTATTAGGACAGTTAGAAGGAGCATACATAAACAGAGGGCATGAATATGAGCTGACTACGATGGGATGATAGCTAAAAAAATAAAATTAAGGAGTAAGAAAGAGGAATGCACTTGAAGAAGAAGGAAGGGAGAGGTAGGATGGAGTAAATTATCTCACATGAAAGAGGCATGAAAGAGCTTCGACAGTGGAGAGGAAGATGGGGGGAGGGGAGTACAATGCTTGAACCTTACTTTCATCATAATTGGCTCAAAAAGGGAATAACATACACATTCAGTTGGGTATAGAAGTCTATCTTACCATACAGGGAAGTAGAAGGAGATGGAGATAAGAGAAGTGGGAGGGGGGAGGGGAGAAGGGCCTGACAGAAGAGAGGGCAGATTTGGGGAAGTAGAAGCAAAACACTTTTTAGAAGGAACAGCATGAAAGGAGAGAGAAGGGGGAAAAGGGAAAAAATAGGATGGAGGAAAATACACAGCAATCATAACTGTGAATATGAATGGGTTGAGCTCACCCATAAAACAAGCAGATAGCAGAGTGAATTAAAAATCCTACAAAACTGGGGGGGGAGGTGGAATTTACACCAAGTTTCTCTGATAAAGGTCTCATTTCTCAAATACATAGAGAACTGAGTCAAATTTATAAATAATAAAAAAAAGGTCATTCCCCAAGTAATAAATGGTCAAAGGATGTGTACAGGCACTTTCAGAAGAAGAAATCAAAGTTATCTCAGATCATATGAAAAAGTGCTCTAAATCACTACTGATTGGAGAAATGCAAATTAAAATGACTCTGAGGTACAACCTCACACCTATCGTGTTAGCTAATATGACAGAAGAGGAAAATGACGAATGTTGGAGGGGATGTGGGAAAATTGAGACACTAAAGCACTGGTCTGGAGCAATTTGGAACTATGCCCAAAGGACAATCAAACTGTGCATACTCTTTGAGCCAGCAATATTGCTACTAGATCTGTATCCCAGAGAGATTTTTTTTTTAAAAAAAGGGAAAGTGCTTATATGTACAAAGATATTTACAGCAGCTCTTTTTGTGGTGGCAAAGAATTAGAAATTGAGGGGATGCCCATTAGTTGGGAAATGGCTTAACAAGTCAAAGTATAGGATTATGATGGAGTACTTCTGTGCTATAACAAATGATGAGCAGGATGCTTTCAGAAAAACCTGGTTAGATTACATGAACTGATACAAAGTGAAGTGAGCAGAACCAGGAGAACATTGTACATAATAACAGAAATATTCTAATAATGATCAACTGTGAATGATTTAGCTATTCTCAGCAATACAATGATTAAGATAATTCCAAAGGACTTATGATGAAAAATGCTATCCATATCCAGAGAAAGAACTAATGCAGTCTGAATATACGTATATATCGAAGCATACTTTTTTTACTTTATTTTTCTTGGGAGGTTTTTTTGGTCTGTTTTTTCTTTCACAACATGACTCATATGGAAATATGTTTTGCATGACTGCACATGTATAGCCTACATCAAATTGCTTGTCATCTCAGGGAGGGGTAGGGGAGGAAAAGAGGGAGAGAATTTGGAACTCAATTTTAAAAAAATGAATGTTAAAAATTATTTTTACATATAATTAGAAAAAATGATATTTTAAAAAAAGAATGTGTGATGCAGGTCACATTCCTCTATAACTTGGGAGATATCAGTGTAGCCTGAGGCTTAGAGGGGTTAGGTGACTTGCCTATGGTTACACAGCTAGTAAGTGTCAGAGGTGGGATCTGAACCCAAGACTTCCTGATTCCAAGTACCACACTCCATGAGGCCCAGTATTCTATACTTCCTACTCTGGCCCAGAAAGGCATCAGTCTTTGGTTCAGGAAGTCAATGGGTTAGAGAAATCTTAGCAGAAACTTTTGTGTCCAAATGTTACAGATAGCGTAGAGAAGGATTATTGTTGTTTGTCCTTATCGTCAAAAAGGACCATGAGGTTAGGAAAGTATTATCAAGACTTGCAAGTGAATTGGATTCAAGTGAGATGGAGCTATGCAAAGTCATCAGTCTCACTCTCTCCCCCAGAGCAATTTTAGTCCAGTGGCAAGATATGGATCAGGACCACTGGAGATGGCCCCAGATGCAGTGGGAGACCTTCGCTTTTTGGACCTGGAGACCTCACTCTAGACCCCACACTAAGCTGTTATCTTTGTCAAGTCACCAATCCCCTTTGGGCCTCACTTTCCTCATCTGCAAAATTAAAAGGGTAGATTAGATGATGTGTAACTTCCCTTTCACAACACTTTGACTCAAGGAATAAAATCCATAGATGATTCCCTCAAACTCATTTCAATTACTAGCCTCAACTTCTTATCAAACCTTTATAATAACAGCATTGCTATGGAGGAACCAATGGGGTAGCTGGTCTAAGTCTCACTTCGTCTCCTTCCCTTCTACCCTCTGGTAGAGTTGCTCATGAGCTGGAAGGTGCCCCAAATCAGGGCAGCCAATGAAAAAAAGAGACACGAGGATCTCCGTCATAATTGAGAATTTGCTGTAATAATCCTTTGGTCAGTGCTTCCTGAAACTGTGTATCTAAAAAAGACAAGTGGTGGGTGTGTAGTGGCTTAAGCCCAAGAGGAACCAAGATTCTTATACCTGTACAAATCAGTTCTTCTCACTGAGGCTGTTTCTTCATCTGTAAAATGTGGAGTTTGAATGCGATTGGAGATTTAGAGCTCCGAGGGAACTCAGAAATCATCTAAGCCAACTCCTTTTATTTTATGGGTGAGGAAACTGAGGCCCAGAGAGGTTAAACAATTTCCACAAGGTCACACAGTTAGTAGTTGTCAGAGTCAGGAGCTTAATTTAGATTCTCTGACTCCAGACCCAGCACTCTTTCCCAGCAACAAACTGCCTCACCAGATGAGTTCCATTATACCTTCCACTTGCAAAATTCTAGGGTCCCTACAGGATGAGAGCACTTCTTTCCACACACAGACTGCTCTGGGTCAGATGCCAGCAGTCTGTAACCAAGATGAGATTTGTTTTTATTTACTCAAGGGCAGGTGCAGCAAATAGTCTACAGAGGAAGGCAATTGTGATCAATCCTGCTTCCCATGGTAACCGTCAAGGACACAAATCAATTGCCACTCCTTACATGGAATGTTGAAATGTGATATTCTGGCCTTCCTGGAACCTTTTAGCCATAAAGAAGGTTTTTGCTTTTACAAACAAACATTCGTCAATGGTGGATGGAAACTTTTAGGGATTACACACATATACATATGCACAAATACATTCATATATGTATATGTATATACATCTATGTATTTATCTATCTGGAGGAGAGACAGAAAGAGAGAAGAAGAAGAAGAAGAAGAAGAAGAAGAAGAAGAAGAAGGAGAAGAAGAAGAAGAAGAAGAAGAAGAAGAAGAAGAAGAAGAAGAAGAAGAAGAAAGAGGAGGAGAAGAAAGAGGAGGAGAAGGACAGAGAGAGACAAAGAAAGACACAGACTGAGAGACAGAGAAGAGAGACAGAGAGAAAAGGAAGATGGAAAATGCTAGCCTAAATTATCTATGTGTTCTAACTTCTGTGAGAAAATCCTCAATGTAAATATAATTCCTGCCACTATAAAAGTGCAACAAACATTTATTAAGGGGGGATGCAAATGAACCCCTCTAAAAAGTTACCAGAGAAGGAAATAGAAAGCACCTTCCCTTTAGTGTGGATTCCATCCCCTTTTCCCACACTAATCTCCTCCGTATTGATAAGTCAACACAAACGACTGTCTTCTCCTTGGTTCACTTCATAGACATCTTACAAACCATGGCTTTCCCATTGTGGGGTCTCGGGCCCCTTCACTTTAAAAGTCAACTTGTTCCTAGTCTGTTTCAGCCCGCTGCCCCACTCCCTCCCCTGAGTTTCTCCAGGGTTTACAGGCTTCTTAATGTGGCCATTAAGTGTGGGTAAATTATAGGGGCCCAGCCATCCAGGAGTGGAAATTGTTCCAGGAGGGTCAGATACCCTGCCAGAGAAGAACATGATCAGACTGCAGAAGGGAGCAAAGGAGAGAAAGAGGGTGCCTACCCGACAAGCCAGCTTGAGTCCGCCCTCTCCTCCTCCCTCCTAAGTCCATAGAGAGGCTCAGGTCTGCTGGGTGTTGTCCGCCCTCCCTCCCAGCAGAGTTCTGTAGCCTTAGGCACCCAGCTTGCCTCCCTCGCCTCCTGAACAACCACCCTCAAAAGGCACCAGGGAACTCACCCAAGAGCTTCCCAAGCAGCAGGCAGAAGATGAGGAGGAAGCCGGGAGTCCTCAAGTCACCTTGGCCCCTCTCAGTCATGATGCTGTCTAGGGCTCCAACCTCACAGGAGCTGAACGTTTCCTGTTTCCTGCTGCCTTTTTGTCAGCGCTCACTTTCTGAAGGAGATGTGTTTGAGGGTTTTTAGGAAGTGATGTAATTCTGTAGGAGCCTGTCAGACCAGCAAAGGATTGCAAAAGAGAAGCTTGCTATTCAAGCAGCAGGGATTCAGTGAGCACAGCTCGCCCCTGAAAGGTTTCTCTGAAAAGTTTCTCCTCTACACTCCTCCTTAGGCTTTGGTGTCAGTTACAGAGGTCAGTCCCAGGCACCTTAAACCAAGCTCATGCTACCTTCTTGACCTCAACCATCCGAAGGGCTGGTGTCCCAGGATTCCTGAGCCCACCCTTCACCAAAGGCATGGATAGGCAGCACACATCTGGAACAACATCGATGTTAAAAAGCATCTGCAACATTGCTCCCCTCCAGTGAAGTGTGTTGTTCTTCAGTCATTTCAGTCATGTCTGACTCTTTGTGACCCCATTTGGGGTTTTCTTGGCAGAGATACTGAAGTGGTTTGCCATTTCCTTCTCCAGCTCATTTTATAGATGAGGAAACTGAGGCAAACAGGGTTAAGTAATTTGCCCAGGGTCACTCAGCTACTAAGTGTCTGAGACCAGATTTGAACTCAGGAAGAGGAGTCTTCCTGACTTCAGGCCCCGCACTCTATCCACTGCATTAGCCTGTGTGACCTTGGACAAGTGAATTAACAGCCCTCAGCTTCAGTTTCTCCATCTGTAAAATGAAGTGGCTGGGCCACATGGACTTTCAAGTCCCTTCCCGTTCATCTATGTATGGCTCTTGTATGTTATTGGCCCTTGGGTACCTCTCCAGAGAGTATACCACACAGACATTTGTTTGGCTCACACTGACATTTGTTTTTCCCGAGAAGAAAATAATACCTCAAAAATTCACGGAGGGTGGGGGTAGGAGGAGAGGAATTCAGAGTTCTGCTTTCTTCCATCCTAGCTGAGAGTTTATTTCTCAAACCCTTCAAACCCTCTCAATCTCCACACAGGACTAGGTTGTAAACCCCAATCAATTTAACCTGTGTGGCAAGAGTTGTCCCCCATATGAAGAATTGGAATGTCGTTGTGTGGCTCAAAGGGAAGCAGAATAGACATTTCTAGCCTCTTCTCTCTCCACTTTTCTCCAAAGGAGATCTTAATAGGAATTATGTAGCAAATTGGGGGGGAAGGGGCAGGCAGATGGCAAAGGGAATAGAGTGCTGGGCCTGAAGTCAAGAACACTCATCTTCCTGAGTTCAAATCTATGCTCAGGTGACCCTGGGCAAATCACTTAACTCTGTTTGCCTCAGTTTCTTCATCTATAAAATGATCCGGAGAAGGAAATGGCAAACCACTTCAGCATGTCTGCCAAGAAAACCTCAAATGGGGTCACAGAGAGTCTGACACAACTGAAAAACGACTTGAACAAAGTAAACTAGGGCCAGAGGCTGGCCCTACTGCCTTCCAAATAGAATTTTATCTATCAGCTTCCTTAAATATTATCAATCTAAAGGATGTGATTTTCAAGTTCAAGCTAACTTCTGATCATTGTTTCATTAGTTTAGGGGGAAGGAAGAAGCTTTATATCCAAGACTTGACCTTTTCCCACCAAATACCAATTCCATAATGAACACAAATAGCAATTATCAAAGAAGCCAACTTAACCAATTCAGTAGCAAAACAGAAATCAGAAAAGGTATACATAGGAGGATATATACCACACAATACAGTGAGAAGTCTCTCCCATTGGGAATGAGGTAACTCAGCTAACCAAAGGAAAGAGCCCCAGATCTCATCCAAGGGGAATTACCCCCAAGTCCCTAGTGTAGCAAGCTGGGAGTAGGAATGTGATGGAAACCATCAGCTTTTCTCATGTTGGCTTCTTCCCAGAGTCTTTTCCTTCAGCATCCTAAGTGGAGTTGGCATCGTCCATCTTCTCTCTCAAAGCTGGAAGCTAGAAGCACCCAAAAGGGTTCAAAGAACCTGGAAAGGACTCACACAGGTGAGGGGCATCAATCTCCACCGATAAGAGTCCCACATGGATGGGCTTTGAGGCTGGAATTATATCCCATAGGCACTTACTTGAGTTTGGGGCAGGAAGTAGAGGTAAGGGCTGGGAAAGTGAAGACAGTGTTTGGTTTTTTTCATTTTTCCTAAAGTTCCTTCAGTTTTAAGATCTATCAATGCATTCGCTCAGAAATGTTTATTGTGAGAGACAAGCAGACAGAAATAAGAGAAAGACTGAGTGGTCTTCACATGTACCATTCTAACCCTCAATCTTCCCATTCTACCTTCCAACCACATACCTGTCCAACTGGCTCCTCTTCTCCATCAATGACATTTCCCCTCCACGCCCCATGCCCCTTCAAGGGCATTGTCACTCATGCCTGAGGCACTCTCCCTTCTATCCACCTCTTAGAATCCCAGCTCTGGTATCACCTTTTATAAGGAGCCCTTCTTGATTTCGTAGTTCTTGGTGTTCCATTCTCCCCCAACCTCCCCTTGAAAGTACTTCACCTTTATTTTATATTTCATTATTTAAGTACATATTGGTTCCCTCCCTACCCCCTAAGAATATAAACTACCCAAGGGCAAATAACTTTTCTTCGTATCTTAAGAAGGTGCTTAGCACATAGTAGGTGATGAATAAATTCTCATTAAATTCACCCTAGGTTACATGTTGACAGCATTTTCTAGTACTCTGCTTGATGTAAAGCAGAGACCTGCCTGTTATTCTTTGATTCTAGTCACATCCACTTATTTTTCTTAGCTCACTGCTGCATTAGTCACTGTTTATCACAATGCTCATCCCCAAGAAATAGGTTGGTGAGTAATGGAATGAACAGTTTGTTAATGGTTTTACAACATGCATGTTAATGTTTTGACCTGGCAATCAAATCCAACACTATTCCTTGATAGAATGCACTTTTGCATAATGTGGCAGTTTTTTTTTAAAATAGCAAAAAATAAATGGATACGTAATGACAGAATAGCTGTTTGGAAAAAAGATATTCAAGGCAAGAACTCTCTGTCAAACCCTTCCCAAGTAGAGGGCTTACAGACACTAGCCCTCTTGCTCAAACATCCATCAGCTTTGTATTTAATTTCCAATTATTCCTGTCCTTTTCTACATTTCCACAATGGGGAAATTTTTATGCAAGGGAAAAGGCCAACCACCTTATGATCTTTCTGGATTTTTCCAAATAGTTGAGCATTATTATTCTATTTTCTCAAATGGAAAAACCAAGTTTCACCCCCCAGTGAAGTTTCTTACCCAGGAGGCTAGAACATGGATTTGGGATTCCTTCTGCTTCTCCATTATCAGCACAGCCAGGCACTGGGCAGACAATTCCAACCATGTAGCATGTATGATGACTGCTGCTATCAAATGTTTCACGACACAGCAACAATAAATCAATTAGAAATGTACAAAGTGAACTAAGTCAGCTGGGAAATCCTATGTAGCAAAGTCATTTTCTTTTGACCGCATGCACTAGAAGGCCCTTAGTGTGATTAAGCTTATCTTAAAGTGAAGAAAATTACTACTACTGATCAGAAAATTATAGCACCTCAGTGATCTCTCAGCTGCAGTGAAGCTCACAGAGACCTGGGCTGTTCTGGGCTGTTTGTTCCATTTTTACTAGCCATTAATTTCACAAAATGACCCCCTATTCTCAGATTCAATCCTGATCTGCTCATGGGAGGAAGTCAGGGCCTCCTCAAAGCCACAAAGAATGAGAAAGACTTAGGGATTAAGGGCGTTCTGGTCTCAAAGTTTTTAGCTCCGAGGGAAGAGCTGGCCAGTTGCCTACCCGAGGCTCTCTCCCAGCAGGGGGGAATGCTTAGAAAGTGCAGTGAGCTTTTGAAGATGCTGTTTTCATCTTCAACAAGAAAGACTAACAAACAATCAGAGCTGGTGATCACGGTGTTCTAACAGGCATCGACGGGTGGCAATATCCAGGCTGCGAGCCTGGGAGTGAGGAAATCCTCTCCGCTCTTTTTGGAACCAAAAAAACAAAACAAACAAACAAAACACCAGTGGTTGGACCCAAAGCAGAAAGGCCCTTGAAGAGAATAGGTGCAGACATCACAACAGCCCCTCCCCATGATAAAGGACCACAGTGAAAAGGCCCCGCCCTCTGGCTTTGCTGCCTCTTCCCCTGCCTAAATGATGCTGCTACTGCTCCAGGATCATCCGGACAAGTGTCAAGGGTTCAGAGTGGTGAAAGTTTCAGAATAAATAATATATTTGTGGACATGTACACTGGAATTTAAGGCAGTTGGTGGTTCAGTGGATAAAGCACTGGGGTTAGAGTCAGAAAGATCTGAGTTCAAATTCCGACTCAGACACTTAGTTGTGAACCTGATCAAGTAATTTAACCTTTATTTGCTTCAATTGCTCGTCTGTAAAATAGAGACACGATGGAGAAGGAAATGGCAAATTACTCCAATATCTTTGCCAAGGAAATTCTTAAAGAGTCCAACGTGGCTGAATGACTGAACAACCATAACAACATTAGAATTTGCTTTGCTTGACTGTCCATTTTGTTACAAGATGTTTCTTTTCTTTCCTTTTTTTTTCCAGTGGGAAAGGGAGGCAGGAGGAAGATAAAATAAATACTCATTAATTGAAAAAAATAAAATGGAAGTTACATTTAAATGATAAAAATCTAAAAGTGAGGAGAAAGAGAAATGTATAAAAATAAGCTGAGCTAACCACTTCTCTCCTCCTCCTGAGGCAACCTTAACCTTAGGGAGGAGTTGGTGTCTTTATGCAGTCTGTGCTACCTATGCCTGTTGTTACTTAATTTTACTCCATACTTTTCCTAATTAATTTTTGTTTTGCTGTGAATAAAAAGTGTCACGGACTGAGGGTCACATTGGCTCAAGGTCACAAGTGGTTTTTGTCCACAATGTGGACAAAGCAATGGCAACCTATGGCAGACTAGATCAGGAATGGCAAACCAGGTAACTGGGCCAGTGCCTAGTCCAAGTGACCAAAGTCATGTTCCAGGAAGTCAATAAACCACATCAGAGACTAGGACAGAAAGGTTAATACATCAGAATTCTCTCAACCCTCAATCCCATGGCCAGCAGCAGTAAGTACTCTGATAGCTGCTAGAAGGCTTTTACTGCCTTTTGAGATGGAAAAGTTTAGGCCTTTCTCCTTAGCTCCGCCTTGCTTAGCTAGCAATTTCATAATTTGTAAAAAGAGGGATTAGATGGTCTTTGAGGAACCTTCCATCAGTAGAACTATGATCTCATGATTTCATCTTAGGCAAGCTGAGTCTGAGATGTCTATGGGACATTGAGAGAGGGACTTGGGAGCAGGTAGCTATATCTACCATAGGCAGTGTCTGATGTGGAACTGAAGCTCAGGAGAGAGAAAGCCTGGATATATAAATCTGGGATTCATCTTCAGGGAGGTGACCATTGAATTTAGGGAAGGTGAGAGAGAGAGACAAAGAGACAGAGAGAGAGAGAGACAGACAGAAGGGGGGAAGGAAGGAGAGAGGAAGAATGAAAAAGAGGGGCCCAGAGTAAAATCTTGGGATACATTTACACTTAGTAAAGAGGAGATGTATAATGGTACAAGGTAAGGCTACAGGCTTGGAGTTACAGGTCTTGGGTTCAAATCCTGGCTCTACCATTTACTGCCTACATGACCGGGGGAAGTTACTCAACCTCTCCAAGTTTAATTTTTTCATCTGTAAAAGTAGGTGGGATTTTTTTTTTAAACAGATGATTTCTAAGGTCCCTTATAGCCCTAAACCTATGATCTCATCTCCTATTTTCAAATTAGAATGCTTACATTTGCTGGGAAATCGATTCAGGGTTGCAGACCATACTTTTTAGTTTTTTATTTATCATATTGCATTTTGGGGGGTAATTTTTGAATTGTTGTTTTGGTTTATTGTTGTTGTTTTAGAAAAACCTTTTGAGTACTTGATCAATTTCTTTTTCTTAAGTGATTCCTTCTGGTTGCTTGAAAGATTTTTTTTTTGTCATTGTAGTCTTGATATTTGACGATGATCAGAATTACAGAATTTATAGTATTTGGGACTTCAGTGGCCATCTTGTCCTCCTCCCTACACTGGAAGGGAACCTTAAATATAGCATCCTAAGAAATAGTCATCCAGCCTCTTCATGAAAACTTCTAGGGAGAGGGGGAACTCACCACCTATTGAGTCAGCCCATTCCACTTTTATAGATCTCTAACTGTCCAGAATTTTTTTGTTTGTTGTTATTGTTGTCATCATCATTGTTGTTGTTATTTTACCAACCTAAAAACTAAATCTGCCTCTTTGGAACTTCGACCCATTGTTCCTGGCCCTGCCCTCTGGGGACAAACAGAATAATTCTAATTGATCTTCCTCCTGACAACCCTCCAAATACCATGTCCCCCCTGAGACTTCTCTCCAGAATAAATTCCCTAGTTCCTTTAAGTTACCCTCATTTGACATGAACTCAAAGTCATTCACTTCCCTGGTTGTTATCCCATGGATCCTCTGGATGCTCACCAGCTTATCAAAGCCCTTCTTTAATGGTGGTGCCCAGAACTGAACAATCGTCTGTCCTGGTTCTCCTCCTACCCGTCTGACTGCTCCTCATCTACTTTGTTGGCTCTCTGTCCAGGTCACAACTGTAGGCATCCCACAGGGCTCTGTCCAAGGCCCTCTTCTCTATAATATTTTACTTCCTTCTTCATAATCTTATCAGCTCCAATGGATTTAGTTATCATTTCTGTGCTGATGATTAGCCAGCCCTAACCTCTCTCCTGACCTCCAATCTCACATCACAAAATGCCTACTGGATATATTAAACCGGAGGTCCAGTAGACATCTTCAACTCAACACATCCAAAATTAAAATCATTATCTTCCCCCAAAAAACTCTTAACTCTTCTCAATTCTCCCACTAGTGTCCAGAATACCACCATCTTCCCAGTCATCCAGGCTTACAACCTAGATGTCATCTTTGGCTCTTCACCCCTCACACCCTTTGGCTCCTCCTCACTTTGGCGCCCACATCCACTCTGTTGCCAACTCCCGTTGTTTTTTTATAACATCTCTCACTTAAGCCCTTTCTCTCCTTTGACGTTGACACCACATGGGTGCAAGCCCTCATTACTTCACACCTAGACTATTGCTGTAGCCTGCTGGTTCACCTCCTGCCTTGTCTCTCTGAATTTCAGTCCAATATCCACTCAACTACCAAACTGACCTTCCTAAAGTACAGGTCTAACTATGACATGCCCTTATTCAGTCAACTCCAGTGGTTCTTTATTATCTCCAGGATCAAATATAAAAATCATACGTTAGACATTCAAAGCCTTTCACAACCTTGTCCTCTTAATACCTTTACAGTGACATTGGCCTCCTTGCTATTCCTCACATAAGACACTCCATCTGCCAACTCTGGGTGTTTTCACTGGTTATCTCCCATGTCTGGACTCTCTCTTTCCTCACCTCCACCCCTTGGTTCCCCAGCTTCCTTCAAGTCTCAACTAAAATCCTAGCTTCTGCAAGAAGCCTATCCTGATCCCCCTTAAAAAAGTGCCTTCCCTTTGTTATTTCCGATTTATCCAGTTTGTGCATAGTCTTTTGCATATTGTCTTCTCCATTGGACTGAGATCCTCAAGAGCTGGGGCTATCTTTTGCCTTTTTTCCTCCCAGCAATTAGCAAAGTGCCTGGAACAAAGTATCTGCTTAACAAATGAATGCTTAATAAATGGGCTAACTGATATTTATTAAGCATCTACTCGCTGGCAGGAATTGTCCTAGTTTTGGGTCACAAAGACAAAACTAAGACAGTCTATAGGCTCAAGAAGTTTATATTGAACTGAGGAGGAATCAGTTTCTTCTCCAAATATTGCACCCCTGGGATCACAACTTCTCCTGAACCCTTCCCTCGTGACAGTCCTCTGCACTACAGCCATACACCTTCAGCTATTCAGATGTCAAACACTACAGAGTAAGGGAACCTTGACATACTAACTATAGATGACCACGTCCAATATTTGTGGACTGTTTTAGAATTGAAATAATAGTAGTACATGATATTCAGATAGCACTTTATGCACAGCATCTCAGTTGGTCCCTAATCAATCAACAAGGACTTATTAAATGCCTACTACCTCCTTTGTGCCAGGTACTGTGTTAAATGAAAAAGAAATGACTACTTTCAAGGAGCTGAGATTCCAAGGGGGGCGGGAATCACAATATATGTATGGACACACACACACACACACACACACACACCACACACAGAGCACTGTGCTATATATTATGTATCTGACTATATCTTGTCTGTACATAATTGTTTGCATGCCGTCTCCTCCATTAGACTTCGAGCTCTCTAAGATCAGGGACTGTCTTTTACCTTTCTTTGTATTCATAAACCGTTAGTACAACACGTAGCACATAGTACTTGCTTAATTGGCTGTTGTCTTCTGTTCTTGAAGAAGACCAAAATGACATCATTATGTTGGAGTCAAGCAGACCACTATAAGTTCACAAGGTTCTTGAGGTGCTTAATAAATGTTTATTGACTGACTGACAATACTATAGATATGGTCCAACCAAAGCAGAATACAATGGTATCTCCTTATTCCTGGAAGCTTTTACTTTCTTAATGTGTCCCAAGGATCCCATCAACTTTTTTGGCTGCCATGTCTATCTCATACTGAGATTCCAGTCTCCTAGGACCCTCCACATCTTTTTCAGGTAAACTTCTCTCCAATAATTCTTCCCACATCCTATACTCATGAAGCTGAATTTTTAAATCCAACATTTATCTCATTTATCACATTTATCTCTACTCATCTCCTTAGATTCTGCCCACTGCCCTGTCAAGATCTTTTGGGATCTTAACTCTCTTATCTAGTATGCCATTCATCCTTCCCAAATTTATGTTATCTACAATTTGGATGAACATGCTATCTGTGCAATAGCACAGATCCTTGCAGCATTCTGTGAAAGACCTCCTACCAAATTGACATTGTACTCTTTTTTTTTTTAGGCAATTAAGGTTAAGTGACTTGCCCAGGGTCACACAGCTAGTAAGTGTCAAGTGTTTGGTCTGACACAGGATTTGAACTCAGGTCCTCCTGACTTCAGGGCCTGTGCTCTATTCACTGCACCACCTAGCTGCCCCTGACATTGTACTCTTAATTACTGTATTGATATAGCCATTCAACCAGTTTTGAATCTAATTGCATTACCATTTAATCTGCAGTTTTAGATGCAGGGTCACAAAGACATAAGAATTATATGAGATATTTTCAATAAGAACAGTATGAGATGTTTTAACAAATGCTTTGCTAAAAAAAAAGTCTAGGTTAATTATATCTACAGCATTTCTCTGATCATAAAAGGAAATAAGGTTAGTCTGTCATGACCTGTTCTCAATGAAGCCAGTCTGGCTCTCCATAATCACTCTTTCCCATCACCAACTATCTCTTTAATAATCCATTCTAGAATTTCCAGGGACTGAAGTCAAGTTTACTAGCCTATAATTTTCAGACCCCGTTCTCTTCCCTTTTTAAAAAATCAAGGCTATATTTGCCTTTCTTCAGTCCTGAAGTCCTCATATGCACTAAGGAGTAAGGTGAGTTTCTCTTACTCAGAATCCTATTTATACAATTTTGCTTGTTTTTGATAATTCTGGAAATTTTTCTTGTATAATTTCCTGAAATACAGTTATGGATTATTTAGTTCTTTAATATTTTCTGGGTCACCAATAACTCTGATATTCCTCCAGTCCTTTGCTCTGTCTTCCAAACCCATAATTTTTACTTTTATTACTTGCAAATCTTATTATAATTAAGATATTTGGGTGGCTTGTTTTCCCATTCCAACTGCATTATCTTCCATTCTGTTTTCCATTCTATTAATCCTGCTATTGGTTTTTTACTTAAGTATGATCTTTTCAGATTCTCTAGGTTATTTTATATTTTGTTGAGTTTTGTCATCATCAGCAGATTTTTCTTCCTTTAATTCCTTGTGGGAAATTTTTATTTGACTAGGTCCAGTTATCTCTTAAACTTCTCTTATTGTTTGTTGATGTTGATAATGATTTGTTTTTATTTCATTCCTTGAGTGTATTTGATTTTTGCATTGTTTCTAGGGCAATTGTGATACTGGTTTGTCATTTCTTTCTCTGGTGTTGTTTCCTTTGCATCTCTTACTTCATGACTTTTTTAATTGGAATTCTTTTTCAGTTTTCTTTTTTTGGATGAACTTGGATTTTCTTGTAAAATTCAAGCAATTTTGCTTCTTTTCAGCCTTTGCAAAAATGTTCATTTTCTAGTGAGATTATCAGAAGTCAAGCTTTTGCTAATGACACAAAAGTAGGAGGAATTTATAACAAGCTGAGCAACAGAAGCCTAATCCAAAAGGGTCTCCACAGGTTAGAACTTGGAACTAAAACTCGTGAGATAAAATTGAATAAGGTCAAAGTAAATGCTTACACTTGAGTTAAAAAAACTAACTTTGCAAGTAAAAAATAGGAAAGATGTGGCCAGATGGCAGTTCATTTGAGAAATATCCCTGGATTTTAAGAGACTGAAAGTCTAATATGTATCTACACTCTGATATGACAACCAAAAATGCTAATGTAATCCAGGCTACATTAGGAGAGGCATAGTGTTCAGAACTGGAGAAATTGCAGGCTTTGATGATGATGATGATGATGGTGATGATGATGATGGTGATGATGGTGATGATGATGATGATGATGGGATGATGATGATGATGATGGTGATGATGATGATGATAACAACAACAATATTTATTCCACTCCAGGATGTGCTCCCTCCTCTCTACATCTCTTCTATCATTCCACAGAAACCTCTTCACTCTGGAAATTAACTTTACCCTTGTACTTCGCTCACTGGTTCCTCTGATTGGCTGAGTCCTCTCAGAACCTCCACATTAATGAGGACTCCCAGGTCAGCTATATCTTTATTCCTCTTTCTCTATCATCCTCTCCCCACATAGTGCACACATCTCCAGTCCCCCACTCCCAACACCTTTTTTTCACACACCCCTAGCTTTTCAGTTTCCTTTTATGTGTTGTCCTCCTCTTTTTCAAATGTAAGCTCCTAGAAGGAGGGACCATTTTTTGTCCAGATTATATTCCCAGAAGTAAATGCTTAATTAATGCCCATTGACTGCTCAGAAACAGAATGATAATTAAAGACAAATACAAGGTAGTATATCAGGAGAAACAAGCAAGCAAAAATTCAAGAGGAGCTACCACTATGTTTTAATAAAGAAAGATATAAGCAATTTCTAAAAAATTAGAATTGGGCAAGTGGACTCCATGAGACATCAAGAAACAATAAAACAAAGTCAAAAGAATGAAAAATAGAAGAAAATGTGAAATCTTTCATTAGAAAACAATAGACTTGGAAAACAGATCAAGGAGAGATCATTTTAGAATCATTGGACCATCTGAAAGTTATAATTTTAAAAAAAGATTAGATATCATGTTTCATGAAGTTATAAAGGAAAATTGTTCTGATAACATTGATTTAGAGAGTTGAAAGAATTGAAAGAATCCACCGATCATCTCCCAAAATAGATAACAAAATGAAAACTTCTAGGAATATTATAACTAAATTCCAGAGCTATAAGGTCAAGGAAAAAATATTGCAAGCCTCTGGAAAGAAGCCATTTAAATTTTATGGAGTCACAGTCAGGATAACACAAAATTTAGGAGCTTCTTTATTAAGGTATCAGAGGGCATGGGATGGAATGGGATATTCTGAAAGGCAAAGGAGCTAGGATGACAACCAAGAATAACTTGCTCAGCTAAACAGAGTATAATCCTTCAGGGGGGAAAATGGATATTCAGTTAAATAGAGGACTTTTAAGCATTCCTGATGAAAAGTCCAGAACTAAATAGAAAAAGGTATCATAGAAAAGAAAGTAATACAAAAAAAAAATTATAGCAAGTTTCTCTGATAAAGGCCTCACTTCTCAAATAAATAGGAAACTGAGTTAAATTTTATTAAAATAAGAGCCAATCCCCAATTGATAAATGGTCAAAGAATATGAATAAGCAGCTTTCAGGAAAAAAAAATCAAAGCTATCTATAGTCATATGAAAAAATGCCCCAAATCACTATTGATTAGAGAAATGCAAATTAAAACAACTCACCCCTATCAGAAATGGCAAATGCTAGAGGGGTTAAGGGAAAGTAAGACACTAACAAACTATTGGTGGAGTTATGAACCAGCCTAACCATTCTGGAGAGCAATTTGGAACTATGCCCAAAGGGCTATAAAACTTTCCATACCGGGGGGTGGGGAACCTGCGGCCTTCTAGGTCCTTGGGTATGGACTTTTGACCAAGTCCAAGTTTTACAGAACAAATCCTTTTAGTGAGGGGATTTGTTCAGTGAAGTTTGGATTCAGTCAAAGGGCTGCACTTGAGGACCCAGAGGGCCACATGTGGTCTTGAGACCACAGGTTCCCCCGCCCCTGGGCCATACCCTTATCCCCAGCAATACCACTACTAGGTCTGTACCCTAAAGAGATCAAAGAAAAAGGGAATGTACAAAAACATTTATAGCAGCTCTTTCTGTGGTGGTAAAGAATTCAAAACTGAGGGGATGCTTATCAATTGGGGAATGGCTGAGCAAGTTGTGGCATATGATTGCAATGGTACAGGTATGGGGGGAGGGGTGTGATTTCAGAAAAAAATATGGTAAGACCTGATGATGTAAAATGAAGTGAGATGAACCAGGAGATCACTGTGTGCAGTAACAGCAAGATTGTAATGATGATCAACTATGGAAAAACCTGGCTACTCTGATCTGTACAACAATCTGAGACAATTCCAAAGGACTCAGGATGAAAAAATTCTGTCCATCTTCAAAGAGAGAACTGACTAACTCTAAGTGTAAATTGAAGTATAACTTTGTTGATTTCTTTATTTTTTACTTCTTTTTTCATTATGGCTAATATGGAAACATGTTTTGCATGACTTCACATGTATAAGTAATACCATTTCACTTGCCTTTTCAGTGGTGGGGGGGAGGGGTAAGAGGAAAGGAGAGAATTTGGAACTCAAAATTTAAAAAGAAAAGAATGTTTTCAAAAAAGAAATAATAAAAAAGTAAGATAGGACGATAGACGCCTCAGAGTGGTCCAACCTTAAGTCAGCAATCTACTGCTTTTGCTTAGAAAGGAAATAGAAAACTAGGATATGTTATTGATATACGCTGTTATGTACAATGAAGTAATCTTCCCAAGGCTCATTACCAGCTGGACTCTTTTTAGGGTACTGTGTCCAGATCTGGGCACCAGGATTTAAAAGGAATATCATTCACCCGATAATTATGCTGCAAATTTGGAAAGGGTTCAGAGGAGAGATGACTAAAGGACTTGACAATAAGGCCTTTGAGGAAAGGTGAAAGAAAGTAGGGTTATTCAATCCTGAAAAAAGAAGGCAAGAGAGACAACTTAATAACAGTCTTCAAGTAGATGAAGGGTTTACATACACAGGGTGGTGACCAGCTGTTATCCATCTTCACCGAGAACTGGAAAAAGGTAACTAACAGCATTGCCTTGCATTTAGGTAATGCTTCCTATGAGTCCTTTCAAGTCCATAATCCCCTTTTATCCTTTACAACAATACTAGAAGTTTTAAATCCTAACCCAAAGGATTTAGATTGTACAGAAGGGAGAATGACCTGAAGGTTATTAAACATGTGGACAAGTTGTCCAGAGGGGCTACAGAATCTTTCTCAAGTGATCTATAAAAACAGAATTATTTCTTATCAGCTAGAGATTGTTTAAATCTGATCCTGGTTAAAAGTGAAGGAATAATAAAAAATGCCCTTGTATAGTACCTTAGCCCTTCCAAACACTTTCACATTTTATCTCATTTGGGTATGTTAAATGTCTTGGCCAGTGCTACACAGGTAGTGAGTGGTGGAGCTGAATCTGACTCCTCTATTACTCACTAACATCACATTCTGCTAACTATCTCCATATAATATGGCTTAAGGCTGGAAGATACTTAGAGATCATCTTCTAGCCCAACCTCTTCATTTTACAGAGAAGGAAACTGAGGCTCAAGAAGCTTTAATGACCTGCCCGAGGTCACACAGGCAGTTAGTGTTGAAATATGAAACCAGATTTTCTGACTCCAGACCTAGCACTCTTCTTCCCATGAGAGAGCTGCCTCTATCTGGTCTCTTTGTTAATTAGGTTAAACATCTTTCTGTTGAACAGACTCCCAGGTACCTCTCCCTCCCACCCCTGGAGCCAAAGCATAACTCTCTTTGAATGAATGAAAAATACATACATAAGGAATGGAATCAATAGAGAGTATATTCATTCATCTTTGCATGAGTCAATGTTTTCTCTGTGGTTGGTCTTTTCTAGACTCAGGATTTCATATTTGCCCTGTCCTAGTGCCTCCATGCCAGTGGATCTGATATAATGGGCAACTTCATGCTTGATTTTGGGGGATTTTTTGGTGCCTTTTGTTGTTGTTGTTTTTAATAGAAAACAATTTTTTCATTTCCCATCCCCATACACATAAAGAACCTACCTTTGTAACAAAGAAGAATAGTCAGACAAAACAATCAATACAATGACCAAGTGTGACAGTAGGTGCAATGTTCTGTACCCTTAAGTTTCCCTACCCAGTCTCTCTCTGTCTCTGTCTCTCTCTCTCTCTGTCTCTGTCTCTCTCTCTCTCTGTCTCTCTGTCTCTGTCTCTGTCTCTCTGTCTGTCTCTCTCTCTCTCTCTCTCTCTCTCTCTCTCTCTCTCTCTCTCTCTCTCTCACACACACACACACACACACACACACACACACACATTTCTACCAAAAGGAGAGTATATACATCACTATCTACTCCAATCCAATTGGTTGGTTGGTTGGTCCTTCATTCTGGAAGAGGACCAAAATGACATTACTACGTTGAAGTCGAAGTACAGTGCGTCCCACTGTGGCTGATCGGACCAATGTGAGCTTGAAAAGCTCTACCACATGTGGGGCACAAATTGTCCTTAAGAACATATGGAGCAGAGATGTCTCTAACTTTGCACATCTCACGTTTCCTTTGAGCTACTGCAATTCTGCTTCATTCATAGAGCACAGTGCCTTATTTGATTCGGGCACACCATGTTGGGTGGTCCTTTGCCAGCGTCTCCCATGTCACGCAACAGATTGCAAAGTTCTTTGGAGAGACCTTGAGAGTGTCCTTATACCACTTATTCTGACCTCCCTGTGAGTGTCTCCCTTGTTTGAGTTCTCCATAAAAGTCTTTGAAGCAAATGTATGTTTGGCATTCAAATAACTCATCGAAGTTGCACTCCCAATCCAATATGCTTTTATTAAGCATCTACTATGCGCAAGGCACTGGGCTAAGCCCCCTGTCCTCTGAAACCAATAAATTTGGAATCAGGGGAGAGAAGAGAAGGGGAAAGGGAATAAGTATTGTTTTCACTTACATTATTGTGGTGTATATTCTTTTGGCTTTGCTTTCTTTACTAAGCGTGAGCTCTAAGTTTTTCCTTAAGTAAGAGTGCACCTCAAAGGCTTCTGTGAGCCTTTTGAATGGCTTTATCAACATATGAAAAGAACAGGACTGCCATTAAAGAGGCAGCAAACACGATGACTTTGACGCTTGGCCTTATCTTTTCACCCTCAAGTCAACAAGCCTTTATTAAGCGCTAAATTTCAGCCTAAGTGCTGGGGGCGGGGATTGGGGGGAAGGGGAGATACTAAGTCAAGCCAAAAAAAAGAAAGTCCATACCCTCAAGGAGCTTACTTTCTAAAGGTGGAAGATAACACATAAAAATAAGCAGAACAGAAATGGGAGTAGGAAGAGATGAAGGTACCCAGCAAGAGTACGTTGGTAGACAAAGTCTGGAGTTCAGCATAGAGAGGTGACTGGCCTGATAATTCTCCTTCAATGGAGATTCAGGGAGGGGCTACAGATCAGGTGGTACTTGCTATATGGGAAGTGGAGGATGGAGTGAAGTTCCAGGGTGAAGTGGTTTCTATCACATTGTAGAGAAAGTCTGGAGAGACTCCCCTGGAGTATAAAGATATGGCCTTTTCCCACCCACTCACCCACATTTGAAAATCAAAGGATTTGCAGACTGGAACTTCAAACTCAGAGCTATTTGATAATTATTTGGCAAATAACTATTAACTACCTACCTTAGAATCCATCCTTCAGAACTTAAAATTGGGAAGTATATGGAATAATCAGAATAAGCTGGAGCGAGATGTCTGAGAGAGGGACCCAAATCACTGGAGCAGCAAGAGCTGTCCAAAGAGAAGATTAAGACTCCTGCATTGGGAGGTCCCTGCTTTTTATTCTAAAGAGCTTGGTTCTCAGGTCTGAGAATTTCTTACTTGCTAGGCAGGTGAGAGTAAGAGTTTCTGCCTTTTTTTGAAGTGCTAAGACAAACTAAGCTTTCTAAGCTGAAAGAACTTTGCAGCACTCCCTTGAATCTTAAAGAGATGACCTAGGGTTTCAGCTGAGACAGAAACATCAGCCTTCTAGTCCGGGAGAGCAGAGTCCAGGAAGCAATGTCCAGGGAAGCAGGATCTAACAGTAGTGTTCGATGGAGCAGTATCCACAGGAGACTGTAGCATAGCAGTGTTTTGTGGAGATTTTATATGTGGCTGAACAGCATTCAGTGGAAGCTGGGAGACTTTTCCCATGGAGACTGTGAGCAGCAGGCTCAGTGGAAGCATTATGATAGTATCACTAAAAATATCATTGTGCCCACGGGGTTGTTGGTGTGAGCTGTCCCTCCATGTATGTAGCATGAGGAGGGAGAAGGATAGTTGGGAGCCATATCTGCCTTAATTTGTATTGATACTCTCCATTGAAGAGGTAGCAAGAGGGATTTCCTTACTTTGTCGGGGTACTGAAAGTCTCTGCAGTCAAGTGTCAGGAGGCAACACTGCTTTTCAGACATTAACACTTCATGTTTCTCTGACAGTCAAGTTCTAACAACAACAACAGCAATAATTTTGTAAAATATTATTTTATTTTTCCCCGATTAGATGAAAAAAAATTTTTAACATCCATTTTTTAGAGCTTTAAGTCTCAAATTCTATTTTTCCTTGCCTCTCCTCCTCACTCCCTGAGACGGTAAACAATCTGACATGGGTTATACATGTGCAATCATGTAAAACATATTTCCAAATTAGTCATTTTGTGGAAGAAAACTCAAACAGAAAAAAAAATGAAGTGAAAAATAATATGCTTCTGTCTGTATTCAGACACCATCAGTTCTTTCTCTGGAGGTGGATAGCATTTTTTTATCATGAGTCCTCTGGGATTGTCTTGGATCATTGTATTGCTGAGAATAGCCAAGTCATTCACCCTTGTTCATCTTAAAATATTGCTGTTATTGCAGTATTCTCCTGGTTCTGCTCACTTCACTCTGTATCAATTCATCTAAGTTTTTCCAGTTTTTTTTTAATCATCCTGCTAGTCATTTCTTATAGCACAATAATAACAGCAATAAATTCATGAGGGATGGTGCAGGTGGGATGGGGTTGGGAGGGTGTTGTTTCGTTTTTGCCCATGTAGATTGTATACTGACATGGGTCTGTATAGATATGGCCCACAAGGAGGCCACTTAAAACAGATGTTTTAAGCATTTCCTCCTTTCTCTCTTTTCCAAGGAAGACTTTGATTTTTGCCTGGAAGGAAAATAGTAGGTTGGGGCCAGATGCTGGCCACTCTTCTCTCCTCAGGGTGGTGGGGAGGAGGAAGGGGGAAAGGACTAGAATTACACCTGTCTGCTCCCTTAAATATCATTCATCTAAGGGAAAGTAATTTTAGATTCCAGCTACACTCCTGATCACTATTCCTTAATGGGAAAGGAAGGCCCAAGCTCTGTATCCAAGGCTTGACTCCCTTCCCACCAAATGGTACATCCACAATGAATCACATAGCAAAGAATCCTATTTATTCAAGTCAATAGAAAAATAGAACTCAGAGAAAGTATACATAGGAGAACATATAACAGACAGTACAGATTGAGCTCTCTCTTTGGGAGTAAGATAACTCATCTCAACACACACACACACACACACACACACACACACACACACACACACACACGAGAGAGAGAGAGAGAGAGAGAGAGAGAGAGAGAGAGAGAGAGAGAGAGAGAGAGAGAGAGTCAGTCCCAGATCTCAGACAAGGAAAAATTCCCCAAAGTCTTTAGTGTAGCAAACTGAGAATAGGGATGTGATAGAGACTACCAGTTCTTCTACATGTCAGCTTCTTTCTAGAGTCTTTTTCTCCCTTCAGCGACCTGAAGAGAGGTTGGAATCACATCTCTTTCAAACCTGGAAGCCAGAAGCACCTGCATTTCTCTTCTCTCCAGCCTTCACCACCTTTGCACTGTCCTTCACACAGGCACAGCACATTAAGTAATCAGTCTGCACCAGTGAGGAGAGAGTCCCATACAACTGGCCCTCTGAGCTAAAAGTTACAATAACAAGCATTTAAATATCACTTTAAGATTTGCAAAGCACTTTATAAATATCTAGCCAGCAATACCTTGCTAAAAAGTGTCACGGGGAGTGAAAACTTGTGGTCTCGAAGCCCCTAGTCACTGGAGGCTTGGGAAGTGGTAATCCGGGGAAGAGGTGGTGTGAATGCTTGCTTCCTGATTTCACCTCTAGTTATTTATCTTAGTAAATGTCCTTTCCTTTGCTCTGATGTCACCTAAATTATGCTGGCTTAGTTGAGAGAAGAAGCACATTCAGTGAGAAGGAAAGCTTGTAAACTTTGCCTTTAACTAAGTTATTGCCATAGACCTGGGATTAGCCAAAAAGGTGGCCAAAGATGCTGCCAAATTAAAGGGCAAGGTTACTTCCCTACTCAAAAATCTTTATTATTAGTTCTTCTCTAAGGCTCTGCATTTACCTATTGATTTGTCAGTCTGGAGTAGCACTCACCCTGATTGTCAAAACGCTGATTTGCATTTCTCTGGTTTCTCCCTAAACCATGAACCCTAAGAGCTAACCCAGAGGGCTGAGAGGAAGTTTCTGGAAAAAAAAAAGTAGCAAGATGTCATAAAATGTTGTATATTACATATATTATATATATGTAGAACAAATATTTTTATTTTTTGTTTATAATAGATAATGTATCAATTATATATAATTATATACTAATTATATAATTAATATATTATATTGTATAATTAATATTTCCATGTTATTTCCATAGTTAATTATTTTCCATATAATCAATTTCTATAATGATTGTATAATATATAGTAATGTATAATATATGTAATTAATTACATATAATTACAATAAATAAATAGTATTTATTATTGTTTTATATAAACAAAATAGACAACTCATCACAGAGCTGCTAAAGATGTCCCAGGTGGGGAAAGTGGCATAGAATCAGCAAAAGACAGCAAGGACTAACTGTCATGTGGCACCATGAAATGGCACCATCTTGTAAGGTAACAGACGCACCATCCCATTTTCAGCCTTTTAGGAGGTCAGAGCTACAGTTGTTTTGGGCACCAGGGAGATAAATAAGACTTTCCTGAGAGCAGTCAAAAGAAGAAGCAAGGCTTATGTACCTATAGTAAGAGTTCTCAGAACTTCAAGGGAATCCAGAGTTCATCTGGTTCTTCTGATTGCTAGCCATTAGCTTGGAATCATCAGCCATATCCGCAAAAGTCAGAGAGGAGACCACCATTGGTACCACTGGGATTGTCCCCTTTTTCCTATCTATGA
Source organism: Phascolarctos cinereus (assembly GCF_003287225.1). Classification (NCBI taxonomy): domain Eukaryota; kingdom Metazoa; phylum Chordata; class Mammalia; order Diprotodontia; family Phascolarctidae; genus Phascolarctos; species Phascolarctos cinereus. The sequence continues at coordinate 104,013,845 of NW_027556402.1, read as the reverse complement.
ATGTGGTGGGTATTGGGGATCTGTGGGAGGAATGAACAACAGGTCTCCTCTGTCAATAACTTCCCATAGCCCTGGTGTCTTTGGAAGGAGTCCAGACTGGGCTACCCCAGCAAGTTTGCTCAAAAAGAGCAAATGTGTGAACTGTCATTAGCTCGACAATGGCTGCCAGGCTTATAAATGGCTGATGATTTTAGTTTAGCAGGAAAATGTGATTTGGAAGTCTCAATACTATGTTCTACTATCTTTCTATTTCCTACCATAAATGTACCTAAACTATAATGTGAATATGTTTTCTTTTGGGGTCATTCAAAAGAGATGGAGATAAAAATTTTAATGGGAAAATGAGAGAAGAGCTGTGTTTGGAGATTTCCCCAGAGTTTTTGGGTAGGGCTGAGGTTTGAGCTGAATTTGTAATAGAATTATAAAATATTATATGACAATGATTCTTTCACATTTTAACACCTTAAACCATGGGTTCTTGATCTTTTACCATCATAAAATCCTTCAGAATGCCAATGAAACAAGTGAACTCCCTGTTTTTAAAGCATAAAATACATTGGATTAGAAATGAAACCAATTATAATGAAATACAGTTATCAAAATATATATATTTTTAAAACTAGTTCATGGACCCCAGGTTAAGAAACCATGCCCCTAACTGAGTCTAGAATAACTTAGACCAAGGTAAATTGGGGGCAAGTGTTTGCTATAGTTAGGATAACTTCCTAACTATCCTACTAGACAGATAAGAACAAACTGCCCACCATACTTCCTCCACCTACCTTTAGAAATGAGTGGAATTCCTTATCTCATGAGGGTCCACTTTATCACTATGTGTGGAACCAATGTCCTCTTAATACTAACATTTAAGATCTTCCCACATTTGACCTAATATGCTTCTTAATTTTCTCACCTCTGGGTATTTTCTCAAGTTGTTCCTTTTACCTGAAATGCCTTTCCCTTACCTCTCTCTCTACCCATACCTTAAGGCAGTTTCATTTATGATTTCTCAGAGCTCTGGAAAATCAGGCTTTGATAAAGCCCACTGGGATTCAAATGGAGCTACCTGACCACGTCTTTAAACCCAAATCAGTCTAGCTCTTACTGACTGGCCAATAATCTGTCCCATCCCAAGCTTTACTAGCTCATTATTTGGGTTTTGCTGGTTCCGAGTGAGTGTAAATAGCACTTGTTTCTGTTCTGGCCTGAAACCCTTCTGGTCTTTCCTTCCCATTTTGATTTTTCTTTTTTTTTGAATAGGCAAACTAGGCCATCTTTTGCCTCACTTCTTACCTAGACTTAAATCACTAAATGGTGTTTCTTCAGACAAACTGAGACCTGGGAAAGACCTTAGCTTAAAAAAGCTAAGGTCTCCCACTGCATCTGGGGCCATCTCCAGTTGTCCTGGTCTATATCTTGCCACTGGACTCAGATGGCTCCAGAGGAAAGAATGAGGCTGACGATTTTGCACAGCTTTGCCTCTCTTAAATCCAATTCACCCTTCCTGATACCATTGGTCCTCCTTGAGAACAAAGGATAAACAAAAACAACAACAAGGCCTAGCTCAAATGTCACCTCTTCTGTAAGTCTCTTTCCAATCTCTAAATAGCTTTTTGCTTATAGCTTTGGGGGGTTTATCACATCCAACCCAAGAGTTACTTGTGAACTTGAATTAACCACTCTACTAAATTGTAAGGTTCTTTGGGGCAAGAACGACATCTTACTTATCTGTGTATCCCCTACAGCACCTAGTATAGTGTCTCATGCATAGAAAGTGCTAAAACAATATTTGTTGAGTTCGCTTCTCCTAAAATATGCCACATTCTAGCTCTCTTTACTTAATCCTTTGTCAATGTGTCTTATGGAAATCCTTGATGAAAACATGGGAAGGAAAGAGGCAGGCTTTTGCAAATGATATTCTTTTCAGTTACACAATTGAAGGAAAAGTACAGAGAACATAGGATCCCACTGTACTTTGTTCACTGGGGGGTATGATGTATTTGATTTGATAGAACAAAATGTTGCTTTAAAGGCATTCCTCCCACAAGGGTCATTCACATTTTGAGATCTTACAGGATTCCTTAACAGATGTAGTAATAGAGATGTGGTGTTTAAAAAGTTTGAGAGACATAGTTTCTGGGTAATTTAATAATTTTATTCATAAGGCTAGTATGATTACCAGTAAAAGGAGATCATTTGGCCATCTCTCTTAGAACAAAGACCCTTCTTGGTGGTGGGCTTAGAGTTTATATGCCTTGGAAGATTAGGTGTTCCTGAGGGTAGCAATCAACTCGGGTTAATAATTAATGAAAGAATGAATATTACAATGAAGGACTGGGCTAGGAGACTTGTCAATTTCTGTATCACTTGTTTAACGAAAAGGAGGATCCATATTTTCCCAAACCTGCCTGAGTAGACTCAATGAGCAGGAATGAACCCATTAGCCTAAACTTAGAATTTATTTTGCTGTCTTTGATTAGATCTTTAGCCTGGGTAAGTCCTTAAGAGAGATTTCACACACTGGCTGATTTCTGGAGGAGGAAGTAGAAAAGGGGGAAAACCTTGGTCTCAATACAGTAATTAGTTATTAATACAAGAGGGAAATGATCATTTCTTTCAGAGATAGGTTTTCTCAATGACCTTCTGGCTATTATATTAAACAGAGAATAAAATAGGGAGACAGGTGCATCTACACCCACAATGTTTGCTACAGTATAGAAAATATTTGATGCTAATTCTATATGAAAGAGAGATTCCCTCAAGGTCAAGACTTCTAACCTTTTGTGTCTCATGGACCCCTCTGGTGGTCTGATGAAGCCTATGGATCCCTTCACAGAATGAAGGTTTTAAATATATAAAGTAAAATGCATAGTATTACAAAGGAAACCAATTATATTGAAATAAAGTTATCAAAATATTTAAAAAAAAATCAGAGACTCCATGAAATCTACACAAGGATTCCTTGGTTTATGAAAGGTTAAGAATGGATTCCAAGTTAAAAACCCCTGTAATAGATGGTGAAGCCCTCTGGATACCTGTTTAAAAATAGCATTGCACTGGCTCTGGCCATTTTCACTGGCTGTCTCTCTATGCCTAGAACGCCCTCTCTCCTCACCCCTCCCTCCTAGCTTCCCAGGCTTTCTTCAAATCCCAGCTGAAATCCTACTTTCTACAGGAAGATTTTCCCAGTCTCTGTTCATTCTGGTTCCTTCCTTCTATTGATTAGTTCCTACCTATCCTCTCTTTAGCTGATTTGTACATAGTTATTTGCATGTTGTCTCCTCCATTAGATTATAAACTCCTCAAGGGCAGGCATTTTGACTTTATATCCCCAGTGGTAAGCACAATGCTTGGCATAAGTGTTTAATAAATATTTATTGAATGATTGAATGATTATATCAAGTCCCAAAACATTGAAGAACCTCTTCCATGAGAGATGCCTCAGTTTCCTCATCCTAAAAATGGGGATAACAATAATGCTTACCTCCCAGGGTTGTTGTGAGGATCAAACAGAAAAAGACATGTGAAGTACTCTACACATCTTAAAGTGTATATAAATGTTAGCTTTTATTATAATTTTAAAACAAAGTCGTTAAATCCAAAGTAGGTAAGGAGAGAGGGCACTAGCAATTGGGGAAATTCAGAAAGTCTTTGTGTAAAAGGTCGTTCTTGTACAGAAGGCAGGTCTTGAGGTAAATCTTGAAAGAAGGGAAGGCTTCTAGGAGACAGAACTGAAGAGGAAGTGCATTCCAGGCATTTTTAACAGCCTGTGCCTAGGTATGGAGATGGGACTTGAGAGCTGTAAGATGGAGTATGAGGGACCATGAAAAGGTCACTTCCTTCCTTTTATTTTGTTGATGAGGTCTTCTCTCTTCCTCGCCACCCACACCTCCACCATACACCGGTGCAGAAGCCACCCAGGTCAGATGGGAAGAAAAGGTGGGGAGGAGGAAGAGTGGAAAGAATGCTATTTTGCGTATTTTTACTTTTCACATTTGCATAATGTGAAAATATCTATTTTTTGTCTATCTTCCCCCCCAGCCCTTTCCTGGAAGGCAGTTTCTTTCTGAGTGGCCACCTGAGTCAGTTAATCTCTCTAAATATACCACACTTTGAAGAAACCACAACCGAACACTTCCCTCGCTTCTAGCCCATGTGGAAAGACTCGTCCCCGGAGGTCTGCTTTGCCTCTCCCATGACAATCAAACAGGTTCTGCATCTGGACTCCTCCAAGGCTTCATCAGGGCCTCGAGGTGACCCCGAGTTTTCCAATACTGTGCTGAATCAAAACATTGCCAGGTCTTATCAAGCTGGAAAGGCTTCCAGTTTGGATCCAGAGATGGATGAGGTGTCTGCCATCCAAAGTCTAACTTAGCTAAATACATAAGTAGCCCAGCACTAGCTGGTCAGCTACCAGGTAATATCTGAGGACTAAATCAAATCTGGAAGGTTGTCTCCTATGGGGAGGAATGAGTACATATACTACTGAAATCATGACTGGTTTGAGTTAATGAAATAATTAAATCATTTTTAAAAATTTCTTCTTTTCTTAGTCTTTGTGAAACTCCCCAAGGACCCAGTTTGAAGAATCACATTTGGGTCAGTCTCTTCACCACTTTATAGTTTGGGTGAACTATTTTTCAGTGTGCATCATTTTCCTCAACATTCTGCTCAGTCAAAGCTTACTCAGACATCGACAAGAGAAACAGAGTCCACATAGGAAGGCTTCCCCCACAGTCATTGGAAAGAAAGCCAGGACTGGTCAACCTCCAAAAAACTTGCTGGGTAGATTCCCATAATGTCTTGCCACTGAGCAGAATTCCCTGAGACACTGAGACATTGTGCCTTTCTTCCCCCATTTATTACAGCGTTTTGTAAACCTTAAGGCATAAATTAATGTGTTATTATTTATTAAAGGCACAAAGGACAAAAGCATGTCAGGATTGTTTTTATTTCTAAGCTGGTTGGATTGGCATCAGTGGATGGAGAATGTACCTATGTTTGTCATTTGGTTCACTGACACAATTTTGGTTAGAAAGGGTTTTTATTGCTATTGGTTGGAAGGTTGGGTTGTTTTGGCTTTTTTTTTTTTTAAATTTCTGATGCCTCAAACTATATCATATGTTTAGGGCTCCAAGGAATTATATAGTCCCATTTGATCATTTTACAGATGAAGAAATTGAGGCTCCCAGGGCTTGCTTGAATTGTTCATGGTCAGACAGCTAATAATGAGCAGAGCCAGAATTTGAACCCACGTCTTCTGACACCAAATCCTGCACTCTTGTCACTCTCCTCTGCCCCAGGTGGCTAGGTAATACAGTAGATACAGTGCTAGACCTGGCATCAGAAAGACCTGAGTTCAAATCCATCTTTAGACATGAAGTAGCTATATGACCCTGGGTAAGTCACTGAACTGCTGTCTGCCTTAATTTCCTCAACTGTTAAGTGGGGATAATAATAGTACCTACCTCCTATGGTTTATGTGAGGATCAAATGTGATAATATTTATAAAGCATTTAGCATAGTCTCTCAAATATAGTAGGTACTTAATAAATACTTCCTTCCTTCCCTAGTTTTCAGCCAATAAAAACTATAACTAATTAGAGCACAAATCATGGTATCTGACCAATACACTCTTCCTGTTCATGAAGTAGTCTACTGTAGTGGAAAGGGCACAGGCCTTGTAGTAAAGAAGACATGGGTTCAAATCTCATCTCAGATACTTACGAGCTATGTGATCCTGGGTAAGTCAGTCAAACTCTCTCAGCCTCTATTTTTTCATTTTAAAATGAGGGATTTGAGCTCTAGGCTTCTGGGACCCCTTCTTTGCCACTCTAAATCTGTGATCTTATAACTCTATACTTGTGCCAACAGGAGAGTGAGCAGGGGATCAGTTCTGCAACCTTGGCAGAGAGCAAAAAGCCACGGGACAAAGGGGCTTGCAACTAGCCCCCAGAGACACTCTGATTTCATTGTCGGGGTGGACCTGAAGTGGTTCACTTCTGTACAAGTCCCTGTTAAGTCCAAGTAAATTATAAGGATAATTGGGGAATTTAACCAGAGTAGACAGGCAGCCCTTGTCTCAGGAAGACTTGAGTTCAAGTCCTGACTCTCACACATATAGTCTGTGTTATTCTGGACAAGTAGCTTAACCTTTCAGTTCCCCAAGAAACTCTCTATGGTTGTAATGAACAAAACAGTTGCTATCCTGCAATGGTGCGGTGAGTGTCCTCTTCCAATGAAATAAATGTCAGTCATTGACTGCCCGAATGGTGGATTAGTGGGGGGAGGGTCATCTATCGATGAAATAACTGATTTGAACCGAGAAAAAGTTGGCTTCAAACCGGGACTGGACACGTGTAACTCAGACTCCAGATCCTTCTGTTCCCAAATAAAGTGTTCAGGCCAGAGATGCCTAGGGTCCAGCTGGACATCCTAGGTCTGTCCTTTCCAGACCAGGGCTCAGTCAAGCAGGGTCACCTGACGTAGCTAGAACAAGCTAGATCAAAGTTGCCAGGCCACAGTACGCTGCTCAGCTTGGCCTATCTTCCTTACCACACCTGCAAGCTTCCTCCCCACCCCAGCCTTAGGCTGATTTTCTGCCTTTGTTCTCCTCTGGCCCTTAATGGAGATAAACTCCCTGCAAGCCCCCACAGTTTTTTTCTTCAAGCTCATGCCCAGCTGTACCAGAGGCCACCCCCACAGCCGCAGGCACCTGGCTAAGCTCTGAATCCCAGCCAGAGGCTCTCATAATAGTCTCGGACCCCAGATCCCTCTGTCACAACCCAAGCCCTTTGCTCTAGAGGATCCCAGATACCCTCCTAGATTCTGACATACTCAGCATTTCTCTAAGGAATATCAAATTTTAGAACCAGACAAGATTGTAGAGATCACAGTGTCATTAGAATCATAGGTGTATAGATCAAGAATTAGAAGGGCCCTCAAAGGATAACTAATCCAAGCTCTCCATTTTACAGATAAGAAAACTGAGCCGTGGGAAAATTAAGTAATTGTTCAAGGTAACAAATAATGGAGGTGGGATTTGAACTCAGGTGGGAGGCGAAGTGGTAGCACAATGTATAGAGAGCTGGCCTTGGAGTCAGAAAGACCTAAGTTCAAATCCAGTCTCAGACACTTACTAGCTGTGTGACCTTGGGTAAGTCCCTTAACCCTGCTAGCCTCAGTTTCCTCATCTGTAAAATGAAGTGAAGAAGGAAATGGCAAACCACTCCAGTAGCTTTGCCAAGAAAACCCCAAATGGGGTCACGAAGAGTCAGACATGACTGAACAACAACTTCTGACTTTGGTGCTTCTTTTCACTGTACCAAGTTTAAGCCCCATCCTCCCCCCCCACTTTTTTTTAACAGATGAGAAAACTGAGGCCCAAGGGGTTAAACAACTTTGTCCGAAGTCACAGTGTCCAAGTTAAGTCTTCTGATTCAAAGTTGAGCACTCTTTTTTTAAATAATATTTTTATTTTTCCCAATTAATGGAAAATGTTTAACAATCATTTTTTAAAAATCTTTGAATTCCAAATTTTCTCCCTCCCTCCCTCCTCACCTCCCCACCTCTCTCTTCTGAGAGGGCAAGAAATGTAATATAGGTTCTACATGCAAGCACTCTTTCCACAGCACCACACCGACGCTCTGCTCGGCATGAAATCCTTACCCCTTATATTGGCCCGTGGGCTTCCTTCACCTGCCTGAACCCCCATGAGAAGAGGAGGAGCAGGTCCTCTGGAGGTCAAAATCAGGGATGATTCCATGGTGCCCAAGGAGCAGTGAGTAAAAGCGTCGGTTAGAGCCATTTTGCTTTCCCAGCTCACCACGGCTACCTGGATATTGGAATAGAGCTATCCGGGAGTAGGGGAAGGGAGGGGAGAGTGGTGGGAAGGGGGCCTGGCCTGCCTTTTGCTGTCCCTGCACTGAAGCCAGCCAGGACATTTACTGATTTGGAGACTGCAATCAATCACAATGGAGAAGGGGCTAACCAGCAGATTGGTTCCCAGCACTCCAGATCTCATTCATGTTTTCCCATCTTCACTGTTTCTGTGGGAAAGAAGAAAAGTGCCTCTGCAAGACAGCAGCTGGTCAATGACCTCTCCAGTTCTGGTCTGTAGGTTTCTTGGAAAGGACAAATCAGAATGTGGACTTAAGAGATCATGTCATTAGCCCATCTGTACACAGGCTATCTCAGAGGTTTAAGAGTCTACTAATTGCTCGTTAACAAATGTTAAATTATTACTTATAAAGCCTCATAAAATCCTGGGTAACTCAAAGTCTGCCTCTTTTTTACTAATTCCCCTTGAAGCTATTTGGAGTGAACTTGGTCTGCCTCCTGAACATCTTTATTTAATTGAGCACGAGGCACTAGGGTCAGCTCATGAGCAGGCCCCAACCTGATCTGTCGTCTCACCAGCAAGGCTTTTTGCCCCGTCAAGTCAACCCTACCATTTGTAATTCTACTAGTATAACTCCGTTCCTTTGGATCTTGACAGAGCTGAAACTAGGAAAAGGTAGATGGGAGTTTACCCCAGGGTGCTGATATGGGGAGAAGGAAGAAGAATGACTTAGTCCTTTTGACAGTTACCGCCCCCACACCTGGCCTTGTGGTCCTCCATTAGGCCTGCCACCACCCAAGTCCCATTGCCATGATGCCCTTCTCCTGGATGCCCCTCCTTCCCACAACTGCCACACAGGTGAAGGCTAGATCATCTCTCTTAGTATTACTCTATCCATGGTTAGACTGACCACTGTACCAACTATTTTGACTCCATGAAAAAAATTCATAGTTATGGCCCTAAGCCTTGAAGTTTTTCTAGTCTTCAAAATTAACTTATTAAAATATAAATGTTAGGAAGGGGGGGAGAGACAGACAGACAGACAGACAGACAGAAAAGAAGAATGGAAGGAAGGAAATGGAGAAAAGGAGGAAGAAGGGAAATACAGATGGAGGATGGGAAGGATAGATGGAGGAAGTGTGGAAGGGAGGAAGAGGAAAGAAGGAAGGAAGAAAAGAAGGAAAGAAGGAAGGGAGGGAGCATTAAGTACCCAGTATGTGCCAGGCACTGTGTCAAGTACTTTATAACAACCCTGGACCTTCACAACGAGGGTTCACAGGGTATTATTATCGTCCCTGTTTTACAGTTGAGGAAACTGAAGCAAATCGAGGTTAGCAGCTCAAGGTGACAGTGCCTGAGACCACATTTGGATTATTCTTGACCCTAGGCCCAGCTCTCTATCCATTGAGCCATCTAGTGGCCCCAGAAAGATAGTGAACCTTACCAGCTAATTTTCGTTGTTCAGTCACATCCGACTCTTTGTGACCCCATTTAGGGTTTTCTTGGCAAAGATACTGGATTAGTTTACCATTTCCTTCTCCAATTCATTTTACAGATGAGGAAACTAAGGCAAAGAGGGTTGAATGACTTGCCCAGGGTCACACAGCTGGTAAGTGTCTGAGGCCAGATTTGAACTCAGGCCCTGTGCTCTAACCAGCGCTCCACCTAGCTGCCCATATGAGCTAATAGTTGATCTGATAGTACTTTGAGAGTAAGAGCGCATAGGAATGGGAGGCAGAACAGCATGTGGATTGGGTCTGATAAAGGTCTTGTTTCCAACATATATAAGGAACCAATTCAAATTGATAAGAAAAAGAGTCATTCCATAACTGATAAATGCTCTGAGGATGTGAACAGAGAATTCTCAAGGGAAGAACCCCAGCTATCTTTAGCCACATGAAGAAAAGCTCCCAATCACTACTAATTAGAGAAATGCAAATTAAAGTAACTCCGAAATTCCACCTCACACACATTAGAGTAGTAAAGAAAATGGCCAATGTTGGAAGGGATGTGGGAAAACAAGCTAGTTGATACACTGTTGTTGGAGCTCTAGATGGGCATAACCATGCTAGGAAACAATTTGGTATCATAAAAAACTGAAAGTTTCCAAACTTGGCCCAGCCATCCCACCGCTAGCCCTGATGCCCCAAAAAGATCAAAGGAAGAGGAAAATGTGTTTTATGTCCAAAAGTATTTCTTGCAGCTTCCTTTGTGGTGATGAAAAACCAGAAACTAAAAGGATGTCCAGCAACGGAGGAATGACTAAAAACATTATAGCACCTGAATGTGAAAGAGAGTAGTGAATATTGTCTAGTAGTAGAGTACTGTGCATAGTGGGTAAAGAAATGAGGAAACAGATGGTTTCAAGACGTGGGAAAACTTCTATGAACCGAAACAGTGAAATAAACAGAACCAGAACAATTTCTATGACAGCATCAATATTATAAAAATGAACCATTGTGAGGACTTTTACAAACTGATGAAGAATGAAATTAGCAGAACCAGGCGAACAATTTATACAATAACAACAATACTCTAAAAATAAACAACTCAAAAACTTTGAAAGCTGTAAGAATTATGATCATTGTAATGACCTTTCATGTTTCCAGAGGAACAATGATGAAACCTGTTATGCATTATAGAGACATGGCAAATGCAGGGTGCAGAATGAGACACAGATCCTTTTACATTCCACCATTAAGGGACTTTATTTTGCTTGACTGCATATTTGTTAGAACGATTTTTTTTCTCTTTTTTTCTCCAGTGGGGTGGAGGGCAAGAGGGAAAAAAAACAGATTCTTGATAATTTTTTTTAAAAAAAAAGATGTGGAGAGGGTTGCTACAGAGGTGAAATGTTGTATGCACTTTCAGATGTGGTCACTGTATCAATTGTTTCATTGAATAGAGTAATCTATAAATATATATAATGTAAAAAAATCAACAAAGCTTTTATTTTAAGTTTTAAAGAGAAAAGAAAGATGCTGATATGGTGTCAAAGACAAATATTACTTATTTTGTGATTTTGTCTGCCACCAACTTTGCTAGAAGGTTGGATGGGTTAGACTTCTGGAACTCACTTGTCTTAGAGATTTAAGGCAATCTCAGTATGACGTGGATTCTCTTTGGATCTACCAGAAGGTCCCCTTTCTAGCTCACTACTCCAGGAAATACCAACAATCCAGGTCTGTACCCCAGGGACTAAGTACCTTTCTCTGGCCCCTAACCCCAGCAAGGATCTGTTTGGCCATCAGTGACCCTTGGCATGGGCACAGTTCTGGCCCTGTTGTTGAATACTTTAATCAGCTCATAGTTTAGCTGATCTTAAAGAGAGAATTTCACATTTCTTGTACTTTTAGCACTATATTTTGTGCATGCTCACATCTATGTGGGAAAAAGAAGTAGTAAGAATGATGAACAGTCTGGCAAGTAAAGGAAGAAGAGGGTAAAGAAAACCCTCAGCAGACTAGCAGGCTTGAAGGAAAGGGGTTTTTGTGAATTTGTGTGCTTGCTTTAGGGCAGGGAAACCCATGCAGGTTTGTAGGCAAATAGGAGAAGCTAGTGGAGATGGGAAAGTGGAAGATACTGGAAAGAAGGGGATTGGCAAGGGGCATGAGGGAATTGGAGCAAGAACACAGAAAGAGGAGTTAGCCTTAAAGAGGAGGAAAGAAGAGAGAATAAATTGAAATATAAAGAAATTATGGAACAGAGGGGAGGATGACAGATGGGAAGGTGACAGAAAGGATTAAGGAGCTCTATCTATGAACTCCATCTTTGTCTGAAGTAGGAGGGCAAAGCCTGTGGAAGGTTATACCAAGCCTGCCAGTGATTGAGACATTCAAGCACACCCATTTACTCACTCTGTGTCTGGCTGAAATAAAGGGGGAAAACCTGTTTGCCTCCCTAACATCACTAATACTGGCCATAGGAGGCCTTCTCTGTAGGTCTTTTGAACAGATATTAGCCACTTTAATTTAGCACCAGGAGAGATAGGCAGAGGGAAGGAGTTGTGATACCATAGGTGACACACTCATACATGAACTTTATAAATGAAAACTTTGGGGAACCTCTTCCTTTCACCAGCTCCTGAGTCCAGTAGGGTCTGCTTAGGAATGCTACCTGTAGGACTTAACATTTTTTTTAATTAATTAATTTATTGTTGGGGTTTTTCAAACATTCACTTCCATAAGATTTTGAGTTTTAAATTTTCTCCCCTTCCCTCTCCCCAAGATGGTGAACAATCTAATATAGGCTCTACTTATACATTCATATTAAACATTTTCATATTAGTCATGATGTAAAGAAGAATTAGAACTAATGGGATGAACCACAAGAAAGAATAAACAAAGCAAAACAACAAAAGAAAAGGAGAGCAAAGTAGTATGCTTCTATCTGCATTCAGACTCCAAAGTTTTTTCTCTGGATATAGATAGCATTTTCCATTGTGAGTCTTCTGGAGTTGTCTTAGATTCTTGCATTGCTGAGAAGGGCTTAACATTCTTGACCAGAAAAATTTATTCTATAAATTCATCCAATAAGAAAACTAAGCCTACCCAAACTTTCTGCTCTTCTCCTCCCTCACTCCTCATGAAATCTATGGCTAACTTGGCCTCCCTAGATTTATTCTACCCACTTTGACTACAATTACTAGTCCCTTATGCTTAATTAAATCCCCATTCTATTTTGATCCTACATCCTCCTCCTCCTCCTACCCAGAAAACTGAACTGATTAAATAAAAAGCATTTATTAAGCACTTAGTATGTTCCAAGTACAGCATTACATTGGTGGAACAAACAGGAAAGCAAAGACAATCCCTGCCTTCAAGGAGTTTATATTCTAATGGAGAATTCAAGAGACATGGGCAACTGATGGCCAGGGAGAGGCACTTGGGTCCAAAACAGTAAGGCAAATGGGTGTAAGGCAATGGAGAGCAGGTTGACACATTCCTTCCAGGAACAGTGGCAGAGTTGACTTGATTACAGTTCATGGTTCCAGAACTGGAAGAGGAGAGAGGAAAGGGTACATACTGGTATTGAGGCAGTTGTTGAGGAGGCCATGGAGAATAGGCTCCCAAAGTGGGCAAAACCACCCCCTAGGAGGTGCTGGAATGATGGGGGAGCAGTAGTAGCTGCAGGTGCAATTGAGGGGCATTAAATAAAAATTAAGGGGGAAGTGGAAACATAAGGAAAGAAGAGAAGAGAAGAAAAATTTTGAAAAACAGTTGGTACATGTTTCATTTGTTGTGTAACAGAGTTAAAGTCATAGTGATTAGTTAAAGTCACACAAAATGCAAGTTATAACTGATCAGTGGTCAAGTGTGCTGACAAGTCTTAACAAGCAAGTGTTGGCAGGTGAGTGTGTTGCCCATTTTTGGGAAGTCCAGCATGCATCAGCAGAAATATGTACGTGTAATGACTTGTTTACAATACAATACTGTATGGCTACATGAAGCAATATTGTGTCATCAAAATGTCAATGCAGGAAAAAATACCACAAATTTTCAACAAATTATGAAATTTAAGATTCATCATTTTTAAATATTTTATGTTTTTTGAAATGATGCACATTTGAAAAAAGTTAAAGGTTTAAAGAAAGTGGGTTTCCAGGGGGTGCTGAGTAATTTTTTTAAAAGGGGGTGGTAGGCCAAATAAGTTTGGGAACCTCTGTCATGGAAGAAGGAGACCAAAGAGGAAGGAATGAAATGAAGCAGAGTAATACTGAGGTAGAGATTTTCTTTAAAATAATGGTCCTAGTGAGGCAGTCACCCATCAGGAGAACAGGGACTCAAGGAAGAAGTTTCTATAGGGTGTGTTCTCTGGTGTGGACTAAGGAAGCTATGGAGGAAATAGCCTCCCCACCTTTCCAAATCTTGGTGATGGGAATGAATGTTGATTAATAATCACATTTCATGTGATTAGGCAGGGAAGGATATGAAACCCAGACCTCACAGCCGACTCAGTTCAAACAACTAACCTGAACATTCCCCAAGGACAGCAATTGAATGTAGCCACACCCTTCAACAGGCTCCATTTAACTACAAAAAGAGACTGGTATATCCCAGGGCACAGCCCTAGAAGTTGTGAATGACTTCCCACATCCTACTGCTGCAGCCTCACCCACAGGGGAATTATGCCACGGAGACTGGAAAGCCCAATGCTGAAATTCCAGCCCAATGCTGAAATTCCAGAGCAGCTTATCTTCATGTGACTATTCTCCAGTTATCCTTTGCTGAGGAATTGTTAGCAGAGGAGAGCCTCTGAATGAGATAGAGCTAGGGCGCTCATTCTGTATCTATTCTGCCAAGGAACCCCACCTTAAAGCAAGTGGGTGCAGAAGAAGAATCTCAGCCTTCATATCCTCAGGTTAAAGTGGACTTCTGGTAGTAGCCTGCTGGACTTGATGGATTTGTGTTGGGTTGGGAAAGAATCAGAGGTGAGCCTAGAGTCAATCAGGTTACTGGCCAAGGTCACTAAAGGGAGTTGTGTGTGTGTTTGGTGGGGCAATTGGGGTTAAGTGACTTGCCCAGAGTCACACAGCTAGTAGGCGTAATGTGTCTGAGGTCTGATTTGAACTCAGGTCCTCCTGACTCCAGGGCCGGTGCTCTATCTATTGAGCCACCTAGCTGCCCCAAGGGAGTTGTTTTTAATCCAGTTTGGGTAGACCTCATCTCTGAAACTGTGATTCTAAGGCCCCATTCCAACTCATCTTCATCAGCAGCTTGCCCTTTCTATTATTCCCACTCTCTCACTTATTTTCTTTTTTTAATAGTATTTTTCCCAATTATATGTAAAAACAATTTCTAACATTAATTTTTAAAAATAATTTTGAGTTCCAAATTTTCTCCCTCTCTCCTCTCCCCCTCCCTAAAGCAGTAAGCAATTCAATATGCCTTATATATGTGCAATCATGTAAAACATATTTCCATGTTAATCATATTATGAAAAGTAAAAAACATGAAAAAATTAAGATAGTGAAAATAGTATGCTTCAATCTGCATTCAGACTCCAACAGTTTTTTCTCTGATGTGGATAGCATTTTCCATTTTGTTTTTCACTTATTTTCAAGCTCTCTGTCTACTGGCTGCTTCTCTACTCCCTATAAACACACCCTTATCTCCCCCAACCTCAAAAAATCCTCCCTAGATGTACCCATTCTTACTAGTTGTGGTCCCATCTCCCTCTGTGTTTTCTAGGCTAAATCCCTAAAGAAGACCATCTACAATCAATGCTTCCACCTCCTCTCCTCTCACTCTCTTCTTAACTCTCTATAGTCTGGCCTTCCACTTCATCCCTCCCTTAATTCTAGTGTCTTTCTTCTATTAATTATTTCCAATTTATCCTGTATATATCTTGTTTGTACATAGCTATTTGCATGTTGTCTCACCCACTAGACTATGAGCTCCTTGAGAGTAAACACAGTCTTTTGCCTTCCCCAGAGATTAGCCCAATGCCTGCTGCATAGCAGGCACTTAATGAATGAGTACTGACTGATCAACTGTGTCTAGCAGAAGACAAAAGTACTAAGAAACAGTCCTCTCACACAAAACTCCTATTGCTCCAAAGGCCAGCCTACTTTTTTCTCCCATGGGTGCTTTCTATGGGCTCTGCTCCCTTATCTGACCTAAGCTCCCAGCAGGGCCCTAATGATGAGAGGAGGACCTTCAGAGAACCCAGGACCCCTCCAGCTACCATATAGGAGTAGACTGCAAAGCCCCTCACTATGGGCAGTAAAGGACAGAAAGAGAAAAGATTAGAGGGAAATGGGTAGGAAATACCTTCAGAATATTTAGAGCAAAATTTATTCACTCAAAACCTCAACACAGAATTAAAGGCTCCCTAAAACTATCGAAATGTGCAGTTCTCATCAGGTTCAATTAAAAAATAAAAATGCTCCCTTAAGTAGCTTTCCTCCTTTTCAAGTGGTGTAGAGAAGTAAATTCAAGGTAATTTGAGGAAAGAGAAAAAGAGCAACAATAGACTGAGACAGAGCTAAGACCTCTCTGGGTGTGACTGAACCTGAGATTCAAGTCCATGACCAGCCCTAACCAAGCTCCCTCCCTTTCTGGAGACTGAATAATAAGCTATCATTGCCCATATTGGAGCCAGGAGGAGAGGGAGAGACAGGAAAAGAAAGAGAGACAGATACAGAGACAGACAGAGAAAAACAGAGAGACCGAAACTGAGACAGAGAGAGAAAAAGAAAGAGACAGAGAGAGAGGGAGGAGAAGGAAGAGGAGAAGCAGAGGGGGAGGGAGGGCTCTACACATGCTCCCTCTAGCAGTTCCATAGTCTCTTTGCCAGTGCCCCAGACATCTTCCTTTGAGTTGTCTCGCTTCCTACCTCACCGATTTACTGCCATGGCAGCCAGGCATACCGTATGCGCACTTACTGGGTGTCCCAGATGACAGGAGATGCTTCCTTAGCAACGGCAGTGTGCACATCCAGCCCGTCCTGCTTTCTGTAAGCCTACAGAGAACAGGATTTCATGCTATTAATTAATTAGCCAGCTAGTGAGAATAATACATAATTTGTCTGCCACGTGACATTATACTCAAGTCACCAGAGTAGGTCTAGTACATTTCAGGTTTCATGCTGCGATAAATCAACCACCAGAGGGCACTAGACCTACAAACTTTCAAAATTTAATTTATTTTTCCTCAATTAAAAAAATTAAAAAAGACAGTGGTGGAAAGGAGAAAGGAAAGTAAGAAAGAAAGAAAAAAAGGAAAAACCTTTGGGGCAAATAATCATAATAGTGAAACAAAACAAATTCCCTCACTGGTCATGTGCAAAAAATAAACATCTCCTTCTGCATCCCTGAGCCCATTACCTCTCTTGCTGGGAGGTAGGTAGCATACTTTATCGTCAGTCTTCTGGACCCTAGTTGATAACTGAGCTCATCAGAGCTCCGAAGTCTTTCAAAGTTGTTTGTCTTTAGAATGTTATTGTAATTATAGAAATTGTTCTGGATTTGCTCACTTCATTCTCCATCAGTTGATCCAAGTCTTCCCAAATTTTTCCAAAACGATTGCTCTCCCAATTTCTTAGAGCATAACAGTATTCTGTTATATTTCTATAACATAAACCGTTCGTCCATTGTGCAGTTGATGGACAACCTTTAATTTCCAGTTCTTTGCCACCACAAAAAGAGCTGCTATGAATATTTTTTTACGTGTTAGTCTTTTCCTCTTTGCTTTGATTTCTTTAGGGACTGGTATTTCTGTGCCTAAGATTATGTACAATTTAGCAAATCTGGGGTCATGGTTTCAAATTGCTTTCCAGAATTCCACAGTTCCACTGTGAATTGTTGTGACTGTCTTCTAACAGCCTCTCCAACGTTTGTCATTTTCTTTTTTTTTTTTTGCCAACTTTGCCAATCTTTTGGGCATGAGGTAGAATCTCATAGTTGCTTTAATTTGCATTTCTCTCATTATTAGCTGTTTTAAGATTTTTTATGGCTATTGACACTTCGGTTTTATTCCCTTGAGAACTGTCATACACTTTTTGACCATTTATCAATTGGGAAACACCTCTTATTTTTATAAATTTGGGTCTGTTCCTCAAACATGTTGGAAATGACCCTTATAAGAGATACTTTCAGCCTATAAACTTTCAATCTACTCTCCATCTCATTACTGGAGCTCCCTATGGCTTCCCTAATGGTGCAGCAGGTACTGGCCCTAATTCAATGTTGCTCTAGAGATATAAAATTAAATACCCCTTCAAATTATGGGGAAAATTTCTACACGGCTCTAATCCAAATCCTTATCTAGAAAACTCTGACACTCTACATTGTATATTATACAGGCAATCCACACTGGGGCCACATAATTTCTTGTACAAAGAAAAGAAAAAAAGAAACATTCTCAACACTCTACTTTGTGGAGCACTCAGCTTCATCACATCCCGTAATAATCCACACAACAGTTTTAACAGTGAGGAGAATTCTATATCCCACACCCCCTCACCTCCCCACCTTACCTCCAGGCCCCACAAGTCCTAGAAGGATTAAAGAAAAATATATTGCTTTATGGTAAGATTACCACAAAAAAAACCTAGACAAAGGGAGAAATTATCTATCTCAGCCACAAGCTGCCAAGTTTGGGCCATCTATAGTTGGGTTCAAGGGTGGGGACTAGCAGCCTTGAGGCCACATGTGGCCACGTGTGGCCTTCTAGATCCTTAAGTGAGGCCTTTTGATCCAATCCAAATTTTAAAAATTACAGAGCAATTTACAAATTACCGAGCAATTTGGATTCAGTCAAAAGGCCACACTAAAGGATCTAGAAGGCCACATGTGTCCTCAAGGCTGCAGGTTCCCTACCCCTGGTCTGGTTTCTTCTTTATGATCTGCCTGTCCTTGATGCTGAGTGAGTCACTGAACTTCAGTGCTGTAATTTAGGCAACTGTGTTCTTTATGACTATAAATTGTATAGTAGACACTGATCTGAATTGGTAAAGGGGGATTCTTCAGTGGGGAGGTCTCCAGTATTAATGAAATCATTGATCAGGTCCTATTTCTATTATCTCTCTTGTTCTCTCTTAAAAACTTTCACTTGCTAAAACAATTGCCACTTCATGTACACCCCTAGAAGGAGTGTAGTTATCTGATGTTGGGTTCTCTGCATTTCCTGGCATGTTTGCCCTTCGAAATCATATAATGCTTATCTTTTCCTTAGAGAACAGTGAATGAATGCTAGATTTGCAATCTGAGGAGCTGGGTTCAGACCCTGGCTCTGCCACATGCCAGCTATGTGATCTTGGAGGAATTAGTTAACCTCTCTAGGTGTTAGTTGAATTGTCTCTAAAATGAGGAGATTAATCTAGATCAAAGATTCTTAATTTTTTGTTTGTCATGGACCCCTTTGGCAGTCTGGAGAAAACTGTGGATCCCTTCTCACAATGATGTTTTTAAGTACATAAATGAAATACATAGCATTGCAAAGAAAGCCATTCGTATTGAAACAAAGTTATCAAAATGCAATTTTTTGAAAAGAAAAAAACTTCACAGACCCCAGGTCTTTGGAGTAGATAATATCAAAGTTTCCTTCAAACTCCAAATCTACAATCCTATGATCCAGTGGCAACCTATTTAGAGGAAGCTTGAAGAAGAGGTTAATTATAAAAACATGGGCATACCCACAAAGAAATCGTTTTCTCTTCTCCCTAGAGGTTAAAGCACAGTCCTCAAAACTTCAGAGGCTGGCCTCTAATGAAGTCTCAGAAATGTGAATAGAGGTGAGGGCCTTGGTAAAAGGGCTTCAAACCCTCTTCTTTGAGGTTCCCCTTCCCTGTCTCATTTCACAATTCATGTGCCTGCTAACAGTCTCATACTTGCTTTTTTTAAAAAAAAAATAACATTTTATTTTCCCCCAATCACATGTAAAAACAATTTTAACATTAATTTTTTTTAATTTGAGTCCCAATTTTCACACAGAGTTATGAAAACACATTACCTGGCACATAGCAGGTACTTTTATTAATGCTTCTTCCCTCCCCTTTCCTCACCATTCAGCATAGCCTTTCAGCTCCCATTGGTACACTGCCAGGCAGCACCAGTCATCTCGCCTCCCGCTGAGGACTGCTTAGCCCTGGGACATTTCCATCCTTGCCTGGCAGGGTGGGTACCTCCCCTAGCCAGCTCCACTTCCTGTGTGCTCTCTCCCCAAAAGCTTTCTCTTCCTCTTTACCCTTGTGAACACACCTAAATTCAAGCTTCTCATCTGGGAACCAGAAGGGCAGGGCCACTACATGTTAAAAAATCAAATTGCTACTGAAGTTCTTCTGCTAAATTCCATACTCTCCAAGTAGAACCTAACCTGGGGGATAAGAGGCCTATCTGATCATCATCTTAACACAATAATATAGTTTCCCAAGCCTTACTACCTGTTAGTAGCAAAAAGACTCAGAATATCGAGTCACATTCTCCTGACTATGAGAAAAAAATGTAGGTTTACAAATTGTCCCATTTGTGCAAGTCCTTCATTTTATAGGAGAAAAGAACAGGCAAAGAGAACAAATGCATTACTGAAAGTTATATAGGTTTAAGCAGAAGAATCAGGATCAAACCCAGGTCTCCTGACTCCAAATCCATGGTTCATTTGTCTGTAACAATAGCTAGCATTTACTATGTGACCAAGCACTTCACAATTATTATCTCATTTAATCCTCACAACAACCCTGGAAGGAAGAGGCTATTATCACCTCCATTTTACAGGTGAGGAAACTGAGGCAAATAGCAGTTAAGTGACTTACCCATGGTCACACATCTGGCAAATATCAGAAGTCAAATTTGAACTCAGGTCTTTCTGACCCCAGACTGGGGGCTTTATTCACTACATCACCTAACTACCTCAACACCATGGATCCACAGACTTCACATACAAAAACTATCAACTACAACAGGCTGTTTCCAGCTATGTCCAGTTCCTCCAGGTAGTGAGATAAATGATTGAGTATGAAAAATATACCTATGAGGGAGAGGAGGGCAAATTAGTGGGAAGTGACGAATGCAAAAATTAAACTAAAGATAGAGAAACAATAAAACATACAAAAACACACACAAAAGAAGTTCAGAAGGGGAAACAATTGGGGAGATTTTGTTAGTATCTTGTTAAATTTAATATGCACTTGAAAACTGTATTTAGTAGAAGACCGGGGCTTTATATATTGAAATGTTTCTGTTTGTTAGGTTCACCCTTTCAAGAAAGGAAAGACAAATAATGAGAGAGCAAAAAGCCCAAATTCAGTTCAGAACTATTTTAACCTTTGAATCCACGCACTTATGGCACAGAGGATAGAGTGTCAGGTCTGCAGTCAGGAAGACTCATCTTCCTGAGTTCACATCTGACCTCTGTCACTTACTAGCTGTGTGACCCTGGGCAAGTCACTTAACGCTGCTTGCCTCAGTTTTCTCATCTGTAAAATGAGCTGGAGAAGGAAAAGATACTCCAGTGTCTTTGCCAGAAAAACCCAAATGGGGTAGATGCAACTGAACAACTATGCACTCATTATGCTCGTCCACATATTTTTCTCTCCCTCCATCAAGGAAACAATGTTTTCCCCTACTTATTTGACCCATCCAAGCCCTTCTATTTTTTCTTCTTTAAATCAATAGTCACCATCCCAGGTGAGGTGTTTTTGAAAAGAATGTGCCTTCTTCTTCTCACCAAGACAAAGGCTTAAATTAAAAAAGAGCTGGACTGTTTACATGTGGCTGAAATGAGAGTGGAAGGAGTTAGTAGCCCTCAGTCACCCTCCTCCAAATACTAGTTTCCTACCTTACTTAGTTTCAGTTTTCTTCCTACCTCTCCTAAACTGGAAGGTAGCTGCTAATTGGCTCTGGGACCAATCAGAGGGTAGCTGGGAGGTAGCTGTTAATTAGCAACAGGAGAGCTGTTAATTCACCAATCCATGTCTACAGTTATTATTGACCCCCTTCTAAACACAAGGCTTTATGGTAGGCTTGTGGGGTTGGGGAGGGGGATTGGGGTGGGATAGGGATGAATTAGACACAATCTCTGCCTTCTCTGGTTGTTGTTCTTGATCCTTTATTCTCCAAGAAGACTGTGAGGGCAATGTCTTGATTTGGATTTAATTGAAACAGAACTTGGAAAAGTCATCAGCCTCACTATTGAGTGCTAGTAAGAGGAATAAAATGAATTTACATAGGTATGGAGAGATTTTTAGTAGTCAGAATGCGTCATTAAGCCAGCAATTTTGTTCTTGGCATAAGGAAGGCTATGTCAACCCTGATAACAAATGACTTAAGGGCCACAGCAGCTTTACAACTGCTGTTAACTCTAAAAAACAAACAAACAAACAAACAAAAACCTGAGAGAGCTCACACAGGTTACCAAAACCAGTTAATTCTAAAAAATGCAATAAAATAAAACCAAAGAGATAACAGTGATCATAAGCAAAAAGCCTTCTTTTTTCTGCTGGAGGAAGGAAATTGGACAGATGTGCTGGGACCCCCTCTAGTAGGAAACCTGTGGGCAAATCTCACTACTCATATCGATGGCTGCTCAGTGTGCTGCAGCCCTGACAATGAGGGGTAACAGCAACATTGAGGCAAGTTTGGTTCATAGCAGGACTTCATGGCTGGAACATAGGTACTACAGGTGCTTATCCAAGCTCAGGGACCAACTGGTGCCGGGGTGAAACAATTCTGGGATTTTGCTGTGGCTCAGATCATCTAGAGGCTGAGCACAAAGGATTGTTGTTATGTCAAGCTCAAGGCATAGCTTGCTTGCTGGGTCTTGGCTCTGAAAAACATGGTGTCTCCAATAGTAAAAAGAGAGGGGTGATCTTGGCGCAGAGACCCTGACAGATAGAATGGGGTAGCAGTTGATGGCCCAGTTGGCTTTACCAATTCTTTTTGTTCCTGCACCTAGGTTCATTTGCATGCCCCTACAAGAAATTAGTCAAGAGCTGAGAAGAGCCTTGTCATCCCAGTCCCCACTCAGCTACTGTGGGTTGTGAGGTGTTTTGTTTTTAATTTGATGAAACCACCAAAATAGATTTTAGGGATTTAGATCACAATCAGGGATTTAGCTGAAGTTGTGAATTTTCTAACCTCAAGTCAGACAGTGGTATGGGGATAGGGAATGTGAGTCAGTGCCAGGAGAAGAGTAGTTAAAAGAATAGACCTTAGAATGGAATGGAATCTTAGCCTGATAGTTTTTTATCTGGTTGCCCAGCTGGCTGTGGTATCTCCAAGTTTACTGCTAACCAGAAAATGGCAATAGAAAGCTCTGAAGAAGCCCAAAAGCTGAAAGCCAGCATATGGTGCAAAAGTTCAGCTCAGCAACCAGAAAACCAAGAGATATGGTGGAAAGTGGACAGGTGGTGTTCAGGGGAGGTGTGACCTCTGATGGTACTTCCAGGACAATTCAGTGCAATGATATCACCATAGGACATCAGTGATTCTGCCTCATCAGAGGCACCAGTTGCCCTGGTCAGATGTGTACCCTGGCAACTCATGTCTCTACCTGTGTGCCCCCTGTGCATGGCTCCCTGGCCATGTGTATTTTCTGTCTTTGTGCTCTACCCAACTAATGGTGTGGTAGTAATGGGTGGGAGAGGGCATTGTTCATCCTTCATTTCAAAGAGGACCAATGATATCAGGAGATGAAGTCTTGATTTTCATATGAATTGGATTTAAATGAGGTAAAGTTGCATAGGCATCAGCCTCACTCTCTTTTCCAAAGTCATCAAAGTTCAGTGGCAAGACAAAAGTGTGTGTGTGTATGTATGTATGTATGCATGCATGCATATGTATGTATATGTATATGTATGTGAATGTGTATATAATCTATATATGAAACTTCCCTATGGGCGGGGCCAGTGCTAACTATAACAAAATATTTACAGCTGTACTCTTTCTTTGTGGTAGCAAAAGAGTGGGAACAAAGTAGTTAATCATCAATGGAGGAATAGCTGAATAAATTGTGGGTGTGGTCAAATATTATCGTATCACAAGAAATAGTCAGTCTGAGAATTTAGAGAAACTTGGAAAGAACTAGATTGATGTGGATCAAAATTAGCAAAGCCAGGGCAGCTAGGTGGCGCAGTGGATAGAGCACTGGCCCTGGATTCAGGAGGACCTGAGTTCAAATCTGACCTCAGACACATAACACTTACTAGCTGTATGACCCTGGGCAAGTCACTTAACTTCATTGCCTAGCCCCCCCCAAAAAAAAAATTAGCAAAGCCAAGAGAAGAGTTTACAATGATCAAAACAAGGCAAAGGAAAACCAACCCTAATGGTCTTATAACAAAACAGCTCTCTCTTCTGGGCCAAGAGATGGCTTACTACAAGGATGGAATGAGGCATATTACCAAGGCTTCGGTTTGTTCTATTTTACTGGGTTTCTTTGTGAAAAAAAAAGTCTTATGAGGCAAAGAGGAGAAAGCAGTATTGGGAAATAATTACTTTTTTTTTTTAAGTGTCAATGAAGCATTTTTTAAAATGGCACTGGGTTCAATTCCTGGCTCTGGTACTTATTAGATGTGCTACCATAGTCAAATTCCTTCATTTCTCTGAGTCTCGGTTTCCTCATCTATCTAATGGGGGTAAGTAGACATTTACTACTTATCCTCACAGGGTAACTGAGAAGGAAGTACCTGTAAACTTCAAAGTGCTACAAAAAGTGAGGGATGAAGGTGATCAGCTTTTGGGGATGGGGTTGAGTGGCAGGGGGAGGGAATCCTCTAAAACCCCTCTCCAAACTCAGTGTTCAGTTGGGATTCCTTTCCTTATGCTTTTAGGCATAGTGGAAATTGCACTGGATTTAGAATCAAAGAATCTGGGTTTGGAACTAATGGTACCAGAAGGAGATTTTACTACCTGCTTCACCTCTGTGGACTTCAGTTTTCTCATTTTGTAAAATAAAGGAATTGAGTTAGATTGCTTCTAAGGCTGGGCAGCTAGGTGGTGCGGTGGATAGAGCACCAGGCCTGGAATCAACAAGAATCATTTTCCAGAGTTCAAATCTGGCCTCAGAGACCTACTGTGTGACCTTGGGTAAGTCACTTAACCCTGTCTGCCTCAGTTTTCTTATCTGTTAAATGCAAGGTGAGTTGAAGATGAAGGGGTGATATCTGGAGAATAAAATTAAGGGGTGAGAGATTATACTGGGAGAAGGAGAAAGGGGAAAAAAATATTTTAAATGAGCTGGAGAAGGAAATGGCAAACCACTCCAGTATCTTTGCCAAGAAAACCTCAAATAGGGTCACAAAGAGTTGGTCACAACTGAACAACAACAACAAATACTTCTAAATTTCCTCCCAACTCTAAATAATCTACAATCCTTTGATCACCCTAAGCCTCCCATTGCCTTTTTTTTTTCAATTAAGAAATGCCTGGTGGCAGAACCTGACATGAAGGCAGATGTACATTGGCCCTCTTAACTGTGTGGGCCCTGAAGCAGAGCACAAGAGAATCCAGGGCCAGATTTCTATGATTTCTTTTTGTAGTTGGGTTCTCTTCGTGCGAAAGGAAAAACCAGGCTAGAATTCAAATGCAATAATCCGTCTGAGCCCTAAAAATCAGAGCCCTATTTATGCTGTGGGAGTCAGAACCCATATCTCATTTCAAGAACGACAGGTTTCTCAAGCAAGCGTACCACAGGATGAGGTATTTGTGAACTGTCGATCAAGTGTCAAACCCCAAGAAAAAATGAACAATTATTAATCTTCAAGGGCCTTGAAATCCTCACTCTGAAAAATAAAATGCTAAAAGGAATAATTTATTTTGGCCTTAAAAAAAATAAGGGGCTGTGTGAACCAGAGACAGACTTGTATGTCAGGGAGCCAAAACTGGAGGCATCTGAAGAGCTGGAAGCTTGACATCTAACCAGGCTTTTCAGATCTCCCCGAAGCCATGACAACCCAATAAAATGAGGTGCCTAACAGCTTTCTTTGTTCTCCTGTACAAACCCATGGAGAGGAAAAGTGAATGTAATTCCTTTCTAGCAGAAACCCTAGCTGTTCCAGCGCTGGAACCCAGTCCTCCAGCCCAGCCTGAAAAAGATGATTAATAAAACAGACGAGCCAAGACCAACAGACCTATCAGAAATGGGATAATTCTCATCCAGTAATAAATACTCACACAGTCATTTGGCCACACAACAGAAAGTCATTCTTTTGGCAGGTAGAGAAAGTCACAGGGCCAGAGACCCACATTGCTAAAAGGTCTTCAGCTTCACTTACAACTAAATTGATCAAACCAGTCACCCCAGTTTAAATCGGAGAAACAGGTGCAAAATATCCAACTACAAGGATACATTGGTTTATGGAGGCAATTTATTGACAGCATATAAATCATCATCACCTAAAGAATATCTGTTGGATCAGCCAAACACCATTTGCCCCCCCAAAATAATAAAATCAGATTACTCAGATTGTAAACCAAGGAACATAAAGATGGCCTACGGGTGGTAAAGATGAAGGGGAGGGCTCAGATTAATTCATTCTGCCTTTTTTTTCTGGGTCTTTTCTTCCTGTATCTCATTAACTTCCAATCT
The DNA here is from genome assembly GCF_003287225.1 of Phascolarctos cinereus. NCBI lineage: Eukaryota > Metazoa > Chordata > Mammalia > Diprotodontia > Phascolarctidae > Phascolarctos > Phascolarctos cinereus. The sequence goes on along the minus strand of NW_027556402.1, from coordinate 103,987,979 downwards.
GAACCTAGCCCTTTCTCCGATAACCTCCTATGTTCAATTCAATTCAATTTAATAAACATTGAATGCCAACAATGAACAAGTCGTCATGCTAGGCACAACAGACACAAAGACAAAATAAATGAAAGAGTTCCAGCCCTCAAGGAGTTTACTTTCTATTTGGAGGAGGAAGAGTGGATAATGCTTTGTCTGTTTCTGGTGTGGACAATTTTGTTAATGAAAAGGGGCAGAAATAAGGATAGCTGTGAGAGAAACACTGAAAGTTGCACAAAGAGAAGACATTTACTCAGAGTAAAGGTGAACAAAGTGTCCTGTTCCTCAGCATCTGATTTTCATGTCACCTATAAGTTGAAGTTAATAGCTGGGAAACTCTAATACCTATGACCATTTTGTGTCTATTGGACAAAGGCATATTGCCTAGCAGTGATTTGTCTGGCACCAATGTGAATTTTGATTTCTTCCATGAGAGAAGGGAATCATTTCATGCTTTGGAGCATTAGGGTTGGTCAAAGACTGCATTCCTAGAGCTGAGTTTGAGAAGAGCTAGGACTACTAAGTACAAGGTAAGTACTCTTAGCTGTACTAAGAGCTAAGATGAGGAGAGATTTCCTATACAGATCTTGGAACAGATCTCAGATCCTGTACCTGATACTTGGAAGAGCTAACTGGAAGGGGTTAGGGGGGATAGAGGGGAAGTCTCGCTAATTGATGCTAGAAGCTGAGATGAGTTTAGGACTCAGAGAACTGAACTAAGCTAAACTTAAGGCTGGGAGGGAAGCTGAGCTTAGAAGAAAAGAACTGAATTTATAGCTCAGAGAAGAGCTAAGCTGAGAGATCAGAAGAAACTCTAGTCAGGTAGGGGAAAAGACCTCTGAATCTAAATGTAGAAACTCCTCAAAGCCCAACCAAGAAAACAGACCTGGAAAAGCTCTGCAGAATCTAGACTTAGGGTTTCCACTTTACTGCAAGAGCTTAACACTTCCTTCGTAGCCCAGAAGAGGAGTAATCTGAGGGTAGCCATCAGGAAAGTCCAGGCTCTGTTCATCATTAAAATAGTGAGGCCTTAAAAAAGAGCAGCCCTGTGAAAGCCATCCCAGAGAGAAAAAAGAAAGAAATTAATGGAGTATACAGCAAGACCTGTTTGATACATATACGTAAGTCAGTAGCCAAACAAGACATACAAAATAACATAAATTAACTTCATGAGAAAGAGAGATGGACTTGATGAAGGAGTGCATCCTATACATGGGATACCAATTATGCAGACATGAGAGTGGAGACAAAATATCATTTATGGGGAATAGCTGGAAGGCTTTCCAGTCTGACTAGAGAAGAGCATAGGTGGAATATGTATTAATACCAAATTAAACTAGAAAGGTGGGAACCAGGTTTAGAAGGCTTTAAATGCCACATTGAGAGTTTTGTAGTTTATTCTACATATAATAGGGAGCCATTGATCATTTTTACATAGAGGTATGAAAGGGTTAGGTCTATATACAGTGTTTATTTTAAATAATAGGAGGAGATAGAATATATGGAACACAATTTTGAGAGAACTGATCCATCGAGACACCTTAGGGCAGCTAGGTGGCACATTGGATAGAGCACCAACCTTGGAGTCAGGAGGACTTGAGTTCAAATTTGGCCTCAAACAGTTATTAGCTGTGTGACTCTGGGCAAGTCACTTAACCCCTCCCAAAGAATACTTTAAGCAGCAAAAGGGATACATGTTTTACTATGATACAATTCGAAAGCTGAAGGCTAATTTCTTTCCTCATTAAGAGATAAAGACATGAGTTCGTGTTTCTTTCTCCTTCTGACTTCCCACTTTTCACTTCACTTTTCCCATCACTGACACTACCATTCACCTAATTTTCCCATGTCAGAAATCTTAGTGTCATCCTTAATTCTTCACTTTCACATCTCATTGGAGATAGCTACATCATGATTTCCTGTTGATTCCACCACTGCAAATTCTGCCTCTGCTTCCCTATTCTCATTGCCATCATTGCAATATAGGCTTTCATTAGCACTATTGGAGATTCTCTCACCTTCACTTTTTCCGTATTCTCCCCCACCACCTTATTCTTTATGCTGTAGGCTGTCAGAATAATCTTCATTATTTGGGCAGCTAGGTAGCACAGTGGATAGAGCACCGGCCCTGGAGTCAGGAGGACCTGAGTTCAAATCCAGCCTCAGACACTTGATACTTATTAGCTGTATGACCTTGGGCAAGTCACTTGACCCCATTGCCTAACAAAACAAAAATTTTCATTATTTATAAGTCAAGTTACCAAGTGTTTATCAAGTGTCTGCTACGTGCCAGACGCTGGTAAGTAAGTACTTACTAAGTACTAGGGTTAAAAAGAAAGGACAAACAGAACACCTCCACAACAACAACCCAGTCCCTGCTCTCAAGAAGCTTACAATCTAATGGAAGAGAACATGTAACGACTCTGAACAAATGAAATACTGAAAAATAGATGGTGTGCCTAAATAAATTAGACAATCAAGGAAGAAATTTCATTTCAGACCTATGGATAGGAAAGAGTTTCTGACCAAAAAGTGATGAGAGGGTCACAGAAGAAAAAAAAGGAAAATATTTGTTAAATAAAGTTAAAAAAATAGATAAAAAAGTCAACTGGGACAGTGAAAATTAGAAAGAAAACAGTTAATCGGGATTTTTGCAGCAAATTTCTCTGATAAAGGTCTCATTTCTAAGATATGTAAGTAATTGATTCAAATTTGTAAGAAAAGGACCTATTACCTCATTGATAAATGGCCAAAAGATATTAGCAGGGAGTTTTCAAGGGAAACTATCCAAATTATCAACCATCATGTAAAAAAGATCCAAATCATGAAGGTTAAAAAATGAAAATTACAACAACTTTGAAGAGTGAATGTGAGTGACTAAGCTATTCTGAGTTGTATGAATATTTAAATCAACTACAAAGGAATTATGAAGTTAGATGCTATCTACCTCCAGAAAGAACTGATATGTGGAACTATATTGTATAGTTTCACATATATATCTGTGTCAATAGTGCAGGCTTGGGAAGGAGGGAGGAAAACAGTTTGGAACTCAAATGTAGTGAAAGAAAGAAGAAGGAAGGAAAATGGAAGATGTGGGATAGCAAATAGGGATGTGGAGTCAGGAAGACACCAGTGTTTGAATCTTGCCACAGATACTTCCCAGTTGTGTGACCCTGGGCAAGTCATTTAACCTCTATGAACTTGAATTAATAGCCCCAAAAGCAGTCCCAGAATTGTTGTAAAGATCAAATGAGATAATGTATATAAAACCCTTTAGAAATCTCAAAGCCTGATTTAAACTATTTATTAATGTAATTATTATTATGGAAGGAAATCCCCTTTCTCAATAGTTTCCTGAATTCAATTTAAATGGGAAAGAAAATGCCTAGAATCTTTTAAGGGTTTTGTGAGATCGAAGTCCTACATGGGAATAAAAAATGAGAGTAGCCAACATCTGACCTGAGAATTAGACTGATTCTGGCACCTAGCAATAGCATCCTGGAAACAGATGTATCTGGGCGTTCTTGTGACCTCACTGCAGCTGAAGTGCCCAGACACGGGCCAGACATGCACTTTCAGCCATGCATCAAGAAAACACTCACCGGGAATGTGAGTTATGAGGCTAGCAGATTGGACAACAGGCAGGCCTGGCAAATGCCCCCTCATAAATATTGATGTACTAAGTAATTGATGTAATAAGAAATGATGAAAGGGATGTGCAGTAGGAGCAATATCTTCACTTCTCTCCCCCAGGAGAGTTAGGCTAGTTTTTCCTTAAAAGCTATTGAAACATACTTGTTTGGCTCAGGGATCGAGGGCTGAGACTGTGGACAGCACCTCCTCTTTGCTGAATACAAAACAACTCCAAGGAGGTGGGAGTGGGGAGGCTGGTGGGTCAGGATGGGAGTTTCACTCAACTCAATCAACTCAAAGGGTTCTCAATGCCTCTCCTTTTTGGATACCCTTCTCCTGGTATGGCTAAGTAAATCTCCTTTTGTCAATTATTGAATGATCCACAAGTGTCTCATTTTGTTCCAATATCAGACCTAAACTAACAAGACACTGGACTGAGTCAGCCCCAAGCAAGAACAGGATGGTTTCAGAGAAACCTGGTAGACTTATATTAACTGATGCAAAGTAAAGAAAGCAGGACCTGAAGAACGCAACTTCAGACAAACAACTTCGAAAGACTTAAGAACTTTAATCAATGCAATGATCAACCTTGATTCCAGACACCTGAGTTGAAGCATGTTACCCCCTTTCTGACATGTTGAAGTTAATTTGTCCAAAACAGAACTTGAGTTTCAGGTTGATTTATCTGAATTTAATTCATTAAGCAATTCAGAGCTACTGTAGATTCTCAAGTAAATGGCAGTAGCATACAGAATGGATTGGAGGGGAAAGAAGCTGGTGGCAGGGCAACTAGTTAGCAAGCTACACCAATCATTTAGGTGATAAGAGTAGGGGAGATAAAAGGGAGGGGAAAATCTTCATTAGAGCTAAATTTTGAGGGATTACTGATTGGAGTAGATTGAGAACAGGTGGGGCCCTAGAGTAACAGCAAAAAAGAACTCCTTCCTCCTGTTATGAGGAATTGTTGTTTATAGTCCTTTGAGCCAAGGGTTACAAGTGTAAAGGAGGTCCTTTGTAAAGAGTGAGTGGGGAAAATGGATGCTACCCACAAGAGGAATCAGGGGAGTGTTACCAAAAGAGCTCAAATTTGAATTGGGCTTTAATAGGCAGGAAAGAATCCAACAGACCAGAGGGAGGAGTACACAAAGATGTAGAGGAAGAAAAATGCAGGATGTCTTTTTTAAAATAGATTTTACTGATATTTTTCATTGATAAATCACCTGCTTTTTTACCAGTCTTTCAAAATATTTTTCAATTGACAAGCCTTTATTTTCCCTCCTCACTACTCCCGCAATGGAAAAAATATTTACAATATGCACATAATATGTAACAAATATGCATAATCAAGCGAAACAAATTCCCTCACTGGCTATGTCCAAAAACATGTATGTTTCATTCTGCCACATTTGAAATCAATCAATCGCTAAGCATTTATTTATCACCCATAGAGTGGCAGGCACTGAGCTGGGTGCTGGGTGCTGGGTATACAAAGACAAAAATGAAACATTCCCCTGCTCTCAAAAAGCTTATACTTTATTGGGGAAACAACATGGATGCATTAAGAAATACACAATGGACCTCTGAATCCTCTAAAACTGGGGTCCTGGCTCAACTATCCCTTTAGCCAAATTATCCACGTACTTCTAGACTTAGAGAGATAAAAGAGGAGGGAGTAGGCATATTTTATTCAGCTCATTATTATTTCATGATACGTGCCCAAGATGGCTCCAAATGTTGAGCGTGTTGGCCAGAGCCAGTAGTGATGCACTGATGAAACTAACATGAGATTGGGAATGGACTTGATGGGGGATTGGGAAGATTAAGAGAAAGGCTTCCAACTTATAGACTTGGAGTTATAGATAGGATTTCCAGTCAGAAACTATCCTCTAGGCAACTGGAAACGTAGAGCTTAGAGCTTGGCTGAGAGGTTAGGGCTAGATATGTACTTTAGAAAGTCACAGATGAAAACCTGGGCTGACTGTCAGCTTCAATCTATTCTTAGCTAGAGGTCTTGTCACAAGGCAGGGAAGCTGATTTTTTTTTTTAACTTGGAGTGAGAAACAAGTAGAAATTAGAAATGAATTCAATTTAGGACCTTGATAAAATCTCACCTGTCTCCCTTAAATTACCTGTAAAGGCATCTGCTGAACCACAGTGCTGCAAAGTGTCTTTTATTATTCAATTTTATCTCTAGCCAAAGGCCCTTGCTTCTGAAATATTGCTTTAATAGTGACCTCTAGTGTTAGAATAGAATGCCGGCCGACTGATGGGGAGCTGGAGAATCCCAGTCTTCACTCTAATGGCTCAGAAAGACTTGGGGGGCTTATTGAAACCCCTGTCTTCCCTTAGAAGACCTCATGAAATGTGTCAAATACCACTCAGCCCCTGAAATACTGTACAAAGTTCTGGTCTCCACACCTCAAGAAAGGCATAATGAATCTGAAAAGGGTCTAGAACAAAGGCAATTAAAATGAGAAAAGTGACAGAGGAGCTTTCTTGTGAAGATATTTCAATAGATTCATGAACACCAGGATGTGAGTATTCCTCCACCAATGCAGATCACAACTTATTCTTCTTATAGCGCATAATCTTTGTCCTATGTCTTTCTACAAAATATTCCATGGGGGATTTACCTAATGTAAGTGCTAGAGGCATCCTTCAGGTTCTTTTGATATTTCATGGGTAGAAGTGTAACTATATCCATCAGGCTTTCCATCTGTCATCCCTTGCCCTCACTACATGACTAGGCCACCTTCCTTTCTAGTCATAAGATTTTTTTTTTAATCTCTTGCCAGAAATCATTAGTGTAACATGCTGTATCCTGGTTATACCATAACTCTCGTTTGCCCTTTGAGTCACCAGTAATAAAAAGAAGGCTTTAATATGCTTTCACAGTGGTATTCCATACTTGTAGCCATATAGCATCACTTCTTTGTTGTTGAGGGAGGGAAAAAATGTCTGGACCTCCAACGTCAGTGTGGGGAATTCCCATCATGGAAACTCTCCTCTGTGAATTGGTCCAGCCATTCTGGAAAGCAGTTTAAAACTTCCCCAATGTCCCTAAACTGTCCATATCTTTGATTCAGCAATACCACAACTAGGTTCATACACTACAGAGAGAAAAGAAAGAGGAAAAGGACATGTATTTATAGCAATTTACATTTATAGCAATTTTCTTCATAGTAGCAAAACACTAGAAACCCACCTACTGGAGAATGGCTGGATTGGAAGATCTCTATTACGCCTTTGATCTCTAGAATCTATAACCTTTTATCTGTTATGTTACGTTAGATAAAAATCTATCTTACGTTTAAGATTCTCTGGAATAAGAGATTCTACTGTGCCCCTGTATAACTCATTTCATTGTATAACAACCTCATTGTCAGAAAATTCTTCCTTATGTCTAATCCAAAAATTCTTATCCCAGGATACATGAACATTTAAAAATACATATTTTGATAATTATATTTCAACATAATGGTTTCCTCTGTAATCTTATATATTTTATTCTATGCATCTAACAATGTTCTTCTGAGAAGAGGTCCATAGGTTTCAGCAAACTGCCAAGGGGTCCAAGACACACACACACACATACACACACACACACACACACACACACACACACACACACACAATGAAAGAATCCCTGATCTCAGATAAGGCTCTCCAGCCATTGCTCATATCCTCTTAGCCTGTTTTTAGTGGAGGTAACCATTTACTGTTTATAGGTATGAACCTTTGCCTCAAACTCTACATTCCACCTCTCCCTGTGTCCGTTTAATTGCACAAGCCCTCACCCATATCTAGACCATACTCTCTCCTCATCTCTGTTTCAGAATTCTTCCTTCCTTGAAGAGCTTTCTCCTTCTTTAAATTACCTTCTATTTATCTAAGTATAATCTATATTCCAGCCCTCCCCTGATAGAATGCAAGATCCTCAATGACAGAAACTCTCATTTTTCTTGGGATCCACAGAATCAGGAATAGTTCTAGACACATAATAGGTACTTCATAAATGTTTGCAGAATTTAATTGCCAGGAGCTACTGAGGCACAGAAGTTCCAACTCTAATCTTTCAAGTTCTGGGCGGGGGGGGGGGGAGACCTTTGAAGTTAATATAAATTCTACTCTTTCACTGCCCATCGGTTATACTAGCTCTCAGTTAGAATGTAGCATAATGAGAAGGAAGCAAGGAATCAAGCATTTACTAAATATCTGCTAACAGCCAGGCATTGTACCCCTTTCAATTATTATCTCATTTGATTCTCAGAGCAACCCTGGGAGAGAGGTGGTATTTTTAATTCCCATTTACAGTTGAGGAGACTGAGGTAGACAGAGTGACTTGCCCAGGGTCACACAACTAGTAGGTGTCTGAGGCCAGATTTGAACCCGTTTTCCTGACTCCAGGCCCAGGGCTTTATCCATTGTGCTACCTAGCTATTGGAAAGATCATTGAATTAAGAAATGGTGACCTAAAATTTGGTCTTAGCTCTACCATGAACCACATGATACTGAGCTTTTGTGGGCCTATAAAATAGAGGATCAGACCAAGAGGATGTCTGAGGTCCCTTCCAGCTAACTGGAGAGGAAAATTCAGTTGTCTCAAGTCCTGATCCAGAAACCTGAGAAACAATCTACTCTGACAGTGGAAAAGGTTGGTGCCAACCCCTATTTACAGATATGCTGGATACAACCTATCAGAGGAAGTTTTTGTTGAAAGAAAATGAAACTGAGGCAGCTAGGTGGTGCAATGGATAGAGCACTGGCCCTGAAGTCAGGAGGACCTGAGTTCAAATCCGGCCTCAGACACATAACACTTACTAGCTGTGTGACCCTGGGCAAGTCACTTAACCCCAATTGCCTCACCAAAAAAAAAAATTGAAACCAGTATGTATTGCATAGTAATTAAGTAGTCCAAAGTCCTACTGAATTCCACAGTGAATGTTTTCCAGTGTCACTGTTCTCATAGGAAGTATGCTACTATCATCATATCCTAGATATTAGTAAAGAACTTGATGAGTTCTTCCAGTATAGAAAGCAGTAAAAAATCACTACAACAGAATTCAAAACTACTATAACAAGAGACCAGACCAAGGATTTGTCTTTGTTTACAACCTTCTTGCTTCTGCACAGACAAACTTACCCACACTCCACATGCGTGTTACTCATTTATTAATAACTGCATTCTTTTCCCGCTTTTTACTCCCTCTTCCTTCCTTTCCTCCTTCCTTCCTTCTTTCTTTTCTTTCCCCATTTTCCCTTCCCTCCTCTCTTTTCTTCTTCCCTTTCTTTATTCCTCTTTCCTCCCCCCCTCTTCTATCTCCTCTCCTCTTCTTTTTCCTCTCTTCCTTCTTCTCTCTTCTTCCACTTCCTCTCTTTGTCCTCTCCTTCTCCTTTCTTTTTTGTCTTCCATAAGAACTACTTCTCTAGGTCTTGTTTCTTTTCTGTTAGAAAACTGGGGGAAAAAATAAACAGGGAAGATCTTACACCTACACCCTATTCATCAGTAAAGATGTCCTATATCTCACCCCAGACCAATTTCTCTTTTCAAACCTGTGTGGAAGAAGGTGAGGTAGATTTTCCCAAAGGACCACATTCTAGCTCTTCATCTTCAGAGGCTGCCAGGCCATTTCTTCTGGTCAGCAGGTCATTCCCATGAGGCACTGGGGCACATGCAAATAAAGCATGTGCACCAAAAACAAAGAATCTGGGAAAATACCCTAGGTTTCCTCCTGAGCACTAAGTCATTGTCCCTCTTCAGCCTTTAATTTCTCCAGATTCAGTCATTCTGATTTCTTTATATTTTCTTTTTATATTTTATTTTCCATCTTTGTGGTGTCTATGAATGCTAATGGTGGATTCAAAGTCTTAAAAAGAAGCTTCAGCCCCTGAAATCAGGTAAATTAAGAACATACATGAACATCATGGCAACAAGAAAAAGAAAAATGTCTCACATACAGACTGTAGGATAAAGGACAACCAGAGAAATCAGAGGTTATTTTGTTTTTAGCAAATGTTAAAATATTGGTGAATAAGCAGTCTTTTGTGGAAACCAACTTTGGAAAGAGCATTAGATTTGTGGTCAGAGGACCTGGCACTGCTATTTGTAACCTCTATCGCCCTTGGGAAATCATTTCAACTCTTTGTAAAATTAGAGTTGGGTGGCGCATAGTGGCCCATGACTCTATTTTCTGCCAGTAGGCTGAGACTGGCAGGTTTCCTGAGCTGTATTTATCTAAACCTTTCTGATGTCTGCACAACCCAGCATTAACATGGAAAATCCTAGGGAACAGTAAGACCAAGTTACCCAAGCGCAATGTGGAGCAGGTCAAAGCTCCCATGTCAGAGTGAGACTGGGCAATGAACAACCCTACACTTCCAGCCTGGGTAACAATCAACAATCTTAAAATAATAAATAATAATGTAATTTTAAAAATAAGGTATTGAACAAGATGCTTGCTAAGCTCCTGTCCAGCTCTTAACCTAGGATCCTAGCATTCTAAAATTACCTTGGACCTCATTTTCTTCACCTGTAAAATAAGAGGATTGGACAGGATGATCTCAGGGTCCCCTCCAGCTCTTGGTACTCTATTACTATGCTGACCCAGATTCCTCTAGCTCCGGAGGGGTCCCAATGGTCCAGGGGAAGGAATGGCTATTGGCATTTTCTAACCTTCTCAAAAACTGTTTCCACTTATTTACTCACTTGGGAAACTGAACCACCCTTCCCTCAGAATGTAAGCTGCTTAAAGGTAAGTATTGTGTACCAGGCACTTTCACACTGTGCCTGGCACATACCAAGGACCTGATAAATGCTTCATGAATTGAATTGAATCGAGTTGAGTTGAATTGTATTGAACTGAATTGAATTGGGGCTGGGAAGATATAGACTGTATTCTAGGGCTCTGTGTAATTTTCAAAAATAAGACCCTAAGAAGTATGAATGGTATACAGGGGTCAAAGAAGTACAGGGTCTTTATTTTAGCAGTGGTAGGTTTAAGTGGGAAGTCTCAAGGGCTAGTTTATGATTTAATAAAAGTGTTTAATTTGTTCTGGAGCCCAGTTCAAACTTCTGCATATTATATTTTGGGGGGAAAGAGAGTGTTTCAAAATGTATTGGATGTCCTAGGAGGGCGTAGGCTTCTGCAGCCACCATGACTGGCCCAGAAAGCCAGGACTGCAAGGCTTCCTGATTGATGCAGCTGCTTGATTCCTCGAGGACAGCCAGCACAGGCCAGGACATTGATTACATTTGGTCTTACTTTTTTCTGAGTGTGGAGAAATGAGAGCTTAGAGTAAAAGACCATACTAATCATACATGGTCACATACATGGTTTTAGCAGCAGCACTGAGGGGTTATTTAACCCCTTACCTGAAAGAGGAGATTAGAAGCAGAATGTTGATGTGAATCTGTGAATGTGAGTGATGAATGCCCTGGTTCAGGAGACCTCAGCTCACTTCAGGCACGACTGAATGGAATTGGGGGTGGGATGGTATAAACCATATGACTGACACACAGTAGCTGTGTGTCTTTGGGTAAATCGCTAAATCTGTCTCATTTTTCTCATTTTTAAAACGAGTAATAATACTCATATTGTGTATCACACAGGGCTTTTGAGAAGAAAGTGCTTTGTTAGCCTTAGCAAGCCATAGGATTGTTAGTTCTGAAGAGGATGATGATGATGATGGTTCATAATAGTAAATAAAAAAGTTTCATTTCCAAACTGACTGGTTGTTGTGGTTCAGTTGTCTTAGTCATGTCCAACTCTTTGTGACCCCCTTTGGGGTTTTCTTGGCAATGATACTGAAGTGGTTTGCCATTTCCTTTTCCAGCTCATTTTAAAGATGAGGAAATGGAAGCAAATAGGGTTAAGTGAATTGCCCAGGGTCACACAGCTAGTAAGAATCTGAGGCCAGGTTTAAACTCCAGGCCCAGAATTCTATCCACTGTACCACCTAGCTGCCTACATTGACTGGTACTCTTTAAAAAAAAAAAAAAGAACTTTTTTTTAAAAAGTAGAAATAAATGTAAAGACTTATAGTTGGGTTCAAAATATCAACTTCACGTGTACAAGATGGAATTATGGCTAGAAAGCAGTTTCTCTGAAAAAAATATTTAGGTATTTCAGTGGACTGCAACCTCAATAAGAGTCAACAATCTCATATGGCCACCAAGAAAACAAATGCAATCTTAGGCCACATTGAAAGAGGGGGTGTATCCAGGGCTAGGGAGCTAATAGCTCCATTTTTCTCTTCCCTGCTCAAATTACATCTGGATTGTGTTGAGCTCAACATGCCACATTTAGAAAGGGCATTGATTAGCTAAGGAGACGCAGAGGCAACCAGATGGTGAAGGGCCTTTAGTATATATCATATGAAGGTCAATTGAAGGAGCTGAGGATGAGCAGCATAGGGAAAGGTGTTGGCTTTCTTTAAGTCTTTTTTTTTTTTGAGGCAATAAGGGTTAAGTGAGTTGTCCAGGGTCCCACAGCTAGCCTTGTCTGAGGCTGAGTTTGAACTCAGGTCCTTCAGACTCCAGGGCTGGTGCTCTATCCACTATGGTACCACCTAACTGCCATAAGTCTTTAAAGAGAGCTCTTATGGAACAAAGATTAGACTTAGTCTTTTCTCAAAAGTAGCTTGTTCAAGAACATGTTGGACTTGGTAGTGCCCTTCCTTTGCACTCACACTGCAGACCAACCTGTTTCCAAGTCTTGTTTCTCTCCTCACAACATCTCTCATGACCAATAGCCCTTCCCTCCACTCTCATGCAAGGTCCTCATCACCTCAGGCCTGCTGTAAATAGCCTTCTTATTGGCCTCCTTGCCTCCAGTCTCTCCCAATTCCAGACCAATCAAAGTGAGCTTCCTAAAGCACAGATTTGATCATGTCACTCCCACTACTTATGAAACTACAGTGGGCCCCTAATAATCTTTGTAAAGCCCTTAGCATGGTGTGTGGTACATAGCAGGCACTTCATAAATTCTTGCTGCCTTCCCCCGCCCCTCTCCCATTACTGCCAGGATCAAATAAAAGCTTCTGTTTGATTTTTAAAGCCCTGCTAATCTGACCCCTTTCTACCTTTCTATTCTTCTTGTGTTTTACCCCCCTCCACATACTGAGTGATCCAGGAACATTGGCTTTCTTGCTTTTATTATTGCTCACACAGGACATTCCATCTCCCAAATCTATGGTGTTTCACTGGCTGTCCTCCATGCATGGAATGACCTCCCTCCTCACTATGTTCTCCTGGCTTCCCTGAAGACTCATTTCCAATCCCTCCTTCTGCAAGATACTTTTCTTCATTCCCTCTGAGCACCATCCCTCAGAGATTATTTCCCACTTAAACTATCTATATCTATATTGTCTCAGATGGATATCTAGATATCTATCACCTATCTATCTACTTACATACATATCATGTATGCATGTGTTGTTTACATGTTGCCTCCCCCATTAAAATGTGAAATCCATTAGGGCAGGGACCATGTTTTTGCCTTAGCATAGAGTCTGGCAGTCCTAACCCCTGGCTCCTCCATATCACATTCAGCTTTCTAGACTTTAGGTCTATCTTTTATTGGCATGACTTTGGCTGTTTGTCCTGGCATCATCCTATTTACCCACAGACCATTTTCTCTGGCTGTCTGGTCCTTTCTTTTTCTGTGTGTTCTGATAGGGGCTTGTTTTGGTCACTTATGGACAGATAGCCTCTGAGGTCCCTTCCAATTCTGAGTTTCTCCAGCAGGAAGGATTTGGAGAAAAGGAATCAACATCAGAAAAGAACCATCCAGCTAGGCCTCATTCATCTTTAATTAGAATTAGATAATGTTTTGTCACTTAAGCTTTTTTAAAGAGGAAAGACCTTAGAATTAACAATGGGGGGGGGGGAGGCACCTTAGCTCAACTTTGTATTGGATAGGTAGGTCACAACTGTGGCTTGAGTTCAGCAGCAGACAGGGGACCAAGGAGGGAGCTCCAAATAAGGGAACATAGTAAAAAAGAGAATCTTTGAAAATTGTCCAGTAGTTATAAATATAAATGACAAATGCTTGTAAGCTGATGTGAGAATGAATAGTAAAAACAAGAGGGCCAAAGAGAAGGCTTGAGTGTCACTGAGATTCCTAAATACAAATTGACTAGATCTGCTCAAAGGCTGGTGGGGAATTAAAGGCAGAGGGCAGCAGGACTAGAGGTCTCTTTCCTCCCTCCTCATTTGTACAATTCACTGCCCCTCTCAAAACATACAGAAAAAGAAAGGACCAAACAGCAGGAGAAAATGGTCTGTGGGTAAATAGGATGAGGCCAAGACAAACAGCCAAAGTCATGCCGATAAAAGATAGTGACTAAGAGATGGGGACCTAAAGTCTAGAGAGTAGAATGTGATACGGAGGAGCAGGGGGTTAGGAAGATCATCTTCTATTTGGATTACCTCATTTTTTAAAAAAAGAACATAGCAGAAATAGAATCAATCCAGAGAAAAGCAAGCCAAAAGTCAAATCACTCACAGCTTCCACATAAGGAGATATTTAATTGGCTAATGGGACTTTCTTGGAAAAAGTAAAATGAGAGGCAGCTTGGTGAAACAGACTAAACCTGGGTTTGAAGCTGCTCACACTAGCTAGCTAGCTGTGTGGCCTTGAACAAGTCACCTGACCCTTCTGAGCCTCAGTTTCCACATTTGTGAAATGGAGGTAATAATACTTGCAATACTTTCTTCACAGAGTTGTTGTGAGGCTCAAAGGAGATGGTTGTAAAACATTTTGAAAATCTTAAAGTGCTATTTAATCTCAGATCTGGATCCCTAAATAAATAAATGTCAATTATTACTATGATTAAAAATGAGAAGAGAAATGGGAAATTCATAGGCCCTCCTTGACTCCCCTGGCTACTAACTACTACCATACCCTGCCCCCCAATTTACCTTGAATTTATTTTGTAGGGAGCAGCTAGGTGGCACAGTGGATAGAGTATCAGGCCTGGAATCAGGAAGACCTGGCTTTAAATCCATCTTCTGACACTTACTAGTTGTATGACCCTGGGCAAGTCACTTAACCCTGTTTGCCTCTATTTCTTCATCTGTAGAATGAGCTGGAAAAGGAAATGGCAAACCACTCCAACGTCTTTGTCAGACACAACTGAAAAATGAGTAAACATATATTTTATAAGTACTTATTGTCTTCCCTCCCTCTCTCCTCCCATTTTTGTTGTATAAACTCCTTGGGGTCAAGAACTGTTTCAGTTTTGTCCTTGTGTCCTCAATGCCTGGAATATAATGGGTATTTAATAAATATTTGTCAATTCTTCCTCTTTATTGAGCACTTTCCACCAGAGATCTAAGACAAGCTTTAAAGTCTTAAAGAGCGTACAGTCTGATAGGGGACACAGCATGCACACAAATAACTACCATACCAGGCAGGCAGTGAGTGAAGAGTAACTCAAGAGAGGTATAAACAGAGGGCTGTAGGAAGATAGAGGAGGAGAGATCACTTCCAGCTAGAGGGAGATGGAGGGAAGACTTTCCAGAGTTGACATGTGAAGTGGACCCCAATCAGCAGTGAGAGCAAAGTACAAAGGCAGGAAGGGACAAGATATGTTTTCAGGACATGAGATGTCCAATTGGCACAGTATACATAAAAGACAGTCCCGGGAGATGGGGCTGGAAAGATACAGAAGACAAATGATTATTGATTACTCACCCAGTTGTTCTATAATCTCTGGGGAAGAGAAGAATGCAAGGGAGTGGTGGAGAGGTGTCACATTTAAAATTAAATGAAAATGAAATTTAAGAGCAAACAAATATTTTGGGTCAGATATTACACAATTAAATTTGCAATCATACTACTACCAGTTATCAATGAAATAAGTCTTGATTCTGCCACTAACTTGCTGTATTACTTTGGGCAAGTATTGGCTTTGCAACTATAGGTAAATCATCTTTCAGCCTCAGTTTCCTCATGTGTTAAATGGGGATAAAAACAGCACCTATCTAACAGGTTTGTTATGAGGTTTGTATGTGAGTGTGTGTGTATGTATGTATATACATACATACATATATATATATAAAACATTTTGCAAACCTTAAAGTGTTATCTGTCCATCTACTTTATTTCATACATCAGTTCACATAAGTCTTCCAGTACTCCTCTGTAGTCACCGTGTTTGCTACGTCTTACAGCACAATGATATTCCGTTACATTCACATACCTCACTTTATGTAGCCATTCCTCAGTCTATCAGCATCTGCTTTGTCTCCAGTTCTTGGCTACCCCAAAAAGCCAAACACTAACTCTTCCTAGCTACCTGACCCTGGTCAACTCACTTAAATTCTCTGTGCCTCATCTGTAAAAATGGAAACTATCTCAATTGCAACCCTACCTCACAGGGATGTTATGAGGAAAGTGCTTTGTAAACCTTCAAGTGCTCTGTAAACCTTCAAGTGTTCTGTGGATGTGAACAATTAAATCATTCTTCTCATCTAAGTTCAATGGAATTGAAATAGAAATGGTCTTGGGACAGGTAACTAAGCAGCCATTTTTTCTTCTATGTTGTGTTCTATGAGCTGAAATAGTTACTTTTTGCAGCTGAATTAAAGTAGCAGGATGGAAACTCCTCTTGTGTAGGCGCCCTAGATTTCATCATCGGGACAAGTCAAGTGACAAATAAAATGACAGGGATGATAGATTTCATTCTATTCTCATATAATTTTGATTTTATCTGCTAGTAAGCACTCTATTGGGGCATCTAGGTGTTACAGTGGATAAAGCTCCAGGCCTGAAGTCAGGAAGATCTGAGTCTTCTGGTCTCAGATCCTTACTAGCTATGTGACCCTGGGCAGGTCATTTAACTTCTGTTTGCCTTATCTGTAAAATGGGGATAATAATAGCACCTACCTCCCAGAGCTGTGGTGAGGATCAAATGAGATACTATTTTTAAAGCACTTAACCCAGTGCCTAGCATATAGTAGGCACTATACAAGTGTTAACTACTTATTATTGTTATTTTTTATTAATTGTTTTATTTTTAGTTTTCAACATTCACTTCCATAAGATTTTGAGTTCTAAATTTTCTTCTCCTCCCTACCCTCCCCCCTCCCCAAGACAGCATGCAATCTGATATGGGCTCTACATATACATTCATATTAAACATATTTTCACATTAGTCACGTTGTAAAGAAGAATTAGAACCAATGGGAGGAACCACGAGAAAGAAGAAACCAAGAAGAGAGAGAGAGAGAGAGAGAGAGAGAGAGAGCAAATAGTATGTTTCAATCTGCATTCAAACTCCATCACTCTTTTTCTGGATGTGGACAGCATTTTCCATCATGAGTCTTTTGGAGTTGTCTTAGATCCTTGCATTTCTGAGAAGAGCTAAGTCTGTCAAAGTTAGTCATCACACAATGTGGCTGATACCATGTACAATGTTCTCCTCATTCTGCTCACTTCACTCAGCATCACTTCATGTAAGTCTTTCCAGGGTTTTTTGAAGTCTACTTGTTCATCATTTCTTACGGAACAATAGTATTGCATTACATTCATATGCCACAACTTGTTCAGTCATTCCCCAATTGATCGTTATTGTTATTTTGAAAGCTTCTCATCGCATGTAGTAGTTACAGTATACTGACTAGGGTGCTACGTATCGCTAGAGGCCAATTCACCAGCATTTTTGGGTTTTTGCCAGGCATTCAGAGATACCATAACAGTAGCAGGGTACTTCCTTATTTTGCTGTTGTCACCCCAATCCATCGCCCCTCCCCCATTACTGACAGGGCTTTGAAGGCATTATCATGATTATTTTATTGTTGGACATTTGTCCAAATGTTGATCAGGGCTCTTTATTCTCTAACAGTCATTTAAAAGAAGGAATTGGATTATATAATTTCTAACTTCCCTTCCAGCTCTAGTAAGCAGTTAGGACGTGAAGTATGAATAGAATGCTGGGCTTGGAGTCAGGAAGACTTGAGTTTGAATTCTTCCTCAGATACTATCTGTGTGACCTTGGGCAAGTCATTTAATCTTTCTTAGCCTCAGTTTCTTCACCTGTAAAATGGGGCTAATAATAGCACCTATCTCAGAAGGTTATTGTGAGGACAAATGAGATAATACCTCTAAATATACTAGCTATTGTTATTTTAATACAGTTCTAGTGAAAACTGGGGATTTTCAGGACACAGAAAGCCAGCCTCCATTAGGAATCAGACAATGACTTCCAACAACCCCTCTCCTTTTTTCTCCCCTCAATTTCTATACAACATGTATAATCATGCATTCACAAACATATGAATACATCCAGGAGGATATATTAAATGTCATTTATCTAAAACAAACTTTGCAAATGCATTTTTTAACCTGCCTTGGTGACCGCTGCTGTGGTTACTAAGAAGTCCTAAATGTCATTCATAATCACACCATACATTGCTCCATTGTTCTGTCACCAGATTAAAATGCCATCAGGCCATGTTTAACAAAATAAATAAAAATATAATGTAACATAGATGATAGTCATTTGTGGTTTTCTAAGTCAATATATGGCTGCAAGGATCCGTTTCTGTTTGAGTTTGATACCAGTGCTCATCTCTCCTCAGAACCTCCACTGGGCTTTCACAGGGCCTCAGAGTCTTGATTGCAATGGAAGAGCCAAAAGACATTTCAGTTGCTTTCAACTGTCAAAAGACTTTGTTCAAGACAGAACTGACATCAATTCTCTCTGTTTTGTCCACAGATCCCAAGTGGAGCTTCAGATAAAAGGATACATTGATAAAAAGCAGATAGGGATATAGGCATGTGTATATGGATACACATATATGTATATTTACTAGAACATTTCATGTTCCATGATTCCATAGGTATGTATGTGCCCACATCCACAAAACCCATCTACATAGAAGGCAGGATGGGGCCATGGTAAAGGCACTAGATTTGGTTTCAGAGCACCTGAATTCTTATCTGGCCACCTGGGTGATGTTGGGCAAATAACCTCTCTAGGTCTCAGTTCTCTCATTTGTAAAATGAAGGTATTGGACTGCATGACTTCCAAGTTCTCCTCTCACTCTAGATCCACAATCCCTAGAAAATAGTCTTGTGGCACCATGGCCAGCCTGGTGATGATATTCTCCCAATTTAGAAAGGCTGGTCCTTGGACAACATATACAATCATATACATACACATATGCACAGATAATTGGGTCCTTATTTGAAGTATTTTCTTCTTGGTAGGACTTACCAGAGCTTGGGCTCCAGTGACAAAACCTTAAAGAATTCTAGGTCACCTTTGTTGTAATGAAGCATTGTAATGGAAGTTTAGTGGAAGATACATCTCTATATGTAGACAGTCAGACAGACAGATAGACAGACAGACAGACAGACAGACAGACAGACAGACAGACGGATAGATAGATAGATAGATAGATAGATAGATAGATAGATAGATAGATAGATAGATAGATAGATAGATGACTGGGTTCAAATTAAAATATCCCCATTCTCTCCCATGGAACTATACAGCTCAACTAGATGCATTAAAATCGTCAGGGTCTTGCCTTCTAGCAAAAGATGAGGCACAGGTAATAGGGGGACAAGAGTCTGAATAGGATAAAAACACTGACCAGTTTCTTGTTGGTACTTCTAGCATTTTTGCTCATACGTAGGTACATCCTTGAAAATGGCCCTCTTCCCATCCTCCTACCACTTTGTCAGTGTCTAATATATTAGGGGGTAATGTTAGAGAGAGGCAACTTTCTGGCCTAAGCTGGCCAGTAAATTAACTTATGCTAAAAGGCTCTCTGCACAATCTCTCAGCTCTATCATCCCCTGTCTCTCTCTCTTAACATATCCCAGACATTTCATTTCTCCGTGAATGACATCTCATTTCATTCCCAATGTCATTTCACCTCCTTTTGGCAAATGAAATTTCTCAGTGAACAGGTAATTCGCTGACCCCTTCTGAAAGTGACAAGGACAATCTGTGTGTGTGTGGGGGGGGGGGGGGGTGTCCCAGACAAGAACAATATTCAATACTACATCACTGCTAGATTTCTCCAATGGCCTCTCTTGTATTAGGTCTACATAGGGCAGTAACTTGAAGTCAGCTGGGTCAAAAACAATTCTTAGGGGGAGCATAGGAAAGTACAAGGAAAGTGTGGCCACTGACTATACAGAGGTTGTGGGGAAAAGGAAGGTGGAACCAGGGGGGTGATCTTCAAGAATTACTGAGGTGGAACAAGTCTTCATCCTGCCTGGTGACAAAATAATTCCAATTTAGCTAGGGTGGTCCTCAGACCGTAGGCATATAATCAGTCCATTGTTGGACCTGCATTCAAAGCCTTTCTTGCTTGAAGCTGCCGTGATATGTTCCACCAACATAGCATACTGGTGGGCTATGTTCTTACCCAGGCTATCCCCCCTGACACGATAAAGAATAAGATCTGAATTCAAGTGAGCCTTAAACTCTTCTACTCGCGAGCCTTAAAATTTGCATTTAAATTGATCTAGGTTGTCATGGATTATATTTCACACATGCTAAGGAGGCACTGGGGTGCTTGTATAAATGACCTAGCAAGCTTGTTTCCTGTGAAAGAATCAGAATATTAAGTTTAGATGGAGAAGGTCTCATTTTCCTTAAACTACTCTGGAGTTTTGCTCACACAAAGTACCATGTTCCCTCCCATTCTGCCAATTTGCTGCTGCTGCCACCGCCTCAGCTAAAGAAAAGTAACACGAGCCAGATAGCTTCCCAGCCACACCTTGGGCTAAACTTCTAAGTCCCAAAATAATTATGCTTCACATGCAACCTTGTGCTATTCTGAATTGTGTGGTATTTCTGACTGGGGCCAACATCCATCCCAGATATCATACTTCAAAAGTGCGTGTTCGGTCATCGCTAACCTTTCCTTTCCTAGCTATGACAAGTGCTAAGTTTAGGGAGCCATTAAAATAAAAAAAAAAAGGCTTCCATCAGCATCATCAGGAAGCATTGATTAGAGCATGTGCTGATTTCTATACATAGCAAATGGAACAGTCATGGGACCTGCCTTCTAAGAGGTTATAACTTATAATAGGCTGCCTTGAGTTTGTAAAGAGATACATAGTCACAAAGGTGGGTAAAGAATGAGTAATACATTTAATACAGCATTCATATTGCATATAGGCATTGATTTGAATATTTACAGGTAGTGAAAATTAAAACTTACAAGTTGAATTAGATTTTTTTTTTATTTAGGGACATGAAAAAAGGGGGAACAAGGCTTAGAAAAATTGTAACATTAACATTTTATATTAGCCTAGTGAGTAGCTGGGTGGTACAGTGGATAGGGTGCTGGACCTGGAATCAGGAAGACCCAAGTTCAATTATGGCCTCAGACACTTACTAGCTGTATGACCCTGGGAAAGACACCTAACCCTGTTTGCCTCAGTTTTCAGTTCAGTGTTTTTTCAGTCACGTCTGACTCTTTGTGACCCCATTTGGGGTTTTCTTGGCAGAGATACTGGAGTAGTTTGTTATTTCCTTCTCCAGCTCATTTTGCAGGCAAGGGAACTGAGGCAAATAGAGTAAGGTGACTTGACCAGGGCCATATAGCTAGTAAGTATCTGAGGCCAGATTTGAACTCAGGTCCTCCTGACTCCAGGTCCAGCATTCTAGCCACTGCACCATGAAGCTGCCCTTGCCTCAGTTTCCATATCTGTAAAATGAGCTGGAAAAGGAAATGGCAAACCATTCCAGTATCTTTGCCAAGAAAAACCGCAAAAGGGGTCACAAAGAGTTGGATACGACTGAATAACAAAAAATCCTGTAGGACTTAACCTGTCAGCCTAGAAGTAGCCCTCTTAGAAGTGGTCAGGTTAGGGAATTATTAGCCCACTTTTAAAATGAGAAGAGTGATCCCCCAAAAGAGTAAATGACTTACTCAGGTCACACAGCAAGTAAGTAGCAATGTTGGATCAAGATCAATTCAGTTGAATTCAACAAGTATTTATTAAGCAGCTAAAATGTGCCAGGAACCATGTGCTAGGTTCTGGGGTTAAAAAAACCAAACGCCAGGCTGTGCCTGCCCTCAGGGAGCTTCTGTTCTACAAGGGACAAAGATCATGTATCAAGATTAATACATACAAAATATAGCCGATACACAATCCATAATAATTGGGGGAGACTGGGCAGGTCAGGAAAGGTCTCCTGCCTATAGTTCAACGTTCTTTCCAAACCATCCTGCTCCATTTACACTTTGCATCCAAAAACCTGGACAGACACCGGGTTTGGGAAAGGAAGGGATAAGCAGCTCTCCTATTACTTGATGTCACACTAAAGGATAAAATAAGTTGGGGGAGCAGTCATAATGTCCCCCAGAGCAATAGCCGACATGCTCCTGCCAGCATATTATGTTGTGACAGCGGACACTCTGAGCAAGGGCAGCAGTGAAAGGTACTGTGCGGAGAGATTCAAAGAACATGGATGTGATCAGTATCCTGAACTTACCATTTCCTGTGGGGTCCATGTAAGACCCCGTGCATGATTTGGCAGATATCCCAACATCAGGATCCCTGGGGGAATCAACAGACCATTCCTAGACACTTTCTAATGTGAAATATTAGAGGGCTCTTTTAAGCTTCCATTCCCAATCCTACCCCAGCCACAGGATAGAGTATCACTTTAGGAACCCTTTCCTTCTTTACCCCCAGCATGCTTCATTCATGCCTGCCTATGTACATTTGCTCTCTTTTGCTTCTAATGCCTCTCAACTCTTCTCTCTGTATCCCAATATTAGCCATCCTTCAAGGCCCATCTCAAGCCCTAGCTTTCCATGAAGCTATACCAACCACTCCAGGAGACATTCCTTTCTCCCTTCTTTGAACTCTTATAGAACTAATTGCCTGGACCAAGGCTGGTGATCCCATGCCCTCAAGGCCATATGCGACCTTCTAGGTTCTTAAGTGTGGCCCTTTGATTGAATCCAAACTTCACAGAACAAATCCCCTTAATAAATGGATTTGTTCTGTAAAACTTGGACTCAATAAAAAGGCCACCCTCAAGGACCCAGAAGGCTACATGTGGCCTTGAGACCACAGGTTCCCCATTCCTGGAGCCCTGGACCCCTCATATGACCTTTAATTATATGCTACCTTCCATTATTTATTTCCCCCCCCCGACCCAATAAACTAGAAGATTCTCAAGATCAAGTGATTGTATCTCTCTGACACTTCTTTATATTCTCCACAAGGTCTAACCAGCACATAGTAGATACTCAATAAACATTGCTTGAATGAATAGTGATCAGTTACTCCTCACATCTGATCACTTTCTTCTGTGTGGCAATGCAAGGCAGAAAACACTGTCTACTGCATGCAAAGTATTGTGATAGGAAGGGAAAGTAGAGAAAAATGTAAGTAAGATTTGGTCTCTGCCTTCATGGAGCCGACAGCCTATCAGGGAGACGTAACAAATACATAACTAGAATTCAGAATAATACATAGCAGTTTCTCTGACTTCACTCTCCCAGAGTGAGGCTGTCTACACTTTCCCCTCAGGATTCCAGGGATATCCCTGAGGTATTGCAGGTGTCTTTCTCAAATTCTATCAACTTGAGCTTCCATTATGGGATATTCCCTTTCTACAG
This sequence comes from Phascolarctos cinereus, assembly GCF_003287225.1. Taxonomy (NCBI): domain Eukaryota; kingdom Metazoa; phylum Chordata; class Mammalia; order Diprotodontia; family Phascolarctidae; genus Phascolarctos; species Phascolarctos cinereus. The sequence continues at coordinate 103,964,710 of NW_027556402.1, read as the reverse complement.
TTAGCTTCCAGTCATTAACACCCCAGTTCCATTTAACCAATTAGCATTAATTAGCTTTTATACAGGGATAGTTATTTGAAGATATAGCCAGAAGAAAAATACCAGTATCTGGAGGTCACCTTCTGCCCTCTACTACCACCTCAGCCCCTCAGGAGATTCAATTCAGACCTAATAATTTCTATATAGCATTACCAAGTTTAATACTTGAGTGAGTCCAGATCTCTGTTTCCACTAGGCTAAGACCTGAAGGTGGCTCCTTGATCCTGGACAATCTGGCTACAAAACTGACCTCAACTTTCAGAATTCCTGATGGCTCACTTTCCTTATTTTTCACACATCAAAATGTTGTAGCCATGTCCAATATCCTTCACCTAAAATCAGGAATAATAAACTCAAAGAGACAAAGAGCAGAGGCCCGTATTCCCAGATGGTAAATGTGTTGGCCTTGGCTGGGGAGGGTCTGAGGCTACTCTGTATCTCTCTTCTATCGGGAGAATACAACAAGGAATGAGGAAGTTAGGCCGGGGTGGGGAACCTGTGGCCTCGAGGCCACATATGGCCCTCTAGGTCCTCAAGTGCGGCTCCTTAACTGAATCTAAACTTCACACAAATGTGTTGAGCTGGTATCTGCAGTCACTGCTTTTTAATTTTCTATATCTATGGAAATTATAGGATTAGGTTTCTATGGGCAAGCTATGACTTTGGAGACCAAGTCCTATTCTAATTCTACACTATATAAGATAATTTCTAAGGAGCACATAACAGTAGAAGAGTTCCATTTATTAATTGAATTTTGCTACTAAAATCTCAGGAGTTATTGATAGTATTTTAAAATATTCACATAAACTCAAGAGTCTTCAGTGGCTCTTTATTATCCTTAAGATAAAATACAAATATCTTAGCTTGGTATAAAAAAATATTCACAATTGGTTTTAGCCATCTTCTCTTGACTTATTTCAGATTAATTTCTTTATATGCTCTATGTTCTAGCTAATCTAGGCTACATCTTGGTTCCTGAACTCAGCATTCCAATTCCACCTCTCTATTTTTCCTTAGGCTGGACCCAGAGCCTATAAGGCTTCCTTACTTGTACCTCTTAGAAGCCTTAGCTTCTCATAAGAACTCTGATGATTGCAATGATCAACCATAATTTCAGAAGACCAGTGATAAAAAGCATGCTACCTACCTCCTGACAGAGAAGAGATAGATGCAGTGCAAAATGAAACATATTTTTTTGGACATGGCTAATGCAGGAATTTGTTTTCCTTGACTGTGCATATTCGTTATGAGGTGCTTTTTTCGTCCTTTTATTTCAGTGAGAGGAAGGGAAACAGAAAATTTATTTTTTGTTAATTGAAAAAAATAAGTTAAAACAAAAAGGAATCCTTAGCTTCTATAAGGTTTCAGCTTGTGTCTTTCCCTCTAGTGGTTAACGCTCTCTCACTCCTCAACTTACCATATATACATTTGTTTTCATGTTTTATCCCTAGTTAGAATATGAGTTCTATGGGATCCAGGGACAGTTCTTCATTTTTGAAAAACAAGTGACATGTTTACTAGAGGGCTAGTAAACACTTATTGAATTGAGCTATTGAAAATACTGTAGCAAGTAAAAAGTTAAATCAGTAGCATAGTTTGTTTTGCCTTAAAATTTTATGCAATGTAGCTAATACAAATAGGAGTTTTAAAAAACAACTTCAGGGGGCAAGTGAAGGAACTGGGGATGTTGAGTCTGCAGAGGGAACATGAGAGCTGTCTTCAAATATCTGAAGAGTTGTCATGGAGGACAGATTAGCCTTGTGCTCTTTGGCCACTCAAGGCAAAAACAAGAGTGATGAGTAGACATTGCAAAAGAGGAAAATTTGGACTTGACAAACTTGGTAAACATTAGAGTTATGCCTAAGCAAGAATGGGCTGCCCAGAAAGTGGTGGGTTTTCAGTCACTAGAGGCCTTTGAGTGGTGTCTAAATAACCACTCGTGAGGGATGCTACTGACGGATTCTTTTTCTTGCATAGATTGGACTAGATGACTGCTGAGGTTTCTTCCAACTCTGAAGTTCTGTGACTCTATGATACAATATGCAAAGGCTCAACTGATTTAATTTAATCATCTCACTGGCCTGTGGAAAGTTGCCAGGACATTTAGAGATTCTTCTCAGGGTTTTGTCCATCTGGAGTTCTCTTATGAGTAGGACTTGTTAAGTCACTTTAAAAACATTGTATCGCCTCCGTTGGGTCTCACTAAAACTACTGGAGCCTTTATCTTATTCCCACACCATTCTATGGGCAGTTAAATAGGAATTGTGCTTTTCCCAGGCTCAAAGGAGTTCTTATCTTCTTACTGCCTATAGAAAAAACTTAACGTTATTGAAATGCAAGGAAAAAAAAAGACATTATGGTCCCCAAAGCTCTTCAAAGGGTTGGAAAAAGAGAGAACCATGTTTTAGCCTGGGACCTGAGGTAGAATCAAGTTAATGCTTCTTTAAGTGAATTGGGGCCTTTTTAATTAACTAGTGGAAGGGGGAAAGCAAAGAGAATTCAGTTAAGGTAGCAATAAGGATTCATGTGCCTGCTCCCCGTCCTCACTAAGCAGTGAAGTAATGAAACTCCAGCAAGTGATACTGCCCAACCTTAGAGAAGAAGGCCATGATTGGCTCAAAGATAGATTTTGTTGGCATAAGCCAGGAGGCCTCAGAGAGTACACTTGAAATGCAGTGGCCTAAGAAATTTGGTGTCAGGCTCACCATTTAGATACCTTTTGAAGAGTAGGTGTTCCCCAGGGTGGAAATCAATCCTGATGGGTAAAAAACTGGTAAAAAATGAGAGAATGAATATTACAATGAGGGGCTGGGCTGGAACTTTGATTAAGTCATTTACTTCTTAAATTAACTTCAGTCTTGGACAATCTATTCAAAGAATTTATGCCTCACCGAAGCCTGAGCAGAACACAATAGCTACCCTACCTGAGTGGAGTCTGAACAAGAAAGTTAGTCCAATCTCATTAGCATGTCCTTCAAGAGGTAAACTTTTAAAATCAGGACTTTAGAAAAGGAGGTGGTAGGACTCTGGATTTCCCCAAATTATTGGTTATTAATACTCATTTCTCTCACTAGTCAAGGATGTTGTAGAGGGAATTTCTTTTGGGGGCTGGGTTGAACTATCTAATATCTGAAGCCTCTTTCAATTCTATTATCTATGTATATGTAGGGGTTTACTCTCAGAGTAGGATATTAAATCTCAGTGAGACATCTTGAAATACTGATCCATAGGGGCAGCTAGGTGGTGCAGTGGATAGAGCACCAGCCCTGAAGTCAGGAGGACCTGAGTTCAAATCCGGCCTCAGACCAAACACTTGACACTTACTAGCTGTGTGACCCTGGGCAAGTCACTCAACCCCAATTGCCTAAAAATAAAATAAAATTAAAATAAAATTAAAAAAAAAAGAAATACTGATCCATAAATATTGTACCACAAACTGAGAATGAGGGAAGCCCAGTAATTCATGATATGCTTCTCTGTTTCAAACTATTACATTTATCATTATAGAAGAATGGGTGGAAGCAGGGAAATTTTTAAAAACTAAAGTATGGTATTTCAAACTGCCAAGACATCATTTTCCAAAACTTTGTATGACAGCTGTAGACAAGGGTTTCACAAGAAAATATTGACATTATAAATGAAGGATCACAGACTTAGAATTGAAAGAGACCAAAGACGTCATCTAATCCAACCCCCACATTTTGCAAAAGAGGAAACTGAGGCCCAGAGAAGTTAAATGACTTGTTTAAGGTAATTTAATAAAAGTTAGATTTTGAACCATGGACCTCTGACTCAGAAGCCTAGTATTCCTTCTACCAAGTCACACTGCAAGTGATTGATATTCCCCTCCTAAAATATTAACTGTAAAATTATACATCATTACATGTTGCAATTTAGAAGCCCAAAATTCTCCAAGTAACTCAACTAAGATGGTAAAGCCAATTTGAACTAGCTAGGTTTTTAATTCTTGATTTTACTTAGATTAACACCAGCATGATTTCTCAAATACTGACCCCATGCCCAATGTCCAATTTGAAAGAAGCAGACTCGAAGCTGAAATCTCACAACTTAATTCAATGCTGTGAAGTGTTCTGTACTGGGCTAGTTTCCTAGGTACTTGAAAGTGCGTTAAAATCAACAGATGTAACTGAAACTTCATAATAAGCTGACTATAATGACAAGTGCAAGAACTCATTGTGCAGTGGAAAAATGAGAAAATGGCGCTCAGAATGAACATTTCAACCATATTGGATGGAGGAAAAAAGGCTGGTCAAGACTCTAATCCTGAACAATTAGTATAACAAGGAGGTTTAATTATATAGTCTCCAAGGTCCCTTCCAGCTCTAACAGTCTACAATTCCAGTAAAAAAAGAGGGGGGGAGAACAGGGTTGGGGTGTGTGTGTGTGTGTGTGTGTGTGTGTGTGTGTGTGTGTGTGTGTGTGTGTATTTTCAGCACATAGGAAATCAGTCTCCATTAGGAGCCAGCCAGTAACTTCCAGCTGCTACCAAGTAGGGACTTTTTCTTTTCTTTTTTTATTTGAATACTCAGATCCTGCTATGGTACTTGGCACATATTAGGTGCTTAGTAAATCCCTGTTGATCAAGAGATCATCTTTTCTTTCCTTTTCTCTCTCTCAATTCTTATACAACATGCTCAAGCACACATTCATAGACAAAAATTGAGAAGGCTCAATTAAATGTAATTTATTTAAAACAACCTTGAAAATTTATTTTTTTATCCTGTTAACGTGCAGAACTATCTCCTAGTCCACAAAATTGACACAAAACTTTCTCATACCCACTATTGCTACATCAGTAATGCACCACAGCATGGCGCTAGGGGGAAAAAGATTTCCAAAATTGCCTTGATTCTTATTCCCATGTAAGGCCCACATTAACTATAGTTAAAATCTGTAAGTGCTGAAGTCTTTTGGGTGTAGAGAAGGGAAGATTAACTCATGGTTTTTCTCTCATGATATTCTCTGTGACTCAGTATGTTATGAGTGATCATTTTTAATTAATGTTTTTACTTGTGCAGATCCCAAATTCCTTCACATTTAGCTTTCTCTTCCAGGTCTTAGGATGCTCCTTTTTTGCTTGTTTGAACTAAAGTAAACATAGGTGAGATTTAATAGCATATTTTTACATGTTCTTATGAATCTCCCTTGGGAACCTGAAGCTGTCACTGTAGGACTAAGAAATTCCATGCCAAGGAAAGAGAGAGAGAGAAAGAAAGAGAAAGAGAGAGAGAGAGAGAGAGAGAGAGAGAGAGAGAGAGAGAGAGAGAGAGAGAGAGAGAGAGAGAGAGAGAGAAAGAGAGAGGGAGGGAGGGAGGGGGGAGAGAGAGAGAGAGAGATACAATGAAGCATAGTATCTGATTACTGAAAAACTAGAAGCCAATTTGGCTCAAGAAATACAACCACACACATCTTCATTCATTAGACTAATTATAGCCTAAAGGATTCTTCTTTTTCCTTAGATTGGGGAATTCTCTGCCCATCTTTCATTAAGGAGAAAAATCAAAGGCAGAGAAGAGGAGGACTAGTCACCTTGGTGGTGGTTGAACCTTTTGCATAATATATTGATAGCCATGCAACTCAAAGAGATCCACAGCCAGTCCCCCAGCAAATTGAATTAACTCCCTTTAGAAGGATTTGTGGGAGGACATGGACAAAATTGCCCAACAGAGGTAGACATGGATGGGTTTCAATCTGGACCATTAGAAGAAATGCCCGTATGAATGAGATCATAGATCCATCAAAGTATTGGAGTCAGAAATATGATAAATCAGAGCTAGCCAAGTTTCATCAAGAAGGAATCATGCCAGACAAATCTAATTTCATTTTTCAGAAAGGGATATCACACTGAGAGATCAAAGGGGTGCTATAGATATACTTTACCTTGATTTCAAGAAAGCACTTGACAAATTCCCTATGGCTAACTTTATAAACAGGATGGAGAGGTATGAAATCAATAAAATTTTGCTGTATTTTAAAAAATAAAAAACCATTCTTAGCTCATGGCTGCTGGCCAGATTCAGCTGGGGTCAGATTTGGCCACTCTATAGTTTGTTGAACCCTGGATCAAACAGAAAACTAGGTAGGTGGATTTGGATTAGGTTGAAAAATTATTAAAGTGTCAGTGTTCACTTGGAAGGTCTCTAAGAGAATGAGTCAGGGAGCTTTGCTTGATAATGAACCATTTAATGTTTTAATAATAATTTAGATAAAAGAATAGATGGCTTGCGTATCAAATTGTCAAATGAATCAAACATGGGAGGGATAGCTAACACTCTGGATGACAGATTCTCCATCCAAAAAGACCTCAATAACCTAGAACAGAGGTGTCAAACTCGAAGAAAACTATTCTGCACTACAGGAATCAGATTAAAATGTAATCTGGAAATGTTTAACAAAATAAATAAAAATACAATGCAACATAGATAATGTTAGTTTGTGGTTTTAGGGATCTATTTCTACTTGAGTTTGGCATCATTGGCTTGGAACATTGGGCTGAAACTAATAAGATTGTATTTAATGGAGATAACTGTCAATACATATGCACATAAAAAAAATCAGTTTCACGAACAGGAAAATTGGGACAATTCTGACTGCCACCAACAATGTATTCATTAGTGTTTATCTTCCTACAGCCCCTCCAACATTGATTATTGCCATTTTTTGGTCTTTGTTGATGAATTAGCATAGTATGAAATGAAACTTCAGTTGTTTAATTGTGCATTTCTCTTGTTATTAGTGAGTTGGAAATGTTTTCATATGGTCATCTAAACTTTTATTTGCTACATTGGTGAATTTTGCCATTTTCCCCCCAGTCTCACTTTCTCATGAAGAAGGTTAACTATTGGGGCAGCTAGGTGGCGCAGTGGATAGAGCATGGGGCCTGGAGTCAGGAAAACCAGAGTTCAAATCTGGCCTCAGACCAAACACTTTACACTTACTAGCTGTGTGACCCTGGGCAAGTTACTAAACCCCAATTGCCTTAAAAAAAAAAGAAAAAGAAGCTTAACTATCTAGCATGTTCTCCCACACCGGAAATGCTCTGAGTATAAATGAGAACTACGAAAGCACGGATAGGCTTATCCCCAGAAAACTGGCCACTAGATGAACTTTTAGCCAAGGTGATCCACAAAACAGATTAAAAGCACTTTGAAAAGATTTATGCAAGAAAAATTATTAAACTGGTCCTGTAAAAAGGATTTATGGAAAGACATCAAAAAGAAGTGTAGAAGATAGGCGTATATAGATCCATGCCCTTTGACCCAGCAGTCCTGCTGCTGTTTATATACTTCAAAGAGATCAAGGACAGAAACAAAAGACCTATAGAGGGCCCCAGAGGAAAGGGTCCCCAGGTTGGTTGACTAATACCATTCTCAGTGTACTAGCAGGGAGACCTAAGGGGCTTCATTTCTACTGCTCTTGCTCACATACCCCACTGGTGTGCTTTCCATTGATAATAAGCAATTAGTCTCAATTAGCTTTTGCTAAAAGACATTTATCATACACGTATAGTAAAAACCGGCTAGTACAAAATATTTCTCTTAAATCAGAGGTGCTCACCCCTCACACACATAAGTTACCTAGAGATAGCAAGCTTAAACTTATACTAAAGTTGTAGTGAGGCCCATGTATACATGGGCAAGACATATGGTAAAGGTGTACATCATAGTTCTTGGCTTCTGAAAGTCCTTTTTCTCCCTTTGAAGAGTTCTCCAGAGTCAAATTTATAAGAATACAAGTCATTCCCCAATTGATAAATGGTCAAAGGATATGAACAGGCAGTTTTCAGATGAAGAAATTAAAGCTTTCTATAGGCATATGAAAAAAAATGTTCTAAATCACTATTGATTAGAGAAATGCAAATTAAAACAACTTTGAGGTACCACATCACACCTATCAGATTGGCTAACAGGACAAAACAGGAAAATGATAAATGTTGGAGAAGATGTGGGAAAATTAGAACACTAATGCATTGTTAGTGGGGTTGCGAACTGATCCAGCCATTCTGGAGGGCAATTTGTCACTATGCCCAAAGGGCTATAAAAATGTGCAGACCTGTTGATCCAGCAATACCACTTCTAGGGCTGTATCCTGAAGAAATCATAAAAATGGGAAAAGGACCCACACGTACAAAAATATTTATAGCAGCCCTTTTTGTGGTGGCCAAGAATTAGAAATTTAGGAGATGCCCATCAACTGGGGAATGGCTGAACAAGTTGTGGTATATGAATGTACTGGAATACTATTGTTCCATAAGAAATGATGAGCAGGCAGATTTCAGAAAAACCTGGAATGACTTGCATGAACTGATGCTGAGTGGAGTGAGCAGAACCAAGAGGACATCATACACAGTAACAGCCACATTGTAAGATGACCAACTTCGATAGACTTATCTCAGTAATGCAAGGATCTAAGACAGACCTGCACGACATTATGGCCCTTGGGCCATTTAAGTACCACCAAAGGATTTCAGGTGGCTGGCAAAAAATGTAGAGGATGTAAAAGAAAGTAAAGATATAACGAGTGCTTTGACCATGCCCTGCTTAACCTGCCTTCCACTAGTCACTACTGTGCCCATCGTGCAACTTGTGGGGTGGGTTGCCACTCTCTCCTGTTTGTCATGTGACCTGCAGCAACCAACCATGGTCAGTTTGTCTCTAGTCTGAAAGGAGTGAGAGTCCTATCTTTTTGCTGTGTTTTCAGTAGTTACTGGCGTTGAATAGGGACAAAGTGAGTGCAGCCATTTGCCAACACACCTGCTATACAATAAGTAGCAACTACATGAGGGCTCCTTCCCCTCCCTTACTGCATAGCCACCCTCCAAGTTACATGAGTGCCTGGCGCTCTCCCAAGGTCAGACACGCAGTTCAGGATTTCTTTGTATGTCAGCAATTGGTGTAGAGACTTTTTGGTCCTAACATTAAAGTTTTTGAGGCAACTTTGTAAAATGGGTGATAAAAAGAAATGGAAGATCAAATCAGAATGTAGAATGTTTCATCTGGAGTGGACAAATAGATACTCGATTACTTACACAAGAGACAAAATATTGTGCCTTGTTTGCCGAGAAGTAATAGCTGTTCTAAGGGATACAATCTTAGTCACCATTTCAAATCAAAACATACTGACTTAAGTAAATCAGACACCAATGAAAAACAAATTAAAGCGTCCAAATTGTTGAAATATCTCAGTAGGGATCAATGGTTTTTCAAGAAAGCAAACTCAGAGAATGAGCCAGCTACTAATGTTAGTTTTCAGATTTCTAAAGAAATTGCTGCTGATAGTTGGAGGAGCAAATAAAAAGAATAATGAAGCTCAAGAAGAAGAGCCATTCCCTGGAGACCTGCTTTTAATGTTTTGCTGTTCAACATTTTTGTCCATTACTTTAGTAAAGGCACAGAGGGTGTAGTTTCCAGATCTTTAAATGACACAAAGCTCAAAAGGATATTCAGCTCATTATGTGACAGAATCAAGATCCAAAATGGTCTTTTAATCTAGAACAATGGACTAAATCTATGAAGAAATTTAACAAAGATAAATGTAACCATAAACTTAGGATAGCTAGATATAGTTACACACACACATATACATTACAAGTATATATATATATATATATATATATATATATATATATATATATATATATATAGAGAGAGAGAGAGAGAGAGAGAGAGAGAGAGAGAGAGAGAGAGAGAGGAAAAGAGGGAGAGACAGATGACAAATTGTTAGATAAGAAATTTTGTGGAAAAGATCTGGGCTTTTTTTTTTTGGTGGTCTCAACATGAGATTTTGGTAAGCTCAATATAAGTCAAGGTGACATTTTGCTTAAAAACAAAACCCTCCAACTTCCTGACTATGGTGTACGCCCCCACTATGCCTAGTTGGGGGAAGGTCTAAGGAGAATTTTGAATCAAGTAGAAGTTGGCCTAGATGGTCTCTGAGCTCCCTTCCAATTTTCAGATTCTGTGACACATCTACTAAACCCCACAGGATCATGCAGAACATTAAACCTTTTTGGTTTATCATAGGATTCAGAATTGGAAGGGACCTTAGATATTATCTAGCTTAACCCTTTCCTTATACAGCAGAAACCCAGAAGGGTTAATGACATATCACAAGAGGTAAATGGCAAAGCAGGCTTTGAAGCTAGTCCAGTGCTTTTTTCTACTATATCACAAAACCTCAGGGTTTTAAAGCTTTAGTCATTCTCTCAAGCTCTCATTTTACCACTGTTGTTATTCAGTCTTTTTTCAGTTGTGTCTGACTCCTCATGACCCCATGTGGGGTTTTCTTGGCAAAAATACTGGTTTGCCATTTCATTCTCCACATCATTGCACAGGTGAGGAAACTGAGGCAAACAGGGTTAAGTGACTTCCTAGGGTCACACTGCTAGTAAGGGCCTGAGGCTGGATTTGAATTTAGGAAGAGGAGAATTCCTGACTCCAGGCCCAGCACTCTAGCCACTGCACCACCTTCCTGCCCTACTGTGCCACCTAGCTGCCCTTCATTTAATAATATTCGTATCTTATTTTATAACGTCTTACAATTATGGATTTCTACTCCAGGAAAACAAGGATGAACCTTCAGAAGTTGGAGTAAAACTTAAAACAGGTATTGCTTTATTGTGTGAGTTACAATAAAGACAATAAAAACAGAATTATATTGAATAGTCTAGAATAATATCATCAGGTGGATTACCTGTCATCATAATGTCCCTTTCAATTCCATGAGAATATAAGATCTTTGAGCACAGGGACTTTTCCCCTTCCAATATTTCTATTCTCAGCACCTTAATAAATAGTTGTTGAACTGAATACACAAATAAAATAAAGAATATTTTTCTGATTTTCAGACTGGCTCCCACAGGGCCACAGAAAGCTGACTGGCAGGCTAGGACAAGACAGTGTATGACTACTTAAGAATCCATTATGACACTTAGTGGATCTGTGTTGCCACAAAGTGATGAACAGTACCAGATCCAAATGTGAATGTTTAAAGTTTTAAAGTCATTGGTAAAAATCTTTAAGAAATATAAATTACTGATTTTTCCCATTTAAAGAAAAGATTCCTTTTTAATCCTATTAAGGTAAGGCTGGACTACTGAATGTTGAAAGAATAACAAATCAATATTGCACAAAGTCAGTTTATTTCCTTCAGTCAGACTTTAACGGGCAGAATAAAAGATTCTAAACATAAACTTCCACTTTTTTGGACAGAGTACTGCAAACTACCATCATGTATACTGACCAGCTAGGCAAGGATAAATTTTTAAAGTAAACAATGAAAAATATTGCAATACACAGTAAGAGTCAACAAAATTCAACCAGAATTTTGGAAGCACAGTGAGTTATATTATTCTATTACTTTATCATGTACTTTTAAGACCATCTTTTATGAATAGATACAATATCCTTTAATACAATAAAAGTAATCAGTGTGAATACCACTGTTCCAAAGGAAAATTTAAACAAATGTGTTTAATATCTGCATATAAAAGTCACAACAAAAATATGGCTAACAAGATATTCAAATATTTTTTTAAAATACATTTTTCATCAAAACAAAAAAAATAAATTGTTTAGACTAAAAAAGCAAGTGTTGGCAAAATTAGAGAAATATTTAATAGCATGTGTGAGCTTCCCTTTTATAAATAAAAATGTTCATGTCATATATATTTTACAAATTTTAGCACTGATGAAAGCTGTATCACTTAGCATAATAAATTCCATAAGAATCTGGCATAATTTCTAATGCAGACACTGCACAACCTTACTGTATTTGTACTTAATATAGATAAAAAGCAGTTTGGAAAGATCTACCTCAACTACAAGTTATAGATAAAAAAAAAGACATTGTGGAGTCTCATTCCTTCATCTGACCCTTTATTTACAAATGACCCTTTAAGTTATGTAATGTATGTGTGTATGTGTGTGTGTGTATGTATATAATAGTACAAAGTTGTACTCACTTTGTATATTATATTTTCACAAGAAAATGAATTGCTGCTTTTCCTATTTATTTAAAATATATATATATATATATATCAGAAGTTCCAAAGGAAAAAAAATTAGGCTTCATGGTAAGCAAAAGAAACTACCCGAGTCTTATTAAACTATCTGAAGAGGTCTGTAACTAAGGCAAACTTTCCTTCTTCATAGAAATTCTATTATAACACACATATTACTATAAGAACTTACTCATCTATAATATTCATCTCTTCTACAATACACACTCTGAGTCATTTTTGTTCATGCCTCTGAAATAAGATGTTTTGAAGATGGGCTTTTGTTCACCTCAGTTATTGATTCCTCAACAGAGATGAGTTTAAACAGTCAGGAACTTAATCTACACTTCTGAAAAGAAGCAGAAAATGACATCAATTCAATCTGTAAGGAGCTGTGAGTCCAAGTTATCCATATCTGAGGGGATGTAAGCCATATTTCCTAAGTAAAGAGACTAGGGAAAATATCTCAAACCTATTTTGCTTGGTAGAAATTTAAGTTTTTCATTTACTTAATCATCACACTTAATTGGCATTTTTAAATTCACTTTATCTATGTGGCTTTGTAACTCAGAGGAAAGGCTTTTGCATTTAAATTATAAGTTACCAAGATGATCTGATTTTCATTTTTGTTTTTACCTAGCTAACTACACTTTCCATTTATGCTCCTTAAATTTTAATATGAAATTAGGAAAAATCTGTTATTCTTTAGATAACTTACATTGGATAATTATTTAATTGATAAACCTTGAATAAAATTTTCAAGATCTGCTAAAGAATCATGAAGTGTGCCATTGATTTCTTGACTTCTCAGAAATTTCTTAAGAGTTTCTAAAGCAGTCACTGCCTCCTTTTTTGATGGCAAAGGTAGTTCGGTTTCTGGAGATCCATCTTCATCCTCTTCATCCAAAGTATAGCAGTCAGTTTCATTTGTTTTACCCTCTTTGGTCCATATCACCTCACTATCTGACACTGTTTCACATGTCACCAAGTCTTCATCCAGGGATGCATATTCTTCCAGAGATAAACCTTCGGGAAATTCTACTCCTGCAGCTAGGGCATGAGTAACTACATCTAGGCCATTTTCAGTCTCCATATTTGTCTTTCCATTTTTTCCATGTTGTGATTTGAATCCTGCCTTTTCATAGCTCTTGACAATAGTCTCTGGGGTTACAGTCCTCCAACACAGATGCAACATATCAACCGCATCTAGCAGAGAGAAAGTAAATTCTTTGCTGCTTTCAACAGAATCTAAAAATTTCTTGACAAGACAGAATCGGTATTTGATCTTAAGGTTTTTAATAACACCTTGTTTCATAGCTGCAAATTCAGAAGATAAAGATGAAGGGAAAAAAACTAGTTGAGTGGACTTTAGAATCTTAACTTCTGGATGTGCTGGTAAAGAATCAAGAAAAACCACAACTCGGCGTTTCTGGGCTTGAAATTTTTCATCAAGCTTTTGCATCCATAGTTCAAAGATTTCTGAAGTCATCCATGCCATTCTGTTTGCTTCATAATCTACAGGCAATGACTTTACATTTTTAAAACAATGTGGGTTTTTATTTTTCCCAATAACAAGCAAAGGAAGCTTTTCAGAACCATCCATATTTGCCCCGACCACTAGAGTTATCCTTTCTTTACTTAGTTTTCCAATTGAACATGCTTCCCCCTTAAATGCAAAAGTATTAGTAGGCAACATTCGATAGAGCAATCCAGTCTCTTTTATGTTAAATATATCCTTGGGGTGATAATCATTTAAATAATATAGAAGCACATTTTGGGACCAGAGAGTCGCAGCATCTCCTGAAGCTGCTGCAGTTTCTACTGGCTGAGATCTAAATACTAAACCATATCTTGATTTAAAGCGGTCTAGCCAACCATTACTGCACTTAAAATCACTATGTCCCAGTTTCTGAGCAAAATCATTAGCTTTGAGACGCAACATTGGACCATTAACTGGTACATTTAGACACTGGGCGATTCGATACCACCTCATTAATGCGTCCTCAAGATCTGTGTAAAAAGCAGTTCTGAGTCTTTTTCTTTTGGGATCAAATCTTAAAGATTTAAAGGCTTCTAGAACCTTGTCTTTATTCTTCATAATTGAAGAGAGTGAATTTTTCTTTATTCCATATTTGGCTGCAATCTCTGCTTTTTTCTTACCACTTTCTACTGCATTTATGATGTCAATCTTTTCTTCAATAGACAAACTTTTCTTTTTCCTTGTTACAGGGAGAGATAAGGGACCCACTGAAGCCTCTGCCATCTCATCCAGGATTTCTGAAGAGATTTCTTCTTTTGCTTCCTTTTACCTGTTTCCTTAAATGTTTTCCAGTGTGACACAATCTGATGCAGTCTGTCCCACCACAAATGCAAAAACCTGGCAAACACCTAAAATATCCAAGTAGTCAAAGAGATACTCCAAAAGATTAATATCAAAATATCTAATTTAAGTTACTTGAGTCTACTAAAAGGAAAATTGTAATCAGGCTAGCAAACTTATGAGGAAAAAGGTCTTCTCCAGGCAATCTGTAGCTCAGTGTTTGGTTCAAACTAAGTTCCACAAGTCAAACAGAAATAGAAATCTCTTTATGTCAGACGTGTCTGAGCCTGCTGATATATTTCTGGAGCATCAGTCCTTTAAAGACATTTTAATTTATTCACAATCACTCCCCATTTCTTTTAAGTGGTTTCTTCAAAACAGTTCATAAATAAAAGGGAAAGCATTTTGTAAACAAAATCATTGTTATGAAAAATGCTTTAGTTAATTTTCCTTGTCTCTCCAGGGTTGTAAAGGAGTAGGAATCCCTCTGAGACTGCTGTGTCACGGTGTAGCTTTCTCAGCCTCTTTCAGCTATAAGAAAGAAGGAGCAATGTTAGAAGATAATATAGCAGTCCTTATCCCAATTAATTATGATTAAAAAAAAACAATTTCAGGGACCTTCTGAAAATAAAACCCAAAGCTTTTAGAGGAAATGTTAACTTCTTACAAGTTTTCTCTTTGAAAGTCCTCTGGATCCGTCGCAAGTTAAGTTTTCACAGTCTATCTGAATAAGCATTTTATAAATGTGACAGAAATAAACCAAATTTAATCTGTTTCCAAAATGTACCATAACAAAAATAAAGGAACTAAAAATGACACTGGCTAGCTTCTTCATGGCTATCTTTTGCATGCAGTCTTGAACTGTCTCCTTTGCCTATTTTAAAAGAAGAATGAGAATAAAACTAGACAGTTGTCATAATCTCCTACTTTTGGCATGGGGGGAGTGTTTAGGCCTGTGATGTCATTATTGTAAGGAGCACCTAGTGAAGAATCTCTCTCTACCAACACATATATGCAATTTATAGTACTGGAGAGTTGCTTAGGGTCATTGAGAAGTTAGGTGTCGTGTCCAGGGTCACCCAACTAGTATGCGTCAGAGATGGCACTTGAACCCAGGTAGATTAGATGCTGAAGCCAGCCTTTTTTACATAGCCAAACTGTCTATCTCCTATTTTTGGAAGCAGTGACTACTTCATAGGAGTCTGGTAGGAAATACTTCCTTTCAAAATCCAAACATTCCTCTAAATATACATAATTACCATCACTTTTTCTATTAATCCAACACAGCATTAAAACCATCTAAATTAATTCATCTGGTACTTATTGGACACCCATTGCTTGGGGGATAGGGAGAATCAAAGATGCATTAACACATAGCCCCTGCCCTCAAGGTGTTTATTTTCAATAGAAGAGATTAAACAGGGACGTATATATATATATATATATATTATATATATATATATATATGTATATATATACACACACATATATATGTATGTACACACATACACACACACACACATACCTAAAAGACAATTCAAGTAAGATGGACCAAATAAGTACAAGGCACTTAAAGTAGGTGGTTAAAAATACAAAGGCAAAGGGGGCAGCTAGGTAGCACAGTGGATAGAGCACTAGCCCTGAAGTCAGGAGGACGTGAGTTCAAATTCAGCCTCAGACCAAACACTTGACACTTACTAGCTGTGTGTGACCCTGGGCAAGTCACTTAACCCCAATTGCCTAAAAAAAAAAAATACAAAGGCAAAAATAAAGCTGGTCCTAGACCCTGAGTTTATATTCTATTGGGAATAGAGGGGAAGGTATCATTAATTGTACAAACAAAGGCCTAAGGGTGTTCTGATAAGAGATCACTTTCTCCCCTTCTGTAATCACAAAAGTGTTCTTTGGATGATTCTCTGAGCTGGTTCTGGAACAATGGGTAGGAGTTTGATAGGCAGATGTGTGAATCAAGTATTCCAGCATGAATAAAGGTATGGAGGCAAGAAAATGAGGCTATTCCAGAAACAGTGGGAGATAAAACTGGCTAGGAGATAAGGCTCATCTCCTCCTCCTTGCTTCCCCGGCTTCTTTCAAGTCTCAGATAAAATCCCACATTCTGCAAAAAGGCTTTCCTGGGCCCCCTTAATCTTAGCGCTTTCATTTTTCAGGATATCTCCAAATTATGCTGTTTATATCTTGTTTGCATATAGTTGTTTACATGTTGCTTTTCCCATTTGATAATGAGCTCCTTGACAGCAGGGAATGAATGTTTGTGCCTTTCTTTGTATGGGGGGGAGGAGGGACACATAGTGATGATGAGATTAACATGTGCCCTCTGCTCTGGGCAAATGGGCTGGACAATGGAATCAAAACTCTGAGCTACCACCCCTTGCCCAGATATCCCTGATTACCTTATCTCCCTGCCCACAGGGCACATTTCCTCTATGGGAATCCCTAGCTTTTCCTGGCTACTGGCCATCTCCCTTAAGCAGCTGCCTCCTTTAGGGGGCTGCCTGCTTTGAAGGGCTGCTACCTCCCTTAAGGAGGAGCCTGCTTGGTGTGTTACCTGGAATAAATTCCTTTACTTGATTTGGAGACAGCCTGAGCAAATTCTTTCAAGGTGACGACAACACTATCACCACCACCACCACCACCACCACCACACACACACACACACACACACACACACACACACACACACACACACACACACACACACACCCCTTGTACTTCAACAGTCTGGTGACCTTGCACCTCATGAATAGTAGGTGTTTAATAAAAGCTTGTTGACTTAACACAATTGTTATAACTTCTAAGTGAAATATTCATTATTCACCTTTCAGACTATGGTAAAAGGCTCTGAATTGGTCTTCCTGTCATTCTTTTTTTCAACTCATCTTTTGTACCTGGGGTTCATGAATTTAAATTTTTTTTTTCAAAACTGTAATCTCCATATAATTGGTTTCCTTTGCAATCCTACATATCTTATTATGTTCATTTAAAAACATTATCTGAAAAAGGGGCCAAAGGTTTCATCAGATTGCCTGAGGATTCCAGCACTCTAGCTTTATACATTTGCCACAAAAACTTTCCTAGTATACTGGGACTGCCCTCATCATTCCCTATTCAAAAGCACTCTGTAGTTCCACATTATTTACAAACTAAAAAGTTGACATTTAAGTCCTCCACAAGGGCCCCTGATCTACCTTTCTGTTCTTACTCCTGAATACCACTTCCCTTCATGTTCTCCATATCCCACACAACCCAGCCTGCTCCTTATTTGGTTTTTTTTTTTTTACTTCTAGGCTCTCCTCCCTGGAATGGTCTTGAGACACTTTCCTTTCTTCAAGGCCCAGTTTAGGTGTTACCTCCTACCTCCATCCTTCCCTAATTTCCTCCTTCCCCAACAACAAATAAACTCATCCATCTCAAAATTTCTCATATCGCTTTATTTTAGATCTCCCTCATGCCTTTGCACAAAAAACTATAATACAACTTAGAGTATATTTGTATTATCTCTCTTCTAAAATTGTAAAATCTTTGAAGGTGGGAACTGCGTATTGTCTTATTTTTACATCCTCGGAATCTAGTATAATACACTGTATATAGTAATATTTGTAATTTGTAATATTTATTGAATTGAACAGAATTGATTAGGCATTTGGTGGACAATGAAGGCTTTTGAAAAGAGGAATAACACAATTTAACATGATGCTTTAAGGAAGACTAATATGAATGGAATCATGTAAAATAAATTGGAAGGAAGAAGAGACTAGAAATAGGAAGACCATTTAGCAGGGTATTACAATAGCCAATAAACATTTATTAAGTGCCAACTATGTGTCAGGCACTTGTACTAAGCACTGGAGAAACAATAAGAGGCTAAAGACAGTACTTGCCCTCAAGAAGCTCACAAAATAACAGGGGAGATAACAAGCAAACAAATTTGTATAAACAAAGTATATTCAAAATAAATAGGAAAAGTTAAGAGAGAGAAGGCACTAGAATTAAGAGGGGTTGGGAAAAATTTCCTGTTGTGAGAAATGATTATTAACAATCAATAACTTGGAGGGAGAGTAGGAGTTCTCCCCTTTTCTAAAGTTCTTTAAAAGTTCAGTCCAAAAGACATTACTGATAATGAGACTACATTGACTCTCTTCCTCTTGGTTAGACCCCACCCAACTTTACAGGGAATTTTACCTGGGGCAGGGAAGCCCACTGTGTTCTGCTCAGGTATGGGTGGGGTATACCTTCTTTGACATGACAGCTTAAAGCTATAGGTGGTCTGGTATAGAGATACTTTCCCTATCCAGGAGATACTCAGCCCTTCATTTTAATATAGCCCACCTCCAATCAGTTAGCCAATTAGATTTGATGGCCTGTTTGATGGACCACCTACTGTTTTGAAGGGTATATAAACTGAATCTACCTCCATGATTGTTTTTGGTCTGACAGAGAAAGCCAAATGACCATCCTTTCATTAATAACCTGCTGGACTTATTAATAAAATGATTAAATTACCCAGAAACTATATCTCTCAAACTCTTTTCAATGTCAGCTGCAAGGGACAAGGAACCTGGGTTAATATGAGAGAGAGAGCAATAACCTCTCCCAGGATCACACCACCTAGGAAACACCAAAAACTTGCAGCAGACCCCCAGAACTATCTCTGAAAACAATAGCACAAAAAAGCCTAAAGCTAGGAATAGAACCATCCTACCCCGAGATGAACAGAGTCCAACTTTAACATAAAGTTCAAAGTCAAGAAACAGACTAAGAAAAAAAAGCAAACAACAAAAAGAGAATTTGACCATAAAAAGCTACAATAGTGGCAGCAAAGACCAAGACATGGACTCAGAAGAAGACAATGTGAAAACAGCTACAAACAGAGCCTCAAAGAAAAATGCTAACTGGACCCAAGTCCAACAAGAATTTCCAGAAGAGTTAAAGAAAGAGCTAAGGGTGACAGAAGAAAAATTAGGAAAAGAAATGAGAATGCTGCAAGAAAATTATGAAAAGAGAATGAACAGTTTGCTAAAAGTGGGACAAAAAATACTAAAGAGAAAATAGCACCTTGAAAAAAATCAGCCTAATGGTAAAAGACACACAAAAATTCATTGCAGAAAAGACCTCTGAAAAGCAAAATTAGCTAAATGAGAAAAGAGGTACAAAATCTCACTGAAGAAAATAATTTCTTAAAAATTAGAATTAGGCAAGTGGAAGCTAAAGTCTCCATGAGACATCAAGAAACAAAGTCAAAAGAAAAAAAAAGAAGAAAATGTGAAATATCTCATCAAAAAACAACTGACCTGGAAAACAGATCAAGGAAAGATAATTTAAGAATCACTGACTACTGAAAGACAGAGCTTAGACATCATATTTCAAGAAATTATCAAGGAAAACTACCCCAATATCTTATATTTAAAGGGTAAGATAGAAATTGAAAGAATCTACTGACCACCTCCTGAAAGAGATCCCAAAATTAAAACTCTCAGGAATACTGTAGCCAAATTCCAGAGCTCCCAGGTGAAAGGGAAAATACTTCAAGCATTCAGAAAGAAATAATTCAAATATCATAGTGCCACAGTCAGAATCACACAAGATTTAGTGGCGTCCATGTTAAAGGAGCAAAGGACTTGGATTATGATATTCTGGAAGGCAAAGGAGCTAGGATTACAACAAAGAATAACCTACCCAGCAAAACTGAGTACAGTCATCTCTCAAAATTTGCAGAGTTTAGGGGTGCAGAACCTCCATGAAAAACAGTGAATAACTCCAGGCCCCACCCCAAGCCTTTATTTTTAATAATTCTGATCATACTTATTTAATACAAAAAACAATTAAACACATTGCATTCATAATAAAAGCTGAAGTTTCTACATGAGCAAGATTAGTATCTTGCATACTTTGCTAAAAGGTACCATACACAATAAAGTAATATCAAAAAAAATATATTTACAGCAAGTTTCTCTGATAAAGGCCTCATTTTTCAAATATATACTGAGTAAAGAATTGAGCCAAATTTATAAAAATAAGAGCCATTACCCAACTGATAAATGGTTAAAAGATACAGTTTTCAGAAGAAGAAATCAATGCTATCTATAGTCATATGAAAAAATGCTCTAAGTTACTATTGATTAGAGAAATGCAAATTAAGACAACTCTGAGTTACCAGCTCACACCTATTAGAAATGACAAATTTCTGGAGGGGAGTAGAGGAAAATAGGTATATTAATGAATGGTTGGTGGAGTAGTGAATTGGTCCAACCATTCTGGAGAACAATTTGGAATTATGCTCAAAGGGCTATAAAACTGCATACCCTTTGATCCAGCAATATCAGTACTAGATCTATATCCCAAAGAGATTTTTAAAAAGGAAAAATAAAAGGACCATATGGACAGAAATATTCATAGCATCACTTTTTGTGGTGGCAAAGAATTGGAAATTGAGGGGGTGCCCATCAATTGGGGAATGGCTGGAAAAGTTGTGGTATATGTGATGAAATATTATTGTGTTATAAGGAATGATGAGCAGGAGGGTTTCAGAAAACCTGGAAAGACTTACGTGAATTGATGCAAAGTGAAGTAAGCTGAATCAGAAGAACATTGTACACACAGTAATGGTAATATAGTATGATGATTAATTGTGAATGGTTTAGCTATTCTCAGCAATACAATAATCCAGAACAATTCTGAAGGATTTATGATGAAAAGTGCTATCCACCTCTAGGGAAAGAGCTGACAGAGTTTGAATGCAGATCAATGCAAACTTTTAAACTTTATTTTTCTTGTGGTTTTTTTTTGGTCTGTTTTCTTTCATAACATGACTAATATGTAAATATGTTTTGCATGACTACACATGTATAACCTATATCAAATTGCTTACTTTCTCAATGAGGGTGGAGTGGAGGGAAGAGGGAGAGAATTTAGAACTCAAAATTAAAAAAAACTGAATGTTAAAAATTGTTTTTACATGTAATTGAAAAAAAAACATTTTTAAAAGAAAGAATATTGGATTTTGGGCTAGAGAACCTGATTTCAAATCTTGGATTTTTAACTTACCAATAATATAAGACCTTAGACAACCTATTTCCTCTATGGACCTCAGTTTCCTCATGGAAAAAAGACAGGATTGTAAATATATCAAGATATTCATAGCAGCACTTTTTGTAGAAAAAAATAACTTCTTTATGAAGCAAGTGCTCACGCTTCAGTATACAACTATTATTGTGCCATAGTAATATTTGAGAAATTCAGAGAAACATGGGGAGACTTACATAAACCAATGTAGATTGAAGTTAACAGAACCAGGAAAACAAAATACACAATGATTATCCTAATGTAAATGGAAAGAACAATAAATGAAATTAAATTTTGGTGTAACTATAATGACAATGTTAGCTCCAGAAGAGAGATGAGAAAATGAACTTCCCTCTTTTCTTTGAAGAGGTGAGTGTGGTCTAATGTATATGGTGTCAGACACAGTTAATATTTTGTTTGACTTTGCTGCATTACTGCTGTTTTTAAAATCTTTGTTACAAGACAACAACAAAATCTTTGTTACCTGGACAAAGGAAGGAAACAAAGGGATATTTAGAAATAAATGTGATATAAAAGTATCAATCCTTTTTTTTTAAAATGAGAGGATTGGATGAGGATCTGCAAGGTCCCTTCCAGCTTTAAAAACATAATCTTGTGTGATCTTCAGCAACTCACTATTCCTTTCCAAGTCTTAAGCTATCAAATGAGGGGTTGGACAAGATGATCCAAAAGCATTTCAGCTTTAAATCCTAGATAGTATTATCTGAAGGGATAACTTTCAAAGTAGGAATTTCAGGGTACATGAAATGAGAGGACCAGGTTATATGGGAGGCTAGTGGAAGAAACAAATAGCTTGAGAAAGGAAGGGCTTGGTGGCAGCCCTTAAGTCATGCCATGAAGGTGGTCACCTAGTCCTAACCACAGATACATCCTGAGCACACAGCATGAACTTGTTTTAGTTCTTAACAGAAAAAAAAATTCAGAACTTCACTAAATAATAGGCCATTATCAACTGTGAGGACAAATAACAACTACACTAAGAGAAAGAGCTGCCCTTTCTACTAAGATAAGGAATTTTTCCATTCAACTCATGCCAATATCTTGCCCTGGTCAGAAAAGAATCAATCTCTGCTAATCAAAAAAGAAACAAGAGCCAAATCTCTTGAATAAAGAAAAACAACTAATAGTCACTTCCAAGAAGAAACAGGAATCTCCCAAGTTTCCTTTTTCTTCCCTGGTAATTTCCAGTTAAGTCAGAAATAAGCACCTTTACTTCTAATTCTTCCTCTCTCACCCTAATACATCAGTTCTTATCTCCCAAATGAGAGATAGAAGACAATATTTTGCCTGTTATTAATGGTTAGGCATTTCTATGAGTCAATAAAAAAGGAGATAACTTCTTGGCAAAAGAAAAATGAATGATTCCTAAATTAAGATAGCAACCTACATGTATTTCTACAACTGTAGCCAGAGCACCCTCATCCTGGGTAGTAAAACTCAATATATCTCCATTCCTGAAACTAACACATCTCCAATGCCAAACCACAAAAGTCAGCCTTCTTCCCTGGAGAAGAGTTAGGAGCCAACATTATCTATTCCATTATACCCACATTCTCCATTCTCCCATATCCAGCAACTTTCTCAAGCTTCAACTGCATCAAATATCCCTAAGGGGCCCTCTATTCTCTCCATTAAGCAACCATAATCGGTTTCCCTTATTATAGTACCAATTCCCTTCTCAGGAAGCAACCAGGATTCTCCAATGTTGAAAGGAAAGCCAGAAACCCTTCCATTCAGAACTATGCCATTCATTTACCAGTAGCTGTTAACTCTTTGCTAGTTACCCACTTCAGTATTATTAGAGGTGGATGGGACCTTAAAGATAATCTATTATATTCTCTTTATTTTATGGATGAGGAAACTGAGACCACAATAGGTGAACTGACTTCAGGCAAGGTACTCCAGCCATTGTACCATCTAGCTCCTGTCATATAACTAGCAGCTAACATCTAACTGGGGAGAAAAAAGAACATATGGCTGAGATGATTTGCACTCTCAGAAGGAGAAAATAAAGGCACTGACCAAATAAGGACAGTTATTCTATTATTTATGGTAATGCATAAGATGATAATGTCTAAAAAAACCCAAAACCAAAACCAAAGATACACATTTTAAAATATTCCTTGGTAGTTCTAATAAGATATTTAAAGTTTTTCTAATTGTTTTTTCCACGTATACATCTTACCTACTATTTATTAAGAAAACAGATCAAGTCTAATATTGCCAACATGGGGGTTTGTTTTCCATAACTATGCTTCCTTGTGACAGCATTTTATTTTCCTTTTTTTTTTTTCTGTCAGGGGAGGGAGGAGAATGGCAGGGGGAAAAATGCTTGACAGCTGAAAAATTAAAATTCAATTTAAAAAAAGAACAGAGTCCCTGTTCTTCTACACTTGTTTCTCTTCCAAATCTCTCAAATTTTTTGGTCATCCAAATCTTTGCCCCTAAAACTAATATTAAAAAGTTTAAAAACCATTACTGCACTGCCGGTAGAAAGACTAATCCCACCAGTCTAAAACTTGATGATGTTTTTACCCACGTGGTAGTATTAGGGTTGGGGGGGATTTTTTGGGAAGGCGGAGGGAAACTATTTACTGAATAAGTGCTCCTCTAATTCAAGCAGCATCCCTTAGCCCTTTTGGTACCATGGGGTTCAAAACTGTCCAGTCTTCAATAAAAGACATTGAAGCAGAACTCCAAGCCAATAACCATTTATTAAAGGGACCTGTCAATGGATGGGACCTCAGATCTTCCTCATGATCTGAGATGCCCCCTCCATGTAGGCCCACATGATACAGAAGAGGCACAGTAGAATGAAGAGAACCTCATTAGTTGAAAGACCTTGCTCTTGACCCTCCAAGAAGGTCTATATAAAATACAGAATCCCACTGGCCGACAGACCTATATTTTGACCTTCCATCAGGGCCTACAGGAGCCAACAGGCAGACTCATGGGCTGGGCTGGCATCCTCACAGGCTGATAGGCCAGTAGGTAGGCAAAGAGGCTGGCGAAGAGGGTCACTCATTGGCCAAGTGCTCATGGTCATCTCCCCTTGTTGGGCAACAGAAAGCTGTAGGCAGATGGAGCAAAGTGAAGATAGGGTCACCCCTTGGTCAAGTGCTCATAGGCCTACTGACCAAATGCCCATAGGTCTGCTTGCCCAACAACAGGACAGTAAGGGTGGACGACAATCAAAAACAGCTGGGGGACTTTTCATATCATTAGGTCATCACCTACTCATGAGGAAAAAAGGGTAGAGGTCCTCTAGTTAGCTTCTAATGATTGAGCAAGTGAACTTCATAGCAAGCAAGTGAATTTATAATCTTGTAGTTTAAAGTTTGGGGCCTATTATAAAAAAGAATCTATCTTAACTAATTATCCCTAAATATAATATGTGCAAAATATTTGTTTATATATTTAATTCCTATACTAATATTAGTTAACTAGACTAATAAATGTATATTGATAGATAAGTATAACACTAATAATCACTAGCCCTGTTATCACACTAAACTAACTAATTCTGATTGGAATAAAATAAGGGCTGGATAAATCATTCCTCACAGTACTAAGCAGTCAGCAAAAATCAGACCAAAATTTAGCACCAAAAAAATTATGTTTGTGGCAACTGGTGGTATGGTGGATAAAACGCTAGTCCTGACTTTAAAATCCTGCCTCAGTCATTTACTATCTATGTGATCCTGGGCATGTCACAGCTGCTCAGAACCTCAGATTCCTCATTTGTAAAAAGAAGACAATAACAGCACCTATTTCATAGGGTTGTTGTGAAGCTCAAATGAGATAACATATGTAAAGTGCTTGGGAAACCTTAAAGCACTATGTGTTGTTGTTCAGTCGTGTCTGGCTCTACGTGACCCCATGGACAAAGTCCATGAGGTTTGCTTGGCAAACATAATAAATAACGAAATGGCTTGCCATTTCCTTCTCCAATGTATCCTCATTTTATCCTCAAAATTGATGAGTATTTTAATATGTATTTATTCAAATACGAAGTTTGCTGTGTATCAATAAGTGAAATTACAATAAACAACTGCCCTAGAAACTTTTTTTTCTCCAACTCCTATTAAAACATGGCATGTTGCTGTATATTATATATCCAAAGTATTTATGACTACTTCAAATGTTTGACAATTTTCCTGTTCTAGTAAGGGGACTTTATATTAACTGTTGATTAAAAGCGATAAAAATTAGAAGACATCATTAGTGATTTTATACTAGAGAAAAATCTGAAGAAAATATCTAAACATGGCATCTCTTGTTCTTTCTTCAGAAATCAATACTAATTACTAGTAGGCCGTATCCAATCTCAGAAAAGCAGAGACAGTGGACTGCATTCAACGTTAGCTCATTCAAGCAGAAACAACAATACCATTTCCCAACCACTCATCCAGTCTCCTTCCGGACCACTTAATAAAGAGGCAGGTTACCTGAGCCTCAGAAACCAGAGTGAGCAAACTGGGTTCAACTTCAAGAAAGGAAGGAAGACATAGCATTTCTTATAAGCTGAGTAAATAGCCAATACTGTCCCAACTGAAAATGAAGCAGGTCTAAACAAAGGAGAAAAAAAACCCCACAGCTGATCCTTGGCACAAAGATTAGGGAAGCAGTTCTTCTTTTTGTTTCCTCTCCAACTCCCCCAAAATATTAATGCCAATTGGATGGATAGAATGTAATACTTTTTCATTGTTGGTCAGGCAGCTTGGACTCTACCTCCTGGCAAAAGACAAAATTACTCTAACTAGGAACAGGGCAAAGATCAGGTCCATTAGTCTAATATTTTTCCCTAAGACTGAAAGAAAAGTAATGGCTGCACTCACTATCCCAAAGGGACTGGTAAATCATAGCAGCAAGAACTTGCAGAGATGTCACTATTTTCCACCAGCAGCTAAAAAAGCAGCTGCCCTTATCTTCTCCAAGTCTGCTAGCATTCTAATTTCCCCTGGGATAGTAGTGATCAAGACAGGGTTATTTCTATGCAATTCCTTATACAGAATAGTTCTAGGCATTAGGATTAAGTTCACAAATCACCCAGAACAACACCTTGCATAAGGGTGATTAATAAGTCTGGAAAACAGTTACCTGCACCAGCACCTCTACCTAGCAGCAGTTATCATTAATACATTGTGGAAAGTCAATATGACTAGTACATTACTGGCTAAGTAAGCTCTCCTTCAAGTACAAAGTACTGAAGTACCACATTTCTAACAGTAAATCCAAGTCCTAAACAACCTAAACAATCAGCTATTCCCATCCCCTATTTCCCTAGACTTAAGGAACAGGGAGTAAGTAGTACACCCTAAACTACCAAACAAATTCAATCATTAGGTAGCCATTGCTCATTCCAGCCCCTTTCTCCCACTGAACACACATGCCTTTTAACTTAGTATTTCTGTGTCACTGGCCATTAGTTTACTGCTTCATTTACTAAATTCCAGATCTCCGGTTCTATATTCTTTCAGTAGCAAGCATCCTTAGATTGGGATACCCTTTGCTACAAGAGACAAAAATCTTTGTGTCTTCTACCCAATAGCTAATAGAATATTTCCAGGCAGTAGAATTCACTGAAAGCTATATTGTTGCTGCTAGTTAGGTTATACGCCAGCCTGCATTTATGTGATGGTTTCTACTCTTAAAAACAGAACCACCTGAAGTGCCACCCCTCACACAAAAGAGTTTGGGGTTACTGCTCTCAGTAAGGGGAGGCATGCAGTAATGCAGAAAAGGATTATTAGATTCAGGAGACTCTAAACATTTTTGATGACCTGGAATTCTTCACAGGATGAGAGGGAATTTAACAGCTGCACCAGGATATGGCTTGCCTATGGAAACTTACAGGTAGACTTTTAACAGCTGACCTTTATGAGGGAGGAAAGGAGTGATGATGAAAGAGAGAATTTGAGTCCTTTCCCTAGAAGGGTGATGGACTCAAGGCAAAAGGGATTGGAGTGGAACAAATCACACTATATGCATTCACCTTAGTCTCCTTATATTTTCATAAAAGTAAAATCAGCTTAAAATAGACATCAAGTGTATCCTTGAAAAGGAAAAAAAAAGTCATAAAACCAAAACGTGCAAGCTAAGGATTACGTAGAAGGCAGAGCCCACTGCATCCAAGAACCTTGAGCCCTTTTAACCCTTCCACCACCAACTAGCAGAGTTGCCTCTTTTTTCCACTAGGTTTACCTACCATCTGCTTTTTGTAGGGCCTGGAGTTTCTCATTTGCTATACCCTAGCCATAGCTTTGAAAGAAGAGATATAGCAGATATTTCGATATGCACAGAACCATACATTTAGAGCTGGAAGAGACCTTAAAGGTCAAAGAGTCCAATCCCCTCATTTTTACAGATGAAGAAACTTAGGCCCAGAGAATGTGTGACTTTGAACCACTGTTACAAATGGCAGAGCTGGAATCTGAGCCCAAATTTTCTGACCCTGACTCCAAATCCTAGGCTCATTCCACTGTCCAAAGTGATCTAGAATGAAGAATGAGAGATCAATAAGGTAGAAAGAGGCATGAAGGGGAAAGAGAGTTACTGGCACTCAGAAACTAGTCAAACTCTTAGCATTACTTCCTGCTGAAAATATTAGGACCTTTTCCAGCTCCAAAACTGTGAGTGTGTGAAGAACTCGGTGATCTACAACTTAAAAGAAGATAGGCTAGTTAAGAGCTCTTATCCGAAGGAGGTGAGAAAACACATCTCCAATGCATTTTCCACACTTAAGCCAAACCCAAAGCATAGGTTTGATGATATGACTCAAAAATCTCCAGTGGGTCCTTATTGCCTTTTAGGATAAAATACAAATGTAAAGACTTAAAATCAGGTTCCAGCCTGTTTATCCAGGCTTACTTCACATTATCATCCTTCAGTACACTTTCAGGTCCCTCAAACTGGACTATTTGCTAGGTTGACATGCCCTACTTCTTCCTAACTCCCCATCTCCATTCCTTTGCACCTGGCATAAAGATGCCTTAGAATGCTCATTTCCAATGCACAGAATCTCTTCTTCAGTCAAAGCTCAGCTCATGTCACCTCCTGCCCTTACTGGCGGCACCCACCCAAATTTCCTTGTATATATTTTATCTCTCCTTAATAACTGTCCATATTTCTTCACATAATAATAACTAGTATTTGTATAGTGTTTAAAGGCTTGCAAAGCTCTTAACGTGTGTGTGGGGGTTTAGTTCATTTGACCAAGGTGCCCTGGTTGGAAGCATCAAAGTGAGATGAGGCAAGCGAGATGGATGTGATTATCCCCACTTTACAGATGAGGAAACTGAGGCTCAGAGATTAAGAAACTTGCCCAGGGTCATACAGCTAGTGAGAATCTGAGGCAGGATTTCAACCCAGGGCTTCCTGACTCCAGATTGGATAGCCAGGTGCAAAGGAATGCAGATGGAAAGTTAGTTTAGTTTAGTGACTTGGAAAGTTCTTCATAAATGTTCCTCAAAGGAATGATGCGAGGCAGGGAAAAGAGCACTGACCTGGAGTCAGAGGGCACGGGTTCAAATTTCGCATAGATATTTACAACCCGGGTCACCCTGGCCAAGTCGCCTAAGCCTCGGGGCCTCAGTTTCCTCAGTGTTCGGGTCCCAGGGGCCTCCTTCCCGCCCCTCCCCACCCCGGCCCAGAGGCTGCGGCTCGCGGCTCAGCCCAGGCCCCGGATCCGCCTGCAAGGTCTCCCTCCCATCAAGCAGGCGGGCGGCCTCCGCCGCATGTGGGAGGCAACACCGGGCCAACCCGCCAGCGGGTCCCCGGATGTGGTTGCTAAGGCCGCGGCTGCCGCTTAGGTGACCTAGTCGGGGGAGGAAGGAGTGGGCGGGGCCTCCGTTGAGAGAGACTTGGGAGGTGGGGGAGAAGTGGAGAAGTGGGCGGGGCCTCTAGCGAGGATGAGCAAGACGAGGAGGGAGGAAGGCGTGGGCGGGGCAACCGTCCTAGGGAGACCCTGGGCGGAGGGAAGAGGGGGTAGGCGGGGCTCCCGGCGCGAGAGGTGTGGCCACCACCAGACGCCGGTGGGGCCAGGCCGAACCCGAAAGATAGGCCAGCTAGGGCCAGGGCCAGGGCCAACGTGGCTTCCGGTCTCCTCACTTCCGGCTCCGCGGCTCCCGGTCTGGCTCTTCGGGACAGGGGGACCGACCGTAGGAGGTGCAGAGGGCTGTGCTGGTGGCTCGGGACTCGCAGTCAGGGACAGCCGCCGAGGCTCCCGTCCCTCCTGCCCCCGGGCTCAAGGTGCGTGACCGGGCCGGGTCGCTGCTTCCCCTCACTTCTTTAGCCGTCCGCTCGCAGGCAGGGCTCCCGGGGGTGGGGAGAGCCGCGGTGGTGGCCCCTGCTCCGGGGGAGGCGGCCGGGGGCGTGGTCACGGGCGGATGCGGGCGGTGGACACGTCGTCCGTCTCCGCACTGACCCCCTCCCTCCCGCGCGTCGGCCGGGCTCTCCTATGCCGGGTGAGGAGCTGCGTACTGCTGCGGGAAAGAGGGGGCTGGTGTCGGGGCTTCAGGGGGCCTCTGGCCCTCGGCTCTTCCCTTCTGGCTCTTGCGGCGTGCCCCCTCCTCTACTTCCCAGCTAGGGGAAAGTGAGCCTGAAACTTGATAAAGTCTGTCCCCAGCCTAGGTTGGGCTGCGTGACGAGATGGGTCGGTGTGAAACCTTTCCCGTTCGGTTTTCAGTGGGAGCTGGTGTGTTGTGTGAAACGCCCAGGTTTGGTTGCAGAAAGGCAGTATTGTCAAAGTAGTGCAGCCAAAACCAGATTTTTTTGTGCTTCTCTGTACTTTTCTTTCCTCCTTACCCCACTGACCACTTTTTAAGTATTGGGGAAGAAGTTCAGTTTTTCTTGTAGTTCCTAGGCACTCCTTTCCTTTCACTTTTTTTTTAATTACTTCCTTTTATCCAACTTTTGTGTTCTTGAAATCTTTGATCTCTGGACCTTTAGCAGTTGTCGCTTCCTGCAGTTCTTCCAGACCATTTTTAAAACTTCAACTAACACTTTTCCCTTCCCTTCTCCTATTAGCTAAATTTAATGTATTTAAAACTCAGTCCCTATACTTATTTCAGATTGATGATTTTTCTTGCCTAAACATGGATAGGTGTGAACAAGCGTTAATTTTAATTTCATTAACATAGCACTGTATTGGTTATATTAAGCCAGGCCCATTGTATTTAAGGTTGCAATAATTATGGCATTTACCTTTAGAATCACAACCCTTTCTAATGTGTGCTAGGGCTGTTTTTGCCTTTAAGCCTTTCTTCAAGTTGTTTTGGTGGTTTTTTCCCCCCTGCTTTTCAGAAACTTAATAGTGCCTGGGAAGTACTTTTATTCCATGAATAAAACAGGGCATGCAGTTTCTAAATTTTCTTTGACATTAATGTTATTTTTCTTTTGATGTAACTGTTTGCTTTTTCGTCTGGTTCTGACGGTGACTTTTTTTTTGGCCATCGAAACTTTTGAACCTAAGAGTGAAATACAAAGAGATCTTTTACAACCTTAAAGCCCAAATTTTACTCCCTTCATAAAAAAAGAAATTTGTCGGTTTGCTTTTTAGTTCCTGATCTGTGGTTTTGAGGTTTCTTTCTAAGTATGACTATCTGTGGTTCCACAGGCAATATTCTTTTTTTTTTAATTTTTATTTTTTTATTTTGCTAGGCAATGGGATTAAGTGACTTGCCCGAGGTCACACAGCTAGTAAGTATTATGTGTCTGAGGTCGGATTTGAACTCAGGTCCTCCTGACTCCAAAGCCGGAGCTCTGTCCACTGCGCCACTTAGCTGCCCCCCCACAGGCAACATTCTTGAGGTCTGGTAAAGATGTATTAAGGGATTGGAAATGTGCTTTTGGTTATGGAATACTTACTGAAACATCACCCTGTGTAAGGCACTGTTCAGATAAAAGTTTAAAAGCTGTTTTAACTTCCTGCTTCCATTTCCCCTTGTGAGGCATCTTGTGGTTTGGTATTGAGGAAGCATTGCTTTGCTAGAGAGGGTTAAAAGAATGTTCTTGGAAGCTTGGTCAGCACATCTTCACCCCCTTTCTTACCACTCTGCAGTCTTTCCATTTGATGTTTGGCTGTTTTCTTGCCAACGGAGTTTTAGTGCTAACACTGGTGTTTATTGAGTTTGGTATGATAACCCTTTGTTGTTTGAGGAAAATGTAAGCTCCTTGAGGGCAGGCACTGATGTAAAAAAAAATGGATCTCCCCCTTCTTTCCTGACAAAGTAGTTAGCAAATAATAGATGCTTAATAAATACTTATTAAATTAATGAATGCGTTCAAAAAGGTGAAATTTGAAATGTTTTCCTTTGAAAGCTCGTCTATGATGAGCAGCTAGACCCTTTAAACTAGAATAATTATTTCTTCTGGCCAGCATCCCCTTCTGCCAACTTTGTGAAAAGTATCTTGTCAGGCCAATTTAATTTTCTTCTTCAATCCTGATAAGTAACAAAAGCAAAGAGGAAGGGATTGCTGTAAAGTATTTTTCTTCTGTCTTGTAGTATTTAATAAAAATGAATGTAAAGTCATGCACTTCAGTTAAAAAAATTAGATGTACAAGGATAGAATTAAAGGTAAGGGATTTTTTTGACTTGAAGGCTCAGTAATCAGTGGTGTGATGTGGCAGCCTGCAGATCTAATGCATATCAATTGCATTAATAGATACAGTGTCCAGAATAAGGGAAGTGATAGTCCCATTGTACTCTGCACCTGTTAGATGATACCTGAATACCATATTCAGTTCTGTGTGCTGAATTTTAAATGACCAGGATGATGAAGGGATTTGAAACCATGTCAAAGGAGACTGTACTAAAGGAAAAGGGTATGCTGAACTTGGAGAAGAAAAAGCTTGAGGACATCACCTCTTTACCTTACATTAGGCCTGCAGGTTGTTCTCTTGGCCTCAAGTTGTCCTCCCTTCCTCCTTGTCCCTCCCCATCCCCCTCCCCTAACCTGTCCATCCTCCACTAGGCTGTCAAACTGATCTTCCTAAAACTCTCTAAATAAAGTTCAGGTCTGACTTAGTCAGCTCCTCACCTCGTGCCCTTCCCCATTCAGTCAATTCTGGTGATTACTTATTATCTCTAAGATTAAATATAAAATTCTTTGGCTTTTAAAGCCCATCCTAACCTGGCGTTGTCCTTCCTTTCTAGTCTTACATCTTGCTCCCCTCCATGTACTCCATGTTCTCTTTGATCCAGTGACACTGACGGTTCTGCTGTTTCTTGCACAACAAAACATTCCCCAACTCTTACTTTTAACTTTCTCGCCTCTTTCCACCTCCTGGCTTCTCTGGCTTCTTTGAAGTCTCAGCTAAAGTTCTACCTTGTGCAAAGAGCCTTTCTAATTCCCCTTAATGTTAGTGCTATCGTTCCGAAATTATGTATGTCTTATTAGTACATAGTTGTTTGCATGTTGCCTCCTTCATTAGACTATGAGCTCCTTGAGAATGGGGATTTAAAAAAATTTTCCTTTCTTTGTATTTCCAGCACTCAGCACATTGCCTGGCACTGAGAAGGCATTTAATAAATACTTGTTAATCCCATCAGTGACTTGACAGGATTTTATGTTAGCTATCTCATTTGAGCTTCAATAACTGTATTATAACAGTAAATGTTACAAATATTTTATCCTCATTTTACAAATAGAGACAACTGAGACTCAGAGAGTTTAAATGACTTACCAGTAAGGTAGACCACAACTAACAGAAGGAAGAACCATCCAGCAACTTGACATTTCTCAAGTATGCTGCCTTATTAGGCAGTGGTGTTGAAGGAGATATTCTTGAATTGAAGAGATAACGACTAGATGAGTTTAAGACCCTCTTCTATTCTAAAAGTTTATTATTTTCATCAAGAAATTAACAGAGGACAAATCACTATATTATTGTACTGTTAACAAAAACTGACTTGCAGGCCACACCCAAAATTAGTTACTTGAAACAATAAAGTTGGGAGAATGGCATGAAATGTCCCAAGTATTGGTCTGAGGTCCAAGCAACATTTTTATTGGTGACCTGCATAGGAGGGAATGGAAAATAGGTGTAATAGATTTGTAGGAGCTTGGATTTTGGAAGATAGGAAGAATTTAGAATGACCTTGATGAATTTGAAGAGTACTTAAAAACCAGAGTGAATGAGGCTGCACAGTGGTATATAGTGTTATGGGTGGAAAAACTGGCAGGATTATATGTAGGCAGAGTGCAGAACAAAAAGCCCCAGAAGCAATAACTGACCGCAAGTTGGATATGCATGAGCAGAAAAAGGTAACTCAAAATTGAGATGTAAAGGTCCAGAAATAATTTTTTTTTGTAAAGCTTATTTAAGCCATCTGTGACTTGAATGTCAGTGATTAACATAAGTTTTTTTGTTACCATTACCCACATGTCCAGCAAAATCTTTCTCCCATATTACTGTCCCTCCTTCCTATATCTCTCCCTACTACTTTTCCCTTCTCCTTCAGCTTCTTTATTTTTTCCTTTTTCTATGTCCTTTGTTTAGGGCTGACAGAGTCACCCACTACTATTGATACAGTCCTATTGGCAGTGCTCAGGAGTAAAAAATGAGATTTGTTGATTGCTGATTCACAGTATGACTAAAAAAATTTAACAAACATGCCAGAATTTATACATGCAGACGAATATTGCCTTCATCAGAGTAGACACCCTAGGTTCTATACACATTTTAACTATTATAGTAGTGCTGCTCAAAACATTTTGGAAATTTCTCTTTTGGATATTGCCTTCAAAGCCTGTTTATGAGACACATGGGATTATCAATTTTTCTACATTATAGTCACTCCCTTTTTTTTAAACTTAAAACTTCCAGCTTGATCACCCACTTATTTCACTATACTTTGCTTTTTTCTAAAGTCAAAGAAATGAAGTTTAGCTATCATTGAATATTCAAAGAAATGTATTTCAGGATCAGAACTCAATGTCAAAAGAAGAATTAACTCTAAATATATTTTGAACAATGGTACCATCTCTGGAATAAGAGTAGTTCAGCCAAATGATTATTTTGAAGGTGACATTTGTCCATTCTCACTTTTTTTTAAGAAGTGAGTCTAATTTCTTTGTAGTTATGATTTATGTTTTTTTTTAAAGAAACTAGTTTCTATCCCTTATCAATTATCAATGTTCTGTTGAGAAACTAGAGGAAATTTTTAGAAAATTGATTAAGTAATTAAAGGAATAGAAACTAGGTTCTTTGGGGAAGCATTAAAAGGAATTGGGATTTTTAAAAAAAATCTTAATGATATAGAGGCTAAGAGAATACTTGATTCATTTTTGGCAATCTCAAAAACATTTCATATATTTGATCTTTTTTTTTCTGTCATTTGAGACACAAAGGTTATAGTTAAAGACGGGAGAGAAGTTAGTTGAACATGTGGATAAACTTTTTTACGTGTGATAAAATATTGGCGTAGTTAATGAGAAGTTGTTCAATCTGTGTACCTGAAGGGAGCAGACATCAGTTTGTCCTGGAAGGTGTTGTCTGTTGAAAGCAGAGAGCAGGACTTGGTGACTTTTACAAGGACCTTGGCCTATGAATTTTAATTGCCTCCTTCATGTTAAGTTTGCAGTCTTTTAGTCCTTTACATAGACATTTGGGATCCCTGGGATAATGGCAACTAAGGACTAGTGTAGTTCCCAGCTTACCTGTAATAAATATATCTCTAAGTTAAAATGCTATATTTAGAAATTACTTCAGCAGAAAAGGGAAGCTTTTGATTTAATTGGAGGGACAAATTTTATTTATGCTAATGAACCAGGACTATCTTGTGCATTGTTGTATTCCCAGCTCTGCCTTGCTTATAATTAGAACTCAGTGAA
Organism: Phascolarctos cinereus; assembly: GCF_003287225.1. Taxonomy (NCBI): domain Eukaryota; kingdom Metazoa; phylum Chordata; class Mammalia; order Diprotodontia; family Phascolarctidae; genus Phascolarctos; species Phascolarctos cinereus. The sequence continues at coordinate 103,929,395 of NW_027556402.1, read as the reverse complement.
TATTTGTTGAATGAGTAAACGAAATGTTCAGGTTTGGAAAGACACTTAATATGATCTTTGTTTCTCCAGTTTTGGTTTCTGATAACTGGTAAGATGAAAAAATTTAAGGCTGAGTCTCTGTTTTTGCTTTAATTGCTACAACTTTTCAAATATTGTTTGAATTCTTATTTTTAGTTAGTTGAGTTGATGAAATGTCATTGTCATTTGCCCCTTTTGGTTTATTCAGATATTAATTGTCACATTATCTTTGTTTTAAGAAAGTAAATCTTTAGCATTTTTGGCATTTTTGAACTGCCTTTCTGAAATACATAGATAGCTAACTTTTCCAGGGATATAAATTTTATCTATATTGGGAATTCTTAATATTTGAAAAATTATTATACTCTTTGACTTAACAGTAGCTTTCTTTCTCACCATATATTTGTTATTTTAAAATGAAATGTTTTAAATTTGGGCATAGAATTCATAAGTGATAACTAATAAAAGCCAACAATATTGAGAAAACAGAGTGAGGAATTACTGATCTAAATGATTTACACTCTCCATTACTAAATTACTAAGTGATTATACTCTTCCTTTTATCAATTTGTGATTAGTATAATTTTGCTAATAACAGTCACTCCAGTCATTTGGATGGTCAATTTTTGTTTCACTCTGTTAATTTTTCCTTTTGTTACTTATCAGATTGTAATGTAACTATTTTTAATTTAATGTAACTATTATGGAAAATCCTTGATTATATGAGTAACTTCCAAATGCATGAAAATAACAGTCATTAGCACGAATAATATATGAAATACAATATCAGTAGCATGTTTAATGATTTTTTGCCAGTACATGTATGAAAATTTAAATTTGCTATGTTCATCCAAATTTAGAAAGATTGTTTAGTAACAGAATTATATTAAAGGATTATAGACCTGGAGCTACAAAGAACCTTAGAGGTCTTCTAGTTCAGTATCCTCTTTTTAAAATTAAGGAAGAAGACTGGAAAAGTAGGAAGAGGCCAGGTAATGGAGGACTTTAAAAGCCAAACAGAGAATTTTATATTTGGTCTTATAGGTAACAGGAAGCCAGTGGAGTTGATTGAATGGGAGAATAGGGCTTGGGGGTGGAGATAGGAGAAGAGGATGACGTGGGTCAGACCTGTATTTTAAGGAAGACCATTTTCCAGCCTACAGGAGAATGAACTGGTGGGCACCAGGCATAGAGACGTGAGTCAGGGGGACAGTCTGCATCTTTGTCAGAGAAGAGGAGGAGTATATTTGAGAGAAATTCTGAAGGTAGAAAAGAGAAGAATTGGTAACTGGTTGAATATGTGAAATGAGATGGAGTGAGGAGTTGGAGATGACATCCAGGTTGGGAGCCTGGTTGACTTAGAAGCATGGTGGTACCATCAACCGTAATAAGGAAGTTAGAAGGGAGAATTTTGGGGGAAAGAGAATGAATTCTGTTTTGGACGTGTTGAATTTAAGATGTGTATGGGACGTCCATTTTGAGATGTTCAGTAGGTAGGTGGAGATGTGAGATTGGAGGTCAGGAGGGAATTTAGGGCTGGACAAATAAATGGGATAATCATCTGCACGGAGAAAATGCCTGAATCCAACACTAGCCCTCCATCCATTTTGCTGAGCACTATTGAAGGACCAGTTATCCACTTTTTATATGAGCCTTGCTTTTTCTGTTGCCTTTTTTCCTTCTGTTAAATGAGCTTTACTTAATATCTTTTGTTACTGACTATGGGGAAAAGAATTCCCAGAATTGGAGGGGACTTCAGAGTCTAGGCAATCTATTATGTCAGAATAAGAATTAACTTTTACAGCGTTCCTGGTAAGTGGTCATACTGTAGCTTGTTGCCTTTGCTGGAGAACCCTTAGCAAGGGATAACCCTCTCTTTTATAAAGCTGCCCATTCCATTTTTGAACTTGAATATTGAAGATCTTGTTTTCTTATATCAAATAAATAGGTCTCTTTACAGCTTCTACCCATTATCCCTATTTCTGCCCTCTCTGGCCAGACAGATAAAGTCTAATTGTTTTTTCCACATTTCCTGCTCAGGAACTCTTTATTCTCTTAAAAATTATTGAAGACCCCACCCCCCCAAAGAGCTGTTTATATGGGTTATAACTACTAATATTTATCATATTGAAAATTAAGACTGATAAATCTTTAAAATATTTAATTCATTTAAAAACCAGTAAACTGATTTCAGGTTAATGTGAGTTAACATTTTCATGAAAAATATTTTTGTCCAAAGCAAAATTTAATGAGAAATGTCATTGTTTTACATCTTAGCAAACCTCTTTAATGCCTGGCTTGATAGAAGACAGCTGGCTTTTCATATCTTTTTCATTTTATTACATTCTGTTGTTTTGGTTGAAATATGTAAAGAAAATCCAGCCTCACACAGATATATAGTTGGAAAAGGAAACAGTATTTTAATAGCCTTTTCAGATAATTGTGTAATTCTTCTTTGATACTACACCAAAACTCAATAAATGGCAGTTTCTTTTTTCTTTTTCTTTCTTTTTTTTTTTTTAGGCAATTGGTGTTAAGTGACTTGCCCAGGGTCACACAGCTAGTAAGTATCAAGTGTTTGGTCTGAGGCTGTATTTGAACTCTGGTTCTCCTGACTTCAAGGCTGGTGCTTTATCCACTGTACCACCTAGTTGCCCCTAAATGGCAGTTTCTTAAAGGTTAGTTGCAATAATCAGAAACCGTATCAATGAACTTTTCATACTCAGATGTCACATTTAAATTCATTGTTCTATCTTGCCTTTGAATGGATCTTTTACGCCCTGCATAATTTTGTAACGTCATGCTTTGTTCATTTGGAAATAGTGGTAGTAGGGATAATGGGTAGAAGCTGTAGAGAGACCTATTTCATTTGATATAAAAAACCAACATCTTCAATATTCTAGTTACCAAAATTGGAATGGGCAGCTTTATAAGAAAATGGGTTATCCCTTGCTAAGAGTGCTCCAGGAAAGGCAACTTGGTTCACCAAGTTATACATATCTTTCAAATATTGATAATTTCATTATCCAGTATCAAAAAATCATATTTGTTAATATCACTACCAATCTCATCAGAAAAGTTTCTTAAATATTGGAAAGCTGTCAAGCTCAGGGTAATGGGTATAAGTTTTCCAAAATTGGAATTTTTCCCTTAAAAGCTTGAATTTTGTCTTTGGCAAATACACACACACACACACACACACACACACACACACACACACACACACACACACACAGAAAATTGTTTTCCTTGAAGGGGTGGATTCACTTTGTTTGAGAAGTTATTTGCCAAATATAAATACCCAAGTCTGATTAACAATACATTTAGTTTTTGTATGTCATTTTTTTCAAGTAGAAATGATGTTTCATGAACAAAAAAGTTCAGCTTATAGCTCAAACTCATGCAAGTGCTTTTGCTACAGAGAGCCATCATGCTTTGGTATGTGGCTGAAATGCGTTATATCTCCTTCCCATTTCTGTCTACCAGAATATTAAAAAGAAGAGTATTCAAGGCTTAAGATTTCATAAAGTTAATCATTTTGATTCTGTTTCGTCAAAGACATTCTTAAGGGAAAGTGGCATTTCTTTTAATTTTATTTTTTCCTTCTAGCACATGGCAGTAAAGAATGTATTCTTTGCCACTGCCTTGATTCATACTAAGGCACCAGAAAGTTTACCTACCATTAGTTTTATACCATCAGTGCAAATGTCAACACAGTTATTCCAGGATAAACCAAGAAATTCAAAAAAATTATTCAACACTTTACATATTTCAGCACCGCTTATGTTTTTTGCCAAGCAGTCACATAAAAGGAGGTCTTCTTTAACTGTTTGTTTTGATACCAGACATCCAAGCAAAACAGCAAGTCCATCTACATCTGGAGATTCACCTATTTGTAAGGCAAACGTACAATTCTGCAGATGAGATATTAACTCAGTTTTTATGTCTGCAGTCATATAGTTAATTCTCAGGTCACGTAGCTTCTGGAAAGCTTAAGCTCATGAGACATGAGAAGGGGAAAAGGCAGGTAATGACTTAGCATTAATATGAAAATAATTTTGACCTGCAGAGTCAAAAAATTCAGCAAAACTAGCCAGTGTAGCGTGCTACTCCTGTGTTCCACCTGCCTCTGCCAAGAAGTAGGGAGAGGGTTCTCCTCATATCTCGTTAGGGCCGAGCATGGTCATTATGATTGGTTTCAAAGCATTTCTTTTCAATTGCTTTGTTGTCATTGATACATTGTTTTCTTGGCTCTACTTAGTTCATTCTGCATTTGTTCGTCACAAGTCCTTAGGTGTTTTTCTGTATTCTTCATATTCATCTTTCTGTTAGATTTATCAAGTTCTGAAAGAGGAATGTACCAAAGTTATCTATAATTTTTGTCTTACTGTCCTATCCATTTTATGTTGTCATTTTCTTATCTATGGTGTCGTTAAACATAACGGAATTTCCTTCTTTGCATTCTTGACGTTATCTTTTTTTTTTTTGAGGCAGCTGGGGTTAAGTGACTTGCCCAGAGTCACACAGCTAGTGAGTGTTATGTGTCTGAGGTCTAATTTGAACTCAGACCCTCCTGACTCCAGGGCCAGTGCTGTATCCACTGCGCCACCTAACTGCCCTGACATTATCTCTTTCTGATATGAAATTGTGAAATCATGATAGCAACTTGCATGTTTTTATTTACCTAAAGCATAAATACTTTTGTTTGATTATCCATTTTTAACTGTATATCTTACAGTGTTTCTTGTATGCAGCGAATTTCTGGGTTCTATTTTGTAATCTACTTTTCCTTTCCTTTCTATTTTATGGGTGAATTTAGTTTTTCTATGATATATTTTTAATATTGAAAAAAATTTGGGAAATAACTGTCAGTTGAAATAAAGGTAGAAATGATATCTCCTTGTGAATAAGAATAGGAATTATTAACTTGGTTTTATAGCATACCTGTTAGGTGACATTCCTGTAGTTTCCAAATTAAATGTTTAATGTTTATTTTGCCCAGTTGAATTCAACAAATTATCAAGTACCTACTGAGAACAAGATTCTGTGCTGGTTCCCACCAGAATGATAATTTAGTTTTAGTGTTTTACAATTTAGCAAGTGCTTTCTTCATAGAATCCTGTGGGATAGGTAGTATTTAGCATTATCATCCCCTTCTCAAAGAGAGGAAACTGGCTCAGTGATTACATGAGTTGCCTATTGTCACACACAAGTAGTTAATGTCAGAGCTTGGGAAATGAATTTGGGTCTCCCGATTCCAAGGCTAGGGCTCTTTCTACCATGATATACTGCCTCTCAATATATGTGAAAATCATTATGATTCCTTGGGGAGAGGAGCTATGCAAATTTTCTTAAAGTTATTGGAAAAATCAATAATTATTTGCTTACATTGTGCCTGGTGCTGTGCTATGAAAGTAGAAAAGAAGTATGAGACATGGCCCTGCCTAGAAAGAATTTGAAAAGGGAAGATCATGAAATCATGAGCAGCGATAGAAGACTGTTTTTAATCAATTGCTTAATTGTGTAGGACAGGTAATTAGTGAATAATTATAACATGATAACATGAGCACAACAATATAAATTAGAGGAAGGAGAGAAAGCCACGTTTCTGCAGTATCCGTTATTTTCTTTGGAAGGTTTTTATTCTTTATTCTATTACATTATAATTCTGTGTGTGTGTGTGTGTGTGGGAGGGGGGGAGTAATTGGGGTTAAGTAACTTGCCTGGGGTCACACAGCTAGTAAATGTCAAGTATCTGGTCTGAGACCAGATTTGAATTCAGGTCCTCCTGACTCCAGGGCCAGTGCTCTATCCACTGCACCACCTACCTGCCCCACATTATAATTCTTTTTTTTTTTTGGCTAGGCAATGGGGTTAAATGACTTGTCCAGGGTCACACAGCTAGTAAGTGTTATTATGTGTCTGAGGCCGTATTTGAGCTCAGGTCCTCCTGGATCCAGGGCCAGTGTTCTATCCACTGCACCAACTAGCTGCCCCCCCCACATTATAATTCTTAAAACATCAATTTAAACATGAATTTTCCTGTTCTTAATTAATCATGCCTCATCACTGTACCAAGAAAATTCCTTTCTCACTTTTTCTTGGTTTTTTATGAGTATGTTTCATTCTCCTGCCTCAGATTATTACCCAGTTTAATAGCCTGCAGTGAAGAGGAGGGAAAAAAAATTATTCTTTTTGCTTTACTTTCCAGCAAGGTGCCATGGTTTCTAGCATCCATGATTGTTGTTGATGTCTCTTTAAAAGTGAAGCAGGGCAGTGGTTATCAGAGTGAAGGGTTAGTCCACCCCAACCAGAATAATAGCCAGTATTTCCTGTTTTAGTCCTTTGACTTAGTCTTGGAGCAAAGTTGATAACAAAGAACAGCTTAAGAGCTGTTAAAGGCAATTTTACAAAGACCCCTTCTTAAGGGTTAGAGAGTAGTTAATCCAGCAGTCACTTCCCTAATCTGAACTGATATCCTTATACTAGTAATAGATCAACTAATATGTATTGAGTTTAAGTATTTATTTATTTGAAATATCATATTGGTTCAAACATCCTAATTAGTTTCATGAAACATAATGTTGGGTGTAACTACATTGTAGGAACATTTAAATTCAGAGATGTTATAAGGCGTGGTCTAATGATATATTCTAGTTTCATAATATTTTGGTAGAATTTGGTTAATTGTATTAATGACGGTACAGTGGATCCATTCACTTCGTTAGCTTTATTAAAGTACCTGCTGTGTCCCTTTTTCCTATCCTAATACTGTCCAAGACATCACCAAAGTACCATCATCCTTCCAGTTACCAGTCAGTTGCCAAATGCTGTCTTTTCTATATTGCTAACATCTCTCACATAGGCCCCCCCTTCTCTCCTCTGACATTCAGAACCTTGTCACCTCACTATTATAGTAGCAGGCTGGTTGGTCTCACTGCTTCATGTCTCTCCTCACTGTAGTCTATCCTTTACTCATGTATTAAATTGATCTTCCTAAAGAGCAGGTCTGATCATGTCCCCTATCTCCTCCCATCCACATTGAGTCAATGCAAGTGGTTCCCTTTTACCTCTAGGACCAAATTTAAAACGATCTGTTTGACTTCAGAAGCCCTTCAAGACCTAGCCTTTTCCTACCATTCCAGTTTCTTATACCTTTCTTTCATGTATTCTCTTATCTACTGATATCTTCCTTGCTGTTCCTTGCACAAGACTCTCCATTTCTTCATTTTCACTGGCTATTCCTATCCCTGGAATTCTCTTCCTCCTTATCTCCACATCTTGGCTTCAACTCTCAACTGAAAATCTCATTTTTTGTGAAAGAAGCTCTTTCATTCCATCTTAATGCTGGTGCCTTCCCTCTAAAATTTTTACCTTGTTTGTATATAGTTGTTTAAATGTTGTCTTCCTGATGAGATGGTGAGCTCCTTGATAACAAGGACTGTTTTTGTCTTTCTTTGTATCTCCAGTGCTTAGCACAGTGCCTGGCAGTAATAGGTGCTTCATAGATGCTTATTGACTAACTGTGCTGACAGCTGGAGGCACAAAGACAAAAATCATATAATACCTTCTGTTGAGGAATTTATAGAGGTCAGAGGGTGGGAAGAGAAAAGGACAAACAAGTTTTTCGTTGAGGTAGTATTATGTGGGATATACTAATATTTAGAGTAGGCATAGCACGTGGGAGCTCTCAGAAAAGAGATCCATGTGAAACAGCAAATGACAGTATTTTCCGTTTCAATATTATCTGCCACGTATTACCCTAAGTGACCTTGGACAGTTCAGTTCATCGCTTTGAGCTTCCTTTTCCTCATTTCTGAGGTGAGGGATATAAACTCCGGGACCTGAGACGGCATGCTACCATGGAAAGAACCATGGAGTTGAAGTCAGCCCTGAATTTGAGTGCTGCCTCTCACTACCTCCATGGCCTCAGGCGAGTCACCTCCCTTCTCTGGGCCTCCGTTCAGCATTTGTAAAAGGAGGGTTTGAATGGAGGAATTCTGAGATCCCTTCCAGCTCTAAATCTAGGATCTTGTGGTTCCCTGTTTATACTCTGATAAAAAAAAAAGCTGTATTGTGCAGCAGCAAGTTGTATGTCATGTAGTCTTCTAACTGAATGCTGTCCTCTGTGATTCAGCCCCATGTAGTTTTCCATTGGAAACTGAACCAAAAAGCATTTTTAAGCACCTACCATTTTCTCTTCTCAGCTGCTTAAATCTTCCAATTCTTTCCTCCAGACCTTTTATTTCATTTTTAAACTCTTGCTTCATTTCTTCTAGGTATTCATGTAGTTCTTATAAAAATTCACATTTTTTTAAAGTCTGTTTTGCTGTTATTGTGGAGTTCCTGAAATCATGTTGAAGATCTGTAGATTTTCAGTCATTTTTGGTACTTGTCAGTCTTTTCTTTGATTTACTCATCTCTCTAGCTTTAATTTCTGAATTTGGGCTTTGAGTCATGGCCAGGTTTTGTCCCCTGCTGCCCTTATGGGTTGACAGTGCCCGGAGTTCTTGAGCTGACCTTTAAGTCCTAGAGTTAGCTCAAGGGCCTCACTGTCCTGATCTTTAAGCTATCTCTATTCCTTTAGGACTTAGTGACCTCGAAGCCCCTGGCCAGGTCTAACTGCTATAGCATTGTGCTCAGGTTACTGATGTCCTTGCCAGCTGCTTCCCCATGGGCTTCCTAGGTCTACATCCTGGGGCTTTCTGACCATCCTGTGGCTTTCCCAAGGAGCCTTCCTTTTACTTTTGCTGATTCAGAGGGAACTTTGAAAGCCTTATGTTCCATCTCTGTTTTGGCTGACCCTTCCTTTTCTGGAAGAGTCCCCTTTTCTATTGCCTGTGGGCTTCTGAGTGAATTTTTGTGCAGTTCTAGTTTGTAAGATCATCTACTGTTATTTCTCATTGAATTGCATAATTATTATTTGATCTGCAAACTTCAGGGTCTTGGTATATATAGTAGGTATGTGGGAGTTGAGAGGTCTGCCTTTCACTTAGGAAGCCAGCAATATAGGCCAGAAGATTCCCAATAGCCAGTGCCTTGAGCTGTTCTACTATTTCATTTTTTTCTGTTCATCACCACATCTTTGAAGAATAAAGTACATTTTCTGCTTTCTGTCCTTCATCACCTACTTAAATTCTATTCTAGCTTTGGTCCTCTGTGCAACTATCTCTAAGGACCTTGTTATGTCTTATCTAGTGGCTTTTTCTTGGTCTTTCTTCTTTGACACCTCTGCCACCTTTGACATTGACCATACTTCAACTTCTTTCCTCTCTTGAAAGAAAAAGAAATAAAAGCATAAATAAGCACAGAATAAAACTACATAAATTGAGTATAGCAATAAATATCAGCAACACCAGAGATAAATGGTGCACTAGAGAGGGAAAAGTAGTTAGGGAAAAAAATATGGGATATATAAGTTGTAATATGTGTTATAAATTTCATAATAGTTAACGAATATTACAGGTAACTAAGTCAAAAAAGGAACATACATTACAATCATATGATTTTTTAAAAGTATAACATTTGTCTCTAGTGAAAAACTTTTTTTAATACTTTTTTCCCCATTATGTAAAAATAATTAACATTCATTGGTTTTTTTTTTAAGTTTTGAGCAAATTCTATCCCTTATTCCCTCCCTTCTTCCCTCCCTGAGATAGCAGGCAGTCTGATGTAGGTTATACATGTACAGTCATATAAAACATTTTCATATTAGTCATTTTGTACAAGAAAACTCAAACAAAAAAGAAAAAGAAAAAAAGTGAAAAATAGTGTTTTTTGGTCTGTATTCAGACAGCATCAGATCTTTTGGTGGATAGCATACTAGTGAAGAACTTAATAGACACTGAATCTCGAGGAAGAGTTTATCATCTGAGCCCATTGGGTAATATGTGGATAATGTCTCTAAGAATAGTTTGTATAAGAAACATTTTTTGTATCGACCATTTATGAAGACTAAAGAGAAACCATTAAATAAATCTTAGTGAAGTCATTTCTTTGGTGAGAAAAGCTACTATGGCCCAAATACATTGTTTTCTGATGATCTAACAACTGTTAGAGACATTAGAGATATTGAGAACAGTGGTTAACTAATTGTTTATTATATCTCTGAAATTTTTGAACTTTCATATGAGCTTTTGATAATGCCAGATAATTTATACCCAATTCTTTGCTAAAATATCTGAAGTGTTGGTATTCTTTGGTGGTGATTGAAGGCCCTTATGCTTTAGATCAGAGGTTCCCAAACTTATGTGGCCTACTGCCTCCTTTTTAAAAAAAAAATTATTCAGTGCTCCCCTGGAAATCTACTTTCCTTAACTTTTTAATGGTTTTTCAAAATGTATTATTTCAAAAAATATGAAATTTTAAAAAAAGATGCATCTTAAATTTAATAATTTATTGTAAATTTGTGGCGTCTTTTTCTTGCATTGAAATTTTGATGATTCAGTATTGCATCATGCAACTGTATAGTATTATATTATAAACAAGTCATTACATGCACGTATTCCTGCCAGAGCATACTGGACTTCCCCAACAATGTGCAACATACTTGCCTGCCAACACTTGCTTGTTAAGACCTGTTGGTGGACTTGACCACTGATTGCATTTTGTGTGTTTATTTGGAAATAACTTGCATTTTGTGTGTTTATTGGGAAAAATAATCTAATCACTACAACTTTAACTCTGTTACACAACAGATGAAACATGTACAAATAGTTTTTCAAAATTTTCTTTCTTTATGCTTCCACTGCCCCCTTATTTTTATTCAACTCCCCCCCCCATTGTACCCGAAGCTACTACCACCTCCCTATTGGTCCAGCACCCCCCAGGGGGCAGTATCACCTGCTTTGGGAACCTCTGCAGATAAAGGAGAGGGAGGGAGAATTGTCATTCTGTAATAAAAGTTTAAGAGACTTATTTGTATTCCTTTGAAGCATAGATATAGAGCTGGAAGGGGCCTCAAGATGTCATGTGGTCCACCCCCCACATTTTACAGATGAAGAAACTGAGGCCCAGCATAGTTAAATGACGTGCCTAAGCACGGCTAAGGAATAGTAGAATTAGGCCTTGAGTTGAAGCCCACTAACTCCAAATTCAACACTTTGCACTGTGCCACACTTTCTCTCCAAGAGGACAAATCTATTTGTGTATGGATGTAAGCTGTTGAGGTACCTGTGCGACCAGTCTTTTTCTTAAAAAGAGTTTTTCATCTATTTAGGTGGTATTGGGATCCTAGAGTTCTAGACCCCAATCCAGTCCTTTTGTCACTTATTGTGGGATCTATTGTTATAGCTTCCAGCTTTACTCCCCCACCAATTTGTCTGCCAAAGTAATCTTTCTAAGCCAAGTCTGGTCATATCATGACCCTGATACAAAAACTTTCAATGGCTCTCCAGTTTCCTATAGGATAAAATGCAAACTCTTCAGCCTGGCATGTAAAGTCTGCAATAATCCAGCACCTACCTACCTTTTATAGCCTTAACTCACTACCTACCTTCACACATTCTACATATTAGCTAAACAAAATTAGTCTCTGTTCACCAAATTCAGTGTCTTCTATGTTTGTACATTTGCACAAGCTTTTACTTATACATAGAATGCAAATCCTCTTCATCTTTACTTCCTAGAATCCTTGTCTTCAGGGCTTAGTTTGGGCGCTTCTGCCTCAAGCTTTCCCAAATTCTGCCAGTTGTTAGTGCACTTTCCCTTCTTGTGTTTGTGTGTCTACCTTCTTTTGTATAATGGAGGCTACTTGGACTGTTTTGTCCTTGTATCACTAGTACCTAGCTTGGTGCTTTACACATAGTAAACATTTAACGAATATTTGTTCAATTAAATGGAGATATACAGTATATCCCTGTTTTCTGAGAGTCTCTGGAATTATAAGCGGTCCTTGCTTGTTCCAAAAGAATTTGGGATTCTGTTATTGGAAAGTAGATTAACCAAATAGAAATACAGCAATCACTATATGGAAAAATAGAAATAACATTTTTAGAAGCCAGTTAAATATTCTGAGTGTTATAATCTGTCAGACAGAACTGATTTAAGTGCTTGATTCTGTATATAATTAAATGGCAGAGTTTATACAAAATGTACCAAAGTAAGGAAATTGGAGCTTGATAGCAATCTGTTTTTGCAAACTTGAAAAGAACTTCTTGCTATTGCAACAGCATTTTTAAAAAAATACAAGTTTAGCCTTTAAAAATTTGTCTTACCAAAAAAAAATTGTCTGTGTTCATTTGTAAGTGAAGTTCCCTTGCATTTTAATTACATCGATGCCCAAGATGATAGAATATAGTTTCCATTCACCTGACGCTGAATTTGGTCAATTAAGCTATAAACTTAAAATATAAACAAAATTATTAGTAATTGTGTTAATTATCAGTAGTATTATTGAGAATGAGGATCCCTGAGTCCTAGCTACTGCTGTCAACCTTTTGCTGTGTGACCTTTTGGGGCTCCATTTTCATTCTTGATCAGTGAAGTGAAGGGGTTGGACCAAGTCCTTTCCAGCTAGCTCTAAACAATTACATGAAACTCTGAAATGGTGTTCTTTTAATAATGCAAATGGACTTTTTCTCATAGTTTTTTTACCCTCATATTTTTGATGACCTATGTTGAATTTTAGTTGCTTGGCACTTTGCATTGAAAAGATTAAGGATACTTGGTTTATTTTGATTTGTTTCATTTTCACACATATGAATTGAGAATGAGGAGGTTTAGTTACAAATCATTCTATCAGTGGACTTTGTAACTAGAAAAATTCTTTGAGAGAAATTTATCAGACTATGTGTACATTAGTGCTCCAAAAGAAAATAACTTTGTAGGCACTAAATTATAGTCATGACAAAGTTATGCCCTGCAAGCTTTCTTAAGTTTCCATGACCACAGATTCTCTCTCTTAATATGGCCAGCCATTTGACAAGTTTTCTCATCTGAAAAATAAGGGAGTTTGACTGATGATCTCTTAGGGCCCTTGGTAGTTCTAATATAATTTGTATGGAGTGCATGTTGATTTACAAAAGGAGTAGGCTAGAGGGGCACACATCCGTCAACATTACTAAAAAAAAAAAGTTAAAATACATTTCTGAACTATCAACACAGTTTTTGTTAAAATTTTATTTTAGCAAATGCTATTTCTCTGACTCGGTTTTGAAAATACAAGTATATAATGTAATGGGACTTAAAAGGGGAGAGGATAGCTTTTGTAATAGAAAGCTATTTCTCGTAATGATGTGTTTCCAGATATGCTACCAGACTGTGTGGCTGCAGATGGATTGAGGGGAAAGTATAAGTCAGAGATGTGTGACCTGGGAGAATAATGGAAAAGGGTAGAAGTGGGCTCTCTTACCTGATCCATGATATTCGCATGTAAGAAGTGGAATAAAGACCTTACAAAAGATATATATGACCAGAAAAGGAGGCACATGGTGAGCCAGAGACAGGGCAGATGGAAGGCCTGAGCCCTAATTGTATTGGTTTGCCCAAGGCATTTTTAAAAAGTGGAAGGAAGGTAAGTTCTCACTGTAGTTCCTTTGTTGAGAACTTGGGATATGTGAACAAGCATCATCTCGACTTGTCTGAAAAGATTTGGAGGCATTGAGATCTGGCAAAGAGAACTAACACCAGGGAAAGCATGGGGATTGCTGAGGGTCTCCCCATTTGAGTGTTGATTGTTGGCCCTATTACAGTTGTGGAAAGGCCTTGAGAATTATTTGACTGTCAGTTTCATGTTATCCATCTTTACCAGTTTTGTTTTGTTTTGGTTTTTTTGTAGGTAACGACATGGTTTCTTATACCCTTCTGTGGTATCAGGTTAAAAATGCCTAGAGCCTAACTCTATTTCTTTGTGTTTACTTTCACCTTGAACTTCAGCAACCAGGCATCCAGTTTATTAATGTGCGTATGCTCTCCACTGGTCCAGTTATATTCAAACCTTTATTAAACACCTTTCTACCGGCCAGATGCTCTGTTACATAAAAACAAAACCAAACAGTACCTATCCTCAAGCCCTTGCATTCTACTGGGGAAAACAAGGAAGTAAATACAAACTATATATAAAGTAACATTTAGTGAGGGAATATTAACAGGCAGCACGGGTTTCTTGTAGGAGGCTGTGCTTTGAGTTTAGCCTGGAAAGCATAGGAGAGGGGCAGAGAGCACTGGAGGAGTGAGGGGACAGCTGGTACAGAGGCCTGGATGTGAGAAGGAATTACTATCTGGTATACAGAACAGTGAGTAGGCCAGTTTGTCCAGAGTGTAGGTGCTCTTGGGAATGAGAGGAATGTGAAATCCTTCTGGAAAGGAGAAGCCAGATTGAGGAGGGCTGTAAATACCCAACAGAAGCCTTTGATGTGTATCACAGTTTCTGTGTAATTCCTTTTCATATATTTGTCAGCTTTTCACAGAAGAGTTACTTAATGCATTAGAGGCTGTCTTTTTTTTTAATATGGAAAAGAAGGTAACTTATATTACAGTTAACATAAATATTGAAAATAGGAAATTCTTTGGAAACCAGAAGTTCAAAACCACTATTAAATATGTGAAAAGTAGTAATGTGTGATAAATCTGGGAAGGTAGACCAGGGCCAGGTTGTGAAGGACTTTAAATGCTGAACAGAAATCTGTATTTGTTTCTAGAAGCAGTGGGGAGCAAGGGAATCACACTGTTGAGCATGTGCTTTAGGAAAAATCATTTTGGAAGCTGTGTGGAAGAAAGCTCATGTGAGAAAGATGTTTTGGAGGTTGAAACCAGATTTGGCAACTGATTGATTATGAGACTGAGGAATCAAGGATAACTCTGAGGTTGTGAACCAGAGTGACCAGAAGAATGGTGGAACCCTAGATAGTAATAGGGAAATCAGAAAAAGGGTAGGTTTTAGGGGGAAGATAAGTTTTTTGGATATGCTAGGTTGGAGGGGAAGAACTGGAGCCTCTGGGCCTTCAGTGAGTTTCTTTTTTTTTTCAAGTGAGGCAGTTGGGGTTACGTGACTTGCCCAGAGTCACACAGCTAGTAAGTGTTATATGTCAGAGGCTGGATTTGAACTGAGGTTCTTCTGACTCCAGGGCTGGTGCTCTATCTACTATGCCACCTAGCTGCCTCCCAGTGAGCTTCTTTAAACATTGTTTAAATGAGAATAGTAAATTAGTCACAAGTCTTTGCTAATAATTATGAAGGTAGAATTTAATAGATAGGTACAGATATTTTCTAGTATATGAACACGACTTAAAAATGTCTATGTGGAGGGTTGATAGCTATTCTTTTTTTACTACCGCAGGGGGTTCCTCCCTTTACTTTGTCCTAGTCGCTGAAGGCATGTGGCCAGGCCTGTGTAACCACCTATGACCCCTGCTGCTGCATTTCTCCTTCTCCTTCAAGTTCGTGGTTCCAAATTGGGTTGGTTAGAAGGGACAAAGAAGTGGAAAAAACTGAAGCCTGTGTCCCTTCACAGGGTGGTGAGAAGAGGGGCATGGAGGAAGGAAAGGAAAACCCTATCTTGCTCCTGTTGCTTGGATCCTCTCCTACACGCGCCTCACCCCAGTTTATTATCTTTTCCTCAATAGTGCTCTATCCTTACCAACCCCAGTTTCAAGCTTATTTTCCCTACGTCTCCATCCTGCATCCTTGCCTCCTGGCTTTTCTCTTCTCTCAGACCACTAATCCCAAAATCCCTTTTTAAATTCCAGGCCAAGGAAGCTACTGCTGGTGGCTTAGAGGTGGGGAGTCCCTATTCCTAAGGCTGGATTAATAATAAATTTTGGTATCTCAAATTGAAATTTTAGTAAAGGTGAGACTTAAAGACTTAAAGTGTGTATAATGTTGCAATAAAGTTTGCATTGTTCAGTTTTATCAAGTCTATTAAAATACATAGAAATTTTTGTCAATTTCTACACTTCAAAGTACTGAAATTGGTAAAAAAAATATTGTACATAAGGGAAAAATGTTGCTGAGGTGACATACAAAATAATTTTATTTGACAGTATTCAAATAATGTATCATGATAAGCACAAACTGAGCTCTAAACTATTTCACAACTCCGTTTCATAAGAGGTAGTATTCAAAATAGTAGTTAATTAAGAAGTGATGTATTCTTATATGTGGAGAATTAGTTTGGGGAAAGTATTTAAGTTTACACGTAATCTTGGTAAGCTAACTCAGTTCTTCTGGGCCCTAAATTATTAATGAATACTCAAAACATTTCACTTTTAGGTATGTCTGACCCCAGCAATGATTCCACAGCTCTTGGTGCTTCTAATCCAGTTACAGAAGAGCAGGATTCTGAGGTGATTTGGGTGATTGTTTTGCATTACTTTGAAAATTCAGTCAATCTCAGTAATATCTTCAGACTATCCAAATTAATCATGTACTCTATTAATTTCTTCTGTGAAAATCACAGCACTTTGGGCACAATATTCTTAGCATAGCTAAGTGTCGTAATGTCCCAGGATTGTTTTTCAGATCGTAGATCTAGAACCGAGAAGGACTTCAGAGGCCATCTTGTCGAATCCTCTCTCCGCCCACCTGACCCTCCCCAGCTTTATTTTTTGTTGTTGTGCACATCTGTGATTTCATTAGTTTGGTGTGAGCTCCTGGCATGCATGTAAATGCTCTGTCCTGAGGCAGATCAAGAGCCTGATCCTAGTGTAGTTTTAGAGTTTGCCTGTGAATCCTAGAAGGGTTAGTGGTTATCTAGCCGCTGGTACATACCAGAAGCAGAACTTGAACCTAGCTCACAGATTCTAAGACCAGGGCTCTAACCACTCCGCTATGTTGTCTCTCTCAAGTGGGGATCTCATTGTCACATGTGGAGTGAATATGATCTCAGTGTGGCTCTTTAAGAGAAACACTTTAGGTCAGCCGTTGCACGTAATTGTTGAGGTTGTAATACATGCAAAATTGGGAGTCTTCTGTATGTACGTTTTCTAGTTCATCAAAACAGGAAAAAAGAAGATAAATATATTATATTTCAATCAAAATCAAATCATCAAATGCTTCCTGAGCAGCACCTTTTACAGAAAACTATGAGAGTCTAGTGCAGGAATCTGCCCTGGGCAGCAGGCCTAGGTTTGAGTCCAGACTCCATCACTAAGTCATTTCACTGCTCTGGGGCTCTCTTTCCCCATATGTAAAACAAAGTCTTGACTGAAATATTTAGAATTAGAAGAGACCTTAGAAACTGTTGCTCAGTTCACTTATTTTAGAGAGAAGGAGACAGGCCCATTTATACAGATAGTGTCCAAAGCTCTTTCCAGCTCAGATCTATTATAGAAGACCTCGGACTAGATGTTTGTAATGTTCAAGATGGAATTCGAGTTACTTGGCTTTTGGGAATCAGCTGACAGTGATTTAGAACCAGATAGTTAAATGAGGTTCCACACTGTGGAGTTGGCAAAACTTGACATCTCTAAGCTCTCCAGCCCTTTTGCATAAGACTCTTTGATTATAAAATTGCCTTGTCATATGCTATCTGATGAATCAGTATCTAGGTTAAACACTCTTGAGTCATTAGAGAGGGTGTTCAGACTGATAGGACTTATTATGTGTACAGTCCCTAGGACCCTGTGTCCTCATCTTCACCTTCCATGGCTGCTGTTGAACCAGTTCTTCAACAGGAACACCAAAGGCCATGATTAGGAGCTAAGCCATTTGGCTCTTCACTCTCTGGGATGTCCTGGTATCCTCATCTTCGCCAGCGTTTCCCATCTTTCCACCTCTTTTGCTTCCGTTGCCTCTGAAAATAGTATTTTAATGTACTGCTCTACTTCTATGTACTGTCTTTGTGACTTCCTTGATAATGACTCTCTTCCCTGGCTGCCATTCCTTTATATAGATTGTCTCTGTACTTAGAATGTAAGTTCCTGTGTGCTCCATCATAGGCATGGTTTCATGTATAATCCTCTTTTTTTGTTCTACGTATGTATGTATGTACTCATTTTGTTTGGTATATAAGTTTAGGATTTTTTTTTTAATGAGAAAAAAAGAATGTAAACTTCTCAAGAGTAAAGACAATTTCTCACTTTTTAAAAAAAATTCCTTGAGGGAATTAAAAGGGCTTAGTGTATAGAGAGCTGGCCTTGGAGCCAGGAAGGCCTTGGTTAAAGTCCTGCCTCTGACATACTGTCTGTGCGATTATAGGCAAGTCATTTAGTCTCTCAGAGCACTAGGAAATCCTCCAAGACTCATTAAATTTCAGAGAAAGGTGGGGAAAGGTAGAGGGGGTTTTCTTATCTGGGAACTCCTTCTAGCAGTGACATCTAAGTCTAGTTCTGAGTTAGCATAATATTTGGCATATGGTAAACACTTAATAAATGCTTTTCATTTATTTTCTGCTAGGCTTTTCAACATGAGCTTCAAGAAGTGACCAGAGCTGAGTCTAATGAATATGCAGAAAAGGGTTCAAAGCATAGCAAATGACTGAAATAGCCCAAGCAGTTGTGGGAGGGAAGAAGCAGATTCAGTTATAAGCCATAAATGCAACCTGAAGCTGCTTCTTTCACTGAACAGATGAATTTGTATTGTGTACTTATTGTGTGTAAAGAATCATGGTAGGTGTTAAAGCAGAGGATTTTCTAGTATTCTGTAGATAGTAAAACCTAGCTGATGGTGAATTATGCAGATTAAATACTATATATTAGAAGAAACAATAGAATCCAGAGGAGTAATCTTTGTTTCTATACATGTCTGTGTAATATGATCACAGAAGATTGGCCTGCACTGTATTTAGCCATATTGTTATACACAAGTCACTGGCAATTTGTGTCAAATTCTTTTGTAGAAGTGGCCCTGAAAGAGCATGGTGAGACTTGGATGCAAGCGCTGGCTTGTCCCTTCTGAGCTCTGTCATCCTGGGCAAGTCCCTTCACCTCCATCTGCCTCAATTCCTATCAGAAATGGATAATTATACTTGCAGCAACTACTTCCTGGTGGTGATGAGGAAAACTTTCTAACCCTTAAAGTTCTGGATAAAGTTGAGCTATTCTTTATGCAAAGAATAATCATTGTGTGTACATATAATGCTGTATCAAGCAGTCAACCTATAAATATTTAAGTGGGTACTACTTACAAGACATCATGGGGAAACACGTATAAATTGTAAGAACTTTCAGTTGAGGTAAGAGATGCCATAAACATGTGACAATTAGAATATAACACAGTGAGTTTAAAGTGTTAAATGGGTGATGCAGATGGTGCATGCTCAGAAGAAGAAGAAGAATACTTCTAGATGGAATGGTTGGGAAAAGGCTTCACAGTTGGAGGGATTTAATCTGGGCTTTAATGAATGGGTAATATTTGGATGGATACATGGCAAGGGGATAATCATTCCAAAGGGTATATGAACTTGGTTTTTATTTATGGCAAAAAGCAGGTTCCATAACATGATCTGGTGGCAAACGTACTAGATTAACCATACTCATTGTCCTATCAGGAAACAAGCTTGGCAGAATGATCGTCAAGGGCAATGCCACAGCCAACATCAAAGGTAGAAGAGTGGGCATTGCTGTTAAAGTCACAGGATATAGCCTGGTTGTTTTTGTAATTTAGGATATCCTTCAAGAACCCCTCTGATGCTTGTTCATCACTTTCTTAATATCTTCATATTTGTAGCAGATCAGGCCCATGAAAGCTATGGTAGGAGTAGAAACATAGAAGGCCTTGCCTCTAAACTTCCTTTCCACTCAGGGATGACCTCGTCCATGGCCTTAGCAGCATTAGCATGGATGATGTTTTGGGTAGCACTGTGCCCATCAAGTCACAAATAGCCATAGGGGCTATCTAGAGTCTATTCTGTAGTAGTAATGATGTGACTATAGTCATGAGTTCTTCCACAATGCAAAGTTGTCATAGATGACCTTGGCCAGGAGCCCCATGCAGCTAATAGTATAAAGGCATTACTGAAAATGTTCAAGCAATTTTATTTCTCATAATTTATTTCTGTTATAAGCACAGAGATATCAGCAGAAGGGGCAGAGATGATGATACCTTTAGTTCCACCCTTCAAGTGAGCCCTGGCCTTTTCCAAGGTTGTTATGACACCAGTAGGGCAACCAAGTGGTACAGTAGATAGAACCCCAGGCCTGGAATCAGGAAGACTCATCTTTCTGTGTTCAAATCTGGCCTCAGACACTTAGCTGTAAGACACTAGGCAAGTCACTTAACCCTGTTTGCCTGAGTTTGCTCATCTGTAAAATGAACTGGAGAAGGAAATGACAAACCATTCCAGTATCTTTGCCATGAATACAACAAATGGAATCATGAAGAGTCAGACATGACTGAAAAACAACAAAGACACCAATAGTGCACTCTACAACACTCAATCATAGTATCTTCCCATTTAATATTATCAGGACCATGTTCTTAAGGTGACTTTTCTGTTGATCACTGCCTTTCCATTCTCAGCTTTGACAGTGCCCTTGAACTTGAAATGAGTGGAGTCAAGTGGGAACATATAAACTGTGTGGTTGAAGTCAGTGAAGGAGTTGCTGATGTCGTCTTTGTTTAAATTGAATATAGCCCTGCTCAGTGGGTGCCCAATATAGCAGACCTGCACAACTTGTAAACTTCTTCCGGCCACAGATAGGTTAGACTAGAGACAGACTGACAATGGTTGGGTGCTGTGGGTCATGTGACAAACAGGAGATAGTGCACAGTGACAACCCTACATTTTTCCCAGGCTGCCCCAAATCCTTTAGGGGCCTGCAAGCAGCCCGTGTACCATATGTTATGCAGACTCCAATCTTGATCATCTTGTCTCAGGGATGTGGCTGCAGCAGCAGATACTGGCACTGAGCTTGCAAGGAAAGCTAAGAGTCCCTTACTCTCCTTTCTGATTGCCAGCCTCTACTACCTTATTATTACCCACCTCAGTGATAGAGATAGCCCCCTAACAGATAGTCTCATCTCCAGTGTCTTCTCCCCCTGACCTCTCCTTTCTGTTGCTACTCCACTGAAATTCTTTCATATTGCTAACCTGTGCTTGTGCATAGATGAGGTTACAGCATTCCTTCTTTGAATTCTTTCAGTGGAAAATGTTTGTCTACCTAGCGAAGTTCTAATTGCTTTACTTGGTGCTTTAAGCATTCTATAATCTCGAACTACCCTACTTTTCCTCCTTTATCTCATATTGTGCCCCTCCTGTGGTATAGCCAAACTGGACTGTGCCCTTGCCTGAAATGGCACGACTTTAGTTTACGCCCTCGTCATCTCTCCTGGACTGTTGCAGGGTCTGTCTAATTGGTTTCAGTACCCCAGGTACTCCAGTCTGTTCACCATACTGCCAAAGCAGTATTTTGTAAGCACAGATCTGACCATGGCACTCCCCTTCTCAATAAACTCCAGGGGAAGCACCTCTGTTTGATTTTTAAAAGCCTGCACAACCCACCGTCACATTACTACCCTTCCAATAAATTCTGAGATCCACCTGAAAGGGTTTTCTCCCAGTTCCGTATGGCACTTGCCACCTGTCTCTGTTTTTACACTGACTGCCAGCCCTCAAGCCTGGTATGCCCTTCCTCCATTCCTTTGCCTCCTTCAAGAATCCCTTTACTGCAGGCCATAGCTCAAGCATTTCCTTCAGGAATCCTTTCCTGATTCTCTCAATTGCTAGGCTCTTCCCTCACCAGTTTGTGTTTTACTATGTTATATTTATTCTCTATCTAATTAAATATGTTCTTAGGTCTCACTCAATAGAATAAAGCCCCTCAAGAATAGGAATGGTTTCATTTTTTCTGTTTATTGCTAGCATGTAGCATAGTGATTGTTGACTCTTTGAGCCTTCTGTGCTTGCCAGCCAAATTCCTGTCTGTCCTATAAACCCCAACTCAGAAGTTTAGGTAATATAAAAATGAAAATTATCAATAAAAGTTTACTAAAGCAAACACACGCTTAATTCCATCTACTCCACAAAGACTTCCCTGAGTTCCTGACCCCTGCAGAAACAAAACAACAGACCTTTCTCTTTAGACCTCAGGCAGATTTTTGTTTTATGCCGCTTACATGTATTACACTAATCTGTGTATGTGTCCTTTCCCACATTATACCATGAAGACAAGTATCTTACTTGATCAAAACTTTGTGTATTCTCCATTGCCTAGAATAGTACTCTGCTTATAGGTACTTAACAGATATTTATTGAATTGATCTTTTTGTTTGTATTTATAACATATCACATTTCACAGTTACAAAATGTTTTATATTTATTATCTGATTTGATCTTCACAACAATCCTGTCAGGTGGGTAGTCCAAATACATTATTAGACATTATTATGTGATACAATAAGTGCCAGAAGTGGTCTGCTGCAGTGCTCAAAACCTGGCATTGGTGAGATAACCATAGTACTTAAGCTGTGAATATTGCTTTCATTATTACTATTATTAACTGAAATTTGGTGCTTTGAGACTAAGTTCTCTACATTTATTACTTATTTATTACTCAGTGCCACCCTGTGAGATCTTAGCTGTTATCCCTATTTTACATATGAGGAAGTAGAGGATCAGAGAGGTTCTGACCTGCCCTGGAATACCCAGTTAGTGATATAGATAGGATTTCAAACCAGGTTTTTATTTATTTTTTAATTAATATTTTATTTCATTAAATATTTCCCAATCATATGTAAACAATTTTTAACAATCACCTTTTTAAATTTTGAGTTTCAGACTTTCCACTCCTTGAGAAGGCAAGCAATTTAATACTGATTATACATGTGAAGCTATGCAGAATATATTTCCATGTTTGCCATGTTGCAAAAGAAAGCGCAGACCAAAAAAATAGAAGAAAAATAAAGACTTTTTAAAAAAGTATGCTTCAGTCTTCAGAACTTATCTGTTCTTTCTCTGATGTGGATAGCATTTTTCATCATGGTTCCTTTGGAATTGTCTTGGATCATTCAAACCAGGTCTTTCTGACTCCAAGTGAAAATTCTGCTGTCCTGTACTGTTTCTTGTTTTTGTGGTTCAGGAAGCTGAAACTCAGAAAGGTTAAGTAGTTTTAGTTTTGCCCAGGGTCATAAGTAGCAAGTGGCAGAACTGAGAATTGAATGAGGACATGAGAAGGTTGAAGATATGATAGAAATAGAAAATGAAATAAGGTATAGATTTAAATTGAATGAACAAGAAATTTTGTATCAGGATTAGGATTAGGCATTTTTGAGTATGTGGCAGTGCTGTGTCCTGAAGCTTCACTTCTTTCCAACCCTAAGCAGTAACAGGTACAGTAACATGTAGATGGGTTGTTTGTCCTTCATTTTTAAAGAGGACCAGTGACATCACAGGTGATGTCTTGTGTGTGAATTGTATTGAAGTGAGGCAGAGTTGCATGAAGTCATCAGCCTCACTTTTTGTTCCCATTGGACACTAAAGTCTAGTGGCAGGACAAAAGTCAGGACAAGTGACAATGGCCCAGGATGCATTGGATGTCCTTGGCATCTTTGACGTCTGACCAAGCTCTGAGCACTCCACAGTGCCTGCTACAGATGCTTGCATGGCCATTGGACCAAATCTTCTCATTCACCCATTCCACCTGAGAAAGTCTTCAAGTGTAGACAGCCCCTAACTCACCGACAAATTTGATGCCTGCCAGTTACCTTCAGCCTTAGATGGTTTACTGGGGTGTGGCTCCTGTACATGCTACAGCTTCTTAGAGCCATAGTTGAGAGTTGGGTCAAGGTGGATGCTAGAGGTGGATGAGCAGCCCTTGAAAAGGGCTCAGCAAGCCGTCCCACCAGAGGTGCTGGTCTTCCATGAACACCCCAACATGCAAATATTGCATATACAACTGACTGATCAGCCACAACTGAGGTTACTATGCACGCTCAGTGTGGAGTCCATTTTGCACAGCTCTGCCTTGAACAGTCTTTACCAGTGGCCTAACCTAGACATTATTTATTATGTGTAAATAGTAGAAGTGTCTGCTACAGTGGCTAATCTTGGCATTGGTGAGATAACGATAATACTTAAGCTATGAACATTGCCTTAGAAATATATGTGTGTGTGTGTGTGTGTGTGTGTGTGTGTGTGTGTGTGTGTATACAATAAACCTCTCAGCCTGTCAATTGGAAGGCCATTGTGTTATACGAATTGTGACTAAACTTTTTGAATAAGGTAATTCATCAACAATTCATTCCAAGTATTTTTTGAGTGCCTACTATGTGTCAGAAACTGTTCTGGGCACTAGGGGATATAAATAGAAAAACAAACATCTCTCTACTCTCAGATGTTCCTCCAAATATTGATTATTTTATTGTGTATCCTGACCAAGTTTAGTTTATTTGAAAAATAGACTAAGCAGAGTTGGTTTCTCCAAGTTATTGAAAAAACATGTTTCAGCCTTGGCAGAAGATCATTTTCATCATAGAGATTGTTCCTTTGTACTGCTAACCTTTCCATAACTGTTGGTTCAGACTCAGCTAAGGAGAAGATACATTCCCTTTTTTCTTGGCAGGCATAATCAATAATCCATTGAGCACTGGTTGCCTTTTTCTTTTTATTGTCTCAAGCCATAAATGGAACAGTTAATATGGAAACTTTTGTGACCTCCTATCCTGTTCCCTTCTTTTCTTTCACGCTAATTAGGTTTGTTTTCTCACCTGTTTGCCTTCCATCTCCTATGACAGACGCTTAAGCATTTAGTCATTCTTTACAAGAAAATATAACATAGCTGAGAGAACAAAATACATACTGAATATATGCTAAGTAATTAGATGAAGTCAGGAACTCTCTCCATTTAACTTGAAGTTCCTTTTGGACAACTTATATTATTATGGATTGCTGTGTCAAAACTTGTTTTGCTGTGAGTAGTATCATATAATTGTCACAGTAACAGACTTCCCCTCTGTTAATTCCTTGCATTATTAAAAAGATTTTTTACTCCTTGAGTATGCTTTTTAGTAATGTACCTCTTATTTTTCCTTAGCGTGCATCAAATCTAGACTGGGCTGTTGCTTTATTATATCAAGGTACATTCTCACAATTTAAGAATATGATGAATAATTGCTAGAAAAATTCATTGAGCTTTATCAGTTTTCATTTCATATCATCAGTATCTTGGTATGGTGAAAGGAGTAAGGAGACATAATTTCAAATGGTCATGGAGTCAGGAGAGATAAGTTCAAATCTCATCCCCAAAATTTACTAGCTGTGTGGTCATGGGCAAGTCATTTAATTTTTAATGATCTTCAGTTTCCTCTTTTGTGAATGGAAGATAATAATGCCTGTAGTAACTTAACTTAGCAGATTGTTGTGAGGATTTTAAAAACTGGACTGATGTGTAAAGCATACCTGGCATGTGGTAGATACTGAATAAAGTGCTTTCCAAATCTTGGTGCCACATAAATATAAACTATTATTAATTTATAATAATATTATTACTGCTACTAATAATCACCATAATTTAAATGTCTTCAAAATGCTATAAAGTAATTTGATTTTGGACATAGCACAAGATACAATAGAATGGTGAAGTTAAGCTTGTAGTTGAGAAGTCAGATCATAACTGAAAGGTAATTTTTAAAAATAGATTTTAATTGATAGCTTTTATTTTCACATTGCTTAGATTTTCCTCTGCATAATTACTCCTTAGCCCAAGAGCTATTCTTTAATAACACCAAAAAAAATTTTTAATGAAAAAGAAGGAAAAGAGGGGAGAAATTTAGTAAAACTGTTCAACACATCAAAACAGTTTGACTTGTAATGCATTGTGAAAGGCTATGGTTGTGATAGCCAGTTGGGAGACCTGAGTGTAGTAGTAGAATTTCAGTCAGCATTTTTTCTCTGGTTATCAGATACAACTGGAAAAAACATCAGGCTTGGAATTGAGATGCCAGCTTTAGAGCTAACTTTGTCATTTAGTTATGACTTTAGTCAAGTTCCTAGACCTTTCCATTTTCCTCAACTGCAAAAGGGTCATTTAGTTTATCTGTCAAGGTAAGAGTAAGAACAATGTAGTGCAATGGCATATTTTGAAGTATGTTAGGGGAAAATAGCTTAAAAGTGTCATATAAATGAAAACTCTAAAAATTCATATCTAGGAGCTTTTTAGTGTAGGAAGATACTCAGTTTCCACATTCTAAATTTTGCATCGACCACATGATGATTCACAAAGTGTTAGAATTCCCCAGATGTCTTCAGTGTTGTTTGTAAACCATTGCTTTATAAGCAAAACTTGTTTTGTCAGATATCATGAAAATAAATAATCGTGGCTCTTTTTTTGATGCTTATATTTTCCTTTGACTTGGAAACTCTGGATTTGATCTTTGATAGCCCTGGAAGTTTTCATTTGGGGTTTCTTTCTGGAAGTGACCAGTATGTTCTTTCTATTTTTACTTTGCCATCTGGTTCTATGAGTTTTGGATACTGCTTAGCACAATGTCTGACACATAGTAGGCACTTAATGTTAATGACTGATTGACAGTTTTCATTTATGATCTGAGATAAAGTATCTAGACTTTTTTCTGATTATAATTTATTGGTTTTTGTCTGGGCAGTTCTAATTTTCAGGGCAGTCTGTTCTTGAGTAAGGATTTCTACCATTCCTTCTAAGGTGCCAGTTTTCCTTGCCATTCTTTCCTCTCTGGTTTTTCCATTATTTAGCTCTTATTCCATTTGCTCCAAGTACACCTATAGTCTCTGTGACCAGGACATTTTTTTTTTCTCTAAGCCTTTACCTGGACTTGTTATGGGCCTGCTATTTTCTTTTGGGGAACGGTTATCCCTTGGGACTGTTAAACCAAGATATTTCTTCATGGTGTTTGGAGTTTCCTTTGGGTGCCTTGGAGAGCTTATCCCCTATTGAATAGTGAGAGTAGGGCCTGCTGGGTCCTGAGTATAGTGCGCTGGAATAGATTACTTTTTTAAGGGACTCTGGGGCTACTCCAGAACTGGACTGTGTCTGAGGACATTCCTTTTCCTTTTTTAAAAAATTTATTTATTTTTTTTTTGCAAGGCAGTTGGGGTTAAGTGACTTGCCCAGAGTCACACAGCTAGTAAGTGTTATGTGTCTGAGGCTGGATTAGAACTCAGGTCCTTCTGATTCCAGGGCCAGTGCTGTATCCACTGCACCCCCTAGCTGCCCCATTCTTTTTTTTTTTTTCCCCACAGGGCTCCAGGATCTCTCTCAAATGTAGGCCCCATCTCATTCCTTTCCCCTTGCAGCTATGTTCAGGGGTTGTTCCCTTACTGTCCTGCAGTAAATATTAAGTACCTACTGTTCCAGAGCAGCTAGGTGGTGCAGTACATAGGGCCTGGTGAGTTCAAATCCAACCACAGACACTTACTAGCTTTGTGACCCTGGGCAAGTCATTTAATCCTGTTTGCCTCAGTTTCCTCATCTGTAAAATGAGCTGGAATAGGAAATGGCAAACCACTCCAGGATCTTTGCCAAAAAAACCCTGAAGGGGGTCACAAAGAGTCAGACATGATTGAAACAACTGAGCAACAGTGACTCTGTGCCAGGCCCTGTGCTAAGAGATGGTGATATAACAAGGTAAAAGACAGTCCCTGCTCTCAAGGGGCAATGAGCAACTTAAGGTTGCAAAGAGCTTTACATATATTACCTAATTTGTTTTCAAAACCACCTGAGGAAGGTAGTGATATTGTTATCTCCATTTTAGAGATGAAGAAACTAAGATAGAGAGGTTAAGTGATTTACACAGCATAACATATCCTGTAAATGTCTGAAGTGGGCCTAAAACTCTGGTCTTCCTGACTTAAAGCCTAGCACTCCATCTGCTGTGCCTTCTAGATGCCAAGTTTTCAGCTCTGCTCTGACCAGTCACTCTATCAGTAAACATTTATCAAATGCCTACTATGGTGCCAGGTGCACTGGGGATGCAAAAAGAAGCAAACAGTCCTTGTCCTCAAGGAGCTTATAGTCTGATGGGGGAGGCAGCAAGGAAACAAATATATACCAAAAAAAAGTTACATACAGTATAAAAAAATTAAGAGAGGGAAGGCACTAGAATTAAGGAAGATAAGAAAGGTTTCCTACAAAAGTCAGAAAAACCAGTAAATGAAGATGAGGAAGGAAGAGGATATTCCATGTGTGAGGAACCACAGGCTTCAGAAAATGCCTTTTTCGCAAGGCTTTTCTCCTGGCAGCTGGTTCTGTGCTGGTCCCCACAGCTGCACTCTCCTGAGCTAGAGGTAGGTTCAGGCTCTGTTTCTGGGTGTATCATACTGGGCAAAAAGTCCAAGTCAGTCCTAGGTTTCAGCAGGGACTCTGAGGTTCCTCTGGATTCGTAGGTTGGGTAGGGGAGAGTTGAGTTGATTCTTTCTTTGGCATTTCTTTGCATTTCTAAGCTGCCGATTCACTTTATCACCTTGACTTTGCACAAGCTGTCACCTGGGCCTGGAATGAACTCCCTCTTCATTTCTTTAGCCTCTTAGAACAAGGTTTTTTCCAAGACTCAGCTCATGTGTCGTCTTTTACATGAAGCTTTTCCTCATACCCCAATCCCTAGACCCTTTTTCTCCCCGTTACCTTATAGCTATTCTGTAAATACCTATCTAGGTATTTATAAGATCTTTGAAGGCAAAGACTGTTTTAGTTTTTTGTCTTTTTTTTTTTTAAGACAGGAAGTGTAAGTACTTAAATTCTTATGAATTTATTTGCCATTGAGGAATAAATAAATGATAGGGCAGTTGGTTGGCTTTGGGGAAAATGGTTGTGAAGGAAATAATGGGTAGCGCGGTTTAGGGTTATGAGGCATTTGGGGTGGAACTTAAGCCTATGTGTAGGCAGAGGGGAAGGAGCTAGTGGAGAAGAGAGGGGATTACAGAGGAGGGGATAATTGATGAAGCAAGGACTTGGCAAGTGGGATAGAGTGGGATAGAGATGGAACTATGAGCCTTAGAGGGTAAAGAAGGACATAATCAGTAAAGATACATTTAGTCCTTTGGAAACAGCAGTGTTGCCACTACTTCTTACAAAAAGTTACTTGCTTTTAAGTAGTTTTCCTTATCTTAAAAAGGGTGGGAAGAATTGCTAAGCTTCTGTCCTCTAAAGCTCTAGGTATCTTTGGTTACATTAGCGTATCTCTCACATATCTGTAAATAATGTCCATGTAGAAATACTAGTGAAATATTAATACAAAGACAAAATAACTGCAAAAATAGAGGCCACTTATTGTTTGTTGTTTGTTATTTGGTATTAACATCATCTTGATTTGTTTTCTTCTTTAGGAGTCCATCATGGCTCAAGAATCTCCCAAAAATTCAGCAGCAGAAATTCCAGTTACCAGCAATGGAGAAGTGGAAGATTCACACGAGCATGGCTTTAGCAGGGTATGACATATTTTTTGGTTTTAAAGCAAAGAATCACTAAATCATTGTTAATCCTTAAATGTTAAGGTAAAAATAACAGCCAAAAATTGGCATACTTTTTGGGAAAGGAGTATTTCTAAGTATTAAGTATTAATATGATGGGATGAAAGAGGCCATATTCTGTTAGGTATATAGCAAAATTAAGCTATAAATTAATAACCACTTAAGGTTTCCATTTTATGACCAGAACAACACTGTTCCTGAGGAATATAGGCCCTAAAATTTATAATGCTCTTAGAGCTAGTATATGCAAGCTGCCGCATAAAATCAATGAGGAACTTTGAAGAAGGACAGGAGTAAAAGATGTTTTCAAGAAATATAGGAAAAGAACAAGAGTTAGTCACATGGCAGGGGTGAGGGATGACAGGTGAACAGCCAAATGCTCCACTAGTACGCTCAAGATGTTGGAAAGGAGCAAGAAGGTTCTCCAGCATGTTGAATAACCCCCCTGTGGCAAACTCTTAGAAAAGACCAGGACAAGAGTTGTACAGGATGAGTAGTTGTGGTTGTTCTGTGATCTTTGTCGTTGGAGGGAACATCAGCGCTATGAGATCATAGATCCATTTGAGTTCTTAGAATTATGTTGTAGGTGAAAAAAATGTCGATGTAGATTGCCCTGTCTGAAATTGATCTTTTCTCGTCTCTTATATAAATGCTCTTAGTACAGTACTGTAGTTCCCAGTGAAATCCTTCTTGGCCTGGTACTAGCTAGCTTGGGCTTCTTGATTATGTAGGCACACATAAACTTTGTTCAGTGAAAAATAAAGACTGGTGGGGCCTTTTGTGCTTATGATTCTTCTACCTTTCAAAGTTTTAAGTCTAATCTGAATTGGAAAAATTTTGAACATAAAATAATTCTTTCTGTAGTTTTAAGGCTATATTCATGTGAGTATTTAGAACATGCGAAACATGTAAAAAGAATATAAATATATGATCTTGTTTCCTAAGGTCTAGAAGAACTTCTATGGAATATGTAGATACAAGGCTGGTTGCCCACCACCACATACATGCTTCTTTTTTGCTAAAAAGGTAGTTTAGCCCATTTAGGAAATCCTTACAAAAATGTAGGTGATTTCATTCTTAAGTTAGTTACATATTACTGTTCTATCATACAACTAGGTCTTCAGTTAAGTGTTTTCTAAGTATGTAGTTTTTCATAGTATCCAGAAAGTAATTAGTAGGAAATAAACCTTGAAAATCTTTATTGTTTAAAAATTTTAAGGGATTGATTGCAGTTGTTTGAAGTAAAAATCTTTCATTTTGCCCATTTAAAAGATGAATTTCCTGACGTATTATGTGTTGACTAATATTGAAAAAAATCCATCTCAGCCTCAAACTTTACATAAGTGATCTTCAGACTTGAAACATCTTTATCACAGCATATTCTTGACATGGGATTTCAACTCTCTAAGTCACCATAGAATGTCTTACAGATGAAACAAACTCTCAACAAGCTGAGCACATAACAGTGTTTTCACTGTTGGTTTCATTCATTCTTATGTTTAACAATGTAAAGATTCACTATTTTCCTAAAGGAATTTATACTGTGTACCAAAGAATTTGGTGTACAGATGATAAACCTTGATTTTAAAAAAAGGTTCAAAATATGCCCTGTGCAGAGTTAAGAGGTGAACTGTTATCAATTAGCTTTTAGGCAGCACTGAACAAAGTAAAAAATAAAAAACTTTTTGGTAGGCTCGTAGGGCTTGAGATGTAGAATGTTTGGGATCTTAAGGAACATCCAGTCCAGCCTACCCTTTTTACAGATGACAGAGTTGTGGCCTACATGGGTGAAGTGATTGTCCCAGGTCACACAGGTGGTAAGTGGCAGAGCTGAGATTCAAATATAGGCTCTGTGGCTACAAGCTTAGCACTCTGTCTGCTATATGATGATAGCCAGAATTTTATCTGGTTATAAAATTTTTTTAGTTAAGTAGAATAATAAGGAATTAAGGTATTTATTCATGAAGAATGCTATACCAGAAAAATGAAAAGCTATTAAATGCCCTTTTTTTGTGTGTGTGTGTGAGGCAATTGAGGTTAAGTGAGTTGCCCAGGATCACACAGCCAGTAAGTGTCAAGTGTCTGGGTTTCAGGCTGGATTTGAACTCAGGTCCTCCTGACTCCAGGGCCAGTGCTCTATCCACTGCACCACCTAGCTGCCCCCTTGTCTCTTGAATTCTTATCCTAAATTGTCTCTGCAAAATCTTACTAAAGGAAAAAAAATTCATTCTTCATATTCCCTCCCTCCGAAATGGATATGAGCTTTATGGCATAATCTGGACAGAAGGCTGCTTAACAACAATAAACCAGCCAGTCTCTTCCCTACACCCCCTTAAATAAAAGGAATTCTATCCCCAAACTTCTGTTTCTAATGCTGCCTGCTCCTGTTGTAAACAAACACATCACACTGACCTCTTGTCCTTTCAGTCAACCAGAAGTTTGGGGTCCTTTATTTAAAATGCATAGTTTTAAAAGATACTTGTCTATAGAGATCAATTAGTGGAACAGATTAGGGCATACCATATAGAGAAGCAAATGAAACTTGTAGCCTACTATTCAGTAAACTCCAAAACTCCAGTTACTGAGGTAAGAACTCGCCATTTGACAAAAATGGCTGGGAAAACTCGACAGAAGTTTAGCCTAAATTAGGTTTAGACCAACACCTCACAAGATGTACATCCCAGAGAAGCTCCAAATGAATACACGACTTAGATAGAAAAGGTCACATCTTGAACAAGTAAGAGGAGCAAGGAAGAAATTACCTTTTATATCTGTGAATAGGGAAAGAGTTTATGACCAAACAAGGGATAAAGAGATTCACAAAAGACAGTTTTGATTGCATAAAACTCAGAAGTTTTTGCGCAAATGTAATACATCCAAGATCCGAAGAGAAACAATTAATGGGGAGAAAACCCTACAGTAAATTTCTGTGATAAAGATCTTGTTTCCAAGATAGGTAAGAAATGGATTCAGATTTATAAAACCAAGAGCCATTATTCAGTTGATAAGTGGTCAAAGGATGTGAACAGGAAGTACTCAAGGAAAGAAATTAAAAAAACAATAACTATATAGAAAAAATTTTTCCTAAATCATTAATAATTAGAAAAATGTAAATTAAAGTAGCGCTGGGCTCTACCTCACACCCATCAGATTGGCAAAGTTGACAAAATGACCAATGTTGGGTGGACTGTAAGAAAATAGACACATTGATGTGCTGTTGGTAGAGCTGTAAATTAGTACAGCCATCCTGGAAAGCAGTTTGGTATGCCCAAGTTATTATACTCTGCACACCCTTTGACTCAGTGATGCAGCTACTAGGCCTAGGACCCAAAGATAGAGGGGAAAAAAACATATTTGTGGAAGCAGAGAATTAGAAACTAAGGGAGTGCCCAGCATTTAGGGAATGGCTGAACAAGTCATGGTATATGAATGTGATGGAATGCTATTGTGCTACAAGAACTGATGAAGGGGATGGCTTCAGGGAAACTTGAGAAGACTTGTGTGAACTGATGCAATGTGAAGTGAGCAGAACCATTTATACGATAACAGTATTGTAAAGGCAGAGAGCTTTGTCTGTTTGTTTGTTGGTCCCGGCCGGGGTGTATGGAGATGAGAGTAACATACCTAATGTGGGAGTTTGTTTTGCTTGACTATAAATATTTGTTATAAGGGTTTTTGTTTTGAGGTCCCCCCCCCACCCCATGGAGAGGGGAGTGAGGAATGGGAAGGAGAGAAAATAAGTGCTTGTTAGTTGAAAAAAAAATTAAAAATAAGTCAACTCATCTTTTTCAGTGTTCAGGCAGGCATTCAAAATGTTAAAATATCATTTTGCGTAATGAATTCTTAAGGCCGACAAGATCCTGCCATCATAAATTTACAAAATTTTCCTTTGTTTCTTTAATAACAGTAAGTTGGAGAGTAATTATGTGCTCATATGACAACACTTATATATTACCCTTTTACTTTGGCCCAAATTCATTGAATAAGTACAGTTATTAAAATTGTATTACATAATGTTGTGGTCATAGGCAGTGAAGACCACTGAGTCAAAGTTGTCGTCAACAAAAAAATTTGAAGATGTTTTTCTTAACCAGATTTGTAAAGATACTTAAATAGTTTTACTTTTCACCAGTTTTCCCCTTCTGTGTACTCATTAGTATCTGAACACTGTGTTGCAGCTTTTACTAACTTTATCTGGAATGCTTTGACACTGTTGCACAGATTCAGGGTATTATTTTCTTTGGTCATAACTTGGCTGCCCAGTAGGGGCTGCTATGACCTAAGCTGTGGAATTGGAGAGAGCACTTCTTAGGTGGTGATTACCACTGCCTAATTCTTGCTTCATTAATGGTTTGCTTTTTTAACCTGCTCATCAGGATCTTCATGATACTCTTGTATTCACATTCTAAGACTCTGAAATATGTAGCCTGGAGGTTGTAATGAAGTGTATTCAAGTAAAAAAAAATATTTTGCCATTCATTGACTCATATTGGCCATCTTTACACCTCTCTGGGTTTGATTCCTCATGTAAAATAGGTGTAAAATAGCTGGCTATGGAACACTTTCGAGCGACGTTAGCATTGATCTGCTTTCACTGGAAAGCAGAGTGTTTCATTTTTCTCTCTTTCTTGGCACTGCCAGTGGATAGAGCTGCCGTCTCTTCATCAGCAATACACCTGTCCTCAAATACTTTGTGAAGCCTGAAGATAAACTGAAACTGGCATACATCAGCAGCCACTGACACCAACATAAGAAGATGATTCAAGGGCCGGATCATATGCCTAAATATTGGTTATGAAAGCAATAATAATACAAAATAATGCTACCTAATGGAGTCAGGAAATCTTTGACACAATATCAGAGAGCTAGAAGTGCTCCTGAAATGCAGCACATCTTTACTATGCCAGGATTGCCCAGGATTTCCCCTTAAGAATTATAGTTATTGGTAGAGGGTTACCTCCAGCCATCAACCCAAATTCCTGCCTGAGTGAAGAAAATGAGCAAACATTTTTATTTGTGTTACATAAAATCTTGAACTGCAATAAAATAAAATAAAAATAAAAAGTTTTATTTTCCAATCAGTGGCTAAATGGGAAATAATTCCACCCTTTTCCCTCTCCTCAGGCCTTTTAAAAGCTTAGAAATCTTTAAATCTTTAAGAAAAACTGCATAGTACTTTTTGACCTCATAGCATGTATCTGAAATAAATGCTATTATGACGTCTGCCGCAAATGCCAGGGCCCTACTTTGCAAGTGGTTCTTGTGATGCTCCTTTTCCCTTACTTCACCCCTCCCCACCCCCAGCACCATGCTTTGCATGTAATAGGTTCAGTATTGGCATATTGGTGTCAATATTGGTGAGTTCATCGGTTAATTATAGTTTCACCAATTTTAAGGACTGATAAAATAAGAGGATAGAGAAGTGATACTTCCAGCTTTGCAAATTTTAAGTTGCAAGAGGGGTTTTTGCATCTTCCAAGTACTTGCCTTTTGAGGTGATACTTTTCACATAAAGTGTTAAATGATTTAAAAGTCTGTGCCTTGGGCGGAGGCGGGGGTCAGGGGGTGCAGCTAGGTGGCGCAGTGGATAGAGAGCACTGGCCTTGGAGTCAGGAGGACCTGAGTTCAAATCTGGTCTCAGACCAGACACTTGACACTTACTAGCTGTGTGACCCTGGGAAATAACTTAACTCCAATTGCCTTGCCAAAAAAAATTAAATTAAATTAAAAAAAATAAATGTGTGTCTCTGAGACATATTAAATTATACTAAAAATTCTGTATAAGGTCCCCTGTTGATAAAAGGCCTGAACTGGGGTGGTAGCAGTGAGAAATGAAAGATGGGACTAGATGCCAGAATTATTAAGGTTCAATAAGACTTGGCAACTGGTTTGATATAGAGGGAGAGGGAAGAGTCAAAGACATTAATAATAATTTATGTAATACTTAATAAATGACATAGCACTTTAATGGTTTATAAAATGCTTTATATACATTCTTTAATTCGAATCTTACAACTCTTTCATTTAGAGACTGGTTATTAGTCCCATTTTACAGATAAAGAAATGCAGGCTGGGAAGGCTAAGTGAATTATTCGTAGTCACACAGCTAGTAAGTGTCAGAGGTATGGGGTTTAAACTCCACATTTGGAATTCTATCTACTGTAAGCTTCTTGAGAATAGAGATTATTTCATTCCTTGTGTTTGTATCCCTCTCGCCTAGCACAATTCCTGGCACATAACAAGCACTTAAAAAATATCTGTTGATTGATTTATTATACCAGACTGCTTCTCAAGAATGATGCCAGCAAAATTTGGTAACAGGTAGGATGGGGATGCTCTCAACAGAAATAGGAAAGTTGGAAAAAGTAAAGGGATTGGAGAGAAATCTAATTAGTTCTGTTTTGGACTTCTTGTGTTTGAGATGCCAGTACAACAAGAGTTCTTAAACATTTTTTGTTTCATGGACTCTGGCAGTCTGAAGCCTATGGATCTCTTTCCAGATTCTTTTAAAATTCATAAAAAATATAGATAGGATGACAGAAAACAATTATATTGAAATAATCAAAATATTTTTTTAAAAATATGCTTATAGACTCAAGTTTAAAAATCCGTGCTCTATCCTGTGGTAATTAGTATTTTTTAATTGTTACTTTAAAAGTATGCTTCAAAATTTGCTTTTTGGAGCAGATACATTCACTCCACCAACTACCTGCTATATACATTAAGAAAGCAAAAGAAGAGGCCCAGGATAGAGCTTTTGGGGACACCTTGGCTTACGAAGTGGGAGATGCATGATCCAGCAGAGGAGACTGAGAAGTAGTAAGAAGAAAACCAAGAGAGAGCAGTGTCACAGTAGCCAGGGGAGAAGAGAGTATCCAGGAAGAAGGGAGGCTGACATCATCAGAAGCTGCAGAGATAGCAAACAGAAGTCTGACTGAGAAAAGACACTTGAATTTATCAGATATTACTGTTGACCTTTAGAGAGCAGTTTATCCTGTATTGGTGTCAGAAGCCAGATTGTAAGAATCTCACCATTTTCCTTAACCTTTTAAATTATAGTACTGAATTGCTGACAGTGCCTGGCATGTTTTCAATTATGTGTATTCTCCAGTATATTTGGTAAGTGTCCTCTGTCGTATGGTGTTTGGGTATGTGCCCAGTTTCAGAACATCTTTTAGATTGAGCAAAGCATGCTCTTTAAAGTCTGTTAACATGGTAAGTTCTTCCACCAAAGTCCTACTCTGGTTTGTGGGGTGGAGGTGACTCTGTGTTCTTGAAGGCTTTACCAGTGGAGCACAAATTCTTTCCAAGTTGCAAAAGGCCTTGCAAAGAACAGGCCTCAAAGATGTAGGTCTGTTATCTGAAAACTATCCTAGCTTAGTTCAAGAAAGTTTATCACTGAATTAGCTGCAGGGGGATCACTTCTATTTGTTATGCCAAAACAAATCTCAGAGACCATCTACTAAGATATCTATGCCAAAATGTTTTAATTTTGTGTAATCAGAATTGACTCATATCTTCATATCTTCAATGAGTCTGTTAAGATGAGTTGTGGTCTGCCTTGGTAGACAGATTGCTCATCTGAGTGAAATCCTGGATCTTTGGAATAATAAGTAATATGCTAGCTTATTCAACACAGTGTCCTGCTTTATTGCCCCCGTGCTTCACGAATATCACTCTGGGTTTTTAAAGAGTGTGTTTGTGGAACACAAACTCTCTCTGGTTTTAGTGTTCTAGAAAGGCTTTGAGTATAGTTCCAGCAACAGACTGTATCTGCTATATGGAGATCAGCCTAGCTGAATATGGGGAGATTCACCACCTGTAGGCTGATCATATGGTGATAAATTCTTTGGCCAAGGCAAACTCATGAACCAAAGAGAAATAGAAAATGACCTTGTTCTTGTATGATTCCATTATGATTCTGTAAATATAGTGCCAGAGTGACAGAATTTGTAAATTCACTATTGGAACTCTAGAAGTTAGGTCCTGGTACAGTGACTGAGTAGACATATTATAGGAACGAAATTATATATGTGTCCATTCTTACTATTGACGCTGAAAAACAGGAAAAA
Organism: Phascolarctos cinereus; assembly: GCF_003287225.1. Classification (NCBI taxonomy): domain Eukaryota; kingdom Metazoa; phylum Chordata; class Mammalia; order Diprotodontia; family Phascolarctidae; genus Phascolarctos; species Phascolarctos cinereus. The sequence goes on along the minus strand of NW_027556402.1, from coordinate 103,891,988 downwards.
TTAATAAAAGACAAGCCATAAACATAGATTATCATCATTTTCTAAGGAGGGTTAATTGAAATCATTCATCTTGACAGGGAGACCAAAAAAGACCTTTGAAAACTCTATAAACAGATTATCTTCCTGGGGTAGGGAGGAGTTAAGCAGCCAAGTGCCGCTGTGGTTTAGAAGACAAATTTGTTTATAAAATCTTAGCAGAGTAATGGTGAAAAGATTATGAATGTTATCGCCTCATGAAATGCCAAAGAGTAGTTTACATAAAGCTTGTTGGTGAGAGGCCTAATTAAGCCACATAATCCTGTGATCATTTAAGGTTGAAACTGGGAGGAGAATAGCCAAGAAATGAAAAATGGAAGAAATCTGTAAAGATTTCCATAGCAAAATCTTTTCTCTATCTGTTACAGTAGAACCATCACATTTGGACTCTATTATCATAATCCCTGATGGTGTTGCATGAAGAAGTAGAAATGACACTGAAAAGATGTGGAGAAAAGCTAGACCAGAACACATATGCCCAGAAGAGGTCAAGGCTGGAAGCAACATAATTCTGAGGGCATTGAGGAATCAAATCTTAAAATAATCTGAACAAACACTTGGGAAAAAATCAAGACCTTCCAATTATTTTTTTCAAAGACTGTCCGGAAACTGTCAGCTACTAATCTGTATGTTAACTTTTCTATCTCTACAAATCTTCATGAGAGAAATCTACACTGTGCATCAAAGGCATTGCTGAATAAGACATGAGAACTGTGAATATGGGGGTTTTCATAAACAATATTCTACCACAGACCACTGAGTCCATTGTGCTTATTGTTTTATCATTGTTCAGCTGTTTTAGTCATTTCTGAGTCTTCGTGACCCCATTTGGGGTTTTCTTGGCAAGAGACTGGAGTGGTTTGCTATTTTCTTCTCCAGCTGTTATTACAGATGAGGAAAGTAAGACAAACAGGGTTAAGTGACTTGCCAAGGGTCACATAGTAAGTGTCTGAGGCTTGATTTGAACTTAGGGCCTTCTGACTCCAAGCCTAGCGCTCTATCCATTGTGCCACCCAGCTGCCCTATTGTTTGTTTACCATAAAACAGTGTATTTGATTCAGTAAACCAGCTCCTTGAAAACTCTTCCAACAAAGTATTGCCAATACACGTTAAAATCATAAAAGTTGGCTTCTGAGATATGACAGCAGAGATAACTTTAATCCTCTGAATGCTAATATCCTGTGAAGCATAAAATAGGGAAGTAAGTGCTCTCCAAAGCTGTTTGGAGGATGCTGAATACAGCCTAAATGGAAGTTGGAACTCCTATAAAAGGTGATGTCTTCCAGATGATATTCTGTGGATGGCATTATATGGATCACATCAAGCCCCAGAACAAGGCAGAGGCTCACACTGGAAAAACCAAATGGATGAAGAATCCCTTTTGTACCAACTATGATATGCATTTGGATGGACAGCCCATAGTACTATTGTATCAGTATATTTGACAGACATTGCAGTTGGACAAATATTTGGGCTTAGAATTTATAAGAGGAGATGTATGGATGGGTTTTCTTTGAGAAGTTATGAAGTACTTGTAATGACCCCAAGCTTTTCTCTGAAACAAAGGCTCACTGAAAATCATTGTTTTTTTTGGTGATACTACATGTTTGTGAGGAATTAAGGTTGAATATTACCAAAAGGCAATGAGAAAGCATGTGATAAGTGTGAGTATGCTACAGCATGTTACGAATGCAGAATTGTACAAGAATGACATATCATGACAGACGTGTATAACCAGAAAGAGATTCTTTGAGAGATAGCTGATGGTCAATACATATGCTCTATTCATATATATGCAATATCAAGAAATCTGGAAGAAGGTCCTCTAACCTGTTAGATGAACTCCCCTGTGAGGGATTTATGGGAGGACGTAAACCAGTCACATGGAATGAGGTGTGAAGGGACCTCACTCTGAACCAGCTGTAATCTGAATCATTGGAGATCGTACCATTAATGAAATCATAGATGGATCAGAATATACTGTCATGAACTTGAAATTGAACAAAATTTTCTACCATATAATTTAGTTAATGGGAAATTATTGTGGTTGTGAATGGTCAAACTCTAAACTGACAACTTTATGGCCATTTTTTTAACATGATTCAAAAAAATGACAAAAATTTATTTATTTAGAATTTATCCTCAAATCCATCATGTTGTGGATTAACTTGATTAATTGGGAAAAGTATGTATTAAAAAGTTGTACTAAATGCTTCACAAATATTAGAACAAAGTAAATAGAAATTGGATTGAGTTAAAGGGTCAGAATTAGGAAGAAACCTTAAGAGATAACCTAATTCCACCTTTTCATTTCACAAATACAGACCATGGGTGCTAAGTGACTTGCTCAAGATTATGTAGTAGTAAGACCAGGATTTGAACCCCAGGCCTCTGGATCTGGATCTAGCATTTTTGCCATTGAACCCTGCTGCATAAATCTTGTTCAAGTTTGCCAGAAAATCATTGAGCTAGTCTGAATCTTTGAGAATTGAATATTGATGGCAAAAAAAGGTTTATATTTCACTCTCATCTCTGAAGGCTCCAAATAGATACGGTGGTAGATTTTATAAGGGCCTTGCCTACTACTAAGCTAGATTTGTCATCCCAAAGCCTTTAAAGAAGACACAAATGTGTGTTGTATTCATTGCCTAATCAGTCATGGTTTATACATCCATTGCACTCTCATTTTGTGTTGCATTTGGATGCCATACCACTGTCAAAAAGGCTTCTCTGTTAAGGATCTGAAATGATCTATGTGTACCATATCAAGATAAGGAGAGTCTTGAACTGAAGCTGCCTAGAATTAGTACTGTTTTGATTTGATTTTTATTTTTGCTCTATTTAGAAATAGTGGTTTACTGAAGAACTAATGAATAACAAATACCCTTTTTTAGTTTTGTGTTTATTGAATGAATTTTTTTAGGTCATGGGTATAATGTTTGATAAGTTATTAATCATTAATACTCGTCATCTATTTCCCAGAACATGGATATTGTGGGAAAAGTCACATTTTGACATTTCTGTACCTGCTTTAAGACTTCTTTTTTAGTTGAGGATATGGTATCATTTAACAAACCAATTAACGTAGCATGTAAAAGAGCTGCAGTATTCTTTCTAATATGGAAATTTAAGTAATGTATTTTGACAGAACCATGTTACGTTTCATAGCAGTGGTAAAGAGGCTTCTGAGAGACTTAGATGTGAATTTTCTGTTGTTTGCTGCTGAAAGGTGTTCAGAAAGATGATTTTTAAAAAATAAGTGATGTGCTGACACTGATCAGCTAGAGGTCTGGTTCTTTGGCACTTTGTATCTTTAATATATATTATTTTTTACCTTTTGCTGCTAAAAATCTGGTCAGGCTTTAAGGGAAATCATTTCCTGGAAAACCATTTTAGGGTTTAGCTGACATTTTCATACTGGCACAGTATCAGTGTCTTTCACTATTTCAACAATACTGTGTGGAGGACAGTGATAAGGCTATTCTACATTATGAATATAATTCATATTTTAATGATTTTAATATAAATATAAATATTTGTTGATTTGACACAGTGTGAATAATTATGCTTCTGAGTTATTTGATGTTAAATGGAGTGCTACAGCATCCATAGTAGGATCACTTTTTGAAGAAGTGTGAAAAGTAATTATTGGGGATTTTAAAAAATTCCTATGGAAAATGAGATATTATTTAGCATAGATAAGAAACTTGTACTTTCAAGGACATGATATAAATAGGATTGTGGAGTGTTACATATTTGGCTGAACGGGTTTTAAGTTTTTATTCCAAAATTATTGTTAACATTACATTCCTGCGTGGAAAGATGATATTTATAACTCATGAGACCTTTGTCAGTATTAGGGTAGTTGGAGGAAAAAAATTATATGTATGTAGATAGATAGATAGATAGATGGCACAGGGTGAGTTGAAGATTAAGGGGTCATATCTGGAGAATAAAATTAAGGATGAGGGAGGATTATACTCGGAGAAGAAGAAAGGGAGAGGTAGAATGGGGTAAATTATCTCACAAAGAAAAAAAAACAGAAAAGAAAAGTCTCTTACAGTGGAAGGGAAGCAGGGGAAGGTGAGAGGGAATGAGTAAATCTTATTCTCATAGGTTTTGGCTTAAGGAGGGAATAACATACACATTCAATTGGGTATGGAAGTTTGTCTTACCCTACAAGAAAACAGGGGGAGAAAGGGACAAGAGAGCAGGGTGATGATAGAGAGGAGGGTAGACTGGAAAAGGGTGTAATCAGAAGTAAATACTTCTGAGGAGGAACAGGGTCAGAAGAAAGAATAGAATAAATGGAGGGGCAGAATAGGATTAAGGGAAATAGAGTTAGTTTTTCACAACATGTTTGCTATGGAAGTGTTTTGCATAACTGCACATGTACAACCTATATTGAGTTGCTTGCCTTTTTGATGAGGGTGGGTGGGGAGGGAGAAAGAGAGAAAATTTGAAACCTAAAGTTTTAAAAACATATGTTTAAAAAAAAGTTTTCACATGCTATCTTGAAATAAGAAATACAGGAAATGGGGTACAGAAGTCTGTCCTGCCCTGCAGGAAAATAGAAGGGGAAGGGGATAAGAGAAGGGGGGAGACAAAGAAAAGAGGACAGACTAGGGGAAGGGATATTCAGAATATATGCCATCTTGGGGTGGGGGGAGAGTGAGATGGGTTGAAAACTACAAATAAATTTATATCAAAATTATTGTTAACAAATTAAGGTAAACATAAAAGAAGGGAGCCTCAAGAGATCTGGGCAGTAGGTTTTAAATAACATAAGGAAAACACTTTTATTTTGTACTAGAAGAAAGTTGACCATTAAGAAGCACTTGAATTTCTTTGTCTAAATCCAAGGATTTTCATCCTTTTTTGTGTCATGAACTCCCTGTGACAGCCTGCTGAAGCCTATGGAGCCCTTCTCCAAATAGTTTTTCAATGCATCAAATAAAATACATCAGATTACAAAAGAAACCAATTAAATTGAAATACAGTTTTTAAAATATTTTTTAATTCACTAACCCAGGTTAAAAACTCTAAACTTAGGTAAATTCTGTGATAAGAAGTGTTTCTAAATTGCTACTTTAAAATATGCTTCAAAATTTGCTTTTCAGAGAAGATGTATGTATGTATATACATATGTTTGTATTTGTGTGTGTGTGTATGTGTGTGTGTGTGTATGCATATATATATCTCTAATACACACACACACATATACACACGTATGCATGCATGTTGGGGGGGTGGAGAAAGAGGACAGACAGAAAATTATAGTTATTTGTGTCTACATTTACTAGCCATAAAAAGTTGGTATTTTGTTTCGGGGGTTAGTACTAAAGGGTTTTTTTTGTTATTTGTCTTTTTAAAGGAGTTGATTATCTAAGTCCATTAAATATCTAGTATGTGAATAGAATTTGATGCTTGGTGAGGTTATGCTAAAAATGAAGAATTATATTTAAATGTACCTTAGAGTAAGTACATAAAAGAATTATTTACAGCCATTACTTGGATAACATTGCTGCAGGTGATGTGTTTTAAAATTTTTTAGTGCCAGGGCCTGCCTAGTTTAATCTTGTTGACACTTCCCTGATGATATTAAATTTTGGTAATTTAGTATTTGGAGTGAGAATGATGTACATGTGGGAGCCAAAATTAATTTTCTGAGCTCTTAATGAGAAAATAACTGGGTACCTATCTACAGTCTACATTGTTTTTTATTTTATTATCTGATGTGATAATTACATAGTAGATGCACAATAAATACTAATCTACTTCTGCTCCCAGCTCTTTGTTCTATCCTCATCTCTCAACTACCCCTGCTTTTTAAAATCAAAATATATCCGGAATGTATGTGAAAGTATAGGATATGGAAGTATGTTGCAGTGATAGTGTTGTAACTCTGATAAGGATGGTAACCTGTGTTATATCATTCTCTTATTAGTTTTGACATTCATTTGGAATTTTAAATCCTAGACTTTATAAAACTTTTGTAATTTTATCAGAAGTAACCTACTACTTGATTCTGCATAATAACATCAGACAGTGCAGCAACCAGAGTATTAAAGATGTAGAACAGTTCTGTTTAGTCCCTTTTTAAGTGGAGCTTTTTTCTTTCTAATGTTTGTTTAAAAGAACTTGCTCCTTGAAAATCTGGCTTCTTGGTCTTGACCTTTCAATCAAGTCCCAAGTGTGTTTTGTAATATCTTTCAGTTTCTATAGAAATTACTGTCAGAAGTTCTACCATTTACTAGGGAGATCACTAGGTAGAGAAAATGAATGGGGATGAAAAAATCCCTCTGGCTCTTATTAACTTGTTTATATACACTTGTTTAATGTGCTGATAGTTATGTTTGAATTTGTAGGGCTATTTGTGTTTTTCAGAATAGATAATGTAGAAGCCTAGAAATCATACATAAAATACTAATTTTTATCTTAGTCCTACTAGTTAGAAAATTTTCCATTTTACGTTCTGGGTAGTAAGCTAGCATATTTTTTCTAAAAAAATTTCTGTATTTTTTAGGAGGGGTCAAAGAGAATGAATAATTTTTTAGAATTAGAGAGTGTTGACTTTTCCTTGCATTTTTGTTGAGTATAACAAATTCACTTTATGTGTGTAAATGCTTTCTGGCTGATTATTAGCAACTAACTTTAATTATACTATCAGATAACTGCAGTAGAAACATCCGTAACTAATGATAGTTTTCTGATTATTTGCTATGCTATCATAATTTATAATTGCTCGTTGCAAAACTCTTGAGACTAATGGCCTCTGTGGCTTAGCAAGGAGCTTGTGGAGCTGGAAAATCAAGAATCACGTAAAGGTTATACTTGTAGAAAACTCAGAAAGGTTGTTTGTCGCACAGACTTAATGATTTGGCCTTTCCCCCTATATAGCAGCCCGAAGTACCTCAGACCTAAAGGTTCCTTTGTCTTAGTAATGGAAGAAATTTGTTTGGAACTAAGAGCAACCCTCATTCATAGAAATCATTATGTCAGATAATAATTGTTTGTAAAACATACATACCTTCCACAAAGCCTAAAACTGCCACACTCACACGTTGCAACGTTAATGCTTCTTTTCTCTCCTTTGATAAGCAATATAAATTTCAGGGCTTTGAAAAGTCAGAAAGACAAGTAATAGTCAATTAAGAGCCCAAAAGTTATATAGAGTATGTAGCTGGTAATCGAATTGCTTAAGTAGGAAGGAAAAGGAAAAGAAAATACTTAATATCTGTGATCAGTCTAAACAGATATCTTGCTACAATCTGAATTGAATGGTACACTGACTATATTACTTGAATGTTTGTCCCTAAATTTTTATTATCTTTAAATACAGTTAGGCATCCAAAGGAAATGAAGAGCTAATTACAAGAAGGAAATTTAAATGTAGGGGCCTGAATGTGTTTGTATTTTTATTTTACTTTTTCAGTATCTTTGAACTTCACGTGAATAGTTAAATCAACTTAAACTATAACTTTAAAATATTTTTTAAAGTTTGATGACTAATACATATATATGAAATGAACACAAATCTATTACCAAAAGCCATCATATTCTTCTTAGGATGAGTGTTCAGAGTATACAGTTTTCAAAAGAAGAATTGCAAACTATCTGTGTACTTAGAAAGTTCAATGCAAAATATAAAGTAATTCTGGAGGGAAGACATATCTAATATGAAGAGAAGTGATTTAACAATAGGACAAAGATTCCTGAGGGCACAGGGGAAGAGCTGTGGAGGCAGGGAGGAAGCTGACATGGATTGGAGTGGAGGGAGCAGGGAATGGTGACTCAGTGGAGCAAGAGTGCAGTATATTGTCTTATCTTCACGGAAGCAGAAGCCTGAATTGTGTGGAGCAAAGGTGTCTAACAAAATAAATAACAATACAATATAACATAGCTAATGTTAATTTGTTGTTTTCTAAGTCAGTGGGCAGCCCACAGGGATCCATTTCTATTTGAGCTTACCACCAAAGGCGTAGAAAGAAGATAGAGCACTAGACTTGGAGTGAGGAAGCACCTGCTTCAATCCTATCTCAGACATTTATCAACTGTGTGACCTTGAGCAAGTCACTTAGTCTCAGGGAGCCTCTCTTTCCTCTTCTGTAAAAAGAGGGGTTGGACTCGATGATCTTTAAAGCTCCTTCCATATAACATATCATATGATCATATATGTGATCCTTGGTAATGTTGATTTGATTATGCATCCTTGAATAAGAAGTGGATGAGGAGCAGGTTATGGGTACTAGAGTGGGGCTAATGGCAAGTCCTTGGTGATCAGGGAAGAAATTGCTGAATTTCTAGAGTGTAGCTGGTTTTAGGCAGCTGAGACCTGTTCAGGGTAGTCAGCTCAAGTTCCCCAAGGCTCTGTAGTAGGCCTTCTTCTCCACCTATAGTGTTTTACTTGGGTGAATATAACTAGCTCCTATGGTTTTAGTTATGTCCTTGCAGGGGATTCTCAGAGCTACTTGTTCAGCCCTAACCTTTTTCCTGACTTCCAGTGTCACATCTCCAACTGACTTCTCAACATCTCAGACTGGATTGTCCCATAGACATCTGAAGCTCAGTCTGTCCACACTAAACTCATCAGTGGTCAAGACCTACCATTTCTACTTTCTTTTTAAAAAATATTTATTTATTTATTTTTAGTTTTCAACATTCACTTTTCAGTATTTTGAGTTCTAAATTTTTTCCCCTCCCCAAGATGGCATGCAATCTGATATAGGCTATACATGTACAGTCACATTAAACATGTTTCCACATTAGTCATGCTGTAAAGACGAATCAGAACCAAAGGGAATAACCACAAGAAAGAAAAAACAAAAAAAGAGGCAATAGTATGCTTCGATCTGCATTCAGACTCCATAGTTCTTTCTCTGGATAGCATTTTCCATCATAAGTCTTTTGGAATTGTCTTAGATCGTTGCATTGCAGAGAGGAGCTAAGTCTATCAAAGTTGATCATCGAATGGTATTGCTTTTACTGTGTACGGTGTATTCCTGGTTCTGCTCACTTCACTCAGCATCAGTTCATTCAAGTCTTTCCAGGTTTTTCTGAAAGCCTCTTGCTTGTCATTTCTTCTTGTTCTTGTTCTTTTTTTTTTTTTTTGCGAGGCAGTTGGGATTAAGTGACTTGCCCAGGGTCACACAGCTAGTGTCAAGTGTCTGGTCTTAGACCATATTTGAACTCAGGTCCTCCTGACTCCAGGGCTGGGGCTCTATCCACTGCACCACCTAGCTGACCATTGTCATTTCTTATAGCACAATAGTATTTCATTACAATCATGTACCACAACTTGTTCAGCCATTCCCTGACTGATAGGCATCCCCTCAATTTCCAGTTCTTTGCCACAGCAAAAAGAGCTGCTGTAAAAATTTTTTTACATAGAGGTCTTTTTCCTTTTCCTTTGATCTCTTTGGTATACAGACTTAGTAGTGGTATTGCTAGATAAAAGGGTACACAGTTTTATAGCTCTTTGGGCATAGTTCCAAATTGCTTTCTGGAATGGTTGTTTCAGTTCACAACTCCACCAACAAAGTATTAGTCTTTCCCATTTTCCCCACATCATCTCCAACATTTATCATTTATCATATTGAAGGGATGCCTATCAGTCGGGGAATGGCTGAACAAGTTGTGGTACATGATTGTAATGAAATACTATTGTGCTATAAGAAATGACAATGGTCAGCTAGGTGGTGCAGCGGATAGAGCCCCGGCCCTGGAGTCAGGAGGACCTGAGTTCAAATATGGTCTAAGACCAGACACTTGACACTAGCTGTGTGACCCTGGGCAAGTCACTTAATCCCAATTGCCTTGCCAAAAAAAAGAAGAAGAAGAAGAAGAAAAAGAAGAAGAAGAAGAAGAAGAAGAAGAAGAAGAAGAAGAAGAAGAAGAAATGACAAGCAAGAGGCTTTCAGAAAAACCTGGAAAGACTTGATTTATCATTGGATAGGTGTGATGTCGTGCCTCAGAGTTATTTTAATTTGCATTTCTCTAATCAATAGTGATTTAGAGCATTTTCATATACCTATAGATAGCTTTAATCTGTTCATCTGAAAACTGCCCATTCATATCCTTTGACCATTTATTAATTGGGGAATGACTTGTATTCTTATAGATTTTACTCAGTTCTCTATATATTTGAGAAATAATCAGAGACACTGGCTGTAAAAATTATTTCCCAGCTTTCTGCTTCCCTTCTGATCTTGGTTGCATTGGCTTTGTTTGTGCAAGAATTCTTTAATTTAGTGTAATCAAAATTATCCATTTTGCATTTCATAGTGTACCCTACCCCTTGTTTGGTCATAAATTCTTCCCTTCATCATAGATCTAACAGATAAACTATTTCTTGCTCTCCTAATTTGCTTCACCCTTTATGTCTAAATGGTGTACCCATTTTGACCTTATCTTGGTATACAGTATAAGATGTTGGTCTGTGTCTAGTTTCTGCCACTCTGTTTTTCAATTTTCCCAGCAATTTTTGTCAAATAGTGAGTTCTTATCCCAGAAGCTGGGATTTATTTGTGTTTATCAAACAGTAGATTACTATAGTCATTGACTTCTGTGTCTTATATACCTAACCTATTCCACTGATCTGCCATTCTGTTTCTTAGCCAGTACTAAGTTGTTTTGATGATTGCTGCTTTATAATATGGTTTTAGTTCAATATGGCTTCACTTCCCTTGAGTTTCTTTTCATTAATTCCCTTGATATTTTGGACCTTTTGTTCTTCCAGATGAATTTTGTTAATATTTTTTCTAGCTCTATAAAATAATTTTTGGTAGTTTCATTGGTATGGCACTGAATAAACAAATTTAGGTAGAATTGTCATTTTTATTGTATTAGTTCAGCCTACCCATGAGCAGCTGATATTTTTCCAGTTATTTAGCTCTGATTTCATTTGTGTGAAAAGTGTTTTATAATTGTGTTCATATAGTTCCTGGGTTTGTCTTGGCAGGTAGACTCCCAAATATTTTATATTGTCTACAGTTACTTTAAATGGAATTTGTCTTTCTATCTCTTGCTGTTGGGCTTTGTTAGTAATATATAGAAATGCCTATGATTTTGTGGGTTTATTTTACATCCTGCAACTTTGCTAAAGTTGTTTATTATTTCAGGTAGTTTTTTACTTAATTTTTTAGGGTTCTCTAAGTTTACCATCATGTCATCTGCAAAGAGTGATAGCTTTGTTTCTTCATTGTCTATTCTAATTCCTTCAATTTCTGTTTCTTCTCTTATTGCTAAAGCTAACATTTCTAGTACAATATTGAATAACAGTGGTGATAGTGGACATCCTTGTTTCACCCATGTTCTTAGTGCAAGTACTTCTAGCTTATCCCCATTACATATAATGCTTGCTGATGGTTTCAGATGCTGCTTATTTTAAGGAACACTCCACTGATTCCTATGCTCTCTAGTGTTTTTAAAAGGAATGAGTGTTATATTTTGTCAAAAGCTTTTTTTGCATCTATTCAGACAATCATAAGATTTCTGTTAATTTTGTAATTGATACCCAAAGAGATCAAACAAATGGGAAAAGGACCCACATGTACAAAAATATTCATAGCAGCTCTTTTTGTGGTGGCAAAGAATTGGAAATTGAGAGGATGCCCATCAATTGGGGAATGGCTGAGCAAGTTGTGGTATATGAATGTAATGGAATACTATTGTGCTATAAGAAATGATGAGCATGCTGACTTCAGAAAAACCTGGAAAGACTTTTATGGTCTGATGCTGAGTGAAGTGAGCAGAACCAAGAGGACTTTGTACACAATAACAGCCACGTTATGCAATGACTAAGAATGTTAAACTGAACCCTTCTCAGCATTATGAGGATCTAAGACATCTCCAGAGGCCTTGGGATGGAAAATGCCGTCCACATCCAAAGGAAGAACTATGGAAGTCGAATTGCTATCACTTGTTTTTACCTTAAAGTGTTGAGTTTTGTTTCATCTTTCTGATGGTTCCTCCTATTGGTTTTAATTTTTACTTACAACTTCACTAATGTGAAAATATGTTTAATGGGTATGTAAATGTAAAGCCTATGTCAGATTGTGTGCCGTCTTGGGGAGGGTAGGGGGGAGAAAAAGGGAGAAAAATTTTCAACTCAAAAGCATATGAAAAAAAAACATAAAAAAAATTTGTAATTGATATAGTTAATTATGCTGATAGTTTTCCTAATATTGAACCAGCCCTGCATTGCTGATATAAATCCCACATGGCCATAGTGTATTGTCCTCATGATAAGTTGCTGTAATCTCTTTGCTAATATTTTATTTAAAATTTTTGAATCTATGTTCATTAGGGAAATTAGCCTATAATTTTCTTTCTCTGTTTTGGCTCTTCCTGCTTTAAGTAACAGCACCATATTTGTATCATAAAAAGAATTTGGTAGGACTCTTTCTTCTCCTGTTTTTCCAAATAGTTCATATAGTATTGGGTTTAATTATTCTTTAAATGTTTGCTAGAATTCACTTGTAAATCCATCTGGCCCTGGAGATTTTTTCTTGGGGAGTTCATTGATGGCTTGTTCAGCTTCTTTTTCTGAAATGAGGTTATTTAATTATTTTATTTCCTTTTCTGTTAATCTGGGCAACTTATATTTTTGTAAATATTCATCCATTTCACTTAGATTGTCAGATTTATTGGCATACTGTTGGGCAAAATAGCTCCTAATTATTGTTTTAATTTTTTCTTCATTGCTCGTGAATTCACCCTTTCAATTTTTTGTACTGATAATTTGGTTTTCTTTTTTTTTAATCAAATTAACCAAAAGTTTATCTATTATTTTTTTTCATCAAACCAGCTCTTAGTTTTGTTAATTCAATTGTTTTCTTAATTTCAATTTTATTGATCTCTCCTTTGATTTTCAGAATTTTTAATTTGGTATTTAATTGAGGATTTTGAATTTGTTCTTTTTCTAGCTTTTTTAGTTGCACACCCCATTCATTGATCTCCTCTTTCTCTATTTTATTCACGTAAGCATTTAGAGATTATAGCTGCATCCCATAAGTTTGGTATGTTGTCTCATTATTGTCATTCTCTTGGATGAAGTTATTGATTGTTTCTATGATTTGTTGTTTGATCCACTCATTCTTTAGGATTAGATTAAGTGATTATTTAGTTTTCAATTAGTTTTTAGTCACTTCCCATGGCCCTTTATTACATGTAATTTTTATTACATCATGATCTAAAAAGGATGCATTTAAAGCTTCTGCCTTTCTGCATTTGTGAGGTTTTTATGCCCTAATACACGATCAGTTTTTGTGTAGGTGCCATGTGCCACTGAGAAAAGCACATATTCCCTTCTATCCCCATGAAATTTTCCCTAGAGGCCTGCCATATCTAACTTTTCTAAAATTCTGTTTGCCTCCTTCTTTCTTGTTTATTTTGTAATTAGATTTATCTAGTACTGAGAAAGGGAGGTTGAGGTCCCCCGCTAGTATAGTTTTTCTGTCTACTTCTTCCTATAACTCATTTAACTTCTCTAAGAATTTGGATAGTGTACCATTTGGTGTATATATGTTTAGTAATGATATTACTTCATTGTGATACCTTTTGGCTGTATGTAGTTTCCTTCCTTATGTTTTTTAATTAAATCTATTTTTGCTTTTGCTTTGTCTGAGATCAGGATTGCTATCCCTGCTTTTTTTACTTTAGCTTTACCCAGTGTGTATCTCTCTGCTTCATATGTATTTCTTGTAAACAACACATTGTAGATTATAGTTTTTAATCCACTTTGCTCTCCACTTCCGTTTCATGGGAGAGTTCATCCCATTTACATTCACAGTTATGATTACTAACTGTGTCTTTCTCACCAGCCTATTTCCCCCTTCCTGCATTTATACTTTTCTCTCTCCTTTCTCCTTTTCCCTCCTCACTAGTGTTTTGCTACTGACCACCACCTCCCTCAATCTGCCCTCCCTTCTATAAGCCTCCCTCCCTTTTCATTCCTCTTCCGCTAATATTTCTTCCCTTCCTTCGGCCCTCCCTTCTATCCACCCCTTACCTTTTCTTTCACCTTTCCCCTCCTACTTCCTATAGGATAAGTTAGATTTCTATACCTGAGTGTGTGTGTGTGTGTGTGTGTGTGTGTGTGTGTGTGTGTGTTATTCCCTCTTTGAGCCAAATCCAATGAGAGTAAGGTTCAAACAATGCTTGTCTCCCTTTTTTTCAATCATCATATCAAAGTCAACTTATACCCATACCCTCTGTCTGTGCATACCCCTTCTAAATGTTGTATTAGAGATACAGTTCTCAAGAGTTATAAGTATCACCTTCCCATGTAGGGATATAACCAGTTTAACCTTATTGAATGTCATGGTTTTCTTTTTTCTTTCCTGTTTACCTTTTCATGCTTCTCTTGAATCTTGTATCTGAAGATTGAATTTTCTGTTAAGCTCTGTCTTTTTCATCAAGAAAGTTTGGAACTCCCTTATTTCATTGAATGTCCATCTCCTCACCTGAAATATTATGCTCAATTTTGCTGGGTAGTTGATTCTTGGTTGTAATCCAAGATCCTTTGCCTTCCAGAATATCATATTCCAAGTCCTCCAGTCCTTTAATGTAGAAGCTGCTAGGTTCTGTGTAATCTTGACTGTTATTTCCACAATATTTAAATTATTTCTTTCTGGCTGCCTGTAGTATTTTCTCCTTGATCTGATAATTCTGGAATGTGGCTGCAATATTTCTTGGAGTCTTCATTTTGAGATCTCTTTCAGAAGGTGATCAGTGGATTCTTTTGGTGACTATTTTACCCTCTGATTCTAGGGCCTCAAGGCAGTTTTCCTTAATAATTTATTAAAAGATGCTCTCCAGGCTCTTTTTTGATCATGGCTTTCAAGTAGACCAATAATTTTTAAATGATCTCTCCAGGAGCTATTTTCCAGATCAGTTGTTTTTCCAATGAGGTATTTTACATTTTCTTCTATTTTTTTCTTCTTTTGATTTTCTTTGACTGATTCTTGATGTCTTATAGTCATTAACTTCCACTTGCTCAATTCTAATTTTTAAGGAATTGTTTTCTTCAGTTAGCTTTTGTACCTCCTTTTCCATTTGGCCAACTCTACTTTTTAAGGAGTTCTTCTCTTCAGTGGATTTTTATACCTCCTTTTCCATTTGGCCAGTTCTACTTTTTAAGGAGTTGTTTCCTTTAGTCAATTTTTGTTCTTCCTTTTCCAAGTTGTTTACTCTCTTTTCATACCTCTTATTTCTTTTCCCAATTTTTCTTCTACCTCTGCTATTTGACTTTTAAAATCCTTCTTGAGCTCTTCCAAGAAAGTCTTTTGCGCTTGAGACCAATTCATATTCCACTTTAAGGTTTCGAATGTAGACATACTGACAACATTGCCCTCTTCTAAGTTTGTGTTTTGATCTTCCCTGTCCCCATAGAAACAGTTTTTGGGCAGTATTCTTTTTTGCTATTTGCTCACCTTTTTTTGCCTGTTTCCTGGCTTTGCCAGTGTCCCAAGCTTCTTGTACTGGGGGCCTGGTCAATGGTTTTGTGTGCTGTGGCCTCAGGTGCTGGCAGCTGGAGGCTGTAGGGGTCTAGCAGCTTACCTGATGCTGAGCTGTAATTCTACCGGTGGTGTCTGGTGTGTGCTGAGGCCAGGTGGGGTTTTTGAGGTGGTGGGCTGCTGGGGGACTCCTGCCCACCAGGGACTGTGCATGAGGGAGTCTGCTGCTGGAGTTTCCCTGCCTGCCCAGGGCAGTGCGGGTACCTGTGGTAGTTCTCTGAACGGGAGTCTGCTGGTTCCTTTGGCTATGCTAGGGCATGTCGGGATCCTGGTGTTGGCATTTGCCTGCTCTACCACTCTGGGGCTCAGGATCTCTTGCTGGTTTGCTGAGGTGAGGCTTGTTACTGGCTTGCTGGTATGCTTTCTGTCCTGGAATGCACTCTCCTTGTACCCTAGTGAAATGGACTTTTTTTTTTTAACCGGTCTTCCAAGTTTCCTCAGTTAAAAGATGGCTTCACTCCATCTTTCCACTGGCTGTGCTGTTCCAGGGTTTTTCTTGGAGTGCTATTTTCTGTTTTTTGGTTTATGTTTTTCCCAGAGGTCAGTAAGGGAGACTGAAAGTGACTTCCTGCTTACTCTACCATCTTGGCTTCCGGAAGTCTAAAGCTCATTTTCACTTTCATAGCATCTCTTGTATGTGCCCATTTCTCTCTTCTGACCCTGCAGTCACCTTGACGCAGTCCCTTGTCTCCTCAAAACTAGACTGTTGCAGTGCTCTGCTAGTTGGTCTCCCTTCATCTCTTCCCCACTCCAATCCATCCTCCACTTAGCACTTAAACTGACCTTTCTAAAATCCAAGTCTGACCATATCACACACACAAACATCCTCCCTTCCCTCAATAAGCTCCACTGGTTCCTTTTTATCTCCAGGATCAAGTATAAAATCCTCTGCCTTTAAGGCCCTTCATGACCCTTAAGACCATCCTACCTTTATAATCCTCTTACATCTTACTTCCCTCTAGTGACACTGGCTTCCTTGCTACTGCTTGCATGAAACACTCCATCTCCTGACTCCTAGTATTCTATTTTCACTGGCTATCCTCCATGCTTGGAATGCTTTCCCTTTTCATCTCTGCCTCCTAGCTTCCCTGGCTTCCTTCAAGTATTAGATAAAGTCCCACCTTCTGCAAGAAACCTTTCCTTAGTCTCCTTAATGCTAGTGACTTTCCTCTGAGATTATCCCCGATTTGTCCTGTATGTGTCTTGTTTGTATGTAGTTGTTTGCATGTTGTCTCCTACATTAGACTGTGAGCTTCTTGAAAGCAGGGATTTTTTGCCTTTCTTTGTATCTCTACATAGTAGAGCACTTAATTAATCTTAATTGAGTAGGTGGTGTCAGGGAAGGTTTCATCATAGTTTTCTCTGCCCCAGGCTCAATATTCCCAGTTATTTTAACTAGTTAGAGGCCTTGTGAAGTAATGGATAGAGGGCTGGTTTGGGAGTTAGGGAGAACTAGATTCAAATTCTTCGGCTGATGCACACAAGCACATGCTAGCCATGTGTCAAAGGAAGGAAGGAGGGAAGAAACAGGCATTTATTAGATTCCTACTTTGTGCCAGGCACTGTGCTAAATGCTTCACAAATATCTCATTCAATCCTCACAACAACCCTGAAAAGTAAATATTATCCTCACCCCCAATTTACAGTCAAGGAAACTGAAGCAAACAGAGATTAGGTGCTTTGCCCAGGATCCCACAGCCAAGAAGTATCTGAGGCTGGATTTGAACTCAGGTCTTCCTGACTCCTGGTCAAACCCTCTATCCACAGTCACTTAGCCTAGATCTGTAGGGTGCAAGGGATTCCACAGTACAAGACAATATAAAGTTGAATTAACTATTTCAGAGTCCAGTTTGGGAAGGGAGGAAGATATAGCCAGAGCATCGATATCAGTCTTCAGAAAGCACTGAAGGGTTAAGGGACTGGTGTTCATGGTCATGCTGGAAAAATACATTTAGAAGGATTACGGCACAGGAAGAAATAGAGTGATAGAGATTATGGTCAGAGAGGAATTTCAGAATTTTGATCATGTGAATAGAATACTTGTGGGCAATGGTTTGATCATCAGTCTGACCTTCCCTGTGTGTGATTGAGGTGGAATAAAGATGTAGGTTTTAGAGACTGAGGAAGTTAACAGAAGTGTGAAGGCTTTTGTCAACTAATGGCTAGTTTCCTTCTGTAACTGCTTCATAGATCTCTGCCTCCAGTCGTTCCCAGCTCTAATCCATCCTATACATTGTCATCAGATTAACGTTTCTAAAACAGCAGATATATAGTTGCTGTTTCCTTGCTGAAAAACCTGGGATGCCTTCTTACTCCATCCTTGATTACCTAACCACCATGATCTCCCTGAGGCCCTGGAGTCAGGAGGACCTGAGTTCAAATGTGGCCTCAGACACTTGATACTAGCTGTGTAACCCTAGGCAAGTCACTTAACCCCAATTGCCCTACCCAAAATTAAGTAAATAAATAGATAGATAGATAGATAGATAGATAGATAGATAGATAGATAGATAGATAACATATCTTGGAAATATTCAGTCTCAAACAAAATGCCACTTAAATAATACAGGGGTATAAAAGCAAATTAGTGTTTATTAGAGGAATTTTTTAAACCATAATTGAAAATCTGAAACAGTTATTGTATTCACAAGTCTACACATCTGAGTGAATTGACATCACTCTTCCTCCTAGTTGTGACTTAAGAAAAACTCTAACCTCAGTGGCATAGACTCTCTGCTGTCTTTGATAGAAGAGTCATTTCTACCTAGATTCTCTAAAAAACCTGGTAAAGATTTTCTTTTATTTTGGGCACCTTAAAGTTGGAAACCTCTAGATTTTAGCAGCTGGCATTCAGGCTTCCTCATTTTCCCTCAGTTCTGTGATGGATTCCTCACTTACCGCTTCATATGTTTTCCAGTACTCCAGTGGGTCTGTGGTCTCATTGATGTCGGTGTGCCCTCTGGTGATACACAGCACTTACCTGTTCTCACTCATCTTGTGCAGCATTTGTCCATAGTCATTCTCTCAACAGTTCACCACAGGTGTGCTCCCCACTGTGCTGAGAGCCTTTCTCAGGTTCTCTTGACATTGTGAGGGTACCATTGAGAGCATATGGGCTGGCCAGTGGTTATTCCATGTTCTAATCATATGACCAGCCAATTTCTTAAAAAAGTTTTACATTTCTTTGGTAAAATCCTTTAAACTGCCTCTCCTTCATAGTTTTTTGTAACATATTGTAGTCTGCTCATAACTACCATGCACTGCTCTATTGCCCTTTTAGTAATTGTCAGCTTAATTTCTTTAGAAATTCTGTGATTTGCAGCCATTCAGCAGCATAAAAGGAGAGTAGTATCAAAAAGGTAGACTTTTGTTCCAAGGAGAAAATTAGGGTCATTACAATAACTTTGTGATTTTCCAAGGCATTCCAGCTCTTCCCCTCTTATTCTGTTTTGGGTCATATTGTCCTTTTGATAAGATTTCTCACCAGCGAAAAATTATATAAACTGATGCAAAGTGAAGTATGTATGCAACAATTACAACAAGGTAAAGGGAAACAGCAACAAAGCCTTCAAAACTGACTGCTGAGAAATTATGATGACCAAGCGTGACCCCAGAGATGAGATGTGAGAATGCACCTTACTCCCTCTTTGCAATGGAGTTGGGAGGGTGTGATTTTGAGAGCAGAATTAAATATGATTTAGTATTTGATTGATATGTTTACTTTTACTGAACTGATTTTTTCTTTATTCTTTGTTAAAAAGAATGAATCTCTAGGAGGGGAAAGGAAAAAGTTATATTGGAAAATGAAGATGATGTAGAAACAAAAGATATCAATAAAATTTTTTTAAAAGATATACTGTAGATAATCTTGTCTGATTCTATATTTATTAAAATCAAGCAAATTATAAAATAGGAAGCCATGCTCCATTAACAGTGTTTGGCAGATCCAACACAGAATACAAGTCAAAGAGGGATTTCTGTTGTTTCTAATGGTACAATCTAGAATCATTTGAGTTTGGCCTAATTGCCTATACAGGAATAAATCAATACCTGTCATCCACATTAAGATATGTAATTTTATATGGACAACTTCTAGAGCCTGTATTTCACTTTCTTGTCCCTTTCTCTTTTTCTCTCTCAGACCTTGCAAATGGAGTACTCAGATATCATTGCAAAAATGTAAGGAAGGTTTATCTTCCTTCTTCTTCAGCACGTTCTCAATTTACTGGCACCCAGGTCTAGTTCTAGGGGATGAGGAACAAACAGAGAAATGGTAACAGGCTTGTCTGTGTTGTGAACATCATTATAGATCACAGGTCTCCTTCCTGTACCTCTTGGCAATTTGACTTACAGGAGGAGAAAAAGTCCTTAGAGTTGACAGCTTATTTTTATGCTCTGCTTTTAGCTTTATATATACAATGGACTATTTCATGCAGTTTCTAAGTCCTTTGTTCCCATGCCCAGGAATCCCCAACTTCTTTGTGGCATTGCTCAGCTTCCAGTTGATTTTGAACGTAGAGATTTCTGACTGACAACGTATGTGGGGACTTAAGAATATTGAAGGGAAAATCTTACTATTTGTTTATAGGGAAGAGAGATTCTGTCAACTTTTACAAATAGCTTTTAGCCATGTTTCCTTGGAAAATGCCCATTTGACAGGAAGCAAGGTATGCCAGAAGCCACCAGTCATAGATCTCTCCCATCATTTCAAGTGAACCTTTTACATTCTCAGAAAATATAGAAAGGAAGTGCTGGCAACAGCCTCTGGCCTTACGCCTTCACTGTATGAAGCTCAGTGCCATCTAAATTTAGTGAGTCTCTGCTAATTCTAAGATTCTCTGATTCTAGTGTCCGTGTTATTACTTGGTGAATCTTAGCTGCTCTGTCTCAATGAAGTCTTTCCTAGAAGGTATGCATCTACTGAGACTGTTGACTAGGAGGTTTTATTTTCCTGTTCCTACCAATTGTCTTCTTCCTGAGGGTCACTTATCCTGCAGTGATCTTTGCCTTGCTTTAGGTTGGGTTGTAGTAGTGCCCCTGAGAGGACTTCCTCATAAAATCGCATACAAAGCTGTATGGAATATGGTAGAAGGATTCTTTGTAATTTGACCATCTGAATTCTTACCACAAAAATTAACTAAAAGCTTTTGACTAAGGAGCTGAAATTAGTCTTTTTGTTTTATTTTAAGGCTATAGACAGCAGAAGTTTATGATCTGGTTCTGTGTTTCTTGCGCTAGCTGTATACTTAGTCTGGTAGATTAATAATGTGGCTTTATTGAATGAGTGGAGGCAGTAGGAATTTTAACATGGTCCAGTTTCTGGTTGGGAGGGGGAAAGGAAAACTCCACAATCAGGGAGCAGAGGCTGCTAGTAGCCCCCCTCAAGGGAGTTCAGTATTCCCTCATCTTTGACCACAGGAACCCAAAGCATTTTCAGACTTCTTCTCACCATAATCAGTGCCTAATTGTCTGTGCGTTAATCATTCAATAGAGTGATCTTTTTTGTTACCTACATTCTTAGACATAAAAACTTGAATTTGGTCACTCAGAAAATCAGTTCAATTCAATAAATAAGTAGAAAATACATATAAAATAATTTCAGTGGATGGAGGGAAGTAGTGACAACTGAGGAATCCAGAAAAGCCCCATGTGAGAGATTATTTGAAATCAGTCGTCCTAGGAAGTCTTTATACATTTTGTAATTATTAAATTTAAACCAAATCAGTTAAATTTAATTGACCACCAGCCCACACTGGACCTTCTATTCAGGCTCTCCAAATAGGCATGACACCATTAAGTACTGCTATGCAAAATTTTTAGTGTCTAGTGATATGAAGTGTACCAGGGACTTAGTAGTGCAACCATCATACTTGTGGCAACCCCTTCCAGCTGCGTTGGCGGGTAGTAACATTTTCCCTCACAAACTCGCCCTTGTTCCTTGCCCTTGGAGTATGATGCTTTTGTTAGTGATGGCAAATACCATTTTTCACTTCTCCTTCCACTCCAAGCTGGGCCTCCATCAATAGCTGTTATTGTCTATATGTTTCTTAAATTTTCTGACCACATTTCCTCACGTCAGCCCTAGGTCCCTTACCATATTACTCATGGTCCTTTGGATGAAGACTTACTTTTCTGCAATAGGTCCATCATCTCCTGTGTGACCCCATGTTTAGCCTATTTGTTCTCCATGGCCCTGGATTGTTGTGTGCATTTTGTCATGTTTGGTTTTGATGGGTAGTTGAGGAGTTCAGAGTGTTTGAGTGTTTGAGTTTGATCTATCTCTAGATAGGAAGAGGCCTGAGAGGCTCCTGAGGGAGAGAGGTCAACTTAGGTTTCAAAATTGAGAAATAACTTTTTTTTTTTGCAAGAATTTTTTTTTAGACATGACCAGTGTGAGAATTTGTTTTGCTAGAAAGATTTTGTTTTTCTTTTAATTTTTTTTTTCTTCAGTGGGAGGCAGTTGAGGAATAAAATAGATTTTCATTCATTTAAAAAACTAAAAAATTGCTTTTTTTTAAAGCAGTGTTTGATCTAAAATGTAAGAAACATCACAGGCTGGGCAAACTTTTAATAAATACCTGTTAAATAAATGAATGCAGCACTTCTTTGGCCTTAATGGTGTTCCCCTAAATTTGAAGGCTTATAAAGATCTGCTTATAATTTTAATATGTCACCATGTCAATTTGCTCATCCATCTTGATCCTTTTCTCCTATTTCTGAGAAAAACTAATCAAGATAACTGATTAGAAAGAAGTTAGACTTGTCTTAGACATAATGCTTTTATTTCAGCTTACTTCCTATTAGGGTCTAGACACATGGGCTAGTTTCAGTGACTGTGTAATTAACTGTTACACTTTGTTTATTTTAGATTGATGTATAAATGAGGTAATTTTTTTACGTTAAAGGGAGTGAGAAATGTATGCTTAGACTAATGTTGATAAGGGGGGCTTTGTATCCTCAGCATTATCAGTAAGTCAGAAAGTGTTTGTCAGGAGCAGACTGGTTAGTAGTCCATTACTTGATTTTGAGAGCTCTGGAATGAACTCTATTTAGAACATATTTTCCCCTTGCATTTGCAGCAAGATGTGCTCATTTTGAGAGTGATAATGAACATGTAGGTTGCCTTCATCTTCTTTTCAATTTTGTCTGATGTTTAGTATTCAGTATAAAACAAATGAGAAAAAAATATCCATATCTTTGTGAACTTCATGGTCCAATTTATTGGTAGTATTTCACTAGGGGAACATTTGGCATCTCAAGAGAATGGCATTTCAAGAGAATATTTTCTGGAGTTTTAATTTCTCTTCCACATCAGGATAATGTGGGACATTCGGCCATTCTTGAACATTAGCTAGGAAATAACTTTTGTCCTTGCCCATCCTAATTTCACTTTTTTGCCATTTGCCTGGTCAGCATGTTATAAATTTGAAAATACATTTTTTAAATATTATCATGCCATTTAGTTAATAAATAAGGAAATTATTTGTTCTCTGAAGTCTATGGTACCTTTAAAAGTCTTTATCATTTTGCTGCTTATGCATCACATTAGAACGCAATGACACCATAAACAAATTCCAGACTGCAGAGAGAGAAAGACTGGTTTAAGATGTGATTAAGATAGTACAACCATGCCTAAGCATTATGTATTGTGGGATTTTTACGTGGATTTTCCCTTTTATTCAAACATTACTAAGGATTTGAAGCGTTCATTACCAGCTGGACTCGGTCTGTCAGAAACCCAAATTACATCTCATGGCTTTGACAGCACCAAAGAGGGGGTCATTGAAGCAGGACCATTTCAAGGTAAGAGCTCCCCTCCACTTTTTCTTAATTATCCAGTTCATAACTATGGTATATTTTATTAATATCTCAAATGCTTGTAACTATTAACAAACTAGTATTAATCATCATTGTAATCGTCAGATTATCAAAGTAATATTTAATAATATTCTTCACATAAAGAATTCAATATTCACAACACAGTTTCTTTGGCCATAGTTTCATAGAACTTTAAAAATTAGTTTTGTAAATCTTTAATTAAGAGCATAATCATTGTAATAAAATATCAACACTGAAACAATTTTTTCAAAGACCAAGGGAATGCTAAGGCTTTTTTTTTTGCAGATATAGAGGGAATGGACTTATGATTTCACTGGTATGGAGGGCTAGCAGGTAAAGAAACTCCCTCCACCAATGCCGTTTGGCACCTTCTGTGTAACCTAATAGTGTTAGAGAGTTGTCCAGAGCACTAAAAGCTGTGTGTTTGATTTGGTTTGTGCACATGTGTATTTCCTTTACATTTTAAGGTAATTGATTAAGCACCTTTGTGATGGGGGTGGGGGATAATGCTATTTTAATATTATTACCCATGTAATCAATGAAGATTTTTTGAATTTTCAGAATATTTTAATTCATTGCTAAGAGTTCAGAGCAAAACTGTGGAACTGGATTTCGTTTTCCAGAATTCTGTTAATGGTGTCTGAGTCATCACAGATTTAATAACATGGAACATTTAAGGATCCTTGATCTTGTAGGTCTGAGTCCTGCCTGATGTAGATCATAAGCCCCTGAAGAGATAGCCTTTATGAGCTGCCTAATGGTTATCTCATGATAGTCAGTCAACAGGTGTATAAACACCTGTACAGGGGGTACTCTATTACCAGACACTAGACACTGCGCCAGCTTCTAATGATCTGAGTATGAGAATGAAACAGCTCCTGCTCTGGAGGAATTGACATCTGGTGGAATATTGCAGTCTGTCACACTTTTAAAAAATCTTTTTAGACCCTTTTTAAGTTAACATCTTCCTGCAAGTACATACCACTTTAATCAAATGATGAAATATATCTCTTTGTAGTATATCCTTCTAGTAAATATTTAGAATAAACATATAATATTATCTCAGTTCAGAATTGAATATAAAATTACATCACTTTCCTTTAATCCTTTCTGTTCAAAAAAAATGTTAGGCACATGCCTAAAGTTCTTAATATGCCATTTTATTAGAACTCTCTGTCTGGAGAAAAATTGAATGTAGAAAGATTGTGCATGAACAGCTGGTAGTATTAAGTCTTCTTTACCTAAAGCAGTTGCATTTATTTTTAAGGTTGTTTGACAAAAAAATTACACATGAAAAATATTTTGCTATTATATGTTAGTATTTTCAGTGAAACAGTTTGACGTGTATTGTTGCATGTCTTTTTTTAAAAAGTGGAGCAGTGTAAAATAATACCATAAAAATCTGGCCATCATTTCTTTAAACTCAGAAACAGCTAAATAACTTAAGCTTAAATAAATATTATAAAAAGAAATCAAAATTTCTTTGGATTTAAAAAAATGCTTTAAGACATTTTTTAAGCAAAAAAAATTAACATACTATAAGAACATATTAAAATGGAATCAATCATTCTGCCATAATTAGAATTGTTGAAACCTATCTTTGTATTGTATTTAATTTTTGTATCCACATTGAAAGATGTAGAAGTTGGTCTAGAACTAAAGAATATCAACAGTAGTAATTCAAGAATTTGAAACTAGGACCTGTGGAAAAACGATAGAACAGTTAAGAGTTATTTGTCTTTGAGGATACTAATGGATGGCTTAACAATTGACTTTCAGGTAGGTGATATGTGTTAGTAGGCTAACATGGGCAAGCTATTTTCTGCAAAAGACAAAACTTCGAAGAAATTGAACTAAAATTTGTAATAAGGGAATTTTCAAAGTTTCTTTCTAAGAGAGTGCCAGTGAGTAAACATTTATTAAGTGCCTACTGTATGCCTAATGCTGTGCTAAGCACAGGGAAATGTAAAGAGCAGTCCCTGCTGTCAAGGAGTTCACAGTCTGATGTGGCGAGACAACATTGAACAACTATGTTCAGACAAGCTCTCCTAGAGGATAAACTGGAACTAATCAGCAGGGGGAGCACACTTAGCCAAGGCTTCAGGCAACTGAGGAAGGCTGTGAAATTAAGTAAAGACGGCTACCTCTAAGTATAACTGTAATATTTAAAAACTCCACAAATCCCTCAGAATTGTGCTGTAGAAATTTGCTGTATTGAGTATATTGCTAGAAGTTAGGTTTCCTAATTTGCAGATGTTCAAAGTAAAATTAAATTGGTTCTATTCTTAGTCAGTTAATTTGAGATTGAAATGTCCTGAAGCCACAGTATTTAGCCCATATGTGTGACCTCATGTTTAGCCTATTCGTTCTCTACAGCCCTGGATTGTTGTGTGCATTTTGTCGTGTTTTGTTTTGATGGGTGGTTGAGGAGTTCAGAGTGTTTGAATTTGATCTGTCTCTAGATAGGGAGAGGCCTGAGAGGCTGCTGAGGGAGCAGCTGACCAAAAGGACGATCTCTGCTCACCTGAGCCCATGAGCAGGCGGGAATGGCACAGATGCATTAGGGAGTGACTGTGTTTACAGGGATCACAAGATCAATCTTTATGTGGATTTTTTTCCTAGACAGGACTAACCAGGGCATTGCTTCTGTGGACATTCAAGAAACATGGAAATCATCTATGTTTTAAAGCTATAATAGGATTTAACCTTTGTCTTGACTAGTTTAAATGTTCTCTTTTCTTAAGGTGGCGTTTATGCTAGATTATTTATCCTTCTAGTCCAAGATGTCCATGAATGATTATTTAAATTTTTTTCCCCAATATTTCTTGATAAGAGCGTGGTAAGAACAGTGAACTTAGAGTTGAGGACTTATGTTCTGGTGTGGCTGTATTACTGTCTATAGTAGCTTTGCTTGTAACCCATTAGACTTTCAGAGTCTTAGATTCCTTATCAAATATTGATAAGGTTGGTTGGTTTGGTTTATCTCAGAGATCCCCTTGGCCCTAAATGTTTTTAAATACTTATGGGGGAAAATACACTTTAGTGGAGTGACTGACTTAGGTACATATTTTAAAACAGTTTTTACTGAATTTACTGAAATTGAAATTTCCATTGTATTGGTAGATCCCATCTAAACGTAAATTTCTTAATTTCACCATTATCTTGGTTGAAAATAAAAAATCATTTGATTCATTAGAGCAAAATGCAACCTTAAAAGCTTCAACAGGATATCACCTATGTATTTATTAAAATCATAGAAGATTCCTCAAAAGATGAAAGAACTTTCCTCATATGTAAAATGTTGGATTACATTTCTTCTAAGGTCTTTTCCAGATGTGATCCCATGATCCCTCACAGATAGACTTTCTGGACTCCATATCACACACATTCCCCTGTACCGCCTTCAGACTTACAAAGCACTTTAATCACAATTACCTTGTGAGATAGGGAATTGTAAGTATTCTATAGATGAGAAAGCCTCGACCCGAGGAAGTTATGTGATAACCGCATAGGCAGCAAGGTTCAGAGGAAGGATTCAATTGCTGGTCCTGTGACTCCTGAGCCAGTTTTCTCTACATTGTGCCATGGTGCCAAGTGAGCCTTTCAGTTAGACCACATATAATAACAGTAGATATTTACATAGAGTTTGCCATGTGCCAGGTGCTGTTCTAAGCACTGCAAATTTATTATCTCCTCTGATCCTCACAACAACCCTAGAAGGTAGGTATTGTTATTATTGCCATTTTACAGATAAGGAAACTGAAGCAAAAGAAGAAAAGAGGTTAGGTGATATGCCCAGGAGTCGCACAGCTAGTAAGTATCTGAGGCTGGATTTGAACCCAAGTCTTCCTGAGTCCAGACCGGGCACTCTATCCACTGGACCACCTAGCTGTTCTCAGTGTACATTGAGGAATGTGATGAAATTGTTTCTTATAAAAGCAGTGGGTAGGCATACCTTCATGCCTGTCTTTGCTGACTGTTAAGGAAGAGTCCCATAAATAGGTTTTAATATGTGGTAATGTATCAACATTTTTCAGTATGTCTATGATTATTAATATTACACAAGATACAAAACGATATAATGGGGGTGAGGGTGACAAAAGTGTTTGCTACAGAGTCTGAAGGGAAGAGGGGTACTCTGTAATATGGGGAAGATCTCTTGTTTGCAGATGATTTATACTGATAGCACCAAGCCCCAGAACATGAAGATCCTGCACCATTCAGAAGAGTTTAACTAATCAAATAGATAAAGAATTCTTATTTCCTAGGTGGGAACTTCTAGCACTTAGTCAAACTTACGGGTAGTATGTCAGAAAAATGTATTTCCAGCCACTCTTCACCCTCCATATACATAAGGCAGGTATAGTTTGTGCAGAATCAAAATCCATAGTATAGTTAATTTATGTATTTCTTTATGATTTGTGCAAATGGGTGATTTGATTTGAAAATTTTTTTTTGGACTATTAGACCAATGAGTTCATTTGCAAAGTGAAAACCCTGTGAAGAAACTCTACACATACAGATAGGTAACTGTGTCTTAGTCTTAGAGAAGATGCCTGGGGCACTGAGACATTAAGGACTTGCATTCAGGTCTTTCTGACTCCAAAGTGCCTAGGGAGCCACTAAGTCAGGCTGCATTTTTTTCAGGTTTTTTTTTTCCATCTGTGTGTATATGTGTATACATATACACATATGGACACAGACATATATGTATATTCATTCAAAACTGAAACCCAGGTGTTTTTGTATATGTATGCATAGACACATGTATGTGTGTGTATGAATTTCAGTTTTCCCCTGCAAAATAATCTATTCATTCCTAAGTAAACCACTAAGGGCTGATGATTTAAAGACTTTAGACTTAATTCTAATAACAGAATAACCAACTTTAAAATGTTTTCATGAACTATCCAAATAAAATGATGTCCACTAGGAACAGCTGTTGAATTATATAGGCAATCTATGAAAGGCAACTATGTACACATGTATGTTATACACAGATATACGTATGTGTATATAATTTATTGAAATTTGCCCAGCAATTTAAACAAAAAGTTTATGGAAGTTCAGTCCAGTAGCTCTTCAGTTGATGGATTCTCACCAAAAATTTCAGCTCTTCACTTCATTTTTTCATTTTCATTTTAGCCTGTTCTAAAGAAGGAAATTCATTTGTCAGTGAAAGCAATCTCTGTTTAATCTATTGAAAATGTACAGTGTATGTCAAGAGAAGAAAAATGGATTTTCACAGTTCAATGTATATACCCTTTTCAGGTTCCCCAGCACCACCTATGTCTTCTGTTATATCTCCTAGCAATGCTGCAGCTAGCAGACTGGCTGAACAAGGAAGGGATTTAATTGGTCCTACAGGTATTCACAGCACTGACTGGCTAAGTCACTCTTTGCCACTGCTGAAGCTACACTAATTCCATACAATTTATAATCATTTCTCTTGTATTATTAGGGGAGGTGTGTGATTCTTGCTTTTTTGATGGCTGTCACTTTTAATACTTTTTATGAAAGTAATTTGTGCATTCTGTACTTAGCACATCTTTCTGTCTTTGCTGTCATTAGTAGGATGAGCTAATAAACCTGACATTTTACCTTGTCCTAAGGTAAAATACATGAAATGTTATGCTAGTTTGTAACCTTATTGCTAGTTCTGGAAAATTTAGGTGTATCTTTTTATCCCTAAACTCTCAGCTTTATGGCTTTGCAGCTTTATCCTCCTTTTCCAGCTAAACCATTGCCTCTTTAACTCTTGGATAATTTTGTAGTGAGAATGAGATTGATAAGGGTTGGTGGTTTTCCTTTTCTTAGTTTCTGTTTGCAGTTACATCGTAGGCCTGGGTAATGTACGTATCTGAAGATAGTAAATGAGGTGAGAAGGGAAAAAATCAACTTCAAAAAACTGTGAACACATTTAATTGAGTATTTTATGACTTTACCTGCTTGTGCATGAGATTTCTACATACATTTCTTTTAGACATATCTGAAGTTCTCTTAATATTTTGAAATGGAAAACAGTAAGAAGAGTTGAATCTGAATATAAGATTGCGTGGGACCATTTGTTGGGTGCTTCACTTTTCTTGTAAAAAACGCTTTGCAAGGTGTTTTGTTCATAGAGATCAGAGATCATAGGGGTATCAGTCTAGAGCTAGGAGAGCTCTCAGACGCTATCCAATCCAAAACCTTTGTTTTACAGATAAGAAAACTGAGACCTAGGCATATCCTTTGACTTGCCCAGTCACACAGGCAATATGTGAGAGGCATAATTTGAATCTAGCTCCCCTGACTCCAGAACTAGTACTTATTTTTCCCATTGATGAGACTAATTAAATCCTTTTTTTTAAACATCCATTCCAAATACTTATTTCAGTTATTTGGTAAATTAAAAATTTTTTTCTTAAGCTGAAGCAGTACTCTTTACATTGCAATGATTAATAAGCTTTTTGTATAAAATTAATTCATTTTAAAATTTTTGTGTGGAAATACTTGATTAAAGTGTGAATATCAGTTCTTCGTGTAGAATCCCAAGGTTCTGTTTTTATTCTTTTTGTGTCATTTACTATTTATTGCCCATTCTCCCTCAGTTAAAGGTGTTTGACTAGATAATAATTTCAACTACAGCACTTCTTGTGGATAATAAGGAATTTTTAGTGACTATTTAAATTTTCACAGAATATTTGAATTTAGGGCTAAAAAGGGACATTAGAAATAATATAGACCAACCATCTTTTGTCAGAGATGAGGAAATAGATTCAAGAGATTAAGTGACCTGTCCAAGGTAATTTAAGACTAGTATTTGTCTCTTGATAGTAAAAGATTATTTTGTTTCTCCCAGTTTTCTCTGTATGCTAATGTTTGCAAACACTGGAGTTATGTGTTTGAGGGTGAGATGGAAGGGGAGGACTATTTAGTATGTTAGATATACGGTAGTGAGGCTATCAAATTTTGCCATAGTTTACTCTTTCCCAACTAATGCATAAAATTTGCATCAGGATCTATTTGGAATGCTTTTTGGCATTTCTAAGTTGCTCTTATATATAGAATAGAAGTTATTCCTCCTGGTCAGTGGAAAGGTTTCATAGATTTCAACAAGTTTTAGACCTTCACTTTATAGAAAACTATTTTTCATAGGTAAATAATTTGAGTAAAACTATATCAGTATTGGATTTTTCCTTTTTATGTTTAAACGTATTTTGTTATTATCATATAGGTGGCCAGAGAATACCACAAAAAAGTGGACCAGTTATTTTAGCAGATGAAACGAAAAATCCTGCAATGGAGAAATTGGAGCTTGTAAGAAAATGGAGCCTTAACACCTATAAGGTTTGTAAATTTTATCACAGAATTGTATTGTATATTCACATAACAATCTGAATAACTGCAAAGCTTGTCTATAAGTTTTCAGCATAATAGCTAAAATTAGCACTTGCATAGTCAACTTCAGCATTATTCTGGGCCGGTAATGGAAAGGAGGTAGGGGAATAGAGTAATCACTCAGTAAGTGCTTGTCACATATAAATATAAACATGATATGGCATGTGTTACCTTGGAATGCAGGAAACTATACACAGTTTCATTGCCCATGTAAAGGCCCCTTGTTTGTACTTCACAGGGATACACCTGCATGAAGGATGCTAGTGTTTACGATAAAATTACTTCTGCATGAATAATTTGCAATTCTTGACTTAGTCTTCAGATTTACAAACTGGTTGTTTTACAGAAGTTTGTTTTGTAAGCAGGCTGTTTAGAACATAGAACTTACATGTATATATATTATTTCCCCCCAGTAGAATGTACTATAAACTAATTGAGGGCAAAGATTATTTGGGATTGGGGATGAGGAAGATAGATCATTGTATCACTAGCACCTGGCATATATATGTTTAAATAAATAGTCATTGATTGATTCTTATAGAACTGCTGTTGTAATTCACAGTTAAGTTTTAAGGGCAGCCCACAGAAGCCCATAATATTGTTGAAATAGTATTAGTAGACTAAAAATCCAAAATTCTTTAAAGCCAATCTGAGTTCTCAAACATGAGGCTCTCTGAAGTCTGGCTACGAGAATAATGGAGTAGAGGGCTCAGTGGACTGATCTCTAGGGGTTAGGTAATTCTTATGGCGACGTGGGACATGGGAGAGAGAGAAAAGTCTCTGTCCAAAAAAGTCTACAACAAGCAAGTAGTGTAGGAGGGCAAAGGAACTAGTAGCAGGCATTTATATGTATGGATTAGAGGATTTAGTGTCAAAATGGTCATTTCTAAATGTTAGGCAATTGAGGATTGCGTATATATAGGTGTATTTAATTATACATGTGTATCCTTGCACATGCACACACGTGCTTATGTTTTTATATGGAGCATATCCCCTTTTGTCTTACCTGAGTTTGTTCTGTTGAAAAGTAATATTTTTGGGGGCAGCTAGGTGGCGCAGTGGATAGAGCACCGGCCCTGGATTCAGGAGGACCCGAGTTCAAATTCGGCTTCAGACACATAATACTTACTAGCTGTGTGACCCTGGGCAAGTCACTTAACCCCATTGCCCAGCAAAAAAAAAGAAGAAAAAGAAAAAAAAAGAAAAGTAATTTTTTATGATAATGTTAAAAATAGTATTATTATCTAATCACATTATATATTTGCATTTATGTATATATTTGAGAAATAAAATAATTCAAAAAATAATTTGGTTTTAAATAAATCATTTTCTGCATGGAAAAGTATGGTATAATGAAAAGATCACTGGGTTTTGAATCATAAGATCTGGATTCTTCCTCTACTTTCTTTTTCCTGTGTAGATGATGGTTAAACCAAACTACTGTGAGGTAATGGATTTTATCTTGTATTCCATGCTGTGATGCTACCAGCATGATGCCATCTTCAAACAGTATTTGGAAGACCTCACACTTTGTAGCAGGGTTCTGCACAGAGTTCTGTGAACTTTTTTTTAAATTTTAAACAATTTATTTATTAATTTTTAGTTTTCAACATTTTGAGTTTTAAATTTTCTCCCCCTTCCTCTCCCCACTTTTCCACAAGAAGGCATGCAATCTGATATAGGTTCAACTTATACATTCATATTAAGCATATTTTCACATTAGTCATGATGTAAAGAAGAATTAGAACCAATGGGAGGAACCACAAGAAAGAAGAATCAAAACAAAACAACAAAAGAAATGGAGAGCAAATAGTATGCTTCCATCTGCATTCAGATTCCATAGTTCTTTCTAGATAACTTTTTCCATCGTTTTGGAGTTATCTTAGATCCTTGCATTGCTGAAAAGGGCTAAGTCTATCAAAGTTAGTCATCACATTATGTGGCTGTTACTGTGTACAGTGTTTTCCTGGTTCTGCTGGTTTCACTCAGCATCAGTTCATATAAGTCTTTCTAGGTTTTTCTGAAGTCCCCTTGCTCATCATTTCTTATAGCACAATAGCATTCCATTATATTCATATACCACAGCTAGTTCAGCCATTCCCCAGTTAATGGGCATCCCTTCAATTTCCAATTCTTGGCCACCACACAAAGAGCTGCTATAAATGTTTTTGTATGTATGGGTCCACTTCCGATTTTTATGATCTCTTTGGGATACAGCCCTAGAAGTGGTATTGCTGGGTCAAAGGGTGTGCACAATATTATAGCTCTTTGGGCATAGTTCCAAATTGCTCTCCAGAATGTCTGGGTCAGTTCACAGCTCCACCAACAGTTCATTAGTGTTCCAGTTTTCCCACATCTTTTCCAGCATTTATCATTTTCCTGTTTTGTCATGTTAGTCAATCTGATAGGGGTGATGTGGTACCTCAGAGTCGTTTTGATTTGCTTTTCTCTAATCAATAGTGATTTACAACATTTTTTTTCATATGACTATAGATATCTTTAATTTCTTCCTCTGAAAACTGCCTGTTCATATCCTTTGACCATTTATCAATTGGGGAATGACTTGTAGAAAAGTAATCTTAATGATGCCAATATCCTTTATGTTATGCAGAATATATCCTGAAAAGTTGTCCATGATTAATTTTTTTGTAAATTGAATTATGTTTTAAATGCACTATAGCTTGCTATTTAATATAACTTGGTGTACCTATTTATCAAGCGAAAGGTTTTTTTTGTAATGATCATCCTAATTTTTGTCTTAAAATCTGTATTTTCCTGTCATTATAATAATAATTGGTATCCATGTAGCACTTCAGTATTTGAAAAACACCTTTTGCAATCTTATTTGAGCCTCACAACCCTATGAAGGAGGTGACAAATATTACTTCCATTTTACAGATGAGAAAACTGGGTCTTCCTGACTCCCTGTCCACTGTACCATACTGCCTCTCAGGAGAAAATAGTCTGTAGGATATGCTGCTTTTTTAGGGTAAAATATCAGGGCAGTCAAACTGTTACTCCCTGGAAATATCCTTCCTCCTTTCATTAGTACTCCTGAAATAAGAATCTCAGCTTCCTTGTAATATCTTTCCTTTAGTATTAACTTTGTAGCAATGGAAGACAGACATTAAATATTTTGATACTTCATTCAACTGTGTTCATTTATAAAGGAAGTGAGCTGAGAGAAATTAAACTAATTTTTAAAAAGCTAATCAGAGGAAATACATTTTTTGAAATGGTTCTGGACAGTAATAAGCATAATTATGGATCTTAATATTTGTTTTCTATTCTTTTTCTAGACAAAAGAAAAAGTATACTTTCTTCATGGGAAACTTAGACTTTTTCACTTTCATTCCTTTTTTATCTACTCTCTCACGTAGTATTTGATAAGTATGTTCCTCAGAACCATACTAATTTCAACAAATCTCTTTAGAGTAAATCTTCCTTCTTCTAGATCTAAATCCACAGTCATATAGTGAACCCCATGGTAATGGTGGTTTGACAAAGTTCATCATATTTAACAGTGGTGTCACTGAAGTCTTCAGTAGAACTCTCACTAGAACTCCACCAAGCTGTCTTGTACTAGCTTAGTGACAGTAAAGAGAGCCCCAAGAAGTATCAGGGGAGGAGATGAGTAACCTGTTCTCCAAATACTAGACTATTTTCTTAATTTTTCCAGGTGACAATTTTAATTTTTTTTCCCTTGCTAGGCCTTGTTTCTGTGGTTTCTCTCAAATTGGATTCTTTCTTGTTCTGACATTTAGAACAACTAA
Organism: Phascolarctos cinereus; assembly: GCF_003287225.1. Taxonomy (NCBI): domain Eukaryota; kingdom Metazoa; phylum Chordata; class Mammalia; order Diprotodontia; family Phascolarctidae; genus Phascolarctos; species Phascolarctos cinereus. Next base: position 103,857,442 of record NW_027556402.1, on the reverse strand, counting down.
AATTGTCATCTTTACTTTTGCAGTATTGCCAGTCTTAATTTCAGGTTTCATAGGCCTCTTAAGAATATATATGTCTTAGGATTTTTAAAGTAAGATTTGTTATTTCAGCCATAATCAAAATTGAATCTACATGAATCTTTTCTTAACAGATTTTGTAGAAAAAGTCCTTATTTTGTTATTTAAAAAATAAAAATCTCAAATTTAGTGCTAAAAATCACTCCTCTCCCTTCAGGACCTCAATGATGCCATCAGACCTTTCACTAGGCACGTGCGTGTCTGATATTCCATGATTTTTGTAATATTTTCAGTGTCAAAATTGTAATATTTTATTTTTTCTACAACAGGAAACATTTCTTTGGCACCTTTTTTACTGTTATAGAACATTAGCTTATTCTCCATCTTTTAGAATGCCCTAGACCTTACCTGTAAGGGATTGAGAGGGTTAGATTTTAGTTTTGTAAACGTGGGGCCTTTTTTTTCTTTCTCAGATGTGCAACATCTGTTTGCTTTTCACCATGCTTTCATGTAAGTAATTGACTACATGTCAGACCTTGCTTGGAGTCTTATTGGTGGGAAGCTTTTTGTTTGTTTGTTTGTTTTATTTTGTAATTCTAACTGCTTCTTATTTGTTTTGTAAACTAAGTTATTGAACTTAAGAACATGAGAATAGGACTCTTTGTTAAGGGGAAGCTGCTGGAGACTGATTTTTTTTTCTCCCACTTTTCCCACTTAGAGCCTTTCATTTTTTTTTTATCTGTTGTTCCATTCTTGGTTAACTTTGATTAACTTGACTAACTTTGAGAGAAAACTGTCTCTCATATGCTTCCCATTTTCGATTGCCTATGAGCTTTGTCTAAATTTACTTACATGTTATAGGAAAAACGTTGTGCCAACAGTTATCTTGTCTGTATCCCTACTGAATCACTTTTACAAAGTGATACAGCTCCCTATGGTATGCAATGACTGCAGTATCAACTAAATTGTTGTCTCTAACCGTATTGTTTTTCATAGCTGCAGAAAACCTGTGAAAAATATTCATGGCTTCCATCAAAAATGGAAGCTGATTAAATTTCTTCCCTGCAAAATTATTTATAAATTTGAACTTATATTTCCTGCAGTGTAGACTGTAACTACTCCTTTGTTAGCTGGTTTAAATTTTTTAAAAAAAAATACACTTTAAATTAGTCTTATCAGTGCCTTTGTTTTTGTATTAGTCATTTCTGAGTATATCCACTCCTTAATTTTCCAACAAACCCTTTCCTACAGCAAAGTGGCAGAGAAGAAAGGGGAAAGGATCAATTAAGTAAAACTGGAGGACATGGGGTACCCAACTGACTGTATTGTAGTGTTTCACACCTCCCTTCTGTCCAGAAAGGAGGAGATGCTGCCTCACCTCTTTCTCGGGGCCAAGATTGGTTAATACAGTTACTTAATTAAGTGTCCACCTGCTTTTCAGTGTTGTTTTCATTTACATCATTTTATTCCTTTTACACATTATACTTCTGGTTTGACTTTACAAGTCTTCCCAAGTTTTTCTGAGTTCCTCATGTTCACTACTTCTTGCAGACCTTTAATGTCTTGTTAAATGCATATACCAGTAGTTGATTAGCTATTTCCCATCAGTGGGTACTTTCTTAGTTTCTTTTACTACCGCAAAAAGGGCTACTATAAATATTTGGTATATGTGGGAACTGTCTGTCTTCTTTTGATTTTCTTAGAGTATCTGCCCAGTAGTGGGATCTTTGAGTCAAACAGTATAAACATTTTACTGACTCTTTTCCCCTAAACAGTACAGTTGTTTTCCACAGTGGTTGAACAGATTCACTGCTCCATCTATAGTATATTAATGTGTCTGTCTTCCCATAGCCTCTACTTGCTTATTGTTGAAAGTTTTTTTCTTAATGTAAACCTGTCTGAATTATGGAAACAGAACTGGCCTTGAGAGAAATATTTTGTTTGATGATGGTGTTACTTTCTCCATTTAATACATAGAATATGCCTTTCTAAATTAGCCTTAATGAACATATTTTGGACCTGAGGTTATCATGACAGTATTCTTCTGAACTAACTTCTTTATAACTAAGTGATCAGTGTTCATATTTGTTGTTCTTCAGTCATTTTTCAGATGTGTCTGACTGTTTGTGACCCCATTTTGGGTTTTCTTGACAAAGAGAGTGAAGGGGTTTTCCATTTCTTTTTCCAGCTCATTTTACAAATGAGGAAACTGAGGCAAATAGGTTAAGTGGGTTGCCCAGGGTCATCTAGCTAGTAAATGTCTGAAGCTGAATTTGAACTCAAAAATATGAGTCTTCCTGACTCCAGGCCTGCTGCTCCATTGCACCACCTAGCTGCCCTATCAGTATTTGCATATTGGGTCTTATTTCTATTATAAATAAAATTGTTACTTGACTGGAGTCCATATGGAAGTGACAGTTTGGGGGGCATAAAAGTTGCTGTTTTATTTCAGCCTAATTGAGGGGAAAGGGCAAGAAATATTTACATAATTGCATCAAATCTATCATCAGGATCTGACTGCTAAGTGTGAAACCCCTTGACTAAATGAGCATTGACTAACCTTTTAGGCTCACCTATGCGATCAGTCCATTAAGTCACCTTCTGTTGCAAAGAGAGTTATAGAATTGGCCTAAGGATCTTGGTAGTTCAGCATTCACCTATGTTTGTCTTTATAACCTATAAAGCTATGACTCCCACTGGTTTCTGATTCTAGTTAACTACTTAAAAACTAGTTTTGACCCTGACTGGATCTTGGGGGATTATATTTGCAACTTCTTTCTCCCATTCTGGGTGTTCTGGATCTTCCTCCTAAATTTTACCCCCTTTCTTAGACTTCAAGACTCACTCCTGCTGCCTTAGAAGAACTTCTCACTTTTCATTTTTCGTTTTAGTAGTCAGCTCTGATCTCTGACACCTTTCCATTGCGAACATTTGTTGCCTGCCCTGTTTGTTGTGTGATATTAAGAAGATAGTTCTGTTAAATCAAAACCTGACTGCATTTTCTTCTTTAAGCCTAGTCTACACTAGGAAAACTAATGTTAGTATTCATATTCTTTTTTCAACAATTATGACATGCCTGTCTTTGCGGTTTAGTGTCACTAAAAAGAGTTGGATGTTAGTTTTGTGTTAGATCAACTTGCCTTTAATATTAATTTCTCAAACTGCTGTTTTTCACCAAGAGCATGTGGAAAATAATCATGTGTGTTCTTTCTTTTGGTCTAGAATAGGAGACATGAAGAAATCTTTGTATACTTTATTAGAAGAAAAACCTGGATCTTAGTCTGCAGAGCAGGTTTACCTGGCACGGTTCCCAAACACTAAGCATCCTGGAAAAATCCTTTAGACTCTGTCGTCAGTGTTCACACTGAACCTCATCCTCCTCATCTTTCATGCAGTGTCTTCTGAACTTTCAGGCCTGTTTCACTTGTTACGTTGTCTCGTTCAGTCATTGGCTGTCCCATTGGCCTGCTCATTTGTTAATATTTTCACCTGTGTCCCTGAGCTCCTTCTCTTCCCCACTTAGCTCACCTTTTAATATCTGTCTTTTGTACCCAGGGAACTTTTCTTTTCCCAGTACCCTTTGTTGTGTAGTTTCTTGACACTACAGAAAATATTAAACTGATATAGACACTGACATTCGTCACCCATGTGTTCACTATTCATTTCATTCTTTTACCTTTTTTCCTTAGTAATATTTATATACATTTAAAAGTTTATGAAGTGTTTTGCATCCATTATCTCATTACAAGCTCATAGAACCTGATGGGCCAAATTGTACGCAGGTTATACTCTCGATCCTCTTTTTGCACCCCAAGGTTAGGAGGCTTGTCTCTGTTCACATAGAGGCAGGATTCAAACCCAGGCTCTTTTTGAATCCAAGTCTTTTCATTCCACCATGCAGCTTCTTAATATAAGGACAGGTTTACAGCAGGCCAGTAGCTTTAGGCCTCCCTCCTATTATTGCTTGTAAGATTTTTTTTTAAATGTTAGCAAGAATCAGTGCTTAGGAGAAGAGGCTCCAATTCACTTTTTATCACACTTCCCATGATCAGGATTTTTCCCTTATATATTTCCTTTATAAATGTGGCAGTGAAGATTTTTAGAGGCAGCTGGTGACAGAGTGGACAGAGCTCTGGCCCTTGAGTCAGGAAGACTTGAGTTCAAACTTAGGCTCAGATACTTACTAGCAGTGTAACCCTGGGCATGTCACTTAACCCTTGTTTACCTCAGTTTCCTCATCTGTAAAATGCGGATAATAATAGCACTTAACTCCTGTGGTTGTTCTAAGGATGAAATGAGGTAATATTTGTAAAGCATTTTGCAAATTTAAGTCCTATATAAATGTTATTGTGATTGTTATTATTGTCATTATTCTGCACTCCATTACCTCCAAAATTAATTTTTTTACAGAAAAGCATGAAAAACTAAATAGCATTAATAGATGGAAACATAGAACCTTAGAGATCATCTAATACAGCTGCTTCCTCTTATAAGTGAGAAAGCTGATAATTCTTTTATTTTGTCAGGACATTAAAGTAGAGACAAAGAAATAGGCTAAAGTCCCTGATATATGTCTTGTTTTTTTTAGGCAATTGGGATTAAGTGACTTGCCCAGGGTCACACAGCTAGTAAGTGTCAAGTGTTTTGTCTGAGGCCACATTTGAACTCAGGTCCTGCAGACTTCAGGGCCAGTTCTCTATCCACTGCACCACCTAGCTGCCCCAATATATGTCATTTTAAAGTTGGCAGTTTGAATTCTTAAGTACATCTGGAAACAGTTTATATTTTTTGAGCCCTCCTTCATGTGTCATGTGACCAGATTGATGCTGGGGCCTAGTGAATGATGCACTGTAAATCCTCTTTTTATAAAAGGCAGCTAGTATAGTACTCAGCAAAGTGTGTGTGAGCAGGCCACACAAAATGTTCTCATTTTCAGATCATTTAAATTCCTTGTAGATCTTATATAGATGAGATTGCTTTATCTAATTTAAAAGTACAAGTTCCTTAAACTCAATTCATAATTTGCTTCTAATAACATCTAGATTTCACTTGATGTGTCCCAGAGTCTTAATCTTTCTTCCTTTTTCCTTCTCACTTCCTCAGTCTCCTAGAAACAAAAAGCATTTGCTCATTAGACCTCCTTCCCACCTCAGAGAGTACAGTCTGCTCCTTACCCTTTATTTTGCTGTAATAGTCTACCACTAAGTCAACAGAGAACAGTACTGTCACTCTACCCTGTCTACAAAAGCTTCTTCAATGAATCTTAGCTTTTTTGACCTTTGTACAGAAAATCTCATCTATCTGATGTTAATGGAAGTGCTGCTTGATTTAGCTTACAGATAGAGTAAAACTTCATCTATAAAAGGAAAAAATTCTGGTTGAGTATAATGAGCAAGATTAACAAAATAGCTCTTACCTTGTTGTTGTTACCTTGTTACCGTATCTTGCTATTTTTAATTATTTATTAAAAAACATTTTTTTAAAGAAAATTTTGAATTCCATAATCTTTCCTTCCCTCCAACCCCTCCTTATCCACTGAGAAGGCAAACAAGATGATATCAATTATGCATGTGAAATCATACAAAACATATTTCCATATTAGTCATGTTGCAAAAAAAATCTTTTAAAACAGTTTTTCTCGGGCAAAATGTTAGTGTTTACAGTGTATTTCCCCTCTTCCTCCCCAAGTTATTTTTTTATAATAATAATTATTCTGTCCCCCTGTAAAATAACCTAGCCTATTCCTCTGACCTAGAATTGTCTATATTTATAAGAGTTAGATTCCTTTGAAAAGTTTAATCTCTCTGATCATTTTCTGTTCTGAAATAGAGAACTAGTCAGGGGATGTCAATTTAATTTGCAAATTAAATGCAGATGGGAAGTTAAATCAACTTGTCATCAACATTTTTGGAACATTAATGAGATTGCTAGTTTTGCTGTTTTACTAGTCTCGGAACATTATAATTATTTTTTTAGTAACAATTTTGTTGCAAGAATTAACACTGAAAAATATTTTTAAAACAAATGCATAAATAACATCCAAAAATCTGAGCTATGGTTATGTTATTTTATTTTATTTTAATTCGTGTTGTTTCCTTTTTTAGCTCCAAATTCTCACACTCCCGCACCTATTGAGAAGGCAAGAAATACAGAACCCAATGTAAATGTGAAGTAATGCAAAATAAATGTCTGCATTAGCCATGTTCTGGAGGGAGAAAAAAAATATGCTTCTATTTGTACTCTGAGTATATTAGTTCTCTTTCTGGAAGTGGAAATCATTTTTCATCAGGAGTCCTTTGGAATTGTGGCGGGGTCATTGTGTTGATCAATCACTCAGTCTTTCAGAGTTGATTCTCTTTATAATGTTGCTGTTACTGTGTAAATTGTCCTCCTGGTTCTGCTCACTTTACTTTATATCAGTTCAGAAGTCTTCACAGCTTTTTATGAAACCATCTCCTTCGTCATTTCCTACAGAATAATAATATTCCTCAGTTTCTAATTCTTTGGACCACAAAAAGCTGCTATAAATATTGCTGTACAGATAGGTCCTCTACCTCTTTCCTTGATCTTTTGGGGTACAGAGCTAGTTTAATAGTTCAGTTTGGTAGCTTTTTGAGCATAGTTCCAAATTGCTTTTGAGAATAGTTGGAGTAGTTGACAGCTCTGCCAGCAATGCATTAGTATACTGTTTTCCCACATCACTGCCTACATTTGTTATTTTCCTTTTCCATCATCTTAGCTGATCTCATAGGTGTGAGATAATACTTCAGATTTGATTTTCATTTCTCTAATAATTTTTCATATGACTATTAATGGCTTTGATTTCTTACCCTGAGAACTGGCTGTTCATATCCGTTGATCATTTATCAGTTGGGGAAGTGGTTGGTTAGTTGTTGTTCATTCATTCGGTTGTGTCTGACTTTTTGTGACCCCATGGATCATAACATTTGAGGCCCTTCTGTCCTTCGCTATCTGTTGAAGTCTGTCCAAGCTCATATTTGTTGCTTCTTTTACACTATTTATTCATCTCATTCTCTGCTATCCCCTTCTCCTTTTGTCTTCAGTCTTTCCCAACATCAGAGTCTTTCCCAGTGAGCCCTGTCTTCTCATTGTATGGCCAAAGTCTCTCTGGCACCACAATTCTGAAGCGTAGATTCTGCAGCACTCAGCTTTCCTTAAATCCAATTGTTAACAGCCATGCTTTACTGCTGGAAAAACCATAGCTTTGACTATATGGACCTTTGTTGGAAAGGTGATATATGATCTTTAGCATACTGTCCATGTTTGCCATAGCTTTCCTTCCAAGGAGCAAGTGTCTTTTAATTTCATGGCTTCAGTAACCATCTGCAGTGATCTTTGAGCCCAAGAATATAAAATCTGATATTGTGTTCATTTCTTTTCCCTCTGTTTTCCAGGAAGCGATGGGACCAGTTGCTATGATCTTGGTTTTTTTAATGTTAAGCTTCAAGCCAGTTTTACACTCTCCTCTTTTACCCTCATCAAGAGGATTGTTAATTCTTCTTCACTTTCTGCCACCAGAGTGGAATCATCTACATTTCTTCTGGTAGCCCTTAATTCCAGATTTTGATTTGTCCAGCCTGGCATTTTGTATGATGTATTCTGCATGTAAGTTAAATAAATAAGGCAATATACAGCCTTGTTGTACTCCTTTCCCAATCTTAAACCAATCAGTTGTTCCATGTTGGGATCTAACTTGCTTCTTGACCTGTAAACAGGTTACTCAAGAGACAGGTAAGATAACCTGATACTCCCATCTCTTTGAGGACTTGCCACATTTTGTTTTGATCCACACAGTCAAAGGCTTTGGTGTAGTCAATGAAGCAGAAGTAGAAGTTTTTCTGGAACTCCTCGTTTGCTTTCTCCATAATCCAGCGAATGTTGGCAGGTCCTCTGCCTCTTTGAAAACCAGCCTGCTCTTCTGGTAATCCTCAGTTCACATAGGCTGAAGCCTAACTTGCAGAATCATAAACATAACCTTGCAGGCACATGAAATGAGTGTAGTTGTTCAGTAATTTGAACATTCTTTGGCATTGCCTTTTTGTTTTTTTGTCCTTTGTTTTTTTAAAATAATATTTTATTTTTTCCCAATTACATGTAAAAACAATTTTTAGCATTCATTTTTTAAAATTTTGAGTTCCAAATTCTCTCCCTCCCTCTATCCTATCTGAGTCAGTAAGCAGTTTGATATAGGTTATACACATGCAATCATGTAAAAAATGCAAAACATATTTCCATTTTAGTCATATTGTGAAAGAAGACAGAGACCAAAAAAAACTAACCCATAAAAAATAGTATGCTTTGTTTAGCATTCAGACTCCCATCATTTCTTTTATTGTATTGTATTGCTGAGAATAGCTAAGTCATTCACAGTTGATCATCGTATAATATTGCTGTTACTGTGTACGATGTTCTCCTGGTTCTGCTTACTTCACTTTGCATCAGTTCATGTAAGTCTTTCCAGGTTTTTCTGAAATCATCCTGCTTGTCATTTCTTGTAGTCCAATAGTATTCCATTACAATCATATGTCACAACTTGTTCGGCCATCCCCCAATTGATGGACATCCCTTTAATTTCCAATTCTTAGCCACCACAAAAAGAGCTTCTATAAATATTTTTGTACAAATTGGTCCTTTTACCCCTTTTTAAAAATAATCTCTTTGGGTTACAGACCTAGTAGTGGTATTGATGGATTAAAGAGTTTGTGCACATTTTTATATCCCTTTGGGCGTAGTTCCATATTGCTCTCCAGAATGGTTAGATTAGTTCACAGCTCCACTAACATTGCATTAGTATCCCACTTTTCATTTTCCTTTTTTGTCATATTAGCCATACCTCAGCGTTGTTTTAATTTTCATTTCTTTAATCAATAATGATTAGAGCATTTTTTTCATATAACTATAGATAGCTTTGATTTCTTCATCTGAAAACTGCCTGTTCATATCTTTTAACCATTTATCAATTAGGAAATTGCCCTTCTTTAGGATTGGGATGTTATGTATTTTTTTCCCATCAAGGGGCCACTATTGAATTTTCCAGATTTGCTGCCATATTGAATGTAACACTTTAAAAGCATCATCTTTTAGGATTTTATTTAACTCAGCTGGAATTCCATCACCGCTGCTAGCCTTATTGTTAGCAATTCTTTCTAAGGTCCATTTGACATCATTCTGCAGGATATCTGGCTCTAGGTCAGTAACCATACCAGTATGGTTATCTATGATGTTAAGATCTTTCTTATATAATTCTTCTGTGTATTCTTGCCACCTCTTCTTAATCTCTTCTACTTCAGTTAAGTTCCTGCCATTTTTGTCTTTTATCATACCCAATTTTGCCTGAAACATTCCCTTGATATCTCTAATTTCTTGGAAAGAGATCACTTATCTTTCCTATTCTATTGCTTTCTTCTGTTTCTTTGCATTGCTCACTTTATATCTGTCCTTGGTGTTCACTGAAATTCTACATTCATTTGGGCATATCTTTCCCTTTCTCCTTTCCCTTTCACTTTGCTTCTTTTCTCAGCTGCTTGTAAAGCCTCATCAGACAGCCGTTTTGCTTTCTTGCTTTTCTTTTTTTTGAGATTTTTTTTGTTGCTGCCTCCTGTACAATATCACAAATCTCTGTCCGTAGTCTTTCAGGCACTCTGTCTACCAGGTCTAATTACTTAAATCTATTCGTGACTTCTGCTTCATGTTCATAAGGGATGTTATTTAGGTCATGCTTATATGTTATGATGGTTTCCCCTACTTTCTTGAGTTTAAGTCTAAATTTTGCAATAAAGAAGCTCATGATCTGAGCCACAGTCAGCTGCAGATCCTGTTTTAACTGACTGTATAGAGATTCTCCACCTTTGGTTGCAACATATATAATTAGTCTGATTTCGGTATTGACCATCTGGTGATTCTCATATGTAGAATCACCTTTTGAATTGTTGAAAAAGAGTGTTTACTATGACCAGTGAGTTATCTTGATAAAACTTTATTAGTCTCTGCCCTACTTCATTTTGTACTCTAAGAACAAACTTAACTGTTATTCCAATTTATCTTTTGGTTTTCTACTTTAGCATTCCAGTCACCTATGATGAATGTGACTTCTTTTTTTGAGGTTATTTCTAGATGTTGTAGGTCTTCATAGAACTGAGTGACTTCGGCCTCTTCAGTATCAGTGGTTGGAGCATAGACTTGTATTACTGTGATGTTGAACAGTTTGCCTTGGATTCGAACAGATATTATTCTGTCATTTTTGAGATTGTATCCCAGTTCTGCTGTTCTCACCCTTTTATTGACTATGGGGCTACTCCATTTCTTCTAAGGGATTCTTGCCCATAGTAGTATGTGTAATGATCACTTAAAATTCACCTGTTCCCATCCGTTTAAGTTTACTGGCACCCAAGATGTGAGTGTTTAATTTTTCCATGTACTTCTTGACCATACTCAGCTTACATTGGTTCATAGATCTCACATTCCAGGTTCCTATGAAGTACTGCTCTTTACTGTCCCCAGACATCTGCATCAGAGCTTCCTTTTGGCTTTGGCCTGGCTGTTTCATTCCTTCTGGAGCTACTTGTGGTTGTCTTCCTCTCTTACTCCATAACATGTTGGACACCTTCCGAACTGAGGGACTCATCTTCTAATATCATGTCTTGTATCATTTTAATACTGACCGTAGGGTTTTCTTGGCAAAGATACCGGAGCTGTTTGCCATTTCCTTCTACAGTGGATCACCTGTTGTCAGAACTCTTCACCTAAGACCTGTCTGCTTAGGTAACCCTGTATGGCATAGGGTAGCTCATAGTTTCATTGTGCCTCTACCACAACAAGGCAGTGATTCAGGAGTGGTTGGTTGCTTTACCCAGAATTATTACCAGAAAGCTTATTCCTGTAGAATTCAAAGTCAGCTAACATGTATTTAGTTCTTCTTACCTTGGGTAGAAAACTATACTTGGAATATACAAAATTTATATATATCATGACCCCTGCCATTACAAAACTGATGCTCTAAAAGGAGGGAGTTAAGACATACAGGCACTATATACAATGATAAATCATTAAGTGTATTAGAGAGGTACAAAATAAAGTGCTTTCCAAGATCCAGGAAAAATAATTACCACTGTAGGGATCATTAAGTTGAGATTTTTAGATGGATAGGAATTCAACATATAAAGAAATATAGATAGGACATTCCAGGTATGGCCCATATCAGAGGTGATAAAGTGATAGGTAAGTTTAAGGAACAGAAAGCAGTCTGGTTTGGCTACAGCATAACAGAAATGGATTGAGTTATAACATAAAGCTAGAAAGGGAAGGTATGCTAGGTATTTGAAAACCTTGAATGCCAGGCAAAGGAGTTTGAATTTCACTTGGTTGGCAGTGAGAAATTGATGGAGATTTTTAAACAGCAGTGACATCACCAGATCTAATTTATGAAAAAGATTTTTGTTGTTCATTTGTTTCATTCATGTCCAACTCTTCGTGACCCCATTTGGGGTTTTCTTGGTAGAGATACTAAAGGGTTTTGCCATTTCCTTCTCCAACTCATTTTTCAGAAAAGGAATTGAGGCAAATAGGGTTAAAAAACTTGCCCAGGGTCACACAGCCAATAAGTGTCTAAGGCCAGCTTTGTACTCAGGTCTTCCTGATTCCAGGGCTCTATTTAGTAAGTCACCTAGTTGTCCACCATGAGAAAGATTAGTCTGCCATAAAAAAAAAAGACAGATTGGAGGGAAGAGAGTAGAGTCAGGAAGACCTGTTTGTTTAGTGAATTAATCTAAGTGAATGGTAGTAAGGCAGTAGACAAGTGGAAATGGAGACAATGGATATTTCAGAGGTAGAATTAACAAGCCTTGATAAACGTCTAGATCTGGGATTTTTAAGAGAGGAGTAAGAATCAAAGATGACATCAAAGTTTTAATGGGAAGCACTTGAGCCAGTGGTGGTACCATTTAGAGATAGTGAGGTGAGAAGAATAGCTAGGTTCAGGAGGGAGAGAAAATAAGTTCCCTTTTGAATGTGTTGCATTTGCAGTGGGTAGACATCTTAGGAGAGATGACCATTGCACAGCTAGAGGTACAGGTCAAGAACCCAGAAGTAAAGTCAGGACTGTCGATTTAGCATGAAAGTCATCTGCATATAAGTAATTGTTGAAGCCCTAGAAATGAGTGATATAGTAGAGAGAGATGAGAAAAGGACTAAATGCAGAACCTCAGGAAGTGCCTTCCTTAAGGTATTAGAAATAGGATAAGAATCCAATGAAGAAAACAGAAGAACCAGAGAGATGAATAGAGAACAGGGGAATGGGGTTTGTCTAAAGACAAAAAAGAAAGCATATAGTTAGAGGGAGTATTCTGTATATTTCAGAGAGGTCAAGAAGTCTAAAAACCAGAAAAGGCCATTAGATGTGATGATTAGGAGGTCATTAGTGACCTTTGAAAGAGCATACAGCAAAGGAGACAGAAGCCAGATAACAAGAGTTCATAGAGAGTTAGAGGATAAGACAGTGGAAACATTGGATGTACCAATGTGGGGACAGGGGCTATATGGGAGTCAGAGGGCTAAGAGGACTTTTTTTTTTTTTGGTGGGGAAAACTGAACATTTGGTAGGTATATGGGAAAGAACCAGTGGAGGAGAAAGAAGAAGAGAAAGGGGGAAAAGGCAGGGGAAGAGAGAGAGATCATAGGATTTAGACCATCGAGTCCATTTCTTTCATTTTACAGATGAAGAAACTGAGGCTCAGAGGTTAAGAAGCTTGCCCAAGGATACACAGGTAATAAGTACCAGAGCAGAGATCCTTAAACTTCATCTACAGTATGCAAGGTCCTAGAGAATGAGAGTGAATGGGACAAAGCCTCAGATAAAGAGAATTACTGTTAGTGAAAAGTAAAGTAGATGAAGTTAGTATTAATGAGAAATAGATCTTCTGTGGTCAGAGGAAAGGAGGGGAAGATGGGTGGTGATGCTGAGAAGTTCTGAGGAATGGATGAGGAGAGATGAGGAAGTTCAGAAGGCTTCAATCGTTTTTAGTCTTAAAGTATACCTACAGTTAAGGTATAAGGTATATAAATGATGAGCCAGCAGTGATGAATGAGAAGGAGCAGCCAAACATGTAGGAGGTGAACCAAGAGAATTTTCCCAGAAGAGATGGTGTCCGGGACGAAAAAGTAGTCAACAGTGGCAGTCATACCATTATCAATCATGCATTGTAATTTCCCTCTTTCCTTTGTTTTTTTCTTATCTGCCTGAAAACATATTCAGGTCTTCCCTGGTCCAGGTGAGAAAAGGCCTTCCCTTGACCTTATATTGAATTCCTACAATCTTAGCGCTAGAGGTGCAAGGAACCTCAGAGCGTAGTCCTCTCATTTTACAAATGAGGAAACAGAACCAGACAGGTAAAGGACATACAGGTAGTGTGGGGGTAGAGTCAGCACTATACTGGATCTAGTGACTATCTTATTCCTGTTCAGAAACTTCCAGGGTAATTTGACCTTTTTTTCCCCTGCCAGTTAAGACTCTCTGTACTCTGTCACCATCCCCACAATTTTTAGAATCCACTAAAAAACTAAAACTTGTATTTCACCAAGAGAAGTAAATTTTATTTGACAGAATATAATTAGCTAGTTAACTCTAAATACTGTCTGAAAACAAATGTAAATACTCAGATTAGTGAGAGTTGAGACTTGTTCAGTAAACATTCTTGCTGAGTCCTGATAAACTTCTAAGGAGTTAGACACTTTTCAGTTTGGTATACATTCTGAACTAGGGAGGGGTGATTGCATAAGATTGTAGAAAGATCTTTGGAAGCCAAAAAAGGGTGTACACTACACATTGTAACGTATATAGCTTTTGAATTATTACATCATTTTAACTTTTTTCCTAAATGAAGTTCATCTTTCTGCTTTTAGTGTACTCGTCAAATTATTTCTGAGAAGCTGGGTCGTGGCTCAAGAACAGTGGACCTTGAACTGGAAGCTCAGATTGATATATTAAGAGAAAACAAGAGAAAATATGAAAACATACTGAAACTGGCTCAGACACTGTCCTCCCAGCTCTTCCAGATGATCCAGACTCAGAGGCAACTCGGAGATGCATTTGCTGACCTGAGTTTGAAGTCCCTGGAACTCCATGTAAGGTTCTTCTAATAAATTGGCAGGGGGTGGAGTAAGGGGATAGACAGAGAGCATATAAACATACAGGTATATACACACACAATCACATGTATGTTATAAGGAGTTATAGACTAGTTCATTTTCTAAAATAGACATGAATTATTGTGTTGTTTTTATTTTGTTTTGTTTTTGGCTACGCAGTGGGGTTAAGTGACTTGCCCAGGGTCACACAGCTAGTAAGTGTTATGTGTCTGAGGCTGGATTTGAACTCAGGTTCTCCTGAATCCAGGGCTGGTGCTTTATCAACTGTGCCACCTAGCTGCCCCCCTAAAATACACATGAATTATTATACATGATTTAGGGAAGCCTTGTTCTGAAGATACAATGGAAACATAAATTTAGAATTACAAATAAATGATACTAAAATAATTATTAGTGAACTTGTCTAAGTTTCTTACTCTCATACTCTGTGTCTCTATTTATTATAAATAATCAGAGTAAGGGCAGCTAGGTGGCACAGTGGATAGAACTCTGGCCTCATAATCAGGAGGACCTGAATTCAAATCCAATCTCAGACACCTGACACTTAGCAGCTGTGTGACCCTGGGCAAGTCACTTAACCCCAATTGCCTCACCCCAAAAATAAATGAATGAATGAATGAATGAACAGAATTGTATGGCGTGCATTGGAGAGAATACTTTATGTACTCCCTAAAATGAACCATTCAGCGCCATGAACGTGAGCTAGAGTTCATGAAATGAAGAAACGTAGGATGTATAACCTAAGGAAAAAAAGACTTAGTGGACACGTGCTAGTTATCTTCCAAGTCTTTCAAGGGCTGTCTTATGGAAGAAGCATTGACTTTGTTCTTCCTAGTGTCCTGAAGGGCAGAACTAAGAGCAGTAGAAGTAAACTTGGACTCCATATAAACAACTTGATAATGATTAGAGCTATCCAAAAGTGCATTGGACTGCCTCTGGACAGCGTGAGTCTCTGCCCTCCTACCCCCAACCTACCCCCCGGAGGCCTTTGAGCAGAAACTCTAGTCTTGAGTATTTGTTGGTTATGTTGCAATGGAACTTCTTTTTCTAGTGTGCATAGGACTAGAGAGCAGGTTAACAAGCACTATCTTGCATTGTTAGTAGAATGTCCTTTGAGTTGCAGCGTGGTATAATGAAAAGAGCATTGGCTTTGGAGTCTGAAAAATTTAGGTTCAAATCCCTCCTGAGACACTTTTTAGCTTGGTGACTCTGGGTGAGTGATTTAACTTATTTTAAGACTATAGAGTTGTTGTAAGGACCAAATGATACAATATGTGTAATGTGCTTTCAGACCTTAAAGTCAGAAGTGAATGTGATCTGTCATATTAAAAATATTATTCCAATTCTGAGATTCTGTGAACATTTTTCATTTAAAGTTTGGAAGCAATCCTGAAGAATTTTTCAGAGAAAGGAAATGTTGTGGGGTCCCAGTTTTTAATAAAGGAGAGTACAGTACTTCCTTTTTATTTTTTAGTTAGCAAGCATTTATTTTCTCTCCTGCCATTAGGGGAGAAAAAACCCCTTAGATTTGGGGGAGGGACGAGGCATCCTGTTAACAAGTATGCATATGTAAGCCATACAAATTCCCACATTGACTTTGTCCGAAAGTTTACTAAACTGCGTATGATCTTTGACCAAGAGATAGAACTACTGTATCTCTACCCCAAAGATATCAAAGAAAGAAGACCTAAATGTACGAAATTGTTTATAGCAGTTCTTTTTGTAGTGGCAGTGAATTGAAAACTTAGATAAGTAGCCATCATTTGGGGAACTGATGAACAAATTATTCTATATGCATGTAATGAACAACTCTCCTACTTGCTTAACTAAAACTAGTCACCACCATGTTTTGTCTGTTAGGGAATAATAATAGGAGCAGCTAGAAGGCTCTGATTCATCTGAACAGCTACTTGCCCAATCTTCAAGTCTCATGTGGTAATGGCTTTTGTTAAATGAACAAGTGGTTACCTGCTTGACTGACTTCATCATATATCCATTATTTACCTAAGCCATTAATGTAAATTATGAATTTTAGAGTATAAACTGTAACATTTGTTCCTAAAAGTATTCATTTGATATTTAGGTATTGCTTGGCCATCCTTGTTGACCCAAACTTTCTTATTTTAAGTAATAAAAAATAAAATAATTTATTACCAGCAAGAAAAATACTGCTCTCTCTCTTGCTCTCTCTCTCTCTCTCTCTCTCTCTCTCTCTCTCTCTCTCTCTCTCTCTCTCTTCTCTCTTTCTCTTTCTTTCTCTTTCTCTCTTTCTCTCTCTCTTGCTCTCTCTCATGTGTGTGTCCTGGTTTGACTCTTTTATTACCTATTTTGGAAATAAGATCTTTATGAGAGAAATTTCCTGCTAAGATTTTTTTCCCACTTAATTTTTCCCTATTAATGTTAGCTTCATTGGATGTTTATGCAAAAACTTTAATTTTATGTAATCAAAATGATCCATTTTATCTTCTACTGTTCTTTTATTTCTTGTTTGTTCATGTATTTTTTTCCTATCAGTAGATCAGATGGGTGTTTTTTCCATGTTTCTCTAATTTGCTTATAATGTGACCTTTTATATCTGGGTCATATATCCATTTAGAGCTTATCTTGGTATAAGGTATGAGATATTCATCTAAATCTAATTTCTTCCATGCTGATATCCAATTTTCCCAACAATTTTTGTCAAATAATGAGTCCTTGTCTCAGTAGCTAGCGAGTTTATGGTTATGAAATACTAGGGTACTACATACATTTTTTTCTGTATGTCATGTAACTGATTTGTTGCACTGACCAATCAGTCTGCTTTTTAATCAGTGCCAAATTGTTTTGAGAATTACTGCTTTGTAGGAGAGTTTGAGGTTGAGGTTTCATTCCCACTTCTTTTCATTATTTCCCCTAAGATTCTTGACTTTTTTTGCCTGTATATAAATTTCATCTTTATTCTAGTTCTGCAAATTAATCTTTGATAGTTTGATTAGTGTGGCATTGAATAAGTAATTTAATTTAGGTGGTATTGTCTTTTTTATTATATTGACTTGTCCTACCCCTGAACAATGAATCTTTTTCTAATTATTTAATTCTGCATTTCTGTAAACAGTGATTTTTGCAGCAGGTTTCTCTGATAAAGGTATCATTTCCAAGACACATAAAAAACGGATTCAGATTTATAAATTTAAAATTGTGCTTTGTTTTTCTTTAATTTTACTTTCAGCTCCAAATTCTTTCCCTCTCCTCCCCATTGAGAAAGCCAGAAAAACAAAACCTGTTACAAACATGTGTAGTCCAGCAAAACAAATGTCCACATTAGCCACATCCAAAAAAATTACCTCAGCCTGCATTCTGAGTCTTTTACTTCTCTTTCCAGAGGTGGGTAGCATGTTTTATCCTGAATCTTTCTGGAACTATGGTTTTAATTTTGTTGATCAGAATTCCTTTGTTCCTTTAGTTGATCAGATTCCAGAATTCTTTTAAAGCTATTTGTCTTTACAGTATTGTTGCTATTGTAGAAATCTCTAGATTCTGCTTACTTTACTTTGCATCAGTTCATACAAATCTTCCCAGGTTTCTCTGAAACTGTCCCCTTTTTTATTTCTTAAAATACAATCATATTCCATCACATTTACATACTATAACTTGTTTAGACATTACCAATTGATAGGCATCTCCTTAGATTCCAATTCTTTGCCATCACAAAAATAGCTGCTATAAATATTTTTGTATATATTACAGTCTTTCCCCCCATTCTTTTATCTCTTTGCAGGTATAGACCTAGTAGCAATGAATTTAGTAGCTGTTTGAGCATAGCTCCAAATTGCTTTTCAGACTAGTCATACCAGTTCTCAGCTCCACCAATAGTGCATTGGTGTGCCTGTTTTTTCCCACAGCTTCTCCAGCATTTGCCATTTTCCTTTATTTGTCAGCTTGGCTAAACTGATTAGGCATGAGCTTATATTTCATAGTTGTTTTAATTTTCCTTTCTCAAATTATTAATAAATTAGAGCATTTATTCTTAGATTTTTTTTCCTCCGAAAACCGTTTATTCATACTCTTGGACCATTTATCACTTGGAGAAGACCCTCTTCCCCATAAAAGCATAAAAAAGTATATGCACAGGCAGTTCTCAAGGGAAGAAACCCAAGCTACCTTTAGCCATATGAAAACATGCTCAAAATCGTTACTGATTAGAGAAATGCTAATAAAGCAGTTCTGAGATGCCATCTCACAAATTGGCAAAGATGACCAAAAAACCCCAAAATAATAAATATTGAAGAGGCTTAGAAAAACAAGCACAATGATGAATTGTCGATGAACCTGTGAATACATACAATCATTCTAGAAAACAATTTGGAATTATATGCAAAAATTACTGTGCATCAGTGACCCAGCTATATACACTGCTGGTCCTATACTCCAGAAGATTAAAGAAATAGGAAGAGATCCTATATGTACCAGAATATTTTTATCAACTCTTTATTTGATGGCAAACTGGAAACTAAAGGGATGCCCATCAGCTGAAAAATGACTAGTTAAAGTTATGGCATAGGAACATGATGGAGAACTACTCTGCTGTAAGAAGTAGATGACTTCAGAGAGACATGGAGAGACTGATAAGAACTGATGCAGAGTGAGGTGAGCAAAATCAAAAGAACAGTTTATATAATAACAATATATAAAGACAAACAACTTTGAAAGCTATACAAACTGTGATCAATATGCTGACCGTCCATGATTCCAGAAGAATAATGATGAAACATACTATTCATCTCCTTGTAGAGAGGTGGTAAATTTAGGGTACAGCAAGATGTACTTTTTTCATATATACAGCCGCTGAGGGAATTGTTTTGTATGACTCTGCATATTTGTTGTAAGGAATTTGTTTTTCCTTTCTTCTTTTTTTTATTAGAGTGAGAGGTGGAAAAGAACAAGAGTAGATTTTTGTTGATTAAATTTTTCTTTTAAATTGAGAGGTGGGAGGGGTGCTACAGGTGTATAATGTCTCATGTACCTTCAAATGAGGTCACTATATTGTTTGTTTTACTTAGTTATCTTATTACAGAAGAACTGAATTGGGTAATCTGTAAATATTTGTAATATAAAAATAGAACACATCAATAAAACTTTTGTAAAAACAAAGGAAACCAGATATAAAGAAAAGGATTTGCTTTGGTGTGAGCAAAATTTTCATGATATAGAGAAGAATGGACAGGGTGTAAAATTAGGTAACATTTGCAAAAGCCAAATTTTCAGTACTGCTATAACCCAATTGCTATATAATTTATAACCCCTTATTGAGAGTTTATAATTGAATCTGTTACAGGCCTTTGAGTTTTATTTTGTGGCAGCTATGTGGCATAGTAGATAGAGCACTAACTAGCCCTGGAGTCAGGAGGACCTGAGTTCAAATCTGGCCTCAGACGCTTGACACTTACTAGCTGTGTGACCCTGGGCAAGTCACTTAACTCCATTGCCTAGCCAAAAAAAGAAAAGAAAAGAAAAAAGAAGATATGTTTTCAGTTTTATAATGCATCTTCATTATTTTTTTTAAAAAATGAGTCATGGAATTGTAGGACCTTAGAAATCATTTAATCCAGATATCAGCAAACTACATACATCCAAAGGGACAGATATAGCCTCCTTCCACCCTCCCCCAAGACAAAAATGATACATTTTAAATACAATAAAACTTTATACTAAAATGTAGAAACCATTCTTAGCTCGTGGCAGTACAAAAACAGGTGGCTTTTCTTACCCTTGATTAATCTTATCCCTTCATAATAACACATTTGTTACATATATGATAAATACCAGTCAGCTAAGAATCAGAGCAAACATAGGGTGATTCTCCAACCAGTGCCCCAAATTTGAACCATTTACGTTGTAATCAGGGGAAGGGGAAAAGAATAAATAATTTTAAAGCTAAATTCATAAATTTAGAACTAAAGGGGACTCTGATCATCTAAGCCAGAGCCTTCATTTTACAGAGAAGATTGGCCCACAGGTATTAAATAACTCATCCAGGGTTACCCAGATAGTAATTAGTAAAACCAAGATTCAGACCCAAGGCCTCTAACTACAGATCTAGCATACCACCATTGTACCATCAGGTGAAAAATCAAACAAACCAAATACACAACAAATAAATGAAAAATATATTTTCTCTGGCCCCTTGATGAGCATATTCTTTTTTTTTTTAAACAATGTAATTATAACCAGTGTTTATGCTGTTCTGGTAATCTCTGTTTTTATAATCTTACATGTCTTTGGATATTCCTGAGATTCTTGCTATTTACTTTTTATGGTGCCATAGTCTTCTGTTACATTTCTTTTATACTGCCTTTCTCCAATACGTGTACATATGGGTTATTTCTTGTTTTTTGCTGTTATAAAATAGCCACAAATGTTTGTATGTAGATAAGGCTTTTCTCCTTTTGTGATTTTCTTTCAGGTAAAGCCCTAGTGATGTAATTGCTGGGTGACACGATAAGATTAATTTTGTAACTCATTTTACATTTTCTTATTGCTTTCCAAAAAGTTTACACTAGCTTATGTCCACCAACAATATAATATAGTGCCTGGTTACTTGGAGTGCTATGACTATTTAATTTTATCATGTTTTGCTATTTTTCCCTAATTTAGTGTGTCCAGGGTTTTTCTTTGGCTGTTTTGACTTGTATTTCCCTGCATATTAAGGAATTTAAGTATTTTTTAATGTGGTTGTTCCCAGTTTATATTTCTTCCTTCAAAAATATCTAATCTTGTCTTTTGACCATTTCTCTTGGAGAGTGCTTATTACTTTTATAGGTCCTTAATGTTTATGAATATTTAACCTTTCCCTAGTAAGTTTGCAGTAGATATTACAATCTTTTTAAATTATAAAATTACAAAAACAATTATTTTAAATATACTCCCTGCTATTATGAAAAATTATTTTACTTTTCTAAATAAAACCCATTAATTTTGTTTTCAATACTCTCTATCTTTTTTCAATTCAGTAAGTATTTATTAGGCATCTAGTATTATTAAGCATTGTGCTAAATTCATATGAGAAAAAAAAACAAACTTGGTCCTTCCCATCAAGGAGCAGTTCTACTAGTGGGAATTGAGATGTTTTTCCTCTCCAGTTTAAGACAATTATAGATAGTATTCCTTTCTCTAATAGTTTTTTGATTGGTTTCTATTTAGATCATTTAACTCATTACAGTTGATAGTAGTATTTAACATAAGGTATGACTCTTTAACAGCTTCACTAAGCAACTCTCTAATTTTCTCAGCAGTTTTCACTTTAATAGTAATTTCATATCCCTGTACGTTTTAGACTAGAGTTTAGCAGACAGTTACTTTTTATACACAGGGGAAGCCAGAAATAAAACCCAAATGTTATTCCGTTTCTCTTAATCATTTCTCTTTTTTCTCCATATATATCAAAAAAAAATTGATTGTCTCTTTAACAGTAAATTTCTTTTCACCAGTTCAGTTTCATAGTTCTTGTTACAATTGTCTGTCTGGTTTTTCTTGTGACTTTAACTGTTTATCCTATTGATATTTTCATAAAATTTGAGGTTTGCATTTGCTAAACCACAAGCAAGGAATATTTCTATCCCCTCATATTTACGGATATGTGAACTGAGGCTAAGAGAGGCAATATTGCTTACCCAGAGTCTTATAATGAGCTAATTCATGGCAGAGCCTAGACTCAACTGTAGTGTTCCCAGTTCAATGTCTGTTACTGTTATACCACACAGTCCCTCTTATAAAAGCTTCATTAATCTAATATTTAATTAGAATATATCTGAGTCAAGTCTACCTCAGGGAGTTCACTTAGCATGTTAGAATCAATTCATAATTATCCATTTGTATTTAGTGTGATGGGGGGAGGAAAGGGCTTAATTTTAATCTTTCACTTTTTAAAGATTCTTTCTTTTGTATGTACTGATGGTTGTGTTCCTAGAATCTAGTCTATTTTTGATCCTGTCAGTTGTTTTCATGATTAGTCTGTAATTTAAAGAGACCTAAGTAAAATGTGGACTTTAAAGAAGTAATTACTAGCCTGATTCTAAGGTTACAGCTTGATAAGTATTAAGATGTTGTGGCAGGATTTAAAAATCTGTCATGAGACCTTGCAGTTCTTATTGCTTACTCCTTATGTAGTTCATCCTTTTAAAGTAAAATAACAGAAGAAAAAACATTAAAAGTTTAATAATCTTTATTATGACCATCTTCTTAGTTGGGCATACTCTGTTTATGGCTAACCTACGGAAACAGCTCCAGGGTTGATCATATAGGATTGTGTAGTTAAACTAAAGAAATAAAAGCCAAATATTGTGTGAACATGACATATTAGAGGGCATGCTCAGTGATGCTGTACTGAGAGAAATAAAGAAGCCTTGGCTTTTTTTTTTTTGTAAATCATATTTGTATGAACTAAAATATAGATTTCCACCCATTAACATTTTAATTCTGATTTTACCATTTTACCATTGTAGTAGGAATGGACCTCAGGTCATCTAGTCCAAAGCCTGCACCCTACCTCTGTAACAGTCAGTCCCACAAATGGTTAACTTTAGCTTTTTTTCTATTAAATGAAATGGGTCATGAAGCCCAAATATCATATTTCCTTCTTGCTGTCTCTACAGTTTATCAGTTGGTCAATCAATCGACAAACATTTATTTAGTATTTATTATATTGCAGGCACTAGGCCGAGTTCCTGGGATACAAAGAAAAAAGCAAAAATAACCCCTGCTCTCACAGCCTGACATTCTCTAGAGAAGGATCTTTATTGTTCAGACTTCATAAATGTATTTTAAAACTGAAGCTCTTTTTATTCTCCTGTACCACCTCCAATAAAGCTGACATAATTATGTTCAAGTGTGACTCACAACTTGTATAATAGCAACTGTGTTCAGCAAACCAAAAAAATAACTAACTAGCTAATGTTATTTATGTTCATAAGGATAGAGGGAAAGGAAGGGAATAAGCATTTCTGTGGAGCCTACTTGTGTTCCAGGCACTGTGCTAAGCACTTTACAGTTATCTCATTTGATCCTCGTAACAACCCTGCAAGGTAGGTGCTGTATTATCCCCATTTTACAGTTGAGAAAAATGAGGCAAACAAAAGTTTAGTGACTTAACAAGGTCTCACAACTAGTAAAGCATCGGAGGCTGGATTTGAACTGAAGTTTAACTGACTTTCCAGACCCAGAGCTCTCTCCATGGCATCACCCCATAGAAGAAGAAAACACCAATGTATCAAGTAGCCCTCTTGGTTATCCTGTGCTATAAAATTTTGGTAGCCAGACCCAAAGGAAAAAAAAAGAGATTGTCACATGGACTGCCTTGAAGGAAAAGGGCTTATAACACACTAAAAGTAAACTTTTAGTGTTTTTTCTTGTTAGACTACCTGCCTCATTTAGAGTAACATTTATATTAACAATAATGATGATGACCAACATTTACATTGTGCCTTAAGGTTTGCAAAATGCTTTACATACATTGTTATTTGAGCCTTGCATCAACTCTGTCAGGTAGATATTATAGGTACTATCCCTGTTTTACAGATGGAAAAACTGAGGCTTATGGGGACCAAATGATTTGCCCATATTCATGAACATACCTCAAAGTGTTAGAAGTGGGATTTTAAACCATGCCCAGAAATCTAGTTACTGCTCTGATGTTAAAGTGTTAAGTAAAATTTCCATCTCTTCAAAATTACTGCGCCTTTTAATGACCCCTTACCCACTACTCACAGCAAATTAACATGCTTTACATTCAGTGTAGAATCTTGAGTCATAATTGTACAATTTTTGATACAGTCAGGTGTTTCCATTAGTCAGTGATACATTGGACCCAGAACATCAAAATATTCAGTGATGTATAAAACTGATTCGTGAGACTTTTCATATTTGAAAATGTAGTCTATAAGATTTATTGAGTAAAATGCAATGTATAATGAGATTAAATCAGGGTAACTGATTTTTTTTTAAGTGAATCCATACTTAGAATAATATTTCAGAATTACCTGATAGATGCCAGGTGACAATTTGTCAGGGGAAAATATGTTAATATTTGTGTACTAAGAAGATAGAGTTGCCCAAGTGACCTCATTTGGTACAGTTGCCTGTTTATCTATAAAAGCTGCACATTTGTGTTGTGCTAGTAAAACATGCTTCAGCTTAGTTTTTTTTGGTTGTAGCAATAGTATGGTTTACATACAAACAAATACTCTTTTTCATCCTATTTCAGTAAGTTTAGTTAATAGTAACTTTTTTCCTCATTGTTTTAATGATCAAAAGAGCTAGGTTGTTAATTTAAAAAATCTTGATTTCTAGATTAAACATTTTCCTGCTGTTGGTATTCATATTTTTTCCTATATATAGCTAGGTTAGTTATATGACCTACATATGTTCTTTATTTTAGGAAGAATTTGGCTATAATGCAGATACCCAGAAGCTGCTGGCAAAAAATGGAGAAACTCTTCTTGGAGCTATTAATTTTTTTATTGCAAGTGTGAACACTTTGGTGAGCAAAACAATAGAAGATACATTAATGACTGTGAAACAATATGAAAGTGTCAGGTGAGTATATTTGTTGTAATGTCCATCTTTTGGACAGTCCTCAGAACTGTAGTCCATGAATCTTAACTGGTAAAAGTAATTTTAAGGTAATTTACAAATCAAGTGACGTACTGACTTATGGCATAAGTTAAAATGTATATAAGGGTTTTTCATTTTTTTTCCTTCCCTGTCAAGACACTTAGGTATGAGTGGGAAAGGAGAAAAAAAATCCATAATATAAGATTATTTTTTTAATAACTAAAAGAATTCCAGGGCTTCTACAACAGAAAAATGTGCCTTCTTACCTAAGAGCCTTCAACAGAATTCTTTGTCTAGATTTACTACAGGTTAACACCAAATTTCTCGCATGCAAATCTAATGATGTTCAGCACAACAGGATTGTCTTTGTATAGGATGTTTCATCTTCTTTCTGTGTTTACAAACCTTTTGTCTAATTTGTCTAAAGATTCTCTGTCCCTTGGCAGTTTGGGTTTTGAAGCTGTTATATGGAAATATTTGCTGCTTACCTTCCAGGAAAGTTAAAAGAATTAGATTTAATTGTGGTTGCAAGTAATTTTGAACTATTAAGATAAAAAAATCATACACAACAAAGTATTATTGCTGGTTTTGTTCTTAATGGGACAAGTTGAAGTTGCTGCTTTGTTCTGTTTATGACCACTAATAATTTTCTTTTGAGATAAACTAAATAATTTCCAGTGACTTTTTTCAGAAAACCAGTCTTAGCTAATGTAAGTGTAAAATGTTAAACAAGAATCTTAGATATTTAAATAATCTGGTTAATTGTGTTTAGTCTTTTAAGTTCCACTGCAAAGTAACTAC
The DNA here is from genome assembly GCF_003287225.1 of Phascolarctos cinereus. Taxonomy (NCBI): domain Eukaryota; kingdom Metazoa; phylum Chordata; class Mammalia; order Diprotodontia; family Phascolarctidae; genus Phascolarctos; species Phascolarctos cinereus. The sequence continues at coordinate 103,831,876 of NW_027556402.1, read as the reverse complement.
ATTTAATTAGTTCCATGATAATTTTATGGCTTGTAAGTTTTTTTCTTTCTTTTTTTAAAAAAAATTATTATCTGTTGTTTGCCAGGTATTTCTACTAAAAACAGACCTTCCCTGATAACTTTATCTGTAGGGAAAGGCTATTGGACATAGTAGACATATTGGAGGAAATTTTCTTTAATAAAAGGCTTACATAGGCAGATTTGGTCCCTAGCTGTAAGATGCAAAACAAAATGAAACTCCCCAACCTCTCATTGCCCTTTTATATTCTTTAATTTTCCTTAAGACAATAATTTGTTTCCACACTCGTACCTAAATGCCATTACTGGGAAGGAGAAGAAACACCCTTGGGATAAAAGATGCATTTAATTAAATTCCCTAGTTATCCAGTTCCAAAGTCATTAGCCACCCTCTCCCTTTGTCTTCTACCTTTTCCCCCTCTTCTCTGTACTCCCTTCCCACCCCACACCCCATTCCCCTTCCAGGTCAAACTTCTTCCTTTTCGTAGATTGATTATTTTTTTCCTTTATCACCATTTTCTTCTTTTTTTTTTCAGCCAAAGTCAAGATTTATTAGAACATCTGTCAAGTTTATTAGAACTCTTAAGGAGTCTAAACATCTATATCACCATTTTCCTACGCATTTCGACTTTGTAACTTGAATTGTCTCTGGATCTCTATCTCTTTTACCTTTTTCCCCAGTCCTTTTGACTCTCTTGTGTAAAACTTCTTACCTGTCTATCCTTTCTACTCCCAATTCATTTCTTCACCTAATTCTTGGATTGCAGTAGCCCTATAAACTGATCTTCTTATCCCTGGCCTCTTCTCCTTCCTACCAAATTAATATTCTTAAAACACCAGTTCTATGTCCCTGTCTTCCTTGGAACCTCTAGTGGTTTATTAAGGCTTCCAGGAGCAAATCCAAATTCCATGACCTCCAACCCAGTACGGTCTACTAAGCATGCCTTTATAGTTTTATCTCCTTGTTATTCCTTGACATCATTCCTCCAGTCTAACCAAACTACTAGGCTTACTGTCACTGTTTCTATTTATCTCACTTATTCCATGTTCCCTATATGAAATACCCTTCATGTCTCTGCCACCTAGCTAATTCAAAGTCAGATCAAGCGCCGCTGTGGAGCCTTCCCTGACTGTTACCCTTTAATTGGTCTTTGCTATCACTGAAATCTTTCATCACTTGTTATCTGTTCCACTCTCTTTGGCAGTCAGTTATGCACTGCTTTATCATGTTTTATGTGTATAAGTCTCTGCCTGCATTGTACACTCCTTGAGGGCAAGAACGGTGCTTTATACTTTGGTCATATCTCCAGCCATGTCTTGTATAGACTCGGCATAAAGACTCTCAGTGAATGTTTGCTGCACGAATAAATAAGTCCTCGAGCTGAAGCTGACCTTCAGAGTTAGCACTTTGACCTCTAGGTGACTGGAGTCCTCAGGCTAATGGGAATTCTTAATTCCTCTTCAGTCTTTCTTTGCAGTGCCTTCATTTGGTTGTCACCCCTGTTAGTCTTATCTCTTGTTCCAAATACATGTACCTGTGTTATTGGGGAAAGCTATTCATGCTTGATCCCTGCCCAAAAAAGTCTGCTTTTATACCAAGTACATTTTAGAAAGCTTATTGTTACATAATGAATTGATGACATTGTCTTCTTTCTATTGATCTTATTCAGAAACAAAGGTAAACACACACAAAGAAGCTGCAAAACAGGAACTTTGCCTCTGTTCTATTATCTTTCAGCTGTATGACCACAGGCTAGGTCATCTTTCTGTTCAGCGCATAACCAGGGAGCTTGAATTAAATTAAAGAAGACCTTTAGATTTAAACGATGAGAGATTCTTTGACCCTGGCAAAAATGTGGTACAAATCTCTACCTCAGTGTCTATAGCACATAGATTAACTGAAAAGTTGTGAAGTAAATGGCATCTCACATGTACTAGGCAAAGTGAAGAAGCAGGTAGCATTTGTTAAGTCAGCCATTGTTCCGTAAGTCATTTTTTTGGGTCTGCTAAATTTTTGTACATTTGTCTTGTGTTTGCCTCAAGTGAAGTAAGCTTGCCTGTATCCTTAACTTGGGTAGCAGTTTTTTGTCTACTATACTGGAATCCTTTTACCTTGTGAGTGTAATGTATTCATTGAGTTTAATCTAAGATCTACCCTTCTGTTGTATTTTATGAACTAGTGCAGGAACTCACCAGCCAAAGCACTTCAGCAGATGATTTCAAGTTGAAACATTGAGGATAGGAGATTCAAAGAGAATCCCCCAATTAAAAGTTTCTGTGATGGAATTTTCTCCTCTGTCAAGGCCAGAAATATGTTGGCTTTTAGGGCAAGGGTCATCTGTTTGATCAGGACAGCAAGTGGCAATTTGGGTTGATGCCCGGGTGGCCTTTTAGTTCTGACTATTATGTATTGTGTAAGATTATTTTCCAGTCGTCGGGTGCTTAGTGTATAGCTAGTCTTAATAAGAGCCCATTCAGCACTTTTTATTGCTTCACAGCAGCTACCAACAAAGGGACCACTTGTATTAAAGGGTTTTCCTGTGTGGACACCTGTCCTCTGGAAGTTGGCTTGAGAAACACCATCTCATTTTAGACAAGCCATCAAATAGCATTAACTTTTCATCCTTTTCTGAATGGGCTGAATTCACATTGGCAACCGAGGAGTAAAACATTGCTCATCCCTTTACAAGCCAAGAGTGTGCCCTTCTGTTTTTGAAGAACCTAAGAGGATTTCTGGATTTCAGCCCCCATGTATTTGTGCTTACTTCCCTGCCTCCATAACTTTGCTTATATTCCTTAGGTCTGGAATACCCTCCTGCATCAGCCTTTCCTCCATTATGTATTGAAATCGTGTCCACTCATCAAAGGCTTCCTCAATTGAGACATCTTAGTCTCCATTATCAGTAATAAGCTTCCTTTCCTATAGAGCTCCTATAGCTCTTACTTGACATCTTTTTTATGCCTTACCGTGGATTATTTTGCATTGTAATCAGTCTAATCTTCCTCCAAAGCTTCTCCTTGCCCACGTATTCTCACCATACTGGGCAATTTAGTGTTGTGACAAGGAAAATTTTCCTTGTTAGTACTGTTTTTAATGTCTAGATAGAATATTTTAAGGTTCTAAGTTCAGCACCATGAATTTAGATGTACTTGAATTATTTGTCATTCTAGGTAATTCAGAAACATTTGTGCCTAGTATTGAATTGAAGTAATAGTTTTAGACGTTTTTTCTTTTGTCTTATTTCTTGACATTAATTGGTGACTCTTTGTAGTAGTTATCTTAAGGCAAATCTTGCTTTTTCAGATTCTCTTGACATTGACATTGCCATTTGTTCTACTTAATGAATTAGTTTGACATAAATACTTGTCCTTTTAATCAGTCTGAAAAGAGATACAACCCATTCCCAGGGTAGAATGGGAAAGGAGAGCCAAGCATGCAAAGGCACAGAATTTTTTCAGTGTGTTATCATTTGTTTAAAGCATTGTGAATTCCCAGCATTATCAGACACATTTATTTTGAATTAAGTTCATGTATTTCAGGTCATTTGAAAATATTAAAGTGCTATATTGAGACAGTACAGTGGAAAGAATTACCTGGCTCTGGAATCAGAAAGCCTGAGTTCATTCTCCATCTCTACCTACCTCATGTGTGACTTTGGATAAGTCATCTAACTTCATTGAGACTCAGTTTCTTCACCTGTAAAATAAAGTGGTTGGACTAGAGGAGCTCCAAGGTCCCTTCTAGCTCTAGATCTGTGATCCTATAGAAATGCTACCTTTTTTATGAAACTGATTCCACATAAGGCCAAAATTACTGTCTAGACATTGTCATTGATCATCTACCATTTTTCCCCAACCATTTATATAATTAAAAGTTGAGGATATTCAGTAAAAGAGTATAAAGTTGAACACCTCAGAAAATGCCTTTAGAAGGCATCAATGAGATGCCCAAAGAGCGGACTTAACCTTTAAAAACCAAAAGTTTCTGTATCTTAACCATTTTAGATGGAAAACTTTCCAAGATATATATAGCATTCTTCCTACTTTGCAATAAGGTAATTTAGTTTTTCATATTTGACTCAGGGTTGTTTCTAGGAATAAAAATGGTGGTATTATGACCTGCAAGGACTACATACAAACATATATATTATGAATATGTTTATATATTTTAAAAATATATTTAATCTTATACTGCATGGCTCCAGACACCTATGCTTTCTGAGATTGTGTGTGTACTTTTTGTAAAATTTTCCTTTTTTCTCTCCTTAGTGTGGCCAGTGACTATAGAGCCCACATTAGTGTTTTTTATCTACTTAAAGGTATTTGGAGAGTAGTTATCCATGTTATAAATATGTGGTTCAGAAAGTGTAAGATTTAAAACTCCAACTTTGCCAAGTATTAGATTTCAGTCATATATGTAATTGTTGAGATAGTTTTTTTGCATTGAAGCTACCATAAATGCAAATCCTTGGTTCATAGAACAAAGACACGAAAATTAAAAGGTTCATCAACCCAAAGGATTGTTCATTAGTTGGCAATAACCAAAAACAAACAAACAAACAAAACCACACAACCCCTGCCAGTGTCAAAACAGAGAGGAGGCAAGAAAATGAAAGAGAACAGAGGAAAGAATGTGTTCAACCCTGAAAAGCAGAGCCAGTGACTGAGATGCACAGAAACAGCCAGGCAGTGTTGGAAGAAATTGTAGCCCATCATGTTCTGTTCATAAAATTATCTTCTGATAATGATGTCACTTTAAAGTTTTGACTTTGGCATGACACTTCCTCAAAATCCAGTAGTGGGAATTCTTGAAGTGGTGAAGGATTCTTCCTTTATATCCTGTTACAATTGTGATGTAAGTGAGATAGAGGAGTGGATTAAAACTGACAAGAAGGTTGATGTGATATGTTGTGTTATTGATGCAGTGTTATTGATGCAGAAATCATAGTCTTTTGAATGCGGCAGACCAGCCAAAGGGCACTTAAAACCATGAAGGACACGATTTTCTGGAAATGAAGAAAACCTCTCGGGAGAAGGCTGCTTTGATCTTTGATTCAGTAATTAATTGTGCAGAAATGTAGCTATGTTTCACTGCCCTGAAGGTCGTGCAGCTGCACATCCTGTCCTTCGCCCTACCTTCATGAGAAGGAGGCAGATAATCAAAATGCAAACTGACACCAGGGATTGTTTTTTTCTAAGAAAGCAAGTTCCCAGGGTATCTTCTGAGGTCAGTACTCATTCATTTCTGTAGCTGCTTCCACCTTCACCCATAACTGCAAAACAATACAATAATAAGTGCTCCTGATGAGGTCCAGCATTCATGAAGATAATATTAAATTATATTCACTGTAATCTAGCAAAGCAGGGGAGTTTTTAATACCTTTTAGAAAGATTTTTGTAAAAGCAGTTATAATGATCCTTTTTTGCTTACCAGACTGTTATATTCATGAGAAAAGTATAAACCTTTGGATTATGCATAATTCCATTTCAAATAAAAATTTGTCTCTGTCATTGATCGATTAAAATTGTCATACACTCATTTTTGCCCTGGTTAGGCTATAATTCTCCTGACTTTTCTATGCAAAGATATCTGTCATGTTGGGGAATATAATTGTTACTGTATTGCTAGGTTTTCCCACACAGCTAGGTAGGAGAGTGGTGATGATAACCCCTATTGTTATTGCTACCCTTGCTCTGGGAAGTCCCAGGCCTGTTATTTGACATTCCAATGGAATCAGAAGCTCTGGTGGGGTATAGATCACTCCACAGATGAAAGCGAAGCATCCTCCTCTGCACATCTTTTCCATTCCCTTTTTATCTAAATTCACTGTTTTAATTCGGATGAATTCAGCAAGCATTCATTAAATTCCTACTATATGCTAGGAACTATGCTAATTGTTGGGAATAAACAGACTAGAGCGACACAGTCCCTTCCATTGGAGTGTAACTGAAGCAAAATAGCATACACGCCTAAGTAAATAGCAAATAGAGAGTCATTTCAGGGTAGGGAGTAGCACTAACATCAAAGGGCCTGAATAAGAGCCTTGTGTAAGAGGTGGCCTGGAGCTCAGTCTTGAAGGCAGTTCAGAATTCTAAGAGAAGAAAGTTAGAGAGCCTTCTAGGCCTGAGGAAGTGCATATGAAGAAGCAAGGATAGGGGAAATAACTGTATGGGAAATAGCAAGGAAGCCGGTTTGGCTGGAGCATAGACTGCATGAAGGAGACTGAAAGAAAGGCTGGGCCCAGTTTATCAAGGATTTCAGCGTGGAAGACACTGAGGTTCCTGAGCAGGAGAGTAACGTGGTTAGGCCTTAAATGAAAGATGTCTCTTGTAGGGAAGAGTTACACAAAGATTATAGTTATGTTTTGCATTACCTTAATGTCATCTTCCCCTTACTTCCCAGTCTGGATAATGTTTGGTGCAGATGATTAATGTAAATAATCCCATCCGTGATGAATCTGGTAAAGTGCTCCATTATTTGAATTCTAATTCGTACTGCATGTTTCCATTGGGCTAGAATCCATTATCATATTTTGCATAATTATAACTTCTAATAGAATAAATTCATATAAATGGGACCACTTACCAGGATTCATTATTTTCACTAACCAGAACCTAGCTGTAATTTGAGCATCTTTTCATGAGAAGTACAAATAATCATGGTCTGAGACTCTGACACATGCAGGTATACTCTCTCCTAGGGCTAAATATTATCTTAGTCACTGATGATGTCTAGCTGGTAAGGGGCCTGTGAAAGGTCTACAGAAAGTCATAATTTACAGGGATTCCTCAATCCTCTGAAGGGTAGCATGTATAGATGGATTGGAAGGAGTATTTTCCCATGAATATTTATAAAGACGCAAAAACCTCAACAAAACCAATCCTGTCCCTACTTCAATTGCTCTGTTATTGTTGGTGTTGGTATTCCCTCTGGTAATGCTTATTGCAACCCATTCATACCTTGTCCTGTGAAACACTTGTCTGTGTTCTGTAAGTTTTCCAAGGAGAGGGTTACCTGCAGGCATTCCTCTACATTTGTAAGCCTTGTGAGAATACCAGTGGAACACATGCATTGTCCATCTTTTGTTTTTGCTGCGTGACCAGCCCATTTCCTTTTCCAATTGTATGTTGCCCTGATAATATCCTTTAGACCGCTCCTTCTTCTCAGTTCTTAATTGCTAATAAATAGCAGGGTAGTATATTCTCACTTGCCTTGTGCCTCTCCATTTCCCATTGGGTGATAGGAAGTTTTAATTCTTCAGAGATCATATTATTTTATGACTCTTGAGCAGACACTGTGTCGGACAGTGAAGTAGGCCCGTAACTGAATAAGAGGAGAAAAAACTGGATTAAATTTGGCAAATGATCTCAGGTTCTTCCCTAAAACAGAAGCCTTTGTAACGTCAGGATTCCTCCAGTAGTACCTTCATGACTCCATAGCCTTAGTTTATACCCTGGCCATTTCTTCTTTAGATAAGGGGTTCTCAAACTTAGTCTACTAAACAGTTGAATCATGTAAAAAAAATGCTGTCTTGTCCCCGCAGAAAAGGATTAACATAATAAGCAGATTAGAGTTATTTTTGATGAGATAACTAGGTAGAAATGTCTTGTTTAATTGATAACCAAATCATTCATCTATATCAGAAAATAATTATAGACATTGTTATTCAAAATATGAATAGTTCAGGAGAAGTCAGTTCATAGTCCTCCTTTTGACAACTTTTGACCTAAACTATTGGCAGACTCAGCATCAGATGCTGTCTTCTGAACCTGCATCCTCTGGCAGATATCATTGCCAAAATTACTGCGATTTTTTTGCAAATTATGTTGACTGTGATGTTGTCAAGAACATTGTTCTCTTCCGTTGAAAAGCTCTTCATCGGAATCCCTAACTTCCACCAGTCTCTTCCATGAATGATCATTTTTATGTGGCTCAACTGTTTAGTTGTGCCCACTGTAATCACTGACTGTGCACTGCTATAATCCAGCAGTGTAAATTGAATCTCTTAGATGAGAAATTAGGTTTTCAGAAATGAGTCGAGAACAAAATGCATCCAGAATGGAGGAAAGCCTGAAATTCCCAAATGTGGAACCATTCCACAGAAGAGATGTCCATTCTCATCTGTTCATCTTATAGCTTAAATCTCAACTTCTTCCCTTAATGCATCACAGAGGCACTTAGCTGTGTATTGTATTCAAGGGAACCCTTGTCCTGAACTCCAGCAATCAACTAGTATTCCATAACTGAATGGCACATTCATAGCTTCTTATTGTTTTAACAGCCTAACTTGTTGCCTGAACAGTATTCACCCATGGACATGAGTACATATAAGAACCCGTGAGATACCGGATCATTCTTATAGGTTTAGATATTCTTCAGTTGTATTTGTTCAATCAATTTTCAGTATATCCTATATATTCACCTACATCACAGTTGTCATCTTTTTGCTTTGTGACCTATTTACCACCAATAAAATTAATGTTTTGGAGTTTCATTAGCATTGTAAAGCAGCAGATGATGTCTCTCCATAACAGAATTGAAATATTGAAATATGATAAATGATTAGTATAGACAGGTTTGTGGTGGTACATACATAAAGAGTAGATACAATTTTATCATCCACATTTTTCTGTTTAGCACTTCTAATGTCAGTTATTTTTTATTAGAAAATCTAGAATGGCAGTCATTTATTTTGGGATAGAATACATTTTCAATGTTGTTTGTCACAAGTGGAGTTTGAATTGTTTTTCCAGAAGTGCAGATGATTTTTTTAAGCAATCTTTCACCACTGATATGTGTTATGAAAAGCTGATAGGAGTAAAGCCTGTGGTTGTGGAACAGAACAAAGGCAAATAGGGATCGGTTAACCCATATGGGGATCAGTCTTATGACTTTGACATTGTCATTATGTTGTGAGGACTAGTTTTCAAATGAAATTTGGAAATTTTGAATGATCCACAGTCTGGACAGAAGGGATAACATTAGGAAGAAGCTATGTTTTTCTGAACCCTTTCAATATAGTATTAACTTATATTTAAATAAATAATTACAATCATCCCTTGACATTTCTGGTTTTCACATCTACAGTTTTTCTTATTCGTGGGATGACCATCAGTAATTAAACAGGAATTTTTGGAGATTTGTGGCACGCTCCAGAAAATCATAGATGATGTGTGTATGTAAAGAATACTGTTAAAAATTAATGTCAATAACACTGTATAATATTCGTCCATTTTATTACTTACTACCATAAGTATACATATATGAATTTATTACAAACAGTTAAATTTTGTTAAAAGTTTCACTGTGCTAGAGAACTACAGGCTACATATGCACTCTTAAGATCACCTACTCTTTGTCTCTTTACCATAGAGACTCAGTCACGCAATTTTCTCCCACGGTAATCCTTCTATCTTGCACTTTTTGTAAAAGGGAATCCATGAAGCAGTTGCTACAGCTACACTAGTTTCTGTGAAGACTCTGTGTAGTATGAAAAATACTAATCTCTCTCGTGTAGAAACTACAACTTCTTTATGAGTGCATTATGTTGTTTGATTTGTTGTGTTAAATAAATATGGTCAGAATTATTAAATATAAAGGTTGGGGGAGAGCCTGGAGTTATTCATGGTTTTTCACATTCTCAGGGGTCCTACGCCCCTAACCCCTGCAAATTTCTAGAAACAGCCACTTATAAAATTAAACCTTATGTGTAAATATGTCAATATTTATAACCTGTCTGACAAACTTGTTTTATTCATGTGTTATAGTCTGATTCTTATTTCTTAATTCTGTTTCCTGCCAGGATTGAATATGATGCATACCGGACCGATTTAGAAGAATTGAATCTTGGACCACGTGATGCAAACACTCTGCCAAAGATTGAGCAGTCACAGCATCTGTTCCAAGCACATAAGGAAAAATATGATAAAATACGCAATGATGTATCTATCAAATTGAAATTTCTAGAAGAAAATAAGGTAAATTAGACTTTTCTTTCTAAGGTACATTGTAGATATTTTCTATGAACCTTGCATTGAATGTAGTTGATACATGTGTGAGAGATTTTTTTAAATGAGGCAATAGAAAAAAGAAACTTAAAAAGGCAAAGTAGAAGAATTGTTATCTGCCTTCCCTCATGACAGTCACAATAAAGAGTTCTGTTCCTAAGCCACTGATGATAAAAATTAACAAAGCAGACACACATTATAACATTTGCCACCTACCCTGCCCCACCACACTTCTCACATTTAACAGTTAGCAGATGAAGAATATAATGTTCTATTTGTAGTCCCCAGTATTCGAATACAGCAGTAAGCTGCTTCAAAATTTTAAAGTAAGAAAAAGCACATAGAATATTTAAGTCCTAAAAATAAATTGTACTAAGAAGCTGTAAGGGAGGACAGGTCAAAGAAAAAGGTTGAGGATAGTAAGGAAGCCATGATATGACTACTCTTGGTTTTACAGTGCTATTCTCACAGGAGAATACCCTTTGAATCATTTAATCAAAAAGTATTTACTAAACACCATCTGTGTGCCCAGACCCTGTGTAAGCAATTAAAAAATAAAACAATCCTTGCCCTCATGGAGATAACAGTGTAACAAGGGAAACAGCTGTATACATGGGTACAAAGTAGGTACAAGACAATTTGGAGGGGGCAGGATGGCATTACCAGCTATAGTGTTCATGAGAGATCTGTTGGGACAGGTGGAATCTGAGCTGAGCTTTTAAGAAAATGAGGGATTCTCAAAGGTGGAGATGAGGAGGGAAACAGAAGCTGGAATATTGTTATGTGAGAAAGATTAGAAAGGCCAGTTGGCTAAATCATAGCCTGAAACACTTGGGGTTCTCATTCTGTAATTTGATTTGGTTGGTATAAATTTACATTTAATTGAATGTGGGATATTAATTCAGTTAGAGGACATGTAGTAATATTTAACATGGTACATTTCGTGGGCATGTGGACTTGTCTCTATAAAGAATTTGAAAAGGTAGAAATTAATCTAATTTGGTAGATAAAAACTATCCCTCTGAACCATCTCTGCTTTTCTAGTCCTACGTCACTTAATAGAATGAGTACAAAAGTTAGGCAGGTTGGGTCTACCTAACTGCTACTTTTACCACTTGACCAACTTTCAAAAGTTTGTTGTTTTGTTGCTCAAATTTTGTAAGGTAGTCAAATTTCTTCATAAGAAATCTTCAGACTTGTAGAAATAAATGGCCCTCCATAATGACATCCATAGCTAGGTGAGCTTTCCGTATAGCCTGCAGGAGCCTTGGTTGGGACAATATAAAACCATGCCCCAGCCCCCTCAGAAATGGGCACACAGCATAACTTCCTGTTTCTGGCCACATTACTCACATGATTCCTACTTTGGGCTCCTACCGTATGAATGCCAAGGTAAAGAGACTCTTCTGCCCAAATAGCATAAAAACTAACATTTGTGGCTTGGAAGGGACTGAGAACATGACCTCTGTTCACCCAAGCCTTGTGAACTGAATGGCATTGCCCTGTCTGCAGAACAACTGCACTGACCATTTTAAAAGTGAAGCGAGTGGGATGTGATCTATGACTATTTCATTAACCCTTTAGTGTTATGTCAAATTGTAAAGAGCTGCAATTCTCTTCATTTCAGTGTCCTTATAGTGTGTTAGTTATAGCGTGTACCTTTTAGTCAGCTAACATTTATTTATGCATGTTTAGCATCTCCTATCTGCAAAGCTCTTTTGTATGTACTGTGAGGATCCAAAGAAGTAGGAGATGTAGACTCTCCTCTCAAGTTTACAGGCTAGTTTTATACTAAGAAATGCTAATGAGCAATGTGTTAGTGAATAAATAGTAGAGCTGACAGGAGCAAAGGAAAGGGATGTTGCTATGAACTAAGCCGATTAAAGGATTCCTAGAGCACTTAGAATTTGAAGGGAACCTTACAGGATGGGTAGAATGTGAACTGTGAGGTGTGACAGCATTCAACACAAGACGAATAGCACAGCCAGTGTCTGACAGGAGTAGCCAAGCCTTCCCAAGGAGTGGTGAGCAAACCAGCCTGTCTAGAATAAGAATAACGGACTTACGTTATGGGATAGTAGAAAAGGAGGCCAAATTAAGGAGAGAAACAAATCCAGCCTAAAGAGTGAGGAGCCTTTGGCGGTTTTTGGGTTGGGGAGATGTGAAAAGAGTGGTGTTTTTGGAAGATTTCTGTAGTGGTAGTATACAGAGAGGAGGAGAGGCTGAGCCCAGGAGACTGTTGCAGTAAACTAAGTGTGAAATGGTAAAGGTTTGAACTGTAAGTAACAGTAGGAAAGACTTGAGAGGCTGAAAAGAAGAAAATTAATAGGATTTGGTGACTGACTGGTTTGAGAAGTGGCTAGCAGGCAATGCAGAGAAAGCAATCAAAAGAACGAGCGTGAGGACAGAGAATGAGGGTGCCCAGGTAAGCATTGGCGAGTGCATAGCCTGCCCAGCTTGTATTCCCAAAAGCTGAGTTCAAGTTCTGAGAGCTTCGGTTGCCTCATCTGCAAAAGAGAGGTAATGGCACTTAAGCTTCCCACTGGGCATGGCTGTTATGAGGGAAACCCTTTACAAACCTTCCATCATGACAGACTCTGTTACAGTAATTAGTTGTTTGTTCAAGAAAAATTATAAAGAAATGTTGAGTTGGTTTTTTTTTCAAAGAATACTGTTTAAAATTATAAGGAGGGATAGTTATTCAGTGTTGTTTTAAGCAAAAACTGTAATTAGAATGAAGACTTGGAGTCATTGTTTAGTTTTTTTGTTTTTTTGTAGTCAGATTGAGCAACTTTTACTCTTTTTATCTTCCATAGCTTTTGGCAAATATGGAACCTTTTGCTGAAGTAAGAATTGACTCTAATCCCTATTTTGTCTCTTGGCAATTTAAACTGTATCAACTGTGAGGTTTTTTTGTTGTTTCTTCAAATTATAGCTGTAGTTAGCAATAAAGAGGTCAAAAAAAGGAGCAAGCTCCAGTACAAAACAGGGATGACAATCCTCCACTTATCTAGAACAGGAACTCTTAATTTGGGGTCCACATATTTGATAACTCTCAATACAGTTATCCTTTGAAATCCTACAAGTTTTATTTTGTCTGTTTAAAAACATTATTTGGAAAAGGGATAACCGGACTACCAAAGGGGTTTGTGTCACAGAATGTTAAGAATTCTTGATCTAGAGCTTTTCAAGATAATTAAATCTTATGCACCAAAGCTGTTTTAACCATCTTGGTGGGTTTTTCTGAATTGTATTATCCATATCTGTCTTCCTAAACCAGATTTATTGAACATAGAGACTTAAAAAGACCTATCATGTCATAGATTTGGGTATTATCTCCACCAGAAAGTTCAGCAGCTGTCACCAACCTTCTGCTCTCTCTGACCTCCTGCCTGGCCACACTTAGGTGGTTTGTTGGACAGTAGACACGATCTGTTTCTCCAGTCCGCATGCCAGTCTGTACCTTTCCAGCTTGCCAGGACCTGCCAGAGCTTGTGTTCTGCTACTAGGGCCTTTGAGAACCCAAGGTCACCATTATACCATGATGAGGCATCAGAGGAGGATTTTAACAGAAAATATCAAGCATAATTTAACCTTTTCTTATTAATTCAAAGCTGCTTTAAAATTCCTCATTTCATAAAATGTTTAGAGCTTTGTAAAATAGTTTGCATATATTGTGACTTGCCAACAATCAAAAGGTATTCTTTATGCTTAGAGGAAGAAATGGCCCTTGAACCCTGTGTTCCCTGAGCTAAATGTGGGAACATTCTCATTGCCCTCGTATGTGTTCCTGTGCTTTCCCTGTTCACCTAGATTAGTGTTGGCTGTCTTTTGCTGTTTTGTGTTTTCAGTCTTTTCTCACTCCCAGTTTTCTCTTTAGCCTCGTTGGCTTTCTGGGTTTCTCTGAGAATTTTTTAGCTAGACCATGTCACATTTCATCAGTAGAGTAACTGGATCTGGGATATAAAACATTAACTTTTATCTGCCCAAATCTGTCTCTTGAAAAAATAATTGAATATATTTCGGTGTATAACTTAATATCTTATTTCTTGTCATTAATCTTTTTCCTAAAAACAGAGACACTGCACATTTTAAGATAATTCAGAAATTTCTCTATTTTAAAATGGCTTCTTTGAGCTCCAGAGTAAGATTCGTGGGCTCTCCTTTGGCCAGCTGCTTTAAAAGGTCACAGCATAATGAAAGAAGAGGAATCACTGAAAATGCACACAAATAATGACTATGGAAGGAATTGTTTTCTGAATCTCCCTTGGAAACGAAATGTGTAGTAGCAGATCCTTCCCAGAAATACAGTTGGCATTTGTTCCAGCTGTAGCGACATAACAAAACTATATGTGACTTCTTAAAGGGATACAACGCACAGTCTCGATAGTTTCAAACTACAGGGCTAGCTTTCAGCTAGCTTTAAGATTAATTATGATGCCTATTCAATCAGTGCCGCCTCCACACTCCAGAGCTGGTTTCTGTTCCCATGGCTTTGAGGAAACTCTGCAGTTTAACAATCTGATTGTGGCTCCTCTTTCCATTCTTTAATCCCATCTTATTTTCACTGTGACAGGAAAAAATATTTTTCCATTCTTAATATTCTGCATTGACATAGCAAGCAAATATTTAACAACCATCTCTCAGAGGGGGGAAAATCCTGGAATGCACAACACACTTTTAAGTTCAATCTGCATTTTTAACATTTTCTCCATCATTCTCTTGAGTCTACACAGTCCACAAAACAAGAAATCGAGGCTTGGTTTGTAGCATTGGTTGATTTACACTGAGAATTTAACAGTCAGTGGCCAATACATTCTGGCCCCAGTGCACTCCTTGCTGTACCATCTTTCTCATGAGAAAATTTTTCCCCTACAGTTTTCAACGATCTTTCCAGGTCTTAACTGCCCAAGAAAAGATACCATATTCCAGGAGTGGTTGTGTAAGCTCACTATAAAGGAGGAGTAACATATGTTTCCATGCTCTCCTTATTCTGCCTAGAATAGCACTGGCTTCCTCTTGTTGTTTGGTATTGCAAACTCATGTCTGGTTTTCTTCCTGTTTTCACTCCCAGTTTTCTCTTTTGCCTTGTTGGCTTTCTAAGTTTATCAGAGAATTTTAGAACTACAGGGGCAGCTAGGTGGCGCAGTGGATAGAGCACCGGCCCTGAAGTCAGGAGGATCTGAGTTCAAATTCGGCCTCAGACCAAACATTTGAGACTTACTAGCTGTGTGACCCTGGGCAAGTCACTTAATCCCAGTTGCCTAAAAAAAAATAAACAAAAACAAAACAAAAAAGAATTTTAGAACTAGAATAGACCTTAGAGATTGTCTGATTTAACCTTCTCCTCGTTTTAGAAATGTGGAAATTGAGACCAGACAAGATGTGACTTGTCCCAGCTTAGACAACTAACTAGTAGCAAAACCCATGCTGTCACTAGTCTCTTAGTGTTCTTCCATTCCACTCTTCTGCCTCCTTTCTTTTGCATTTTTATTATTTGTATGGGATTATCTTTTCCAAGTGAGAGTGTATGTTTTTCCAAGTTTCAGGACTGGTCTGTGTCACAGTATCAAACATTGGATGGGCATAGGTCAATTTTTCTGATTCATTTAGAAATATAAACACCAAAAAAGAATATCCTTATACACATAGCAAACACAAAAAAGCAGATTCTCTGTGAAACTGTGACTCTCAATTTCAAGTTGTTTGCCATTTTAAAGTGTATATTAAATTGCACATATTACTTTCAAAACTGTCTTCTGTTTTTCCTTCTGTTTGCTTTTACGCATTTTCAGAATGTTTCAATGGCTCTCCTTTTTTTCAGTCTTCTTAATTCCCTTCAACTCATTGTCCCCAATTAACCAAGAGAAAGAGGGGGGGGAACCCTTGTAACAAATAAGCATTGTCAAGCAAAATAAATGTATACATTGGTCATATTGAGTGATGTATGACTCTTTCTATACCTTGAATCCATCACCTTTCTGCCGGGAGATAGATAAACATACTTCATCATATATCCTCAAAAGATATGGTTGGTCATGGTATTGACTGACGTTAAGTCTTTTAGTGTTGTTTTTCTTTATAATATGGTCACCTTTGGATAAATTGCTCTCCAGGTTCTTCTCATTTCACTCTGTCAGTTCATGTTACCCAGGTTTCTCTGAAATTGCCTCCTTTGTCATTACTTACAACACAATAACATTCCATTACATTCCTGTACCACAGTTTGTTCATCAATTCCCTAGTTGTCTTAGAGGCAGTCTAAAGTACCATGATAGATTCTGTTTCTTTTTGTTTTGTTTTTCCCTTTTACTCTTTCCAGAATCAGGGAATTTGTTTCGCTTACAGCTCTTCCCTTCCCACTCAACCCCTTTCTGCTCCTATCCCTGCTTGTTTTCCCAGTTGAGTCTGATATATTTCTACACCAAACTCTTTGTATGTATGTTTGAACTCTTTTGTCTGTTTCAGATAAGAGTGATGACCAGTCTCCCCACTCCCTCCTCCATGTTTAAATACTCTTTTTATCACACTCACCACTTATGAGAAATTACAAGTTCCACCTTCTGCTTCCTCCTTGCTATACTTGTATGGGATTTCTGCCCTTCCTTTTCTTTCCCCTCTTCAAACCTACTTCAAACCTAAACCACCTGCAGGACCTCTGTGTTTTCTTACTTAACTCCCTTAATACCACTGAAGACATTTAACTTTTGAAAAGACACTTAGTATTACATTATTCTGCTGCTCTTTCTGATTGCTAAAATAAATGGATTCTTGTGTTTGCATTGCAGAGTTTCTACTCAGCTCTGTTGTGGGCTATCTTTTTTTTTCCATCAGAAATGTTTGAAAGCTTTTTGTTCATCTCTCCAGCTTTAGTTTCTTAATTAAGGCTTTGTGCCAGGGCCAGACTTCCCTCCTTGCTGCATTTTTGGGTGTGGTGGTCCTTCCTGGTCCCTGCTTGGACACCTAACCTTTCACCTCTGACTTCCACCTTCTGGGGTTAGGCCTCCTTCATTTTTTGAAGTTCAGAGTGCTGGATTTCAGGACCCTCTCTGGCACCTCAGAACACAGTGCTTGGCACCTCAGAACACAGTGCTAGGTACCTCAGAGACACCCACTAGGCTTAGGCTCTTTGAGTGTTCTGAGCACCGATTAATGTTATAACTAACCACTGTGGAGCTTTCCCAGGGGTGCTTTCTGCTAGCTTCCTCCAGAAATAGAGCCAGTCTCTGGTCATTCTGGAAAACTTATGCTGGTCCACTTTCCACTTTTCTTTCTTTTTGAAAAAAATATTCTATTTTTTCCAATTATACGTAAAAACAATTTTTAACATTTTTTAAAATTTTGAGTTCTAAATTCTCTCCTTTATTCCCTCTTCTCCCCTTCATTGAGAAGGCAAGCAATTTGATATAGGTTATACATGTGCAGTTATGCAAAACGTATTTCCATGTTAGTTATGTTGTTAAAGAAAACATAGACCAAAAAAACCAACAATAAGAAAAATAAAGTCGTTTTTTTTTTAAAGTATACTTCAATCTACATTCAGATTCTATCAGTTCTTCCTCTGTACGTGGATAACATTTTTCATCATTAAGTCTTTTGGAATTATCTTTGATCATTGTATTGCTGAGAATAGCTAAGTCATTCACAGTTGATCATTATACAGTATTACTGTAACCATGTATAGTGTTCTCCTGGTTCTGCTCACTTCATTTTATATCAGTTCATGTAAAACTTTCCAGGTTTTTCTGAAAATGTCCTGCTCATCATTTCTTATAGCACAGTAGTTACTCCATCACAATCATATACTGCAACTTGTTCAGCCATCCCCCAATTGATGAACATCCCCTCAATTTCTAATTCTTTGCGATCACTAAAAGAGCTGCTTTAAATATTCTTGTACATATACATCCTTTTCCTTTTCCTTTGATTTATTTTGGGGTACAGACCTAGTAGTGGTATTACTGAATCAAAGGGTGTGTACAGTTTTGTAGCACTTTAGGTATAGTTCCAAATTGCTCTCCAGAATGGTTGGATCAATTCACAACTCCACCAACAGTGCATTGGTGTCCCAATTTTCCCACATCCCTTCCAACATTTGTCATTTTCCTTTTCTGTCATATTAGCCAATCAGATAGACCACAGAGTTGTTTTAATTTGCATTTCTCTATTTAATAGTCTGGTCCACTTTTCTGTTGCCCTCAACCTTCAACTGACCTCTTACGTTGTTCTGGGGTGGCAGAAATCACTTACTGTAATTTTTATTGGATTTCTTGATCATTATTCAGTCTAGTACAAATAGGGTTTTACCAGAGTACTTTTGTGAGATCTAGGAAGTGTGCCTCCCACTCAGGCAGCTGTTTTGGGCAGAAGTCTTATTTATTGATTTGTTTAAAGCATTTGATTCAGTAGAACAAAATGCTGTTGTAAAGGCTTTCTTCCACAAAATTTGTCATTTGTAGATAAAAATCATCTGAACATATTGAAAATTCCTTGAAAGATTAAGTGATAACTTTATGCAGCAAAGTTCTGGAGGAATAAATGAATGAAAAAAGCATTGATTAAGCATTTATTGTGTTCAAGGTGCAGAGGAGTTCATATTCTCATAGAGGGAGACAACTTGTGTAAAAGAGCGTTTAGCTGTAAGTCAAATGGAAAGTCCCAGGGCTCCTTAGAGTTCAGCAACAAGCAGATGGTAATGTTATTTTCATTACTAAAACCATATTGGTTTGTGATGTTAAACCATCTGACAGCGCCAAGGATTTTAGTGGTAAGGAATTTCTTTCTTGGGTCATTGGTAGCTGATGAAGCTGTGGCTACAGCACCTGAAGAGAAAATTGCGAGACTCTGTCTTCACTTGTGTTGCTTCCTTGGAACGTGGATGCAAGAGCCTGGATGAAAGGCAGGGTGCTAGATGGTCTGAGAGGGGCCACTGAAGCTGACAGGCCCCTTGTCTAAAGGCTGTCCACCTTTATATATGGCTGTGGAGGCCAGGCTGGAAGCACTTGCCCTGCTTACTGGTAACTTCCGTATTGCCCTCAGACATACCCAAGACTCCCCATCCTAAGAAACCTTCACCAGAAACTATCATCCTGTATATCTCCTTCCTTTCTCAGCCAAACTCCTTGAAAACGTCTATGCTCGATGTCTCCACTTATCCTGTCACTTAGTTTTTAATGATTTTCAGTCTAGCTTTCTTTTTTTTTTGGAGGCAGTGAGGGTTAAGTATCTTGCCCAGAGTCACACAGCTAGCTAGTAAGTGTCTGAGGTCAAATTTTGAACTCAGGTCCTCCTGACTCCAGAGCCGGTGCTCTATCCACTGCACCACCTAGCTGCCCCTCAGTCTAGCTTTTGATTCCATCACTTGACTGAAACTCTTCTTTCCAAAGTCATCATTGATCTCTTAATGACTCAATCTGATGATTATTTCTCAGTCCTGATCCTTCTTGACCTTGCTGCATCATTGACCACCCTCTCCTAACACTACTCTCTCCTGGTTTGCCTCCTGTCTTTCTGACTGTTCCTTCTCAGTGTTCTGGCTGGATTTTCATCCAGGCCACACCCACTAACCATGGTTCTCTTTTCCTTTAATATTCTGTCTTGGTAACCTCATCAGCTCCCGTGGGTTCACAGTCCTCTCTCTGCAGATGATCCCGGATCTGTATATATCCAGCCCACTGTCTCCCCAAGCTTTAGTTACAGATTGCCAATTATTGGACATTTACCAAAGATGTTCCAAAGACATGTCTGAAACTGAACTCAGGATCCTTTCCCTTACCCTCTCCTCTTTTTTTCCCCATTTCCTTCTAGTGTCTCAGGTTTGTAGTATCAGCATCCTGAACTCCCTTTCCCTCACTCACACATTGCCATTTGCTCAGTCTTGCCTCTATCTCCACAACGTCTATCACATCTTATTTGTTCTCTCTACTCACGCAGCTAGCACCTTAAGTTAGGCCCTCATCACCTTTTTCCTAGATTATTACAATAACTTCCTAATTGGACTTTCTGCCTCAAGGCTCTCACCACTCCAGTCCATCCTGCACATTGCTACTAAAGTGATTTCCCTTCAGCAATCAATCAGTAAACATTTATTAAATGCCCTACTGTGTGCCAGGCACTGTGCCAAGCACTGAGAATACAGAAGGAGACCAAAAAAAAGTCCCTGCCCTCAAGGAGCTTACCATCTAAGCACATATATGACAGTCTGATTTCCCATACTCAGCCAACTCCAGTGACCCCCTTTCTCTTCTAGGCCTCCTGTCTTTCCATCCTCGTTGACATTATTCCCACACACACACTCTGTGATCCAGCCAAATTGCCTTTTCTTTGTTCTTCACAAAACGCCATCTCGTCTTGGTGCCATTGCATTGGCCATCTCCTGTGCCTGGAATGCACTTTCTCCTTACCTCCACCTCACTTCCTTTAAGATGTAGGTCAATCACACTGGCATCTGAATATAGCTTTTCCTGATCCCCCAAGTGCCTTAACACATAGATGTAGCTATAATCTCCCCATAGAAATATAAGCTTCCCTGAGGGCAACTAGGTGGCACAGTGGATAGAGCACCAGCCCTGGAGTCAGGAGGACCTCAGTTCAAGTCTGGCCTCAGACATTTGACACTTACTAGTTGTGTGACCCTGGGCAAGTCACTTAACCCCCAGTTGCCTGGAAAAAAAAAACCTTAAGAAAAACAAAAACAAAATATAAGCTTCCTGAATAAAAGATTGTTTCATTCTTTGTACTTGTATGTCCAGTGCGCAGGACAGTGCCTAGAACGTACTGGTTGCTTAATGCATGCTTGATTGAATGATAGGTTGTGGGTCTGAGGGGAAGTAGTGTCAGTGGTTTAATCTGCCTGGCATGTGCACCCTTCTGTGTTTCCTTCAGGGTGCACTGCTCCTTCAGCAAACGTTTCTGAAAGGGAAAGATGTGGAGGGAGTACATTCCAGGCATAGGATGGCCAAGCAAATGCACAGGGTCACTGACCATCAGTATCAGAAAAGAGAGAAAACAGGGATATGTGCTCACCTAAGGTGTTTGCCACAAATGCTGAAGAAGATTGAGGACAGAATATATTGTGAGGTCCTGTTTGCAATGATGTGGTGGTTGCATTAAGCTCCAGAACTTTGCAGAATCTCCTAAAAGAACCATCTTCATTCAAAAGAATTTGGCTTATCTTGAAAATAATCTCCATTTTATACCATGTTCTCTTTAGGCTTGAGTTAACCTCTGCTTACTTTGATTTGTTTTTGATATTATAGAATTTCAGAATTGGAAAGCACATCATTGTCCATCTAATCCAGTGGTTCCCGAAGTGTGAATACCGCCCCCTGGGGGCACTGGAATGATGGAGGGGAGGAGCACAGTAGCCTCCGATGCAGTTGTACACTTAATCTGAAACTTCTTTCCTAGTTTGCAAGATTTCCAAGGGAGGCACTGAGTAATTTTTTTTAAGGGGTGGTAAGCCAAATAAATTTGGGAACCTCTGAATTATCCAACCCATATCTGAACCCTTACCCAACCAGTTCTTCCCCTCTTTGTTTGAAAACCTTCAGTGAGGGAGAACCCACTACCTCCAAAAGCAGTATATTCTCCTTTTGAACCCTTGTTATTGTTAGAAAGTCTTTACTTTATCAGACAGAAAATTTGCCATTTTGGAACTCCTCTCCATTGTTCCAGGTTCTGCCTTCTTGGGCCAAACAGAACAGGTCCAGTCTCTTGAGATTATAGGTGATGATATTTCAGGTCCTTGAAGATAAGTCTCATGTGTCTTCTAAATCTTCTGTTCCCTAGTCTGAACTCTCCTGTTTCTTTCAGCTGATCATCATGTTGCCTGAACTCCAGACCCTTCCCCATCCTGGTCACCTCTCTTTTGTGTTTATTTTGAATTGTGCTTTCTAAATTGGGAGAGTGCATCATGTTAGAACTTGTATCATTTTCCTTGTTGAAGGAAGTATTTCCTTCCCTCACTTTGTTTTGCCTTACTAGACACTAACTCTTGTGTGTTCCTGCGCTTCATAGCAGTTTTTTTCACTAAACCCTTTTTTTTAATTTAAACTTTTTTAACTAGATGGTTAAACCTTTGCAGGAAGCCTCAGTTTTTCATTGGTTATCACTTGGATTTATCATTTGTCAGGGCCAGGTGGTAATCAGTTAATGTAATTGTATTTTACAACTGCTTTTTATCAGTACACATTCTTCTATAACTAATAACCCACAGCCTTGGCATTTCTATTCTAAGGAGTTTCCTTATTGTCCTTACATTAGTGTCAAATGAACCTTAATATGCCCAATTAGAATTTGTAGTCTTAAGCCCTGAGCTAGAACTCAAGAGACTGGATTTAAGTCCAAGATTGGTCGCTTATTACCTGTTACATTGGCCAGATCATTGAACTTTTGTGATACTAGTTTCCTCAACCATAAGACTAGAAGGATCTCTTAACCTGCCCTACCTCACAAGATAATTACTGGGAGAATCAAGTGATATACTGTATGGGGAAGTACATTATAATAAATTTAAAGCAGTGTTGTTAATTATTATTTATGGGCTTCCTTTAAGCATTTAGTTACATTACCCTTTGAGCAATTTGTTCTACAAGCATTTAAAGACCTACTGTGTGCCAGGCCTGGGTATGGTGCAGAGGATATAAAGATAAGAACAAAATTGCCTCTCCTTCGAGTAGTTTCTATGATATTGAAGTAAACCATCACGGTCTCTGGAATACAAAACATATGCCAAGTAATTTTGGGTGGGATACCAGCAGCTAAAAGGAATTCAGATAAGCCTCATTTAGGAGATAGTGCTTGAAGTAAGCCTTAGAAGTAGCCAGAGATTCTCCCAGGAGGTGGTGAGGAAATGCCCTGCAGTCTTGGGGGCCATGGTGCAAAGGCAGAGACCTGGGAAAGGGAATGTCACATACAGCAGAGCGGTCACCTACACAGCCCACAGGCTGCATGCACAACACTCCCATGTCCAGCTCGAACCAGATTAAAATGTAAATGGGAAATATTTAACAAAATAAATAAAAATACAATAAAACACAGATAATGTTAACATGTGGTTTTCTAAGTCAGTATGTAGCCCACAGAGATGCTTATGTCATTTAGTGGCCCTTGTTTGTTTGAATTTGACACCGCTGATGTATAGAACAGCAAGGAGACCACTTGCCTTGAATATGAAGTGCATAAAGAGAATAACTTACAATAAGCCATTTCCCAGCTATCTCCTAACCCTCCTGCTTTTACTTCAGCCTCTACCTCCCCTGTGAACCTGGGCTCCAATTGCTGAACTATAACCTTATCTTACCCAAACTCAGGCTTACCATGCCACTTCCTAGCCATCATTATGCACATACACCTCCTCACCTCCCTAATCCCTCCAGCTCTGAGAACAGTAATCAAATCAACATTACTTTTCATGATAAGGATATGTCAACCAATTTGCCCTTGTACTCTTCATCACCATTCTCTCTGACCTCCCTATCCAGAATACTCCATCTGGCTTCCCCTATATATACTGTCTTCCCTAGAGTACAGGCTCCCTGAAGGCAAGGACTTTCTTGTGTATTGTGCTTACCACATATAGTGCCTGGTACATAGTGAATATGTATTAACTATTCTTTCATTCATTCATAAGCTTGGAAGTGCAGGCCAGAGGCAGATTGGGAATGCCTTTAAAAGGCAAACAGAAGAGTTTCTGTTTTATACTGAAGACGACTGGAAACCATTAGAGTTGCCAGGCCATTATCTTCTCAAAGGGTAAAAATTGCAGAAAAGCGTATTTAGACTCAATTTAAGGAATAATTCCATAATAGAACTCTTTATAAATGGGATTGGTTGTCTAAGGCAATAGTGGGTTCCACCTTCCTTAGAGGTTTTCAAGGAAATATTCAAGAGATTCTTATTCAGATGTATGTTGGCCTAGATGGTCTTTGAGGCCCCTTTCAGCCCTGAGATCCTGTGTTTCATTAGTAGATCATCTCCATATGTGAGAAAAGAGGCATTCCTTGATACTCCGGCTACTATGCAGAAATTTTAAAATTAACTAAGTTGTTCTCAAAAGGATATTTGATTTTCTATAGTTACGAAGTTGTAGGTATTTTTGTATTTCCAGTGCTTAGCACAGCACCTGGCACGTAGTAGGTACTTGATAAATGCTTGTTGACTTAAGAGTTACTTTTTACTCTTGGCTGCCCTCTGCTGGGAAGTGAAGGCTCTGGTATTTCCTTCAGCAGTTTTTCTTGTTTTGGACATTCTTCGGATCTACCTTA
Source organism: Phascolarctos cinereus (assembly GCF_003287225.1). Taxonomy (NCBI): domain Eukaryota; kingdom Metazoa; phylum Chordata; class Mammalia; order Diprotodontia; family Phascolarctidae; genus Phascolarctos; species Phascolarctos cinereus. Next base: position 103,807,584 of record NW_027556402.1, on the reverse strand, counting down.
GTTAACCTTGCTGTCATTAAAAAAAAAGTTGGAGAAATAACTTTTTAAATTAGTCAAAATTGTTGTTGAATTCACATCTTTAATTGAATAAAAATTACAAAGATTGAAACAGAATAACATTATCCTAATAGTGAATGATACTTCTAATCTAGTACAACTATGCATGAACATGAGACTGATGTAGTAGAGTAAGATAATGGTGCTGATATTTTTATAATGTTCTTTATGGTACTTTTCCTCGAAGAGCTGAACTTGTAACATCTTAAAGTCTGGAATGTGTTAGAATTATGTCAGCTGCAACATTGAGGTAAATCTGCTGAGGCTTATATGTAAGACTTTCCCACCCTGTATCTAGCACAGTGATCTGCACAGAGTAGAAACTTAATATTTCCTGTATAATGTTGAAATGTAACATTTTGCTTTCTCATTTTCTGTCATTTCTAAGGTTGGGGGATACTGTGAAGTGTGATTTTCCTTTCCCTACCTAAAGCATCTAAAGCAGTAGATCCTTAAAGTTAATGTAGGTCATAGGATCATAAAGCCAAGAGAAACCATGAAGTACATGTGGTCAAACACCCTCATTTTGCAGATGAGGGAACAGAGGCCCATAGATGTTAAGTGAGTTCTTCCAAGGTCACACAGCTAGTAAAAGGCTAAGCCAGGGTACGAACCCTGGTCATCGGGCTCAAAAGCAGCATATTTGTCATTTTGTGTATGATGCTGTCTTTAGACTTCCTGCTCAAGTAACAGGACCTTGTGCTTGCTTAATCAGCAGAAAAGAAGAGCAGAATAACTAATAAGTAATGATGAACTAGCAACTTTAGGGTACTTAAGGGTGCTATTTGGTCTCTCTTTCTTTCCATTCAAGGCTTCCTCTTGATGCAAAAGAAATTGCATAGGTGCTACTGATGTCCCGTGGTCAGCTGCATCACATTTAGTAGGAATGTAAAATTTTATTTGTCTACCTTCTCTGAAATTAAATTTCACCAGCCAGTCAGTCACTAAACAAATACTGACTTAGCATGGAATTCATATTTAACTTGCTTAACCAAAATGGATCCTAGATTATGAAGAAAAGTTCCTATGAAAGGGATACAATATTTGAATTATCTTCTAGATAACCATGAAAAAAGTTACTAGTCATCTGCATTGCCTGCTTTCCATACCTAGAATGGAACAGAAAAGACTTAACTTCATATAAGCAAAAACGTCCAAAAGACAGTGTGGGCAGTGTATTTATTTGGAAGTTGGAATTGCTCAAACCACATCTGGCTGAAATTAATTAACTTTCAAATCCATTTGTCAGAGGTTGTAATGGGGATGCAGTGTTCTTATTTCATGAAATGGATTTCTATATATATTAAGATTTCCAACATGGAAATGTTTATTAAAGAGATATCTCTACAGGTCTTCACAGTTTTCCCAAGGAGTGTTTTTTTTTTTAAGTCATGAGTTAGTTTATCCGAACAAAGGTCTGGTTTTGGTTTTTCCCCAAATGTAACTGATATACGTTTCTTTTTTTGGTGGAAAAGAACAGGAAATAAAGGGAATGTTCATCACTTGGGGAATAGCTGAACAAATTATGGTATGTGAATGTGATGGAATACTATTATGCTGTAAGAATTGATGAAGGAGGTGGTTTCAAAGAAATTTGGGAAGACAGATGAACTGATACAGAATGAAGTGAGCAAAACTAAGAGAACAATTTATATAATAATAACATTGTAAAGAGACAACCAACTTTTAAATACTTAAGAACTCAGGTGAATGACCAACCACACTTTCAGAAAACTAATGATAAACTGTGGTACCGCTCATTCTAATAGACAGATGATGGACTCAATGCAGACTAAAGATGGACATTGCTACCCAGCAATACCACTTCTAGGTCTGTATCCCAAAGAGATCATAAAAATGGGAAAAGGACCCACACACACAAAAATATTTATAGCAGCTCTTTTTGTAGTGACCAAGAATTGGAAATTGAGAGGATGCTCATCAGTTGGGGAATGGCTGAACAAGTTGCGGCATATGAATGTAATGGAACACTATTGTGCTGTAAGAAATGATGAGCAGGCAGACTTCAGAAAAACCTGAAAAGACTTGTATGGACTGATGCTGAGTGAAGTGAGCAGAACCAGGAGAATGTCATACACAGTGACAGCCACGTTGTGTGATGACTAACTTTGATAGACTTAGCTCTTCTCAGCAATGCAAGGATCTAAGACATCTCCAAAGGTCTCATGGTGGAAAATGCTATCCACATCCAGAGAAAGAACTATGGCGTTTGAATGCAGGTCGAAGCATACTATTTTTTATTCCTTCTGTTTTGTTTTGTTTCCTCTTTTCTTGTGGTTTCTCCTATTGGTTCTAATTCTTCCTTACAACCTGACTAATCTGAAAATTAAAAAAAAAAAAAAGATGGACATAGTCCATGCAGGAATTTGATTTGCTTGACTCATCTGTATTAACAAATATGGATCACCCTTGTCACAAGGGTCTTGTTTTTCTTTTTCAGATTTCAGTTGTTTTTCAATTGTGTCTGACTATTTGTGACCCTGTTTGGAGTTTTCTTAACAGGATACTGGAGTGCTTTGCCATTTCCTTCTCCAGCTCATTTTACAGATGAGGAAACTGAGACAAATAGAGTCTGCTTCAGATGCATCCCAGAAATGTTGATTTGTTGTCTTATTGTTGTAGCTTTCTCTAATGAAGTCGTCTGTTATTTCTCTGGTTTGATCTATGAACCACCAGTTACTTAGTATTAAATTACTTAGGCTCCATTTAATTTTGAATCCTTTTATCAGAAGTCCTTTATTGATTATGATTTTAATACAGTCATTTCTGTGTTTATTTGAGGTTTTAATGCCTTGGCACATGCTTGATTTTTGTAAATGTGCCATGCACAGTTGAGAGTTGGCTGTACTTCCTGCTGAGGCTTTCAGTGCCCCAAGGAGTGCCCATCCACAAACAGATCCATCTTCCTGCACAGTGACCTTTAGAAGCCAGGTCAGGATCTGATTTCAGTTCCCTTTTAATAGAGCTTGTGATGGCTTGCAATGTCTTCCACTCACAGCATGCTAGCTGACTGTTTTCAGGTCCATTTTCAAGAAGTCTGCACAATTCTTCCTCCCTTCTCTACTAGCTAGACCCTCTAAAACCTAGGTTTATATTGTCCTTGCTGGTGCAGTTCTCCCTAGCCTCCTGCTGACTTACTGGAGACTCAGATAGCTTCATAATGAGGCCTCCCCACTGCCCACTGCCTCCTTCCTTACCTGCCTCTGCTGACTTCTGGGGGGGGGGGGCTTTTTTTGCAGTTCTGGACTGGGTGGAGGAACTTACTTCTGAAGAATTTTTTCCCCCATTTTATTTATCACATTTCTTTCTGGGGTCATTTTCAAATATTTACTGGGGTTTCTTTCATAAAAGAGCTTGCCTTCTCTATGAGCCTTACTTTATGTTTTTAAAATTGCACTCTTGAGAGCTTTCCACCCCTCCTGAGATGACTTCTCTAGAGACTTTTGCCTGTTGGAGCCTGACTAGCCTTCCTCTTAAGCCTCTGAAATCTTTTCCTTCCAAATATGAAGTACATGTCAGAATCTGAGCTTTCCTCTTCTTTCACAGATCCTAAGATGTAGTCACCTCCCCCTTCCCACTTCCACTTCCTCCCACACACCATTATTTCTTATCGTTTCTGCTTCAGCAACCAGTTCTTCCTTACTGTCGAGATCCATGTCCAAAATAGTCATTGCCTTCCTTCATTCCTCAGCCATCCATTTAAAGGATAAAATTCTCATTAAGACAAGCCAAGAAAGTATTAGCTTCGGTTTTTGTCAGAGCAGAGTGCCAATAGATGTTTGAAAATTTGAAGTTCTCCATCACCGCTATAGCCTGCCTTCGTGCGAGTCTGGTGATTTTCCTGAACTTCTCTGCTTCTTTCCAGGTGCTCTGTAATATATTTTGATAGTATATCCTTATGTTTGTCTCACTGTTGATCTTGACCAAAATATTCTACTTCCCTTCTTCGATTTCCTCATATGATGGGATCTTCTTAATATATAATGATAACTCCATCCACCTGTCCCAGCTCACCTTTCCACTTTCATCGGTTCTGATGGTTAAGACAGACTCTTCCAGAGCCTTATTCTTGTAATGGACATGTCTCATCCTACCACGCCTCTTTGATACGATGAGTCAGATTTGCCTCCTTACCTTAGGATCACGAGTTCACTTTGCCTTTTGCCTCTCTTTTGTGCATTTATCTAAAGTTGTGTAAGGCCAGGGGTTTTGTTGTGGTTTCTTTCTTGTCTACTATGAATTTCTGTGCATCTCCACTGCTATTCTTCTTACATTGGACTTACTCTCTATGGCATCTATTTTGGTAGACAAATATAAACACTTTTCTCTCTTCCCCTTGCTTTTCATTTTAAAGTACTTTTGATTGGATTTTCAGGACTATTAGGTGCACTCCTTCTGGTAGCACAGGAGCCCAGTATTCCTGACTTTTAAGCCATGCTTCAGGGATCCAAATCCCATTCCCAGATACCATTTTACTTCCCAAAGCTTCCTTTCTGTCTTCAGGCCCTTGCCCTCATTTATCAGCAGTGATTAAAAACACCACCTGTGCTTCAAGCCCCAAGACCCCTTTTTCTTGCCTGAGATTTCATAGTCTTTAGCAGTGCTTTCTAGATTTCTTCAGGGAGTGTCTTTTTTAACCACTTAGATTACCACAAACAGGTAGTAGTCATCAGGTGTGACATGCCTTGGGAGTTGGTTTCTCAGTCACATCCTAGATATATGCCTCATGAACTCTGCTGCCCAGTATTCTTATCAAGTCAACAGTGTTATCTCAGTGTGCCCCCTCAGCAGGAAGTCCTCAATTACCACTATTCATCTCTTCTCTGTCCCTTCCTAGATACTGTCCCTTGACATTACCTCTGGATCCGTATCATTTCTTGGAGCCTAAGAAGCTGCTTTCTCCTTTGAGGAGCAAGACCTCTTTCCCTTATATCTCTGTCATATTCATCCACTCAGAGCCCTCCTGACACTGTCTGGGATTCCCTTGGTGTCCTCAGATCCTCTATTGAAGCCCTTCCTTCCCCCCTGCTTTTTTTTTTTTTGATTTGGGGTTTTGGGGAGAATATACCTTTTCCTCCCTTTTGTTCTGGATGAAAGAAAGCCTGTCTTCCCAGTCTATTTGCCTTCTCTTCTAAGAGGGAGGCCAGACGAACCTGCAGTTTGAGCATGGAAAACAAGATAGATAGCTTGTATTGTGTGCAGAATTAGTATGGAATTGTAGAATGGGTAGAATTCCTCCTGCTTCCTATGCTTCTTTGAAGCAAAAGCTTTAGGGCCTGATGGTTCTTGATAGGCTCTCTTTTGGCCAAGGCCCCTGGAGAAGCACCCTAGCCACTGTCTAGGATGAAGAGCAATCTTTAGTTCTCCTCACCTCTTTAGCAACCTTCTAAAGGAATGCCTTCAGTGCTTAGACAGGTACCCAAAGCTTCACTTTCCTCCTCTTACCTATTTCTCTGGTGTTCTGCCTTTTGCTTTCATGCCACAGTAGTCCAACTCTCTAACTTTACAGATGAGGAAATTGAGGCCCAGGAAGGTTGTGACTTGCCCTAGGCCTCACAGGTAGTGTCAGAAGCAGGATTTGAATCCAAGTCCTGTGATTCCAGAGCCAATAGTCTCTCCAGTGTGTATGAAGTTGCCTCCTACTTTCTCATCCTTTTCTGAAAGCTCTTTTGTTCTTCCTCCTCTCCCCCCCTCCCTTCAGAAGGAAAATGCTCTTAAATTTTAGAATAGCTATTATGTAATATGCAAAAATGTCATTTAATGACTTCTCAGCCCTGCCTATAAAAGTGGGTCCTACCCTGATCTATAAGGGGAGTGGGACTTTCTTAAAAAATTGTGTTAACGTCTTCTGTTTTTACATCAGTTGTGTGTGTGTGTGTGTGTGTGTGTGTGTGTATACTTATCTATCACCCACTCATTTCATACCTACCTTCACTTATAGTGGGAAGAGAAAAAAAAAAGTTAAGAAAAACTGGTCACTGGCCATATCAGCAAATGTGTGCAGTACTCTACACCCATAGTCCTCCACTTTTCTTTCAAGAGGAAGCGTAATTCATCATCTTCCTTGTAAAACAAAGATTATTACATTTAATATGGGTCTAAAGACCTTTTAAAGTTGTTTTCATTTACAACAATTTGCACTTATTATCTTCCATGCAATAGGCAGTGCTAAACCCTGGAACACAAATACATGCAAGCAGGACAGTCCATATCCATAAGGGGCTTACATTCTAGTGGCAGAAAGCCCATAAAAGAGAGCTGGAAAGTTTGGGGTGAGGAGGGGGAGGGTGGGGGACGGATGTAAGTAAGCAAATCATGAGTGAAGCAAAGCATGGCTAGGCCCTGTCCTAAAATAGGGGACCATGAAAACTGTCACCATTCAGAAGAATGGGGCATGTAGTTGAGAGTCAAGGTGTGAATCAGAGAATACTGTTTTCCTACAGTTTTCACTGTCACTTAATCCAAGACTTCCCATGTTCTGTGACTTCTTGAAATAGAATAATGTTTCATTTCATTAATATACCACAATTTGTTCAGTCATTTGGGGGAGAAGAGGTGCTTTAAGAACATTTTTCTGTTGATTATGATGGTTTGGGATTCTCAAATATACATCGTCTCTAGAGAACATTATATTAAAAGATGGGGCTTTGTGTCAGGGAGCAACTTAGGATCATTAACAGAAGCACTGTGCATTTTCCAAAATACAGTCCAGTCCACTCTCTTGTTCTGAAGCCTCTCTTTAGATCCTGGATGATACTAATTGCTTCTTGACTCCCAGGTCAGTATTCTTTGGACTTTATCACCTTGACTTTGACAGTCTGTGTCTTCAAGAAATTATGAGTTGGTTGAGGAAAGGATTTAAATTAAAAAATTAAAGAACAAGGCACAGGCATATATATAATAAACACTACAGTACAGAGTGCAGACAGTCACTACAAGTATATAAAAGGTAGAAAGAAGTTTGGCCCTTCCAAGATTTTATTATTTTGGACTGCCCAATAGTCTTGGATGGAAAGATCCCCATCTTGGACTAGAAGCCTTCACCTCATGATTTCATAGCCTTCTAGAGCCCTGCCTCCCTCCCCCCACCTCCAAGTTAGGACCAGACACACAGCCCACAGTTTTCATGTCCTCCTGGTCATAGGCAGATCCTTGATCTGAATCCCTCTCCAAAGAAAGCGGACAAATCTAAGCTCTTTCTGTTCTCCCTTTTTTTCCAAGTCCCCTTTACGGCACTTGGAAACACTGGAAAGTGTGTGGCACTGGCCAGTCCTCCTAAACATACACAAGTTGCAAAATGGTGAGGTTTAGGTTTGATATTATGAAAAGTTTCTAGCAGAGTTACCCAAAAGCATAATCAGCTGACTTTGACACAGCAGATTCCCCCTCCCTGGAGGTCTTCAGGCAAAGCCTGGATGACCACTTGACAGATAGTTTGGACTAGGTGGTTACTGAGGCCCCTTCTTGACTCTTCAGATTCTATGCCTCTGTCATCCTGTGGTACAGAACTTACAGGTTCTCCCATGGTCTTTGCCAGAGCCCCTGGTTTTCGGACGCCCAACAGCGTATCCAAGCAGCCAGAATCATCTACTTCATGACAGATGACCTCCAGCTAGCAGGTTTATTGCTTATTACCATATATTGGTAGGGAGCTCGATGTTGTGTTGTGTTGTGTTGTTTATGGTAAGAAATTAGTCTGTTTAGCGCAGAGCACGGAGTGCAGAATTAGAGAGCAGAAGCAGTAAGATGATGTATGTATCTCCTAACTCTCAGAAAGGAAAAACAAACACTGTAAATTTATAGAGAAGAGATGGCAAATGACTTTTGTATTTTCACCTTTTTTTTTTGGAAGAAGAGCATAATATGACGTGCTAACTTCCAGGACATAAATTGGAGCTTCATATTTATTTGCCTTGGATTTTTGCAGATGACGCTGTTTTGTCAGTAATACCAGCAGAAGCTTTTCTCTTTTTTTCTCTTCAAAACTTGTAGATTTATTTATATAAGAAAAAGACAATTGCACATGAAACTGCAAATCTATTATGTGTAATCATCTTTGCTTTATCCTTTGTTATAGAAATGCTTTAATTTCATAAATTAAAAATAAAATTTTAAAAAACAAATTCAAATTTTGAAGAGAAAAAAAAGAGCATAAACTTTTCAGAACAGGGAGCTACCATCTTTTCTGTGCCTTCCTGTTTTCTTACCTTGGCTGTCAGTGATATGTTGAAACCTCTCCATGAGTCAGAAAAGTAAAATCTATTCTTCCACCCCCTCTTGCAGTTCATATTTGTCTTTGCTTCTCCTGTTCCTCTCCCAGTGCCCACACCCATGTTCCTGATCCTACTTCTCTTCTTTCCCAACTCAAGATTGCTCTGACAGGACAGGTAGCTCCAAAAATATTGGACTAATAAAGTTACACCCCATGGAACTAATGGAAGGCTAAGAATAATATGCTGCTTTTTTGTGTGCCGTTCTGCTGCTCTCTTATCTGCTGGAAAATGATGAATAAGAAAGAGTTTTATAGCTACAACCATTATCCCAACTTTCATTGTGTTTAAGAAACATGAGAGTATCTAACACAAAAAGTCCTATTCCTAAATTTTTGAGTGGATTGCTTATGCTCTACAAAGCTGAAGTATTTGCCTCAATTTAGTATTTCTATAAATAATACTAACACTACCTTATAAACTCAATGAGAGAGAGAACTAATAATTTTTGTGAAGCACTTAACATTTATATACCACATTCACATTTGGTAATTCATCTTTAACAACAAGGAAATGTAGACTTCTGTGTTTACTATATGAATATCTGTCAGTAGGTGTATGTATACTAATTAACTTAATGAGACCTGGGTAAAAAAGCTCAAGTGGGTGGGAATAAAATGCATTTTACGGCTTTGGTGCCTAAGAATTAATGCTAATTCCTGCAGCTCCCCAACTTAAAAACAAAACAGGCCTGTAATTTCATTGTTATAGAATACTTTGTGTGAATAAACTCCCTCTTCCAATGCAGACTGGTTCGTACTCCACTTAGAGAATTGCTCAAGAGGCTAAGTGACTTGCCTAGGGTCACACAGTATGCCTGAGGCGTCTTTTAAAAGCCATTAACTACACATAACATGTTTTTCAAACTAATCCCTATGGCACAACTATCAGTACATCTTTTGGATTTATCTGTCACCTAGTTTCTGTTTTAGACTTCTTTGGGTTTCTCCTCACTGTTGAATATTGGTATTTATTTTGCTAGTCGACATTAAAAGTATTTTTGCATGTCGTTTAGGTCTTTTGGCAAATGTTACTCTAAAAGTTATTCTAACTTGTCTTTATACTCTGGGCTGCTGCAAATTGGTTTATCTTTGTTTCTTATAATTGAGTGGCAGTAGCTGTTTCTGATACTAAGTTTAGAGGATTTGCGACAAATGTGTCATCTCATTTCTAACAGGAGAGTGAGTGTTGATTTCAGTTCCTTCAGAATGGAGAGCTTTAGTGAAAATTCAGTGCTGTATTGTTATCCTAACTTTAGAGGGTAGATTTAGCTTTTGATATTTCTGCCTACCTGACCCAGACAAGGCAGTAGGCAAAATTGTGAAGTAGGTGAGAAGTTATCTTTGGTGCCCCCTCCACTCTTCTTTTCCTCTTCCCTTTATGCTGTAAAATTCATTTGAAATCATTCTTAAATATTTTATTTAATGTGCACATTATTCCAAATGTAGTTTAATCTTCCTTTGAGAGGCAGTTTGATGTGGGCAGAAACCACTGTATTAGCCTATCCTGTCAACAGCTGACCTTGGGCAGGTTTTGGGGGCATGTTTTCTCCACTGTAAAGTAGAGGATTTAGACTAGATGATCTCTTAAGTTCCTTTCCAGGTCTTAGATTCTTTTTTCCTACTGTGTTGTAGTCATTACTGCCCACATCAATATTCATTAAACAGTCTGGGAAAATCAGTATCTCACTAATCTCCAGTCTCTGTCTATCTGCTGGCTTCTTTCCTACTACCTACAAACATGCTCATAACTCCTCCATCCTTCAAAAAACCCTCACTTGATTCATCCATTACTTCTAGTAGTCTTCTTGTGGCTGTCCTACCTTTCCAGGCTAACCTTCTTGAGAATACCTGTCTGCAGTCAGTACCTCCACTTCCTTTCCTGTCACTCTCATTTTAATTCCACAGTCTGGCTTCCAGCTTCATCATTCAACCTGAAACAGCTCTTTCCAAAATTACTAGCAATCTCTGAATTGCCACATCTAATTCCTTTTTCACAATCTTTACCCTCTTTTTAAAGTTATTTTTAATTTGTTTTGTTAAATATTTTCCAATTACATTTTTTAAAAAATGTTAACATTCATTTTTTTTAATTTTTGAATTACAAGTTCTCAGCCTCCTTCACGCATCTCTTCCACCTGTTGAGACAGCAAGCAATATGATATTGATTAAATATGTGAAGCCATGCAAAGCATTTCCATATTAGCCATTTTGCAGAAGAAAACACACACAGAAAATAAAGTGAAAGAGGCATACTTCAATCTGTACTCAGAGTTCATCAGTTCTCTCTCTGGAGGTGAATAGCGTTTTTCATCATGGGTTCTTTGGGATTGTCTTGGATCTGATTCATCAAAGTAGCTAAGTCTTTCACAGCTGATCATTATCAAAGTATTGTTATTACTATGTACAATGGTCTCCTGGTTCTGCTCACTTCGCTTTGTGTCAGTTCATACAAAACTTCCCCGGATTTTCTGAAACCATCCTACTTATCATTTCATACAGCACAATAGTACTCCATCACAACATAAACCCACAACTTGTTCAGCCAGTCCCCATGTAATGGGCAACTCCTCAATTTCCAATTCACAAAAAGAGTTGCTATAAATGTTTGTATATGTTTTTCCCTTTTCTTTGATTTTTTTGGGATACAGACCCAGGAGTATTATGGCTTCGTGAAAGGATATGCACAGTTTTATAGCTATTTGAGCATAGTTCCAAATTGTTCTCCAGAAGGACTGGACCAGTTCACAATTCCAGCAATATTGCATTAGTGTCTCTATTTTTCCCCTTCAGCACCCCCTTCAGCATTTGTCATTTTCTTTTTCTGTCATGTTAGCCAATCTAATAGGTGTGAGGTGGTATCTCAGAGATATTTTAACTTGCCTTTCTCTAGTCAATAATGATTTAGAGCATTTTTTCATGCGACTATTGATAGCTTTGATTTTTTTTTCTAAAAAATTCCTGTTCATGTCCTTTGTTTATCAATTGGGGAATGTCTCTTATTTTTATAAATTTGGCTAAGTTCCCTATATTTTTGAGAAATGAAGCCTTTATCAGAGAAAGTTGCTGAAGATGTTTCTCAGTTTCATTTTGTTTGTGCAAAACCTTTTAAATTTGATATAATCAAAATTATCCATTTTACTTCCCATGATCCTCTCTATCTCTTGTTTTGGTCATAAACTCTTTCCTTATCAGTTGATCTGAAAGGTAAATTTTTCCATGCTCTCTTAACTTACTTATATCACCTTTTGTGTCTAAATCATTTATCCATTTTTACCTTATTTTCCAATACAGTATGAGATGTTGCTCTATACCTAATTTCTGCCAAACTGCTTTCCAGTTTTCTCAGCAGTTTTTGTCAGAAGGTGGGTTCTTACCCCAAAAGCTTGGATCTTTGGGTTTATCAAACATGAAATTACTATGGTCATTTACTACTGTGTATTGTGTGCCTAAGTTATTCCACTGATCCACCACTCTGTTCCTTAGCCCATACTAGATTGTTTTCATGATTATCACTTTGTAATATAATTTGAAATCTGGTACTGTGAGACTGCCTTCCTTTACTTTTTTTTTGTTAATTCGCTTGATATTCTTGACCTTTTGTACTTTCCTAGCTCTATAAAATAATTCTTTGCTTGTTTGATTGGTATGGCACTAAATGAGTAAATTAACTTGGGTAGAGTTCTCATTTTTATTATGTTGGCTCAGCCTACCCATGGGCAATTAATGTGTCTCCAGTTGTTTAGATCCATCTTTATGTGAAAAGTTTTGTAAATTCATATAGTCCCTAGGTTTGTCTTTGCAGGTTGACTCCTAAGTATTTTATATTGTCTGTAGTTATTTTAAAATTAACTTCTTTGTCTTTTCCTGCTAGGTTCTGTTGGTGACATATTGAAATCTCATGGCTTATGTGGGTTTATTCATATGCTGCAACTTTGCTAAAATTGTTCATTGTTTCAGCTAGTTGTTTAGTTGGTTCTTAAGTATACCATCATATCATCTGCAAAGAGTGATAGTTTTGTTTCCTCATTGTCTATTTCTATTCAATTTCTTTTTATTCTCTTATTACTATAGCTAACACTTCTAGAACAATATTGAATAATAGTGGTGATCATGAGCATCCTTGCTTCACCCCTGATCTTATTGGAAAGGCTTCTAGCTTATCCACATTACAGATAATGTTTCTTGATGGTTTTCAGGGGTGGGGAACCTGCAGCCTTTTGACCAAGTCCAAGTTTTACAGAATAAATACTTTTATTAAGGGGATTTGTTCTGTGAAGTTTGGATTCAGTCAAAGGGCCACACTTGAGAACCTAGAGGGCCACATGTGACCTTGAGGCTGAAGGTTCCCCACCTGTGGTTTAGATAGATACTACTCATTATTTTAAGGAACGATCCCTTTATTCCTATGCTTTCTGGTATGTTTAATAGGAATAGGTGTTGTATTTTGTCAAAAGCTTTTTCTGCATCTCTTGAGCTAATCATATTATTTCTGTTACTGTATGGTCAGCTATGCTGATAGTTTTCCTAATATTCTACCAAGCCTGTGTTCCTGGTATAAGTCCCACCTGGTCACAGTTTATGATCCTGGTGATATACTGCTGTAATCAGTCCTCATCATTCTTGATCTCATTTCATCCTTGGACACTGTTGTTACCCTTTTGTACCTGATTATTTTCTTCTCTAAATTTTTATATCACTTATTCTTTACTGATTTTCATTCTTTCCTGGTCTCCTCTGTTTCCTTTGCCAAATCTTTATCCAGGTCATGCCCACTAACCAGATGTATCCTGGGTTCTCTTCCCTTTTCCCTCTAAGCTGTTTACTTGGTGATCTCATCAGTTCATATAGACTCAGTTATCTCTATGTAGATGATTCTCAAGTCTGTTTATCCAGCCCTCACTTCTCTCAGCTTCCAGGCTCACATCTCCGTCTGCTTTCTAGATATCTCAAATGGGATGTCCCATAGATATCTGAATCTCAGCATGTCCAAAACTGAATTCATTATCGTTCCCCCAAAACTCTTCCCTCTGCCTAACTTCGTTATTGCTTTCCAAAGTTATCAGGTTTACAGACTAGGTGTCTGTTCCAGTCCTCACTCTCTTTCACACCCCATAGTAATACTGCCAATACTGTTTTGATTCTGCTTTGGTAGCATCTCTCATATACACCCCTTTCTCTCCTGTGACACTGCCACCACCCTAGAATATGCCTTCACTACCTCATGCCTGAACTACTGAAGTAGACTCCTGGTTGATCTCCCTGCTGCAAATGTCTTACCATTCTAGTTCATCTTCAGCTCAGCTGTTGAATTGATCTTCTTAAAGCACAGGTCTTTCTCCATCTCTCTCTCTCTCTCTTTCTTTCTTTCTCACTCACACACACACACATACACACAATTTGGTAAATTCTAGTGGCTCCTTATTACATCCAGGGTCAAATATAAAATCCTTTTAACCTAGTGTTTTCTTACCTTTCCAGTGTTGTTACTTTTTTTTAAGCTTATTTTCTTGTCATTGAGTCAACTTATTATCCATTATCATTCTTTCACACCCCTTCCTTAAAAAGCTTCATGCTAGTCAAGTCTAGTCAATTATGATTGTACTTTAATTTCTGTGAATGAAACAATAGGAAATTGGCTTGAATTAAAACCACAGCCACTACTGGGACCACTGGCTGGCCTCTTCCATCCTCTTACCCTAAACTTATCCTGCTTAAGAGATTAGATTCCTTTGTTTTGCTCCTTAACAATATCAATAGTAAAGTGAAACTCTTGAATACAACTAGATTGTTATTATTAGTTTTATTTTAATCTTGTTGATACTGGTACAGAATTAGTGGTATAACATCACAGTAATAGAAATTAATATCTCATTTATATAACATTATCAAATTAGCCATTTCCTAAAAAGTATATTGTAATTAATTAATTTGAAAAATAGAGCTGTAAGTAACCTGAAAGAGCATCTAAATTAACCCAATTTTACAGATGAGAAAACTGAAGCTCAGAGAAGTAGAATGACCTATCCAACGTCCCACAGAAAATGTGTCTTCTCAGGCCCTACTTTGCACTATACAATACTTCTTCCTCTCTTTACCCTCTTTTGCATTGATAACCGTAAAAATTAAAGTCTTGTTACTATGGAATGGCATTCTGGGAAGAGGCAAAGTAGAAATACAGAAGGAAATTTAGGCGATATAAAATGAAAAGATATCAATTAAAATTTATTTTAATGCCTACAGTATCCTTGTATCCTTGGTGCTGTCTAGAAAAGCACTGGGCAGAGCTGCATTCAAAATAGCACTAGACTTCTTTCTACATATTAATGCATGTTACAGTGCCACTTATTAGTTAACAAAGACTACAAAGATTATACACAGAAAAGTTTAGTCTTCTCCTGATGCCAAATTTAGTATATTTCTGTTCAGAGATTATCTGGGGCATTGATTCGAAGTAAAATGATTCCATTATATTCCTATACTCTGAATGTTTTATTTTTGCATATTCATGGTGGAATAAGGTGCCAACTTAGCATTCTAGTTTAGAGTCAGATCTGGGATCAAACAGGATTTTAATGTAATATTCATTATCTATGGAGTGCTCACAGAATTGCTGCAAGCTAGGCTCTTGGAATCTAGATTTGTCAGCTTTGGTGTGATGTGAAAAATTGAGAGAGTTTGAAAAAGTATAACAAGTTTATTTAGTAAAAGAGTTACTAGAATTAAGATAGAAACAGTCTTCAGTTTCCATGTGGATTTGTGACATTTCCACCTTTCTCAGTAATTGAAGTGGCATGAAGAGGCTCACTTGGGAACTGGTCTGGACTTTGTGTCTACCTGCAGGAATTTAAGCCTGTCTTCTACATTTCCATTTCATCTAAGTTTCACAGGTGTTTGTTTAGGTAAATATATAGTATATCCTTCTGTTTTGGAAACTAGAATTCCTCCTAAAATGTTACTCTACTTCTCATGGTTTCCAAGAGACCAGGTTTCACCTGGGGGAAGGGATGTCACTCACACACATACACACACACACACACACACACACACACACACACACACACACACACACACACACACACTGTCTCTCTCTCTCACTCACACACACCCTTCACACACAGTGTCTAGGCTTTATTTGCATTGTGTCAAGTCTTCATCAGCCACAAGTAAATCTTTCCCAGCACTTCCATCTAGTTCACTTACCACCCTCACAGATAAGGTTTGGACAGGCCTGTGAATGTCAGCAAAGTAAGCAGTTTGGTGTTCCCTTTTTTCTTGGCCCTTCCAGACCCTGGAAAACCCTCTGATTCAGTCCCTAAATTAAACCTACTGATTACAACGAGACTGTCTAGAATGTGGATACTAAGAAAACCGCCCTTACGATATGAGTAAGCGTGGTGGAAAGCAAAGCCACTTTGTGACCCACAGCAGTCATTTGTGACCAAAATCTGTAAGCTGGCTATAAATACCTTTAATGAGAAAAGCAAGAGCAAGGAATCTTGAGTAGCTCAAGAATTGTAAGTTTGTAGGTTGAGAACTGGAAAGGAGCTCAGAGACTATCTAGTCCAACCTCATTTTACAAATGAGAAAACAAACTTAGACTGATTAAGCCTGATGTCTTCATGCAGCCAGTGTCAGAGACTGGATTTGAACCTAGGTCTTCCATCAGTATTTCTCATGCACATAGTTATCTAAGTGAGAGAAAACCAACCCTAATTCTTAGCAATGAGTTTGAATAAATTTTCCTAGAAGAAAGAAAACACATTCCCCATTCAAGGTTCCAAAAATGTACATACTTTTGCTTAGCAAACAGTCTTTTCATAGGACAGAACTCATGAAAGAGAAGAGGGTTGAGGTTTTAATTAGATAAGTAGTAAGGACCTAGGAGATCATCTACTCCAGCCTCATTTTAAATATGAAAGGGAACAGGCTCAGTGTGGTTAAGTAATTTGCCCAAAGTACCAGTTGCCAGCTGAGACTGTAGCCCTGGAGGTTTTCTGGCTCTCATTTTGTGCTGCATCACACTATTCTCTCCTGTACTTCACAGAAAAGGTCCTGAACAGGTGAAACAGAAGAATTTTGCTGACACTGAACACCCATTTATTGAACAAAAAAAGCAGCAAATAGGATGAATTGTTTCTCTCTCTCTCTCTCTCTCTCTCTCTCTGTCTCTCTCTCTCTCTCTCTCTCTCATGTTCATTTCCCCTTCCCCCCCCACCTCCTTTGTAAAGAAAGCTTAATTTGGAGAGGAAAATGTAAAGCTGAGAGAGAATGATAAGGTGAATTTAATTGGAGAGCAGCAGTATCTTTGCTGCTCCAGGGCCTGTAAGTGCAGAGGTACTTGCCTATATTGTAGGTATAAATTTGCTCCATTAGAACCTGAGAAGAAAATTTGAAATTAAAAGATTCAGTTTAAGCGAAACAGTAAATTTATAAAGAATATGTTTGTAAATACTATGCCAAGAGTTCAGTGTTTCATTGTTTAAGAGTGCTATAGCTTACTGTAAGCCTAAATAAAACCCAGGTTCTTGTCCAACTTAAGTACCATGGTGTCTGTAATATCTGCACTCTTTCTGCCTTACAGGAATATTGTGGGCACCTAGGCCTTGAATAAAACAGATTTCTTCCCTGCCTGCTCTTTCCCCATGGCCTCGGAGTCCATCTTCCTCATTTTCCCTTCCTCATCTCTCTCCCTAGATGAAAATCTCACTCTCCAGACAAAAATGTAAATTATGCTAAATATTTGTATTTTTAAATATATCAAGTCCGTTAGGCTTAAGTAATGAAGCTCTCTAGCTGGAATTTTATTATTAGCCAGCTTTTTTGAAGGAACTGTTTTAGAGATCCAGAGACCTTCCTTTCATCCTTAAAATCTCACCTATTCTGGCTTTGTAATGTATGCCCTGCTTGTGATCTTAAATTAGGATTTTTTTTAGTATTGATGTCTTTGTTTAGACATCACATTCATTTCCAACTGTATCCCTTCCCCATCCCCCTGCTGATCAGGCCTTTCTTGTAACAAAGCTTAAAAGGGAAAAAGAGAAAATAGTTTCACAAAACCAGCTGGCACATGCACAGCATCCAACATTATCTTCAGTAGGCTATGACTGCAGTCTTGCACCTCTGTAAAGAAGTGGTGGAAATGCGTTTTCTATGCTCTTCCCAAATTTGGTCATTAAAATTACACAGCATGACTTTCATTTTCTTATTGCCATTTACATTGTTCTGTGTTATTTGCATATTGTTTTCTTCATGTTTATTGATTTTTACAGTGAAATAATATTCTATTACATTCAGAGTTTATTTAGCTATTCTTCACTTGATAGGCACCTACCTTCTTCCTAATTTCTTTACCACTGCAGAAACGCTGTAGGGAACATTTGACTTACATGGTGCCTTTCTTTCCATCTTTGACCACCATGGAGTATATGCCATCCAATAGATAAAGGGGCTGATAAACATTTTTGTCACTTTTAAATTAAATGAAAATATCAGTGCCATTCCTCAAAATTCTAGATTAGAGGAATGGTGCATAATTTCAGAGTAGGTCTGTTGGGCAAAGTTAGTACAAGACATTTGTGTGCCCCAGGCAAGACTAGAAAAGTGCAGCTCCTTTCCCCCATCCTAAACTATAGGGGTCTTGACTTATAACGTAAATATTTGTGGGCTGTTAGAAAGTAGCATTTTTACATGTTTGTTTGTTTACTACTATTATCTTACTATCATTCTTAGTCAAAGCAAATGAAAATCTTTAAAATTGAAGTAGGATTTTTCTGATATGAAAAAGAAAACTTTTTAAATGTTTAAAAATGACTTATGCCAACTGCTTACCTTAGATCACTCTAGCCCTATGTTCTTTCCAAGTTTTAAGGATTTCACCTGAGATGGTTCATCAGGCTTTCAGTCTCTAGGGTCGCCCCAAGACTTGGCTGTTGTTAATTGTCCATACAGCTGTTAGTTTTCATGTTGTTGCATGATGCATTTTAACTCCTTCCTGTTGAACTAGCTCCTCTTCCAGATGCTCTTTATCTGCTATCCTATTTCTGTCAGAGGAAGAAGGAAGAGAATTCTTTTGTTTTGAGAGCTTGGGGTGAATGAAGAGTGTTAGACACCCTAGAGGCTTGAAGAGGTGGGGAGCTTACCCTGCTCGTTCACAGAGTTTGTGATGCAGTTGCCAGGAATAACCATACCACCCAATTCTCTTCTAAAACTCACTTTGGGTTCAGCGGAGTGGAAATTCATTATAATAATGTTTCTTGCCCATTGATTTAGTGACTATATCACATTTATCATAGAGGTTATTTGGGGGGGGTGGCTTTTTTTTCCACCCACAAAAGGTTCCTCTGAGATGCATAAAATAATTCACTAAAATTAAAGGTGGAACCAAGCTGTGCCATGTTGACAGTGTGACTGCACTGAGATGACTCAGACCATGATCCCCAGTTAAACACTTACAGATTAAAATGCACAGACTTGTTCCTGTGCTATAGCTTCAGAGGTGTGGGTTGGTCTCTGATCTCAGCTGCTCATCTCTCCTCCCTTGCCTTTTGGAATAGAAAAAAATAGTATTTGTTTGCATAGAATTGCATAGAAATGGAAAGAGGTATCCCCCAAAAAGCAAATGAGACTGGAGTACCTCTCAGCCAAAACTGAGGTATTATGTTGTGGGTCCATTGGGTTCTCAAGAGTTGGTGTTCGGATTCTGGCTTTGGACCCTACTATCCCACTTTCTCTAGCAGGTGGACCTTCACTAAATTGATGATTTCTGCCTGTGTGTGCAGTTTTTGACTTATGTCCCTTACGTATGACTAATCTCCCTAAAGCAGGTTTCCTAGCTAAGTAAACTGTTAATTTCCAGGACTCCCCTTTCCTACCCATTCTTGCTTCTTGGGATACCCTTGTGCCTGCCCCCACCCCCGTAGGTTCATTAGTGGCAGCCCTAGTAGGAGGGAAGAGGTAAAGAGGGTAAATCCCAAGGCTGCCTCTCTCCTTTCCCTTTCATCATTGCAGTTCCTCCCATCCTACTGGGCCCCTACTTCCCCATCATTTTTCCTCATCCTTTGTGTGCTTTTTCTGATTCTTCCCACCCTGGTGCCTGCCCTCCCTAACTATATTTTATTTAACTACCTCATATTTATTTTAGATTTATTCTTATTTTTACACTTTGTTGTCATTCCCTCCTCACTGCCCTCAATAGATCACAAGTTCCTTAAGAGTGAGAATTGTTTTATTTTTTGTATTTGTATCCCCAGGACCTAGCATGTAGTCGGTGTTTAATAAATGCTTGTTGATTGATTGTTTCAATTTCCCTTAGAAAACCTTTTTTTAAAAAAAGTGTACTCAGTGGGCCAAGAAGATAAAAAACCTTTGTCAGAAACAACAGGTGGTGGCAGAGGACAAGAAAGCAGAAAGAACAATCAATCCTTGGGTTCCTATAATTTCTTTTAAAGGTAATTAGAGAACCAATATCCCTGATGGACATTTTATTACCAAGACCTCAGCTGCCTCATCATCTTTTCTACCTTTGTGACTGGCCTCTCTTGCCCTAGGCCATTAGAAACCAACTTCAGGGACTTAAGACCCTTCAAGGGCCTAAGTCCACTTCTGGATTGAGGACAACCCTGGTGACACCCTAAATTGGCTTTCTGGGTGCATTTTCCCATGGAAATTTTGTTTGACATGGTGGTTTACATTCTACAGTCTCTTAATACAGTGCTCTAGCTCAGTTTTTGTATACTAGCCAGAAAAAAAAATCTAACCAATGTGAACAGTATTGTTTCTATGAGAAGATACATGCCAACTTCTAAATAACCAACCTTAAACAAATTGTTAGAAGACACACTTTTCCCAGGTTGGGGCTGCATATCTTAACTTGTATGTCCGACAGCAGAGTTCATCTTTCCCCCCACCTGTTGCCCCCATTGTCATTACTTTCTCCTCTGCCTCTCCCCTCCCCCCAAGTCTTTCAGAGCAGTTGTACAAAAGCCGGCTCAGAAGAGTTCAGATCCTGGGGATCTTTTCAGGAAAGAAGCTTTGTGTGTTTCTTTGGTGGTGTCATACTAAATCATCTGGCCAGGTGCAGTGAGTCATGGTTGCTTAGAAGGCAAGGTGGAACAGTGGAACCCGTAGTATGTTAGCCTTTCATTTCTTGGCCTAGTTTCAAATGCAATTAAATCACAAATCAAAATGGATTTGGCCTCTCTAAACTTTAAATGTATAATAATAATAAAACTACACGATTAATACAGTTTAGCCTTGCTTTTAAACCCTAGAATTGAAATTATAGTAATGCTGCTTGCAGATTGTTCTTACAGAACTTTTTACTACACAACTCACTACATTCAGTAAATGCAACCAGTTTCATTGTTATAATCATTAAAGTCACCCTAGCCTTTCTAAATGTTTGCTCTTTGTGGTAAGCTACAGAAACGACATTGAGTTCTGATATGAAAATATTTCTACCTTGATAAATGTAGGTTCTTTGTTCCTGGGGAAAGGTGTACATCTTCCCTCTTTGAATTTTGTGAGAAATGGAGGAAGAGGGTGTGTGTGTGTGAGCGCGCACGCGCGAGCTTGAGGGCAAATATAGAACATTCAAGTCAGACAGGTGTAGTTTTTATGTGTAAAAAGATTAAAATCACATTAAGGGTTATTTGGCAGTTCCTCTTAACTTTAAATTGTTAAACAGTATCAGAGATCCCTTTTTATAGTCTGGTGGAAGCTGTGAATCCCTTCCCAGAATGTTTTAAATGTATAAAATATGTGGACTTTAAAAGGAAACCAATTATATTGAAATACAGTTATCAAAATATTTTTTTAAAGCCAAGTTAACAGACCCCAGGGTAAGTACCTTGTCTTAGGAAAATGTGTTAATATAAATCATTGGAAGAACCAGGTGTTTGAAAATGGCTATGAAAGTCATGTGAGATTTAAATAAATTAACTGTAAGAAAAGCGTTGACTGTCCTTAGCTTAATTTTTAAGGGTGAGTGGTCTGGTAATTACAAATGATTTGAAAAGCACCATGCTACTCAAGTTTTATACTGTGTTCAGCTTGTTTTTGAAGCAGACCCTTCATGTAAAATTGAGTCTTTTATTTGGCATAGCAGTTGTGTGGGCATGCACTGTACCCAGTAGACAGCCTACATGATTCTGAGCAAACTTCATTTTGTGAGGGAGTTCAGTGAAATTAATGCATCCGAGAGTGTTTTGAAATATGTAATTGTGTACTTAGTTTTTATAAATACTCAGCGCCCAGAAACACATGAAACATACAGTGACGATTCACCAGCCACATCAGACATTCTCTTACCAGTCTGCGTGGAATACTAAATCACTACTGAATAACTTTCTGAAGGAGGGGTGATGACTTGTGCTACTTAATTAAGGCATGTAATAAATTACCTTCCAGTTCAATGTCAATGTGCTTGCTTGGTCTTTTAACTCTCAGCTTTTGTCCACAGGTTAAAGTTTTGCACAATCAGCTGGTTCTTTTCCACAATGCCATCACCGCTTACTTTGCTGGGAATCAGAAGCAGCTTGAACAGACACTCAGACAGTTCCACATCAAATTGAAAACTCCTGGAGTGGATGCCCCGTCCTGGCTTGAAGAACAGTAATCAGACCTGGAAAAAAAAAAAAGACCCATTGTCATCTGAGAACCCAAGAAGAATTAAAAGAGGGGAGGAAGAGGGGGAGAGGACCCATATGTTGATTCTTGCACAGACAGCTTTAATTTTTCCCTTTTAATACTTTAACAGTTGAACTGTTCAAATCAATGGGAAGGTGGGTGGCTTTAATATAAACATAATTTCTATAATCCAAACATAGCTTTTCTTTTGAAGAACTTCTTTTGTATTGTGAGGATTGTTGGCTATTTCTGTAATTTGAAAACATCTAAAATAGCTTTGCACTGACAAGATACAAATTTGTGGTTTCTGGTCCTCAAGATGCAGGCCAGTTATGACTTTTCCAAAGGGAGGTTTACATGATTTGTATCAGCATCTAATATTTTATATATGAATATATTAAACATCTTTAAAAGATTCTTTTCCACGTATTATTTTAAAGAATAGAGTAATACTATTTTACAGAGTAAAATTATAGGGTATTTCTGCAGCATCCAAACAGAGGAAGGAGCTGTAAAAGATGGTTAACTTAAGGGATTGCAACAGGATGGAGCCGTACTGCTATAAGTTTGTTTTAAAAATTGTGAGAGAACAAGAATCATGCTATCTTTTCCATGAAGCTTCCAAGATCACAGTTGTATTATTTAAAGATTTTTGACTGGGTGGCTCTTATTCGAGATTTCATTTTTTACCAAAACTGAGACCTACTTGTTTGAAGAGACCAGCCACACTTGCCATTCAGTTGATCTTGGCCATTTTGACAGGTTAACTTTGGAATACAAGTTCTTGGTCATTTGTAGTCTAAAAATCTGTGATAGAAAACTTTTTAGGCAATTGCCTTTTCAATAAAGTAGATTCCTAGACAGATTTCACTGTAATAACACCATTCTAGCCTTAAATCACAGAGAAGTGCCTTCTTAGATACAATAATTCCCTTTGAACCAGTGTACATAATCCACAGGGTAGCTCCTTCCAAATAATGTTTGCTGTGTCTGTCTCTAGCAGAAAGGGACACTGTAGAAATGTTGAATTTCTTTGTACTCACTAAACCAAGTGTAAAGTTTATGGAAAAATCACTTTTTAAGATGTAATTCCTTTTGAGGAATACTAAGTGGAAGGGACTTTTTTTTTCCTTTTTGATGGGGGAGGGTGCAGTTTGGGTAGGAGGAGGAAAGGAGACAGTAAGGAAAGCCAGTAATCTCTTAGTTGCTGGTCAGTGTTGACTTCTTGTGAGTGATCTGTCTTGTTTTCCTTCATCAGTAGTGTAATCCTTATTAAATGTAAATTCTCTGTTAATTTTTTATCATAGACATAAATTAATATTATTTTGAGAGGTGTCTCTTGCAGATGTCCATTTATTTTGTGTTGAAATGAAGTACTCAAAAATTGCTGTTATTTACAACTACGTCAACTATATGATTTGTTGCATAGGTTCATATGCCTTTCAACTGAAAGGCATTTTGAGTTATTCTGCCGTTTCCAATGCCTAACACAGTGTAATGTGCCTGTAAACCACAACCCTATTTTAAATCATTCCTTACTTTATATTTGTATTCTGACAGAGCCTTAGTTTATTCTTATGGCACAATTTGTTCTTGTGATAATAGTTTATTTCCATTCCCCAGAATGTGCCTCCATTGTGAATTTTGTATTCTTATTAAAAATGTTTACTGCACTAGCTTGTTTCTTGACTCTTGCTGGTTTAAAATATGGATATCCTTAGGACCAGTATGTCCCCCCACCTCCAACTTGCAATAACTTATTTGCATATGTTATGTATAAGAATAGAAAAATTCTGCTGTCTTCATTTAAAATTACTTTTTTTCTTTGGGTAATTGTTTTCTCTCACTTAGACTGAATCTCCTTTGGGTAGTGAACGTCTTTAGACATCAGTGACAGTTTAACATAGTAAAGATTGCCTTATTTGGTGAACTGTTTCATGAGATTACATTTTTAAAATACACAATTATTGATGTTTATGTAAATTATATATGCAAATAATAATAGCTAACATTTCTATAGCGTTTACTATGTGCCAGACACTGTGCTTAAGCGCTTTGCTATTCCTATCTCATTTGATCCTCACAGCAGTCCTGAGAGGTAGGTGCTGTTATTATCCCTATTTTTTAGATGGGGAACCTGAGACATACAGAAGTTAAGTGACTTGCCCAGGATCACACAGCTACTAGGTGTCTGAGAGTAGATCTGAATTTGGTTTTCCCCACTTCGTTCTGGGTACTCTATCCACTGAAGGTGGATGAATCACATAAAGCAGTTTCATCATTAGTTTTTAACCTAAAAAAGTAAATTGAACCAAGGGTAGAAAAGAATCTTTTGGACAGAAGTAGGGAAAAGCTAAATTACATATTCACACACACACACACACACACACACACACACACACACACACACACACACACACCCCTACCTATTAAGCAACAAGTATGCAGGAGGGGGATGGTAGCTGTTCTCCTAAAATTTAAATTATTCATGAAAAATACACAGGTCTTCCTGGTCTACAATGAAGAATGCACAGAGAGAAGAAACTAAAACCTAAAAAAAATCCTATGTGTGCAGAAGGAAGTCGACAAAAATCTATCTTTAGAAATGAAGATTTCCAAAACTTAGGACACAACTGTGATTGTTTCAGAAACTTACCCAAAATATTACATCTCTAATGAAAGCCAAGTATGTGACTAAGTAAAATCCCCTTAAGTCCTTTGCTTTATGACCATCTAATTAAGCTTGTCAAAACAGAAGTATGGCTCCTCTGCTTACACAAAATTTAAATATGTCATGTATGTTGAGTGATTTTTTTTTCCAAAGGAAAAAGTTATTTTTAATTCTAGTGTGCTTGAAATATATCTGATGCCACC
This sequence comes from Phascolarctos cinereus, assembly GCF_003287225.1. Classification (NCBI taxonomy): domain Eukaryota; kingdom Metazoa; phylum Chordata; class Mammalia; order Diprotodontia; family Phascolarctidae; genus Phascolarctos; species Phascolarctos cinereus. Next base: position 103,782,734 of record NW_027556402.1, on the reverse strand, counting down.
ATAAAATTTTAACTACTTGTCTTAGATAAATTGACTTTAAGATCATCTCCTATTGCCCTTTGACATCTGCTGTTCTCATTCACCAATTTAGATTCTAAACTATAGAATACTGAACTTTATCATTGATATATATTACAAAAGAAGGACCTTTCCTTTCTCCCTCATTTTTAAAAAGTGCCCTTTGCAGACTCAGTTGAAAACTTTTCACAAGGAAAAGAACCAGGTAACTTAATTAGTCACCTCCTATATCTATAGTAGGAGTTCTTTGCAAGCTGTTTGGTTGCTATTTTTAGGGCTTATTCTGTCGGCAGGGACAAGATGGTGCCACTCCCTCATAAACCTACAGATCTAAGACCTTGCTTCAGTGCTATTTTTCACTAGGAACCAGTAACAGGAAGAAAGGCCTGCCATGGAGAGGCATAAAGATTTTCTTTTCCTTTTTTATTTATTTATTTAAATTTTTTTTTGGCCTTTTTTTAGGCAATTGGGGTTAAGTGACTTGCCCAGGGTCACACAGCTAGTAAGTGTCAAGTGTTTGGTCTAACACCGGATTTGAAGTCGGGTCCTCCTGACTTCAGGGCCGGTGCTCTATCCACTGCGCCACCTAGCTGCCCCAAGATTTTCACTAAGAGGGCTTAAATAGCATAATAAATTTGTTGCTTATATTAGAAGTGATATAGTACATTTTTTTTATATTTACTAAGTTTATAAGATGACTTATTAGCCTTGAAGCTAATAAGCCACAAAGATGGACACTAGGAACATAAAATCGTTTGAAATGTCGATTGAGTATCATACCATAAATATAAAAAACATCTGGCAGAGTACCTTGGCAATGTTGGTACCTGCTGTTTATTTTATAGCCAGCTACAAACACAGACCTAACTTCTGACAGTTCACAATGAGCTTTTAACATGTGCTTTCTTAGATCCTCAGTTTAGAACTGAGGAAGGGGTTTCAGAGTTCATCTAATCCATTCCCTTCTTTATAAATGAAGCTGAGGCCCACAGGTTAAGTGACTAGTCCCAGGTCGCATAAATGGTGGGAGGCAGGATTTGAAGCCACGTCTCCCAACCCCAAAGCCAGTACTTTTTATACTGTACCATTATGTTTAAGACATTTAAAGCCACTTTCAAACAAGCTGTTTTCTATGAAAAATTAATTCTCAGTGTTCATTGTTATAAAAATTAATTCTAAGTGCTCATTGTTATAATAAATTGTTTCCTTTTAAAACTAAGACTGAATAAGATGATGATAATTCGATAATTCCAAGATCAAATAATACTCTGAAATTAAATGAAACGTATAATAAAACTAATTTAAAAAGTTGTTTGTCCACCTTAATAAAAGGTGTTACAAGTCACTTTTTTTTTTCCTGTAGAGTTTTCCTGGGTTGAAAATGTTCATTGCTATGGAACAAAATGTTCCAAAAATGTTCATATACCAAGGAACAAAAATAAAATGTAATTATACAATGTTATCCCTATAAGAAACCTTAGAGATTATCTTTATTTAAGCCTCTCCTTGCATAGTTAAGGAAGATGACGCCCAGAGAGGTTGTTTTGTCCTAAGTCACACACAGAGCTAGAATCTAAGTCTTCTGACTGACGACCCAGTGCTTTTTCTGTTAGCATAGAACTTTGAGTCTGAATAGACCTTAGACATCATTTTGTTTGTATTTTACAGGTAAAGAAACTTAAGTCCCAGAGAGTTTGAGTGTCGTGCCCCATGTTACACCGGTATACCACGGATTCACTGCAAGGTCTCTGACTCTAAATCCAGTGCTATTGAGTACAATAAGTACATTTTGTTTCATTTTTTCATTAGTTCATTAGTTTTTCCTGAGAAAAAAATACAATATTTCTAGTGCAGGCATATTTCTAAATTTCTCTTACAAGGTGTATGTATTCTTACTATTAAGCTCTCCGTAGTACAGTTATTGGCCATAAGAACTGAGTACTGAAGCCTCCATCATCTCATTAGCCAAAGAGAAGTACAAGGGTCATACTAGCTTTGACTCTTCCATTTTGGATTGGATGTGTTTATTCTCTAATCACGAATTCTCTTCTACTTTGCATTATTGTTGCAGATTTTTACTGGGAGGGAAAAAGCCTGTAGTTATCTGTCAAGTAATTTAGACTTTAGCAAAATTTCCCTAAATAATAATGAAGTGATGATAATCAGCTTTTCTGTCTTTTAACATACTTGTATTTCCAGCACCTGCATTAAATGGTTAGGCTTCCCCACTCAAAAATTTCCTGCTCAACAAGTTTCTTTGCACAAATGATCCTTTACAATAAATTGCTGTGTGACGTTCTTCATTGTACCAAGAACTGTAAACTTCTGTGTGAGAAATAAAATTCACCTCTTCATAAGTGGGCACTTACTGATTAAACCTGCTTTGTTGTTTTTTTTTAAATTTTGGTACTAGATCCCGTCATTTGATAGAGGGATTTTATCCACAGTACTACTGCAGCTCTAATATTTTCACAAGCCTGAAACTTCCACATTGGGCAAGCAAGAAACTCCACCTTGGTTTGATCAAAACTTTCTCTGTGTTTTCATAACAAGACTTCTTTCCCAGTAGTACTTCCTTCCACCACTGCAGAAGATGGTGATTTAGGAGATAAGAGAACAACGATATTGTTCAAATATTGTAAAAACAAACCAAAAAAAAAAGATGTCTTAGGTAGGCGTAGTTTAAGTAGGATTTCTTAGGATCTCAGAGTGTGTGTGTAAACTACAAGGTAAATCATTTTTACAACTAGTATCAGAGGGAAGAAGATATTAATCTTAAAAAAAAAGCATTGTACATAAGGCAGACTTTCTGCTATCATCCTTCAGTAACCATCATGGTGCAAAGGACACTAGACTTTAGAGTGGGGGACTGAGGTGGAAACTCAGCTTTGCTGCTTGGTCATCCGTGTGACCTTGGACAATTATTTAATCTCTTTGGGCCTCCATGTCTCCAGATATAAAATGAAGGTTGAAAATGTTCAGAAAACACCCAGAACCATTTAACGTTTTTGGGGAGACAGGGGAGGAGCCTAGCTAGTCTGTATGGTTCCTTCCAGCTGTAAATCCATAATCCTATGAACTCTCCTTTTGGCATTTACTCCTTCTGTTCTGACTCTCATTGATGTGATCTACCAGCCTTACACCACGTTCCTTCCTTTCTCTAGGAATTCAGTAGCTGACTTGTAATCCTTAGAACATTAAGACCCCACACTGATGTTGCCTCAAATTCCTGGGCATGTAAATTTGTCAATCTCTTAAATTGCTAGCTCAGTCACTATGCCTCATCCATATATGTGCCACTTCCCGAATTTTTAACTGACATTCTTTCACATCATAGCTTCTTCTCCTTTTATCTTTCCCTTGCCTCTCCTAAACCTAATCTTCTTCCTCACTACAAGCTCCTCCCCCCCCGGAGATTTCATCATTTCCTGTGGGTTCAAGATTTCTCTATGTGGATGATTATCAAATCCATATATTCAATCCTAACCTCTCTCCTAATCTCCAGTTGCTTCATTGTCTACTGCCTATTGGCTATGTCCCATAGGCTTCTCAACTTTGGTCTTTCTGAACTGGGATTCATCATCTTTGCTCCTAAGTCTGCCCAGCCTCCAAACATCCCTATTACTGTTGAAAGCACCATCATTCAGTCACCCAAATTCATAACATTGGAGTCATCTTTGACTCTTCACTCTCCTTCACCTACCCCTTGTGATCCAATTAGCTGCAAATAGAAACCGTTTTTGCCTCAACACCATCTCTTACATCTGTCCCCTTCTCTCCATACAGCCACCATCCTACTTTGGACGTTAACCATCTCTTCCCTGAACTATTTCCAACAATCTTACTTGATAATCTGACTTCCAGATTATCTTCCCTTCTCCAATCCATCCTCTATAGAACTGTCAAAATAATCTTCCCAAATCGGACTGTGCTACTCCTGTTTAAAATCCTACAAAAGGATAAAATACAAACTCCTAGTCTGAGCCTTACACAATTGTGCTCTCATCTCTTTCCACTCCCCTTCACAGTCCAAGTTCCAGCCAAACTGGGCTATGAGCCATTCCCTGAACTCCACCCACCTTCCTCCTGGCATTCACATAAGCCATTCTCCGTGCCTAAAATAAACTCCCTGCTCATCTCTGCCACACGAAATCTTGGTCTTCTCTCAAGGCTCATTTAGAGGTCTCCTCCTCTCTGAAACTTTTCCTCATCCCTACAGTTGTTTTTTTAAACATTTTTAAAATGATTTGTTTATTTATAGTTTTCAACATTCACTTCCATAAGATTTTGAGTTTTAAATTTTCTCTCCCTTCCTCTCCTCCCCCCTTCCTAAGATAGCGTGCAATCTGATATATGCTCTACATATACATTCATATTAAGCATATTTTCACATTAGTCATGATGTATAGAAGAATTAGAACTAATGGAAGGAACTACGAGAAAGAAGAAATAAAACAAAACAACAAAAGAAAAGGAGAACAAATAGTATGCTTCCATCTGCATTCAGACTCCATGGCTCTTTTTCTGGATCTGGATAGCATTTTCCATTATGAGTCTTTTGGAGTTGTCTTAGATCCTTGCATTGCTGAGAAGAGCTCAGTCTGTCAAAGTCAGTCATCACACAATGTGGCTGTTTCCTGGTTCTGCTCACTTCACTCAGCATCAGTTCATATAAGTCCAGGTTTTTCTGAAGTCCTCAAGCTCATCATTTCTTATAGCACAATAGTATTCCATTATATTCATCTACCACAACTTGTTCAGCCACTTGCCAATTGGTGGACATCCCCTCAATTTCCAATTCTTTGCCACCACACAAAGATCTGCTATAAATATTTTTGTCCATGTGAGTCCTTTTCCTGTTTTTATGATCTCTTTGGGATACAGCCCTAGAAGTGGTATTGCTGGATCAGAGGGTATGCACAATTTTATAGTCCTTTGGGCATAGTTCCAAATTGTTCTCCAGAATGGCTGGATCAGTTCACAACTCCTCCAACAATGCATTAGTGTTCCAATTTTCCCACATCTTCAACATTTATCATTTTCCTGTTTTGTCATCTTAGCCAATCTGATAGGTATGATGTGGTTGAGGTAAACATTTTTTAAAATGTTTAATTTTTTTTTCTTTAGAGTAATGAATAAAATGCTTTTGCTTTTTGTTAATTTCATGCATTGGTATTAAAAAAATTAGTAAAGAGCAATAGAAAGACGTGTGCGTGTAAGTAAGGAATAATCTATTGCTAAGGGGACCTCACTGGGAGCAGCAGCATTAGACACCATCGAAGACCTGTCATGGGCCAGGCATGGAGCAAGGATCACAGACGAAAGAGCTCAAGGAAGGGCTGCACTGGTACCTCTGAAATACTCAAACAAGTAGAAGAGGGCTCTGGCATGTTAGTTGAGTGGCTCCTCTATGGAGGATTTATAGAAAGAACCTGGACAAAGAAATCACACAGGATAAAGGTGGAGGGAGAGTACCCACAACCCTGAGATCAGATCTGTAAAAGAGAAATAAATGTTAGAGATGGGGTCTCCATACCACCTAACATTTTCTTCCCCAAAATGATTCCTAAAAATTATATGGTGAGAGATTCCTGGCAAAATTTTAGCATCATTGGAGAGATGATGGTGGGCAACCAGCTAGGAAGGGGAGCTTAAAGACCCAGCTTGATGTTATCAACATGAGGTTGATCTATGTGATCACAGATATAGATGTAGACAGAGTTTAGCCAGATTTTTTGGCAAAACATTTAATAAAGTATTTCATACTATTCTTATGGAGAAGATGAAAAGATGTGGACTAGACAGTAATGCAGTTAGATGGACTTGGAGCTGGTTGGATGGCTAGACTGGAAGAGTAGTTTTTAGCAGTAAGATGGTGTAATAAATAGAGTACTAGAGTCAGGAAGACCTGAGTTCCAATCCTACCTCAGGCACTTACTAGCTGTGTGATCCTGGGTAAATCACAACTTCTGCCTCAGTTTCCTCATCTATAAAATGGAGATAGTAATAGCACCTGCCTCCCAGGGTTGTTGTGAGGATCAAAGGAGATAATAACTGTAAAACACTTAGCACAGTGCCTTGCACACAGTAAGCACTATATAAATGTTAGCTATTATTTATCTATTTATTTATTATCACTAGCTGTGTGACCCTGGCCAAGTCACTTAACTTCATTCAGCCTCAGTTTCTATAGCAGTAAAATGAGGATAGAAATAGCACCTACCTTGCAGCTTTGTTGTGAAAATCAAGAGATGTAAACCTTAAAATCTTTGCAAACCTTAAAATGCTATATAAATAATAGGTATTATTGAATGCCAATGGGGTGAGATGTCTCCAGTGGTATATCACAAGGATCTGTACTTAGCTCAATCACTTGGAAAAAATATATAGATTGTATTTTCAAAATATTTGCACTTTCTGCAAAGCTGAGGGAGACAGCCAACTCACCAGCTAGCAGGGAAGAATCCAAAAGATCTTGACCTGAATCTGATAAGATGAATTTCAGTAAGGAGAAATAAACGTAAAAGTCACCTGCTTGGGGAAGACATGGTTAGATTAGAGTTTATCTGCAAAATACCTGGGGATTTTAGTGGACTGAGCCAGTCCACTAAAGTATAGGGAGATACATGAGTGTCTTAAGGAACAATATATTGCTTAAGGGACCTAAATGGGAAAAGTAGCATTAGTCACCAGTATATGTGATGCAGCAGCCCCCAGGTGACCTCAGGCTACTTCAAGGGAGACTACCTTCTAGGAATAAGGCAGTGGCAGTCTTTGGGTCTTCACCCAGGTCAAACCACATCTAGAGTGGAGTGTCCAGTTCTGGACAGCCTACATCAGTAGGCTGCAGAGCAATCAGGATGGTGAAGGGCTTTGGATCCAACCCGTATGACATCATTTGAAATCACTAGAGATATCTCGCATGGAGGAGAGAAGAAAGAAGGCACAGAGAGTTGTCTTCAAGTCTTTGAAGGGTTGTCCCATGGAAATTAGACTTGTTTTATTTGACTTTAGAGGGCAGAAACAGAAACAATGGGTAGACGTTGCAAAGAGTCACAGTTAAGCCAGAAATCAGGAAAAACTTTCTAACAATTACAGCTATCCGAAAGAGCTGCCTCAAAAAGTGGGAGGTTGCCCCTCCTTAGAGATCTGATTGGTGCTCTTCGAGAACAAAGTACAAACCACAGCTACAAGGTCTGGCAGAGGCAGGATAACTCCCTGGTAGGTATATGTAGGTATATGTGACACTGACGATTCCTCTGTGTTGGATTATGAGGGCTCTTCTAACCCTACATCCTGTGATTTTAATGTAAAATGATCTATGTTGTCAGGTCATTATAATAAAACATGCACGTGCTCCAAGGATCTGTGGTGGGTTCTTTTTGTTTTCTAGGCAAGAACTCCCGCCACCAGCTTTGATTTAATAAGTAAATCTTAACTGAGGCCCAGAGCATTTCAGTGACTTGGTCCAGGGTAGCACAGCTAGTGTCAGAGGTGAGACTTCAACCCAAAGAGCGATGACTTCAAGCCCAGCACCATATGCGCTAAGCCCTAAAGAATCTGTGCTGCTTTGTTAGTACCTGGATCCAAGATTCAAAGGCAGAAATATCAGTCATAACATCACCAATATTGGTTGTTGTTCAGTCATGTCCAACTCTTTGTGACCCCACTTGGAGTTTTCTTGGCAAAGATGCTGGAATGGTTTTCCATTTCCTTCTTCAGCTCATTTTACAGATGAGGAAACTGAGGAAAACAGGGTGAAGTGATTTGTCCAGAGTCATACAGCTAGTAAGAGACTGAGGCCATATTTGAACTCAGGTCTTCCTGACTCCAGGCCTGGCACTCTATCCACTATGCTACCTAGCTGCCTGACCAATATTATACTTGACTGTATTATGATTATATATAAAATATATGATTACATATAAGATATATGTGATTATATATGACAGTGTTGTGTTAGAAAAATACTTACAGTGCTGCAAAATATGCCTTTTAGTTATATTATAAATAGATCTATATGCAGAATAGACAAAACAGGATCTGGGTAGGAAGGAATATCTTTTAGGAAGATAGTCTGGAATTCTTCTATGTCTATCTCTTCTGTACCACAGGGGCAAGGGCTTTGAACCACACGGAATAGCCCTTTTGTTGTTCCTTGATGACTTTAGAATCTTCATTGAGCATGTGAAAGAAAAGGATCAATGTTGGAAAATACAGCAAGTCAAAAAGTGAGAGGAAAATTAAAAAACCTTGTCTTGATCCAGGCAAGCCAATTTTCTAAAGTCTTTAAGGATCATATAAATTAGGTATTGGGGGGGAAAGGGGAGATGAAATTGATGACAGTCCTAGCTCAAAAACGGAGACAGATAAATTCCTTGTGGCAGAAGTTGTATTCATTTGGTTTGGGCTTTCTTCTCCCCTCCTCCACCCCCTCGGTTCTTTTTCTGAAACTGAGTGCTTTCTCTGTTGTATATATTTGACCATGGAGAAGATATAAAATCCAAAAAGCATAATCACTTTCTTTGTCTTACTCTAAAATTGATGGTTTCTTCACTTCTCAAGTTTTTCATTGCTTCTCATAAACTGGCAACAATCAGGAACTGCTGGATTCTTTGACATTCCATTTACAACAAAATTTAAACCATTTACAAGTAAATTAAACAAAAATAATTCTTTGAATAAACTATGCTTTTTAATATACCATACATGGCCATTTTAGGAGTAAGGCAACTTAGACATAATACACTTTTATGTTCAAAGCTAAGAGTGACTTTGGATTGGCACATCTGGACAATGTTCTAACATACAAAAGAAGACATTGCCTATATTTCCATTTTAACCTCGATTTTTTTCTATTTATACATAGTACATATATTATTTCCCCCAATTACATATTAAAACCATTTTTTCTAAACATTTGGGTTTTTTTTAGTTTTGAGTTCCAAATTCTTCCCTCTCTTGCCCTGAAACGGTAAGCAGATATAGTTAACCTCAATTTTTAAAAGAAAAACTCTGACCCCAGCTTCATCTTCAGAATTTGTAGAAATTTGGTGCCTCTAAGAGAGAGAGAGAGAGAGAGAGAGAGAGAGAGAGAGAGAGAGAGAGAGAGGGATAAAGAGAGAAGTTATACCTTGTTTTGAAGAAGCTTTATATCTGTGAGAGCATTTCCACACTGGAAATTCCCTACACTAATGAAATCACAGGTCCAGGCCCCCTGAAAAGTTCTCAGCAACACAATTGTTACTGTATCGGTGCTTCTGAGCTTAAGAGTTGAAAAGTAAGAGTTCCTTTTTTTTTTTCTTCAAAGATGAAATGGTTCTGAACGTTTGCTGAACTATGTGGGTCATTCAAGTTAGGCCACCATGGGCAAGTCAAAGGCACAGGGTCTGCACTGGGATGAATCACTAGGATGTCTTTGCTACAGGTCCTTGAATATCCTTGCCTTCCTAAGAGTAAATAAATCTCTTTTTATTAAATGGACTATGAGTGTCTCGTTTCGTTCCAACCTGGAATTTTAACTACCAGAGGGCCGAGCTGAACCAGGCCTTTCCTGTAACACTATGCTTCTTTGAATTCATGTTCCTCACTTTCTTTATGGAACTGTAATTTTTCCATTGCATTCATGGACCAAACCTCCCCCCTAAAAAAACAACCAAACAAAAAAAATTATCTTTATTTTCTCAAAAGTTAATTAAGACTGTTTTTAGTCTCTCTGAACAAACCTACCACAAAGAAAATTAACAAAGTGTAAACAGAAGGATTGGAAATGAACAAAGAGTTAATTTCCTTGCCCCAAATCATTGATGTGAAAGACTGCCTAAACCCACAAAGCAAGGGAAAGTTAAAGCTTCATAGCCAGGCGCTGGTCCTAACTTGCCCCTTTGTCCTTTTAAAAAAAAAATTTAATACAATGACATAATATAAGGCTGTTGTGTTGGCTTGGGATTTGCAGCCTTTGGAGTGAATATTTGTGCTCATGACCAGGAGCGATGAAAACAAGTCTTTTTTCCCCTAATACAAGCAGCTTCAGTCTGTGCTGCACCAAACTTCCTTGCAAATGACCTCAGCCCTGACCTTGCTTTCTTCCAGGAAGATCTATGCCAGTCTAGTCTTGTCTCTAGATAAATTATGCAGTAGAATTTTATGTGAATTTCTTTTCACTGGGGGCTGAACTAGGGCCACTCGATGAAGACACTACAGACTGAAATGGATTCGTAGCCTGGTGACTTTTCTGTGCCGCCTTTTTTAAGAAGTACGGCCTGTCTTCTGAAGCTTAAGGACCTCACCCATGCATTTGATGGAGCCCAGTTTGTGATCCTGGTTACATAGATGTCTCACTATGGGTGTAGCTCCTTCTAGGACACTGATGAGCTTAGAAGTCACACTCCTTTGGCATAAACTCCCAGAAGAGTGGAGGGTGCACCCTTGATCCCCATTCTTGGGTGCCTTCATTTAGTTTCATTCCCCAAACTACTTCACATAAGAGGCCTTGCCTGAGCTGCCAAGGCCAGAGGTTGCCACTCTCCTTGGGAACCATCTCAAAATTAGACTTGACTTCCATCTACCAGGTTATGGACTTTCAGGCTGGTGGGGGGGGGGAGGTCCACGGGTACTTGGGCCATGTTCTTCAGCTAACCATTAAAAAAGGCAAGAATCATTTTTAAAGCATACTACTGTGCCCCAGCTTTGGTACTGTTTGGCCAATGACCATTCACCTCAGATGCTTCCAAACCTAAAAAGACTAACTTCCCATCAGACAAGTTCCAGCCTCTGAGGAGCTCGTGGAGACTGTCTTGCCCTTTATCAAGACCAGCACATGAATAAGTACCCTTCAGTGTCTGGTAACCGAACATGACAGGCTGTCATCCTGGATCTCACGCAGCTAAAGACAGTTGAACAGCACAGTGTATTCCTTCTTTCTAGATTTTGCTTTTTGTCTGGCATGTCCTGTTCCCTTCTCTGCCTGTCAGTCTGACAGATCACCTTGATTCTCTTTTACCTGCTTCTGTATAAGAATAAGTCATTGGAATACCTCCAAAAGGGCAATCTCAATTCAACAACCAACAAACATTTGTTGAATGATGACTTTGAGTCAGGTATCAAAGACAAAAATGAAGCAGCCTCTGCTCTCAAGAGCCTTGCATCCCATGGTGGATATCTAAGTACACTATGTCAAAATATGTGCAAAATACATACACTGTGATGAGGGGAGGGGGAAGACATTGGTAGCCAGGGGGATCAGAAAGGCTTCATGGAGACTGAAGTGAGTTCTGAACAAGAAGCTAAGAGGGAGAGGTGAGGAGAGATTGTGTTCCAGTTACAGTTTCAAGCCTGTAAGAATGATTTGCTTTCAGTATATTAGTATCTGATGTCCAATCTAATCCCCTATGAGAATTTATTAAGACACTGTTCTAGGTGCTGAGGATAAAAAGCAACCAGCCTCTGTCCTCAACAAGCTCATGTTCAAAAGTGAGGGGATACAATATGTACGCAGAAAAGTAACATATGTGATCATCTGAACGGAACACTAACAAACAGGGGACTTAGGAAGGGTTTTCCACAGGAAGTAGCTCATGAGCTGAGTTTTGAAGGAAGCTAGTGATTCTGAAAGGCAGAGGGAAGGAGGAGATACATTCCAGGCACTGGGAATAAAGCCCACAGGTGGGAAATGGGATGGCAAGCTGACTAGAACCAAGGTATGTGAAAGGGAGTGATATGAAACAGACCTAGAAAGATTGGCTGGAACTAGATTGGGAAAGGTTTTGATTGCCCAGCTGAGGAGTGGGTATGTGATTTTAGAGGCAATACTGAAGACTTCTAAGCAGGAGGATGGCATGGTCACATTTATGCTTTAGGAAGGTGATTTTGGCACCTTAGGGGAGAATGGATTGGAAATTTGGGAGCCCAATTAGGTGGCAGGTGTAGCAAAGGTGCTAAAGGCCTAAAAGCACTGTGTTGTGCTTTAAGCCTGAGGTCAACCCATAATACTGGGATTGGAAATATGAACCAACTCTGGTCACCAAAGTCCTTAATACATCATTCATGGAAATAGCCTGAGTTCAGTTCACTCTCACTGAGAAAGCACTTGTTAAGAGCCTCCTGGGTGCCAAGCATTGTAGACAACACTAAGCATCCCTCTCATCAAAGCATTTTCATTCTACTGGGGGAGGGGGAAAGACATGTTAAATAGCCGAGAACCTGGAATATAACTTTCTTCATAGGTACAGAAAATTCAGTTGGAAGAAAATTTAGGGGTTATTTGTGCAACTCCTTCACTTTTCAGATAGGAAAACTGATGCCCGGAGGGGTAACACAAGTGCCTTATAACTGAGGTCACATAGGCAGGATTGGAACCCTCTGACTCCAAATCCAATACTATTCCCATTGTACCAGATCCTTGACATGCTAATGCACTGACTTGTTTCCTATGAGACCTTAGGTAAAAGTTCCTTCTCTCTGGCCTCAGTTTCTTCATCTATAAAATGAGCACAAGAGACAAGAAACCACATCTTTGAAATCCAGCTCACTTTCCACAACACCACCCCTCTGAGAGGGAATGTATTCTATCCAGCAAGGATTTGTTAAGCATCTACTATATACTAGGCCCATGCTAGATACCAGAGAGACAAAACCCAAAATGAAACCTTCCCTTTCTTCAAGGAACATATTCTACCAGAGGGAGACAACATGTACCCAGATAAGTATGGGCAGGCTCACTGGAGAAAGGAAAGAGTGCGAATAATCAGAGGGATCAGGAAAAGCTTCTGACGAGGTCTTATTATGTGGTTGTCTCAGGATTCTTAGCTAAACCAAAAAATTCCTAATTTCATAGCACACAGAGCTACAAGGCATTATCCCATGAACTAGTGGCTTACATTCAATGTTTGGAATCTAAGCAAGGATTTTGGAAAACCCTGTTACGCAGATAACATTCCATTTTGTGTCTTTCCACTTCCCTGACTCTGTTACCAGACCTCTCAGATTTCTTTCTGAGTGACCCCTCTCCTTTTCCTGGCACTCAGGACAGAGATCCTTACAAAGTAAGGTGACTCTCACTCTGCTGCACCCTTCACCGAAGGGGGGGCCCCCTTTTGTTTCTGGGTCCCTTGCACTGCTGGAGATGCTTGGACAGAATTCATTTCATTACACAAACCTCAGGTGCGAAATGTCAGTAAACACCAACTCTGTCTTACCAGAATATTCTTAAGATCATAGATTTAGAGTTGAAAAATCTAGTCTAGTGGTTTCTATTTAGAGTTTCATGACAATGATCTAAGAAGTTCCACAAGGATGGTCCAAGAACCATGACAATGGTCCAAAAGGTTTGCACTAAAAACTATTAATGGCAACTTAGGTGGTAAATAATTGCCCAATTAGGTTACAAATTATTTTTCTTCTGGGACAACAAACATGTGCATGTATGAAGCATGGTGGGTTTGTTTCTGCAATGATTTGATATGAAGTCTTGCAGATAGGAGTCAGCATAGGAGGTGTTGCTGGACTACTTTTTAAAATTCTTACCAAATGTTCCACATATAATATTTGTAATCACTTATATGTAGAATTTTATAATTTTTACATTTTGAGTTTTATAGTAGAATAGCATTTTATACTTATATAATGCAGATTTTAATTTGGAATATTCTGGGGCAAAAGTTATTATGATGGCTAATAAAAGCATTAATCAATAAATCTGAAGGAATAATATATTAAATTACCCTGGGGGGTTCACAAAACTTTTTGATGAAATAAAAAAAATTGGAAACCACTCATCTAACTGGTCCAACCTTCTCATTTGACAGGTGAGGAGTCTGAAGTAATTGCCCAAGGTTACGTGGATAGTTAATGACAGAGTCAAGATCTGAAATCAAAGTAAGACTCTAATTCTTTGCACTTGACCAGGCCTATAGTGGATTCTCAGTAATAAGTAGCTGCCCTTGGAAGGGGACTCTTGAGGGCCTCCTTTTTGGTCCAGAACTTTGATTTCACCAGCCTGAACCCAGTTTGGAAAGATGGAAAGTCCCACCATCAAGAGTAGTTGAAGAAGATGAAAATTAACAACTAATCTAAGACTTAGAGTCTTGAAGAGTGGTCTGGGGGTTCTGAGAGTTTAAATGACCTGTCCAAGGTCATGAAGCCAATCAGTGTCAGAGGCAAGACTTGAACTCAGCTCTTGCTACCTTCAAGATAGGGACTCTATCCAACACCACTGTCTAGGCTGCCTTTCAATTCAACTATTTCCTTATCTGACCTAAATACTGAGGAATACTAAATAAATTTAGAATCCTAAATAAACGAGGAGGAAACGGAAATTTTACTTCCCTCTTTTTTATAGTAAGTAGGGTAAGGACAAGGGGGGTGGTCTGAAGGAAAATACAGTACCTCTCCTGTATCCCTTTATTTTTACTTTTTTGGATTTTTTTTTCAATAAGATTTGCAGCTGGGAATGACCTTGGAGCAGAGGTGTCAAACTCAGATAGAAACAGGAGCCTCTAAACTCCTCCCTAAGGAGCATATTGACTTAGAAAACCACATATTAGCACTCTCTATGTTTTATCATATTTTATTTATTTTGTTAAATATATGTTTAATGCAAATATATCATAAATACATCAATATTATGTAAATATAAATAAAATAAATGTCAGATAATTCCCGATTACATTTTAATCTGGTTTGGGCTTCAATAAGGATTCTTGCAGGCTAAATGTTTGGTCCATCTTGTTGTTCAGTCGTGTCCAACTCTTTGTGACTCCATTTGGGGTTTTCTTGGCAAAGATACTTGAGTGGTTTGCCATTTCCTTTGCCAGCTTACTTTACAGAGGGTGAAACTGAGACAAACAGAAGTTAAGTGACTTGCCCAAGGTCACACAGCTAGTAAGTGTCTGTGTCTGGGTTTGAACTCAGGTCTTCCTCACTCCAGGCCCAGCGCTCTATTCACTGCACCACCTAGTTGCCCTTTGTCATCTCCACTTTAGAATATCTAGCCCAGGGGTGGGGAACCAGTGGCCTCCAGGCCACATGTGGCCCTCTAGGTCCTCAAGTGCGGCCCTTTGACTGACTCCAAACCTCACAGAACAAAAAGATATTTGAGGGACTGAGTCAAAGGGCCGCACTTGAGGACCTAGAGGGCCACATGGGGGCTCGAGGCTGCAGGTTCCCCACTCCTGATAGCCCAGTCCTCTCATTTTACAAATGAGGAAACTGAGGCCTAGGAAAGTGGTGACTTGTCACAGCAGAGCAAGGATTTAAACTCAACTCCTCTGACTCCAAGTCCAGAACTCTTTCTCTAACACATACCATGCTGCTTGTCTTTAACTGGAGAATGATTAATGTCAGTTTAGCCTAGAGAAGTAACAATCAAAGAGGAACGGTCCCATTCCCTCCTGGTCAGGAGATCTACAGCAGAAATAAACTCTGCCATTTCTCCATTTAAACTAGATCAAACTAATTCTTTGCACCCGCCCCTACTGAGGTAAAAATACACAATTTCGACCCTCTCCCACCCCATTACAGTGGGTCGAAGCAGCAGGGATGCTAAGAAAGGGGCTGCAGTGACTGCCCCAAGGCAGACTTACAAAAGGAGCAGAAGCAGTGGTGGGGCCATGCTTTGTTTCCCGTATAATTAGAGCCAAATTATAAGGAAACGTAAGACGGCTCCATATGTAAAGTCATTTGCTTTTTCTCATTTGCCCAAGACCTTGAAATCTACACCTCCCTAGATATGCTATAGGATGCCAGATAAATGCTACTTACACTGGAGTATCTTTGTCATGGTCCTTATTGGAAATCATATGCATAAAAATACTAAATTGAAGAAAGACCTTGGAATAAAAGAGAAAAACACATTTCCATCAGTTAAGATCAAAGAACAAAATTGTGAAGGTCTGATACTAAGTCAGAGGTTTGAGACCTCCTTTTGTTTCTTATTGTAGTCCCTCTTCCCTCCCCACCCCCACTGTAGCCCCGAGGCAGAGAGAGATGCTAATGTGTAGTAATTATAATGGTAAATATTTTGGTGGGGAGGTCCTTTTCTGCCTAAGGCTAGCACTTGTAAAGTGAATTTAAACTGGCAACTGGAATAATTCTTGTTTGTCAAGAGCCAACACTTGTTTACTATCTACTTACTATTTTAGTCAGGAAAATTATACCAACTCCAATTATTAATATTGTTAGTGTTCCATTTCTTGTTCAATTCTATTCGAGGAACATTTATTAAATGCCTATTATGCATGCCACGTGTAAGGCACCTGAGATACCCAGGCAATGATAGTGCCTCTGCCCTCAGGAACCTTACTTTCTACTCTGGGGTGGGGCTTAAGCATCTATGCCAATAAAAAAAAGCCCCAAAAACAAAAACGAAAACTCGGAGCAGTTTCCTGAGAAGGGCAACTTCGAAGATTCTGGGATTTGGGGAAACCCTACTTAGCAGGTAAGTACTTCCTGCCCCCTCCCCTCTCCCTTCAAAGGAAGGTAGAGATACATTGTGGCAGCCTTATGCATTCCATACTTTGAGGGTGAGAGGGTTTGTATTGTTTTGTTTTTTAAAAAGTATCAAGATAACTAGCTCTATGCACCCAAAGAGTTCAGAGAATGAGGAAAAGGATCGACAAAAGACCAAAAATATTTGCAGCAGCTCATTTCACAGAAGCTCAAAGCTGGAGACGAAGGGGGGTACTCACCTACTGCTGAATAGCTAAACAAATTATAGCATATGAACGTAATGGAATATTATTGTGCCATAAGAAATGAAAGGGACTGTTTCAGAGGTAACTGTGAAGAAAGATCTACCCGTACTAATGCAAAGTGAGATGAATGGAAATACACCAATTTATACAACAACATTACAAAGAAAAACAACTATGAAAGACACGTTAGAACTCTGATCTCTGCAAAAAAACCCACCAAAATCCAGAGGACCAAAAATGAAATAGGCCACCCACCTCCTGATAAAGAGGTGAGGGACTCAATATGAAAAATGAGACATACATTTTTGGACACAGCTCGTGTGAATTTGGTCTGCTAGACTATGCATATTTGCTCCCTGGTTTTATCTTTTATTGTTTTTGTTTATTTACTTATTTTTTTAGCCACAGCAATTCAATTAAGGCAATAATTGAGGTCTATGTTAGTAGAAGTAACTCCATCAATGAAATCACTGTCTTGGTGCTAAAATACAATGATAATAACTAGTATTTATATAATTGTTTAAGGTTACTAAGTCCTTTGAATATTTTATCTCATTTTTTCCTCAAAACAGTCAAAGGGAGGTAGGACTATTATTATCCCTATTTTACAGATGAGGGAAGTGAATTAGAGAGGTTAAGTGACTTGTTCAAAGTCACTCAGCTAGTAAATGTCTGGGGCAGGTCTCAGGTCTTCATGACTTCAGCCCTCCTATATGTACTCTCAGTCAATCACTAAATGTTAATAAAGTATCTACTGTGTGCCAGGCATTGTGCTAAGCACTGAGGATACAAAAAAAGGGCAAAAGACTGTCCTCTGTTTTTAGGAAAACATTAAATATATTAAATAAATAAAACATTAGAATATAATATATAATAATTCTATATAATAATATATTATACAGTAATCTATACTAATATAATAAATAATAGATAAATAAATATATAATAATATAATATAAATATTAAATATATTCAAATACATTAAATAAATAAAATATATTAAAATATTAAAAGGAAATTATTAACAGAAGGAAGGCATTAGAATTAAGAGGGGTTGGGAAAGGCTTTCTGTAGAAGATGGGATTTCAGCTGGGATTATTTTTTGGGTGAGGCAATCGAGGTTAAGGGGTCACACAGCTAGTAAGTATTAAGTGTCTGAGCCTGGATTTGAACTCAGGTCCTCCTAACTCCAAGGCTGAAGCTCTATCCACTGTGACACAGCTGCCCTGCTCAGCTGGGATTTAAAGGAAACCAAGGAGATTATGAGGAGGGAGATTATTCCAGGCAGTGAGGGACAGCCAGAGAAAATGTCCAGAGGCAAATTGTCTGGTTCCTGGATCAAGAGGAGGCCAGTGGATCAAACAATCTGTTAGGGAATAAGAGTTATAAAAGCTAGAAAGGTAGGAAGGGACTGGGTTATGAAGGGCTTTGAATGACAAAAAGAAGGTTTTATATTTGATCCTGGAGGCCATAGGGAGCTGCTGGAGTTTACTGAGTATGGGTTGCGACACGGTTGGACCTGTGCTTAGGAAAATCACTTTGATGGCTGAATGGAAGATGGGTTGGAGTGGGGAGAGACCACAAATGAAGCTGTAGTCCAGTAAATTCGTTATTTCTCTCCTCTCCTTTCTTTTTCTTCTCTCCCTTACCCTCCCTCCTTACTCTCCTCTCTTTTTTTTTTTTAACTCTCCTCTCCTCTTCTTTCCTTTTCTTCCCCTATTCTTTTCTCTACCCAGACCTTTTCACTGTTATGGTATACTCCCAGTTCAGAAATTTCCTTTGTAAATATTGATCAGTACCTGCTCTGTAACTTCTTTTCAATGACTTGCCCAGGGTCACAGAGGCAGTGTGTGTATCAAAGGCAAAACTTGAACCCAGGTCTCCCTGAATCTGGGCTCAGTTCTCTACTCTCCTCCTCTAGCAACTGCTTATTGTTCACTCATTCCAGTCATGTCCAACTCTCCAGGACTCCATTTGGAGTTTTCCTTGGCAGAGTTACTGGAGTGATTTGCCATTTCCTTCTCCAGCTCATTTTACAGATGAGGAAACTGAGGCAAACAGAATTAAGTGACCTGCCCAGGGTCACACAGCTAGTAAGTGTCTG
Source organism: Phascolarctos cinereus (assembly GCF_003287225.1). Lineage (NCBI taxonomy): Eukaryota > Metazoa > Chordata > Mammalia > Diprotodontia > Phascolarctidae > Phascolarctos > Phascolarctos cinereus. Next base: position 103,763,921 of record NW_027556402.1, on the reverse strand, counting down.
AGGCCAGATTTGAACTCAGGAAGATGAGTTTTCCTGATTCCAGGCCTGGTGCTCTATCCACTGCACCCACCTAGCTACACTTATGTAGTCCCACCACCTGGGTTTAAATCCTGCATTTGACATTTGCTACTTTATAATCTTGAGACAGTTCCTTAACATGCCTGGGTGTTTGTAAAGTAAAAAAGGTTGAGTAGAAGATCTCCGTGGGACCTTCTAGCCTCTATAGTTATGACCATATGATACTACAGAAGGCCTTGCCTGTTTTCCTCAATTTTTAGTGTTCTCCATACCCCCAAATTGCTTTGTATTTACCCTGTATATGCTCTGCTTATGCTTTTCTGTGTAGATATCTCTCTCACCCCCTGTAATTGAATAGAAGATCTATGAGGACAGAGATAGCATTTGCTGTTGCTGCTGTTTGGGTTTTGTGTCTCTAGTGCCTGCTGCAATGTGTGCCACATGGCAGGGGCTCATCAGATGCTTGATGAATTGTCCACATATTGAAGTTCGGTTTATTATAGAAGCTCAAGACACAAAAGTCCTCCCCTCTTAACCCCCTTCCATCTTCTATTATCTATTACAGAGATGCCCACTGACCCTCTCATTAGTTAGGGATTTCAAAGGAGAAATACTTAAAGCAAAATAAATCCCTGTATGTAGCTGCAAAGGGCTTGAAAAGATGTTAATGAAACCTATTTCAAAATCAGGTTAGTATATCAACCCTGTGCCCCAGGCAGCTATTAATGCATCCAACATGGCTCCCAGAGGGCCAGGAAACAGTGTGAAGTCAGGTCATGGGTTGAGGTTCAACCCTCAAGCAAATTTTAGACATGATGACAACATTATTTCAGCATTGACAGAGTATTCTTAAAAATACTGGTTATCATCTATAAAGGACTGTAAGTTCCACATATACAGATCTTGATTTATTTCACTTTGACAGAAGCCTTTGCTTAAGTTATTTTTATAGGCAAATTTTAAAGTTAAATGCTTGCTAAAAGAGGAATGGAAGGCTATGGGAAGTGAGGCAACAGCATTTGTTTAGAAACCATCAAACCAGAAAACTTGGGCATAAGAAATAAAGGAATGTCTTAGAGAGTAAAGCAAGAAGGATTAACAAATTTGTTTTCCAATTAACAAGTACTTTTTTTCTCTCCTTCACACCTTCTCCCCTCCCCCAAATGAATAAAAAGACAAAAATCCTGGTACAGTCAAGCAAAACAAACTTACACATTCCCATGTCTAAAAATATGTGTCTTATTCTACATATTTAGTCTATCACTTCTTTGTGGAGGTAGGCAGCATGTACGGTCACAGGTCTTCTGGAATGGTGATTAGTTCTTGTGTTGAGCAGAGTTCTTAAGCTTTTTGGAATTGTTCTTTTTGGCAAAATTGTTATTATATTATAAATTGTTCTGGTTCCATTCACTTCACTCTGTATCAGTTCATTAAAGCCTTACCAGGTTTCTCTGAAACTGTCCCCTTTGTTGTTTCTTACAGTACAAAAGTGTTCTTATTATATTCATTTAGCATGATTTGTTCAGCCATTCCCCAATTAAAGGACACAACCTAAGTTTCTAGTTCTTTGCCACAACAAAAAGTAATGCTGTACATCTTTTTGTACATATAGGATGCTTTTTTTTAAACCTCTTCGGACTATAGGCCTAGTAATAGTATGGCTGGCTCAAAGAGTATGCACAGTTTAGTCACTGGGGCCACAGTTCCAAATGAACAGGAAGGAATTAGAATCAATAGGCACAGATGGGGGGGATGCATCTTTTTTTTTTTGCTTTTTGGTGAGGTAATCGGGGTTAAGTGACTTACCCAGGGTCACACAGCTAGTAAGTGTCATGTGTCTAAGACTGGATTTGAACTCATGTCCTCCTGACTTCAAGGCCAGAGCTCTATCTACTGCGCCACCTAGCTGCCCCAGGGGGTGCATCTTCCAAAGAGCTTGGTGACCTGTGAGTGCTGATGTTGGTGGCCAGTGAGATGGGCCAGAGTCAAGGTAGCAAGGCCTTGGAGACTAGTCTGATCCACAGCTAAGTCAAGAACAGCAAATGTGATTATCCTTATTTTATAGATAAGAAAACTCTGCCTCCAAGAAGTTATACAGCCAGTTCTGCCAGGGTGGGAACTCCACGGGCACCCCTGATTACAAATCTAGGACTTGCTCCACCACACCAAAGATAAAATAAGAGGGATGTCCGAAGAACTTGGAAGCAGAGGTTCTGTTCGGTCAAGTCAGGACCAGTGGAATTAGCTGTGGCAGGCAGGCAAAGACTGGTGCAAGTATCACCCAGCAGTCAATAGAAGTACAGGCAGGCAGTGTCACTTGAATGCATAAAATAAAACACATAGGGCTATGAAGGAAAACAATTCTGTTGAAATATAGTTATAATATATGTGTATATATGTGTGTATATACATATATATATACACACATACATATTTGTGTGTATATATATATATTGTTTTTAAATTGACAGACCTCAGCTTAAGAATCCCTGGACATTGGGGGAAACTTCCTTCCTTCTCCCCTTTGGTGAGTTTATGGGTGGACCTGGACAAGAGTTGCACAGGATGATTCTTGGTCTACATCACTGAAGGGAGTGCTCACATGGATGCAATCCCAGACCTGGCCAACTAAGGAAGCGGCCCTGTAGAGGGTATGCATTTGACCATCACTCTCCTCAAATTTTAAGCACGGGCTTTGAAAAGCAAATTTTTCAGTATAAAATACAAATTGGTGCTTTGGGGCAATAGAGGAAAACTATAAGATTCTATCTCTGCTCTCCTAGAAAATCTGGTTGAGAAAGCAAGCCATCCAGCCTTGCATTGTTCCTGTACTATCTCATGTGTGTATAAATGCCAAAATGAACAAGGGCCAAAATGAGTGGTACAGACAAAAATGCTATCGGAGTGAAGAGGAGAGAGAGATCGGTATGGACAGGCTGATGTGGTTGGGGGTGGCCTTGTCACAGAGAGAGGTGGGACTTAACTCTGTCCTCCAAATAAGGGTAAGATTTGGATGAACAGATAGGAGGGTGAAGGGAGTTCTGCATGGTAGGCAGCTCTGTGAAATGGAAAAGGAACTAGAAACTTGCTGTAGAAGCTTAAGCAAGCCATATTGACTTGGTTTCAAATGAGAAGAGCTGAGTGTTAACTTTTCAGTGTGAGCATTGGTACCTTGAAAATTGGCAAGTGATACAAATCAGAGTTTGATTTCTTATTTTGTGGAATGTATAGATTTAAGAAAGTGATACAGAGAATATTAATAATGAGGATTAAGCTTAAAAGTGTGTCATGTATAAATATTCCCCCCAAAGAGCATAAGAGCACATTTACTTGGTTCACATCCTAGCTCTACTATTTGCTACCTGTTTGACCATGAGCCAGTCAGTTACTTCACTCTCTGGACCTCAGTTTCCTCCTATGTAAAATGAGAGGCTTAGATTAAATTGTCTCTAAAGTCCCTTCTGGGGCAGCTAGGTGGCGGCAGTGGATAAAGTGCTCGACCTCAAGTCAGGGAGACTCACCTTCCTGAGTTCAAATCTGGCCTCAGACACTTACTAGCTGAGTGGCCCTGGGCAGGTCATTTAGTCCTGCTTGCCTCAGTTTCCTCATCTGTAAAATGATCTGGAGAAGGAAATGGCGAACTACTCCAGTATCTTTGCCAAGGAAAACTCCAAATGGGGTCACAAAGAATTGGACATGATTGAAAACCAACTGAACAAAAACAAAAAGTCCCTTCCAGCCCTGATATTGTATGATTCTATGAACAGTATGAACAAAGGTACCAAGTTAAGAATGAATTATTAGTGTAATCTATGGCTTAAGGCCATTGGTACTTAGCTTACTCGCACCTGGTCCAATCCTGGGTCAGTCCTAAAAGATCACTCTTACTCTCTTTGGCTCATTATGACCCACTCATTATTTTCTCTGAGAAATCTCTGAATACAGTTTGTATCTAGATTTCACAGCTATAGTTGAAAGGGGACCTCCGCTCCCATACAAGCACAGAAGGTAACAAACGCACTTAGTGGCCATAGGACAGCCTTTATTGCACTTCATACAGAAACACTAACATTGCCCAGGAAACCCTCACTTCTCTAAGTAGGAGGCAGGAGGAGTTCATGGAGAACGTGCAGAGCTGTCCTGCCAGTTTCTTCCTGCACGCTCAGTTCTAAAGGACCAGGTGCTTTGGCATAACAAAGTAGTCATTTCATTGGTTCCTTAGCCCCATGATGGTGACAAGGGAGGGTGTGCATCAGTTTAGACAGGAAAGACAGCTCTGGCTTGCTTTCTCCTCTTTGGATTTCTCTGTGGGGCAAATAACTCTCTCTTCCTGAGCTTCCCAGAAGAGACAGGGGAAGAAACCCTCCTTCCCTCAGCTCTCACAGAAATGGCAAACTGCTGGCTGAGCCTGAGCCTAAGTCTTGGACCTGTTCTGGCCTTTTCTTCTCCATGTTCTTTGCTTGATCGTAGGTGACCAAGTGGTCATCCTGAACTAGATGTTTTCAGCCTTGGAGCTGCATTGTGAGTTCAAGAGGCCTGTTGATCTTGAGCCCTCATTCAGTGTAAGAGGTAGCCTCTCTACTACCACTGCAGTGTATCTAGGGGAAGAAAACCATGGGCCAGAGGAGCCTAACTTCTTGTCTGGTTTGCCAAAAGACAGGAGCATGAAGGAAACTGGTCTGTGTAGAGAAGAAATGGAACAAAGAAGGACTATTCAATAATCCTTCTAAATGCATAATCTTGATTTTTTAAAGTATCAACCTCCCAGGAGAATATAACAGTAGTTATGCTTCTGCTGTTTGCTAATTTGAAACTATGAGAGCATTTTGTGTTTAGCATTCCTTTTGTGTGGAAGAAATAAACAGCTGTCCCAAACTGGATTTACATTTTATATTCAATACTTTCCTAATCCACCCAGGAGATGGTAAAGTAATGTTTTAAGTAATGTTTCCTAGGGTGAAAGGGCAAATTTTCCAAGAGTCAATGAGACAAAAAACGTGACCCACTCTCATTGGAGTTCAGGTTCACTCTAGACTGAATTCAATCCCTGCATGCCTAGGTCCAGACTGAGAAAGGCTCCTTAGGGGAGAGGGAAAGACCATAATATCTCAGCTATCCTGGACCCAGCTGCAGTTCTTAATGTTTTGGAGGGAACTTTCCTAATCAACTCCCTTCCTAGGAATACCCACATTGGTCCACTTTTCCCTCTTTTCCTATCCAGAGAGCCAGTCTTGAGTAAGCTGGAATCTATCGGGCAGGGAGGAGGAGAAAGCAATGTAACATAGGGGAGAAGATTAAATTTGGAGTTGGAAAACTGGATTTTCATCTTGTCTTTGCTTCTTAATACTTGCATGGCCTTGGGCTGAATCTCTCTCTGTCTCAAAGGTCTCTTCAAGATCCCTTTCAATTCTAAAATCTATGATCTTATGAGTATGACATGTTCAGGAGAAAATGAGTAGATAGATTTGACTTGAATGTTGGATTGGCAGCAGGAGGTAAAGAGGGAAGTCAGAAAGGCAGGGCATGGGCAGGTTAGGTGATGGCTTTGAATGTCAGGCTATGGAATCTGGGCCTATTCTATAAGCATAGGAAGCCACTGGAGGATTTGAGGAGGTGAATAACATGTTGAAAGCAATATTTTAGGAATATTAACCTGTTAGTATGTAGGATAGATTCTAAGTAGGAGAGACTGGAGGCAGGGATATTCACATGGAGATATTCTGTGGGCAGATGGATCTTTCCACTTGAACTAGAGCTCTACTGAGAAGTCAGGGTATGAGTCATCCCATAGAAATGATAGGGAAAGGTTCAGTTCAACAAATGAAAGAGAGAAAAGCAAGAAGATAAGAAGAGGGAAGTATTAAAAAGAGAAGGGTTTAAGGAGAGAGGAATGAAGGGGGTATGCAGTAGTATCAAATGCTGCAAAGGGGTCAAGGAAAATTATATTTGACAAAAAAAAGGTTGCTTTGCAGGATGATGGGGAAGAAACTCAGACTTCAGAAGGGTGTAGAGGTAGGTATAGATAGATTTAATAGTTAGGTGTATGCGTAGAAGATGTGACCAGGAGGAATCTGGTCAATATTTTGGTCTTGAAGATATCTCCATATACAATGTATGAACGTTCCTTAGACACACATTTGGGACTTTGCCTCTCCTTGCCTTGGGTGTCATCACGTTAAGAATTCCTGGTTAGAAGGAGCCTAGAGGCCCAAGGCTGTGGAAATACAAAAGTCAGCAATAAATGCCACCAGGGAAAGGAAAAGCCCTTATCTGGAATCACAGGGATAGTGCCAAAGGTAGCAATGACTTCATCAGAGTTCCCCCAATGGGCATTGTTCTCTTCTGAACATCAGGCTGCCTCAGGTTGGCAGTTTATACTGAACTGATCCTCATTGACTGGTATCAGAAATCACAGTAATAAAGGATAAGATATTTCCCCTTCCTTGTCTGAAGAATGTGTCAGACAAGGGCAATGGGTGGCACAGTGGGTAGGGTGCCAGGCCTGGAGTCAAGGAAGACTCATCTTCCTGAGTTCAAATCTGGTCTCAGATACTTACTAGCTCTGTGACCTTGGTCAAGTCACTTAACCCTGTTTGTCTCAGTGACCTCATCTGTAAAATGAGCTACAGAAGGAAGTTGCAAACCATTCCAATATCTCTGTCAAGAAAACCCCAAATGGGGTCACAAAACATCAGACACAGCTGAAAAATAACATCACCCACCACCACCACCACCACCACCTATGCCAGACAATGTGCTAAGCCTTAGGGCTACAAAGAGAGCCAGAAGACAGTCCCTGCTCTCTGGGAACTCACAATCTGATGGTGGAGACCACATGCATGCAAACAAGTTACATGGCAAATAAATTAAATAGGAAATACTTATCAGAGAGGAGGCATTAGAATTAAGAGGGATTGGGAGAGGCTTCCTGTGGAAGGGTGGAATTAAACTGACACTTGAAGGACCCCAGGGAAGAAGCCAGGAGGTATAGGTTGGGAGTTTTTAACTTTGTCACATTTCCTCTTTTGAAGTCTACTGAAGCCCTTTCTCAGAATAAAAATTTTCAACCAATAAAATAAGATACATAGGGTTATAAAAGAAACTAAAGGTAAGTGAAGATAAAAGATGTATTTTTTTTTCCACCCAAGTTCATGAACCCAGTTTAAGTAGTCCTGGACCAGACTGCCTCTGGGATTCCTTTCCTCTCTAGGCCCTAAGGTCCTGCCATTATTTATAAAGCTAGACCTCCTCACCGGTTTTGGTGTATATGGCATGAAATAAACATAAAGGGGAAGAGAGAAGGGGAGAGAATGATTTTTATGTAGTGCTTTGGGAGACTTATTGACGTGGGGAGGAGAGGGAGGATTAAACCACTTCAATATCGCTGGTTGTATGCTTTGTGTGGTGTGTCCGGGTGGAGCTCACCTTTGTCCCTTCCATGGGGGCACCTTTTCCTTGTCACTATTAATAATCTCTGTCTCTCTCTCACACCCAGTCTCTTTCTAAGCCTGTATGTGACTGTCACACTGACACAAAAATCTAGATCCAACCCCCTCTTTGGAACTGAGGTCCAGAGAAGTTTAGTGACTTGCCCAAATGCATATAGGTAATCAGTAGGCAGAAGCTGGATTCTAGCTCAGGTCTTCGTTTGACTCCAAGTCCGGCGCTCTTTTCCACTGTATGACAGTTCGCTGAAGCTGCTTCCTTCTGGGTGTCTTTTTCTCTGTCTAGGTTTGTCTTTGTGCCTGTACAGTGTGGCTCTCTGTGCCAGTATTCCTATGTCACTCACACACACACACACACACACCACACACACACACACACACACACACACACACGGCAGGGATTCTGCTCTAGCCTTTTCATCCCTGTAGTTTTTCTTCTGAGGCTTCCAGATCCCTGTAGGCATGTCCTCCCGGGTAAAGATGCCCTCCGCGCTCAGCAGGATTGAAACGCAGAGGTCGGGGAGGAGAAAACCCGTGAAAAAAAAAGGGGGGGGCGTGCTGCCCTTCGACAGTTCACTTGGGAAAAGGGGCAGGCGTATTGTTACCTGGAGAAGGGCAGGAGGCAGGCTGGCGGCCCCGCCTATCGCCTGCGCCCTGTTCCGCCCTCCCCTCCCCCCCGCTTCTCTCCTCCCCTAGGCTGCCGGGTCCCCTTCTACTGGGAAGCTGCAGTGACATGGGAAGAGCCGGCCTCGGCGGTGGGAGGTAGTGAGACCCTAAGCTCTACGATCCGAGCAAGGGAAGGGGAAGGAAGAGGGAGGCCAATCAGCCGGCTGGCTGCGGAGGGGGTAGAACTGCATTGGAGAGGGGAGCGATGGCGAGGTAAGGACTGCCGGCGGAGAGCCGGGGACAGTGCTGGCGGGGGGAGGGGGTGGGGGAATCCAGGCTGGGAATGGAACGACCCTGGGAATTCACACCCCACTGCCTCCCAGGAGGGGCCAAACTCAGGTCAGGTCAGCGCAGTGCAGTGCGGCTCGGGGCGGGAATAGGGGCTGGTTTGTGGCCAAGACAGAAGGGAAACAGAGCCCTGGAAAGTGGTGGCGGGGTCCCGGCCGTCCTTCCGTCCACGCCCAAGTGGGCAATAGCAGAGGGAAGAGTCTGTGGCCCTAACTTGACCTGCCCCCACCCCACCAGCGCTGCGACATCGACTTTTACCACCGCGGTTCCTGCTGTTCCCGAGTCAGGGACCAGGAGCTGGAGTTCGGAGCTCCCCCGAGGGCTGTTAATCCCTGTGGCTGCGAGGAAGCTGCGAGGCATCTAGCTTTTCTTTACACTTCACCTCCCTCCCAAAGCAGAGATAGCAACGCGACGGGGGAAAAGCAACAGTGCATCTGCAGATTGGAATCTAGTCCCATCTCCTCCTCCCTCCACCTTCCCTTTTCTGGAAGGAAAGAACAAACGAGCGCGAATTCTTCCTGAGTCCGAACACCATTTGGTTCTGCTGCCAGACCTGGTTTAGGTTGGTTGTGTTGTGGTTGGCTTTAGACCCTGGGGCTTTTTTGTTCTCTTCCATATCCTGGCCCCCCCCCCCCAACCCCGCTATCCTCCCTTGCATCCCCGGCCAGTCCGAAAGACTTGGGTTGGAAAGGTTGTTTGGGCTGGAGATGGGAGCTATTCCGAGCGCACTGTGCAACTTTCTGCGCGGAAATCGGCAGTTACACTTGACTCTTTTCTCCCTGGAGCTGCATGCCCCATGCTCCCAGCGCCGCAGAGCCCCGACGACTTCCATTCTTGGAAGTGGGTGCGGGAGGCGGGGGCGGGGCGCGGGAACTCTGTCCTTAGGATATTGATGAGGCGGCGCACGCTTTTCTGGATTGATTGGGCGGCTCGGAGTTAGAATTTGGAGTAGTAAGTTTACGTTGGCAGAAGTTTGGGTGAGGAGAAGGGTGGGGGTAGGAAAGAGGGTGTGTGTGTGTACGCGCACTAAATCGCCACCCACTCCTACCCACCCAGTGGAGATGGAGGAGAACAAGCTCTTTATTGATTCCTCCTCCTGATTCATCGGTGGCGAGCTTCCCGCGGGTATTCGTCCCCAGGCTTCCTTCTTCACCCCACCCCCAGCCAAGCCCCTTAGTGAGGGATGCTGGAAATGCTGTCTGTTCCTCCCGGAGGAGCGAGCCTTTCTCTCTGCTCCCCGAGTAATCCAAAGGGAGGCGGGGGGAGGGAGGGGGGCGAAGGAGCAAGGGGCGGGGTAGACGCAGCGGTTAGCTCTCTGCGGGATCGGCGCAGCCTGGGAGCTGCAAAGTCGCGAGTGTGCATTGTTAGGGAAGGTGGTGAGGGACCCTTCACCTTCTCCTCTACCAAAGAGAAAAAGAGACAAACACCGAGACTTCCCCCCCCATGCCCCCACGACACCTCACGTGGCGCTTGCTGCGGAGGTGGGGGGGTGCTGCTCCCACCTGGCGCTTAGCAGGACACCCTCCCCCCCGCTGGCAGGAGAGTTCCTTGGTGCCCCCCCCTCCCGGGATGGAAGCTGACCTGTAGGCCTGGCCCAGTTAGACTGGAAGGTGAGGTGGAAACGACGAACCCTGTCCCCTTCCCCACTCCACTCCCCCCTCCGCCCAGCCCAGGGCTGCCAATTCCCCTACGGGCATAGTGGGAGGTTGTGCTGGAGAGGAGCCCCGGCCCAGCGAGCTGCTGCCCCCAGACCGACCCCCCCCCCGAGCACGCCGGGACCCGGAAGACCCAGGGCTCGGCGAGGCCCGCGCCCCTAGTAAAGGAGAGAGAGCTGGATGGACAAGAGGCCATGAGAGAAGAAAGTCCTTTCCCCGGTGAGGCGCCCGGTTTGATTCGGATTTAGCTGCTGCTGATACTCCCACTTTTGCTTCGGGGTTAGGGACGTAGGGAGGGGTGAATTCCTGGTTTTGCTCTCACCCTTTCTAGGGGTTTTGGAAAAAAAACACTTTGCAAACATCGAAGCGAGACAGAAATAGTGCGCCCCCCCCATCTTTGAAACGTCTGCCTAGAGCGATTATCCCAGGAAGCCGGGGCTGCCCGCTGGCCCCTGGCTTGATCGCCACCCCAAATTGGCCCTGCGCCTTTCTCTGTGCGCGGGTGAGTGTGTGAGTGTGTCTATCTCTTTGGAGCAAGGACTCCCCCACCCTCTGTCACCCCTCCCACGTGAGACCTTAACGCCTTCGAGAAGCGATCCGGCTTCGCCAAGATAACAAACCCGCCGAGGGAAAGAGAGAGGGAGAAAGTTGACATCATAGGGCGAGCAGCCGCCATCGCTGGGGTCCTCCCAGCCCCCAAGCTCTTGGTCGCAGCTGGCGCTTCCTCGGAAGCAGACTCTGTCCAGTTTGGGTCACCAACTTATTCTAAGCATCTCATCCTTCCCTCTTCCCCGGATTCCGAGCGAGCGCCCAACTCTTTTCCGGGTTATCTATCGCCCAACAAGTTATGTATGGGTCTGGGCTTGTGCCCACCCACCAGTTGTGTGGGGTTTTTTATCTGAATGAGTTGCCGGTGTTTGTCGCTGCTGCCGCTGGGATTGGTCACGAGATGCTTCATTGACTCCTTTGTGTCGCTTTTATTGAGCTCCAGACTTCGGAAAGCTGCTCTGCTGGAATGGTGAGCGAGCCAGGAGAGCAGATAGCTAAAAGCACCACTCTGAGTGCAGGAGTTGGTATGCACTTGAGTTCGAGGTGTGGAAAGATTGGCTGCTTGAGGAAGACAGATAGCTAGTAAATATGGGATCACCTAGGAAGCTACTGTCTTTACAGAGTGGCTTCCAAGAAATACTCTTGGTTGCCCCCTTGCTCTAGATTTCCTCTCCTGCAAGCATCTGTTTTGTTCAGCGAGTACCTCTCTAGTGTACTTCCTTTTGGGAAGTTTTTTTTTTAATTGACAGTCAGTTTTGGAATATTTAAATAGAGTTTTCTTTCCTTTCCCTCTCTAGGAAATGCTTAGAGTGTCACTCAGCACGCTTTGTGAGATCTCTGTAGAGTTGAAACAAAGAGAGAAATTGAAACTGTAATATTCAAAATATAGGCGTCTCTCTTTTTTCCTGTCTTACTTTTCCAGCATTAGGCATCTGTTAAGATGTTTATGTTGTACATACAGGCTTAATATGTTGACCAGTAACACATATTGCCTTGAGTTGAGTTCTTTGATTACTGAGCAGAGCAGTCCAGGTTTTTTGTAAATATACCCAGAAGAGTTGGATGTGGCATCTCTGTTGCAACTGTTGCAGTTGTAGTGAAGGACATTCCCTGCCTAAAAAGTTGGGGGTGAGTGTGTTCTTTTTCCAATATAAACTGGCATGGAATGGGAGCAGAAATTCTACTTCTTCACTTCCTTTCTCCCTTATCTGTAAAAATCAAGAGCTGTGTTTTTATGCACCTGAGTTCTAATGGAGCTTTTCTTTCTTACCTCTTCAGCTCAGATTTTGTTTCTTTTCGTTTATCTTCCAGATGGTGTGAGCTGACCCTTTTTGCCACCCTCTGAATCTGTCATTTAATGAGATGATGGTGCAAGGTTTTCTTATGGTTATCTTTGGCATTATTCTTTATCCACCATCTTTATTGTCAGAGGATATATGATAGGCTGAGCCTACTGACCCAGCCTAGACGTGACTGACCCCCTTGGAAAAAAGCCTTTGAGCCGAACTGAGCATCATTAACACTTTATTATATCAGGGTAGCTAGGTGGCTCAGTGGATAGAGCACTGGCTCTGGAGTCAGGAGGACTTGTGTTCAAATTTGGCCTCAGACACTTGACACTAGCAAGTCACTTAACCCCAATTGCCTCCAAAAAAAAAAGTGTGTTATGCCTAACCTCTGTCCTAGCCTGTACATTCCCTTGAAAATATCAGAACTTCACAAAGCATTATTAGCCCAAAGGATAGTATTGGCTCAATAAGTAGGTGAGAACATTTTTTCTTCGGAAGGTAAAGATTAATGTTCCCTGAAGATCCTTCTGGCAGTATTTGTTCTGAGGCCCCTTGTTTTTTCCAATCTAACCAGAATCTCAGTAAAAATATTTTTTAATAGTCCCTAAGTAAAATTTGGCATAGCTGAGAGCTTGAACTCTACTTCAAGGGCAACCATTGTAGAGAAGAGTTCTGGGCTTGGAGTCAGGATAGCTAAGCTAGGTTTGAATCCCTGTTCAGACACTTATTAGCTGTGGGCAAGTCAGAGCTTCTCAGAGCCTCAGTTTCTTTATCTATAAAATGGGGATAATGATACTTACATTACCTACTTCACAGGATTGTTGTGAGGAAAGTGCTGTGCATACTTTTCCATATAGACATGAGTTACTATTTTTATCACACCAAGAGGGGCCACTCCTAGAAACTGCTTCTGTTTGTATGATAGATAAATATTCAGGGTGTTAGAAGAAAAATGATCATCTTGCCTTAGAAGACAATCAGTGGTAGGCTGAAACTTCACCTTGTTCTGTGAGTTGTTCTGTAAACATAATGGGCAACCTTGTCCAGAGTCTTCTTTGCTGTAAGACCCTAACCTGGGGGTGGGGAACCTGTGGCCCCAAAGCCATCTGTGCCTTCTGGGTCCTTGGGTGTGGCCTTTCGACTAAGTCCAAGTTTTACAAAACAAATCCTTTTATTAAGGGGATTTGTTCTGTGAAGTTTGGATTCAGTTAAAGAACTGCACTTGAGGATCTCGAGGACCACAGGTGGCCTCGAGGCTGCAGGTTTCCCACTCCTGCCCTAAATTGTAGAGGTGATATTATATATACAGGTTTCTCAGTGTGGCTTGAAGAGATGCCTCATGTTTTCCAAACCAGACAGCTGCTAGTGTATTCCATGTTCATAGTGAGCACAGAAAAACAAGTGATATACACTATCTATATAGAATCTCTTTTTATCAATTAAAGTACAGGTATATATCTCATCTGTAGAGAGTCAGATCTAATAATGAATACTTTGAAGTATTCAAAAATATATAATCTTTAGAAAATGTGCTTAGGTGGATGCTTTCAAGGTGAATTAGAGAAGTGTTTGCATATATTTAGATTATGAGAGGTACCCGAGTAAATCAGTTGTTCTTTTGACTTTAGATCTTGTAAAGACTTCTGAAGCCAGTTCTCAGAGTGTCAGGGCACCTGATTGCAGAGTGCTTTACTTAGTCTCGCCTGCACAATGAAAATCCAGTTCTCCTAAGGTCAGTCAAGGACCCTCCAGCAAATTAGTACCGCCATCAAGTAGCCTTCACATTTTAGCTAATCATTACTGGTGAACTAGATTCATGAGAAGGTTCTGGGATTCATGTGCGTGGCCCAAGGAGAAAAAGAATATATGCAAGGTACAATGTCGTAAAAGGTTATCTCCTTTATGCTTTTGGGAGAAAAGTTATGCTTTGTCAAGTGTGGGACCAAGGAGTGATACCAACCACCTGATGCCTTTTATCCATCCTTTCGGGCCCTTGAGAGTAGGGATTATTTCATTCTTTGTGCCAGTGCCTGGCGCATAGGTTATAAATTTAATAAATACCTACTGAACAATTGGTTGGCCATGGGTATTAGAAGTTGTATATGTGTATATACTCATATTTCTCTGTCTGTTCTTTATTGTCCTTTTCTAGACCTCCTTCATCGCAGGTGTGTGTGTGTATGTGTGTGTGTGTGTTTTAATGTCCCCATTGTGCATGTGGTCAAAAGTAAGTTAGCTTTTGATTTGAGGGTGTCAAAGATTTCATTATGTTTATTCTTAAGGGCAATAAATTCTATAAATGGATACATGTGGAATATATCAAATAGAGGGGAAAACTACAATGAATGGGATGTTTTTTATGCAAAGTAGTTTTAAATATATTGCAAGGATGATCTGCTGAAATTGCCTGTGCCTTCTTGAAAAAAGAAGAGTTCAAATATAACTATAAACTGTAATTGACAATGAGTCATTTGCTTTAGGGGTGCCAACCATGACAATAACATAGCTATCATCTTAAATGATAATTCAAAACACTTTATTAAAGAGTCGGATACATCTCAAGTGACCTATAAGTGTGCTTGGAATAAATATTAACAGTTTTGTCCATGTAAAGAAATTAGGTTTGAATATTTTCTAGATTCACAATATCGTAGTCCTTAGAGGTAGAGGCAGGAGGTTGGGCTGTCTAAGAAAAATTTATATTCAAGTGGTTGTGTAAAAAGAAGGCACCCATGTTTGTGATATATTGAAAATCTAATATGTAGTCATGAGCAATGAAGAAATAAACAAATCTAACATTTATATACATCTACCTTCCATACATCTAAATTATATACATGTATACATCTAGTTGCCAATAGGGCAATCCTGTTTTATATTTGTAAACATAATGAAGTAACTTGGAGTAGAGGATAGGGAGCAAGTCTCAGGAGTCAGGAAGAACTGAATTACAATTCTTCCTCTGACCTACACTAGCTGTGTGACCCTGGGCAGGTCACTTAATCTCTTAAAGACCTGAAGTTGCAGAGTATCTAATCTGCCCTTGTAGAGAAAACTTTCTCACTTGTAATTCTCTTTAATGAAATCAAAGATCTGGATTAAAGAAAAATCTATCAAATCATAAACTACATTTTAAAAGCAAATGAAATTACTGTAAAAAGTAAGAGAAATGACACAAAGGACACAACTTAAAGACAACATTGTATAAACATTTCTTGCTGTTTGATTAAATGATGTGATTTATCAATCTGGAAATCTAAATTTAGCTTATGCTACCTATGCTTAAGCAAATCGTATCTGACAGGATAGAGTTTGGTAACTGATGCTTTAGAAATACAACTTTTGGGGCAGCTAGGTGGCCTAGTGGATAGAGCACTGGTCCTGGAGTCAGGAGGGCCTGAGTTCAAATCTGGACTCACACACATGACACTCACTAGCTGTGTGAGTCTGGGCAAAGTCACTTAACCCCAATTACCTCACCAAAAAAAAAAGTACAGCTTTCTCTTATTTATTTGTCTATTTTTAACATTCATTTTTTAAATGAATCCCTTCCACCCGCCCCTCTCCTACCCATTGAGAAGACAAGCAATATGATATCAATTATACATATGAAGTCATCAAAAACATTTTCATATTAGCCAGAAGCATAACTCCTTAGTAACAACTCACATTTACATTGTGCTTTAATGTTTGCAAAGCCCTTTCCTCACTGGGAAAAAATCAAGTGTGACTAATCTCATTTTATAGATGAGGGACTGAGAGGTAAAGTGACTTGTCTAAAGTAAGTTAGGGAGCTGGGTGAGGTTGGCACTCAGGTCACCTGACTCTAAATCCAGGGCTTTTCCCACCATAATAGGTTGGTTTTCTTTATGTCACATTACAGGGAAGAAAATTAAAAAAGATTACATGTAGTCCTTGGACATGATTTATTTTGAAGGAAAAATAACATGCTGAAATAGTAATGTTGAATCTCCCCAGCTACACTTGACTCAAGATTTTTCCACCTGTACAAAGTTTCTTCTTTCCTTGAATCTTTCACTTGCCAGCATATTTACTCAGCCAGGAAAATATTGGTTTTCTATTCCATTTTTTTTCACACTAACATTACTAATGATCAAAATGGGAAGCAAAAATTTTAAAAAGATAATGCCAAATGGAAGTAAAGATTAACAAGATAAGTTAGGAAAGTGTTTGCTGTGCATTAAATATGCAGTACACTATTTGTGATGTGAGTGACCATGCCCTGATTTTATGTAAACTCCTTGAAGGCAAGGAAATTGAGAGAATTTCCTAACTAGAAAGGACCTTAAAGATTGTCTGGTCCATTGCTGATTGTATCCCTGATTATATCACACCATTAGCCCCAAACCTTTTGCCATGCCATGATTTCTGAGGTCCTCCTAAGTCTGCCTTCCTACCATCTCCATCTACTTTTTGCACTCTGTATTCTAGCCATCCTGGGTCCTTAAGCTATTTTCTAAATCCATCATGTCATTTCCTGCCTCCATGCTTTCTCAGGAGCCATTACCACTGCCTTGTGGAAACTTCCTTTTTTGTTGGAATTGTCTTAAATGACACCTCTCTTACAAAGCCATACCTGATTCCCCTTAACTGAAAATATTTGGTACCTCTTCAAATATTCCCATAGCACTTTGTCTGGATATGTGCTTTTTTGTCCCAGCAGTCATTTTCCCCCCTGCCCTCTTCCCCCTGCTAGTAGACCTTGAGCTCTTTGAGATCAGGGTCCTGATTACTTAAAAATCTTTGGGTGATTGTTCCTTAAAAATGATAGCTGTTTAATAAAAACTTTTATAAAATAGATGAATATCTAGTGTATTTTTGAGTATTTAAATATTGACTATCAAGTAGAAGGGAGAGGGCCAGGGGGGTCAACATCCTGGTGGATCCCTAAAGTTTATAGTAGAATCCAAGAACCTCAGAATGGGCAGGGATCTTAACCTTAGACCTAGAAGGTTCTAACATCTTTATTTTAAAGAGGAGAAAACTGAGGTAGCTCAAAGTCACCGAGGGCTACTTAGTAAAACAGCCAGGACTAAATTTGGATCTCTTCACTCTCATAGACCTAGATGGATAAAGGAAAAGGTGGGCTATGAGGACTTGGAATAAATAAAATAAGATTGGCCCTTTGAAGCCAAGCTGGGCTGTTATTTTATAGCTTCCTAAGCCAGTATGTAGTCTTTTGCATACCAGTTAAAGGTGCCATGTTTCCCAAGGATCATTATGGAGGAACTGCTATCTATACATACTGAAAAGCACATGTTTTCTGTAGGCCCAAGGCCTACATACCTTCCCCAAAATTCTAGAACAGATGGGTGAGCATAAGTAGTTTATAAGTCATATGGTGAGTAATAGGGCCCTCCACACAGTAGGCACTCAATAACTATTTGTTGATTGATTAAGAGCAGGAATAATGGATCAGTAAATGGAATTCATTGCAACATCTTTGGCTGCCTTCCAAGGGAACTAGGGAATTATTATTCCTAGTTTACATATTGCTTTTTGCAATTTGGGTCATGTTGATCATCAGGGATTTTGATTTCAATTAAAGACAAACAGACAATTTAGGGAGAGCACATGTTTTCTTGTAATTGGGTGGTATGGGGGGGGTGCTGTTGTTAAAACCTTTTCTTGCACTGACTATAATACTTTTTTTTATTGCTGCAGGTTGGGAAGATGACTCTAACACTTGTGCTTTTCTCATGGATAGTTGATTAGAGTTTGGAAGAGTATGACGGGACTGGCAGTTCCATTGTTGGATGTTTCAGGCCATTCCTCGAGAACCAAGAAATTACCTCCCTTCAAGGCTGCAGTACGATGCATGTTATGAATTGTGTCTCCTTGGCCAGTGAAAAAGAAAATGGAGATCTCTCTGCTGCAGCTGGATTAATGATTGGGCAAACACCACCCCCACCACCGCCTCCTCCACCCCCACCACCACCACCCCCTCCGCCGTTGCCATGTCCAGACAATGGATGTCTCCCTGTTCCTCCCCCACCGCCCCTGCCAGGGGGGTCCTCCTGTACCACCTCCCCCTCCAGGACTACCTCCTTCTTATATGAATGGACACGGCCCCTTTAGTAAGAAAAAGAAAATGAGGAGTTTTTTTTGGAAAACAATTCCAGAAGAGCAAGTTCGGGGCAAGACCAACATCTGGACGATTGCTGCGAGACAGCCACAGAAGTACCAAATTGATACAAAGACTATCGAAGAGCTCTTTGGGCAGCAAGAAGAGACCAAATCCCCAGTTTCTAGGAGAGCTTCAAATGCTTCCTTCAAAGACACTAAAGAAGAGGTAAGAATGGAGCCTGGAGGAATAAACCTCCACCACTGTCTCCACCCCCACCCCCACCCCCACCCCCACCCCCATGGGCATGCAAGCACGAGCTCTTCCAGTGTTTGCCACCATTCTCCTGTTTCCATTAAGGAAAACCTAACATTTGGCTAGGTGATTCCTCTACCTTGTGGATCCACTGGTGATTTTGGCCTTCGTCACTGATAAGAGAGTTCATTTTGTAAGTTGTGTTGCTTTTGCTTTTGCCCTACTACTCTGTAGCATCATCACATAATAGAAAGAGCATTGATTTAGAAGTTGGGAGTCCTGGGCATTGTCATCTATGGGATCTGTGGGACCTGTGGGATCTTGGTCTCAATCTGTAAAATGAGGGGGTTTGATTAGGCAACTTCTAGAGTCCCTTCAAGAACAGACATTCTATGTTCCAATGGCCTATGGCCAGCCTGTGGCGAAGCAGTACTTTTCTTTTCTTTTTTTTTTTTTTTTAGTCAATGGGGTTAAGTGACTTCCTCAGGGTCACACAGATAGTAAGTGTCTGAGATGGATTTGAACTCAGATCCTCCTGAGTCCAGGGCCAGTGCTGTATCTACTGTACCACCTAGCTGCCCTGGAATAATGCTTTTCAACTGAAAACCATAATATAGAGCTTAAGTCCAGTAAGTTCCTGAACTTCTTCTAGCATTGTATGGAAATCAAAGATACTTAACCTTTCAGAATTGGTTGGCCCAGTTGCTCTCAGATGCCATCTCCTCTGTTTTGTCAGGCATGCCCCAGACTTCCTCAGAGCAGTAAAGCACTTGGCTTACACCTTTCTCCTGTTATCTGTCACGTACGCGTCCCTTTGTTTTATGACTTTTTGTGCATATGTCATATTCTCCTCCCGTATCATAAATTTCACAAGGACAGGGACTATATCTTCTTTCAGTTTTCTGTTCCTCTGGTGGCTGACTCAGTGCTCCCAGGGAGCAGTGACTTCAGTGTTTGTCGAAGTAAATGTTGGAGCAATCTTCTTGCAGTCTTTTCCATTCACTCCAACATGCTTTAGGATTTTGCTGTGATTTCTCCCTATCCTTCTTCTCTTGCTATCTTTCAGGCAATTTAAGTAAGGCATTGGGAAGCTATTTGAAAACAGAGTCTAAAGGAAGTGCATTTTGCATGTCACAGAGAGTGAATGGTAAACATGGTAAAGAATAAGAATTTTAAGGAAGTGAGAAACTATAGCAGCCTGTAGCTGTCTGTTGCAGATGCAGACTTAGGAACTGCAGATGTAAGGACACAGTTAGTCATAAAAAAGAATGAAGAATTCTACTTATTAAATGGAATGGTGGGGTAATTGAGAATATTGCATCTTCACTAAGGATAAAAATGGATGATGTCAAGTCACTTCACCTTTTATCTGTTAGAAACAAGGAAAATGGGTCAGATTTGGGGCTGGCAAGATAACATTTGGGTACAGTCTGGAGAATGCAGCAGGAGTGATGTACTATGCGTCATTGAATTTTGGGGCTAACAGAGTTGACCTTTTTTTCTTTTCTGGCTTAGAAACTCATTAACTTAGAGTAGCCAAATCCATACTAGGCCAATAATTCACTTTGGAACTCTTGTGTGATTCTGCTGTCTGACCAAGGTTTAAAAAAGATGCTTTATTACTAACTTAATATTGAACATCAATGCAACTCATTACACTTGC
The DNA here is from genome assembly GCF_003287225.1 of Phascolarctos cinereus. NCBI lineage: Eukaryota > Metazoa > Chordata > Mammalia > Diprotodontia > Phascolarctidae > Phascolarctos > Phascolarctos cinereus. The sequence goes on along the minus strand of NW_027556402.1, from coordinate 103,744,008 downwards.
TCTGTAACGATGGGCATTTAAATTTCAAAGCATCAAACATCATAACTTTTTAGGCTCTCCCTTGAGGACTCTATCAGGACTCTATCTATTCATTTGAATTTATTTTTCTCTTCTCTTCTGATAGTGTGTGCTCTCTTCTGGTCCTGCTTTTCCTCTTTTGCATTATTTCATTAAGGCCTTTGCAGGTTTCACTATAAGCCTCATACTTGTCAGTCTGAGTTACATAATAGTATTCCATTGCATTAATGTACTACAAGTTATTTGATTTTTCCCTTGTTTTTTTTGACATTTAGGTTGCTTCCATTACAGATAAATCTCCTGTGAAAACCTTTGAACAGATAGTTCTTATTTTTTTCAATAATACTTTCTTGGTTTATTCCCAGTAATGGAACTATTGGGTCAGATGATTATTTTTATAGCTTTTTCTGTGGTCAAGGATTTTTTCTTAAATTAGAAACTGTAAACTATACCAGAAGTGTGATTGTTAAGTAGGTCATTATTATTTGTAACACCTACATAGTAAAACCTAGAGACTTTGGTTTGGGTTAATACAGGTTAAGAGACTAAATTAGGCATTAGGAAATTGCTAGAAGAAATCTTGGTGCCCGAAAGCCCTTACCTTTTTTCATTTCTTTCTTTTCGAGAGCAGGGACTGTCCTTTGCCTTTTCTTGTACCCTAGCTAAGACATAGTACCTGGCACTTAGTAGCGCTTAATAAATGCTGATTGACTGATTTGTTGACTTTAATTTTCTAAGAACTAGCAAATGATTTCATCTTCAGTTCCCTCACCTATCCTTCATCAGAGAAACAAAAATACTTTAGCTACAGGACTTCCACACCTGTAGATCCCCTCATCATTTAACATATTCCTTAGCTCCACTTAGCCAGGAGCAACAGGAAAACTTAAAATATTGGATCTATGCCATGTTAAAATTAGGGTACACCTCCGAGGGAAGCACGTGATTGGCAGGAAGTGCTGGAGAAGACACAGGCTACTACTCTCTCCTCTGGTTTTGCAAAGAATGTGCTTCATTGTTTCTGAAGGGTGACTGGCAATTGAGTCAGATTGGGTGGTGGCCATTGTGGATGGGAGAAGACTTGCCAGCATTGCTCCCACAAGGACCTGATTGATTCTAGCCTATGGTGACTCAGGAAAAAAGCAAGTCACACATTTAAGCAAATAAAATCTAAACTTTCAATGAGTCACCCTTAAATTCACTCTTAGTATCAAAGCTGTAGGAACCCTGGCTTCCATCAAAGATTAGCCTGTGTTTTTGTTCCTGGTGTGAATTACAATTTGCTTGGGATATGTCCAGCTCTAAAATTATGATCATATTGGTGACTGCATTGGCATCTTAAGAACAGCAGTTTTGGGGGGTGAGAATCATTAGAAGCAGCAAACAGGTAGGAAGCCCACAGACTCTTTTGTTCCCGTATATTCTAAGGATAGAAAAGTTTGAGAACCACAGGATTAGAAGGAAGGAAAGGGGAGTTGTCATGGATGGAATAGTGGCATAAACACCTGATACCCCAGTGAAGGCCAATGCTCAAGCATCCATTTGCAAGACACAGGTTGAGGGAGAGTTTACCCTCATTTAATTTCTTACTTTTTGACAATTGCTTCTCATAACTTGAGTGAAAGAAGAAACTGTGTAGGGTGGTGGAGGCAGGAAGACCATTGTCCAGATCTCACCTCTGACACATGATAGCTTTGGAAGCGTGAGCAAATCACGCTTGTGTTGTCCATAGCCACGACAAAGCAATCTCAGGTCAGAACCTCTCTCACCTCAAGGTTTTGAGTGAAAGCAGAGCTGGAAAAAGGAAAATGGTACTTTGATTGTGTAGTCAAAGAACACATAAGAAGTGACTCATAAGTTGGCCTAAATTTAACTACATTATTTAGCCAGAAGTGACAGGTAGGGGCTGCTGCCAAATTATAGATCCTTTCTAAAATATAGTTTCCCCATGAATATGGCCAGTGACACATACATTGACGTTTTATGCACTTTGTTTTTTGAGTAACAAAATTATAGATTTAGACCTAGAAGGGACCTTAGAGATTCTCAGAGCCAATACCCCTCCTTCTACAGATGAGGAAACTGAGACCCAGAGAGGCAAAGTGACTTGTCCAAAGTCGCACCGCTAGTAAGTGGCAAGACCCAGGATTTGAATCTACTTTCTCTAGGTCTAAATCCTGTGCTTTAATACCACGCTTGGAAATTTTGGTGAAGCACTTCCTGTGTTACCCTTAGTGAGAGATGTTACATCATCACAGCCTTGGAAGTTGTAACCTAGCAAGGATAGGGAACTAGCTGACTAGCTAAACAAGGGCGCTATCAGCAATAAATCTTCCTTCTCACATGCTAGGTTATCAAGTACGTCCAGGGTTGCAAAGCAATAGCTCTTAACCACCTATACTTGTGATCTGGAGAATGTGCCAAGGTACGTGCTAAGAAAAGTGATAGATTCTGAAACTGGAAACACAGTTTTGACACGTTGTAACACAGCTCATCCTTACCCAGATTTGGATAGATCATCCCTCTTGAAACATAATTACTGCCTATGGAAAATATGTGGTATTAGGTGGTTAGCTTACACTTTTAAAAGGTTATAAAGTATAACAAATAGATTCAACTATACTTTGAAGAGAGAAAGGGAGATTTTTCAGCCTATAAGCATTTGATTTGAAGAAGCTTGATTGCATACTGAAAGGACAATATATCTGAAATTTTAAATTAGAAGATGTTTGGGTAGGAAAAAAAATCAGTATTGTGTTATGTTAATCTGTTGTGTGTTTGAAAATTTACTAGAAAAGACCATAGATAGTCAGATGTGGTGGTACACACCGGTGATCCTGCCTGCTGGGGAGGCTGAGCCTGATGGATCCCGAGCACTTAGGAGGTGCAGTAGGGCTCAAGCTGATCAAGGGTCTGCACTGTCAGGGTTCAGTATGGTGAGCCTGAGGAGTGTGGGGCCAAATGGTAGTTTGTGGAGAGGTGAACTGGTCCAGGTTAGAAACGGAACAGCTCAGAGTTTCTATGCAGAAAAAAGAGTGGGTTCAGGTCAATGGATGGCCAGGTATGAGTGAGCTAGGGACATCCATCCTCCAAGAATAAGGGAGGAGGGAGAGAGACAGAGAGAGATAGATTAAAAAGGGAAGGAAAGAGAAAAGACCACAACTGTAAAGAGTGGTAACAATGATTATAGAGCATGAGAACACAGGAACATCTCCAAAGTTAAAACAATCAGAATTTATGAAAAGAACAAAAACCTATTAAAATAGTTAAGGTTACTTCTTATGAATACTGAGGTAATTTGAAACTTACCACGTAAGTAATAGCTGCAATTGTAGTATTAAAAATAACATACTTCACAAGGGACTGGTTGTTGATCTGTGTGAGACAATGCATTTATATTTTCCCATGTTGTTCAATGGTAAACAATGCTGCTTGGAATCCTATATGATCAAGTTTCATTTTGTACCATTCCTAGGCATAGATTCATAGTCTAGAATTTTGGACTAAGGAAAGGGAAAATTGAAACTATACTTGATCTAGATTTTTCAGTTTTTGTTATTAATCTTTTGGAGAAATTGTACAACTGTTTCTGTCTGCACTTAACAGAATGCAAAATGAAGTACCACATCAGATTTCCAGAATTTAAGGGGAAAGAGAAGAGGGCAATCCCATCCCACTATCACTAGAAAGCTGATTTAGCAAATGGAATCAGTCAGTCAGGAAGCATTTATTTTGCTCCTACTGTGTGCCAGGTACTGTGCTAAGTGCTGGAATGGAGTATGTAAAAAGGAAGTCCTCCTTTGGTTATAGAATAGTGGTAAAAATACTCCCCCCCCCTTCTTCTTCTCAAGGTATGAGACACAGATTTTATATCTATCTCTAAGAAGTAGGGTCTGGACCTATGATTTCATTTGTATATGAAATGTCCAGGTAAGGAAAGTTCCTGTACCAATATGGGATGGTACCTTCTCTGCAATTTCTAGTCTTAGTGGATTGAAGCACTGAAAGGTTAAATGATTTGCCCAGTGCCACACAGCTAGTATGTGTCAGAGACAGGACTTGGCCCTGCTATGGAGCCTCTCTCCCAACTAAATGAGGTGAAACATATCACTGTTGATTGAAATGCCTTAAGAATGAATTAAATAAGCCTGCCACTTTTCTATCTGTACTATTCCTGTTAAATCCAGAATAGTTTATCCTCTGCCATTGGTAGAAATCGGGCTAAATAAAGAATTTATGCAGATAATACTATACAGACACAGTAAAGCCTTGGTTGTTCCTGGAGTTATTCACATTTGGCAATGGATGACTCCCTTAGGTTTAGGTTGAGCTAAACCAAATGGGAATCTGTATCTGAGTCCAGTGCCTCTCGCTATGGAAGTGGGGAGCATGTTTTATCATGAGTCCTCTGTGAACTGTGGTTTTCATTTTATTGCTTAGAATTCTTAAGTCTTGTAAGTTGCTTTGCCTTTACAATGTTGTTGTTGTATAAATTGTTCTGATTCTTCTCACTTCACTTTGCATCAATCAGTTCATTCAAGTCTTCCCAAATTTTTCTGAAACCATCCTCTTCATCATTTCTTACAATGTAACGGTATTTTTTTAAATTTTTTTTTCTTTTGGTAAGGCAATTGGGGTTGAGTGACTTGCCCAGGGTCACACAGCTAGTAAGTGTCAATATCAAGTGTTTGGTCTGAGACTGGAGTTGAACTCAGGTCCTCCTGACTCCAGGGCCGGTGCTTTATCCACTGTGCCACCTACCTGCCCCAGTACTTTTTAAAAATCACATTCGTGTGCTGAAATTTGTTCAGCCATTGCCCAATTGGTGGGCCCCCTCAGTTTTTAATTCTTTGCCACCACAAAAAGAGTTGCTATAAATATTTTGTATATATGTGTCTTTTTCCTCCTTTCTTTGATCTATTTGGGATCTAGACCTAGTAGCAATATTCCTGAGTCAATATATATACACAATATATGCAGTTTATGTGTGTGTGTATGTGTGTGTGTGTATACATACATAGGTATGTATGTATGTATGTATGTGTATATGCACAGTTTAATAGCTTTGGATTTTGTTTTCCAGAATGGTTGGACCAGTTCGCAATTCCACTAACAGTGCATTAATGTACCCGTTTTCCCACAACTCACTCCAGCATTTTTCATTTTCCTGTGAGGTGGTACCTTGGAGTTGTTTTAATTTGCTTTTCTTTAGCGAGATGGCATAGTGGATAGAGTGCAGGGTCTAGAGTCAGGAAGACCCAAGTTCAAAGCTTTATCTTGTTTGCTTCAGTTTCCTCATCTGTAAAATGAGCTGGAGAAGGACATGGCAAACCACTCTAACATCTTTGCCAAGAAAACCTCAAATGGGGTCACAAAGAGTCAGATACAGCTGAAACAATTGAACAATAACAGATTATTAGTGATTTGGAACATTTTTTTCACATGGCTATAGTTAACTTAGATTTCTTTTTCTGAAAGCTGTTTATTCATATTCCTTGACCATTTATGAATTTCAATCCATTTTGAATGTTTTTTCTTCCCTGGTGTTTTTTTTTTAAATGTATTGATAATTTATTTTAGGCACAACAGATACTTAAGCAAACACCCAGAAAATCCCTGTACAAAGTATATTCCCTAATCTATTGGGTTTTTTTAAACAAATTTTAATTACTCCCCCTTGTTACCTACATTTTCCACTGCATTCCTTCCTATATCCCATCTCAAAGAACCATCCCTTATAATAAAGGATGGAAAAAGAGGAAGGAAAAAAAAAGATTGGGCAGAACTAGCGAAATTTAAAAATCTGGTGTTAATATTCAAGATTCCAAATAAATGATCACTCACTTTTGCAAAGGAGCAGAAGGGAGAGGTTATTTTCTCATATCTCTTCTTTGGCCATTATAATTTTGTAGCATTCATTTTCAATAATTTTGTTGTTGTCATGCTTTTCATTTACTTTGTTATAGTCATTGTATTATATATGTTATTTTCCTGTTTATGCTTACTTTACTTTATTTCAGTTCATATAATTCTCTATTTTCATTTCTCTATAGACATCATTTCTTATAGCCCAGTATATTCCATTACATTCATGTGCCACAATTGGTTTATCCATTTCCCCACTTGATGGACACTTGTTTCTAGTTCTTTGCAATCACAGACTTTGCTGCTATCCATATTTTGGTGTATATGGGGCCTTTTTTTGGTCACTGACTTCCATTGGGTAAATGCCTACCAGTGGAATCTTTGGGTCAAACAGCATAGCTATTTTAATCACTTTTCATATAGTTCCAGGTTACTTTCCCAAACAAGTGGACTAATTCACAACTTCAACAATGCCTTAGTGTGCCCATCTTTCTATGAGCTCTCTAACACTGACTGTCTAATCTTTCATCATTGCCAGCTTGCGGAGTGCTAGATATGAGTTGAAACTTCAGGGTTGTTTTGATTTACATTTATTTTATTACCAGGGATTTGGAGCATTATTTCATATTATTAATAGTTTGCAATTCTTGTTTTTCTGGTGAATTGATCATTTTATTAATTATGCTAGTGGATAATTCTTAAAAGGGGTCAGTGATGCTTATATGCTTGATACTTATATGCCCTTGGAAGAGCAGGTGTTCCCAACAAGTGGCCATCAACTCTGATTGGTAGACATAATGAGAAGACTGAATATTATAATGAGAGATGGACCTATTCTTTTTTATTTTATTTTTTAATATAAATTTATTTATTTTTGAGTTTTCAACATTCACTTCCACAAGATTTTGAATTCCAAATTATCTCCCCGTCTCATCCCTTCCCTCACCCCAAGATGGCATGCATTCTATATATTGCTTCCCCTAATCTGCCCTCCCTTCTATCTCTCCACCCCTTCTCTTATCCCTTTCCCCTTCTTTTTTCCTGTAGGGCAGGATAGATTTCTATACCCAATTTCCTATATTTGTTATTTCCCAGTTGCACGTGAAAACAACTTTTTAAACATGTGTTTTTAAAACTTTGCGTTCCAAATTTTCTCCCTTCCTCCCTTCCCACCCACCCTCATTGAAAAGGCAAGCAACTCGATACAGGTTATACATGTAGTCATGCAAAACACTTCTATAGTAGTCATGTTGTGAAAAACTAAGTATTTTCCCTTCATCCTATCCCCCCCCATTTATTCTATTCTCTCTTTTGGTCCTATCCCTCCTCAGAAATGTTTGCTTCCTATTACCCCCTTCCCCAATCTGCTTTCCCCTCTATCATCCCCCCGTTCTCTTGTCCCTTTACCCCCATTTTCCTGTAGGGTAAGATAGATTTCCATACCCAATTGAGTGTGTATGTTATTTCCATTTTAAGCCAAATCCTATAAGAATAAGATTCACTCTCACCTTCCCCTTTCCCCTCTACCATAAAAGCCTTTTCTTGTCTGTTTCATGTGAGATAATTAGCCCCATTCTACCTCTCCCTTTCTCCTCCTCCCTCTATAATCCTCTCTTACCCCTTAATTTTATTCTCCTGATATCACCCTTTCATCTTCAAAAATCACCCTGTGCCATCTATCTATCTATCTATCTATCTATCTATCTATCTATCTATCTATCTATCTATCTATCTATCTATCTATCTATCTATATACATGCATGTAATTTTTTTCCCTCCAACTACGCTAATACTGACAAAGGTCTCATGAGTTGCAAATATCATCTTTCCATGCAAGAATGTAAACAGTTCAACCTTAATAAGTCTCTTATGATCTCTCTTTCCTGTATACCTCTTCATGTTTCAATTGAGTCTTGTATTTGAAAGTCAAATTTTCTATTCAGCTCTGGTCTTTCATCAAGAATGCTTGAAAGTCCCTATTTCACTGAATGACCATTTTTCCCCCTGAAGGATTATACTCAGTTTTGCTGAGTAGGTGATTCTTGGTTGTAATCCTGTGTCCTTTGCCCTCCAGAGTATTATATTCCATGCCCTTTGGTCCTTTAATGTAGAAGCTGCTAAATCTTGTGTTATCCTGATTATGTTTCCACAGTACTTGAATTGTTTCTTTCTGGCTGCTTGCAATATTTTGTCCTTGACCTGGAATTTGGTACAATATTCCTAGGATTTTTCCTTTGGGGATCTCTTTCAGGAGGTGATCAGTGGATTCTTTCAATTTCTACTTTGCCCTCTGGTTCTAAAATATCAGGGCAATTTTCCTCGATAATTTCTTGAAAGATGATGTCTAGGCTTTTTTTTTGATCATGGCTTTCAGATAGTCCAATAATTTTTAAATTCCCTCTCCTGGATCTATTTTCCAGGTCAGTTGTTTTTCCAATGAGATATTTCACATTTTTCTCTTTTTTCATTCTTTTGGATTTGTTTTAGTGTCTTGATTTCTCATAAAGTCACTAGCTTCCAATTGCTCCATTCTGATTTTTAAGGAAGTATTTTCTTCAGTAATCTTTTGGACTTCCTTTTCCATTTGGCCAATTTTTCTTTTTAGGGCATTCTTCTCCTCATTGGCTTTTTGGACTCTCTTGCCATTTGGGTTAGGCTATTTTTTAAGGTGTTATTTTCTTCAGTATATTTTTGGGTCTCCTTTAGCAAGCTGTTGACTTGTTTTTCATGATTTTCTTGTATTACTCTCATTTCTCTTCCCAGTTTTTCCTCTACTTCTCTTACTTGCTTCTCAAACTCCTTTTTGAGCTCTTACATGGCCTGGGACTGATTCATGTTTTTCTTGGAGGCTTTGATGTAGGAGCTTTGACTTTGTTGTCTTCTGCTTGTATGTTTTGATCTTCTTTGCTACCAAAGAAATATAGTCTGACTTTTTTTAGACCTTTGTTTATTCATGATCCCAGCCAATTACTTGAGTTTTAAACTCTTTGTTAAGGTAGAGTTCTGTTTCCAGTGTGGAGAATGTACTGTCCCAAGCTTCAGGGGTTTTGTGTAGCTGTTTTCAGAGATATTTCTAGGGACCAGTAAATTTTCAATTCTTCCAAGGTGGTGTGATAAGGGGTGAAGTATTTATACCTTTCCTGGCCTGTGCTCTTGTCTATGAATGACCAGAAGCACTCTTTTCTGCCTTGGAACTATAAGGAGGGTTTCTCTGCACCATTGTTAAAAGCTCCATCACACCAGTACTCCTCCTCTCCCCAGGAGCGCCACTCAGAAAACTGTGACCCGGATACAAGCACAGGCAAAGCAAGAGAATTCTGCATCAGCTGAGAGATCCCTGCAATCCTGCTTTGATCAACCACTTGATTCCCCCTCAGTGTGTGGACTAGAACCTCAGGAAGCAGCCGCCACCCTGGAGCCCTGTGCTCGGGGACTGGGGCTGAGACCACACTTCTCTCTCACTGCAGTCACAGACTTTTCCCACTGACCTTCTAAGTTGTTCGTGGTTGGGAAGTATGGAAACTGCCACAGCTGCCTATGATTCAGTGCCCTGAGGCCTGCTCCAGGTTTGCTGAGGCCTGTGCACCCATGCCAAACTGTGTTCCTTTTTCAGCTCAGTGTGATTTACCTTTCTGATCAACCATCCAGGTTGTCTTGGGCTGGAAATTTGTTTCACTCTGTCTTTTTGTGGGTTCTGTTGCTTTAGAATTTGTTTAGAGCCATCTTTTATGAGTATTTGGAGGGGTTTGGGGGAGAGCTCAAGCAAGTCACTACTTTTACTCCGCCGTCTTGGCTCCCTGCAATTCTTTTGACAACTGCTTATATCTTTTCACTCTTTTCCTTGGATCTAATCTATTAACAGAACTGAGGGATGTGTTCTTTAACTGTGACAGTGTGGTACCAGTCTTTACTGTGGGGTTTGGCAAGAGTTTTGTTGCCTTTCCACATTGACACTGTTACAGCCATAATCTATCTTGTTGTTTTGGGTCAACTTTCTTCATTCAGCTTTCAGAATTCTTCATATTCATCACTCCTTGTAGCACAGTAATTTCCATTTAATTAAAATGACCTAGATTGTTTCACTATCCCGTAATAACTGAGCATATACTTTGTTTCTAGCATTTGGCTGTCACAGATACTGCTGCTGTGAGCATTTTTGTATGTGAGGGTTTTTACTTGCCGTCAATAACCACCTTTGGATATGGTCTCGGTAGTGGACTCGTTGGGCAAAGGCAACAACTGAATAATCTTGACATAATTTCCAATTGTTGTGTTTTCTCTGTTTGTTTTTTTGGGACAGGTGACAGAATTCATAGCTCTGGTACTAAATTAGCACTCTTGAATTCCAACAGCTGCTCCAGCAATGAGTTTTCCCGTCTTTTAGATTTTTTACTAGGTTGATAGGTTGAAATGGTATCTCAGGGTTGTCTCAACTTGCAGGTCTCTGATTACTAGTGATTTTGATCATTTTTCAAGTGGTTTATATGTCTTATTTTGAAAACTTCATATCTTTTTGGAAGCATCTTACTTTGTCTTGTATCTTTGCCATGTAGTAGGAGAATTGAGTTAATATGATCAAGTTAACTCTTGGTTTATCTGAACTCCCTACTTCAGGGGAGTAGAGGGGTTCAATGTATTTGTCAGGTAGGACAAACCTGAAGAAGGCAGGAATAGTACATGTTGATGGGGACAAAAATTGGAAAGGAGTATTGGGGGAAGCATTCTGCAAAGCATTCCGACCCTCTTTTCCAATATTTTTGGTGTAGAAAATAATAGAACAATAGAGGATTAAGGGAGAAGGAAGATATTCTTGGTGTTTTAAGGCTGGGGAGCAATCAGTGGATAAATCAGGAGCTGATCTAGTCATCTCAGAGAATCAATCAACAAGCATTTATTGAACCCCTATTATGTAGCAGGAGGTATTATACTAAGTGTTAGGGATATAAAGGCACAAATTGAAATTGTCCCTGACCTCAGTGAGCTTACAGTCTATTGAGAAGTAAAAAAAGCATGAGAGCAGAGGATAGCATATATTTTTAAATGAATTAGATACAAATACAGACTAAAACTTTGTAAACTAACATATGTGTAGAATAGATACGAGTGTAGTGGAAAGAGCCCTGAACTTGGAATCAGAGAACCTGGGTTCAAATCCTGGCTCTGCTATTTATTAGGTAGTATGATCTTGGACAAGTCAAGTTTCCTCACCCGTAAAGTGGAAGGATTAAACTAGATCAGGGATTTTTTAGTTGAGATCTAAATAGTTTTTAAGGAATAGTTTTTGTGAATAGTTTTTAAGGAATCTATAAACCTAGATGGGGAAAAATATATATCTTTATTTTCACTAACTTCTAATTGGAGTTTAGCATTCCCTTCAATTATGAATTTAGGCCAAAAATATTATTCTGAGCATAGGCTTCACCAGACTGCCAGAGGGTCCATGACACACAAGATGTTAAACAGTCCTGGACTAGATAATCTCTTAGGTCATTTCCTCCTCAAAATTTATGATCATGTAACCCTAAATTCCCATTCTTTTTTCCCTCATAATATGATTTTTCTTTGTGACAGGGTATTAAGTTTATTCTTTCTTTTCTTCCCCCCTGCCTCCCTTCTTAGTATCTGGAGGTTTTTTTTTTTTTTTGGCTTGGCAATGGGGTTAAATGACTTGTCCAGGGTCACACAGCTAGTAAATGTCAAGTGTCTGAGGCCAGATTTGAACTCAATTCCTCTTGACTCCAAGGCTGGAGCTCTATCTACTTTGCCACCTAGCTGCCCTAGAAGTTGTTTTTTATGAATAGTAGATGAAAGCAATAAAATGAAATATATCCCTTGGGCTGGTAAATCAAGAGATTGTTTATTGCCTGTTATCAGAAAAACACCAAATTCAGTCTTTTAAAAATGTTTATTTTATTTTCACCAAATTCAGTCTTTCAGTGGATTAACCTTACAGAAGAAAGTGACATGCCATTGGTTAAAGTGGTTTTGCATCTTCTTAGACAGCTACATAAGGTCACTGGCAGAGCCAGGAAACTTTAGTTTGTAACTGAATTCTCTTTTGTTCAGAATAATAACATTCATTTGGAAAGGAAAAGGGTTAAAACAACATTCTTATTTGTAGCAAGTCTCCACTTTATTAAAAAACAAATGGAAAAAATTGTTTCCCTTTTAAATTTATCTTTCTTCCCTGAACCCTGGATTTTTACTTCTAGAGAAATTAAAGACTGCTCCAAAAAAAAAAAAGCTCAATTCAGCCTGTTTTCCAATCTGATTAACCTTATCTAATTAATTACTTATGGTGATGCATTTGAATGCAAACCAATGACCCTACCTCAAAGGAAAAATGTGTCAAAATGAAGAGTTTAAGCACCCTGGAAAGCTGTAGTATTTAGAAATATTTCTGCCTGAGGGAGACATGTGAAACAGGCTGCAGCTGAAGTTTGCATTTTGACAATACAACACAAGTAACTGCAGAAAGAAATCAATGTTTGCATTTTATGTCAGGTAGGTTATGTTATTTCCAGCCTTTTTTAGAACCTCCACAGTGACAAATGTGTTTGATTTTGAGATACTGCTTCTCCCTCTGCCCTCCCTAAGTATGTTATTAGACAAGTATTTATTTTTTAAATAAAAGCAAATTTACTTTTTTAAGGGGGAAGCAGGGATGAAATGGAGGATTTCATGGTAGTCCTTCAAATATTTAGAGATTTCCTTCATCATCTCCCAACCAGGATTGGGAATCACTGTGTATTATAAACCTCCACTGTTAGAGTTAACTCTCGCAGTTCAAGCCTTACTATAGCATAGACTCAAACATCTGTTATCGAATTGTGGCTATTAATAGTGGGTGGGCTGTATTCTTTCCAAGAAAAGACCACTTCTCCTCCCCCCTCTTTTTTTGAGGAAATGGATAATCCTTCATGTTGTAAAAGAAAGCTGTCTAGACCATCAATCTTCAAATTTGTATGTTGGTTGCAATAAAAACTAATTTTATGTTTGGTAGGTTTTAATTCCTTTCTTTTTTCGTTGGTGTTCTAATAATCTTGCGGGTTTTTTCTCCCCCAGATTTCGGTCTTGGATGCAAAACGGTGCATGAACATTGGAATATTTCTCAAGCAGTTCAAAAAGTAAGATCTTGTGTTGGCATAGATTGGATGTTGACAGCACTGCTATTATTAAGAAACATTTCAAACCTAGGGTGTGATGGAGGGATTAAATTTTAATGAGTGAAAATCCCTTTCCTCCCCCTCAGCTTCTTCATCCTCTTTTTAGTTGGGGTAGTTGATAATACTGCATGAGTATGTCACTCTTTCCTGTTCTAGCCCATGAAAAAATAGGCTAGATGCAGTGAGAATTATCCCAGGGCTCTGCTTGGATCCTGCTATGTCAATAGGTTGGCAGACTTAGAGTTATCCTTGCCCTTTAAGTATGTGTTGAAACTGGAGATGCAAAAATTTGTTAAACTCAGGAGATGTATCTAAAATGAAAAAAGGTAGAGTCTTGAGTCAAGTTTCCTTAACACCACCACCACTCCAAAACAAACAAACAAACAAATCTATGAAGTTTTAATAAGGAAGGCCAAAGAAGTTTTAACTTAATGTTGTTCTTCACCATGAGAGGAAAAAAAAGGCCCACAACAGCTGTTGCTGCTTTGAGGTTCCCTGGGAGGCTGGTGGATTGTTTTCTGTGTAAAGGCAACATTGGACATTGCATTAGAGAGAGTCATGCTGTTTCCCTGGCAATCGATGCTGCTATTGGGAGCATTGATACAAAACAGCTTGTCAAAATGGGGAGGTTGTGGGCTTGAAAGGGTGTGTGTTTGGTTTGGGCAGGGGAGAGGGGTGTTTGTGTCCTTCATTTCCCCTGGATTGTACCTCCTGTTGGTACTAGCAAACATGAAAGGGCATTTGGTCCACTGTCTCTTCAAGGTCTCCCCAGTCCATAGTAGAAGATATCCACCAAGGAAATGGCGAACATTATGGATCAGAAACGTTGCGAGAATTTCTTAAGCTTTTGCCGGAGTCAGAAGAGGTAAGTTGGTTTTGGGGAGGGATGGATTCTGGATGTGGGGGCTGATTGCGTTCACTCTCCTCTTACTGTGATGAAAGAAGACTTGATGTTTTAGAACTGTCTTTTCTCATATTCAAAAGTCTCTGTTCTGATGGCTCTTCTGTCCACAGTGAGAGCTACTGGTACACAGTGCCTGGTACATGGTAGCCACCCAACAATTACTTATTGATGATTAGTGCATATGCAGAAATCCACATTCCTCATCAGTAAAAACCCAATATAGTTAAGATTCAATATATAGGATGACAGACAGTCTTAGAGTTCCTTTTGCAATCTCAAGATGCTTTACAAATATTAATCTTACCCCACATAAATTATTCTCTAATTTACAATTGGTAATTGTAAAATATAGAGAGAACTATAGATTATTAAGATGCATTTAAAATGCCAACTTATACATTAAAACATAATAAGTATAAAAATAAGGAGGCTAGCCTTGGTTCATTAGATTATGATCTCCTCTCCCTCAGTTACAATTTTTCTCCCCTTGAAAGGAAAACATGTTTGAGAGAGGCAGAGTGGAGTAGTAGAAAGAGCTGGTCTCAGAGTCAGAAAGATGTGGGTTTAAGTCCCGCATCTGACATATGCTGTCTGTGTTAACCCTGGGCAAGTCACTTAACCTCCTAGTACCCTAGGTAGCTTTCTAAAACTCTCAAGGAGTCCCAACCGGCATTGATAAGTTCACCTAAGGAATTCCCTATATCACTGAACTCCTCTGCCTGGTTTCTGCTTCCTCAGAAGAAAACACTTTTGAAACTGAAGAAAGAGAAGCCCTTCACAAAGTTGGTATGGAGCTATTTGTCAATAATCCACCAACCCAAATGGCTGAAAAGTGGGGAAAAAAATTCAGTGGAACAAACCATTTAGTCTGAGAAACAAAATTAGTTTGATTAATTTTCAGAGTGAGTTGAGGGAGTAGGGTAGAGTGAATTAACCAATTGTACAGGGTGGTTGGAAGTCCTGTGATGTAGGCTTAGAGCAACAGAGAAAAGTCAAACTTTGTAAAAGCTCCTTAAGCTCTTCAAGTAATTCATTAACAAGCCCATTTACACTTTCTGTGGGATCAGTGGGAAACTCTAGTTCTAAAATGTCAAGTTTAAGGACTTAATAGGTAACTTAGCATTTTGAACACATCTTCATAATCTATCATTTTCTTTGTATCTTAGAATTCCTAACTGTAAATTAAAGAGTAATTTACACAGGGTAAGATTAGTTAATAAAGTTTAATGTTTGTGGAGTCTTGAGATTGTGAAAGGAACTCTGAAGGTGTCCTACTATAATTTATACTGGATCTTAACTATTTTATGCTTTTATTGGTGGGGAATGTTTGTGCATTTCTGTTATGATGCATGTAATCTCATTAATTCAAACACTATCAGTGTTCCCTTCTTTACTATGAAGCCCTCCCATGCTCACTGCAGGAACCACTACTACTGAAACCTTCATTACTCGGCCTTGAATGATGACTCTTTCTGATCTTAAGTCGGCTGGCCCTTGACTGCCAGAGTCAGCCACAGACAGAGCCCATCCCCTTGGCCATTTTGAAGGCTTTAAAATTGACTTAGTATGAGCTGTCAGAAGCCTGGTTATAGTTTTTGAGACGCCCAGATCACTACCGCATCTCAGTGTGGCATCACAGTAGAACGTCAATGTGGGCACTAGTTTATACATTATTTTGGACAAAAAACAAAAGAAACATGATTTTATTATAACTTTAGCTCATATTTAGGGGAAACCAGAGCTTTCCATAGGCTTTTCTTCCATAGTTGTGTCCTAATTAGGACTAAGTTTTGTATATTCATCCTTATCTCAGAGGATCCAGTAGATAGCTAAATAAATGAATCACTTATTAAGTATTTAGTATGTTCCAAGCATTCTATTTGCTGCTGGGGATAGCAGTACAAGCAAGCAAGACAGTCTCTTCCCTCAGAAAGCTTCCACTTTAGCAGAGGAAGACAGTGTATAAAGGAAAGCTGAAGGTGGGAGTACCAGAACAGTGGCATTGTGTTGATATTGCTGGAAAGCAGGAGGATGCAAAGCTAAATAAAAAGGGTATAAGTTATGAAGTCCTGTGTTCAAATCTACCTCTGATACTCAACTTTTCTGAGCCTCAATTTCCAAATCTATCAATGAGATCATATGTATAAAGTTCTTTTAAAACTTTAAAAAGCTATACAACTGTCAGTTATTATCGGAGAACCTGAAGGTTACAGAAATCTTGGGGGGGGGAAGCAAAATAATTGTCAGAAACATTTTATTTTAAAGATTGTTTTTCTCCCCAGAATACCTTAAGGACTGTCAGCCTTGTCTTAGATTTAGAGCTGGAAGAGATCTCAGAGGCTGTGTAGGCCAGCCCTGTTGCTTTACAGATGTGGAAAATGAGACCTGAGGAAGTCAAGTGACTTTCCCCAAGACCACACAGGGACTAAGCATCTAAGCCTGGTTGTCTGGCTCCAGTTTCTCACCTCAGGTGGTTGGTTAGCCCATCCCAGGGCCTGGGAGTGGACGCCTTCCCAGCTCTGAAATAAGCAGCAGCTGGTCCACGTTGCTTTCCCTGGTGACGATCATCAGGCTCACAATCTGACAAGCCCTGTCATACTCCTCCTTGTTTACAGCACTTAGTCTTGGCTCCAATTCACCACACCCTCCCCACTCAAACTGTGAGCTCGTTTCCTTCTGCAGGAACTCCCTGACAGTCCCTGGGCTGACTCCCCATACCTCCCCTCCCTGACCACCCCCAGCGTATCGGTGCTGTTGAAGGGAGTTGTAGCAGAAAAAGGCTGACAACTGGTGTCCTGGGCAATAACAAGTGTTTGTGGGTGGTGTTTGTACCATGTGGCTTCTGGCAGCACAGGACCTGAAGCTCATTGTATCCCTCCTTCCCCTGGGGATTAGGTGCCAGAAAAGATCTTAGTGCCAGAAAAGCTGGAGTTGAGGGGTGATTTTTTTTGGGGAGGGGGAGGGGGTTGGAGGGACAGGGAGAAGGTAGGGAAGAGTCTAAAGAAGAAGCAGTACCAGATGGAGAAGCTGAAGAATGGATAAGGGGCATGTTAGTGATGGAATGGTCAGTCACTTACTGGAGTAGTGATGTCTGGATTCTTTTGCGGAATAAAGAATAATGAATTGACAGGGGCAACATGGCATATTGGATAAGTTACGACTGAGTTCAGCTCTCACCTTCCTAGCTACTTGACCCTCAGCAAGTTGCTTAATCTCTCTGTGACTCAGTTGCCTCATCTGTAAAATGAGGAAGTTGGATTTAGTGGTCTCTAAGGTCCCTTTACTCTTTAAATCTATGATCTTAAGATTGGATAGTATAAGGTTTACAAAACATTTTATGTATCTTTATTTGATACTCATAGCAGCCTTGTAAAGTACTACAGGTGTCCCCATTTTTTAGTTTGTTTTTTGTACTTGTGATTTCATCTCTTCATTGAACTCCCAGTGTGGAAACTCTACCAATGCTTATCTGCAACTGTAACTTAAAATCTGAGACAGTTGCCTGAAGGCATTGAAAATTTAGTCTTGCCCAAGGTCATACATACAACTTGTATGTATCAGAGTCAGAACTTTAAAAAACATTTTTACGATCTTTTTAGATTTATTTTTATTATCAGCTTAGCAAATAACAAAGTTTAACAAATGCTTATTGAATAAAAAGAAGCATTTCCATGTACATAGCTGAACAGAAAAAAGGATTGTACATAAAACTACAGGTCTCTATTATAGTGGCTTTTCTTTTAAAGTATTTAGCATGACCAACCTGTACTTTTCAAAAGTATCCCATCTGCCTGGGCTTTTTCTTAGCCTCTCTCTTTCTCTTCTTTTCTCTGTATTTCAAAAAAGAGAGGCTTCAGTGACTCTTTTTTCTACCTTATCCCTATACCCCTCCTCTGTCTCACCCTACTCTTCCATTTGAAAAGAAAAAGAAAACCTACATCCTTGTAACAAATATGCATAGTCCAAATGAATCTATTCATTCATGGAGATGGGAGGTCTACAGGTATTAAACATTGTGCATATTTCCAGACTTTTTCCATGTATCAATCAATCCTGATGACTTCCCCACCCTCTAAAAAATACTTTTTGTCATATGGAATATTTCTCTGGGAGAGGGAGGAAGAGGCATACATAGTATATGATGGCAAGATAAGATACAGAAAATATCAATAAAAACTTATTTTAAAAAACCAAGTATGTACAGTCAAGCAAAACAAATTCTCATATTGGCGGCATCTGAGTCTCATTCTGCATTTTGAGTCCATTACCTCTCGGTCAGGAGGTGGATAGCATACTTCCTTATCAGTTCTCTGGAACCATGGTTGGTCATTGCATTGATCAGAGCTCTCAGATCTTTCAAAGTTTTTCTTTATAATGTTATCTTTGTATAAATTGTTCTCCTGGTTCTCACTTTACTCTGCATCAATTCATGCAAGTCTTTCCAGTTTTCTCTGAAACCATTTTGAGATTTTTTTTAGCAGGCAGTAATATTCCATTCAGTTGTCTAGCCATTCCCCAGTGTTTAGGCATCCCCTCACCTCTTGATTTCTTTCCCACTTCAGAAAGAAACCCTAAGTATTATTGGGCGTATAGGATCTTTTGGGGTATAAGCTTGATAGTGGTATTGCTGGGTCAGTGACTCTTGGGGCATAGTCCAAATTGATTTCCATAACAACCGGACCAGTTCACATCTCCACCAACAGTCAATTAGTGTCAGAGGTAGAATTTTCGCCCAGTGTTCTGAACTTCAAGGTTGTTCCTCTAGTCACTACGCTTGATTCATAGGATTAGGAACCACAAGCTTAGTGGACTTAAATCGCTTCTCACAGTCACAGAGATGAGAGTATCAGAGACTGGGGTTTAGGCTCAAATCTATTTTGACTCTGTTATGAAAGTGGCTTGAAGCAGCACTGACTTCCCTCCTTGCTTTTCTACCACCTTTGCTATCAGAACACACTGGTATGAGTTATTGTCACTTGGATAATTTAACTTCTGCCCTATGCTGGAAAAATAGAACAGAAAAAGCCCTTTTCTTTCAGCCTTTCCTAGTTGAAGATCTAGGTTTCATTATTTGTTTCTCTTCTGTCCAGTCTGTTAATCTTCCCTCAAATGAAGACAGAGGGAGAATGTAGACATTAGGACAATTAGGAGTATATGTGTGGCCTCTTTATCCTGCAGAGAGAGGGGAGGGGGTTGGACCCAGCTCTCAGCCAGGGGAAAGGTCTAAGAACTATTGCCCTCAGTCCCTTTTTTCCACCACACCCCTCTGTTCTAGCTCCCCCAGTAGTTCCCCACCTTGCCCACTCTGACTCTCTGGTTGACTTTATGACATGGATAGAAAGGAGGGAGAAAATCTAGACTGAGTCAGGAAGCTATTGGTTGCTGTGGTCACCTGTTTCCCTTTTCCCTTCATTCCTTTTCATGTTCTGCTTCTCCTAGGGGAACAATGACGAGGAAGGACATTGGTGTGAGGTGGGGGAGGGGGAGCATTACATAGGGGAAGGGGAGGAAGATTGATTCCTGTATTGAAGGATGCAAAAGTCTAGGCTTTTCATTTTTTCCCCCATAGATCTGAGCAGAGTAGACAGAGGGCCCTGTGGCTCTGAAGATGTATTTTTTTGGGAGTATGCATAGTTTAAGTTTATGGCCTAAACAAGCCCCTTGCCCTCAGTCAACATGATGCTTAACGTTTAATGAAAGTTTCCTGATAAGTGGCGGCACATGAATGTAATAGAATATTACTGCCCTATAAGAAATGGCAAATATAATGAATGTGGAGAAGCATGGGAAGACTTATATGAACTGATGCAAAGTGAAGTCAGCAAAACCAGGAAAATAATATATGTAATATATGTGATAACATAAATGGAAAAATACATTTTAAAAAGTAATGTGAAATTACAATCATCAAGCCTGGGCTCAAAGAAGATATATGATATGGTACCTTCCCTTCTCCTTTACAGATGTGGGGGACTATGGGCATAGGCCACTGCATGTATTTTCAGAATTTTTTAATATATTGGTTAGTTTTGTTGAACTGTCTTTTTCTTTATTTTTTTTTTGTTCTTTGTTATAAGAGATGACTCTCTGGGAAAGGGGGTAGGGGAAGAATGCATTGGGAAATGTAAAAACAAAAGATAGCAATGAATGTATTTTTTAAAAGATTCTTGATAAGAGTGATGAGAATTAATCATAATTATAGGCTTGTTCCCTGTAAACATGGTTCACTCCTGTGATTCACATGCTTCTGTTATTGCTATACTGCCTTTTCTTTAGCTGTCCCTGGGATTTTACTAGTATAGGGACTTCCATTGAGGGAACTCATTGTGCCAGCACAGGTCAGCACTGGCTTGTATCTTCTACTTTTAGAGAGTTGTCCAGAGCGCTGTGAGGTTAAGTGATTTGTCTGGTATTTCTGACCAGAGTGTCAAGATGCTGTGGTTCAGCCAACAAAGATGTCAGTACTGGGTGTGTCTCACTTTTTGACTTGGGGGTGAGCTAGGTAAATGAGGTTGAGAAAGGGAAAGGTGAGTGGTTAGAGGAGAGAAGTAGATGTACAGTACACATTAGGGGCTGGATGTGGAAGATGTACAGATGCCCCATGTGTCTTAGTAGGACCTGAGATGGGTTACATATTGAAAGGATCAATAAATACAAGTGTACAGAAAATTACTCTGAGCCTCTTCCTGGCAACTAAGTGCTTAGGAGGAAATTTAACTTTTTAGCCCATTGCAGGAAAAATTGTTCTTTTCTGTCTTAAAAAAAAATTAACATACATCTGGCCCAACATGGTGTGTAAATTTGGCCTATCATTTCAGAGTAGTTGACTGGAATCTTTTAAAAATACAGTTTGTATTATATGTTAGGTTTTAGTTCAAACCTTTAGAAGATAAATTAGGTTGATTCTTAAGACCTTCTGAATGAATTGGTGGGAAGTAAGAAAGGGTAAGAATACATGAAGTAGATGAAAAATCATAGAAAAGGAACATGCTTTGTTGAGGACATATGATAGCACTGATACGTTGTGCTTTTTGGTATTATTAAAGTATTATGTACATGAGTAAGAAAATGTTTTTTTTTACACAAGACTCTGTGGCAGTGGTCTTACAAGTGCTTTTGCTAACAAACCTTACTGAGCTGGTCCTCAAAGTGTGTGTTGTGGAACAACACTTCTGTTGTCTAGGAGCCCTTCTGTGGAACCCTGGGGCCCATCCCAAACTGTTGGACCTCAGGTTTACCAGAACTGGGTTTTTTTTTTCCTTCTTCAATTTATCCTGGGAAGAAAGTTTTGAAGAACTTTTCAATTATTAGATAGACATTTTTCCCCCTTCATGCTTGAGAACTTCAGAATATACCAGTCCCTTTCCATAAAACTGTTTTTTCTTTTCAATTATTAGATAGACATTTTTCCCCCTTCATGCTTGAGAACTTCAGAATATACCAGTCCCTTTCCATAAAACTGTTTTTTCTAGGAATTTGGTACACTGTAGATGTTAGATCTCATCCAAGGGTGTTTAGTTCCTAATATACAAAAAGTAGTATAGTATAAATTTTAACTGGAAAGCATGGACCTTAGGGTCATGTTAGAATGATATTGCGGTCTCCTATTTCCTCCTCAAATGGTAACTTTTCCTTTCAGAATATTCCCTTCAGACTTAATTCATCCTTTATCACTTCAAATCATTATTTTTTTATTTTTTAAAAAAATTTTAAATCATTTAAATTAGACAGTTATTAAATGACTACCATGTGCCATGACTGTGAGAGGTGCTGGATATACAAAGACAAAAACAATGGTTCCCGTCCTCACAAGGAGCTTATATTCTGGTTCCGTTTAGTATATCTGAATGGTGCCAGATCAAAACGCATTATAGTTTCATATGTTTATTCCAAGTACTTTTATTTCACATCTATGATCATGGTAAAAAATAAAATCCATAGAGTACAAATCTGTGTGTGATCATAAAAACTCTCATTGTCTGTACTCATCTCTGTTTTTGTAATGATTTTATTTAGCTCTTTAAAATTAAAAAAAAATTCAGGCAGTGCTAAAGTTTTGATCATAAACTGTTATTTCTCTATTCTCCTCTCATTTGTCTTTTAGGTAAAGAAATTAAAAACATTTAGTGGAGATGCAGCCAAGCTGTCTCTGGCAGATTCCTTTATATACTTCCTAATTCAGGTGCCAAAGTAAGGATGTAATAGTTATTCTTTTCATAGTGGGTTCTTTAATTACTGGTGTTTTTGTGTAAAGGTTTTTTTCTTTTTTTCTTTCTTTTTTCTTTTTGTCTCTTAGCTATTCACTTCGGATTGAAGCCATGGTGCTAAAGAAGGAATTTTTACCTTCGTGTTCTTCTCTGTGGGATGACATGTCCATTTTAAGAATGGCTACAAAGGGTAAGTAACTAATTCTGAGGTTATGCTTGCCTCCTATTTGTGCTTGTGTTTACTTATTTCAGTTTATAAAGCTCTTATCAAGTGCTTTGTGCCAGGTGCTGGGGACAAAGAGAAAAATGAAATAGCCCTTGCCTAGAAAGAGTCTATATTCTACTTTTAAAAAAAATTATTTATTTATTTGCTTTTGGTCTTCAACATTCACTTCTATAAGATCTTGAGTTCTAAATTTTCTACCCCTCCCCCGATCCCACCTTCCCAAGACGGTGTGCAATTTGATATATGCTATACATGTACAATCATTAAATATATTTCCACATTATTCATGTTGTAAAGAACCTTTCCAAAGGGGAAAACCAGGAGGAAGAAGAAACAAAACCAAAAAAAAGAGAAAGTAGTATGCTTCCATCTGCAGTCACACTCCACAATTATTTCTTTTGATGTGGATAGCATTTTCTATCATGAATCTTTTGAAATTGTCTTAGATCCTTGTATTGCCAAAAAGAGTTAAGTCTATCAAAGTTAGTCATCACATTATGTGGCTGTTACTATGTATAACGTTCTCCTGGTTCTGCTCATTTCACTCAGCATCAGTCCATATAAGTCTTTCCAGGTTTTTCTGAAGTCTGCTGGCTCATCATTTTTTATGGAACAATAGCATTCCATTATATTCATATACCACAACTTGTTCAGCTGCTCTCCAGTTGAAGGACATCCCCTCAATTTCCAATTCTTTGCCACCACAAAAAGAGCTGCTATAACTATTTTTGTACATGTGGGTCCTTTTCCCATTTTTATGATCTCTTTGATCCGGATACAGACCTAGAAGTGGTATTGCAGATCAAAGGGTATGCACAGTTTTATAGCCCTTTGGGCATATTTCCAAATTGCTCTCCAGAGTGGTTGGATCAGTTCACAACTATACCAATGATGCATTAGTGTTCTAATTTTCCCACATCTCCAACATTTATCATTTTCCTGTTTTGTCATGCTGGCCAATCTGATAGGTATATTGTGGTACCTCAGAGTTCTTTTAATTTGCATTTCTTTAATCAATAGGGATTTAGAGCATTTTTTCATATGACTATAGATAACTTTAATTTCTTCATCTGAAAACTTCCTGTTCATATCCTTTGACCATTTGTCAGTTGGGGAATGACTTGTATTCTTATAAATTTGACTTAGTTCTCTATATATTTTAGAAATGAGACCTTTATCAGAGACCCTGGCTGTAAAAATTGTTTCCCAGCTTTCTGCTTCCCTTATACTCTTGGTTGCATTGGCTTTGTTTGTGCAAAAACTTTCTAATTTAATGTAATCAAAATTATCCATTTTGCATTTCATAATGTCTTGTTTGATCATAAATTCTTCCATTGTCTGTAGATCTGACAGCTAAACTATTCCTTGCTCTCCTAATTATATAGTCTACTTCTTTATGGCAGCATTTTAATTTTTATTGTTTTAGATAAATCTTCAATACCTCAAAAAAGAGCCATGATTTTAGCAGTGTGGGTTCTCCCTCCCGCCACAGAATACAGCCCCTTTGTGCTTTGGTAGACTGTTTCATAATTTGTTGTTGCCAGAAAAATTATCGCCTGGTGGCCCACGTTCTGTCAATAAGCTTCTCTGATCTTAGCTAAGGTGATCCTTGGATAATAAAGGCACTACCCATTGCTAGGTCAGTACTTGAAACCTTTCCAGATTGGATAGACCAGCCAGAGCTTGGGCATAGCTTTGGGAACCCAGGGTCACCTCCAAGTCACGATAAGAGATTGAACTTGAGTAGAAGTTGGGTGAAAGCCAATTGTTGATAATACTCCAAATGTGAAATGGGAAGGTCATAGGCTCTTGGCATTAGAAAGGACCTTAGGGATCAAATAGTCCAGGGGTTTCAGAATCTGGGCTCTGTGAACTTATTTTAACATTTAGAAAACTGTATTTCAATAATATTGGCTTCCTTTGTAAACTTGTTTATTTTAGTTTAGGCATTTAATAACATGATTCTGAGAAGAGGTCCATAGGTTTTGCCAGAGTGTCAGAGGGGTCATAACACTAAAAAAGGAAAAAAAAAAGATCTAGTCCAATTCCTTCATTTTGCAGATTAGGAAATTAAGGTGAAGTGACTTGCCTATGGTTCCATCTTTTTTTTTTAAGTTTATTTTTAAAAGTTTTATTGATGTATTTTAAAAAAATACCAACAAAGTAATTTCTCTTTATATCCTCTCCTTCCCTCACTGAATCCTCCCTGGTAACAAAGGAAAACAGTAGTTAAATAAAAACAGTTGAACCATAGGTCTGATAGTATATACAGTATCTCATACCCCTTAGCCCCTCACCTTTCATAGTCTGCCCTCCTTGACCAAGGAGAGCTCATTACCATCACAGTTCAGTTGACCTTCATTTTTTTCTTTTACATTATTGTAGTCCTTATGTATAGTATATGTATAGTCTTTACCTGGGTATTTTACCTCACTTCTTATCAGCTCCAATATTTCAGTTTCCATGTTTCTTTGGATGATGCGTATTTGTCTTTGTAGAATGCAGTAGTCTTCCATTACAAATGGGGATTCCTTTCAGATATGGACTAGATCACCACTGAGATCGTTTTCAGGTGGATCCCATAAAATTCTGTGATTTTGTAATTCATATTGGCTCATATAAGTTTAAGACTGAAAGGGACTCCAGATGCCATTTAGTTCACCCCCTTCCTTTTACAGGTGGAGAAACTGACGCCCACAGAGATTCCATGACTTACTCAAGATTAAACAGGTAGCAACTGTCTGAGATAGAATTTGAATCCTAGTGCCCTTTTCACACATGCCACAATTTGTTAGAACAGTTCTTAGTTGTAGAGCATCTATTTTATTTCTGAGTTTTGTGACACCTCCCCCACCAAAGTCCTGTTTACTAGGATTATTTTTTTCTTTTTCTTTAGTTTTCATCATTCACTCTTATAAGATTCTGAGTTCTAAATTTTTCCTCCTCCCTCCCCAAGAAGGCATGCAATCTGATATAGGCTATACATGTATAATCATATTAAACATATTTCCACGTTAGTCATGTTGTGAAAGAAGAATCAGAACAAAAAGGGAAAACCACGCGAAAGAAAAAACAAACTAAAAAGAGAAAATAGTATGCTTCAATCTGCATTCAGACTCCATAGTTCTTTCTCTGGATGTGGAGAGCATTTTCTATCATGAGACCTTTGGAGATGTCTTAGATCCTTGCATTGCTGAGAAGGGCTAAGTCTATCAAAGTTAGTCATCACATTATGTGGTTGTTGCTATGTACAATGTTCTGCTTCTGCTCACTTCACTCAGCATCAGACCATGCAAATCTTTCCAGGTTTTTCTGAAGTCTGCCTGCTTATCATTTCTTATAGTACAATAGTATTCCGTTATATTCATATACCACAACTTGTTCAGCCATTCCCCAATTGATGGATATCCCCTCAATTTCAAATTCTTTGCCACCACACAAAGAGTTGCTATAAATATTTTTGTGCGTGTGGGTCCTTTCCCATTTTTTTTACAGTCTCTTTGGGATACAGACCTTTACTGGATTACTTAACCTAGCTTCTTGGAACCAATATACTGGGGGAATCTATCTTTGTATTTGTCTTTCTGATTTCTCATTGAGTCATGACTTGGCAGTCATGTGGTGATGTGGATTGACCACTGGATTCGGAGTCAGGAAGTCCTGAGTTTGAATCCTGCCTTGGACACTTAATAGCTGTGTGACCTTGAGCAAGACTCTTAACTTCTATTCCTCATCTGTAAGATGGAGATAATAATGGTTCCCAGGGAGAATCAAATGTAATTATACTGAGAATATACTGTACTTAACACACTTTTCAAAACTGAAAGTGCTATATAAATGTTAGTTATTGTTATTTTGTTGTCCATGAACTTTTCTGCAATTCATCAATGCCAACTAGTTTTCCTCTTTGTCACCCTTGAGGTTTCTAGTTGTTTTATTTTGATTTTGATTTCCTGTTTGTTCACTATTCCTTGTGGCTGAGTAATGTTTAGCATTTTAGCCCATTAATTTTATTCTTTAGAAAACTAAAAAATAAACCTTTTCTCATGAAATATCCTTTTCTTCTGCTCTAGCTATAGCAACACATGTAGTAGCTTTTGAAGGATTTATAATTTTTATTTTGTGTTAGGAAAAAGTACTTTTCCTCTTTCATGTCTAGTAGGAATATAGTTTAAAATTATTTGTAAATTAGTGGGCCTGGTGGAAATGTCCCTTATCTGTTTTCTCTTAGAGAACTGGCCTACTTAGATAACATAACGTAGGCCAGGATCCAAGTATAATTTAATTGAAAGTAATTCCAGTAATACCAGGCATAGAAGGAGAGAGTATGGTTGTCAAAATATTATAGGTGATTTACAACTCTTAAAATTAGAGGTTTTTCAGCTTTGTACACATATTCAAATAAATTTAAGATAGCCAATTTACAACTTTTATAGTGCTATTCATCTAACATTTATAGTCATTTTGTAGAGATGTACAGCAGATGGGTTATGTAGAAAAAATGGTCACTTTGTCGCAGACCTGAAATATGTATCTTTTTGTTTTTAAAGAAACCATCAATTTGAAACGAAGGCAGAGTGTTGACAAGGTGGCCATATTGTAAGCACAGTACTTTGCAAATTATTTGCATGCTGTCTTGGCATGATTAGGAACAACAACAAAAAAAAGGTTTTTTGGAGCTCATTGGAAAAACAAAATACCACCTGCTTTTTAATCCTTCCTATTCTGTTAACCCAATCTTAAACTGAATTTAAGGAAGAAAATTAAAGGAATAAAACCTGGAAAGGAAAATTTATTTCTAAGACACATAGCCTTTACCCTCAGAGGTAAAATCTTAAGTTTAGAACTAAAAGGGAGCATAACCCAATTGTTTTACAGTTGAGGAAACTGATTTCTTAAAAAATGACTTAAATTTTTTTTTATTCTGAACTTAAACACCAATTACAATGAGCATTTCAATGTACATACTAACACAGAAGAAAAAGGATTGTACATGAAACTATGAATCTCTCTATAGCTTTATTTTCTTTTAAAGTACATAATATTTTTTAGCATTTAACTTTTAAAGCCATCCTGTTTATCTGTGCTTCTGCCCTTCCTTCTGTTTTCTTCTATAAATTAAAAAAAATTACTTAAGTGACTATCTTTTTATTTCTTTTTTTCCCGGGGGGATGGGGAATGCTATCTCTGGTTATTCTCTGTCTCACTTTGAAAAAAAAAAGGAAAAACAAAATCTTATAACAAATATACACAATCAAGCAAAATAAATTTCCAAATGGACAGTGTGTATGTCTTATTTGTGCATCCAGAGTTCATCATCTCTCTCAAGAGGTGGATAGCATTCTTTGTCAGTGGTCCTCTGACATTGTGACTGGTTACGGCACTGCACAGAATTCTTAAGTCTTACAATGTCATTGTTACTGTATAATTCTCCTGGTTCTATCATTTTACTCTGCATCCATTCATACAAGTCATCCCAAGTTTTCTGAAACTGTGTCTTCATCATTTCATTATATTGCAATAAGGTTACATTACATTCGTATGCCATGATTTGTTCAACTATTTCCCTGTTGATAGGCAGGTATCCCCTTAGTTTCCAGTTCTTTGCTATAACTAAAAGAAATACTACATATGGCTCCTTTCCTCTGTATTTAATTTCTTTGAGGTATAGGCCTTGTATCATTGATTGAAAGGGCTATATGCTGTTTAGTGATTGGGCAGGGGGAGGGCAGAGTTCCAAACTGATTTCCAGAAAGTTGCACCTTTCTGGTTTCACTAACAGTGAAGCGCGGTGCTGCCCGTTTACCCACAGCGCCTCCAGCATTTACAATTTTCCTTTTTTTGGGCCATTTTTGTCAATCTTATGGGTGTGAGGTAGAACCTCAGTGTTATTTTAATTTGAATTTCTCTATTGTTGGAGAATTTTAAAAATATGGTTGATTTTTTAAAAAAATATGAAGTACCTATAGTTATTGATAGCTTGTGTTTCTTCCTTTGAAAACTGTTGAGTCCCCAAGGAGTTGAATGGCTTGCCTAAATCTCCTAGATATATTCATATGGCAGAGCTGAATTAGAACCCATGGTTTATTCTTGTTGGATACTTCTTCAGCCAACAAGCATCAGAATCTCTCTGTTGTTTATAAGGGGCAGTCTTTAAGAGCTGCTTTACCCAATATTTCCCCGTCTAGTGGCCAGCCTTCTGTTGATGACCTCATCTGCTCTTAACTTGATGGGTCTTTCAGATGAAAAACTCGTAGACAATTGCCTGGCATGTACTTGAAGCTTGGCAGGACCTGTCAGAGCTTGTACTCTGGCACAGCTTTTGAGAACCCAGTGTTGCCTTGAAACCATGGCGAGGAATATGAGTAGGACTCCAGTTGAGAAAAACATATAGCATTTCGTTTTTATTCGTCTTGTACATTGTTTTCTCATTTTTGCAAACTTTGTTCATTGAGTGTTTTGTAAGTTACTAATAGTGTTCTCAAACAAATCCTGTTATATTTGCAATCTAAAGCAAAGGGCCTGGTGGATTACTAATAATGGCTGGGGAGATAATCCCCTCCTGGTTTTGTGTGCAAGTACAGTTTAGATACCAGTCTGACAAATGTGGATTAGGGATCAGGATTTAAGCTAAAAACCTCTTCAAGACTTTCCTTTGCCTTTTTCCAGAGCTGATGTCCTGTGAGGAGTTACATTCTATACTGCACTTAGTCCTCCAGGCTGGAAATATTATGAATGCGGTAAGTCCAATTCTAAATGCAAATGGGGCTTTTCTGCTTTGATGTGGCAATCTACAGAAGGTACATACTGTTTCTTTTGATTTTTCTCTCTTTAGGGAGGTTATGCTGGCAATGCAGTGGGTTTCAAATTGTCATCATTGCTCAAATTAGCAGACACGAAAGCAAACAAACCAGGGATGAATCTGCTCCACTTTGTGGCTCTGGTAGGTAAAAAGGATTGCTGGTGGCTGTCTGGGGCCAGGAAGACAGGGACCAGCCAGATGACTGAGATGTCAGGGAAGCTGTTGTGTTTGTGGGAGGAGGAGCATTTCCCCACAGAGCTTTTTTATTAAAGAGCAGTGCTTTGTAAAGGGCCATACTCACCAGTTGAAAAACACATATTAGGATGGCAGTGCTCCTCCTACCCCTGGACACCTGGGTCCTCCCCACTCTTCACCCAACTCAACTATTCTTAAAAATGAGTCTAAACGAGGGACATTTCCTGGTTTCAGTTACAAACATTGTTCAGTTGTTTTTCAGTAGTGTCCAACTCTTTGTGATCCCACTTGGGGTTTTCTTGGCAAAGATACTGGAGTGGTTTGCCATTTCCTTCTCCAGCTCATTTTACAGATGAGGAAACTGAGGCAGATAGGGTTAAGTGACTTGCCCAGGGTCACAGAGCTAGTAAGTGTTGGAGGCTGGATTTGAACTAAGGAAGATGAGTCTGTCTGGCTTCAGGCCTGGCACTCTATCCATGGGCCACCTAGTCACCTAATAAATTGGGTCATCACGTCCTTTCCAGGGGTGGGGAACCTGCAGCCTTGAGGCCACATGTGGCCTTCTGAGTCCAAGTTTTACAGAACAAGTCCTTTTATTAAGGGTGATGATTTGGTCAAAGGGCTGCACTTGAGGACTTAGAGGGCCACATGTGGCCTTGAGGCTGCAGGCTCCCCACCCCTGCCTTTGACTATCTCTGCCTAGATAGAGTTAAGATGGAACACATTTCCCCTTTTTAAAAATAAAGTTCTTTTATTTCTAAATCAAGGCCATTTCTTCTTAACCCCTTACTTCCCCTAATGAATATGTCCTCATTATCAGAGAACAACATTCACTGAAAACAAATTCTCATAATGACTGCCTGTGGTGGTATAGAACCAGGGTTTTTTTTCATTTGTTTATCTGATGCCAAATAACCTACTTTGCTCTTTTTCTCCCTCTGACTTGAACTAGTTTTGATGTCACAAGCACAACTTTCATTTTCAGAGGACAGTAATTTATTTTAGCAACATACTTGGTTGAAAAGCTCATTTTCAAGCCCTTTGAGATATGTTCTTCTTTTAACCACAAATGGGTTGCACATGGAGGTTTCTGTCAGAGTTCTCTTGTTTCTCTTTCCCACTGACATAATCAGGATGGGTCTCTGCCCATGTAGGGTGAAGTTTCATTAGTCAGGAATTGTTCCCCTCCCGCCTCCCATCCTCCCATCCTCTAAATAGGCACAGAATCAAAACACCTCCATGGTGTGCACCTTCTGATTAAGCTCGTCCTGTGAACTGGTTTAACGGCTGCCACATATCTTGATCATTTCAAGGCAAACACTTCGGTATGGGTGGCATTCAGGCAGGAAATATTGGATTCTCTTAGAAACAATGGACCCTGCTCAACCACTCCCGCCTCCTCCCATTCAGTTGTAAGGCCAAGGAATTGTATCTCATATCAGGGTAAGGTGCCAGTTGCTCTGGGAAGTGACAATTTATTTTGAAATTTGAGGTGTTCTGTAAATCCTCCTAAGAACATCATAGTTCACTTTCTCAGCAGAGTAACAAGGCATATAGCAAGAAGACAGTTATACTAGTCAGTTTTAAGGTCCTTTCAAGTATTTAGAAAAAGTTCCTTTTAAATCCTTATATGTTATAGTCTATATAGAGAAGAAATCATGGTTTTTTGGGGTTTTTTTTGTTCTAGGAAGCCCAAAAGAAAGATGTTATTCTTCTGAACTTTTCTGAAAAATTACGCCATGTTCAGGAGGCTGCCAGGTAAGCAAAGGAAGATTCTTGGAAAAATTTGTGAATTTGACTTTTTTGTGAGATAAAGAAGCATGTTCCCAGTTTTTAGTATGAAGTTCAAAATCTTCTAAAACATTTAGCTTCTTTAGCTTTGTTTGATTGGCCTATGGAGGTGTATTTGCTTGCCCCCCCTTCCCTTTTTTCATGAATCAATGTTGAAATGTTTAGAGTTTTTTCAAGAGAGTGAGCTCTTATCTTTGAAAAAAAAAAGATCAGTTTTAAAAATCGGATTAAGGGGGAAAAAAGTGTATTAAGAATTTCAAATCCCTCCACACCCAAGAGACAGCTCAGACTATGTCATTCTACCCTTGTTTATACCCTAATAAGGGTATAACACAGGTGGAACACAGGGTTTGTAGTAAAAAAAAAATCTAGGGTAAAATCCTTTTCCACTGTACTGCAGCATTTAAAACATTACATTAGAAACGTGAATTTCTGAAAGAAATTTGTGAGGAATTTTTTCCCTCTGATTAACAAAGACATGTTACAGAGAACATTTGTAACAAGAAGAAAGAACCAGTAGCAAATTCATGAATTAGTTTTAAGTCCTAGCTCTACAGTAAAGGATACCAGTTTATTAAATTAATTTATTAAACTTTAATTAGTTTTAAATTAGTTAATTAAAGATCCTGTGCCTGGATTACAGGAAGAAATATGTGAAAATATTTACTTAAAGTTGGTCTGTTAGAAAAGTAAAAGCTTTTAATGAGTGAAGCAGTATCATTAGCAAAATTGTGAAACTTTAAAAGGTTAGTGTTGACTAAAAGCACAAGTGATTAAAATGAAGGCAGAACACTTGAGTTCAAACACCATTAAAGTTGACAGTAATAGGGAAAATAGCTCTCTAATGAATTAGCTACTTTAGTCTCCTTGCTAGGACATTAGCACTCCTCAACTAACTTGCAGACAGCTAAAAGTCACCTTATCCATTTATGTTAAACATATGAATGGTTTTGAATGCTTATGAATTAGTGATTATTTTATTATGGGGTGGAACTGTGAAATGAGTCCAAATCTAGACATTTCCATTTAATAGCTGTGTGACCCTGGGGAGAAATTATTATACCTCTCTGATCCTTAGTTTTCTTATCTGTAAAATGAGCACAATTTATATTACCTACTTTGCAGAGCTGTTATGAGCAGGAAAGTGCTTTCTAGTCCTTAAAGTGCTATGAAAATATGAACTGTCAACATTATTGCCTTTTATTGAAACCAGCATGTGACTCTTCTCTCTTTAAAATACCATTATTGGGACAGGAAGTACTAGAGCCTGTCTCTTATTTCTTGGAATTAAGTTTTGCTATTGTTTGCTTTTAATGAGTAGAAGAAAGCATGAATATATCTCTGTCTCCCTATCTGTCTGTCTGTCTATCTTGCTCTTTCTCTCTCTCTCTCTCTCTCTCTCTCTCTCTCTCTCTCTCTCTCTCTCTCTCTCTCTCTCTCTCTGTCCATTGCTACTCCTCCTGCCCCCATCACAGGACTTGGAGGGTTGCCATGTAAGAGTTTTCTGATCTCTTTGTGAGAAACCATACCAATAGATATATGCAGTAGGCTCCCAAGTTCCATGCTTCTGATTGTTTGTCAGTATAGGACAAAGTAATGACATGATCTCTTTGAACCAGTTATCACCATTATGGATTTGTGAAGGAGTCATCTTCTTTTCTTTCTCTCTCTCAAAAAAACAGCAAAAAACCCCCCAAAAAAACAAAACCCACCACAAAAAAAGCCCCACAACAAAGCATGGAAAGAAAGCCACAGGGAAGGCTATTATAATAACTCACCTTCTGTTTTGATAATGTTGACCAAGAGGGAAAGGTCCTGTTTGATGTACCTCTGGGACACATGATAATTCCCAAAACGTGATATTCTGGAGTCATTTCCTCATCCTAACTGCCTACTCACCTCTGACTTTCTTCTTTTAGATTATCTTTTGATAACACAGAGTCAGAGCTTCACTCGCTGTCTGCACGGACAAGATCTCTAAAGGAAAATATTCAGCGGGATCCTGAGCTTTGTCAACAGATGAAAGCCTTTATTAAGGTTTGTTGTTAGTAGCTCAAAATTACACTGCCAACACTTCAAAAGGTCTGTGATTTCATTGACGTGGCTTTTCCCTGAGCCAGTACAGGTCACAATCCTTCCAGGCTTCACTGACTTGCTGGGGCTGAAATTACTTCATCCATCCTCTTGGATGATGGTCTGACTCTTGGTGAAAAGCTGAATTTGGTGAGTCTGGTACTCAGGCAGTAATAGTGTCTTCCCAGGTCCATGTTCAAAGGAGCACCAGATCTGGAGTGAATGGACCTGGGCTCGAATTCCATTTCTATCACATAATAACTGGGTGACTTGACAATTCTGGCATGGTTTTCTCATCTTTTAAACTGGGAGAGGGGTGAAACTAGATTGTCTTGTGAGCTGCCTCTCATCTCTAAATCTCCGCAGGATTTGCCAGAACCCACACTCTGTTGGCATATATTTTGAGAATCCAGGGTCACATCCACCCTTAGATGAAGCTTTGGAGTAGGATTTTAGAGGAGGATTCAAAATTAGGCCTCTGAATTTCAGAGTGCATTGAGACTGATCAGAATTGTATAGGTGTTTTTGTGGAAGCAGGAGGTTTCCATTAACATTTCTTTTCCAGGGCAGGAAAGAGAATGTTTACTCCAGTACCTATGGTAATATGCCTGAGAAAAAAAAAAGTACCACCCCTGAAACCCCAAAGGTGTTTTATTGTCTTCCTAATAGAAAGTATTGGATGCGGCATTAATAATAATAGCTCACATTCATATAGTACTTTAAAGTTTTCAAAATGCTTTGCCTACATTATCTCATTTGATCCTGAAAAAGCCTAAGAGAAGTCAAGTGATTTTAGGAAAGATTTGTCAGAGATTAGATTTGAACGTCATTCTTTGCATGAATCCACTGCTTTGAATATCAGGCAGATTTCAGTCCTGCCAAATCTGTGCCTGGGTGTTTTTGTCCTGGTTTGGTTTGTCAGCTTTTAAATTAAATCACAGATCATAGAATTTACTTTTTTTCTCATTCCTTTTTAAAATTCAGAACTTTATATAAAGCAAATAAAATTAGCATTTCCATATGCATTTTAGAACAGAAAGAGAGAAAAGGGATATTAGAGAACATCTAGCCTGGCATCCTTTTTGTACAAAGAGAGCCCAGGGAAGTGAGTTAGAAGTGGAGATGTATACTTGAGATCACTCAGGTCTTAAGTAGAGGAGCCAAGATTAGAACTCATGTCATCCACTTCCTTATCCAATGTTCATTTTACCTAATATTGGCTGTAGGCTAAGATTTTGGACCATAGGTGAAAAACTAGAGATCTTGGAATTCAACTACTCCTGATTTAACAGATGAGGAAACCCAGGCCTAGGAAAGTTGGTTAAATTGTTTAGTTACTAAGCATTAAAGATATGGGATTTGAACCCAGTCTACAGAGAAATGAGTCATAGTTATAGATAGTGAATGGTAAAATTGGAGGGAACTTTTGAGATAATCTCGTTCAGTGCAGGTGAGGAAATCAGCCTCAGAGAAGGGAAGTCATTTGTGTGTTTTTCTTCTTGGCTGTTTGTAAGATTAGAAAAAGGTGAGAGAGCTAGATGGTTTCATGCCATAGAATGTACTGGGATAGCTGTGCCTATTCACACCCTCAGTACAATAGCCTACTTGGGTGTGTCCAATGAGCTGATCAGAATAACATAAACAAAAAAAATGGCAGAGTGGACATGTTTGTGACAGCTCCCTGTGACTCATTAATTATATAGTCTGACATATACCTTTTATCTCCCATAGTGAAAAACAAAAGTGGCAACTTTTCACACTTGTAGGCTAGGATAAGTCTCTAATGCTACTTACTCATGCACAGTTAGCACTGTGAGAGGTGGGGAGATTGTAAGAAGATCCACAGAGGTTTTTGAAGTACTGGTCTGCTTCAAACGTGGATGGGTGGGTGGGCATAAGCCTCCTCTTCTAGCTCAGGTTGATTTGACAACCAGTGCAAATCAGAATCTCACCTTTTAATAAGTGTTTTTCATTCGTATCCTTCTATAGATGTGCCCAGTGTCCTAGAGGCTGGCCCCTTATTTTTTAACATCTTTTTTTTTTTGGCTTTTAGGCAATTGGGGTTAAGTGACTTGCCCAGGGTCACACAACTTGTAAGTGTCAAGTGTGTGGTCTGAGGTCGGATTTGAACTCAGGTCCTCCTGACTTCAGGGCAGGTGCTCTATCCACTGCGCCACCTAGCTGCCCCCTATTTTTTAACATCTTAAGAGAACAATAATAGTAACCACAATTGACGTTTATATAATGCTTCAAGGTTTGCAAGGCATTTTTTACACATTATGTTATATGATTCTCAGAAGAATCTTGGAGGTTTGTGTTTATAGACATACTCTTAAGTTGGAGAGAAGGTACTAACCTACTTTGGTAGAGAGAGTTTCCTCACTAGAGAGTCCCCTATTCCAGTGAAATTACAGGTTAATTCTTTATCCCGTAGAACTAGTAATTGTCATCCATCTGTTCATTAATGTTGTCTTCACTCTTCTTATCAGACCATTCTCTACCCTTTTCTGATCATAGACATGCTTAATGAAGGTTTTTTTTAATGTCATTTTTTTCCAAGTGCAAGTAATGAGTAGTAGTAGGACACTTGATATACCATATGTCTTTTTTTTTTAGATTTAAATTTTCTTTTTAAAAAAACTAAATTTACTTTTAGCATTCATTTTTAGGTAAAATTGTCATTTTTATTATATTGACTTGGTCTACCCATGAGCAATTTTTCCAGTTGCTTAGATCTGACTTTATTTGTGTGAAAGTATTTTATAATTATCTTTATATAGTTTCTGGGTTTGTCTTAGCAGGTAGACTCCCAAGCTTTGCATATTGTCTACAGTTATCTTGAATGGAATTTCTCTTTCTATCTTTTGCTGCTGGATTTTATTGCTAGTATATAGAAATGCTGATGATTTATATGGGTTTATCTTCTACCCTGCAACCTTGCTAAAGTTAATTATTTCAAGTAGTTTTTTTAGTTGATTCTCTAGGATTCTCTAAGTATGTCAACATAACACCTGCAAAGAGTGATAGTTTTGTTTCCTCGTTGCCTATTCTAATTCCTTCCATTTCTTTTTCTTCTCTTATTGCTATAGATAACATTTCTAGTACAGTATTGAATGATAGTGGTGATAATGGGCATCCTTGCTTCACCTCTGATCTTATTGAGAAGGCTTCAAGCTTATCCCCATTATAGACAATGCTTGCTGATGGTTTTATGTAGATACTACTTATCATTTTAAGGAAAGCTCCATTTATTCCCATTAAGCATTCATTAAGAAATTTTTTTTTGAGTTCTGAATTCTCTCCCATCCCTCTCCTACCCTTTGAGAAGGCAAGAAATGTATTATGTTATACATGTGAAATCATGCAAAATATATTTCCATATTAGCCATGTTGCAAGAATAATAAAGAAAGCAAAAAAATTATACTTCAATCTGCACTCAGACTTCACCAGTTCCCTCTCTGGAGGTGGATAGTGTTTTTCATCGTGAGTCCTTTGGAATTGTCTTGGATCATTGTACTGATCAGGGTAGCTAAATCTTTCACAGTTGATCATTGTTAGAATATTGCTGTTACTGTGTATGGTCTTCTCCTGGTTCTGCTCACTTTACTTTGCATCAGTTCACATGAGTCTTCCCAGGTTTTTCTGAAACCATCCTGCTCATCATTTCTTATAGCATAATAGCATTCCATCACAATCATATGTCACAACTTGTTTAGCCATTCCCCTATTGAGGGACATCCCTTCAATATCCAATTCTTTGCCACCACTTCTATCTTTCCATTGTTCTCTTTGTCATATCCAGTTTTTATTATTTTTAATGTTGACTTCCTAGTGTGACTGCTTATATGATGAAAGTCTTCATTATTAGTTATGGCAGCATGGACATTTCCAAACCAGCACCAATCTAAGTGTCTTGGCCTTTTGGTACTGAAGTCTGTTCAGTGTTCCAAGAAATTAAAGAGTTAAGTTTTATTTGGCCATTCAGATTGTAATTTGTTGGCATTTGTGCCAATAAAACACACCTCTCCTGGTGGACCTTAGGGGTTTTTTTTTGTTGTTTTGTTTTTGTTTTTTGCTGTTTTGTTTTTTGTGGGAGGAGTTGCCTTTAAATTTTTACTGTTTATAACATTTAAATACAGCCCAGAAAATAAGTCTTGGTAAGATAAAGGATACTCCAAACTTGGGTTGTATCTTTCTTTTATCATTATTTTCTATAGAATTTGTCCCGCAACTCAGGGAATGGCTTTGGTTGGTTTTGTCTTTTTCCTTATATTCCCAGGAACTAGAGAGCAGACCAAGAAGGCAGAGCTAAGCTGCCGTGTATGGTCTTGTCAGGAGGCCTATTTTTCTTCAAGTGAGTTATTTTTTGGCACTAGTCCATTTTCATCCCCCCACTGGGAGAGTGACATGCAAAGATTTATTCCCTCATATTCATACTTTCTCTCCCTAAAGATGCTGTGTGCTGCACACACCCTCAAACTACATTGCCTTGGGCTGCTGGTTCACATGCATACTTTCTCCAGGATTCTAGTTTACTAAATAGTTTTCATTTTCCTATTTCTTTTCTGACATCTTTTCACAACAACAGTAAAAAAAAAAACCAAACCAGTCATTGTTCATGTTTGGGCACAAAAAGGACATAATGAGGAACAAACTTTCATTGAAGTGGGAAATGGGAAATGTTATCTTGGTGTGGATTTTTGTTGTCCAACTCCTTGCCTTGTTTTTTTGTTTATTTTTGTGGGCAAAGGGTGATAGCTTCTTTAAGACATTTATATAGCAATTCATCTTAAAGTCATCACCTATAACTTGATTCTCCTCCACTTTCCACATCTCTTAACAGAGAAAGAAACACACAATTTGAAATGTAATTTTTTCTAGAAAGGAAAAAAATAAGTCAGCCTTGGAGTCAGAAGGACTTGGCTTCAAATATTTCCCCTATGTTCCCTTTTTAAAGAGGAGCTATCAGTCTGTACCAGGAAAGGAGTTTCTGCAGTGGGAGGGCTACATACTGATGAAATCATAGGATCAGGCACCCTCCACCCAATTTTTTTTTGCTGTTGTTTTTTTCCTTATTAGTTTCAAGCTAAAGGAAAGATGATATGTAAAAGGAGGCAGCAAATTACCGTGGGTAAAATGCTGACTTTGATGTCAAAAAGACCTGGCTCTACCACTTACTACCTTTCCTAGCTAACTTCTGAGGCCTTCCTAGTTGGAAGTCTCTGTCGTTGTTCCTCACCACAGTTGGCCATTGGTCATAGTGGAGAGCTACAGGGAGCAGAACATGCTGGCAGCTTCTAGCTAGGCTGCTATCCCCTTGGCCAGAAGAAAGCCTATGCTTTCCAACTTCCTACCTCCCTGCCTTGCTCCAGGGGATGCTGCCACTTGAAGGAAGTGAAAAGATGAAAAAGATGCGGGACTCCCCAAGTAGAGACTGAATCCACATTGATTTTTCAGTAGGCAGTATCAGAACCTACTAGGGACTTGGAATCTTATCCTGGAGAAAATAAACACTTCTGAAAGAGAGAGAAGATGGCAGAGACATTAGTCAGTCATTTGGAGCTGAGCTGCTGACCTTTGCTACTGGCTGAAGGACTCTGCAAGTAATTTGGAGCTCCCAACCATCTCTAGTTAATTACTTTCTAAAATTTAGTTAACAGTGTATGGAAACTGACTCTGCTATCCTGGTCCAGAGCAGTTGGGACTCTTCTGATAAATGCTTATGAGCAGGAAGGCAGGTCCAGTGATGGTATGGGTCTTGAAGTGACTTGATGGATATGTATAGAGGCCTCCCTACGAGAAGGAAACCCAGTAATTTGGAGTGAGCCCAGACAGGGATTTTGTGATTAAAATACAGAAAGGGTCACTAGCTGTGAGTCTGAGTAATGTTCTTCTGTAGCATGAGAACTAGTTGATAGTGGCACATTAAGGATGAAAGCTCTTTTAAATCTGTTTAGTTCATTCTAATTCTCCCTCTGCTCCTCTCTTTATCTCTCCCCACCCCAGGATTCAGCTCACACCACGAGGAGTCCCATTTGAGAGGAATTCTTTCCCCTTTTTCCTCAGAATTTTCCAAACCAGCAATAAACCTGACCTTCCTGGTCTCGAACTTTCAGCTGGAGGCACAAGTATCATACAGAATCAAGGAATGTAAAATTGGAAAGGACCTTGGAGGTCGTATCTTCTAAGATTCTAATTGGAAACTGAGGCCCCCAGAAGTGAAAGGGACTTGGCTGAAGTCATGCAGCCAGTAATTAATAAAGCCAGGCCCCAGACCTAGGTGTCAGGTCTTTTGATGAGTTTACTGTCTGGTTCAGTGGAGATGCCAGGATAATGTGAATCTCAGACCTGAGCATCCAATCAGCTCATGGTATTTGCTTAAACCTTTACTGTTTTCTTTTTCTTTAGTTTGCTCTACAAAAGTTGGAGGAATTAGAGATTTGGAGACAAGAACTCCAGAAACAGGCCCATGCCCTCATAGATTTTTTCTGTGAAGACAAAGAAACTATGAAGTTGGATGAATGCCTTCAGATCTTTAGAGACTTTTGTACCAGATTTGATAAAGCTGTTAAGGTAAGTAGGATTGGAAGTTACCCTAACACTGAACAGCGTGGTTTCCCCCCTTACTTTGTTTTTTTTCTTCCATTTTCCTAACCTGATTCTTTGCCTGGGGCAGGAAATCAGGTCAGCATTTCCCACTTTCAGAAAGTTTTGAATTTAGTTGACAGTATGGCACGGAGTACCAGCTCACTAGGGTTTGGCTTACTGAGAACTGACTCTGTCATCCCAGTCCAGAGGCCATTTGCATCATTGGGAGGCCAGTGGTCTGTTGCTTTTGTTTTTTGTTTTTTTTTTTAAAACAAATACCTCAAGTCCATTTATGGCTGTGAGTAAGTGAGTAAAGCTCGTTTATGCCAACAGGGATCATTGGCAAAAGTTGTCTTCAGGTGGGTCCTTAATGGCCATCCCACACAAGCATTCCTACCACCCCCACAAAGAGGGGCTTATTGGAGCGTGCCTGTGCACCTGCACTTTTCTTTCTCATCTGACTCAAACTCCACAGTCAGTATCTGGAGTCTTCAAAGTCAGATCCATTCTGTCCTTTTTCTGTGTACTGGTCTTGTAGTTTTATTAAGCTCTCAGAGAGAATTGGCTCTCCTAAAAAGAGGTCACATTCCCTTTTAAAGCTCATGTCCTCATGTTAGAGGCCAGGCCTTGGAGCAAAAAAACCCTGATAGTGCCTGCTAATTTAGAAGTGGTTAAAAAAAAAAAGAACCAGTGATCCTGCTAGAAAACAAATCACCCATCTTTCATACTTCCATTCACTTCAGAGAAAATTAGAAGAAGAGTTATTCATTTATTTTTTCCTTCCATCTAACTTGGACTAGGTCCAATCTAGGACTGATCCAGTTTCTCCCAGGCCTGAGAAGAGCCTCCTCCAGTGAAATCAGAGGCACAGGCTTCCCCTCACTACACCTTCTCCGTCTCCTTGCAGCTCAGAGTATGCACAGCTTGTGGCCACGTTGACTCTCTCTTGTCCAAGCAGTGAGCTCAGCAGTAGGATTGAGGAAGCACCGGCACCGGCATCGGCTTTTTCAAAGGCCCCTTTTCCCAGCTGGAATCCAATAGCTTTTTTTCTCCCCTTTAAATGAGGCCACCTGCTTAATAGTCTCAGCACAGCTGTCCTGGGAGTAGAGAGCCTGCCTCCACCCTGTCACAGCTGGACCGGGAGGAGGGAGGCAGAAGGGAGATGGGGCCAGAACTCCAGCCCCTGCAGGAAGCGCCGGGCCACCTAAGGGGAGGGCGAGGAGAACTAGGGAAGTTCAGCCAGAGGGCCCTAGGCTGAAGGGGAAGGGAAATTCCAATCACCGTCATAGTGGATTTTAAAGGGCTAATGATTAGTTTTCCTTGGTTAGCAAGAGCCATGAATTTACAGGACAGAAATGTACTAAAAGCATATTCCCCCTTTAGCCTGAATTATTGCTGCTGGGGGTGCAGAGGGTATAGTTGCTTTCGATAGTTTGCAAAGGGCTGGTGACTCACCCTCCTAGTGAGAGGTAGGATGAGCATTAGTAGGCACATTTCTGCAGAAGCAGAAGAGTGGGCCCAAAGAGGAAAGGTACTTTTTTCTGTGGTGGAGTTTCTCTGTTGCATTCCATGAAAGAATTACTTCATAAAGGAGCTTAAAATAAAAAAAAGAAACAAACTTAAGTGCACATTTAAAAAAAAAAACAACAAATTTTTGTAAGCATTTATCTCTCCCTCATCCCACATTGAATAAATTTTTTTTTGGGGGGGCTAGGCAATCAGGGTTAAGTGACTTGCCCAAGGTCACACAGCTAGTAAGTGTCAAGTATCTGAGACCAGATTTGAACTCAGGTCCTCCTGATACCAAGGCCAGAGCTCTATCCACTGTGCCACCTAGCTGCCCCCAAACATTTTTTTTAAAAAGAAAAAGAAGCTTACAAAAATGCATAATCCAGCAAAACTAATTCAGAAATGTCTGTCTTATTTTATATTTTAGGGCTTATCACCTCACCGGCAGGAGGTGGGAGGCATACTCCATCTTCAGTCCTCTTGAGTCATGATACGTGAAGTGCTTTGTAAACCTTAAAGCTTTATATGAACATTAGCTATGAAGAAGGAACACAGGGTTAGGCTGTATGGGAGTCAAAATAATTGGCATTTAACTCAAGCAGGGATGAATGAGTGTGACGTTCAGATATTAAGTCCTAGAAACTGTAAACATGTCCACAATAGGGGGTAGAACTCTGGATTTGGAATGAGGGAAGACCTGAGTTCAAATCCTGCTTTAGACATTTACCAGCTGTGTGACCCTGGGAAAGTCACTTACCTTTCTTAACTTCAGTTACCTTGTCTGTAAATGGGAATAATTATGTCACCTATTTATCAGGACTATTGTAGGATCAATTAAGATAATATCGATATTATTATTGTTATTCTTATCCTTCATGGGTTTTTTTCCTCTGTTCTATAGGACAACAGGGACCGAGAAATGCAAGAGCTCCGCCAGCTACAGAAATTGAAGGGACTGGAAGAGAAGAGGCGTTCCTGGGCTGCCGGTGAGATCGGGGGCTTTGGGAGGAGCAGCAGTGAGAATGACGTGGAGCTGTTGACAAAGAAGAGTCTGGAAGATGTTCTCCCCTTCCTTCATCAGAGGCCCATCAGCCCTTCCCACCGACCCCCCAACTCCCGCCGCTCCCGTCTTTCTCTGGGCACCTCTGCAGATCGAGAGCTGCTCACTTTCCTGGAGACCTCCACAGGGGAAGACCTGAACAAATTCAATAGCCTTCCCAGGACCAGCACGAAGCAGCCCAGGCCTTCAGTAGCCTGGATAGACTCCACAGGGCCAAAGGATGTGAACTCAAACCACTTAAGCTTCCATCAGGTGCCAGAGGCCAAGAAGGACAGCCGTAACCCACCCCTGATTCAGCCTGTCCAGCTTCCCAGTCCGCGTCTGGAGAATTCCACTGCCATCTTTTACCATGCACAGAACCATGCCAATAATAACAGCTTAGAAAGAAACAGTGGGCCTTCATTGTCCACCTTGACCATGGGGATTGAAGAGCAAGAACTGGTTCATGGCTTGATCCAGTTTGACCTGCAGGAGCCGATGAAACAAGAGGAACCATTGAGGTTTATCTCGGAGGCCTCTAGCCCAGTAGAATCGGAATCGCTGGATGATGTGAGCTTGCCATCCCTTACTGCTGCTGATGACATCCCACTGCCCATTGGCCAAGACTCTAAAGAAGTGATGGAAAGGGAAAATGGTGACCCAGCCCCAAAGGACATGGTGGCTAATGTTATAGTATCTAGAAGTACAGTCTCTGCATCCATAGACACTAGTGAGTCTGAAAATAAAGAGGCCGGAATTATGTTCTATGTCTCAGACACCACTGACTGTTCCTTGACTTTGGATTGCTCTGAAGGAAATGACCCCAAAATGGGAAGCAGCAAATCAGAAGAGGGGAAGACAGCGAATGGCTCCATGTCTTCTGGTACTGGTGACATAGAGGGAGAGACCAGGAGGAGCAGAGTTCCCTCCATGCCAAATTTCAGTCCTACCAGGGAAGACTCTGCTCACGCTGTTGGGAAGAGTGATCCTGGCTACAAAGGTGGCCTGTCCAAGGACAAAGTAGTCAAAGGGAAAGAGGCAGCTGGACCAAAGAGGAACTCCCCAAAAGACACACCCACAAGTACCTCCAGACTTGGGAGTGGGCGGCGTAGCCTGGGGCCTGCTTCCAAGCCGGTGCGGACCCTGAATGCCTCTGAAAATGAGAGCATGCGCAAGGTGGTTCCCATCTCCAAATCCAGCAGAGGTTCAGGGAGCTGGAAACGGCCTGAAGTACCAGCCCGGGGAACCCCTCGGGAGGCCGCCAGCAGCACGGACACTCGAATATCCCGCCGAAGCTCCATCAGAGGCACTGCAGACACTTCCCCCCGAAGGCCTTCTGGTGTGGCAGTAGCAGCAGCTGTAGCAGCAGAAGAGCAGCGACTGCAGAGAGGAAGTGTTACCTCCAGCAGCATCCGTTTGGGGAAGGACTCTCCCTTGCAACACAAGACCTCCCTCAAGAAACCGAGCGCCAAACCCATCAGGAATCTCCCCAAGTCAAAGGCAGATGAAACTAAGATCTGCCGTACCAATCCTCAGGAATCAGAGGATGCTGAGGAAGTGCCCAAGCCCCCCCCACCTGTCAGTATCCCTCGGGCCCCTCCCTCCGTTCCAAGCTTTGCCCGGAACACGGTCGCCTCCTCCTCTAGGCGTTTGAAGACTGATTCGTCTCCTGTTTCTAAGGTACCTGGCATTACCCGGGCAGCCTCTCAGAGGCAACTGAGGATAAAGACAACTTCTGAAGACACCCAAACCAAGAATGGTGGTATCTTGAGGCGAACCAGCAGTGCAAGAACTGCCCCAAAGTGCCCAGAACACGGCGAGAGCACCAGTGGAAAAGAGGAGACCTCTTGGAAAGGGAGAGGCACAGCAGAGAAATCGTCTCTAAAACGAAAGGATTCCAATAGGACCACACTGGGGAAAATTCTGAATCCGTTATGGAGATGAGGAGAGTCTGTTCTCCTCTTGAGACCACCACTCTGGGTTTGGGGGGATGTATGAACAGATTTTGGCAGTGGGCTGTCAACATCAGATGTCTTCATTCCACATGACCCAGTACATGGGTTGACTTCAAAGTCTGTTCACTTTAAAGTCGCTAAAGGTATAACCTCCTCCAAGGACCACGCACCGTGTTAGTACTCTGCTCTCCGTCCCATGGTAAAAGAACAGTATGAATGTATAAATTTAATGCTGCTGTGATGGAGCCGAGGGCCTGGTACCCGAGTGAGCATTTGGTGCGGATCCGTGGGAGCAAATGCTCCACCTCTCTAAAAAAACAGAGAGAGGACTTTGACACATGAGATGATCTTCTTAAATACCAAGTT
The DNA here is from genome assembly GCF_003287225.1 of Phascolarctos cinereus. NCBI lineage: Eukaryota > Metazoa > Chordata > Mammalia > Diprotodontia > Phascolarctidae > Phascolarctos > Phascolarctos cinereus. The sequence goes on along the minus strand of NW_027556402.1, from coordinate 103,699,303 downwards.
AAAAAACTTTTGGCCAGTTTTTGTATGACAAAGACTTATTTTATAAGATGATAGAAGTTAAATATTACCAATTTCCTTTTCTGAGTGAAATGCCTCCCAAGGAATAGTACAGGGGAAAAAGTGACTTTAATATGAAGATCTTTACTGTCTTCCTTTAATTCTGCGTCTCTCTCAGGGTCCTTTTGCTGGCAATAGGACCTTTTGGCCTGCAAACCCCAAAGTTGATGCTTCATGGCTGGCTTATCTCGACAAATTCACAGCATGGTTATAGCTCCACGTGCATGAGTCCAGGTGTGTGTGTGTGTGTGTGTGTGTGTGAGAGAGAGAGAGAGAGAGAGAAAGAGAGAGAGAGAGAGAGGGGGAGAAAAGGAACATGTGGGTAGGGAAGAGGGAGAGAAATCTCTGCTGGACAGAAAGTCAATCCTTTCTGTGGGCTACATACAGTATCTTATATTTAAAAACTGAGGTCAGTGGAAACAGACACTGCGCTTTGGACAGGCCTGGCCTCTTTGGGGTAAAGTCCAATGGCTTGTGTTCTGATGAATGGCAGCCACATGCACAATTGCCACCTGGTTTTCTGGACTTCAGAAAGTACCCTGTGTTTAAAACGTTCTTAGGTCCAAACCCCGCAGGGGTTAATAAGTCAGTGCTAAGGACTAATTTGTTACTCTTCTACTCTCCCGCCCCCCCTCCCCCATTAGTTCATTTGCTGTAAAATGATGTGAATGCTGCTACAATTTGTGTAAACTCTGGTTAGAGAGACAGGGTCTTTTGTTGTCCAGTGTTTCTTCTTCTGTGATTGCATGGAGAGATATTGTCTGTGACATGGTGCTTTATGAGTTAAGCATCTTCCTTTTGGTATGGTTTTTGAATCTTGAAAGAAATCCAGATTTTAAAGAAAAACAAAAACCAACTTTTTGATAGGCGAACTTTGCTTTCAAAAGAATTTTTATCGGCAGGGACAAAAAGGGAGGGGGATAAAAATCAGGCTCCATATATAAGGAAAGGTTTGGGCCTTAACCAGCTATACCAAATGCCCTTTTCCTACTTCCCTTTGAGAGTAATTTATGTCACTAGGGACCTAAAGGTAATTCTTATTTTTTATTTTATTTTTTAAAAATTGTCTTTTTATTTACTTATTAGTGAAATCTTATTTTCTATCCAACAGTGGCAAGTGTATTTCAGGCAAGTGCTGATCAGTTATTGACTTCACATGTTACTCTTTCCCTCCTTCAATGGAATGTGTTGTCAGCCAAAATGAATTTTATTACCTTTATACTTCATAAACCAGCCAACTGGGACAGGATGAACTTTGTGACTTAAGTAAAGTGACTGACCACTAGAAAAAAAAGAAAAAAAAAAGACAGTCCCACTGAAATCTCTCTCTTCCCTGGGGCCTGCTTTTAGGAACCAACCCAGAGCATCTGAAAGTGTGGGCCTTAATGAAAAAACTAGATGGAAAGGATCCACTTTGAAAGGGAGATTTTACTTGAAAATCTGTAAGCTGTCTGGGACTTCCCATGCATAGGCTTCCTATGAAATGGGGTCTTATTCAGTCTTATCTATCTTCTGTGTGTTCATCTGCATGAGCAGGTGGTTGATTTTTATTACCTTTTATTGGTAGTGAGCTTGGAAAAAAAAATAATTTAAGTCAATTCCAGAAAATGTAAATAAGTTTCTATATAAATTTGTGTAAGATGAACTGAATGTATTTAATGGACCATTTATACGTTCTTCAGCATTGTGTAGTTTAATAAAGTTCCTGTTTATGGGAGTTGTATCTCATCCTGAGCCTTTTTATTTGGTATGATTGGGCCACAGTATGTTCTGTTAGTTTTGGCAGAAAGGAAGACCAGAAGGTGGGTCAGATGGAGCTGGTTGTCATGGTTTCCGCAAAGGTGATACAGGGTATTTTTCTGCAGCACAAACCCAGGTTTCCCTAAGTATTTGTTGGGCCCCCCTCCTCGGTAGCACCAGGAGTGGGAGCCGAGCCAGACTTGGGAGAACACAGGCATTCATCTGAAATGAAAGACAGTCAGTGGAATGCTCAGCATCTCTTATATGTTCACGCTCTTCTGTGTTTTGGGGCCAAGTTCTGTAATCTCAGTGGGGCCAGCAAGTCTGGATCTGCTACTGAGCGTCCTCATGTGTTCTGGCTTAGCTCCACGGTTAAGACACCGCAGCTCACCTCTCAGTCTGGCTCAAGAAGGAAATGCGGCTCAGTTTTCTCTTATCTCCTCTCTTAGGTGTGGAGCTGTCTTGATGTCAGAGCTCAGTCCTCACTTACACCTTTATTTTATTTTTTAATTAATGAAGGTCCTTAAATGGGAAATCAAAAGGAAGGTGCTTCTACAAGATCGTAGAACTAAGGCTGGAAGGGATGTTTGAGGTCGTCTGGTACAACTCTTTCTTTTCTTTCTTTCTTTCTTTCTTTCTTTCTTTCTTTCTTTCTTTCTTTCTTTCTTTCTTTCTCTCTCTCTCTCTCTCTCTTTCTTTCTTTCTCTTTTATTAATTTATTTTTAGTTTTCAACAATCACTTCAATACACTTTTGAGTTTTAAATTTTTCTCACCTTCCCTCCACACCTCCCTCTCCAAGATGACATGCAATCTGATATAGGCTATACATATACATTCCTATTAAACATATTTTCACATTGGTCATGTTGTAAGGAAGAATTAGAACCAATAGGAGGAATCACAAGAAAGAGGAAACAAAACAAAATAGAAGAAAAAAAAAAGAATAAATAGTATGCTTCAATCTGCATTCAAACTCCATAGTTCTTTCTCTGGATCTGGATAGTATTTTCCATCATGAGACTTTAGGAGATCCTTGCATTGCTGAGAAGGGCTAAGTCTATCAAAGTTAGTCATCACATTGTGTGGCTGTTACTATGTACAATGTTCTCCTGGTTCTGCTCACTTCACTCAGCATCAGACCATACAAGTTTTTCCAGGTTTTTCTGAAGTCTGCCTACTCATCATTTCTTATAGCACAATAGTATTCCATTACATTCATATACCACAACCTGTTCAGTCATTCCCCAATTGATGGGCATCCCCTCAATTTCCAATTCTTGGCCACCACAGAAAGAGCTGCTATAAATATTTTTGTACATCTGGGTCCTTTTCCCATTTGTATGATCTCTTTGAGATATAGCTCTAGAAGTGCTATCACTGGGTCAAAGGGTATGCACATTTTTGTAGCCCTTTGGGCATAGTTCTAAATTGTTCTCCCAAATGGTTACATCAACAACTCTTTCATTTTATAGATGAGAGGATTGAGATTCAGACAGGTTAAGTGACTAGCCTGGTGTTACATGGGTAGTAAGTGGCCAAGCCAACATTAAAACTTGGGTCCTGGGACCCTTCCTCAGCCTCTGGTCCCAAAGCTCAAGGAAATGGGACCTGCTGCTGCAGTGTTCTGAAAACTTGAGACCCAGATTTTTCCCTTCATGTATTTATACTTTATCTCTGCCTGCTGACCCTCAGATGCCTCGATTCTGGCTGTGGTGGTGCGGTTGTGGATGCAAACTACAAGTACTTATATAGCTTTACAATCATTTTCACAAGGAGGCTGCTTTCTAGCCCTCTGTTTAGAGGAGGTGGGTGCCTGACAATGCCAATGAAGGGATTTGTGTGCCCTGGGCAAAGTTTGAAGTTTTTTCCTCCTTGTTCCCCCTTTGAAAACGGTGCCTTTGGTGATTTACCATCTACCAGGAAATAACTGATGCAATTTAGGATTTCATTTGGAAGGTTTTAGAGATCATCTGCCTTAGCCTCATTTTTGCAGATGGCGACATGGGTACAGACAAAGGAAATAACTTGCTTTTGATACAGACACACACAGCTAGTAAGTGAAAGAGGTAGGATTTGAATCTAAGACTTCTACCTATAATAATAATAATCATAATAACTAATAACTAACATTTACATAGCACCTGCTATGTGCCAGGCACAATGCTAAGCATTTCAAAGTATCTCATTTGATCCTTACAACAACCCTGGGAGGTGGGTGTTATTGTCACCCTCATTTCACGGATGAGAAAATTGAGGCAAATAGAGGGTAAGTGATTTTCCCAGGGTCACACAGCTAGTAAGTGTCTGAGGCCAGATTTGAACTCAGGTTTGTTTGTTTTTTCACTCCACAGGCAGCACTCTAACCACTGCATTACATAGCTGTCCAAATCTAATGTTCTTTTTAATGTGCTAATCTTTCTCCCATCTATTACCTCTAGAATGATGATCTCTGAAGGGAAACTCTATAGCAGCCTAGTCTCTTGTGCCCTGCTCTTGCTCTGCCGAAGGTCAGTTACTTTAGAAACTGTTCTGGGGCTTAGGAAGGGCTTGGATTGGTCTTTGATTATAAATATAGAGAGGTTGGAGCAATAGGACCCAGGCTTGGTTTATCATAAAATATCTACACCTATGGAGAAAAGAATTTTCTGGAATTAAAGTCATGTACATTTGCTAAAAAGTTTTTAAAGTTTATCATCACAGTAGTCAATTGCCTACTCACCCTACCTGAATCTAGTCCTGAGTGATGCCCTATCTTCTGCACAATACATAGTTGCCTTATAAGTTATGTTGAATGGACTTAGAAGAACTACATTTTCCTGAGGTTATGGAGGTAAAGCTAAGATGATGGAGCTACATAGTCCCAAACTATAATTTCATGGGGTAGGACACTGAATGTGGAAACTCGCATTGCCAATGCAGATCAGGAACATATGTGTAATTTGAGAGGCTTGCCTGGATACTAAGAGTGAGTTCCCAAGGTCGCTCTAGGCATCTGTGTCAGAGTTAGAATTTGAACTCAGGCCTTCCTGACTCCAAGCTCAGCTGTCTATCCACTATGCCATGCTACACCCCCCTTTTTAATTACAGAGAAGAAATGTGAATTCAATGTGCTTGGTTTTATATATATATTTAAATTTTTCAACAAACAAGCATTTGTTTTCTCTTCCACCTCCCACACCATTGGGAAAAAGAAAAACAAAATTCTTGTTAACAAATATTCACAGTCCAGTGAAACAAATTCCTACAATGGCCGGGTCCAAAAATGTATGGCTCTTCCTGCACCTTGAGTCTATCATTTTGTTAGGAGATGGGCATGTGTTTGATAAATTATCAAGCAAGCAGATCTTTTAGATTTGTAACACCAACCCATGTGGCATAGAATACAACATTTCTCTTCATCATTTTGTGTTTCTATGGAGCTTTCCATTGTACTCTTTTTCATCATATTTCTGTGATAGGTGAAGAGAATGAGCATTTATTAACCATCTGTTATATGCTAGGCGCTGTGCTAATAAGCACTTTACAAATATTTGATCCTGACAACAACTCTGGAAAGTAGGTGCTATTATTATCACCCCCATTTTACCTTTGAGGAAACTGAGGCAGACTTGATTAAACACACAAAAATGATGCTTCCCAGTGGATAATAGTTCATTTCTATAAAGTTCTCAAAGTGCCTTCCCAATAGTAACTCAACAGTAAAGCAAGCATTATAATCCTCGTTTTACAAGTGGTGAAAGTGACTGAGAAGTCAGCCAACTTGTCCTTGGTCACACAGCCACTGTCAGAGAAGATTCAAACTTAGATTTCCTGATTCCCAAGTTCAGTGTTTTTTCCACTACAAGGAAAGTACAAGGTGCCAGTAATGTATTCCATCAGTAAGCATGACTGACCATAAATACAAGCAAAATGAGATACTACCAAGACAACAGAGCTACCAAATCTCACTTGTTCCTTACTTAGGGGATGTGCAGTAGTAGGTGGTGGCTTGGTCTTATGAGTGACAGAATCGGAGATACAACAAAGACTGGTCTAGATCAGCACTTCTTAAACTGTGGGTCAGGACCCAGAAGGTGTTGTGAAAAATTTGGCAACAGTAAAAGGTTTCTAAACACACAATGACCAAAAATTAATTAAAAATCAAATGCATAATGGATCCAACTTGTTTCTGGCAGTACTTGCCCATGTTGCATCATGCAACTTTGCCACAGCCTTGGTTCTGAACACAAAGCATGCGCACTTTGTCTTACTTGTGCCCTCAGACCATGCAACGCTACGGAATGCTGCCAAAACACGAAAAGGGATTGTGAGTGGAAAAAGTCTAAGAAGGCCTGGTCTAGATCGTAAAGACTAATCTCTCCTTTGAAGTTGAGACCATTTAATTTAAAACATTTCCTACTGCGGGAAGCCTACTATATGCTGGGCACTGTGTTAATATTTTTTAAAATGTCATCTCATTTGATCCTCACTACAACTCTGTGAAGTAAATGCTGTTAACATCTTCATGTTATAGTTGAGTAAACTGAGGCAGAGGTTAAGTCACTTGCCCGGAGTTGCACAACTAGTATCTGAGGCCAAGGTTGAATTTGAGTCTTCCTGACTCTAAGGCCAGTGCTCTATTCACTGCGCTACCAGCTGCTTCACCAGGGAGGCTCCTGGATTACTTTCTTTCCTTTTTTAGGCTTTTGAAAATATTTTTAAAGTTTTATTGATGCCTTTGGTTTACCTCTCATTTCCCTATAAACCATAGCCCTTTTTATTCAACCCTCCTTTGTAACAAAGAGAATTAAACCAAATCAATATTCCAGCGACTGTGGCCATGTTGTGTCTAACAACGCTTAGCACTTTCTCTACTTCTCTACTGAAAGCAGGCCATTTAGTTCATCATTTGTTTTCTTGGACTGATATTGGTCATTACAACTAATCTGAGTTCATTTCTTTTTAGTGTTTTTATTTTACATTTTTGTATTCAATGTATATACGTTCTCCTACGTCACTTCACACAAGTCTTTCCTATTTTTCTGTGAATTGTTCACATTTATTGTTTTTTATGCCATGATAATATTCCATTATCTTCACGTACCACAATGTGTTCAGGTGTTCCATACTTTGCTTCCAGTTCTTTGCTTGTTTGGAAAATGCTGCTCTCAGTAGTTCAGTCTTGGAACCTTTCTTTCTGCCTTGATCTCTTTTGACAGTGTGGACAATGATTTTTCTTACATAATTCCAAATTCTGGTCCAGAATAGTCAAACCAATTCTCAGCTCCACCAACAGTGTATTAGTGTGCCTGTCTTCCCATTTCTTATTGTTGTTTTTTCCACCTTTCTCTGGGCCGATTTACTGGGTGTGAGGTGAAAACTGGATCATTTAGAATCGTTTCTGCAGTTGAGGATCAACTTTCTACCTCCCAAGACCTTGTGACTTTGTCTTCAGAAGCTATGAAATACATGGGAACTATAGTTTTGAGATAGGATAGACAAAAATATCTGAATATAGGCCCCCCCAAACTTCCTCTTTTATAGATTGGAAGAGTGGCCATATACCAGAATGGTATTCACAATTTGCTCAGACACAAGCCGTTCACTGAGTGCCCACCAGTTGCTTGGTACTGTGAAGTAGGTGTGGGTGTGGGTGGGAGTGAGCAATTCTTTCCATGCAGGGCATTCATCTGAAATTCCCCTTATTGTGATTCATGTCAAGCTCTTGGATATGGTTCTTGTGGTTTTACTCCCATCTCTACATCCACAGAAATTGCCAAAGTTCTGGACTAGAACAGGCAGGCCTCCATAGGCAAAGGAAGCTCAAGCTAACAGAAGCCAAGTTTAGAGACAAACAATAACATAGGGAGTCTTCAATACATGAGCCAGCTATGCATCAAAAGTTTGTTAATAAATAGCTGGCCAAGCTGAGTTTTAAAACTTCAAATGCATTTCTCCATAGAAACACTGTCATATGATTATATCAATAGAGGCAGAAAAAACTTTTGATAAAATACAACCCTCATTCCTATTTAAAATGCTTGAAAGAATATAAATGAATTTTTCCTTAAAACAATAAGAAGTATCTACCTAAAACCATCAGCAAGCATTATTTGTAATGGGGAACCTACCCCATAAGATCAGGAGTGAAACAAGGATGCTTATTATCACCAATATTATTCAGTGTTGTATTAAAAATGATAGCAATAGCAATAAGAGAAGAAAAAGAAGTTGAAGGAATCAGAATGGGCAATGAAGTAATAAAACTATTTCTTTGCAGATGATATGATAATATACTTGGGAATCCTAGAGATTCAACTAAAAAGTTAGTTGAAATAATTAATAATTTTAGTAAAGTAGCAGGATATAAAACAAATCATCACCATTTCTACACATCACTAACAAAACCCTGCAAGAAGTGATAGTAAGAGATACCCCATTTAAAATAATTGTAGGTATATAAAATACCTGGAAATATACCTGTCAAGACAAACCCAGAAACTACATAAACATAATTATAAAGTACTTTTTATGCAAATAAAGTCAGATTTAAATAACTGAAGAAATATTCATTGTCCATGGATGGGCAGAGCCAACATAATAAAAATGACAATTCTACCTAAACTTCAATGCCATCTCAATTAAGTTACCAAAAATTATTTTATTGTGCTAGGGAAAAAATTATTTGGAAGAACAAAAGCTCAAGAATATCAAAGGAATAAATGGGAAAAAATGTAAAAGAAAAGAGTCTTGGCAGTACCAGATCTTAAACTGTATTACATGGAATTAATATTAAAACTGTCTGGTACTGGCTAAGAAATAGAAAGATAGATCAACAGAACAGAGTAGACGTGCAATACAAGTAATAAATGAATATAGTAACCTTTTTTTGACAAATGAAAAGATTTAAGCTTTGAGGATAAGAATTCAATATATGGTAAAAAAATTTTGGGAAAACTAGAAAGCAGTCTTGCAGAAATTGAGTAAAGACTAATATTTACATCATTTACCAAGATAAGGTAAAAATGGATACATGACCTAGATATAAAGGGAGCTATCATAAGAAAATTAGAACGTGGAACATATTATCTATCAGGCTTATGGATAAGTAAGAATTTGTGAATAAATAAGAGATAGAGGTCATTGTGAGATATAAAATGGATAATTTTTATTTCATTAAATTCAAAAGGGTTTGTACAAATAAAACCAAGGTATCCAAGGTTAGAAGGAAAGCAGAAAATTGGGGGAAAACTTTTCATAGGCAGTTTCTCAGATAAAGATCCTATCTCAATTATATAGAGAATTTTGTCAAATCTATAAGAACATGAGTCATTCCCTAATTGACAAATGGTCAAAGAATATGAAAAGGCAGTTTTTCAATGAGAAAATCAAAACTATATATAGTCATATGAAAAAATACTCTAAATCATTATTGATCAGAGAAATGCAAATTACAACAACTTTGAGATATCATCTCATATCTATCAGATTGGCTAAAATGATAGATGGGAAAAATGAGAAATGATGGAGAAGATGTAGAAAAATTGAGACACTAATAGCCTATTGATGAAACTATTAACCGATACAACCATTTTGAAGAGCAATCTGGAATTATGTGTAAAAGGGTTATCAAATCATGTATACTCTTTGACCCAGCAATACCACTATTAGGTCTGTTTCCCTAGGGGCAGCTAGGTGGTGCAGTGGATAGAGCACCAGCCCTGAAGTCAGGAGGACCTGAGTTTAAATCTGATCTCAGACCAAACACTTGACACTTACTAGCTGTGTGACCCTGGGCAAGTCACTTAACCCCAATTGCCTAAAAAACAAAAGCAAATGAAAAAAACCCAGAAAGGTCTGTTTCCCAATTAGGGATGTTTCCCAAGGTGATCAGGAGAAAGGAAAAAACAAACAAACCAACCTGTATGTCCTAAAAAATTTAGCAGCTCTCTTTGTAGAGCAAAGAACTGGAAAACAAGAGGATGCCTGTCAACTGGGACATGGCCAAACAAGTTTTGGTATATTATTGTGATGGAATCCTGCTGTGCTATGAGAAATGATGAACTGGTTGATCTTAGAAAAACATGAAAAGACTTGCGTGAAATAATGAAGAGTGAAATGAGCAGAACCAAGAGAACAGTGTGTACAGTAATTACAATGTTGTACAAAGAACTACCGTGAACAACTCAGTTATTTTGAGTATTATAAATAGTCAAATCAACTTCAAAGGTCCTATGAAGAAAGATGCTCCTCACTTCCAGAGAAAGAACTGATGACTAGAAATATGCATAATGTGGTTTTACATGTATGTATGTATGTATGTGTGTGTGGTCTTTTCTAGTGCAGGGTGGGGAAGGAGGGAAGGAGACAGTCTGGAACTTAAAATGTAACAAAAAATAAATTTAATTTAAAGAAAAGAGAATTACAAGGGAGGGAGGGTGGTAGATTGAATGGATAAAAGTTTTCTGAGTCAGAAAGACTAGCTCAAATTCTGCCTCTGCTCCTAGGCAACTAACTCAAACTATAAATTATAGAAAAAGTGCTAATCTACATGAACAGAGGGAGCTTCTTCATGGTGAGTCCCCTATACCAATGAAATCAGAAGATCGGCATGAAAAGAAATTAAACATCAGGAGAATGATAGATAGATCAGGGGGAATGGGAAGGCATTTGTGAAATAGTAAATAGCATGAACAAAGGCACAGAGGTGGGAAAGTACAGATTCTCTTAAAGATTAGATGAAACTTTTTTTTGGGGGGGCTAGGCAATGGGGTTAAGTGACTTGCCCAGGGTCACACAGCTAGTAAGTGTTATGTGTTTGAGAACACATTTGAACTCAGGTCCTCCTGAATCCAGGGCCAGTGCTCTATCCACTGCGCCACCTAGCTGCCCCTGAAACATTTGTTAAGTATTTACTATTTGCCAGGCACCGTACAGAGAGTAATCCAACTTGGTTGGAGTATAGAATATGAAGAGGGGATTAGTATGAAATAAGCCTAAAGAAGTAGAGTAACTCCACATTATGGAAACCTTTGAGTACCAAGCAGAAGTAGTGGTCACATGACTCTTTCAGTTACAGGGGACTATCACATAATTGTAAGTACCACTAGATTAGGAAGGGTAGATAGTTAAAACTCTTAAGAAGGGGTCCCTAGGTGGTGCAGTGGATAGAGTTCCGGCCCTGGAGTCAGGAGGACCCGAGTTCAAATCCAGCCTCAGACACATAATACTTCCTAGCTGTGTGACCCTGGGCAAGTCACTTAATCCCAATTGCCTCACTAAGAAAAAAAATGAAAAAAATGTTTAAAAAAACTCTTAAGGAGATGACCATGAACCCAGTACTACTCTTGGACCAGGTCACATAATCAAACTTCTGTTGAGTCAGCTCATGCTCTATTTCTCCCCTGAAGTCAGATCTGACAAACATTTTGAAAAAAGGCAGCTGTTCATTCCATGCTGAGGCAGCTGCTATTTAGGTCATATCCTTGTTAGAGGATGAATTGCCAGCCCCTCATCTGGACTGAGGAATTGGTCTAATTTGTACCTTTTCAAAAAGAATGACATTGCCAATCATACAGGTGGCTGATCAAAGAATCTGACATGTTTCATAACACTGCCATATCATCAGAGATTCCGGAACTGGAGCCTGGGGAACAGAGAAAGCAACACTTACCTAAAGCCTTCTCCTAAGAGATGCTTATTTGAGAAGCTATAATTTAGGGATCATGGTGCTCTTTGAGAAGTAACTGCTAAACAATGCTGGCTGCCCCCCTGATGTGCTAAGACCCTGCTGATTTCTTCCCTATGTTCCTTCTCCCAGAGATTCTTAATCTGAGGTCTGTGAAATTAAAAAATAATTGTGTTAACTGTATTTCAATATAATTAATTTCCTTTGTAATTCTATGTATTTGATTTTATACACTTTAAACCATTAATTTGATATGGGTCTGTAGACTTCACCAAAGGGGTTCATGACTCAAAAAAGGTTAAGAATTCCTGGATGAAACTTCAGGCCCTGGGTGTCTTGGGTCTTAGGGATTTTCACAGGGATTCAAACTCTTTGACAGTTCATATGCCTTAGATAGGTCCTTCCTTCTCACTATATGCTGGAGCCAAGAACGCCCGAAGTTGTGGCTGATCTCATCATTTTGGGAAGTAGGTGGGGCTAAGCTTTTCAGGGTAGTGCTGATTCATTTCAGAGACAGGAACATGTACCTATGTGTATTAAGGACCAAGACGAAGTATAAAAAGTGGAGCAAATAATTTAATTTCTCAATTTTCTCATCTACAAAATGGATACATTAATAACACCTACTGTGCAGGATTGTTATAAAGATCAAATGAGATAATGTATATAGGATGCAAACCTTAAAGTGCTATATGAGTACGAATTGCTGTTATCATTGCTATTGTGAATGTAACCCAGGTTCAAGCCTAAAACATTAACATAAGGCTCTCCTCATTGGTGGAAAGAATGATGAATTGGCTTTGTACTTCTGCATGAGGGGCAGAGGGATTGTGAAAATTTAGGAGAAGATAAATCTTCTCCCTCCTTTTTTTTTTTTGAGACAGAATGCCTATGGTTACAGACTGGCTCTGGGGAGAAACCTAAGGAAAGAAAGAATGACTTTGGAAGGCAGACATACAGTGTCCAGTTCCTTGTCCTTATTTTTTTCCAGCTTACCTTCCTACAGATTTTGGGGAATTTCCCCTTGGGTAAGATTGAGCCCTCTCTCCCTTGATTGAACTGAGATATCTCATTTCCAGTGGGACAGCTCATTCATTCTGTGTGTATTCTAATCTATATAAACTTCTCTGATATCTGCTTGCTGTCTGTTTGGATAGATGGGTTTATTCATTATTCACTATCTGTGATGATCTTTTGTGTAACAAGCTCAAGAGAGAGAAAAAATCAAGACTTCAGATATAAGCTTGGGGTAGCCTTTCCTGGATAGAGACCAGGAAAACAGCTTGAATGTAAAATAAATATCATTTCCTTAGATCAGCAATATTTAAATATGTGTTTTGGGGGTTAGACAATTCTAATGGCCTTCCCCATCCCTTTCATGCAAGAATCAGTCTCACTTGGAGAGGCGTGGGCAAGAGTCCAGGGAAACCTATTCATGCCTCTACAAGACCCATACTTAGATAATCCATGTAGATATATACATAAACTCCATGGCCAACCAATACTCCTTCCTTATTAAAAAGGAATCGAGAAGATTTTATCTCTGCCTGTTCCTTAGCTCTAAAAACAGTCTTGTCAAGTGTAAAGAGCCCAATGGACTTGGAATCAGATGATCTGCTCCTTATTCTTTGTACTACTCTGGTCACTTTTATCCAATTCAATTCAATCCGACAAGCAGTTAAGACTCCTCCCTGAGTGTCATTTCTTCTGCTGTAAAATGAAGGAGTTGAACAAGATGATCTCTAAAATCCCTCCCAGATCTGGAAGGCATCAGCACCCCTTCCGGACCACCCTATTTCTTCTGAAGGCACCACCATTCTGTTAGTCTTATAAATGTGCAACTTTGGAGTCATCTCGACTCCCTCTCCTCTGTTAGCACACATAGTCAGCTGCCAAGTGGTGTCAATTCTCCCTCCTCAACATCTTTTGCATTAGCCTCCTTCTACTCATGTAGTCACCATGTTGTTCAGGGCCTCATCATCTCTTGCTTGGAATTTTGCAATACTTTATTAGTCTCATTAGTATTTGCAACACCCTATTAGCATACAACTGTCCAAGTCATATTCCTAAAGCACAAATTTTACCATGTCATTCCCCATCTCAAGAAGTTCCAATGGCTCCCTATGGCCTCTAGGATAAAATACAATCTCCTCTCTTAGCAGGGAAGAGAATAAGCATTTAATAGATCTTATCATGTGCCAGGCACTGTGCTTTACAAATATAATCTCATTTGATCCTCACAACAACCCTAAGAGGTAGGTGTTATTATATCCTCATTGTACAGATGAAGAAACTGAGGCCAATGGAGGTTAAATGACTTGCCCAGGGTCACACAAGTAATAAGTTTCTGGGGCCAGATTTGAAGTCAGGTATTCCTGACTCTGGGCTCCAGCATTCTATCCATTGCACCACCTTGCTGCCTCAAAACAAACAAATAAAAAAAAAACCCAACTCTTTAGCATTTAAAATGCTTGACTACCTGTCCTTCCTGTACTTTTCTAGTCTTAGGCATGACTTTCCTCCATATACTCTATGGCCTAGCCAAGCAAGCCTTCTTGTTCTTTCTCATACAGAAGTTTCCACCTCCATCTCCATGCTACTGCCCTGGGTATTCCCCCTGAGTTTGGATTGTTCCCCTTTCTTGCCCTTTAGATTTCTTAGCTTCTACGTCTTAGCTCATCTTACATGCCAACTCCTAAATTGGGTCTTTCTTAATCCTCAGAGCTGCTAGTGTTCCCTCCTTCCCCAGAAATTGCCTTCTTTGGGGTTTACCCTTGCATATATGGTGTATCTATTTCTATAAATCCATAGAAAACAAGCTCAGGTCATGGATTATTTTACATCTTTGCATTCTCAGTGCCTAGTGTAGGACTTATTAAATATGATTATATACCAGAAAAACTGAGAATTCAAAGGAAGCAAATTAGTACCTATAAAAATACCAAATAGCTAAATTAACAAAATAATAATTAGAAAACATAAGTAATTTAATCTCAGAAAAATAAATCAATTAGCATAAATGAAATTTTAAAGGATGGTGACAAGTGGATTTATGAATGAATTTTATCAAACATTTAAAGAGCAATTAATATCCATGCTACAAAATTATTCATGAAAATAGAGAAAGAAGATGCTCTAAAAATCTTTTTATGAGTTAAACATGTATCTGATATGCAAACTGAGGATAGACAAAAGAAAAAGGGGGTGGGGGCAGGAGTGAGGAAGGAGAGAGAGAGAGAGAGAGAGAGAGAGAGAGCGAGCTCCAGACCAATTTTAATAAGTACAAAAATTTTAAATAAAATAATTCAACTGAGATGATAGCAAACTATCTAGAAAACAATTCACTATGACTAAGTTATGTTCATACCAGGTGTTCGAGAATGGTTCACTATTTGGCAGATAGATTTATTTATCATTATTTATTTATTATTTATTATTATATAAGAATAATTAATCATACAAACAACAATGATGACAACACATGATTATTTCAGTAAAAAAAGGCTGACAGAATATAATATTCATTTATTATTAAGAATTCTGTTTCTTTTTCTTTCTTTCTTTTTTTTTTTTGGTGAGGCAGTCGGAGTTAAGTGACTTGCCCAAGGTCACAAAGCTAGTTAAGTGTCAAGTGTCTGAATATTATCAAGAATTCTAAAAAGTGCAAGTATAGAAAGATTTTTCT
The DNA here is from genome assembly GCF_003287225.1 of Phascolarctos cinereus. NCBI lineage: Eukaryota > Metazoa > Chordata > Mammalia > Diprotodontia > Phascolarctidae > Phascolarctos > Phascolarctos cinereus. The sequence goes on along the minus strand of NW_027556402.1, from coordinate 103,684,153 downwards.
TTAATATGATCAAAAGTCTATTTCTAAAACCAAGAATTAACATTATTTGCAATGAAGAAACACTAGAAGCTTTCTCAGTACAAGCAGGGATAAAACAAAGATGACTCCTCTTCCTACCTTACTTGATAGAGTTTTGGAAATACTAGCTATTATAATAAGATGAGAGAATAAAATTACAGTAATAAAACTGGTAGAGAAGATATTAAAATTATCCTTTTTATAGATGACATAATGATGAACTTAGAAAACCACAAAGAATTAGAGAAAAAACTAATGAAAATGATTAATAGTTTCAGCGACAGATTACAAAATAAATCTACAAAAATCACCACCATTTCTATTTAGTACTAACAAAAATCAGGAAGAAATGGTAATAAGAGAAATTCCATTTAAAATAACTTACAAAATGCATAGAATGCCTAGGAGTTAACCTATAAAGACACATAAAATTTATGTTGATTCAACTCCAAAATACTTTTTATAGAAATAAAGGATAACAAATAATTGGAGAGACTTATGGTAGGATCAGGCCAATATAACAAAAAATGATAATACTGCCTAATTTGATTACAGATTAAGTGTTATACCTATGCCAATCAAATTATTAAGGGGATAGAACTAAATAATAAAATTAATTTGCAGCAGCCAAAGGTCTAGAATTAAAAAAGAATTAAGAAAGGGCACATACAATAAAGGACTCACTTTAGACAATATTATAAATCAGGAATTATCAGAACTTTTTAATACTGATAAAAGTTTTATGAACAAGATACATGTGAAACTGACATAAATTTATAACATCAATAATCATTCCCCAGTAGATAAATGGAATAGGGGTATGAACCAACATTTTGAAAAAGAAGAACTGCGTGCTACCAATGACCACATGAAAACATCCTCCCAATCACTAATAGTAAGAGAAATGCAAATTAAAGTAACTCTGAGTTTTCACTTCACACCTTACAAAGTTCTACAATTTCTCTTATCTGTTTTGCTTAGATAAATAGGTTTACTATTTATTTACTAATTTAGTATTATTTACTAAATACTACTCACTATTTGCAATGGTCTTTTGTGGGACTAGGTTGTTGGTGAAAAGAAGCTAAGCTAGTGAGAGTGAGCTAAGGGCTAGAAACCAGAAAAGTAGTAGAGGGCTTCTAGGGCCTGGCACGTGGTGGGTCCTTAATAAATGCTAGCTGACTGACTGACTAGAATTATATATGGCTTCCCCCAAATATTGCTGGATAGAGTACGAATGGTTCAAAATAAAAACTACTTCTTTTAAAAAAATTTTACTTTTGGTTCTAAATTCCCTGCCTCCTTCTACCCCCTTTTCCATTCATTGTCTCAGATTTTCCTACTATACTCCCTTGGGATGCTTTCTCTCGAACTGCATCTATTCAATTAGACAACCCAAAAGGACAACTACATCTTATACAAGAACATCCACACATCTTACAGTTACAAGAGAGGGGTAATCTAGGTGATCAGAACCCTCCCGAAATGGGGATGGACAAAAGACATTAAATAAATGTCACAAAAATAAGAATAACAGGAACTACAGCAGTGAAGAATGTTGGTTTCTATCTTCAAAATGAATGTTCCAGCACAAGGGTGGGGAACCTACGGCCTTGAGGCCACAATGGGCCTCTAGGTCCTTGGGTGTGACCTTTTGACTGAGTCCAGGTTTTACAGAACAAATCCTTTTATTAAGGTGATTTGTTCTATGGAGTTTGGATTCAGTCAGAGGGCCACACTTGAGGATCTAGAGGACCACATGTGTCCTCAAGGACTCAGGTTCCCCACTCTTGGTCCAGCAAAAACCACTAGGTAGTGATCAGGTCTATCCTCTATCTATCTCTCTCTCTCTCTCTCTCTCTCTCTCTCTACTTATTTACTTATTCACTTATTCATTTACTCATTCATTTATGTATTCATTTACTTACTGATTTACTTATTCATTCATTCATTTATTTATCTATTTACTTATTTGCTTATTCATTCATTCATTTACCTATCTATTCATTTACTTATTCATTCATTCATTTACCTATTTACTTATTCATTCATTATCTATCTATCTATCTATCTATCTATCTATCTATCTATCTATCTATCTATCTTCTATCTATCTACCTATCTATCTATCTTTAACTGTGTTAGGGGTTCCTACTTGCTATTGTATTCATTTCAAATAAGCACTGGGAAGCTGGCTGGGTGCCGACTGAGCAGGGGGTCTGCACCTGCTGAGAGGTCTCAGAGCACCTTGCCAAGCCCTCGAGGGCCTTCCACTGAAATACAAAGGATTCAGACATAAAACAAATCAGAGGCTCTTTGATTAAGAGCTAGCTGAGGTAGGCCTAATTGCTTAGACCTTTCCCTCACTCTCTTGTTTTCTAGGCTACTAAGAATTCTACTTTGAACCTCACTGGTCGCTTGCCCAGCCCCCCATCCCCATCACTTTGCAGACCATTTACTCATCCATATTCATATCCTCTCTGGGAGCACTGCGAGTCGTCTATCCTCTCTGTTTGATTGACAGAGGAAATAAGGGTGAGTGGTTAAAAGACTGGCCCAGGACACCCCAAGCTGCTTGATGTATGGAGTAGCCACTTAAGCAGGCTCTGTTCCTTCATGGTAGGCCAAGTTTTTGGCCTTCCTAGCTGCATTCCCATGGTGTAAAGAGGCTCCTAGCTCCCTTAAGGAAGTTTTGGACCATCCAATGTTGGTAATGAGCATTTATTGCTCTTTATCCCCAGATCAAGCACTTAATATATTCAAATAAAAATAATAAATTCTTAATAAATAAAATAAGAAATAAAAGCACTTAATAAATAAAGTAAATAAAAATCAGACTGTCTGTTTAGGCAATGTCGGAGTATATTTCCTGTGAGAGCTCCTTTGTGAGAGTGGAAGGGGCAGGGTACTAGGATACAGGGAGTCTTTAGAGCAATTTTGGCTTGGAGAGAGTGGTTGAGTGTGCTTCTGGAAAGCCTTTGGCCGTGAGGGAATTATCCTCATGATCAAGCCCTGCTGCCTGGTATAGAATATAATATTATTTATTTTTTGCAAATTATTTATTTATCCTTAGTTTTCAACATTCGCTTCTCTAGAATTTTGAGTTCTAAATTTTCTCCTCCTCCCTCCCATGTCCCCTCCCCAAGATGGCGTGCAATCTGATATACAGTTTACATATACATTCATATTAAACACATTTCCACATTAGTCATGTTGTAAAGAAGAATTAGAAAGGGAAAAACCACAAGAAAGAAGAAACAATAAAAAAGAGAGAGAGAGAGAAAATAGTATGCTTCAATATGCCTTCAGACTTCATAGTTCTTTCTCTGGATACAGATTGCATTTTCTATCACCAGTCTTTTAGAATTGTCTTAGATCCTTGCATTGCTGAGAAGAGCTAAGTCTATGAAAGCTGGTCATTGTACAATGTGACTGTTGTTGTGTACAATGTTCTCCTGGTTCTACTCACTCTACTCAGTATCAGTTCATGTAAGTCTTTCCAGGTTTTTCTGAAGTCTGCTTGCTCATCATTTCTTATAGAACAATGGTATGGAATATAATATTCTTGAAGACAAGGACTGTTCTTGTCTTAGTATCACCAGTCCCCAGCATAGTTTCTGGCACACAGAAGGTGCTTAATAAGTGCATATTGATTGATTGATAGAAGAAGCAAATTATGACCCAGACAATGAACTCTGCCTTGAAGTCAGGTATATGATGCCCCTTATCTCTTTACTCAATTAATTCCAGTGGTTCCCTAAATCCTTCAGGATCAAATATGAAATCCCCTCTCTGTTTGGCTTTTAAAGCACTTCCCAACCTGAGCCCATCCTACTTTT